>NW_024104341.1:0-1260102 GCF_003945595.2 Pipra filicauda | reverse complement strand
TCATACTCTTGCTGCCTTGTTTTTGAACCAAGTCATTGTTGAAATGAGCAGCAGTAAACATTTCAATTTTTCAATGAACTCCAAATGTATCTAAGTTCCTAACTTATCTCTTACTTTTAGCTAATCAGAATACATGTGGGATTTTTAACTTTTACACCTTTATGTAGAACCTCCCAAGCCAAATTCCTAACCACAAGTGACCAACATTTGCTAGTTATTCATGGTTGTTTGTCAAATAGATCTTATTAGCCTTTGTCAATTGTGTACAAAAATAAACAGTAACAAATTTGTTTTTTCTATTTTTAGCTATTACCAACAAGGGGCAGTTGATCATCATAATTTTCACTACCAGCAATACTTCGGGAGGGGGAACCTTAAGAGAGGTAGGAGTAGGACAGTTTTCTTTCACGAGTAATGAGCAGAGAGGACCAGAATTTTGAGGTGCCCTTCTCTGAGACAAAATCAGCCCCACTGATGTGAGTACACAACAAACAAGTACTCTGACATATGGGTAGAAAGCAGAGTGCTGGGCAGTAAGAGATAACTGCAGTGTTCACTAAAGCAGGTCTGTGTACTAGAGCATGGGGAAACACAGAGCTGAAGTCACTGAAGGAAAGATTCAGGTCCTATCAGCATGGTTACACTTTGCAGGTGACTACAAAGGTATAAATGTCGCATGGATTTCTCCTGCCCGAAGGGGAGACTCCATGGGCAGACTCCATTCTCTCCAGCTCTTAGGTATTTCCATCCTTTTCTGATGTGTTTAGCTATCATGGCAACGACTTGGCTATTGAGAGCAACTGAAACATCTTCCAGTGAGAGCAGATCACACTCATATCTGGATTCTATTCCCAGTGCTGCTTATAACTCCTTCAAAAATGTGAGGTTGCTTCCCCTATTCATATGGATTTTAAACAGTTATATTAGAACACACAGTAGGGCTGAATTCCTCAGATAAAACAGAAAAAAACCCACACATTTTATTTAACTAGCAAGTATCTCATAAAATATGACAGGTACTTTAAGGCAAGGCTTGTTCAGTTAGTGACAGGTTTCATTACCTGGTGATAGATCTTTAATATCACTTTAAGAATCCTTTCCACAAAAAAGAGAATATAGAATCCACCAAACACAGCAACTGCCTTCTCAACATAGTTATCTACTTTCGGGTCAAACCCAAACGCCTAACAGTGAAGAAAAAAGCAATGCAAATTAGTCTGTAATCTTAATATATTTCCAGAAAAACAAACAAATGCCACACTTCACAGATACCCCTTTATTATAAAAACTGTCTCTATACCCACCACCAGTTTCCATGACCTGAAATTGTGAAAGATCCTGATCCTTTAAATTTTTTAAACTTAGATTAAATGTTAACAGTGTAGCCCAATAAAGTTCACTACGATTTTATCCAATGCATTTCTCTTTCTGTCTAAAGGCAGCATAGCCCATGAACATTGTTCCCCAATGAACAATAAGACAGAGATCTTGATGGCTCTGACTCATCCCAGAAAGGGATCATAGCTAATGGCACTGAAACCCACACAAAACTCTTTGGAGACTACAACCCACACACAGAACCCCACAGCAGCATGCTTCTAAAATTAATATACTTTAGAAACTAGTATGCAAACTAAATAATGATTCCCCTTGCTTACCTCTGGAATGAGCTGGAAAATTGCATTAGAAAAGAGAGTACCAATGGCCAAGCCCACAAAGTAAGTTAAAACCTTGGGGAAATACGACTTCTTTAAGAGAGGAGTTAAAATCAATCCCAGAAGCGATGCCAAGTTAATGATGGTCACAGTCAGGAACCCAAATCCCCAAACTGTGGATAAACAAGGAGAAATACAAAATATTTTAGTATAACACCCACTTCAGTTCTGCTTGTGATTTCTCTAATTGCTAAATTGTAAAAATGGAATTAGTAAAAGTAGTGGTTCCTTGATTGAAATTAAAATTCACAAATATGTAATTCTGAAGTTAAGATGCACACCTGCAGAAAGGAAATATCTGAAAACACTGTCTGGGACTACCATATTAAAAATGGAAACTGTGCTAGTATAAGTATAAATATACGGGCTAGCCTATATGCTGCTAATATAAATCAGGTCTCTGTACAGCCAATAAGGAGTAAAAATTAAGGCTTAGGCTAATAACTGAAGTAGCTATAGCATAGAGATGATAAGACAAAACTTGTCACTAGTCCCAGAGTCAATTGCCATTTAATGCCAAATAAATTGCCATTTACTTCTAAGGAACTCCAAGACTAGAAGGCTGCTGTCTTGGCTGTACTAGATACAAAAATCCTTCCTGATAATGGATGACTCCTTCAAATCACCCTGAAGTGGTATCTCAGTTCCTAACTCTCCTCCCTCCTTCTCTTATTCAAAGAAGTTCTGCTGGCTGAAAATGCTGCCCATCACCACTTATCAAACAGGTGGGTGACAGATAGCTCATAGTTGAGACAATTATAATAGAGAAATGAAAGTGCATTTAAAAAGAGGTTCTAGGTTCAAAAAGAAGGACATACAATTTAGGTGCGCAACGGGGAAAACTTTTTCTAAGAAGCAGTATATGCACCAGGGTTCACCATAACTTTGTTTCCTTCACCATAAGCATAGTCTCAGATTTTTCATGTTCGGACACAAGGACTTGCACAAATCCATACCATAATAATTCTGGAGTCTGAATTACAGGTTGGAGAGGTGTGGTGTGGTTGCTGTTGCTGCTCATAAGCATCACAAATTCGTGCCTCTATGTGTGATTACTGTTTTTCCCAGTGACATTTCAAGTCACTGTGAGTACAGAGAAAAGCTTTAAAAGTTGCTCTGAAGAGGTCTACAACGGTGCCTCAAGTGATGCCACAGAACCACAAAGTTATCCACACAGACAGAGGATTTGTCTGTAAAATTAACCACAAATAATAATCAGAGCCAACACCACGCTGCCTAGATGAGAACAATTTGGTATAATCCAGAACGCTGCATCATTATAAGCTTGTGTGTATGTAAAGAAGTTGCATGGCAGAAACTAACTGCAGCCTTACTTTTCTGGAACACAACTGGAAAACACAATAAACTAGATTACTCACCTGCTACCAGGATGGCTCTATTTTGTTTGTATATATATAATTATATATATATATAATTATATATTTTGTTTGTATATATATAAATTATATATATAATTTTTATATATAATGACATTTATATTATATCAAGAACAGAAACGTTAGAAACATTTAAAGTATTCAAAGAAGGTGTATCACTGCCAATTAGAACATTAATTTGCCAGGTTTGAGGGATATACACAGAGAGCAGGAAAAAACCACAACTAGATATGGGTAGATTCACTAAGCTACACAGGAGTTTAATTTCCATTAAAATAAATTACAATTAAGCTTGCAAATATCTTTTTGAAATCAAGTTTATAATAGACAAATAGGTCTGCAATGTCATCAGGAGTCACAAACCACTGTTTACAGTTTGGGATTACTACAGAAGCATGAGTCTCTTTCAGTTCAGTGTATGGACATCTACACATATTCTATGCAAAAATGTACATTTTAAACTGAGTTAACAAAATAAAAAAGTGACAAAATTCCAACATAACCAATGTTGCCGAAGTTCCTGCATTGCAGATTGTATTTCACAATGCGGTATGCACTGCTGTCTTAAAAATTATTTTATTCACTAGGACTCCATCCACACTAAGTTTTTCATGAATCCACACATCTCAGAAATCTGAGATACCAGAGCAGGGCACTCTGAACACATACTCTCTCTTCCCCAAGACTGGTGGTGCAGTCAGCTTTAGCCAACTACTATTATTCTTTCTGTCTCTGGAACTGCAGACCCAATAAAGAGACAGCCAAGATACCCAAAGACTCAAGAAATCTAAAAAACAGAATTGCAGGAGTGCAAGTAAGATGGCCTCCTTAGAACACCATTGCTCAGCATTGCTCTTTATAAGAACAAGCAGGCTCAGGCTCTTCCTTAGCCTTGGCCTAGGATGAAGAGGAAAAAAGTGCATGAATACCTTTCTAAAGAAGTCAAGAAAAGAGCACAGAAAATGTTCACGTTGGACAGAAGGAATGCCACTGGGAACTTCCAGCATTTCATACAGCTCTCCCTATTATCTTTCAGAGACGCAAGTTAGGGAAGGACTTGAGTGTGCCCCTAAGGTCAGCTAGGTTAGATATGAGTTATACAAATCCCAAGAAAAAACACGTGATATATGTTGCCTTCCAACTTCTACTCTGCTTCATCAGCACTTATTTTTTATTTCAAGTAGCTGTTCTGTAAAGCTCATTGTACAGGTTTCTTCTGTGTGTCTTGTCCATTAGTATTTCAGAAGACAGTATATCGTCTTCTGAAGTCCCTGGGGAGAAAATTCACATGAGCACAGATATAGACATGCACAGAAGATTTTGCTTCATGGGCAGTAACTGAAATCACCTGATGCCAATGCTGTAGCAATACAGATTCATTTTGTGATGGGGCGGGGGTGTGAATAAATCAACAGTTGCATTTGGCACTGGGCCTTCCTGTGAATTTCTGTTCAAAATAGGTACCACTGTGTGTCACAGCCTCATACCCTTGTGGTTTAAAATACTTTACATGGACCTTGCAGATTTCTTGCACTGCAGCCAAGGGAGGGGCAGGGAGAAGGCTGCCTTGCTTATCTGGCTACTGGACATTGCTTCTGAGCGTGAGGGATAAAAGAAAAACAAGAGGGATGGTCTAGATAGCTTAGGAGGTTAACTGTAGGTCAAGGATTCCATGTACAACCTACTTAAACAGTTCCCCCCAACAAAAGAAAAAAAAAGAGAAAGACAGATCCTACTCTCTGGTGCAGATATTATGGACTTCTTGGCAATATGTGTCTTCATATGATACAAACAATCTAGAACAGCCATAGTAAATTGGTGATATGATTTCAGTGATTACTCAAGTAGAATTCTAATCTTTCACTGACACAGCTAAGATTTAGGAATTACCTCTAATTCTTAATAAATATGATCACCTATGTTAATCAGAATGTTATTAATGCTAGTATTTCAAAAGTTACAAAAAGCACTTTTCTATCTCTTCTCATAAATGCTGACATTAGGCACCAACTCATCCAAAATCCTAACTTTTAAGTTTAATTCAGATGACTCCCTTGGAGTAGTAAATTTATTTGTGATACTGAGTCAAATCAGTGGGTCATTCTATATTTGATCCTTATCAGTGAAACAAGTTACTTCATTAACCAGCCGAATTTTCCCCGTCCTTTGTTTTTTACTGCACCATACAGTTCTGTGCACAATAAATATGGAAATAAAGTAAGAAAAATAGGAGGAAGGAAGACTAAGGCTACCTAGCCATGTGATGATATTCCACATGGAGGGGTCATCACAGAAGATGACATGAAAGCAGGAGTCAGAATTTGGAAGGAATATTTTTCCTCACAAAAACAATCGCTGGCTCCCCTGCTGTCATGACTCCCACCTGCAAGTATCTACACTCAAATGCAGCCCCCTAAGTAAACCTTGTATTGCCCTGATACATGCAAATCCCAGTTAGGTGATTTCCCACTGCAAATCAGCTGCACAGACTTCCCTTCTGTACTCCCATCTTCTCTCCTATTAACCAGCTGTTAGCGGGACTCCTTGTGTTTGTTTAGATGGTCTGCTAACCCGAAACAGCATATTGTGTTTACACTTTACAACCATATCCTCTTAAACAAGACACTCCTGTTATGTATAGATAAATGACTACTATTCCCCTAAGAAAACCCCACTCCAGTCACAGTATTAATATTAATTAATATTAACTAACCTTGTAAAGAATGTGGTTTAGACGTATCCTCAAAGTTTTCCTGATGATCACATGGGTGAAAAATTAGCTGTTGCAAAACAGCGGGACATATTGTAGAGAAGTTGGAATTTGATATGTGACTGTTGTTCGGTATCCCATGCAAAGAAAAAATTTCTTCACCAGTCAAACACTGAAACAAAAAGGAATTTTGCCAACTTAATACATTAATGCAAACCCAAAAATTCATACACTGAGAAATCCAAGAATTACATGAAAATACTGTAGTGCATTTTCAAGGAAGTCTATGCAGTGTTTGTATGCTGTGCATGAAAGCACTGTGATTGCTTAATGTGACGCAGAAATGATTCAAAGTATTTTAAGTGAGATAAACCAGAAATCAATACAACATATTTTAAAGAGACATTTGCAAATCTTATGCCCTATGAACCAGGACAGTTAAACCCTAAAATATATTTGGAAAAATAGCTTCAAAGTAAATAATAGTAATTATCAAAGTAAATAGTATGTAATTACAAAATAATTACATTTAAGAGCAGAATAAATATATTCAAAACCTCAGTGACAGAGTAGGTCAGAAAATGACTGGTAATTCAGTGACAGTTTATTCATGCAAGCGACCACTTCTGTGTTACAACAACACTTCTTATTTATTTCCCCCAATTAAGTGCTTAAAAATGGTCTAAAGCTTAGCAGCACTCAACATTTTTCATTCATTTTACAGCAATAACTGTTAAGAGCAAACATTGTTTTGTAGAGCTTTCCTGCACTCCAATGAGATACACTCCTACTTTGGATCTTCACTTTGCCTTCAGCTTGGGATATAACAGTGTCTGACGGGTCAACAATAAACGTACTTGGCAGTGCTAAACCAGGCCAGGGCAGGGCTGGTTCCTGTGCTTGTCACTTTCAACCAAAAAGATAAAATACAGACCAAGAAATATTGTAAAACATCCATCTACAGAAAAATTGAGTGGGTTTATATGAAATGTTCCAAACTGTTGAAGTCTTTCACCTAACACTTTCTGTTAATTCACGTTCTTTATTTCCTACAATAATAAGGAAAAAGTATTCTCTTTTTGAATGTCAACAAAAGTGATTTGGCTTATTTCTGCACAACAAACACACACCAAGGTTAAGTCTTGGGACCAAAAAAAGTCAAATATTTTCCTTCTATAGGAGACATCAATTACAGCATAACTCTCCCTGTAGCAAATCTCAGTTGCAAAAGCAGAGCACTTGAAGTCTTAGCAAAATAAAAACAAATGTTCCCTCCCTGCTCTTTTCAGTTTTGCTACCCTTCAGATTCCATAGCACTTCTCCAATAATTCAGCATTATTATTTATGAAGCGATTTCCTTCTAGAGACAAGCTTAAGCAACTGCAAGTCATTTACTTCAACTTCCGTTAATAAATAATTTTGTAATACTGTCCAAAAACTGAAAGCATGTGCACATCACTTGAAAGTGACTCTTTTTGATTAAGCTTGGAGGAAAAGAACATGCAGGCCAATTCAAGCGACTTCAGCTAAATTACATCCAGGATACTTCTATCCTTCCTCTTTAATGACCCAGTCTAGCAAAGCACTCAAATACATGCTTGACCTTAAATATAAGTATAAACTTTGTTAAGGTCATGAGACTCTGAGGACTCAAATACAGAGAAGCGAAGTACATATAATTTCATCTTTCAACATCAATGCTAATGTCAAAGAAGTAACACAAAATAAATACAGCTCGATAACAGAAGGCTTTTTTGCTTTAAAACATGTTGTTCCATTTAATCTCAGTGGAGTAATGCATAAAGAAATCATCACTGAACATACAGTCTTCTACAGACCAATACAAAAAACTCTGGAGCTTTCTAAACTGGTAATGTGCCATATCATTTTCCTGTTAACGCTGCATTATGGAATAATTCAAAATACATGGCTAATATGCCCACAGTGAAACAAAAGGAGAATACTTGTGGTCTACAGGAATAGTTCCTGTATGGTGCTTATTACTGGCTCATAGAGCCATTCCTGGAACCTACGGTGAAAAGCCCTTAAAAAACAAGCCACTAAGAGCTAAGAATTTATAACATAACTATCTCAAAGAGAAATTACCTTTAACTATCTCATTCCTAGAAATACAGAATGAATTATTAGTATTTTAAAACACCAATACATTAGTATTAACATTAGTTCACAAAAATCCAAACAGTGTTGTAGATAAGAAAACATATGGAGAGAAAATAAATCAGACACAGCATGAATTAGTAAACTTGAGACTTGTAACTTTGCCTACATACAAACACGTAAGTGAGGAATACCATTGGACAAGAGCTCTTTCATGTGAAATTGAGAAACAGCATTTTATTTAATTACTATTATTATTTTGATCAGGGACAAACCTAGAGGATAATGATTCTTATAAATGATTCATTGTTATAAGTCATCTCATACTCTCAGTAAACTCCTACATACATCCAAGAGCTAAAAAGCAAGCTTGCATGAGTTCCCTAGCACAATTAAAGGATTAATTAAAAGACTGAATCTATTAGAATTCTTGAACTGGAGCAATGCATGTTTGCACACTGCAGAACTCTGCATTTATCTTTGGAGGATAAATAAATACATTAACACAGCCACACTGCTGTAAAAACATGCAGTATTTATTTTGTAAGACTGACAGATGATCTCAGCAGAAAGAAAATTTAGCCTCATAAAACAGGGGACTGAAAACGATGTCCTGACTCACCAAGTCTACTGTTATGTCTATCCCCTGCTATTCAGTAAGACTTATTACAGCGATTAGGTGAGGGGACTGGCTGTAATATTACTGTCACTCAGTGTTTAGTAAACAATTGCAAAAAAAGATATAACAAGATTGTGCTGAACTTTCAAGAAAATGTTTTTAAAAACACTTTCATAAAAATTGGGAAGGACTTAAATCAGTAGGATTTACACAATTACAAAATATTCAGACTTAGAAAAAATTAAACCATCAACTAGGTTATTCAAAAACATGCTTACTTTTATCCTGCTAAGGCTCTCCCAAAAATGATTGACCAATATGGGATTCCTCTAACTGGAAAAATTAAAAAATATGACAGTAACAACTATCTTGTAAATGCATCAGTCCCCGTGTTCTGCCGTGTTCTTGTCGTTGCTCTGCCTGTTTTATCTGTAGCATTCCACATATGAAGTACTTAAACACCCAACAGCATCCTGGACTGCAGTTTCTAGATGTTGCTAGATTAAATACCAGCCCAGCCCTAAACTGAGCAAAGGGTTCCACAGTAGCAATAGCAAAGAAAGAATGCAGTGAATGCCTATCTGACCAGCTTTTTTTTTTTTTTTAACTTAGTCTGACCCTGGATAAGGCAAAATAGAGACATACAACTATGTTTTCCTTAACTTACTTGTAATAAATTAAATCATCTAATGCTGACGTGATGACTTTTTGTCACACAGCTAAGAACTGGATGCTACAAGACGATCATTCCTTCAGTAAGCAACACTCCATGAGAAGGAGTCAAACCAGATGAAGCTGCTTGAATACACTTGTGTACTTTAGGGATTTCACACACACCCCATGTTCAAGGCAGCTGGTCATGCTGGGACCTGAAAACTGTCCTTGAGTGCTGACATTTGCTGAACATATTGTAGAAATAAGACACTTAGAGGGTAGAACAACTAAGCCCATTTAGCCTCACTGATCAGGCAACATCAGATCATGGTGTTGGATCAAGAGCCTAAGTCACACTCTCCATTCTTTCAAAAAACATGAGTTTTAACTAGTAGAACACTATAAAAAAAAATCAAAGCAGATACTAGCCCAGTTCTAGTTTATTTGAAATACTAAAGTTACTAGATTTTGACTCATCCTGAGATGAAAATTAATTATAACTGATCATGAATATTAATAAAAATTTTAATTTCATTTTGTCCAAATGTTTTGTTTAAAAATTAAGATGCATCACATTAAAACACAGTATTCAGCTATAACATCTGGACTGGCATAAATATAGATTTAAGAAAGTCAAAGAAGGAAACAGGAGCATGATTTTAGCACCTACTGAGTACATCAAAGCACAAAATAAAGGTGATGTTAACAAGCTTTCTTTTCAATGACCATTTGCCTTCCATGCATTTTTGACCAAAAATTTTGAGCATGTCATTTAATCCTTTGGCATACATATATGGCTACCATACTACAGTGAATCCAATGACAGAAGATTAGGTATGCTTTCATGCTTTTACATCTTGCTAATAATGTAAAATACAGAGCACATAACCAAGCCGTCATCTGTGAGACTGCAATTGCTAATTTTACACCTGTAAGTAGGTCTCAAATGTGTGGGAATTCCACAGGAAAATGTGGAAGTATTTGAGTTTGCTCAGTTACTACTTATTTCTCTGACAAGAAGCCTGAGCTTACCTATTAAGAAAAGGTGATAACAGAAATATTGAAGAGCAAAGAAAATATAAATACACAATAAAAAGAATTACAAAAATTCATGATGAAAGAAAAGAAGAGACCAAAAGCATAAGAAATTTGAGAGAGTTAAATGCAAAATTCCAAGAGTACTCAAAAAGTGTGCCTTTTTTCCTCCTACACTAAAAAAAAAATCAATATCTTCACAAGTTACCATAAATGCCTACATCAGTATATGCTCAAACACCATCATCAACAAATTAAATCATTTTTCTTTTTTCCTTATCTTTTCAAGTCAACCTAGTATCAAAGAAAAACAGAAAACAAGCATCCATCTTCTTCTGGCTTACACATCCAGACTTTCAATCTGAAAAATGAAAAATCTGAAAAAGAAATGGATCAGCTTCTTGTAGATCTTCTCATGAGATTAATATGCTTACCAAAATTATTATGAATGAAACATTAAAACTTAAAACTAATGCTGGGATAAAACTTACAGAGGCTGTTCCTTCTTGCCAGGTGCTGTTATCACCTGTCCCTTACGGATCAGCTCTGCACTAAAAATTCCTTCAGGTTTGGCTGAAGGACTCTCAAGAGCAGGGCTGTGTTATCTTGATTCAAAGAAAGGCCTAGAAGTCATCCCATTAGCTGGAAGTTGTGAACTTAAAGTCTAAGATAAACCTTGTGTCTTCCTACAGCAGATATTTATGCAGCCTGAATGGATTCAGCCTACTTGAGAAAGACCTGAATCATTCTCCAGAGGTATTCACTTTCCTCTGTAGAGAATCAGTAGAGCTTAGGTCTTTGATACCTTCCAACCTTAGATTAGGTCACTTCATGGCTTCTGTCATAACCAGTAGACACTCAAAATCATCAACTTGTAAGCACAAAGACTCACGGTGTTTAAAAATAATCACATAGGATTTACTTGGTATGAGTATGCATTTGCATGCACCACCTGCCCAAAGTCATGGACATACCTAACATCCATGAGGGATCAAAGGTCAGGAGGAAAAAAGCGCTTGCTTTAGTGGTACAAGCTGATGGAGCAGCTGTAAGGTCAATTTTAAGAAAGAATACAAGTAACTCAGCAAAAAAAGTATACACATTTCAGTATGGTACCTACATATTATTCAACATGGACACAAATAGAACAGGCCTGTGAAAAAAATTTGTTTCTGTTAAACTTCGTATTACTTATTAGGAATATGCCTCTTTAGTAATAAGAAAGAGCATTACTCTTTTTTTCCTCTATACCTTGGTGCCAAAGCCTGCGTACGAGAGCTACGTGCTTTTGCAGAGGGAAAACTTGAAGGATTGAAGAATCTGCCCATTTCTATGCCCTTTTAAAGAAAGCTCCTTTTCATAGCCATATTGAACACTGAAAACTTGTATTTAGCATGTGTGGCTGGGAATGTTTATGTTTTTAACACACTGTGCTGGAACAGTGTTCAATTTGTGAGATTTGAAAGCAGTGAGCCCTGCAAATATTGCTATGCTTATACTCAATACTACATTGATTTCAGTGGCGTTAATTCCCGCTGAAACCTTTCTAAGACAAAGGGAGGTTATCCAAGATTCATCTCCTTCACAGAACAAGAAAAGGAGCTACTACTCCAAATGTTAAAAAACAGTTCTCAAGGTTCTAGAGTCATTCCTCTTTATTATGAAGTGGAATCAAACCAGACCAAACAGTCATTCCTACTTTCCTTTCATTTTTTTGGCTTTGTGTCCCTGATTTCTGAGCACGTAGAAATCTCCACTAGTCTCAAAATTCTCCTTCAGGAAAACAAACTTCGTCTAGGACACTAAGATACATGAAATTAAACACACTTTAAAAGTAGCCATGAGATCTGAGTTTTGAATGGAGACACTAAACAGAGAAAAATATTTTCATGAAAAGTAATATTCCAATGATTAAACATCAGTTTAAAAAAGCTTTTGGTAGGTAAATTGATGTGTGTACACTTCGTACTCAATTTAGATGAAAGATGTGAAAATTTCTTTAAAAGTTTCTTTACACAACTAGACCTGTCTGTATAATTGAGTTTGTGCTGTCTCATGACAACTGTATTTTGAACAAGTCCTGAAGATTTGCTTATTCAACTGTCGGAGGGAAAAACTAGCTGATTCTCATATACTTTTTGCTGTTGTCCAGATGCTATTTAACCAGGAAAAGTGCTACTTTAAGAGCTGAACAACGAGGAGGGAGAACTCATGCCAGGAAGCAGCAGTTCACTGATGGACGGCAGCTTCTCCCCTGCCGCAAGCTGCTCTCTCCAGCGGACCGGTACCTCTGCCCGAATCCCGGACGCAGCGCCTCATAAGACATTTCCTCCCTCCCTCCCTCTTTCCCGGCTTCAACACGAGGAAACACGACGGCAAGCGAGATTTAAGACACTACGGAGCTGCCGAGCCGGCTCGGCGCCCTCGTTCCTGGACGTGCGTTCCCAGCCGGGCCCTCGCTGCCGCCGCCGCGGAGCGAACGCGGCGCCCGGCGCAGCCCCCGCGGTACCTGGTTGTGGTGCAGGTGGTGGAGCGGCAGCGCGGAGCTCAGGGCGGGCGCGGCGCCCAGCTGGTGCAGCAGCGCCGAGAGCTGCGCGGCCGACAGGCTGTGGTTGGCCCCGAATACCCTCAGCACGTCGTCGGCGAAGCTCGTCGGGGCCGCCGCGCGTGGGAGCAGCATCTCCATCCCGGCGGGACGCGGCGAGTGTCGCGGATGGCGCAGCCCCGCCGCGCCTCCCCCGCCTCTGGGGCTCTGCGGGGCGGGAGCGGCGCCCGCCCGGCCCCTCCCCGGGGGCCGCGGTGGGGACACGGGGCGGGCGGCACCGCGGCGGAGCCCCCGCGGCTCCGGACGGGGCAGGCCCCGCTCCCCCGCGGCGGGAGCCCCCGGAGGGGACCGTCCTGCTGCTCAGTCCCCGCCACGGTGTCGGGCTGCTTACCGAGCGTCAGCGTAGCCCCGGCAGAAGGTGCCGTGGGGCTGATCGAAATGACCCCACGTGCGGGCAAAGGGGGAGGCTGCGAAACTCCTGGTTGCCACCACCCCCGGTGCAGGGGCCAAGGGTCAAACAGCCATCATAGTCATTGCCCCCAGTGTGCTCCCAGACATATATCCAGCTTGCCTGCCTGCCCCAATCTGCCATGCAACACCCTTCTCCACACCCACCTGCCCTGACCCACGAACCCCACAAGGGATAGTCGAGGCCAAGGTCCAGGTCCAGCCAGACACTCAAGTATGGCCCTGCCGTACACACCTCACCAACACTATCTCCACAGCTGAGGCTCTGGACCTTGGAATGAGTTGTTCAGTTGGCAGCTAGTTAGGCAACCTGCTTCTCTCAGTCCCCCTCCCTTCCACAGGTTGAGACATGGATTTGCATCTGGTCTACCTTCTTAGGAAGGATTAATGCACAAAAAAAGCATGGCATTTCATATATGCTTTTAACAAACGGAGAAACCTGGCACTGGTCACAGGTGTATTCCTGGGGACTATCACTCAAGTGGTTTGGATAAAAATCCTCACAACTGCAGGACAGCAGCTCCAGCTCAGTAGAGATCTGTACTGTTAAGTTATTCTGTAACTGCCTTTTACAAAAATTCTTCTATATCCATGTAGTGGGCAGAAACAGTGTGCATTTAAAGAGTTGTTTGTTTTGGGGGGTTTTAACAGTGTAACTGTGCTGAATTGCATGAGCTGCGGCACCATCCCAGATTCCAGATTTCCTGAGACCAGAATTTTGTACTGTGTGTGCCAAGTAGTCTGGGTAACAGCACTACGAAGGATGCATGGTTAAAAAGATAATTCACAAGCAGCAAAACTCATTCAGTTAAATTCTTCATAAAAAACTTTCATGTCACAATGCACAAAGTATCTTGCAGGAAAAAAAACCCACCAGCAACATAACCCACTACTGGGGGGGGAAGGGACGTGTGGAATCTACAATCGTATAAATTCTACTGCTAAAAATCTATCGCTTTTCCGAATTAGAGCCTGGATAACTAATATATTTTCACCCTTCCCTCTTACTTGGTTGGTGGCAGGTGAAACAGCCTGGGCACAATTTAGCTGCACGTTGTTCCAGATGTCCCCATCTGTACTGGCTATACCACCAGCTGTGGCTGAAGATGCTCCACCCTACCCACCGCTTTATTTGCATGTGCATTTTGACCCTCTTCCAGAGAAATTAACTTGCTGCTAAGGGAATTGCAACATTCTTCTTTAGGCAGCAGCAATATCAACGGCAAAACTGGCACCTCCTATACTTTCTTCTTTGGCGTGTGTATTTCTAAACACAGCTCTAGCACTAGTCGCTTACTGAAGGCATTCTGAAATTTTAAAAAGTCTAGATTTGAAAAGTACCTTAAGGCCAGTAGATAAACTGGTAACAACTGCAAGTTGGTTATAACAGGTAAATCAAAACAGGTTGCTGGTTACATTAAAAAGATTTGAGTGCTCTGTTGTGCAGGGCCAAAGAGTTAATCTCAAAATTGATTATTTTAAGACTTCCTTTTTATCTGTAGCAGAAATATAAAGGATTATTTAAATTAGTGTAATTAAACCATATTTGCATTCATTCTTAGGCCCACGTTTGCATAATGCTGAAAAGTTCAAGGAAGTCCTGGATAACGCCATTAAGATTTATTCTCTGTTGCCAATCCTTGGCAGAACGAAAATCCTGCTTTATTTCTGAGACACAGCCAAAATTTTTCCTCAAGGAGTGACGTATTCATACTGCTCTACTTTAAAAGAAATAAAAAGTTGCTAAACTCAGTGTCTCTGAAAAAACCTGCAAGAACTAGAAGGGCAAACTAACAATAAGACCAGACGTCATGTACTTTTCAAACAGTATGCATCGCACTTGAAGAACAATTCCAGATTTTGTGTATATTCTTGTGATGTTCAGACCTAATCAGGAAGTCCAATCTTTGTTCATGTCAAGTCTGATAAATCTTAGGCAAATAATAACAGAGCCAAATGCTCTTTCTCAAACTGAAAGAACAATCTGTTTGTACACTATAAAGCAAGTACTTCCCAACAGTACTTCACGGTCCTGATTCACTATTGTTTCGTTCCTGCTTTTCTTACACCTGTGTGATGTTGCTGTTACATTTAAACCACCACAAAGTGCCAGCACACCAGATGGTGACTGGCAGTGGGCAACACGACATAAAATCAGCTTCTCCAATCTTATACAGGGCCAAATCCTCTCTGAGGTGGGTTTTTCTTAAGAAATTCAGTGAAGGTGAAGCTAATTACATTAAAGCTAGCACGATTTGTAATCATATGTGTTATTTACCTATCTCAAAGTAAAGAAGAATCTTCTCTGTCTATTGTCATTCAAACTACTGAAATAAATCTATTTGAAAATAGCAATCATATAATTCTGTCATTTGGCAGGTAAAAGAGACACACCCATCCCATATAGTAACATTGGACCTTTTTTTCTCTTGGCTCTTAGTTGGATTAACTATCTAAATAGGATTTAAAAATTATATCTTGTAATTAAATACCCTTAAATGAAATGGCATATAGCAATGGATATTTTAGGGGAAGTACCTAGGTAGACATGACTTAAACCTTTTTGCACATATTTTCTCAAAGTAATTCTCTTCACTGTGGTGACCAAATTCTCAGCAGTTCCATTTTTTCATTTTTAGCTTGGCAAGGTAGACTTAAACACTCACAGCCACTATACCTTAACTCCCAGAGACTCGGTCAAATAAATTACAGCTTACAGCATGCTAAGTTAGATACTCCATTTTCAGTATTGCCAGCTCAGGAATCTTTCAGTTCTCCTCAAGTCTGTGCCCTTGTAAATACTGAAAAGGAATTCTGGTATTAGAACTCTAGAAAGACAGTCAAAGGGTACTGTGAAGACTGGAAACTACAGCAGCCAAATAAAAAAAACATATTGTTTGGCTTAAAATTCTTAATATAAAAATCTCATCAATCTGCAGATAATTGACTAATTTTTGAAGGCTTGGGTATATAGAGTAACACTGGAAATATGTCCTAATATATCATAGTAGAAAAGTTTCTGAAGTCAGAGAATTGGAAAGAATCCTTACTGCAAGGCACAAAATACCTACTGGAACTGTAAAATTTTCAAAAGAAAAAGTGGGATCTCAAGTTTTATGAAATATTTTGACTCTGCAATTTTAATTGTTTAATAGTGAATTAAAAAAGCTAGGGGCACGATATGGACCTTGAAGTACGAGAAATATAATGGCATTGCTATGGTAAATCAATCACAACTTGCTTCTCTTCTTAGGCTGCACTATCAGTTCCATTTGTGTACTGTTTACTATCCTGAGAAGCTTAGCTCCTGCAAAAGTTTAGCATTATGCAAGATTTCAACCAGCAAGAGGTATTACTCGTTCTATAACCTACACCAGCCAGATCATTAGCTCTCTCTGTGAAACTGTAAAATACACTGTTTCTGATAAGAAATGTGATCCATTTTCTCCTTAGGGCTAATTGCTATTTAAACAAATATCTTTAAAAACAAAATCTCTGTAATAAAATAACTATATTAAAACCTTCACTGTTTACATTTTCAATTAGGATCTTCAACCACAAGAATAAGAATTTTCTTTAATGGAGATATACAGGTGAATTAGCTTCAGTTCATAGCTGCTCATTAGAAAATTAGGCTTGGTAAAATTCCACTGACATTTTAGAAATATTATCTGTACCCACCTTGTTAGTGTAGGGTCAAGATAATTTAGATCCTGTTGCTACTGTCAAAGCCTAAAGTTGTTTTGAATCTGAAGTTTCAGCCTAGGGCCATCTCTAATTTTCAGTTGGTAAACCGGTTTCTAACTTAGAAATCCACTAACTGTTGGGCTACAACTTCGAGTAGTATGAAGTGAGATAGTGCCTGGAGAGCTGAGCCAGCCTATAGCAGCCTATGACTCAGAGTACCCCAGATATGTGTGCAGAGAGATAGGAAGTAATAAACTGCCTTAAAACAAACTGCCTCACATTAATCAAATAATTTTCACCAAAGAGTCATCTTCTGGAAAAAATACGTCTTCTGCAATTTGGGGAGGAAAAGGAAAAAAAAAAGACTTTTTTTATTTTTTTTAAAGCAAAAAGACACTATACATTCTTATCAGTTGAACTTCATTTTGTAAGAAAATGAAAGTTTGGCAATTTGGAGTTCTTTTTCAGGGCAGCCTTATTCTGAACTGTACCATTTACCATTAAAGAAAAGAATTTTTACATTTACAAATTCAAAGTCAAACATTTCAGTTATTCTCCCCAAGTCTTGCAAACACACTTTTAAATTTAGATTTTCTATTGTTCTAAAATTAGTTTAAACCCAATCTTAAAGACTCAAAAACATTGAGGAAACAATACATGTTTTGTAGGAACACGCCTAATAGTGACCTCTTACCTGGTGATGACCTTTAAATGCACCAGAGGTACCCAGGGGATGATCAATACATGACTGAAAGCTACAAGCTCAGATTCTGTTGACATACCTGCACCCAATCGTATGTATCTAAAGAACAAGGGTTACCACAGAATAAAGGAGAAGCAGTCATTTGTCAATATTAGTACGATTAGATAAGTGAAGTAGTGTCAGCAGGATGTCTGAGACACAACATGCTGGGGTTATATTTTACAGGCTGGATCCTGCAGGGATCAAGATGAGCCCTGTGAGACAGTAATGCTAAACCAGCTGCAGGAGTCCTTCAGGTTTTCCCTTCATAATCTGGTAGGATGAAAGAGTAAGTAAGGGAGGGACTAGAACAGCCTTACCAGCTCCCATAACAGGATCTGTGAAGAAAACAATTGTTCTGGACACTTTTCTAGGTAAGTGGCCTTCAATACATCGCTCTCTCCTTTTGTTTCTCAGAAATACAGCTACTAAACTAAATACAGCTACTATTTGAACAAGCAAATTCTTACTGAAAACATGAACACTCAGTCATGTCAGTATGCTTAGCACATCTACAAAATAGGTGCTGTACTGGTCCCTGGAACTGGCAACTATGCATTGAACCCAGCTTCATTTTTCAATAAACACTAACGTGAGAGGGGACAAAAGGTGCTACAAGATAGAAGATATCTTACTTCTGAGAAAAAAACGCAGCTGCAGCTAACACTTTCTTATTTGGGGATGCAGTGGTTAGCATACAGCATCAGGCCCTTCAGCCACTTCTCTTCTACACGCTTAACACTAACATTTTAAAAGTTCCAGTTAACAGACAGTACTCCAAGCCTGCATGAGTTCTCAAGAACTGTCACCATGCCAAGTTTAAATTCAGGATGAGCTTAAAACTGTGGTGCTTTAACCTATTAAAATAACATCTCCCAAATGACAAAGTATTTAAGTTTGAGGCACAGTTCTCAGTCAAATATTGGTTCAGTCATTTGGGAGATATTACTTGAACACAGAAAACATCTCACTTTTAACTCCATCCTGAGTGTATTTTTGCATCTGACTGCAAGTATCTGCAAATAATCAAGGTTAACATGATTTTAAAGATGCTTAGTATCATTCTGTTGCAAGACCAGCGACATCATCACAATGGAGCACCAGAGTTGTACACGGTTCATGACAGCTTTTGAATTCTTTGTACTGCAATGAACTTGTAACTAATACTTGTAGCCCAGATTAGTATCCAAACTCTTCCTGCATGAAAATAGGTTTTGTTTTGTTGAAAAGTATTAGAAAATAGGTTTTCTAAAACTTTAAACCTCACAATTACATTGTAGAATACTGAGACAGGACACCTTTGAGACTAGTTAAGAACTAAGCAGGATTGAATATTCATATTGATAACCAAAACATTCAGGTACATCAGACAGGACTTTATAAAATGAAATAGAAAAGAGTATGAACCTCTACATATAGGTATAATGGTTAGGTATGAAGTCACCTACAGACAACCTTACCAACATTTGGATTTCATACACACCAAGGTGAAGCTTCTAATACCATACACAGAAGGAGCACACTAGAGCAATCAAAGGCAGCTCCTGGTTCATCTAAAGTTATTCAAACCTGAAGCGTTGCACATATGAATTATTATGGAGTCAACTGACACAACAGTGGAATCCATTTCCATGCCTATTTCACAAAATATGACTGTGCATAAACACAAATAAGAGAGGGTTTAGAATATTCTACCACTAAGTAACTTATAGGAAAATCTTTAACATATGCAGCCAGAGGTACAAGGACACCCACAGGCTATACACAACTCTGGAAACATAGTGTCTGAAGCATCTAGTACAGAAAGAGGAAAAGAAGATTATATTCAGTGTTTTCATAATTAGAATTTACACATTTTCTAGAAGTTATCTTAGGAATCTGAAAGCTATTATTACCTTATGTACTTCCAGAATTTTCAGAATGCTTATTCCTTAAAGAGAAATGTACACAATTCATCGAAACAGAGAGCTATCATTGTTTTGATCTTCTGTACAATTTCACAAAGGACATGGATGCATCTGACTTCAGGGATTTGAGGTGACATTTACGTGCTAAAAATCAGTGGAGTGAAATAAGCCCTGTCAAAAGGGCAGTGCTGACATCAGGTCTTCCTTCAGCAATTAGAGCTGAAGCACTGAACAAATATCTGTTCAGTTACATGTGTAAATCACTAAACAGATTTAACTTATGTAACAGTGTCTTTTAGAGCTCACTAGAATTCATGGGGACAGCCCTCTTTGAGGGTTCCTCACATGCAGAAGGAAGCAATAATTTTAGTAGCAAGCAGCTGTTCATCAATGTTCATTCACTCTTTTTTCTTTCTGTCCTCAGCAAATTTTCTAGTCAAGTGGAATGTTTCATCATCCACGCTTTCCACAGTGCTCAGTTTTCCAAGATATGTCACACTGCTGAGCAAAGTACAAAACTACATCCAAAATTCACATATTCCCTTGGCATTCTCACTTATCAGTTGAGGAAAGCTGTGTATATGCACAGTGGTATTTCAGTACAATTTGACCTATTTGTCTACAGCAGTAACATCAGTATGAAGTAAAAGTTTGAACCTTCCCTCACTGGTACTCAAAGTGACAAAATGTTAATGGAACAATTATTTCTGACAAGCAGGTATTTAATGCATATATAGCTGCACAATTTTCAGATTTGAGAGTCTGTCATTTATGTAAGAATTTCTAATGCTATTTGTAACTTCAGCATGGCAGGCTTGTTTTAAGAGCTTTATTGGTGATGTTATTGGATATTATTCTGTGTGTGTGTGTTTTCAGGTTTTTTGGGGGGGGGGGGTTGTTGAGGAAAACCATTTGTAAGTGACAGCAGAGTTTTTTCATATTCAACTATTTTTGCTTTAAAACCTTGTACTCTCATTCAGGCTGAACACGATCAAGACTTGCTTACTGAGGCAGGAGTACAACCAGCTCTGCTGAGTAGTCTTTATGCACAATGTGTACAGAAGGTCAAGGCTGAAGAGTATTGATATTAAAGGAGTTGTGAGTTTACAGAACCAGAAAGGCTCTATGATTACAAAAATATGTTTTGGGGGAAAAAAATAAATAAAAAAAAAAAACCAAACAAAAAACCCCCCCAAAAAACCCAAAACCACCATTTTGGAAGGTGTATGTTAACATCTGGTCAGAGTACTAAAAAAACCTCCAGAGAACCATCACCTTTGTTTACCACAACACAACATGGAAGTGAGTGACTGAAACCTCAAAAAGTAATAAAAAGTGAGGAAAAAACTGGAAACAGAGAAAAAACACCACAACCTTCCAAGTGTATTTACTATCAGTTGTGGGAAACTGTGAAAAGTGTTAAAATGGCTAAAGGATAACACGATACAAACATTTGACAAAGAATACTTCCTGAACAAATTACAGATTTGTAACTGCAGGTCCCATAGAAAAAAAATCACCAAAACAAAATCAGAGAACTAGTTCAATACCATTAAGTTAAGGAAGCTGTCTGTAGAAGTGTTCAATTATTTTACAGCTCAATTCACACACTGGTTTCTTAAAATCCTAACCCTAAAATGCTGTAGAGGATTTATAGTCAATTAACACTTTGAAAGGTCTTTCAAAATTAAATACGTTACACTAAGTCATTTTTGTCAATTTGTGCTCTTCTAGGATAAATCAGAGTAGAATCTCTCTGGCAAAGCAGAACAGAGGATGAAGTAGAATCACAATTTGTAAATCAAAAATTAAGAGAGTCCCTCAGCCTCTATTTGCTTCGCCAGCAAAAAGTATCCTCTCAAGCAAGCCTAACACGGAGAAAAGAGGCACAAGAGTCCAGGTCAGCTCAGTCACCATTTCTGTGAGCTTGTCAAGCTAATCTGTGGACACAACTCTGCCTGCAAAAGCAGGTAATAATTTGCTGTAGATGAGGAAATGACCTCTCTATATCCATTTGTATAGCTGTCAAAGTATACCAACATGAATAGATAATGAAATTATTCAAAAGTAATTCTTATTTTTAGCAGAACTGAAAAACTTTGTGAGCAAATGCTTAGAACTGTAAAAGAATGATTAAAAAACAATGGCCTTAGGCAACTGCCCTAGAAATAACTCATTTTAGGGGTGTGTACAGACCACCATATGATAGAAGAACACACCACAACCAGTGAGAAATCTTCCTAAATAAACAATTATCAGTCTGCTGCTTGACACCACAAGTTGTTGAGATTCCTAGCATAGTTGCTGGTCATTAATAATGATTCCTTAGGAAAGAAAGATTCACCATCCAATCCCTGTAAATAAACACAGTTCAACCCTCATTAAAGAACAAGAAAACAATGGTTTAATAGCAATAGGAAACTCAAGTGTGACATTCATCTGAGAATCTCAGGAACACTGAATTTAACTACCTCATCTTCCCAAAACCTGTGAGTTGAAGGAAATACTATGCTAGCTTTTTCAGACCAGGACATTTACAAATGGTGAAATTCAATTATTTAAACACAAACGAGTACATGAAATCCACTTTCATAACTCCTCCTGCACACCACCCCTTGCTGCTCTATAGAGCAGATCTTCTACAAACACTGTTCCACGAGGGCAAGGCTGTGTATAAGATTAAGGGTGAGCTTTAAATTTGAGAGGCACATTAAGCATTTTACCAAGAAATTTTTTTAAGTAAATACACTCCAGGACACAGAAAATAACATAAAATAACATGTCCTTAAATAGCATTTAAGGACATGCTATAATTTTGTTTTTTGGGAGCAAAGAAGCAAAGTTAAACATTGGTTCACAATGACATGGAAGAAGCACTAATATCTTCTTTTTCTAGCAACATATTATTAAACATGGAAAGACACGACCCTCCCTGAACAATCCGAACTTTTAGCTGCTCTCTTTCATAAGGAAAACATTCACCACTGACACCTGTGTGATAAAGGACAGGCAAAGGATTTAACATGTGGAAAACTGCCATGTCAGCCACTGAAATATCTGTCATCAGGTCACGTGGCAACTGCCAAGAGGTCAGACAAGTTTTCTTCCAAAGATCAGCTGAAGTAGAGCATTTAAACAGAAGAGGAAGGAAAGTATTTGGAAAGCATCAGATAAGTATTGGGGGGGTGGGAGATTTTGAATCTGGAACTACATTGCCAGAATAATCCAACATTAAATAAAGGATATCAAACACAGTCCTGCACTTTAGTTTTTTCATGCTTTTGTCATTCCCAACATACTTATGACAGTAAGAAACATAATGACACCAACTCCTGACTTAACCACCTAGACAGTGTTTGGGAAATCTGAAGCAGTCTCACAAAGCCTGCCAGCATCACAAGCTGTCAGAAACAGAAATGTGTAAGAGACAGTGCCCATTACAGGTGATTACAGCTCAGCCCTAGTAAGCTCAGTGTCATGTACTACCTTAATCTGCTCAGATGTCTAGAGAACATTATTAAGAACAAATTCATTTCTTTTTATTGGTAAATCTTCTCACACTATGAACAGTATTCCTAAAGTATCCCATATTACAGCACTAAATACCCAACAACACACAAAAGTTTTGCATAGTAAAATTAGCAATTCTGGGACATTTTAGGAATTTCCAAGGCCTAAATCTTTGAAGTTCCATGCAATGTCACATATGCTCCACCCTGTAAGAGTATTTTATTGTAATTTTAGCATTCTATGGGGCTTTTTACTGAGATGTTTAAAATTTTTGTTGTGATGAAAAGTAATGCCTGAATTATTGTTCAGTTATTAAACATACAACACAAATTCAAAACAGATTTGCTTATTCCTGTCTAGGTGATTGAAAGCAGCATAAATAAAATTAAGATAAAATTAAGATAAGTATACATACCTTTGTTTATAGAGACTCTGTCACAGTGTCAGATAATACATATTATGACTATGTAGTGAAACACATCTCAATACTTCCATCTTCTCAGACACTATTTTCTTGCTGTTTATAGAGCAAAACTTCCCCCTTTCTGTCCTTCACTTGACTTGGTAATAAGTAATATGAGAGTGTTTGAAATTGGAACAAAACCTCCTTGTCCTGAGAGTACAAGGGGCGGAGGAAGACCCAGACAGGAATAGGTTGCTCTTACGCCACCCTCTTTGACAAAAGCCAAAGGACAGGACACTAAAGAGGCCATTCCAGGGCAGCTATTCCTGAGTCACTTGTCTCCAGCTCCTTCTTCATACTTTGTTATGAAATTTTCTGGCAAGTGGACTCTAAATTGAAAGTTGCTTAATTGGTTTCATTTTTTAAAAATAATGGAAAAATGCAATGACTGACCCCTGCCCTAATACTACTCACATTTGGTAGTGACTTAATGTCGCCAGGCAAAGGTTGTACATATACACAAGTTCCCTTTTGGTCTCTTTAATGAAGCAATAGGATTTGATTTATGAAATACCTGACAAGGATAAGGTCCTATTACACAAACCAGAAGCAGATCATGCTAAATTGAAGGAGAAATATCTTCTCCTGCTACAAGATTCAAGGAATAAATAACTTAGTATTACCTGTGAAGTCATTCCCATATGCCAGTATGTGAAAATAAGTTAACACTCAAGAAAGATTGTGTTAAACCACTGAAACTCTTCCACATGATTTATCCAAAATGAACTTCTGTCAGCCATTTCACGCTCCCATATTGAAACTTCAGAATTCACATTATTTTCATTTAATATCACTAACTACTACGCTGTTTAACACTGAACAGATTAAGGTTTTGCCTCACTAAAACCAAAGAAAAACTCCTCCAACCTTACAAAGAGCCAGGATTTTGTAGCTTGTCTTAAAGGGAAAGGACTGGACAAGGATAGGGTACTTACTCTCTCCTCTAAAATTTATAAAGAGAAAAAAAATTGTTCAGATGACAAAGCAACAGAGCTGCTGTGTAAGGCCTAAATCAGTTTCCTCATTTCTACTGATGCACAGAGACAGCAAGCAGGCATGGATATGGACAACAGAGCAGTCCTAAATGGCTATTAGAAGACAAAGGGATGGTGAGGAAAGTCAGAGACATACATCAACAAAAGATGGGATAACCAAGAATGCTGCCAAGCAGGGAAATGAAGTCATTCTGTGAAAGTCAATGTGATGTTACCTTAAATAATCACTTGCTCCCTATCAAGTTGTACAAAATCAAACACATTTCATGCAGTAACGGGTCATATATTGCATTTGTATTTTAATCTATATGATTAAAGCACTTACTTGTTTCTTCAGGGCATTACCTTTCAGTCCTGTTACAGCAAACCCACAGTATCAGAGAACACACAGCTCAGCTCCTGCCAAGAGAAGGAGATTCACAGCTGTCCTCTTGGCCTGCTCCCACCCTTGAATCCCAGCAGGTCGCTGATCAACAGTGAGGGTCTCGCCCATGCAGTTTGTCCTGCTCTGACAGGTGCTGGCGTTTGGCAGCATTCCCAGCAAGCAGGCAGTTGCAGAGATATGAAGACTTGGCTGCAAGTCAGAAAGCCAAACTCATGGAAAGCATGGAAGGACACAGAGGATGCAAAGGTGTTAAACCCCTTCTGTCCTTGAGCAGCCAAAGGCTGCCCTAAACTGTGCTAGCTTCCAGCAGTTGCAGGCAATTTTAGACAAACTAGAACACCAACAAGAAAAAATCATTTGAAAATAAGGATAGCCAAATATTTACCAGAAAACTTAGAGGATGTCCCTTAGCTCTTCATCATCTTCCAGCTCATGACACACTAAATTATTTGAGATGCCCAGTTATGCTGTCTAGATTAGCTGCAGCTTAAGATGTGGCTTGAAGCAACATACAGTTTTTCCTCCAAAGGAAGTCTAGCCCCTCCACCTCCAACATCAGATACCATCCCTTCAGCTTCTTCTGGAATTGCAAGGCTGTTTTGCTTCCATTGTTTAACAACTGTGGCCCTACAGCTTTAGGCTAGACCAACAGGCAGGACTCCCTTGAATCTGCTAAAGACATTCCACTTGCAAAACAGAACTTTCTTTCAATTCATTGTGTTTAAATGCTGGGAATTCCACCATAAGCAGCACAAAGAGCAGAAGGGCAAGTTATTTTTCCATCTCCCTCCCTCTCCATGCTCACACATTTCCAAAACATCAGCACAAGAGCAGTCCATAATTAGTGAGCCTCCATTAAACTTAAGAAAGAAAAGATAGTTATCAATTAAAATTTCTTTGTACGTCAGCTTACTAAACTAATGTTCTTAATTACACATAGGCAGCAATGCTCAAAGTGTGGTTATGATAAGAATCAGAGAAAGAGGTCATGAGAAGTTACTTCATGTATTCTCAGTCAACTTTATCTACTTTTACAACATCTCCTTCCCCTAGACTGATGCTATTCCTGCTTATTTACCTTATACTAAAGATTTCCATTACAGGAGACCTATGCATGTACCCACTGACAGATTCATTCTCCATCATAAAGAAGCAGCACATTGTTGTCTGGAAAAGCACTGTATGCTTCTTAGGTTGGAACCACACTAGGTTATTTGCAACTACTTGAAAATTCTATGAAGATTCACCAAAGTAGAATAATTTTGTCCTTATAAGACGTATAGATCAACATGGATACTTTCCTTCCAAAACTGTATGTGTATTACTTTGCATGAATGATAAAACTACACGAGATTTAGGACAGTATAAACATGGGACTCATTGACTCGTACAGCCTGAAACATTATATGGTAGTCTTTGGTTACTTTAGAGCCACATAACTGCATATAGGACAGAACTGCAAAAGAAATTAGAGTAAACACAGAAAAACTGGTAGGTTTGGAAATATTTGTCCTTAGCTATGCAAATTAAAGTCGCAATTTATAACAACCATGGAGGCCTTTTATCAATGGAGATAATATTTGATGTATCTTCAAGTCAAAATTTGTCAAACACTGATGGACTCATTCATAAAATTTAAAATTTCTTATGAAGGTAAATGAAGAAAGTCTGTCCTTACAGTGGAAAGATAAAGTACATTCTGGCAAAGCTGTTCTTTTTTTACAGTATAAACACCAAATGCTAGGTGGTTTTGGTTGTTGGGTTTTTTTTAATACACTGAAAACAGTTATTCAACACTTGCTGGACTAAGAGCTAATATATGTCATTTATACTGGGGTTAGACATAACACGTTTCTAATCCACAGAAAGCTATCGTTAATTAGAGAGTAACCATGCTGTAAAGTTAGATTACAATCCAGGATCTGAAAGCCTCCAAATATGAGTGGAGCATTAGTTTATTTTTAGTGCAGTCTAGAAGACTGACTTTAAGAAGTTAATTCCAACCCAGACTCTAAAAGCATACATACAGCACACAAAGAACTACTCATGCCAGTGTGTTAGTGAAAAAATATGTATTTCTAAAACTCCTTGGGGAGGCACTGGTAGGGTAGACAAGGCCTTTGCATTAACATTTTGCTCCAATATTAGACACAGTTAAGAATGCACATGAGTACTACCATTAAAGTAGAGGCACAGAGGCAATTTGCTAAGAAACCAAGGACCTAATGACAGAAATTCAGCTACAAACCCAGATTTGAGTTTCTACCACACCAACAATGTGTCTTTCAGTCACTTACAGGGAACACCCAGTACATCAGTACATCAGCCTTTCAGCAAGTACTTATTAAGGAGCCATTAATTACTATGTATCCAAGTGCTAGAGTATTTCAGTTCCCTCTGCTCTGATACAAATACTGTTGTTCTTGATAAACCAGAACTGTAACCAATCCTCTGGCTTTATGCCTGACTGTATATTTGTTTTTAGCGATATAATCTGACTGTGCTGGATGTTTTATAAGAAACATGCTGTTAAAAAGACAATTCAAAACCTTTTTATTTGTTTGCACAACTGAAAACTTGGCTGTCCCTGTTGTGGCCTTCTCTGCACAAACAGCAGCTCTGGGGGAGAAGAAAATTATTTCCACATTTATAGAACAGGCTTTTCAGTTTTGTTGTGAGGATTTACTTGAGAAATTAGGTAGTGTGCTGTGCTTACTCAGATCTAGTTCCCCAGCACCTTTTTCTTCAACCTATCTCCTTTTCTTGGCTTCTCTTCTGCATCCTTTTCCAACTCAAACAGGGCTTCTAGTTCATACCATCACCAACTCCTCTCTTCTGCTGCTGTTTCAGTCCTCCAGGTCCTATTGCAGGCACTGAGACCAAACTGACAACCCAAGATGACTCAGTCTACAGTTTCTCAGGTGTGCTTAAGCTATGCTCCTCATTCCAGAAGCCAGTAAAGACATGCCAGGACTTGTGCATGCAGGCTCCAAGCCACGACTGCCTCACCTGTGACACAATTATGTCTCAATCACTGGGAGATACTTTAAAACGTGCGTAAATATAACAATTTTCAGACACATTTTATGAATGCCTAACTTTAGAAAGCATTCCTTCCAGGTTAAGGTAAATGAACCTGACATTTTCTTCTGGATTTTCAAGTAGAGATACCTGCTGTGGTATATAGCATTGCAAGCTTATGTAAGAATTCAGCAGTTTGTCCTTATGCTGTTATCAGCCATTCTGTCACTACAGAACTGCACTCAAATTAGATTTTGGTGAAAGTTTAGTTCCAGAGCAGTACAATTCTGAGGGGGTGGTGTTTTCAGGGTTATTTGTAAGGGATTATGATGATGCTGGAGTTATATGTTATATACACTATCTCCAGGAAACAGTACTTTTCTGTATGTTAGCAGTTGACAAAGCAGGCAACTAACTACAAAACATATGGGAAAGTAGGCAGCAGGGACCAAATGAGCAAATTGGGTTTCCAATCTTTCTTCTTTTCTACATTTAACAACAAGAGAGAGAAATACATACAATTCATACCTCAGCACTGTTCTCCTACACTAAAGGGTCAGGCTGTGCTTCTGATTTTATGCCACAGAGTCACGATGGACTTGTTTGCAAACACAACAAAACTTGATTGTTTTCCCTCTTCACAATATATAGATATTGCAAACAATATTCTCTTTAACTACACAATGGCTACTTAAAAATAAAAATTATCAGATCAACTGCTAGATACCAGTAAAGACTCAAGAGGACAGACAGAATGAACCAGTTCATTTGTGCAGTCAACAGACCAGCTGCAATTACTAGTGAGAGGCTTTCTAAACAATTTCAATGCTTTTCTTAAGAGGGTCACCATTACTATACAGCTTAGAGGCCTGGCTTCTCTTTATTACCTGTCTCCCCAAGTTCAAGGATTGAGCCTTAAATCATCCTGCTAAAGACGTTGCCCTAGATTTAGAATACTAGATCCCAATTTCTGTTTTTCCTCTAGTCCTGTTATAAAGGACCAGAAAGCTTTCCAGTTTTATATTGTGTTTACCCTCGGGAAGGAGAAAATGCATGTACTTAAACCTAGAAAGCAGCATCACTGAAATAGCAGTAGAAGGAAGAGAGGTCTTGACCTGTTTATCTTTTTTTTCTGCTACCACCAACACTCTCCCTCAAGCCTTTTACTTCTTCACATTTCAGGGGCATCTAACCCAACCTAGTTTTTGAAATGAACAGAAAATTCAGTAATGAAGCCACCTAATGTCCTGTGAGGCACACAGCTGTTCCTTCTTTAACAGCTGGAACAGTAAACAGCAAAGTCTTTTCACAAAGAACTGGACTAACTCATTGTATCTTCCCAGGTGGAAAACTCAGTCAAATAGCAATCAGAAAGGGAAGCTCAGATTGAGAATCTGTGAAGTATTTAGAGTTTGTCAATTGACATACAAACATGAATAATGTTTTCAGGACAAGCCCCTCAAGAACAGTGAACCCCACAACCCAATCAATTAGCAGAGATAAGAACACATGAAATCATGGGGAAAGATTTTGTGCTATCACTACATGCCCTTGTAAAAAGTCCCTCTTCAGCTTTCTTGTAGACCTCCTTCAGGTAACGGAAGGACACAATAAGGTCACCCTGGAGCCTTCTCTTCTCCAGGCTGAACAATCTCAAATCTCTCAGCCTTTCCTTCCTGTGCTGGTGACCCCAGAGCTGGATGCAGCACTCCAGGTGGGGTCTAACAAAAGTAGAGTAGAGGGGCAGAATCATGTCCCGCAACCTATTGGCCACGTTGCTTTTGATGCAGCCCAGGACACATTTGACTTGCTGGGCTGTGAGCGCACATTCGCAGCTCATGTCCAGCATCTCACCCACCAGCACCCCCAAGTCCTTCTCAGCAGGGCTCCCCTCCATCTGTTCATCCCCCAGGCTGTATTGATACTGGGAGCTGCCCAAACCCAGGGCATGTGTTGGGGTATTTTCCATAGATAAATGTTCAACACAGGTCTGGCTGCACCAGGCTTGAAATGCAAGAATAACTGAAATCACAGTCTCGTTGCAGTGATATTAAATGTACAGTATATAATCAAGATTGGAAGCACTGACCAGTATGTGGCTGCATTACAACAGTTCAGCTAGTCACTTTGTCCCTAAAAATGCCCTGTATTCAGCATCACTGATGATACATAATCTATTTTTTACTGTGTGATTGGCTTGGTCTTACTTCAGAATATTGCTGTACCAGACTGTCCTCCAACAGCAACATGTAAACCCCAGACTACAATCCCAGTATTCTAAAGGCTGGACAGATCAAGGCCAAAATCATGCTCCAAAAATCACATTTGAGTCATTGATGGTAGCTGCACTTGCAATGTAAAAACACGCACTAACATGAGCACACTCTTGCCTGAGTGACCTCACACAGGCTCCAGATTCTGGTCTTCTCATTGTTTAGAGTGACCATCAGCAGTGGTGAGCAGGCACAGAGGGCTCTGGCTGATATGGGGGCAGGATGAGATAACTGCAGCAGTACCCTGCCCCCCTCTTTATCTCGCCCCCAAACAACACACCGTTATGCAGGGTGCTGAGCTGCTCACCAAGTAGCAACGTGGGCCCCTGCAGTTGACAGACAGCCTGTGAAAATAAATCAGCACCTGTTTTCGTTTAATGTACTAGTGTCAAACTTCCAACAAGTTCTGTATCACTCTGCAATACCACAGGAACTCTTACAATATGTCTTTTTTGTATGTTAGAGACACAATACACTTGCACTTGCAGCCATTAAGTTAGGATACTTTCAGATGACTTAAATTCAGAGAGTACCCCTATTCTCAAGCACTCTGCTAACATTCTTCTGTGAAGAGAACCGCACTTAGTACCACTACTTCTTCACTTTCCAGTATTGTAACACTGAATGGTTACAATTGCTATAATTGTTACAGAAGTGTTTTCAGATAACACATACTAAGGACTGTGAAAACTTGCAGACCATGAGTGAATGCCTTAAGTGTTTCGCTTCTACCCCAGCCCAGGAAATAAAATAAATGAGATACGAGCTTAAGTCCTGATGTGAATGTCTACTTTTGTCATACGTTTTTTTTTTTTTTAATCACACTCCTGAAAGATTTGGTTTGTGTGTTACATGTTTTCTGAACATACAAGAAACTTTCTCAGAAAGAAAAACCTGTGTACTACCATGGAGTATCCAAAATGAAAGCAAATTCCCTTCTGGAAGATCCCTATATATGGTAAAGTTTAGTCCAACATTTCTGGAGTTTCTTAAAAAAGTACAAAGCTCCTGTTCTACCAAACCTATAGTAATTATACTGTGTCATTCATCTCCTAAAACTGATTATGAAGAAAAACCATGAACCCCTCAATGTAAGCCTGCAGCCCTTCATTGGTTTAAATATTCTAGCCAATTTTTGCATTAAATAGTCATGAAAGATCATGCATTAGCCTGGTTGTCATCATAAAACCTTGCCACTGAGAGAAGACTCTTTACTTCCCTAGCTGCTCTAAGTCAATGAAATTAATCATGGTAAAGCTATAACAGACTGGTGTAGAATTCAGTTCTTGAAGCACACTAAAAGAGGGAAAGTACCTCATACTTTCTTCCCTAAGTAGTTCATGCTGGAGTGAAATCGAATCCTTTCCATGATGGAGATCTGGGGAAGGGATTAATGTATACTCTTCTGTAAAAGGTTACTAGGCTGTAAACAATTATCATAGAATTATAGAGTCATAGAATCATCATCATGGCTAGGCTTAGACATACAGTGTATGTCTAATGAAAAATATAAAATGCAGTGGTATTAAAAGCCTGACTCTATTTGACTCTTGTCAAATGTTAAAATATGAGGTCATGATACCATATTTGTCAATTTTGGCAGGAACTACTGCCGCTCAAGGACACACTAATGATCAAAAGATGAATGTAAGTAATGTGGTATTGCCAGGTACAGGTCTCTGTGATGCAGGGTCTAAGAGATTGCTACAGGAAGGAGTCGCACTCTGCCTTGCCATCGATCAAAGAAGCTATCACTGAAGATACCATTAAAACTAAGCAGTGTTTAAATGGATGTTTCCCCCCCCCCCCCCCAAAAAAAAAAATATATATTTAACTGAGATCTAAGCTTTCTGCAGGATCTATTCTTTTCAACTTTTCACTCAGTAGAAAAACCAAAGTGTTACATTATGGGCAAGATAGATTTTTTTTAGATATCACTGATGCGATAAAATGTCCTGAGTGACTTCTGTACAGTATGAAACACCAAAATCCAGCCTCCTGTAATTACTTTTCTTTCGTTTGGTGTCATAAGAATTAAAAAAAACATTCCTGGCTTCATTGTCTTCCACAAATCATTTATCTTTTGATAGAGACAAGAGAACTTAGACACTTAAGACACCACCAAAAGCTACAATAAGTTTTTAAAAGTAATGCCTTCCTTTCCAAGAAAAGCATGCAAGTCTAGTTCTTCCTCCACTGCTTGTCAGTGAAATAAATATGTTTCAAGCAGAGAACAGAAAGCTCTTAACTCTCTGCTGTGGCAGGGTGTGGTTATTATCACTACTCCTACAGATTGTTCTGAATTATCTTACTGTCCATTCAGACTAGGCTACTACTGATCTCTTCATGTTCTAGTGAAAAATAGTCTTTAATGAAGAGCTTACACAATTAATAGAGGCAAATCGGCAGCATGGGAGAGAAATACCACCCTTATTTCAATTTAAATAATTGGAAGCAAACAGACTAAGGAACAAATCTGCAATGAAATTCAAGTGTCTAATATTCATTAAACTCTAACAGGAGCTGTGTCTAAGCCCTTTTATTGTCCTTGGCCTGCATAGTCCAGGTCAAACAGACTGTCACAGAGTTAGGAACTGAGTCATCCAAATCCTTCTGTAGCACATTAACAGCACAGAATCATCCTTGTGTTTGTATATTTAACCTCAAAAATTATTCTATTGCCATAAAAGGAAGATATAGGACAAGGGTTGAGTCCATTCCTGAAGCACTCTAAAACTAATGTTACGTTTTCTAAGTTTTTAACTTCCTACCAAATCCAGATCCATAAGACATTTCAGTCAGATGGCTCAGATGTCCCACCTGTCACTACCGGAATTGCTCACAGCTTTAATTTCTTCCACCTACAGTCAGTCACAAACCTGCAGCATGTGTTTCTAGATGATGGCAACAGCAATGGCTGCCAACGTTGTCCCGTTAACTTGCCTTTAATATCCAACTTGTATCCTCTGATTTTGTGTAAGGCCTTCTTCATTTTGCAAATAACACAGGTATACAAGTAATCATTGTCCAAACCCAGTGATAAATTCAAGCCTAAATGACTAATTAGGACCATGTGAGTTGGATTTGATTGATTACTGGTTTTAAGCCAGTGAAAAGAAAAAGTATGACAATAAACTTTTAAAACAGCTGAAGCTGGAGCTCCTATAATTAATAGAAAACTAGTCCATACTTTCTATATATCACTATCAAGTGGAATGAAGCATCCTACTACTGTAGCCTAAAGCTTGAAAAAAAAAAAACAAACCAGGCTGTTACATACATGTTTAATAAAAAGGCTTTGCAAAAAGCTATGTTTGACATCAGATTACTCATGAAACATAGGTCCAAGTGCATGTGTTACTTCTGGAATAGGATGATACAAACACCAACACTGAGCACATCTGCACCACACTGGCTGGTTATAGAGGAGGGTGAAGGGGGGAAATAGATCATGCAGCTGGTCTGAGTGGTTTTCAGTATCTTCTTCTCCCTAAAGGTCAGTGAGTTTCCCAAAAGACACACCACTTCCTGACTTTTTTTAGAGTAAATCCTTCGAAAACTAGCTGCCATCCTCTGGAAAATAATGGAGTGGAGGGAGAAAAAAATCCCCCGTCTTTTGCTGGCAGTAACAGGGCACTTGAATAGAGTACAGCTTTAAAGTCCCACTCTTGGCAGGGTTTTTTGCATGATCTATTAAGACTCTACTTCTGGTTCATCTCTTGCTTCAACTTTTTGCTCCCCCAGTGTCAGGAAGACCAGAAACAGCTATTGTAGAGCTGATCATGATCTTTTTGCAGGCATTTTGGAACCCTCTCGCTTCTTAGGACTCACTTCACATCTGCTCAGTTGGTGCAACAGCATTCATCTCAGTGGTATCAACAATAACTCATTCCTCTTTACATTTGGTGTCTATTTAAAGTAGTTCATTCACCACATAATGTGGGGAAAAGAAAGTGAGGTTTTTTTAGGGCATCAATCATTAGCCATGCAGAGGGACCTAGACAAGCTCGAGAAGTGGGCCCATGGGAACTTCATGAGGTTCAACAAGGCCGAGAGCAAGATCCTGAGTCAGGGCAATCCCCACTATCAGAAGAGGTTAGGGAATGAAGGGATTGAGAGCAGCCCTGAGAAGAAGGACTTGGGGGTGCTGGTGGATGAGAGACTGGACATGAGGCAGCACCATGCACTTGCAGCCCAGAAAGCCAACTGTGCCCTGGGCTGCATCAAAAGAAGCGTGATGGGCAGGTCGAAGGAGGTGATTCTGCCCCTCTACTCCTCTCTCATGAGACCCTATCTGGAGTGCTGCATCCATGTCTGGAATTTTCTGTAAAAGAAAAACATGGACCACAAAGATGATCAGAGGGCTGGAGCACATCTCCTATGAAGAGGTGAGAGAATTGGAGTTGTTCAGTCTGGAGAAGCAAAGGCTCCAGGGAGACCTTACAGCAGCCTTCCAGTACCTAAAAGGGGTCTACAGAAAAGCTGGAGAGGGACTTCTAACAAGGGTATGTAGTGATAGGACAAGGGGGGATGGCTTTAAACTGACAGAAGGTAGGTTTAGATCAGCTATTAGGAAGAAATTCTTTACTGTGAGTGTGGTGAGACCCTGGGACAGGTTGCCCAGAGAAGTTATGGATATCCCATACTTGGAAGTATTCAAGGCCAGGTTGGATGGGGCTTTAAGCAACCTGATCTAGTTGAAGATGGTCCTGTTTATTGCAGGAGGTTTGGACTAGATGATCTTTAAGGCTCCCTTCCAACCCAAACAACTCTATGTTTCTACGATTGGCATTTGCAAGAAAAATCAACTACCACATAATGAAGGCCAGGCAAATAGGACCTGATTAAGATCTTCTTCAGAAAGACATTTTGGGATAATAGCTGAATCCTAAATCTACTTTAAATCCTTGTATTATATTGTAGTGTCCTCTGGGTGGACATTTAAAACACAATTATCACTACGCTGGTATTTTTCCCGAAGCCGACATTTTTCCAGTAAGACTGTAGGTGGCAGTAGCTCTACGGTTATTTATTTTCCTGGTTCCTTCTTGCAAACACTTAGCTGTTTAAAAACAAAACAAAACAAAACAAAACAACACACAGCAAGACCTTCTTCCTTTATTTTTTGTGAAAGAGGTCCTGAGAGGACAGCCAGCATCTAAAGAAAAAAAAGAAGCACTCTCTCTCTGCTTGGAAAAATTACAGGATGCGAAAAGCGCACATTTCCAAAGATTCCCCCTTCCCCAAGAATTAGATCAGGTTCCTGGTCTAAGAGAGTAAAGTTAATGCTCTTCAGGGCATGTTGGAGGGAAGCAAGGGAAATGTGTTGTAATCATTTCAGAACGTAACTTATGGTTGGATTTTTAATAGTTACACAGACTTATTTTGATGTCCTAAGGCAATACTATAGGGTTTTTCTTTAAAACTATATAATTCGACTTTGTATGTTTTTTTTAATATTTGCTAAGTAGCGAGGGCTAAAACAGGCATAAAGATTAGTTTTATGGATTATGATTCCATATTCAGGATGAAGACAGTGAGAAACCTAGAGAAGTGGTAAAACCTGCTTAGTATGTGCTAGTGAGGACACTAGACATAGAAGGGTTGATTCTCTGCTGAGTTACCCAGGTTTAGCCTGGTTGCCACAGGCTTGGAGCCAGTTAGACCAAAGTAGACTTATAGTAGACTTCATAATTGACTTAATGAGTTTAATACATTATGGTTGTGATATCAGCAACAGCCACAAGAATGTCAGCATTTGGGTAGGCTGTATATCCTTATTTCATGTATGAACACCTGTACGTTACCCAAATACACTGTAACTACCTTTATATACATGATGCCATCTTTTTTATTGCTCCTCCTTCAAGTTACTGTTTGCCAAATGAGCAGTGATGTCTTGTTCTATTTTCCTTGCTCTACATGCATTCCCATACCTTGTTCAGTGAAATGTATTAGAATTTGGGGTAGGAACAGTGTTGTGTTGCCCACAGCTCTCTTTTTTTTTTTCCTGCTTTCTGTTGTTCAACTCTATAATAAGTTGAAAAAATTCCAATACTAGCACTATTAGATATAACCTCACAATCACTTTTTGAGTTGGTCCTCCCCTGCCAAACAGAGTATGAGGTCAAGGCACAGCAAGGTTGAAAGCTGCAGTCTGGGTATGTGCAGCTCTAATATTACACCAACAACTGCTTCCCTTCTTCCACATATATAGACTCTATTCTTGACTAAATATTCAAAGTTGCTTTTTAAGTATCAGTTAGGCTTAGGATCAGTGCTTTTTATGAAGATGTCATTGATTAATTAAGAATTGAAACTAACCTTGAGGGTAGGGTTTGGGGGACCATTTTGCTGTTAAAACTAGATTTATAATAAAACACAAGGAAAAACAATGCAGCAAAGAAAAAGAATCTGCTCTTGCCATAAATAAAACAACAGTTGCCAATGCTGGACCTGTACAGGGTGTCTGTACTTGCAGAAACAAGACGATATGCATTAAATTGTAACAAACCCTCTGCTGCATTCAGCACTGAAGCTAACATTCATACCACTAAACAAGACTGCAGCATATACAGTAAAGAAAGTAATCTCTGGTTCTCTGTACCCTTAGAACCAATTTTATCTATCTGGGTTATTGCCTACTATACAAACTATATAACAAAATACACAATGAGTCAAACCAGTGAATTGCAGATCTCATAAACCTATTGCATTTCATGTTCTGTAAGTAGTAACTAAAGTTATGGAGTAATTTTAGGTCTCTTAACAGTATCATGTCCATTTAAAAAAAATATATATTTCAGTTCAATGAAAAGAAGTTAATGTAGTTGTAAGAGCTATAAAGGAACAATTCTGCTGTCTTCATCTTCTTAAAGTAAGGGTTTTGGAATCTCTCTGTATAAGCTTTAGACAGAAACACAATGGTACATTGTAATTCACTGCCCAATTTGTGGATGGTGGATTACATTGTATAGTGTCCTGACCCCACAGCCATTGAAAGGTCAAAATCTGTCAGCTTCTGGCATATTGGTTTCTGTGGTGAGGAAGACCTTGAGCAGGTCCTCAGCTGAAGCACCTGGAGGACAAGGATTCTTATGCATGGTGGGACATGCACTTGCTATAACCTCTCATTTTTAAATGGCCACTTCCCAAAGACTTTAAAACTTTCCTTCTGATGTCATTTCCTCAGCTGGATACTGAGGCTTGCTCTGCAAATCTGACCGGCACTACATATAGTACTACGCACATTTCAGAAAATGATGTATGGAGGTTCTGCTTTCTGGTTTTCTACATCACAGTCTGAATTTGACTGCAGAACCTCCCTATGTCACTGTGACCCTTTCACCACGAGAGTCAGTTCCTCTTTTGCATTTCTCAAAAGCCTGTCCACATAGCTGGACACAAGACCCCTGCCTTTGCATACTCATAACGTAGTCACAACTCATAGTCTTTTCCAAACTCCCAAAGTCAGTTCCCTGTTTGCCTGACAAGCAGACTATGATTTCAGTCATCACATTGCTTCTGCTATCACTAAATATCCTCTAGGTTCACTTAGTTCAAGTGCTCTGCTTATTTTCTATGCTGAGGCTTTCCCTGGACACAAGCTTGCTATACATGTCCTCAGTTCTTCACTTTTGATGAATCCTGTTGAGATACAGCCTAAAACCACTCACAGGGTACAGATGATGTCTTCCAGGAGCCAGGCTCACAGTCTAACATTCTCTCCACAGAGCGTAGCCCTAAATCCCTCAGGAGTATAAATACATTCCTTCCCACAGAATCACAAAGTACATGAGTTCCTCAGAAATAGAATGGCTTTGCAAAAGATTTCTCATCACAGCACAGTTTTTCTCTGAAAAGAAAAAGGCATTTACAGTTCTCCGTAAAAAAAAAAAAAAAAAGAAAGAAAAAAAAAGGAGCACAGTCCATAAAACCAGGCACCTTTACTCAGACTCACCCTGTTGTTAACTGTCTCAGACACTCTATGTAATGAAGAACAATCGCAGATATTTTCTGTTATTACTGTCTTCCTAACAAACCATACACTGTAGCTGCTAGAGAACACTAGATTTTCAGCTCTTGTTAGGGCTCTTCAGGCTTTCTGTCATATGACTGAAATAGCTTCCTACCAGGTGATGAGCTCTTCACCAGGTGACCTGAGTGCCAACATGCCGTTACTGATATCTTCAAACATACTGTTTCTTCTCTGTGGTAATCTATTTAATGTTTAGAAAGCTATGATTTTAACAGTAATTTCCTTAGCTCTGTGACCTTCTGTTTGTACTACAATTCTTTGACATGTAGTTTTTCCGTGGAAAACCTTCATGCAGTGACAAGCAGAGGGCTGTACCCAGGTGTCTGTGCAGGTTAGAGTTTAACGCAATGGATTGGGTGGAAATCAAAGGGGATTTTTTTGTTTGTTCAGTGTCAAGTTCATCTCCTTTCTCACGTGGCCAAGACGGACACTGATAAACACGGATTCCATTTACTCAGAATTTCCCTCTCTATTTTTTCCCTCTGGTCTTCGTTAAACAAGTTTAGATTGCTCTAGGAAGTCTGACATGCTGCCTAGGTTTTTTTAGACCTACTTCAGCAAGCCTGGAGATTTCAGAGCTGCTGTTCACAGCTCAGAAATATTTACCTAACAAATGCCCGACATGAATATTACCAAATTTGGAAATTTTGGAGATTGTTCAAATTGTCAAATGCCTTTTAAGGTAGATATTAAAAAAACAACATGTCTATTTCTTCAAGAGATTTCAGGGCAGGACTAAGTTTTGGGTGGTCTCCATTAATTAGATCTGACTTTTATGTATGTGCCACTCATATTTAATTTCCATTGTGTCAGTTCTCTAATGCATCTTTCAAGTGTTTCCATGCAAACAAAAGTGAAAAAGCTTAAAACTCAAAATCAGTGACAGCTTTCCTTTCTAGAAATGGCCAGTGAGAATTTGGCAAAGTATTCTGTTGATTGCACGTTTTCTAAGAAGAGTCTAGCTTAGCAGTCTTGGCACAGAAGCACATCCAGGAGTTAAAAGGAGTCAGAAATGAATTTTTAAATTTTTTTTTCATGATGATATGGCTTTGATATACGCATGGAAAAAGAGGCACTTTGCATAGCTATTAGGAGAACTTAACAACAAACATAATAAAATTCAATAGCTGTTTTTTCTGTTAAGGGGTCAGGTGATGAAACAGAAACACTTGTGGTTGGTTTTGGCCCCTTGTTAAAGAACTGTAACAGGTTTGGGCATGTATTGCATGTGATGAGGCTTTTCTACTGAAATCTCTGACCTGTTCTGTTAAAGACATGAGTCATAGCCTGAGAAACACTGCTGGAATCCTCAGAAAATCGGGAGGCTACTGACAGTTCGAGATGACAAAGTCTTCATTTGTGGTGCTACTTGATTATGTCATGACTTTACAGTATTTTATGACAAGTAAGGAATCATGTGTATACCTCATATTGTGGGGAGAGATCATCAGTGACTCCAGAAACATTTTTTCTCCGAAAATGGTGAGGACAAGGAGAATTCTTCAATTTCAGTAATATCAAAGACCTAATGAATGCCTGAGATGCAATGGTGCCTGACAATTTCAGGTCATATTGGATGAAAGTTAGTGGGAGTAGACTTTTTATGTAGGTTATTGTGATGAAAGGCATCATGAGTTTACAGTTCAGTAGTTCAGTTTTCAGATTTACCTTCCCGCTCAGCATTTCTGTTTCAATTTGTGCTGTTCATAAGCAGAGCATTTTCTAGAGAGGGAATCACTAGTTCTATTTTCAGCAAGAGAGTATTTTTCAGCTAGCGATGCTGCTTGTATGACTTTGTCACACAAAATATTGATAAATAGTGAAAGATGAGTCATAGATACTTTGATTAAATCTGGCCTTGTCTCTTCCACTTTCAGGTTTATTTAAGACTTGTTTCAAGGTTTTAAAGCTGCTCTTCTGAAAGGTTACAACTTAGTGAAATTATTGTAAAATCAATAGACTGCTCCATGGCAGCTAGACAGTTTTAATGCTTCACACTACAGGTATTTCATGCAACCAGAAAAATCACAGTACTGCATGTCAATAGAGGATCAAAGTAAGTTTTTGCTATTCAGGTCAGCAGAATCAGGATTTGGAGATTTGTTTGCAAAGTGGAAAATAATTAAAGGATTACCTGCAATACTAACCAAGAATTGGTCGCTGGCTGTTACTTTTATTTTAGATCTTCCCTCTCTTTCTATTGAGACTATTATGAATGGGGCTGATTATTCTACTATAGCACCACTAAACCATTGATGAGAACTTCTTATTAATTGATTATTTTCAGTTTATAACTTCAGAAAAATTTCTTTGCTTTGTATGAAAGTTGTCACTCCAGGGCACCTGGATAGGGCTGCTCTAGAAAAGAACTGCATATTAAAGAGACTGTTTTCTATAGGCCTCCATTAATTTCCTGGCAAAAGCTGGGAGGATTATGACAAACAAGCAGGTAACTGCCGGAAGAGACAGCATTAGATCCTTAATCCTGACCAAGTGGGCTATATTGTCTCCTCTTCTGTGCCAGAGTTCCTATGTGATGCTAGTCACATCACTTAAACCCAAACTTTTCACAGGTAGTCGGTGTTCCTCATCTCTAGGTGCTCGACAGACACTGAGTTTGATTGCAGAAGTACTAAAAACACTCACATCTGCAATTGAAGTCAACTGGGGCCATTGCTGTGAACATAGCAAATACTATACCAGTGTGTCCAAACTTCTAGCCAGGCAGGTCCTGTAGTACGGTCCAATGACAAATGACTTTTTTCTAATGGCATAATGACATCCTCCAAGTATGCTCATGAGATGGAACAAGATATAGTGGGCTCCAGAGCCATCTGAATTGTTTGAGTGTGGCACATACAGATCATGAGAGGGTGGGCATATTCATCTGCATAGTGACAAAAGCTGTGGGGAAAATGAGTCTCTTGTTTCAGAATCATCCTAACATTCTTATTTTCAATCTTCATTTCTTTGGACTTTTGTTCCTTATCACTAGAATAAGAATAGTACTTTCATCACAAGAACATCATTCTAACCTGTCTAAACCACTGTCAGAACTCCAGCAAACTCAGATGGATCTCCCCAGAAGCATTCATAAAGTCACCAGGACACCCACGTTACCTTCTTGCAGACCAACACACAGCTTGTAAAGCTAAATCTTGCTTCAAGAAAATACTTGAAGAGTTTTGCAGATGCTGCCCAGCCTTACTATTTGCAACCAGATGAGCCCACTGTCAGAATACTTTCCAAGTCTGCAGAGAAGGCAGGGATCCTCCCTCAGCCTCCAGCCCTACACCCTGGTAGGTCAACAAGAGTTTGCTGTTGATCTGAACACAAGCAGCACAGTTCTCACTATGCTATCTAAGGGAGTGTCTTTGGGTGCAGCCAATTGTTGGCAGCACAATGCTTAAAGCTGGGAAGAGCTGTTGTAAATACACCCAAGGGCTTAAACCGTAGTCTCATATTCTTATTTGGATGTCTAGGTAAACAGCAACATTTGAAGACTTTGCAATTCCATTTCCCTGCCCTCAGGTGAGAAAAGTCACATGTACTTTCAGGTCAGGTCTCAGCAGCACAGAGACCCTGAGCCTGTAGAAGTACACACACCTAACGTTTAAAGCGCTGTGTGAGGTTCCTTAGCCCTGAAAGCAAGGCAGGCCATGTAAGCATGACATGGCCTGACATGTAAGCAAGACAATGTGCTTGGGAACAGCAACAGGATTGCATAGTCATACCAGTTAAGGCTTTGGTGCTGGGATGTTTATTTATAGCTTAAAAACCACTGTACTGTGCTCTTACACCAAGTGGAGAAAGAATAAAAGACTGTCCCGTTATAAGTCAGGCTTTAAATTCCAATCAGCAAGTCAAGAGGGGAACTGAGAAAGAAACTAGAATAAGGAGAACCCTCTGCTTCCTCCACCTACTTCTTGTGTAGAGTAGAAAACAGATCGAGGTCCCTCTCAACTCCTGAGACTCTGCTCTATCACGGAGCTCTTTTTGTTGTTACACAGCATACTGTCCTGCTTTTCATCAGCCTGTTGCATCTTATCACAATCTTAGGTAGCACCTGCATCGTTTCTGATTTTGCAGCCCTAAGTATAGAATACTTTCCTAAAAAACATTTCTAGCCCTCACAGTTCTGGAACAAAGGTTGAAAACATGAGCTTTTGAGAAACCAAATCCATAAAACAGCTTGCCTTTTGTAGTGCCCTCCAAATATCCTTTTATAAGCTTGTATTTTTTGGAAGGCTTGATCCTTTACACTAGTAATTTATCTCAGTTCACCACTCACTGTTGTTAATCCACCATCATTACAAAATTATAAAGTCCTCTAAACCCACAGATTTGCCTAAAGAGAATCATATCAATTTAAAAAATACCCTTTGAACACGGATACTTTGGGGTTTTTCAAACATAAGGTTTAAATTTTCATCAAAACCTGAGAAAAAAACTAGCCATATATCCAGATATTCTAGGACTGGATTTTTAAGAAAAATATCACTAGTTGTGGTAAAGGCTTAAAACTTGAAACAGAAACAGTTCAGGAAATCAGAACTTACTCCTATCAACAACTGAGCAGAAGACTTAAATTAATCACTGCATGAGTTCAAACAGCAGTGAGTGTCATTTTGTGCTTTCATAATCTGTTTTGCATTATATATTTAGATGTTGAAAAATCTGTGGCAGAAGAAATCTCTTCCCTATATGTTTACACACTGCTTAGCTATCTGGAACTTTCCTTGAGCTGTAGCTATAAAATAGCAGCAATATAAATCAAGTTAGCTAAATTCTGCTTTCTGTACTGTGTTAACATTGGTCCTACTCAGTACACCTGACCCAAAATGACCCCATAAATTGAACTGAGCATTTATTTAATGAAAGTCACTATTAACAAAACAAAGTGACAAAGACAACAAGAATCAAACAGTTGCTTTTGTTTGCATTAGCTAACTGGGTGAAACATTGCTGAGGCTTTAAACCACAGTCATGAAATGGGAAGAACTTACATCTCTCGGGAAAACAACTGGGCCCCTGAATTGGGTTCTGATGGAGGTAATCAGATAAAAGAAGTATGTGTCATTCAGATATGCAAATTACTATGAAGAAAACCCAGCCCCCTCATATAATACTGACACAGTGCAGTATTAATCATAACACACAGAAGTAGGAAGAGAAGGGCATGAATGCAGCGGACTGGTAATAACCTGCTGCCACTGAACTCAAATGGCAAAAACCCATCCATCTGCCTTCAGTGGCTGGCCAAGGTGTTATATAGCTGAGTGACAGCTGAGTGAATTTCTCATAATCTGTATTAGGCCCAGATTCTGAAGAACTGACTGGTAGTTTATTAGATTTATTACCAGAAAGCACAACTCTTAACTGTAACTCTACTTGTTGTAGCAATCTGCTTTTGACTATAAGCTGCAAGTCCTTCACATTGTTATACTGCTATATACCACTAATGGTCCTATAAATAGTTTCTATAAACATAACCATTAACATAACATAACATAACATAACATCCTGTTGCACAGTATTACACAGCTCAGCCTCTAAACCTGAACTAGTAAGTAGGACCAGCCTAGGTAACACTTTTGGAGCAGTCTGTGTCTTCTGCATGATGCAGCTTAAGGCTCAGGAGAGCTGGTCAGCTCACAGCTTCTCATAGTGCTCTGGGTAGCTCCGTCAAGAGCAGCTTCCTTGCAGCAAGTTCACACAGAATCTACAAACCACCATTTTCCACGTAACCGAGAGGTTTGCTGTGAAACACTCCTTACTATCTGCCAGTGTAAAAGAAAGGAAGGAAGGAAGCCTGGCATTACATAGCCAAACTGAGGGGAGGCCAGGCTAACCACTCAAAAAATTATATACACAAAATTGCCTTCTCTACTTAGTTCTTTCCACGTCTTTAAGGAAGTGATACCCTGTACTGTGTCATAGCTATGAGTAAATGTTTAGCAGTCACACAAAACCAAAGCAGATGACGTCAGATCTAAAGCTGTTATTGTAACACATAATGTGGGTGTTTATGCCTAGATTTATTTCTTATATTAACTGGAATGCCTACTTCGGGGAAGCAGAGAAAGAAGTAAACTCATAACTTTATTAGCTATTAATGCAAGAAAACTATAGGACTCTGGAAGAGAAAATATGATAAACTCTCTTCCATCCCTTCTAATCTTCTCCCCACTTCAAATAGGGGATCAAAATAACCTGTTAAGTTACTTACCTCTATCTGTATTTCATGTACAATAGTCATCTATCACATAGAAACACAGGTTCACTCATACTCCTGTTCAGATTGTTCAGATTAGTTCTTATCCTTGGTAGTACCCTAGTTAAGGTTTCATGATCACTTCTGTATTTTTTTTTAGAATTCTTTAATCTTCCTTTTCTTGTTTACTTTTAGCTCCCCTTTCTCTATTAATTATACACATCAGCCATGTCTACAGCCTCATGGTTCTCTTATTTGAGTCTACTAAATTAACTCCCCTTCACGCCTCCAACAGTTATTCACTACTGATATCTCCTGCTTCAGCTCTGGCACTTTTCCCCAAACTGCTAGAAATTTAGTCTTTCAGCATAGTTACAGGTCTGAACCACTTTGGAGGTAATATGAGATCCCATGTCAGATTTTTGGCCCTGGATGAAGCAAGCAAAAGGTACATTAGGGATGTGACCTGTGTAACTACAGAAGACATCACAATGTTCTGAGCTTTGCAGGGTGTCACTGCGTCCATCTAAGTCTGATGAAATATATGATGAATTGAGGCCAGGTCATCATCCACCAAAATCGACAGAGATGACAGAAAGTACTTCTCATGGATGCTGCAATATGGGGATTTAGCAGCATCATTGAACTCTAGACCCTACTCTAGCTGCAGTTCAAACTGGTACACTTTGCATGTGTATTTTGCCTATTAAATACAATTTTTTTTTTAAACATGTTGTCTTATTATGTTTCTGGTGGATTCAAGTTACAGAAGATAATGGCAATGCCAACAGCAGATGTTGGCTAAACACTGACAAACCTCCATGAGGACTGGAGTGTGGTAAGGTGATCAGTGGCCATCGTCTAAGGCAAATCAGTTTTTAGGTTAGAACTTCTGGATTATCTGGATGAAAAATAAATAATGGATTGACCAGAAAGAGATTTGAATAATATGGCAGAACAGGTCAATGAAGATAGGCAGCTGAAAGCATTAAAAGCAAGTATCTCTCAGTAACTATTTTAGACTTTTCCTTATCTTTTCCTGTTTTAGTATCAAACCTACTATGTCAAAGGGAAGGAAAAGAGCCTATCTTGATTCCAACACATATCTCAGAAACAGAAAAAAATAATGTAGGAAACATCAATGAATTTTTCCAATTCAGGCATATCAATTAAAGGAAAGAGTGATTACTTTAAAAACCTCTGCTAGTCTTATATTTTTATCTATTATTAGTTACAGGATTAAAAAGTGCCGAGACCAAAGATTTCTGACCTTGGAGAAGGATCTGTATTCCCAGACCAAACCTAGCAGAGGACAGAAGCAGCTTCTAGATTGCATTTACATATGAGGAGACACAAATGTGCACAAGCTAAGGTGAAACAGCTTGGTTAAACATACAGCTAGAAAGCCTTTCCTCCAATGCACTTGTCCAGGTACCAGAAACACGGCTAGAAACATTTCACAACACTCCCTTCAGCTCAACGACAGAAGCATTTGCTCCTTTGGGTTCAGGTCTAATCACCTGCTCTTCATTTGTGAGCGGATACTGTCCAGGTACTGAAGTATCTTGATGGTAACAGTGGAAACCAGTGTTAACTAGAAAAGAGGCACCACTTTATCTCTACAAGAGCCTCACACCTGAGTCTATATTATCTGCCTGATTTTCCTAATAGCTGGAAATTGGATTAGAGAAATAATTGCTTATTTGGCTCTTCAGGTGGGAATCCTGTGCTTTAGAGCAGTTCATTTATCTAGAGTGTCCTGAGAAGATAATTTTACAAAACTGTGGGCTTACAGCCTGGCACTATAGTGGGTTTCGGTAGAAATAACACTTCTGTTACAGCATTAAGCTCTAGAAAAGACAAATTTATGTTTTAAATTGAGAACAGGAATTTATTTTAAAACCTAGATGTTTGTGGAAGCTGATTAGGACTTCATAGGGAAAGCTGAGCCTGAGTACTTGATAACTCGTCCTTTTCAAATAAATCCACCAGGTAAGTCTCCTTAAGTTTTGGAACTTTTCCACCTTGTCTGATTTCCTGGTACTTGTTCATACAAGTTTTGCCCTGTAAGCACACCTTTGATTAGCTGTGACATGGTACCTTTCCTTTCAAATGAATCTATTTTGAAACTTCTTGTACTTAAAATCCATCTAGACTTCCTTTTTGAAAGGCTTTGAGACCCAACTCTTTCCTCACTTGTTCCGCTTAACTCAGTGTATTTTCTTCCACAGAAAAGATTACTATTGGGTCTTGAGTGTCCGGAAGTATCCCCATTAAATAAGGAAAAACACGTTTTACTCAGAAATGCTGAGTCATTCTCAATTCCCAATTTGGACTGGGAAGTGAATGGGGGAATGCATTTTTAGAACTGCATCACAGAGCATGAGTGGCAATCCAAATAAAGGATGACTCTTTATTCATACATATGTATACGTAACCTGTATGAGATTTAAGTTCTCTTGTCAAGAGAGTAGAGACAATCCTTTACATTTCCAAGCTCTCTTTTGCAGTCTCAGCATAATTTTAAACGAGTGTATCTCTGCTCCAATCCAGACATGTGGCACTAAATGTAACATCTGAACCTACCCCCTTTCCAGGATTGAAATCGGTTACCATCTGGATAGACTAAAGTGTTCAGTAGCATAGTCTCCCTCCATGACATGACTGGATTATCTGTATAGTGTTAAACATAGGGCTGTAAGAGCTCTCTGGTAAAAATACCCCTTTCATCTTGTTCCAGTCAACAGGTGGCTTATGATTTGACCCCATTTCTTTTGAATACCTTTTTTGCCGTAGATTACAGTTCCTTGTTTCAGCAATAATCATGCACCTTGATTCCTTTATATTTTTTTTAATTTTTCTTATCAATTATGATTTTTGTTAGTCTCATTCAAGTAATTAATGAAGTTCCATGTCATGTGGCCCTAACATAACAAAATCCCCAGAGATGTGCTGCTGACTTTCTGGGCTAACATACATTAGGTGAACCATACATTAGGTGCGAGACTCTTTACTCTTAGCAAACCAGACATCTAAGATTCAGCATAAATATGTTTACACTTAAATGTTTTCCAAAATTTTTGTGTCAATTAAACGTGGCACTAGCTGACTTTCTTAAGCCTTAGTTAGATGTCTCTGGGAGACTTGGTTACTGTACTACAAACTTGGATTTTGGTATTAAGCAGTGTATTATTGATGGCTGGCACTGTTTAACAGAAGTTAAGTGACTAGAAGCCTGCTTTGCCAGCAGCTGTATAAATCCACAGAAAAATGGTGCTGTGTGGCCTGTACTCTCTGCTGATATTTTCAGGCACCAGGTGGAAATCCATTTGTAAACCTCCTTTACGAAGTGCCTGGGAAAGCCAGCCAGATGGTGGGTGAGTGGGGTTACATTCACTCTATGCACAGTCTCTCTTCCCTTCCAAAACCTTTTAAGGGTCAACCACTAAAAAACCATTGGCAGCCACCGGGTCGGGCCTGTCTCTACAGAAGAGTCGCGAATTGTCGCCGTGGGCCAAGGAACGTGGACAACGACAGGATTGCTCTTCCGGCGACGGTAACTCCCCTGGGATGAAAAGGCTCGCGTGTTTACGCGGCTTCATCCAGGCGGGAGGGCCCGTCCTCGGGAGAGGGATCTCGTGTCCGGCGAGCGGGCGAGCGGGTGAGCGGCGGGTGAGCGGCAGGCGCTGCCCTGGCTCCTTCCCCGCTGCCTCTCCGGGATGCCGCCCGGGGCGGCTCCAGCGCCCCTCCTCCTGCCCCGACGGCCGCTCGCTCCTGCTCCCGCTCCTGCCCCGCCCCGCCCGCGCGGCCCTTCGCGCTGCCGGAGCGTCAGCGGGAATTTCCAGCCAGGAAGTGCGGCGGGCCGGGGGCAGGGGCGGAGGCTGCGCAGGCCGGTGCCGCTCGGCTGCCCTGGCCGGCGGGGCGGGCGGGGAGGAGGGGGAAAGTCCGCGCGGAGCGGAGCCGGGGCGCGGGCGGCGGCACGCCGCTTACATGGCGCGGCGCTGAGGGACCCGCCGGCGGCACACCGCCACCACGACCTGGAGGACGAGGCGCCGCCAGCCCTGCCCTGCCCCGGTGAGCCCCAGGCGGCCCCTGACCCGCCGCTCGCCGCTTTCTTTCTCCGCTGTCCGTGCCTCGGCGCCCGCCTGCCGCTGGCTGCGCTCCCTGTGCCCCGCGCCAGCCCGGGCTGGGCTGGGCGGCGGCGGCAGCGCCGCGGGGAGCGCGGCAGCCCACGGAGCGGAGGTTTGCCGGCGGGAAGCGTGTCCCCGCGAACAGCCCAGCGCCTGCCACCTCGGCCCGGGCGCGGAGCTCCCGCTGGAGCGCCGGGAGGAGCTGCCGCGGGATTCGCCCGCGCTCGGCGCGGCGGCTGCGGCGAGCCGGGGGAGCGGGCGGGATGCCGGGCAGGGCTTTTCTGCTGGGGTGCTACAGGGGTCTTCCTGGCGAGGAAAGGGGTGTCTGTGACAGGCTGTCCGGTAAAGTGAAAAATTCTGAAAGCCCGACTTGTGCTGACGGCGTGGCGGGTGCTCGTAGGGTGAAGGAGGTGCTGCTCTTGTCAGTTTTGGTTTCGAAGGTGACACACGTACGTGCTCCACCTGAGACACAGCCGGGAGCGCCCGCCGGGGCACAGCATCAAAACGTGAGTTTGGTACTGGCGGCTTCGGGTGTCTTCGTCTTGGGTGGAGCCCAAGAGTGTCGCAGATAGTATTTAAAAAAGGCTGCGTTAAAAGGTAGGAAAGAGTGAGGTTTTTAAAGGTAATTTCGTAATAAGTGATGAAACTGAAAAGTTCTCATCATGAGGAGGAATATTATTAGACTGATTGGTCTGTTACACTTGACCTAAACCCCAAGAATATCCAACTTCTCATCATCACAATTTTTTTTGCCTAACGATGCTTTTTGCTTTGATGGTAACTTTGGTAAAAAAGCGCTGTTGACATTTTATGTGAACAAAAAGCGGAGTATTATTTCTGTGACACATGCTATGTGTTGTTGGGCTATTATCATAATGCAGCGTACTACTGTGTGATTTCATTCAAATAAGCGAATGTGAGTGCCTGTAAGCATTTGGGGAATAAGACTTAAGAGACAAGGGATCATCTGCTGTTTCAACTTCCTGTTTTAAAATGCTCAAAATCTTTGCTTAAGAGTAACATTTTAAAGGAAATACAGATTATTATTATTTTTAAAAGCGGTTTTAAAGTGCTGATCGTATTTGACATGTTTTGTGCTTCAGAAGTTCTCTTTTCACTTACTCTGTTCAGAGAGAAAAGTGGATGAATTCTTTGCCTTAACACCTCATGTCTTAGATTCTGTGAGGTGCTACACCACCGCTGTCAAGCTCACAGAACAGAGTTGAAAATTTAGCACTTTGATTTTATTGACATCCGGAGTCTCTGTGCTGTGTACTGTGTAGTACCAACTTTTGAAATAGCGTTTCAGTCAAAGCATTTTTACTCTTTCAGAAAAGAATGTAGCTGCCCCTTCTAGGAAAGCATTAACCAAGACGTCATTCTAAGATATCCTGTCTGCAATGTTTTGTAATCTACAGAAATGACTACAGTTTAACTGAGAAAATGAAAGATGATAAAGCAGCCTGTAACAATCCAGAAGCAGATGCTCTGTTCTGCAAACTTCTCTGGCTCAAGAATTTAGCTAACAGTTATGCTGAAATATTATTGTCAGGATCTGCCACAGTGTGTGGAGATTTCAAGGAATCTCAGTGCTGAAATCTGTGCAAGATTAGTTAAATAAGTTAATCTGAGATATTTCTTTCCACCCTTTGTAAGGAAAGAAATATCAATCAGTGATAGTCATCAAAAAATGGAGTCGTTTTCTATGCAAGGAATGAATACACTGACTAGAGATAAGAGAACAGCTTTGTATCACTTTGCATCATGTTGTATGTTTTTAAAAAACAGTGTTGTAGCAGATAAACTTCATACCTTCATTTACTTCATTCTGGCAGCACCTTGGTAATGTTTTTGTAGTGTTTATTTTGAAATCAGAAAAGTTTGCTGGAAAAAAGGTTGCTGGGAGAGAGAAAAAGAGAATCTTGGAAGAGGGTGGGAGGGTGGAAAGCAGACAGAGATATTTCACTGATGTGCACATTTGAAAATTTCCTGCTTCATTTGTTGAAAAACAGCAGTTCTAATTGTTTCTCAGTTCCTATGTATTTGACTTTAAAAATCAATTTTAATAATAAATATAAATTTGCATTTTTCCATTGAAGTGGCATTACATGAATTCAGTAGGATACCTACAAATAAATATCACTGATGCAAATTTGCTGAATAATAAATTTTTGAGTTTCCTTTTCCCAAAAACTTCCCATGCCACTGTCATATGAATACATGCAAACTCCAGAAATATGTTCAGTTAGGAATTAATGTCATTGTGCTTATTGCTGAGCCTGGAAGTACAGGAACTAAGTTTGAAGGCCTGTGAGTCTTCACTGTCAAGGGTGCTTGTATACAAAGTAGATTTTGGTCTTGAAGTTGCAAAGATACAGTGAAAGACAATATATTTTTTACTAACTTACAGTTGGTTTTCTGATGTAGTGATGATGAAATTCTGTGGTCTTCAGAGATTCTGGTTAATTCTGTGTTTTCATAGATCGCTTCAAAATAACTTGCTAAGATATTTTCGCCTGTCAGTGCTGTTTGCCAACTCTGAATTCAAAAGTACCAGTCTTAAAGAAAATTGTTACTCATTTAGGTAAGCAACTAATGAAAAGTCTAAAGTTAGCTAAAAAGTCTTTTTTCTAACAAGTTGATAGCTTTCCTTTGGTTCTCAGACAAAATAACACAGCTATTATGAAACAAAGAGGAAAGAATGTTTCAGGCGGAATGAAAAACCAGTTCCTGGTTTTGGTCACTTTTAGCTTTGACACAGGTATTTTAGAAGTGGAAGTCGTCATTTGATGTCCTCTAAATAAGCTGTGAACCTTTTAAGAAGTTCTACATTGATAAGATCATAATTATAGTTGCATTAACTGTGCCCTTAGGTCAGTCAAGCAGTAAGTTTGCATCTAACTTCAAGCACAGAAATAATTCACTGAATCTTCTTCAGTGCTTTCATTTAAACATATGTATTTTGCTGAAGCGCTGTTGACAGTTTCAAAAGTAAGGCCTTAAAAGATGTTTCAAATTATTATAGTCTCAAGGTAAAATCCTTTGTTTAGCATTTAGGTGAAGCTGACAGACCATGTGTGGGGAGGAAGCTACTATTGCTACTTACTAGCATTATTTCCCCCTTTCAGCTTCTATGTTCTTTTGAAAATCAGTGACACAGATATGGGTTTTTTCTTCATTTAAAATGCTAAACTGAAATACTTCTGTTTCATTTGTCCTCCAAGCAAATTGTTCTGGTATCAACAGGTCAAGTGCAAAGTAGGTCTGAGTTGTGTGGTGTTGGGCTTTGTTTGTGTTTTCTTTGTTTTACTTGGGTTTGGCTTTAGTTTTTTGTTTCTGCTGAAGATCATATTTCTAGCTGTTTAAAGATGGATAGATTTTAACATAAGAATGAAGTAAAAATGAAGTAAGCAGGTGATTTTTTGGTCTCATTAGTTTAGTCCAAGTGGGTTTTGTTGTGTCATAAGTTACTATAGAAAACTGAGACTGCAAGAGTTTTACCATTTCTTTGTGAAAAGCAAAAAAATAAGCCTTAGTAACCCCTTTGCATCTATAGATTTGAAAACTAGGGTATAGCTGTGACTGTGCTGGACTCAGTTTGACCTGTTTGGTTCCACTTACTGGTGTTAGTAAACTGTTTCTGTCATGTTATGTTTTCAGTGGCTGTTTGGAACTAAAAGGACGCTGAGAATCCCTTAGCTGACTTTTGTGATGGCAGTGCTAACAGCCCTTGCTATTTTCTGAGCCCTCTTCTGCTACTGTTGTTCATAAAATAGGGGACTGTCTTCAGTAAGACCCCAGAACTTGTGTAAGTGAACTTGATGATAACAGGAAACCTTATGTCAACTAGACTAATGAAATCTTGGGTTTACTTGTTACTTGGCTTCTCAGAAACACTGTTCTTCCCGTGCTCCCCTCCCACCACTCTCCCCCGCCCCCCCCAAAAAAAAAAAAAAGGAAAACTTTGCAGTTTAATATTGATGATTCATGACACTTAAGGCTTATGAAATGGGTATATGTGGCTTGTTAATTCAAACTTGACTGATGAACAACTTCTGTATGAAATAGAACTATTTGTAGAGAACATGTCAGTCTTTTTTCTGATCTGTAGGAAAAGTAACAGCATTTTAACATGATATTCAGTTTAGTTCAAGTAGTAGTAACACCCCATGTGGCTAAAATGCAGTGTAGTTACTAGAACTGTTTTGCTGTGTTGAACCTCAGTATTTTTACATATACTTAGCATTATACATGTACCAGAATATACTTGCCATATATTTGAATACTGTTTATTCCTTTGGTTTAAGTTGCTTTGAATATGTTTTAACAAAAACATTCTAACTTTATTCCAACAATATCATGGAAAAACAGTTTATATGTTTATGGCATTTTAGTGTTTCCTCTTGACATACTGGTTCACTACTTTGATACTTGGGAAAGGAATGAAACGAAAGTTCTGTTTGCACAGATAGTTAATAGAGCAACCATTCAGGTAGTCCAGTTACTCTTTGCCAATTGAATTTTCTTATGCTATGATTTTTTTTTCTTCAAATAATAATAAATTTGCTGTAATAAATTTGATTCTAGATTTTGAATCATAAAATAATTTTGCACCCAGCAATTCTGAGTTAGAGCATCACACTTCTGAAATCTCTTAAATATTTGTGATTGATTTAATTTCCTAAATATTTTGTAGTTTTTCTACTGTTGTCAAATAATGCATCTGCTCACAACTAAAAATATTTGAAAAATTTAAATTCAACAATTTTTAAATTTTAAAAATACACAGAGACAACTGCCAGGTCCCACCCAACAGGAAATAATAAACAGGCTTAATTATTAAGAAGAGGAGGCAATTTGTGTTGTTATATTAGAAAAACAAACAGTGTCATTTAGGGTTATGTAGTGTTATTGCAAATGCAACAGTCTATAAGATTGTTAACAGGATAAGAAAAAGTCTGCAGAGGAAAGTAGAATCTTTGATAAAAATGTCTCTCTGCACAAACTTTTCCTTACTTGCATACTGAGAAATTACACTCAAATCTTTATTGAACGATTACACGTCTTTGTAGTACCTGAAGGAATGTAAAAATACAACTTCCTTTTGCTGCTTTAGCGGAAATTGAGCACTGTTGAGTTGTATACTGAGAATACAGTTTCCTTAAAACAGCTCCCTTCAGCCCCAGGTATTGAAGTCATAGATGGGAGAAGAAATAGTAGTAAACATATAACATTTAAAGGCAAATTTCAAATCTGTTTCATTACTGAGTTAAAACTTCTTCAAAATAACATAGTCGATGGGGCTTCTTGTCAACCTGAGCAAGTTAGCAATCTCTTCTTGTGTTTAGCATGTTTTTCTTTCCCATTTGTGCTAAAGATATTTATGCCAATATTGTGGGTGACAGTATGCATGATGTTACCTTATATTTTGGTTCTATTTACTTCATATAATACATAATACTTTAGTTGTTTATCACCTCTTACTTTGAATAAAATGGTTTCTGCTCTGGAGCTGTACTTCTGGCATTCTGGGAAAAATAACTGAGTTCAAAGGAAATGAAGTGCTGGATGAATTGAAGAGGTGGCCAGAAGCAGGGTGAAAAGGCCATGCATTGAAAAGGAGTGGGCAGTGTCGTGACTTTGAAGGGACTGTGGTGGTGAAGGCTTGAGACTAAACAGCTTGGATCAGTATCTCAGATCTGTCAGGGCAGCATGCTCTGGCCTCTAGCCAAAATCATCTCAGCAGCTCTTGTCCTCCTTCCCTCACTGACCTAGCAATTCCAAGTCTCTATTGCACAATACTTTTTCCCAGCATCTCTGTTTGGGAAATTTTGGTCTCTAGAACAATTGTCTCTATACAGGTACAGATTATGTTTTGCAAAGGGTAGGAGAGTGAGGCTCAAGGATAAATAGTTGCCACTTAAAGTTAAGTAAACAATGCCAGGTAAAAGACATGGTAGAGACTGTACAATACAGCAGTTACTGTTTCTACCTCAGTATTTCTAGGTGCTGTTCCTAAAAACATAGTTCTCTGCAGTCACATAGTCTGCCATGTTTTATAGCCCTGATGTAGCAAAAATATACATTCAATATAATATATAAAGCACGAATGTCTTTGCTTTTTTTTCATCCTCATTCCTCTCTATTTTTAGTAAGCAAAATAAACAGGCTAAGAACATAACCACAGTGGATTTCATTACTTTCATTCAGTGTTCAGTTAAGTTTATTTTTAACAGGTAAATTACAATGAAAGCCAAGTTAAAGAGAAAAAGCACTGCTAGAATACTTTCAGGAAGTATTGTTCTTTCTGTATATCAGGTCAGTTGAAGTATAGTAGTTGAGTTTCTCACCTTGAGGCTTGCTTTCTGAATCCCAGCCTTGAAAGGTGAGAACAGGTTGATGTAAAACATCTCGGAAAGTAAGCGATGAATGTTCTTCAATGAAGAAATTTATTTAAACCATCAGACTAATTCCAGTTCACAAGTGCAATGGAGTGGGTAATAAAGATCATGATTGCCAGCAGTGTGCCCAGGTGGCCAAGAAGGCCAATGGCATCCTGGCCTGGATCAGGAACAGTGTGGCCAGCAGGAGCAGGGAAGTGATCCTTCCCCTGTACTCTGCGTTGGTGAGGCCACACCTTGAGTATTGTGTTCAGCACTGGGTCCCTCAGTTCAGGAAGGATATTGAGGTGCTGGAGCGGGTCCAGAGAAGAGCAACGAAACTGGTGAAGGGACTTGAGCACAAGTCCTATGAGGAGAGGCTGAGGGAGCTGGGACTGTTTAGTCTGGAGAAGAGAAGGCTCAGAGGTGACCTCATCACTCTCTTCAACTACCTGAAGGGAGGTTGTAGCCAGGCGGGGGTTGGTCTCTTCTCCCAGGCAACCAACAGTAGGACAAGGGGACATGGGCTCAAGCTCTGCCAGGGGAGGTTTAGGTTAGATGTTAGGAAGAAATTCTTTACAGAGAGGGTTATCAGGCATTGGAACGGCCTACCCAGAGAGGTGGTGGATTCACCATCCCTGGAGGTTTTTAAAAAGAGATTGGACGTGGCCCTTAGTGCCATGATATAGTAATTGGAGTTGGATCAGGGGTTGGACTTGATGATCTTGGAGGTCTTTTCCAACCCAATCTATTCTATGATTCTATGATTGTCTGTAGAAAGGTAATAGGAAGTCCCATTCCAAGTTTGTAGGGATTTTATTGGATGCTGGTATCAAAGAGGACAAGGGTTTACCTCATGCTTTAAATTCAGGCTGGAAAGTTGAAGAGAAGTAGAGGGAAGGATCTGGACTCTGATAAGTCAGGAGGGCTGAAAAAAATTGGATAGGGAAAGTTGTCTTGGTTTTTAAAAGGTGAACACAATGCATGCTGGAGAACAGGGAAGAGCTCTGAAATCAAATTATTGGGATAAACAGCAATGAGAATTCTTGTTCCTGGATGAGAGCATTCCTATGTTAATTATGTTGTTTCCATTTTAAATGCCTGATCCTTTTGAAGCTTTAAAACAATTATTCAGAATGCAATAAATGAAGTCATGTTCTTCCAGCTATGCCTACTTGTACCTTGTGCCATTTGGTTACTGAGGAGAGGAGTGATGGCGAAGTTACTGCCATTCTATTTGCTTGGTTGTTTGGTGCAACCCCATTGTCTTCCATATATATGGAATGTATGTATGTACAACTTCCTAGTTGATGGGTTTTTTCTCCCTTTTTAAACCTTTTTCAAAGTGGCAATTGACCTGCTGTGAGGAGAAAGGAATACTGCACATGTACGCATATGCACACACGTACACACCCTCAGTATGTACAGCTGTGTGGTTTTGGGCAAGTTTAGCTGGATTTTACATTTTCCCATTGCACTAGGAGCTAAATGAAGTTGCTTCACCGCCTTTAAATTTTCACACTTAAAAATACTGTGAATTGAAATGTTTTGTTTCCTGAGCCTTGTTATCTGAAAGACTTCAGACAATCTCCAGGGTGGAGACTGCTGTGGTTGCCTGTGGTCTGCAGATGTTGGGGCATTTTTTTATTGTAGATGCAAGTGTGCAATACAACTTGTGGGAATTGGAGATTATGCAGGAAGTGGGCATATATAATAACATGAACTTCCACAAAACAATTTTAATTGAGTCATCTTCCAATGAGAGAGAGGTGGCAGTCTCTGCCTCATAGAGGTGGCAGCTCATGTAGGGAGAGAATGAACAAAGCTACACGAGGTAGATGCTAATCTTACCATTTGATGCATGTAGGAAAGGAGTGCAGAAATGGAGCAGTAAGGGGAGAGGCCAATTAAAAGTCACACAATTAATGCTAGGGACTGTTTTTCTGCAAGCGTCTTTTTCACTTTTTGATCGTTATCAACTCTGGATTTGCACCAATTTTCGTGTAAGAAGAGGAAGTGTGGAGATTCGTTAACTAAATAAATCCTAAGGAAACAAGTTCTAGTTTGGAGGTAGGGGTCCCAGAACATCTTTGTTGTTTTTTTGGCTTTGAAGAGGACAAAACAGTGAAACTGAGGGTATTTTCAGTCATTTAGAAGGGTCATTTGAAACTGCTGGGTTAATCTTTGTCTAGGCCCTGAAAAGGCAATCAAGTGTCAGTTCACATACACAAAGATGTATATTTGCACATCTAAATCATAATCTGTTTATAATAAACTAGTTTAGCATTCAGGCCTGAGAGAAAATCTTTAACCTTCCCCCTCCAAACACTGCAGCTGACTGTTGAACACGAAAGATCTCAAGTAACAGCAGCCTGTGCTGTTGATGCAAGAGAGACTGTGTTTAACACCTGGTTAGACATTCATTAGTACATACCCGCAATATGTAGGTAGTTGCTTTGCTGCTTCCAATTGTAATGTTCATAGAATCATAGAATAGTTTGGGTTGGAAGGGACCTCAAGGATCATCTAGTTCTAACCCCCCTGCATCATAGGCAGGGACACCTCCCACTAGACCAGATTGCTCAAAGCCTATCCAACCTGGCCTTGAACACTTCCAGGGCTGGGGCATCCACACCTTCTCTGAGCAAACTGTGCCAGTGTCTCACCACCCTCCTAAGTGAAGAATTTATTCCTTCTATCTGATGTAAACCTGGTTTAAAACCATTTCCCCTTGCCTCATCACTACATACCCTCGTAAAAAGTCCTCTCCAGCTTTCCTGTAGACCCTCTCTAGGTACTTGGAAGGTGCTGTAAGGTCTCCCTGGAGTCTTCTCCAGGGTGAACAGCTGCAACCCTCTCAGCTGGTCTGCAGAGCAGAGGTGTCCCAGCCCTGTGAGCATCTTTGTGACCCTCCCTTGGACTTGCTCCAACATGTCCATGTCCTTCTTGTGCTGAGGACCCCAGAGCTGAATGTAGTACTGCAGTGGGGACATATGTAATAGTTTCTGTTTTCCTGTCATGACATTGTTCACTGCATCAGCTAAAAAGGCAGAAATTACTGCATTCATAAGGTGAAATTCAGATAGACATAGATTTTATTTCTGTATGGATTTTAATTTTTACATCAAAGTACCTAAAATGAAAAGTTTTCAGAAATACTGCCTCTGCGATATTTTTCCGCTTTGTTGGAAAGTCATGTAATGTAGAACTGTAGATGTGACCAGGAAGCATAGCAGATGTGAGAACTGCTGTTCTCACAGAGTTCTGCTGCAGGGAGAGTGGTGCAGTCTGAGAAACTAGAATAGGGCAAAGGCAATAGAACATACTGTTAAATTTGTCCTATTGGGCTTGCAGAAGAAGCTGTGCGATGCTTGCTTTGGAAGTTTTGCAAATTATACATTTAGCAAACAGGCAAGTAGGCAGATGCTATTCACATTAGCTCCTCAGAATATTTTTTTTTGAACAAGGACATTTGCTGTGTTGTCTGGGTAGGTATTTTTGAACACAGTTTTGCATATGTGACTCATGAAATAGTAAGTGTTTAAATCTGAGATCACAAAACAAGACCAGTTTTTATTCTGTTTATGCAGAAGAAACATGGCATTTGTACTCAGTTACCTAAGCAGGGTGCATCAACAGGGTTAGTATTTTCTGATGCTTTGTAAATAATGTTGGCTATTGAGATATTCAGATTGTTTTCTGTAATACTGACACTTTTCACTGGGAACTGTTTGACAAAAACTAAATTACAGTTGTTTCAGTGATTTCAGTATGTCAGTTGGCAATGATGATTATTTTATTTCTATGGAACAGAAGTCAAACAAAAACATCTTAGCAAATTTTGTTGTATGCTGAGGGGTTTTTATGCATTCTATGTCAACTTTGTCCATAAAGATTAATAATAACGATAACAGGTTGTTGATGAAAATAATGTTTTGTGAATGTGCCTGTGAAATAATGTGATTGACTGGTATTTTTCATATTGCTCAAATCCTGATGTGTTGGGTGATAAAGTACAGCATGGGTGACATTGGCTGCTTGTTCTATCTGTTACTAATTTTTGGCTGAAATCTTATGACCAGTTATTTGATGTTTGCTCAAATACTACAAATAAATATTACCCAGTAAATATTTCTCTCTAAAACTGAATTATGGTCAGGTGTGTACTTTTTACTTTGTAGAGTCAAAAATAATTTTATCCACATGAACCTCCTTTTCCTGAAAGTCATCTGTGTATTAAGTATTTCTCTATTTCTCTATTTTATTTTTTTTTCCCATTTTCTAGTTTGTGTGGGATGGGTGCCTATATGTTGGCTTTGGAGCTTGTTAATGAGCTGAGTCTCCATCAAAGTGAAGTACCTAAGTATTCCAATTTTCATATTGATACTTGCCTTTCTAGTTGCTGTAGAAGGTACATGGTGACTCAGTTTTTCTTTACTGATTTACTGATCGTTTGCAACTCTCCTTCCTAGTGCAATAGTTTTCATAGTTCACTTTGCTTTGCTGGAAAACGTGGCTCATGTTCATTGTGGTGGAATATGAGGGCCAGTGACATGTTTCTGACTTCTGTTAGTTATTAACCTTATTTAGTGTCTGCTTGCATGCAGACATGAGCCTCTTGACATAGTCATACAGTTATTTTCAGATGTTCCCTTGAAGAGCCTTATTTAGTGAGATCAACATAGGTGAAATTAAAATTCTTTCAGTAACATCTACATTAGAGGAAATAACACTAATATTTTCTAATAGACCTTATAAATTCCTAAGCAAATTCACAGGCTCTGCTCCTGGCCCTTCACTACTGGCCCCTGAAAAACTAAGCTATCCTAAACTTTCCCAGTGTCCAGCATTTACATGTAAACCTATGACAGAGGGTTGGGAATGCTGTACATCCATAATTGTCATTGTCAGCACTCTGTCGTTGTGGGTGCTAAGCACTTGTGGACTGCTGGAATTAATGGTGTCCAAAATTAGTCAATATTTGACTCCTGTTTGTATTTATAAAATGTAAAAAATATTGGATGTTCTTCCTTGGGTATCTTTGTCTTGCATTTAGCAATACTTCACAAGAAAACCGTTCTGGTTCATTCATGAATGCTCAGAATGCTCTTTTTATTGTGTAAGAATGCAGAGTCCTGCTTTTGCTAGAGTATGGTAATGATTTTGCCTAAAGTCTTAATTACAGAATAGTCAGAGGAAAGACAGAAACTAATTAATTCCTGAAGAAATTTTGACTTCAGGACTTAAATATTAATTTTTAGTTACTTGAGAGCATGCAGTGGAAAATCCCAGCTGTAACCTATCCTGTCCTTACATTGTCCCTTCCAAATCCTGAGGAATTTTGAAAGTATTTTAAAAATCATAATGTGATGAGTAAAATAAGAAGTTTCAGAGATGGGGCTTTTAACATTTTCTAGGTTTCTCTACTGCTGTACATTGAAAAAAAAAATAGAGTTTTAATCATGGTTTTGTGTTTCAGGACTTAAAATGGCAGGAGAAGATTCCTATATTATGGGAGTATCTGATCCTCAAGTAAGTGGATTTGTATGTTTTCAGTATACCTGTATCCTCTTCTAGCTCTCTGTTTAGGTTTTATCTCATACTGTCCTGTCATTTTCTAGGCTTAACAACATGGACATATCAAAGCATTTTGCACTGAAGAAGTCAGATTTGGGGAAATCTAGTTTTTTTTTCCCTAAGGTGATTTTTATGTGATCTGTAAAGTGCCTTGCCACTAGTTAAATGGTTGAAATGTAAAGGAAAGCTAGACCTGCTGAAATAAGCATTTGGAAAAATTATTTATTTTTATGCCCTGCCTGCCTGTGACACTTACTGTGAAGTTTCTGCTGTGGTAGACAGTGGACTTTTTCTGAAAATAAAACCCCTTATGCCATAGAAGGTCTTTTTGTGTAATTTTTTATGATATTTGCATTGACATAGATGAGTAAAATGTTCCTTCACTCATACAGATTGGTAGGCATAACTCTTATCAGGTCTTCCTGATCTCATTAGATCTGAACTGTGAAAATGGTGCTTGGGTGAAAAGTTTAAAGAAAGAACAGATCATTTCTACTCACCCTAATTTTCAAAGAGCAAGTACTTTCTCCTTTATGCTTGCTCCACTTTGGAAGTAGATTTATACCTGACAACAATTACAGTGAGTTAAAGATATGTCAGTGTTAAAAAAAAAAATAAATTAAACTTTAACCTGGGTATACTGTTTCTTGCATTAGACCTTGTCAATATATTTACATAAGGAATGTAGTCTGGTGAGGTTTAATCAGAGAAGTGAAAATGAAAACTCACAGGTTCTCAGCAAGGCCTTGGGCAAGACATCTAGTGTCAGATTTTCAAAATTTACTGTATAAGCTCTTTTGAATATATAGTTGTTAGCGCATGTAAGCAAAATGCACGTTTACAAACTGTGCTGAGGTCGGTGCGGTCTCATGATAGTGGTGGAACTTGGGGCAGTGCTATCAGCTCTACTTGCACTGCTGTTGCCAGTAAAAATAAATTAGCTATAAGATGTTCATGTAATTCAACAAAGTGTTTGCAGTCTCAATATCTGCAGAGAACTTTGAAATTCTTTGCTGATAGATGCTTTATGCAATTATGTATACATGTAGTAATGAAGAGTATATTTTCTTTCAATGTAGATGTTTGCAATGGATCAGTTCATGGGAATGAATGCATTATTTAATAGTACAAATTACATCCCTTCAGACTTACCAATCCGAACAGGTAAGAACCATTAGTATTTAATGGTGCTGTTGTCCTGCTGATTATTCCTGTTTGTTTCCTTTTGTAAAGTTCTTTTCAGAGGCTTTTTTTTTTCAGTCTTTCATAATACTAGATTGCAAAGTTGTCAACTAGATTTTTTTTTTACATCTTTTTGCATCTCTTTCTTACCCACATGAAACTTTCAGCAGTGAGGCAAATCTGATTCTCTTTTGGCTTGTACAGAAACTGAAAGTTTCAACAAGTTTCCCAGCTCAAACCAGAACAGTGACCAAAGAGCTTTGAGTGATCTGATTTTATGAATTATTTTGTATTGGGTTTTTTCTAAATTTGTGCCTTCGGTGACCTACCTGTTTATATTGCCAGGTTGCACGTCTTTTCCTTTTGAACACTTTCAGTTGTTGTAGTAGTTCTTAAGGTGTTTGTTTTTCACTAGTAAAATGTAGAGAATATTAACTTCCTGTGTTTTTCCTTCTCTGTGACTTCTCTGTTTCCTGTAAAGTGGCAGTGTGGTATAAGAAGTACCTGACAATTTCCTGAATAATAACACTCGTTTAAAAGTTCAGAGTCAAATTTTGCAACAAACTGCTGAAAATAAACAAATAGCATTCTGCAGAGGTCTGATATGCAGCTCTTACAGTATGGTTCAAGAACAGTAATAACAAATACAAGCCCATTGTAGCTCAGTCAGTATTAACTGCTTGATCAACCTTAGTCTGGTTTTGCTTATTAAATTTCTATATTAATATTACTTCTTGCATGAATTGGGAAAATTCTTTTTTCCTGCTTAGTTTATTGGAATAGCTGATATGAAAGGAAGAAGGAAATAAAATTTTATTTAAGCTTATGTGGGTTTTTTTCAATATATATATCTCCAATATAGCTATTAATGTCTTTTAACAGGACAAGTTTCTGTTGTTATCTATTTGACTGTTGTATCAGGATGTAGCTAGTATCTTCTGTATTACAAATTACTTTTGTTTGTTGAAAGTGAAAACCACTTCTGCTTGCAATATTTGATACACTTGACAGCAGTGAAGGTATAAAGGGTAAAATGAAATAAACATTTAGCATTTTCCTTTGTAGGGAAAATTCCACCCTGAAATAACAATAAATGCTGACTTTAAAATAAAAATGAAGGCATGCTTACTGTTTTAGTGTTTCCTTGATTGAACCATGCTTTACTTTTCTGGACTGAGTAGCAGGAAGAAAGGATCAAGAAACTCATATGGTACACATAATTTTGTTTCAAGATACAATGTTCTGATGAGCAAAGCTCTTGACGAATATGGACAAACATCCAACAAATAATTGTTGCAATCATTTGTTTGCAATGTGGTTTTATTAAGACAGATAAAATTATTCTCTAAGACTCATCTGTGTAGGATTAAATAGCTTTTGCATTGTATACCAAGAGATTTTTTTCGCTGTCTTCCCAGAGTTTCTGTGGAACAAATAAGGTTATGGAAATTTCCCCATAAGGAGCTCTCTTACATGTACCTTTTAAGTGTACTCTATACCCCTCATGCCAGATCATTCCTTCCATACCAATTATTCATTTATATAAAACTTACTTCCAGGTATCTATGTCCTGTCTAAAGTAGAAAACAGGTGTTTTCAAAACCGTGTCAGGGAGTCAAGGATTCATTGAGTTCTGCAGTCACAGAAAACTCTTACTGAGCTAAGTCTAGTTTAGTCCTTAATTTACAAAATTGCTTAGAAAAAGGCCTTTTTTTTATATGTGCCACTGCTCTTGTCTACTGCTGCACTATAGCTGCTTAGTTCCCTGTATACAAAATAGGATTCAGTTAAGAATCCTGCATTTCAGATTATTGCAAACAAAAAGTTAAGATTTAGAAAAGCTTGACAGCATCTAATGATGCCATAGTCAGTTTGCTTCTTGAGTAGTATCACTGTATTGCTTACTTCCTCCCCTGCTTAAAACTATGCCGTGTTGTTATTATGGACTAACTTTTCAGTTGTAAGATAATATAATAATTTATTTAATCTGCTTCAGTGGTTTCCAAGCAGGGACTAATTAATGATATCTTTCTACACAGCGAGGTTAGTTAAAAATTCATGTGGGATTTTCCAGGAATACTTCAGCTGAGATATGGAAAGAGTGAAATAAATGTTCTAAAAGGTTTTTTTCTAGGACGGTTGTATGATCTTTCAGTCTGTGCATTCATAAATGCACAGTGTCAGACCTATTACATTGGCAGACAGGTTTAATATATAACCATGGATTGCCATATCATGCCAGTGTACCTGAATCAACAAATAGCTAGGGAATTTGGGGACTTTCTGATGATAAACATTCTGCTGTTAATGTTAATATTTACAGTAATAGTAGAAAACCTTTGAGATGTTGGGACAATGATTTTCTCAATGACATTGTTAGTTCTCAAGTGTCTTTGCTCACTTCTTTTTCTCTCTCATGTATGCCAGCTTTAAATAAAAATTAGGATTTGTTATTTTATCTCTAAAGCTGTAGAAGATAATTACGTGGTTCAAGTTCTACATTTGCATCTATGTCTAGAAAGAGTAGTCTCTGTGTGCATTTGGTGGAAAAGAGATGGATCTATAACAAGTGCCATAACAGTGCAAGTTACAGGATGGAGCTGTGTGTTTGAAACAACACCACCAGCACAGCCAGTATGTCACAAAGTCAGCCTCTTCTTTGGCTCATTGGGAAGTATCCTGCCTTTCAGAGTTAGGTACTGAACCTCAGTGGCATCAGGGATGGAGGGAGCATTATCCATGGCATGTTTAGACAGTGTGAAAGCAGATACACATCAATGGGATGTCCATTGTGTAGTGGAGAGACAAAGCGATGCCTTATGTTGGAGAGGAAATGGGCAGAGTTGTGGGCAAAGTGGTTTATAATTTGGGATGTTTCTTACTTGCTCCTGATTATACAAAGTCATCTACAACCATGGAACACAGCAATCCGTGTGCCAGTTAGAGGTGGTTCCAGGAACTGGTTAATTGTTTTGTGTTCTAGGGGCTCTGATCTAACTAGCTCTCGGCATTAAGTGGTGTGTTTTTAAACCTTTGAAGTTGAAGCAGGGCCATCAGGAGCTGAACATTATTGCCTGGAGTCTGCTAAAATTAGTTTTCTGGTATTTCTTTAACCTCCTCTGTCCAACTCTGTGTGATGCTTGCTGTTCAGAAATGAGAAGGGCATAGAGGGAAAAAGAAGGTGCTTAAAAAAACTTTATTTCATATTTTTTCAGGGAGAGATACAGTTAGAGATTCAAGGAAGCCCAACCATTACCAAAACCGAAATGGGTGTTCCTTTTCCCTGTCCCAGGCAGTGGCCCTAGCCCTCAGAAGCTTGAACAGACTTGCATACTGTTTCTGGTGTTCTTTCTAGATCTTCTGTGCTTGTGTTTTGAAGAGTGAAGTGAGGGAAGAGGTTAAGCAAAGCGCATGTGCTGCTTGCTTTAAACATCATGCTTTGAACACTGAAGAGTTGAGATTGGAGAGTGTGTTCTTGTGCAGGTGAATCCCTGACAGGGAGGACGTGCAAATGCTACAACAGGCGTTCAGGAAGGATAAGGCACTAGGTCTTGAGTCTGAGCTTTTAGCAGCAAGGTACCAGTGCCAGGATGGACACAAGAGGGTTGGTGTAGGATTTAACAATCAAAACCTAGAGGCCGTGAGTGTTTTCATCCATGTCCATTCTATAACAGCAATTATGAGGGTGAAATGCCCATTCTGGGAGATCCACAAGCAGAGAGAAGGTAAGCGGGAGACTTTTCCACAGCTGGTTGCAGGTTAAATTGAATGGCTTCAGGTACTAGCTAAGCTGTTAGATAAAGGACCTCACTAGTCCAACAGTGCTGCCAGGCTTGCAGACATATCCCACCAACCTTACAGATCCCTTTTTCCTTGATTTTTGTTACGGTGGGAAGAAGGAATCAAGAGGGAGCCTAAGATGGGTGCTCCTTTGGAAGTGTGTGTGTAGGGTGAGGCCTGTCAAGAGGAAGAAAGAATGTAAGTGGTGGGAGTGTCAGGAGGCAGGAGGACCTCTGACTCAGGCAGGAAGGAAAATGAAGAAACTTAGCAGTTGAAGAAGACGTGGGGAAGTGGGACTGTGACTCAGGCTGGAGGTGAGGCAGCGGGATGCAAGTTGGTCTGTGGCAACCGAGGTGGGGAGATAGAAAAAGAAGCCCTGAAGCATACCCAAGATGTGGCAGTCTGCACCAAAGCCCCTCCGTGCTGGAGGACTGCATGTTTTAGTTACAGTTCTTGGCCCTCCTGGCTGCAGCAATGCCAGGCAAATTGAAGAGTGCTCGTGTCAGAACTTGGCTCTTGGCAACCATGAGAGTGATCCCTGTGTGAAGGCCAGCTCCATGACTGTGTGCCTCCAGCCTCTCTGTAGGGCAAAAGTAGAACTTAAGCTATGCATTAGATAGTGTTCCTTCTTGTGGTTGTTTAACATTTGAAAGGGGGTTGCTTGTTAACAAGAATGTGAAGCAATCAACCTTCCAGGCTACAACGGAGGTGCAAAAAATCATCACAAATCTCGTCATTATTAGTTTCTCTTACAAGGTGTTTATCTTCAGGTTCCTGCTCTCTGTCTGCTTAGACCAGACATGCCTAGTAATAGAAACGAAATATTAAAAGCTTCCCTGTGCAAAACACTAAATGTCTTTTTTTTTTCCGTGGGAAATTATGAGTGAAAGAAGGAACCACACATAGCCGATGTTAGGCTGTCGAATGTACTTCTGGGAAGTATTCAGAATTTAGTGAAGACAGTTGTATGAGACTTTTCATGGGGTAAAATCCTTTCTATGATCAAAATTATATGCCATTTATGCTTGTATGTTTTCTTGAACATTGCTGCTTAATTTTTAAATAGCATGTCAGGTGTAATTAAGGGCATTGCACTCTACTGTTATTTGGGTCTGGTTCAGATGCTATGCTAGAAAATTACTTACTCACTGTAAAAGAAAATGTTTAGTCGCAAAACCCAAGGGTTAAAATAAGACCTCACAAAACTGTGTTTTAAATACATTGGTATATGATTTATATAATATGATTAATGATAACAGCCATCTAGTTTGCCTTTGCACATTTGCACTGCATCTTTTTGCACTTTCCTAGTGTTAGTATGTAAGATTTTTATTTATTTGTCATATCTTTGTCAACTTTTTATAAACTTTTTTCCAAGGGGGAAGAAGAACCACAGTCCCAAGGTTTTAATTTCCCTGAGTTTTCACAAGTGTTGTGCAAGGTCAAACCATTTCAGTGGTGTAAACAATTTCCTTTGAGCTTTCCAATATGCCAAGATAGTGTATATTCCTCTCTTAGGAATTTGCATTTCCTTATGCTGAGGAAAAATTGAAACTTGGATCTGCTGCATCCTGGGGGACTTCTGCAGCCACTTAGCCATAGGATAAGAACGCTTCCTTTTCTGGCTAATGTTTGAGAGAAAGGGATAGTACTTTGTGTGGATACTAATCCAATGTGTATGCCTAGAAAATGAATTCCTAAGAGGAGAACAGCCAAAGAACAATTACTTTGCAGGTCTTGCCCTCAAGGCTTGGTTGAATGTTGAACTACACAGTTGTATTTTAGGTGCATTGTTTCTGCCAGTGCCCAGAAAATACAAGGCTTCTGGATTGTTAAAGTATAAAATTTCAGATGCCTAAAGCATGAGGAGGGTTAGAGGTCTATGAACAGAGGTCTTAAATTTAAGTGCTGATATATTGCTTAAACCCAACTCAGTTCCTCTTGACCCTGTTACAGACAAAAGTTGAAACATAAGACCAAAGCTAAATATTACTCTACATCTTTTAAAGTTGAGGTCCAAACTTTTTCATGCTTTCTGATGTAAGGTCGTGTGTATATGGTCTTGAGGCAATTTTTTGCATGACTTCAAGTTTACTTTTACATATGAAAGGACAAATGTTTGCCTTAGGAAATAAGTTATCTTTATATGTGAAATTGTTGTGACTGACATTTGCATTATAACTTTGGCATGAAGAAAATTCAGTGGCTGAGTCAGCTAACTGCAGCAGTAGAACACTGATTTCATCCACTGGTGTATTTATCACAACTTCCATGTTGAGAGAAGCTTGTTCAGTTAAGACCTGTGCTGACCAAAGGCATGAAGGTCTATTTTATTATAATGAAGTAGTACTGAGGAGCTGAGATGGATGCATGTAGTCATACTACAAAACATACGTTAATTAATCCCTTGCTGGTTTTAATTATTGCTAAACATTGGGCTTATTGGCAAATAAAAGTTGATGCAAGTATGTAGTTGGTGTGGTACTTGCAGATGGTGCAGTTGTTCAGAGGATGTTCACCTGGATGTGGCAGGGCATGGAATGCTTTGTGTGCTTGCTGGCTCTGCCACATCGCTGTGCCTTGTCTGCTTTGGAGGAGTCGTGTGTCCCAGTGAGCTTGCTTGATTCCTCAGCGTTAATAGAGTAGAAGTGGTGATACGTAATTCCGACAGGAATATGGCTGGCAAAATATTATGTAGGTATTCACAGTGAAGCTGTTGTTTGGAATCTACTTTGAAAACAACTGATTTTTTTAGCATTGAAATGCAAATCTTCTTGTCTGTTTAGCAAGAGGCAGGGAAGAAATCACACCTCTTGGAACTGTTGTTTTCAGACTCCTGAGTGGCTTGCATTTGAAGAGGTATTTCACAGCCATCCACCTAGAGAGCTTTCCTTCTTGATGTAAATAATCTAAATGGTCAGAGCTGGAGCTAAGCTTTGATCAGATGATGAATTCTTAACTCAGGTGACACTGAATTCTCATTGGATTTAGGGTCTGCTCCAAGACCATTTAAACTGGTGAATTTTAAATGAGGTTTATAGTATAAAGTTAACCACCGTACGAGACTGAAAGTTGTTTAAGGAAGCCGTCTTTAAAAGATGTAAGTAGAATTTTAGTAGAACATAATCCTCTGTATTGGCACCATGATCAAGATGGATCTCAATAGAGAGTCTCCATCTCTAAGCAAATTGAGTGCATTCAGTGTTTTTAGAGGCACAGCAGAACAGTATATTTAGAAGTGTATCTGAAATTATTAAAAGAATGTAAATTGTTTAGTCTTCTCAGTTCCAGGATTTTATTTAAAGCAGCTCTGACTGTTAGGGCATGTTGAGGCAGCTTGAATTCCTCTTGTATTCCCATACCTCAGAGCTTCCCATTGGCTGTCTCCAGACTTTCGAAAGCACCTATTCAGTAGGAAGCCCTAAAGCCAAAAGCTTGTGAGTATAGTCTTTAGAGCCCAAGGGGTTTAAATACAAAAGTTAACCTCAGCTCAAGAAGGCCAGGCTGCTTGTCAGTGACGAGGGGAGGATCCTGTTCTTATTCACCGTTGCAGATTTTAACTGAGTGATCAGTTGCCCATTTAGGCCCTCTGAGCTAAAATTAACTTTTTTGAGTTAATCCTTCTCTTCTTACTCCACTGGTCTCTAGGAACGCTGGAAATGACAGACCGCCAAGTGATTAAATTATTTCTTGAAAATAAAGTTCTGAGGAGACTTAGGTGCTTTCAAAAATTTTATCTCAAGACATTCAAGGACGTAATTGTACCCCTGCAACTTATATGTCATAGTAATAAAAATATAATTTCTATTAATACTTTTCTTTCTTTTATGTTAGCAGATGGACCATATCTTCAAATCATAGAACAGCCAAAACAGGTAAGAACAAGACTACATTTTGAAAACGAATTACTACATTCAGCCTTGAATAAATTTAAGACTAGAAAGAAAGAGTACAGAAAAGGCTGAACTCTCAGAACAAATGTGACACTTGAGCATTTTTAACTCTTGTAGTTAAATCGTTGCCTGTTTTGTTTTGTTTTCATCTTTGGGTCTCTGTGGGAGTGTCGTAATACAAAAAAACCCTGAGGATTTTAAAAGTATGTCTTGCTAAGTGACATCTTAGAAATGACTCTTGCAGGACCCCAGTATTTGGAAATATAAACTAGCAGACCAAACACGGAAAATTTTTAGGATTTGTTTCATGTTTCTTGAAACACAAGAAGGAAAAAAGAAAAACACTTCACTCTGTTCCCAACTTACAGGAACTTTTGACTTGTGCTTTGTCATGTTAAAGAAATTCAGTTCTTTGAGATTCCTTTTGTTGTGGTTGTCTGTTTTGAATAATCCAAGAAAAATGAAGATAAGTTCTTGAATGTAACTTTTTGTCTGATTATGTAGCAAACACTGACTTATGTTCTTCTGACAGCAGAGAAGTTATTCCAATTCACTGGTTAGTTTTCGTGCAGCTGATGTACAGAGTGATTGCTGGGTAAAGATTGCCCTGAAGTATTGCCTGGGTACTGTTCCCCTTTAGCTGGTGGCACCTGCAATTACAAGGATTCTTCCTGAAGCTGTTACAGTATGGAGGCACCTTTCCTGTCTGCCCCAATGAGTTACAGAAAACCATACCTTACAGAGCTGTTCAGTAAACAGGAGAAGAGGGTGGCTAAAAGCTGTCCCACTCTCCTCTCGGTCTTCTACAGAAGCATAACACAATCCAGTCTTCCTGGCAGGATGCAGTGGCCAATATGGTTTCAATCACACAGCAGACATTTTTGTGCTTGAGCACACATCCAGAGTTAGGAACTCTTCATCATAGTCATAAGTGAAACAGCAGTGTACTGTGAACTCTTGGAATATGCTGCCTCTTCCTTGTTGTTTTAGTTCATTCCAAATCAGGCCATGTCTTTGTATGGTGGGCCTGACAGGATACAGTAGGTAAGGAGAAACCATTGTTTCCATGTGTGACTTCTCAGCAAGTGGCTCCTCTTGTGGAATACCCATGTGGCAAGCTGGGCAATGGTTTTTAACACAGTGATGAGGGTGATTCATCAGCAGAGGGCTGAGCTTAGGATCACTGTTGGAACAGACAGATGAGGGGAGTAAGACTGTGTGTGTGAAAATATAGCTAGGACAGCAAAGAAAATAGACTGGGGAAAGCCACACAGGTGACTGCTGGGTCTGCTGGTTTGAAGGCATCAAGGTGAAGAGAGACTGGGTCATCTCCTGTGTCCTGGCTGCAGAGGATGCTTTGCCTTTTGGACAACTTGAGCTCAAGCTCATCATAGCTGGGCACTTCACTTGCATACTCTTGGTCACTCAGTTCACCTTGGGAAGGCAATATCTGAAAAAAAGTCAGATCTTTAGATTTGCCTGGGAAACAAGTTCTTAACCTGAAAAGACTTTAGCAAGATAGGTATTGGAAGCTAATGTTTACAGAGTAGTTTTAAATCGTGTTGTTTGCTTTCAGCTAATATAGACTTCGAATTCAGAGTTGTCTTCTATTAGAGAGAAGCTGAATGACTCTTGACAAAGGCTACCACACTAACTGGTGCTACTTGAACAGACACTGGGATCTGGGGATGATGGAGATTTTGCCAGAAATTGCTGGACTGGAGAGTAGATCTGAATGGATAATTGGGGACCACATGAAATATATGGTTAAGTAGAGTTAGAGTTACCAAATACACTTGCTTAAGATTTGCATCTCTTGTGCCTTATAGATTACTGTGTTAAGTAAACGGGATGTTATTTGCTATAAATAAAAACAGAATCAGTGGAGAGCTGTGCTCTGGACTGGTTGCCAACATCCTACAGTTCTCTAAAGTATATTCAGATGTCTATTTATGTAACTGAGATGAAAACCCAGCCAAAGTCCACTGAAGCTTTTGTTCTCTTTCTGGACTTCACTGGTAGATAACAGCTTTCATACACTTTTCCCGGAAGGAAGAAGCATTTCTTCTGTTTCATTCCTATTCTTTCCTTTATGATGCTTTGGACTTCATTATTACTGGCTTCAATTTCGTCTGCCTAGCAGCAATCGTGGGAGAGAGTATCTGCTCTTGTGTTCTGTGCATGTTAGTTTTTATCCTATTTTGAGAGTATTAGTAGATCTCTGCTTTAAAATATCTTAACTGAAAGAAAAAAATTCAGATTGCTGCTGTGTGTAAGAGAGAATAGAACAGTTTCTCCAGAGCTACAGTTCAGTTGTGCTTTTTTAACCAGCACTCAGCATTTCAGGGATGAACAGTTGTAACTTTTCCATTTGGGCAAGTCTTGTTTGTATGTGTGCATGTGCTATTTTTCTTTTGGTTTTGTTTCAGAACGCCTTTCAAGTTTCTTTTCCTTTCTTTCCGCAGAGGGGGTTTCGTTTTCGATACGTGTGCGAAGGACCTTCACATGGTGGACTTCCTGGTGCTTCTAGTGAAAAGAACAAAAAATCTTACCCTCAGGTCAAAGTAAGTACATAAATCATTAATTTTCTGAACTGAATACAAGTGTCATATGTACGTGTAGAGTTACGGCATAGCAACATAAATTTGTATGAAATTACTCAAGAGTGACTACATTTCAGTCCCAACTTTCAAAATGTGATTGATTTTGAAAATAAAGATTTCTTCAGATTTGTGGGGTTATTTTGGCACCATTTTTATCTGCCAGCAGCTGGGCAGTAAGCTTTCCTGCACCAACCACCTCGCTGCCCTCGTGCGGACTAGTGGAGCTCTTCCCTACGGTGCAGTTTTAGCATGAAGCAAGACCTGAGCTGTTCAGTTGCTCCACGTCTATTGCAAAGCATGAGGCTGCTTAGTTATTCCACTTCACTCTGGGATGCTATTTACCAAGTTTTCCTATTTTTTCCTGTTTATGTTACTGCTTATTCAATACCTCTAGGATACTCTGTTCTTAAGAACTTAATTCCTTTACAGTCAACTTAAAACTTCTCATTTTAATAGTTACAATGTTATGTTCAGGTGTTGGCTGAACTCTTTTGGTGGATTTTTTTTTTTCCCCTCTGGAAAAAATTCAAATATGTTAATCAAAGGAATGTTCTGTGGAGGCATAATATGAATATTAGTGATTAGTCATTCTGGGATTGGACAACTGTCTTTGCCTATGGTTCTTGCAGCAAGTTCCTTTTCTGTGGAAGTTGGGGAAATGTACACTGCATCTTTTCAGTATTTTTTAACTTAAATGGAAGTCTTGGTCTTCTTACCTTATGTCTTTGAACTATTGCACTACAGATTATCTCATGAGGCGCACAGTTAATGTATTCTAATTCTGGTGTTACTTCTTAGTGTATTTTAATTCTGGTGTTATCTCTTACTCCTTTGTGGGGAAAGAAGAGGAGGGAAGAGTGGCACACAATCAACCTCTACCTCGGTGCGTGCCTCTCCTCAGTATGTGTGTAGTTCATTTGCAGGTCTTGGGAAAGGCTGGAGTTTGGAACAGTTACATCTCCATAAGAATCAGTATAAGCATGACTCAATGGAAAATAATCAGCATTGGCTGAGGTAACCTAGGCACTTAGTCTTGCAAATTGAGAAGGTGGGAAAGCTGATTTCATATAGCCTTGCAAAACTCCTATGAAAAATTACTAGCCCAGGCAAATGATCTGCTTGCTTTCCTCTTTCCTATTTTGACAGTAATGATGAACCAATGAATGAAATTTCACTGGTATGTTCAGATATAAAATAATTTACTTCAATTGAGCCCAGTCCTTGGATTCCAATCTAATTGTATATTGATAATAATGCAAGGGATACTTTATAAAGATGTGATAAGTCACACAATAGCATGACAAGGAGATATGCAATGAGGAGTTATACAGGAAACTAGAAAGCACAATGTTCTTTGGCTTTCCATCAAACCTTCTAATTTCATTGATCATCAGATTTGAATTTCATCTAAAGCTTCCCCACACACACACATGTCCCTTCCCCTCCCTCCCGTCCTACTGTGTGCATCTGGGTTTTTTGCTAGTACAAATCCCCACATGGCAACACCTGCTGGGAGAGGCTGGCAAGGGAACACAATAAGTAAATTCCTCAAGGCCATTGCTTGTTAGTGCCTGTTCTTGATTCAAGTGGTGCCAGTAAAGACTGAAGTGTTTCACACCTTTTCCTGTAAGTCTCTTCTGTGTTTTGTCAGTGTGCTCACCTTGTCATAACTGAGGGGAGCACAGCTGAAGATTGCTATTTTTTGTTGTGTTGGGGTTTTTTGTTTTGATTTGATTTTTTGATGGTTTTGGTTGGTTTTTTTACTCCTATGCCACTGTTTTCACAATAAAACCTCCATTATTAGTTGATCACAGTGCAGTGAAAGGACAGTAGCATGAGCTTTGGCTGTGCTGTAAAAAATGAGGCTTTGTGACAGATCTTTAAACCTTGGCCATGATGTGGTCAGTGCAACTCACATTCAGATCTGCTTTCTGCTTGGCCAACTCTGCACAGAAAACTGATATAATTTACCAGTAGCTACCATAGAATGTCCTGAAAATAGACATCGTCATTGCACTGAAAAGCATTGCAGCCTCCCTGCTCTGTTTTCGTAGGATTATCGATTGAAGGCCGAAAGAAAATACATTTATGTCATATGACCTCTTGCATAATGTGGGCTGTCCGACTTCACCATTGTTTTTTCTCCCTGCACCATCACTAGCTTGTAGTTAAGCTGGAACACATCAAGATGCATCTTTCATGTAAAGACTAGAGTTTTGAAGACTTTGCTATATCTCTACGCAAGGTGTTTTGGTAGTTAATTATGTGTGTTACCACTTCCTGTATAGTATATTCATAAATGGTGTAGGTGAGGAGTTAGTGTAGCAGTTCTTCAGTACCAGTCTTTACACTTAAATCAAATGTACCCTGGACAGCAAGGTGGAATTGATGTAAAATCTCTTGTTTTAATGGAACAGTCCTGACAAATGGAGTCTGGATAACAGCAGTATTTTTCTATAATATAAAAAGGGGATTCATTTATGGTTTATGGAATTATATTCCTTTGTTTAGCCCTTTCTTTGCTAGTAATCCTAATATGTAGAAAACATCTTGCATATTCAGAGGATTCTATACAACTTTGCATGTTATTATAGAGAGCAGAGAAGTTATAGATAATTAATATGTTATAATGGAGTTACATTTCATGATTGCAGTAGAAGGCTACCTAAAATGCTTCATTTAAATTTCACTTTCATTCACTTAGTGCAAGTAACACAATGCTGGAAAATTTTACTGTCTCGAACAGTTGAAATCAAAGCTTCTGAATTGCTTGTTTGTCATTAGCTTTTTGTCCAGGGAAAAAAAACAATCAATAGTATAAGACAGAATAAAACTGGAAAATCAAATATTATCACTAGCTTACTTAACTAACTACGTTTTTTATTTATAATTTGCTTGGGTTTTACGTACTTGAAAAAAAACGTGAGAAAACTTGTACAGAAGATTTCCAGTGGCCTCACATGTTTACCATGTGTGTTTTGGTCTTGCATACTGTTATTAGTGTGGACATACTCATGGTTTACACTGAAGTGCTTGATCCGGTTTTAGGTGTGAAAATGGGCTGAAAATAGTGGAGTTGCTGTGTGTGTGTGATTAGAGTGATTAGAAAGAGAAATAGGTGCTTTTGTAGTTGCTGGCTTTGTAGGTTTCACATGGTCTTTTCTATCATTTGCTTTCTGTTGTTGACCGATTGGTTTCTCTTCTTTAACTGGAAGAAACATCTTTGAAGTAGGAAAACATTCTTATAAAGTTTTTGCAAAATTTCGGAAACTATAAAAATTGGCTGGGGTCTGGATTGCAGGATGATGGGAAATAACTGAAAAAACTTTCAACTCTTGGTTTGAAATTGACTCAACTTCAAATTCACAGGGTCCTTTTCATCTTTCAGACAAATCTCTCACACAGAAACAGCAGATAAGTGTGAGCCTACAGCATTTTAACTTTATCAGATCAATTGAATGCTGCTTCAGTACAGGATATAATCGAGTATTACAGCTATACTCTTCCCAGGAACTCCTTATTTTCTTTTTTTGCTTCATCTTTAATTTGAAGATTAGAAGGTGATTTTTTTTTTATCACAACTCTCATTTTGAGCCATACAGCACTCACATGCTATCTCCCTCCCATGCTGAGTATATGTTTTTTTGTCAACACCATAATCCCTGTGATTATATAGATATTCAGCATTGTAACATACCTTCTACCTTTTAATGCCTTTGACAGTGCTTTTTAAGTTCGTACATAAAAGGTGATAGTTACTTAATACCAGAATATATACCTTAATATATACCTTAATGCCAGAATAAATTTCAAATTATTCTGAAATTGTGGCATTATTCAAGGACATGGGAAAATTATTTCAGACTTAATTTATGGTACATAAGGATATTTAACCATTCAGACTATTTTACTGGGCACCAAGATACCCTGGATGTCTCAAAATCAAGTAGGAAAGTCTGTCTGTAAGAAATTTAGGCAGGAGACAGTTCAGGGACATTCTGTAGCCTTTGCAACATAGGACATCAGACTGGTTGACAAAAATAGTCCTTTCTTGCCTAATGACCTACATAAGGTATTATGTTTTAAGAACCCTTTTGTTTTCCCCCTGAGAGAGAGACTACAAAGATCATGCTGAGCTGAGTAACGGGGGAGATTGCAATCTGGTTACCACTGCAGTTCTGTGTTCTGCTTTCAGAGGTTGGAAAGTCCTTGACGTGCAGCAGTCCTACCTCCGGGTTTCACTGTGGTTTCTACAGCTGATGAAGGATTGTCTTGAACTTTCCTGATGTGATACTAGAACATCCATGTTACTCATAATGAATGTAGTGCTGAAGATGTGCTTTAAAAAGGAGCTTTATAGCAGGGAAAGGCTTGTTTGTAGCGAGGGATAAAACGAAAATATTTTTTTTAAAGCCACCTTTTTGAAAAGTTAATTGTAGTAGTGGTGGTGACATTTATCACCAAATGTAATCCTTTTTATTTTCAAATGACTTTGTGAAAGGCACGTAGGAATTTTCTCACTCCTAGAATTACAGAAATAGTGTAGTGGTGACTATTCTGCATCTCTGTATTGTTTCAGTCCAGCAGAGATTACAATTTGGAAACAGGAGGGAAGCATGAGTACCCCATGTCTTGTATTTTATAAACTAACACTTGTAAAATGCACATTAGTACAGTATTATACAGTTAACTAGCAGGCAGTGAGTAATAAGAGAGCTTTTGCACACCTGCTTCTCCTGGAACAACTTTTTCATAGTTGGGATTTTTTTTGCTCTCAGCAGTGAATAGAAAGGCAGGGAGGGCATGCATTGTGCATATGCAAAGTGTTTCAGCTGTGATGGAATGGGTTCAAGAGTGGGGTTAACTGGAGTGAAGGAAGCTAGAAGGACTCAGTAATGTGGTGAAATTGAGGCAATCCCTCCTTATCAGCATTTTATCAACAATATAACCTTAAATATTCAGTTCATCACTGATTCATCGCTTTAATGTTTATCGTGATCCTTTAATACCTTGGTTGATTAGATCTATAAGCTGCTGTAATACAAAGAACTTTGCCCAAGGCAAATTAGAAGAAAAATCAGAGGAGGAGGGGAAAAAGCTCAACATTGTTAAAAGGGTTAATTAAGTGAATTAGAAGGGAAGGTAATGTTTGCTTTTTAAAAAGTGGGGTAATTTTGTGTTCAGCATAATTTGAAAGTGGTGCATAACCCATAACTGACTTGGAATATTACTTGTGAGGAAAGAAAATAAAGTTCTAAATAATATATATAAAGCAAATAACTTACCAATATGGTATGTTATTAGTAACTTTAGGTGTGGTTTTGAGGCATTGTTTGACATCACAGTTTCAAAAGCTGTTAAAAAATGTGTGGTGATTAGAAATTATGGCAGAGGGGAAAAAAAATTTTGTGATCTTCTAGAGTTGGCTCTATGAAAGCACACAGTTTGTCATAGCTTTAGTCCAGTGAAATTCTAGATGGGAATTTAGCATATATCTTCATGTATATTTAAGGGAGATATTTACTGGACTGGGTAGTATGTGTTGATGTAGCATATTGAACTGACAAAATACCTATTAATGTAGAATTCGTTCACTTTAAAATTTCTACCTGAAGAGTCATTGTAATGAGACCAAAATGTTTTAAACCAATCATAATGTTTAAAAATAAATTTTTAAAGTATTTTCAAATTGGGCAAAACAATGCAGGGTTTTTAGTTAAATACATACATTTTATGTATGCTTTTTAACAGATGGCAGAGTTTATTGTGAATTCAGTGGTCTGATTGAAATTTAAGGAGAGCAATGTGGAGTAAATGGTCAGAATGTAAAACTGAGATTCATGATTTAGGAAACAGAAGATGTTTTCCTTTAGCTTTTTTGGTCACTACTTCTGCCATTTGTATATCAAGTTTAATTGCAAAAAAAAAGTGTTGGCTTTTCTTTGTGATGATCTGGTACAGTTAGTCTGCCATTTGTATTTCATGAGGAACTGCATACACATTTCTCCTATGTAAGTTTGATTGCTTGTAAGTATGTAAACTGACAGAAAATACTCAACTGGAATTACTTGTTCCATTTAAGAAAAAAAAAAAGTAAGCAAACTATCCCACATTTTTTATATTTGTTTACAGATCTGCAATTATGTTGGACCTGCAAAAGTAATTGTCCAGTTAGTAACTAATGGGAAATACGTCCACTTACATGCTCACAGCTTGGTGGGTAAATTTTGTGAAGATGGAGTGTGCACAGTTAATGCAGGACCTAAAGATATGGTTGTAGGGTAAGTCTGTCAACTCCTTTGTAAACCTGAGCACCAACACTGTAAGAAGCAATGCAGAAATACTACTAAGGGGCAGCTAAATGGAGCACTAGTCTTCATGCTCTGATCTGTGTTTTGTTTGTATCTTAAACAGAAAAATCAATGATGTTGCTATTTACCTTTGTAGAATCTGTCCTAAGCAAGCTAAATAGGTTTTAGTAAATAATATTCACTTAGAATTTGTAGAATTTTAATCTCTTGGTGTCCAGTCCAAATTTGTATTGTAAATCCATTCTTTAAAATGTAAGTATATTTGATCAGAGAAGGGACTAAAGTTACTGAAGAAAAGCTTTTATTACTGCTTTGATTAATATTTTATTTTTGTTGAAATCTGCCACTAGGAATGTAATTAAGACAAAATCATTAGAAAATAGAATTACTAAATTTGAAATTAATGCAAGACATGTATAAACGTGAAAATACTAAATGAGTCAAACTTTCAAAGTTTAAAGCAGTAAGATTGTTGTGAAATTGTAGTTGGTCTGTTCTTGTTTAATTTAAAAGAATAGTTTATATCGGTAAATGAAACTGAGGCTCCCAACTATGTTTTCAGGCTTAGATCAGGTTTCATGCTGGCTGTGAGTTTTAGTTCTGTGATCTCAAGAATGTCTTTGTTGGTGAAGAAGATGAAGTTTAAAAAGCTGAGAAGGTTGGGAGAGAGATATTCTTTTAAACTGTAACTTTTGATGTCCAAGCCCAGTGCACTGACTTTACCGAGAACAACAATTTAAATAGCTTTATTTTAAATGCTCCTTTTCATCTTGAAAAGTTTGGCTCATTTACTAACCTGTCTTGTTTTTCATCAGATGTCAGATGTTTAGAAACAGCTTTCCTGTCCTCACTTGACCTGCATGAAAATTGAGTTATTGTCTTGTTTTCATACTTCCAGATCTAATTGATTTTTAAATGTGCCAAGAGATTTTTACAAAAGCAGATCTTACATTGTGGAAGTTTTCATTCAAAGAGATACCTGAAGTGTCTGGATGAATGACCAGAGCCTTGTTTAAAATATTTTCTTTGGAAAATATTGCACTGTTGTAAGCTTCTTAGCTTGCTCTCCAAACCATTTTAAACAGATGGAGCTTATTCTGAGCAGTTTCTTTGCTTAACAGACATACAGAATGACATATTAATGTCATTGCCAAGACAGAGCAAACAAAGTGTAACAACCAGATTTTCCAATGTTTAGTAAGTTGCCTTCACAGTGTAAGTTTGAAACCTGAGAAATTACTACTTATGCCGTAGAAAAATCCTGTGCACCCATAAGATCACTGCCATATGATGGTGCTCATTTTACATGTGTTATAAGCTTGGCTCAGTTTTGCTTGGTGGAGAATTTACCCTCAAGAACTAATAGTGCCTAATTAAGCCTGCAGAGTCCTCCTTTTGACTTCATTTGTGTAGCTGTCTCTGGTAACAGAAAGACTGCCTGCTGCAGGTTTGGCATAAAGTATTAAGAAAATACCTTCCTCAATCAAAATTTGGCAGGTTTGCAAATCTTGGAATACTTCATGTCACAAAGAAGAAAGTGTTTGAAACTCTGGAAACACGCATGATAGATGCTTGCAAGAAGGGATACAACCCAGGACTCCTGGTGCATCCTGAACTCGGCTATCTGCAGGCAGAAGGATGTGGAGACAGACAGCTAACTGGTATGTAGAAATGATAGCCTGGTTTTAATTGGTCTTTTACTAAAAACAGATTGAGCTTCTGAAAACACAGGTTCTTGGGTAGGAAAGCAGCCTGTGACTGTGTGCATTAAGATCTGTTGTGCTGTTGATGTGTTTTAGGGAGTCTGAAACAAAGAGTCTTTGCTGTCAACAGACAGATGAGAAGGAAGCAACTTCCTTCCATAGCTGCCTGTACCCACCTCTGCACCTATATTCCATTGCTCTTAAGCTATTTAATAAGCCTTAGAGTAATTTTGCATTATTGCAGCAAGACATGATATTCTTAATTAACTTAGGAACCTCCTTTCGAGAACACTCTTTCCTTCAGCTGCGTTTCACCTGTGTCCTTGTAAAACCTGTGGTCTGTGTTGCTTTCAGGTACTGTGTAAAGGAGCCATCCTTCTTTTTATCACTCTTAACACCAGGAATTCCAGTGTCCTTAGTGGTGGCCTTTGTCCTTTTTGCAACCATTATAAATTGAGAGCAGCAGATAGTAATTTTCTGTCTTTTAATTATATGCCTTAAGTAAGATCTGATGCACAAACTGCATTATGAGTGCAGTATAATTTGAATGCTGCTCCTCTCTGCTTAAAAACAGAGAACCCGATGGATACTGTGTGAAAGAACGCATTTCCTCACTGTTGGTGCCTTTTGATAGTAATGTTTGTTCCATCTGTTTTGTTATGTGTCCTCTACCCCTTGTGTTACTTCATCTGTCTCCTTGTCGGTTCCAGAACGAGAGAGAGAAATTATCCGCCAGGCAGCGATACAGCAAACTAAAGAAATGGATCTCAGTGTCGTGCGTCTCATGTTTACAGCCTTTCTTCCTGACAGTAATGGCAGTTTCACACGGAAACTTGATCCCGTTATATCAGATGCAATATATGACAGCAGTAAGTATATTTGGCTTTAGTTACTTTTTTAACAAGGGGCAAGCTTTTGTACATACAAAAATGATGGGTAGATATTGCTATACATAGACTCATCTAGCCCTGCTGCTTGCCTGTTATTTGATGAATAACAGGTAAGTAGCCCATGGATAATTAGCCCCATGTCTGTCCGAGTACATGTAGTATCATTCTGGTTTTTAATGGATGGTGATGTAAGCCACTGAGCAAGATGTTATGTTGCTGTTGGCATGTTTAATCCTGCCGCTTTTATTATGAGGATTTTGTAAATTCTTGTTACATTCGTAAGAAGGGCTTGAATTTTGCGGTTTTCGGTTGCTTTTTGTGACAAAGTCTTGTCACACGGGATGTGAGGAAAAAATTACTTTGCTTCAGTCTTTGTTGAGAATTTGACACCTTTCAGTTTTGCTGACCATCTGCTTGTCCTTGTTTTGAGAGACTAACATAACCAGAGTTCTCAATTCATTTCCTTTAGATCTGTCAGTGTTTTCTGTGCTTCTGTTACATCCCTCTGTTTGTCTTTTTTCTAAGTGAATCTTTTCACTTCATGTTTTCCCTTGTGCTTTTCAATTATACTGACTCATTTTACCTGAATCCTTTCTGCTGCCTGAGTTATCCTCCCTGAGGCTGTGGATTACCATGTTCCTGATAGTCATTCTCTAATGACTCAGAAAAAGTACCATTTTTTTCTTTTGCAACAGTCATGTCTATATCATTGCTTTTTAAGGGCAAAGTCTAGATGAAAAGGTATTAAATGCAACTATTCTACTATGTCTGTTCCTTGCTATTAATTGGGAAATGTAGTGATGTCAAAAATTTTTACTTTAACTAAGGAGACAAATAAAGGGGAAATTTTGTAAGCGTGTTTCTGCTGTTGCAGTTTGCTACACAGATGTCAGTTACTAGTTTCTGATCTCCCAAGGGGAATTCTTGATTGTTAATTTCAGAAGATTTTTCTTGGGTTTTGTTTGTTGTATATGTTTTTTCTAATACTCTTCTTTGGTTCCATTCAAGCCTCTTTCACACAACAGACATGGTTTGTGGTAGCATAACTGCCTGTCACAGCTGCTTTTACTTATCAGATGATAGTTCTGTCTGGAGGACCAATAGCTGTTTATCGATGTCTCTGCTAGGATCCGTGGAGGTGGGCTTCTTTATCACAGTCCAGTAGACTGGCCAAAAACTGACATGCTTTCAAGTAAACCACAGTATAAAGCAAAGCATTGTATATAGTGAGATACAGAAAACAGCTCTCAAGAGTGTCAGGCTGTCAGCAGGGAAGAAAAAGCTATGTTCTCTTGTACTGCCCTTTTGTCATAAAATTAGTACTAGTGCAGGTTGCTGGATGCAGTTCACTGCTGGGCTACTTTGCTAGTGGAGTAATTATGGACCTTATTTTATAGTTCATAGTTCAGTCAAAGCTTAGAGGATACAAGGTTATGCCTTTCATATGAAAAGCTGTTGATTTATTCATGTTTAAAAAAAAAGACAAATTTAAGTAGGTTGTATTGGAGGCTTGTCTTTCTATTGCATTTCTGTGTGTTTTGCTTGTTTGTTTTTTTTTTTAAATCTTTAACTGTTATGAAGTTAAGCATTTTTTTTACCTTTCCTTTCAACAGAAGCTCCCAATGCCTCCAACTTAAAAATTGTAAGAATGGACAGAACAGCAGGGTGTGTGACAGGAGGGGAAGAGATTTACCTTCTCTGTGACAAGGTTCAGAAAGGTAAGAGTCCGAGTATTTTAAGATGCACCAGGGTGTTCATCTGGAGTACATGTGAAGCCTGCTGTGCTGCCTTAGTATTCTCCCACTCTGATACTGCAGCAGGATTTGTAAGCACACAGCCTTTCTAGAAGTCAGGCCAGCAGTCCAAAAATTAATAAATCAAAATAGTCTCTTGCAAACAAATTCAGCTTGTGTTGCCTCCACTGAGACCATGTGGTCACCTTTGTTCTTCTCAAGAGTTTGCCCTTCACCATATTCTGGATTTTCTTGTGGGTGGTGGGTCCTGGGTGACATTTGACTCCATTAACTAACACCTACTCTGAATTATTCTAAAGCTTATGATTTATCATTAAGTTCCTGATTATAAGGAGTAAGTATGAACATTCTCTGTTGACCATGGATGGGAACTTAATGTGTTCAGCACTACTGCTAGTAACTTCATTTTTATGTATATGCTAACGGTAGAGATTACTGTATGTAAACATACTTCTCATAGGTTCATTTTCAGTCTCTGCTCATGGCTTTGAATGTATCAGAATTTGGCAGTGTGGATTTGGATGCTTTGGTTTTGTATAGGAAGATAGTGGTTAATATGGTTGATTGTATTTGGGCTAAACTAAAAAGAAAAAAACATGGGAACAGGGGAAGTCCTTTGCATTTCTCAGGTATAGGTAGTACTTGAGACTCCCTGGTGTGGATTGCACGGTAGAGTGGGTACCTTGTTCTCATCTGTTTGGAATCAGTTCCTGCACATGTTGTTAAAATCACACTGACATTTTCTGTTAAGGCAGGCTGTCCTTTTCCATCTCTCTTTCTTGCAAATGCCCTTCTATGAATTAGGGAAGAGAGAGGGCTTTGGGGACTTCCAGGGACTTAGAAAAGAGATAGGGCTTTGAGGGCTTCTTAAAAGAAGGGACTTTGAAAAAACTATTTCCCTTCAGTAGTGTATCTACCCTTTGCCATCAGGGCTGAGATAAAACATAACTCTTGTGCACAAAATAAATAAATAAATGTCTGACTCAGTGGAAGCCCTGCGGTGGGGTTTCCCCTCAGCCTGATTGGGGTTTCCCCTGACCTCATTGCTTTCAGAAACCTCATGCCTGAAGGAACTTGAGCATGCAGGACAGCAGGACTGGAACTGGTGGTTCACAGTCTTGAGTCTAGCAGGTGTTGGATCAGAGGAAGCAGTCTGTCTGCTCCAGAAGCCTGTCCTGCATCAGTCAACCTAAGAGAAAATGGGCTTTTTCTGGTTTTTTTTTCTTGCCAGGAGTGCCGGGAAAGGAATTTGCTAGTGTGACGTTTCTCAAAAAAATATAAATAAATAAATACAAAGAGAATGAAAGAAGATTTGCTTAGAGGAGCAAAAGCCAAATGACGTGTTTCTGGCCGGTGCTGTGTTTGGAGGGTGAAGGATTGCTGCTGACATGCTGCTCGCTCACACCCTTGCCGCCTCTCTGGGCTGCAGCTCCAAAGTGGCACTCTGCCAGCAGCAAGCGGAACTTGAACTGTGGCACTTCAGGTTTTGCTACAGTTTTTTGAACTGAAACTGTTGGAGGAGAGAGGGTGGTTTCTACATTTCACGCTTCAAGTTCTCCCCTCCTTACATGTTGGTTTCAAATAAAGCTCCTCTGGAATGTTTTATAGCCCTAGAATAGGAAGAGGTAGTGAACCTAGTTCTCTTTTCACAGCTCAGTAAGTAGCAACTTCAGTGAAGTCATTACAATCAGGCTGACCTAACACTGGTGTCAAAAATGGGTTATTTCTGATGTTTTCATAAAATGGATAAAGCTAATTGATATATTGTGTAATATTGTCATTCAGCCAAGAAGTAAATGTGTTGATTTTTATCTGAAATAAACTTAGCCAAAGGTTAAACAAATGCCCAAACATCCCAGAGTGTGCTTCTTTCATTCTTCGCAGATGATATTCAAATACGTTTCTATGAAGAGGATGAGAATGGTGGTATGTGGGAAGGCTTTGGAGATTTTTCTCCTACAGATGTACATAGACAGGTAAGTAACAGCATTTGTCATTTGTTAATGATTTTCTCATCTCTGTAAGCTAGGATTATATTATAATTAGTAAATGAGGTGAAAGCATCTGTATTCTGTACTGACCTCTTCTTTGGCTGTTTACTTCCTAGTAACAATACAAACTTAACAGTTCTTTAAAGACCTACATTAGGTAACTATGCAGGTTGGGAATACAATGCAAGGAAATGAGGAGATAGCACATGCACCACTGTAAATTGGGATACGATATATAAACAGCTCTGAGAGCTCCTGTGAGCACAGTGATAAAACCACAGAATAGATGCTAAATGAGGAGGGGACAAACAGTGCAGTACTAACATATGTGATGGGGTGGTACTTTGCATGACAGTTCTGTCTTTCCCTAAAGGCCTTAGGATTCAACCTCAGGAGTGAAACTGAAAACTACAATGGAAGTTTATTGTTGTAACAGCCCTTTGCTACAACTTTTTGCCTCCCAAGCTGTAAACCAACTCCTACAAAACAGTGCAAACGTAAAAACAAAGTTGTCAAAACCCATGCTCCGTGACAGTTATCTTCCTATTGTTTCCTTCCCAGTTTGCTATCGTGTTCAAAACCCCCAAGTATCGCGATGTCAATATCACAAAGCCGGCATCTGTGTTTGTACAACTGCGGAGGAAATCGGATCTGGAAACAAGCGAACCAAAGCCTTTCCTCTACTACCCAGAAATTAAAGGTAATTCATTAAACCTGTTTTATATATTGGAAACAGAAACTGTAGGGTCCCTAGAAGTGTTTTTAATAAGTTAAGACTTGCTGGATAAGGACTTTTTTTTTTAGTTGTTGTTTTTAGAAAATATTATATTTGCCTCTTAATTTTGGGCAGAGCCAATATGAAGCGTGGTAGCTTTGTAATGGCTTTGTAGGTGTTTTTATTGGACTGGTAGGCAGTAAATCGACAAATATTTTCTTAGTGAGGCTCGCTCATGCACACATGCCTGTCTGTACGGTAGATGGCACTCTCTTCCTCTGAGTTTCTGCAAAATAATATCTGAGGGCATTTTACTGTCAGTAATTTCAGCTGAAACCTTAAACCAAAGATTGGTTGGTATCTGGTGGAAAAGGTACGTATTTTGCAGTTCTCACATTTTACCAGCATGCCAAGTCACTGATCTTTTTGAATTTTCCAAGACCGAGACATTTCTTGTGAGAGCAGGGAAAGTGCTGTTGCAATCTCTTGTGTTTAAAATTTCAGTTACTTAGCAGAAGTAGAATAGTTGGTATTGGACCTGCTTCCTAAATTATTAGTGAAAAGAAGTTTAACTAGCAGATCTGTGCCCTTTTGAAGTCTGCATTTGAAATGTTTGACATTAATGGCAGAAGCAATCATGATTTTAAATACCAATAATGTTAATGATGGAAATGCCTTGAGGCCCAAGTCATAATTGCTGTTTCATTGTATTAAGACAATCTTTCTGCTTAACAGTTTACCTGCCTGCAGGTTACACTATTAAGTTCTAATCTAGAATGTTTTCTATGTTTTCTGTGCCTAACTTAGAGCTGTGTTGAAATCAGTTTCCTGTCAAAATCTCTAAAATATGTGTGTCTGAAAGCATGAGTGGTAAGAGACTCAGGACAGCTGGAGAGGGAGGGATGGTGGTTGATGTCCAAGTGAGTCTACTTTACACCTGTTATAATAAAATAGAAGAAAACATGCATTCACAAAAGCTTCCAGAGTTGCCAGAGGATTTCTTCTTGGTAACGATTTCAGGAACCTCTTGTATAAGCATTATGGGAAGTGAAGTATACAACTACAGAGCAAAGTTGCCAGATTTAAAGCAAACTGCTTTTATATGTCTCTCAATGGAGTAAAATTAATTGAACATGATGTGCATTTTCAGATCCCCTATACAACCTAATCATAAAATTACCATTTAGGAACATTTGTTACAAGTGTTCACACAAACTCAGACATATGTATGTGGCTTTTTTTGTTTGTTTCTCTGACTAGATTGCTCTCTAGAGTTTTCTGTCCTTGTCAGTGTGAGTATGCCTGATGTGTGCATGCATATGTACTTACAGATCATGTATGCCTGGAGATAATGCACGTGTATTTTTCAGTGTACTGTTTCATGTGTTCAGCTGTCTCATTGTGCCTGTGCATGAAATTTCTTTTTGTCACGTGGCTATTGAAAACTACTAGATGGTTTAATAAACAGATTATATTTTCTTCTTTCCTCAACAGTTCTACTGGATTTTAACCCATATAATGTTTGTATCCCTATTTTTGTAGCTCTTGTAATGACATTTTCACTTTTCCCAGTCACTGCAATAATCCTTTTAAATCTTTGTGTTCTGCTTTCCAGGGGGGCTAAGTCTTATTTCGAACTTACACTATAAAATACATTCAGGTTTTTTTTCTACTGCTGCTTAGCGTGGTTTGACAGTATTATGTCCTGGTTGAAAATAAGCTGTCATTGTTCTAGGGGCTTTTAAGCTATTTTAAGTAAATAATTTCAAACAAGCATGGTTTTCACCGTCACTTGCCACCCCTTAAACAAAAGTTCAGAGGGCACTGCAGGTACCTCTGCTAAGGGTCCATTTCTCAAGTAGATTTGCTTAGTAGAAGAGCCTGTGCTTATATTCCCCAAAGACAAATTTTCTTGAACAAGTTTGTGGTTTGGGGCACTTGTGCTGATTTGACTTGGCTTAGACATTGAAGAATTTTGGGACCACTGATTTCTAGGGCTCTAAGTACACAAGATACTTTTGTAGGAATCTCTGAGTGTGTCCCCTGCAGTCTGAGCACAAGGCACTGACACAACTGAAGAGACAACACAGGCCCCAGCTATGTTGCTGGTCTGACTGGGGACTTGGCACTAGCTTGTTTCTTGGAGGAATTCTCACTGCTCCAGTACATACAAAGTTAGGTTCTGTTATTTGGAGTTTGAAGAAAATTGCCTCTTCTTACCCCACTCCACATTTTCCTTTCTAAAGTAGTAAACTGTAGTAATGCTTTCTGTATGCACGTCTGTGCTGTGCATGGCCAGCAGTAGGACTGACTCCTCTCCTGTCTGTTCCTTCCGTCCCAGATAAAGAAGAAGTGCAAAGGAAACGACAGAAGCTCATGCCTAACTTCTCTGATGGCTATGGTGGAGGCAGTGGCACCGGAGGTGGTGGCATGTATGGAGGGGGAGGTGGCAGTGCTGGCTCTGGTAAGGCAGTGGTTTTGAGTGAAGAGGGAAAGGGGTTCTACTTTGAGAGCAGGATAGATGTTTATTCTGATTTTTAAAATGTGGTGAGGATTTTGTCTCCTCCTAGGTAGATAAGACTTGACTCTGTTGCCTTTATAATAGTGTCACTCAATTGAATCAAGCATCTATCTCCTTGTTTTCTAAACACTTCCTCATCTCCTTTGCTTTCCTACTTTGGAAGCTTTCTTGCTTCCTGGGGCCTTGAAGGCACTGAAATTCATGAGACAGCTCAGTTAAGTACTGTATTGGATGCTGAAAATTAAACAGGTTCTGAATTATTTCTTGGACCACTAGTGGTATTTGGCAAATTAACCCTGTTAGTGCAAAGAACTATTAAAAAATTGGAGATACTATTTAGTAAATTTTCTACAGTGCTCTATATGTTGGAGTCGGAGTGTATCTGATACGCAGGATCATAAGAGCATTGCTTTGGTTCTTGCAGCAGAGCATTAAAAACCTATAGATCAGCAAATGTCATCTGAACAGCAATGCTTTTTTTAGAGCAGGGAACGGAGCAGCAGTTTTCAAACTGTTACATGTGTTGCCTGCAGCACATCTATAGCATAACACCAGAATACAAATCTGTTGTGGTCACAAAGATTCAGAAGCATAGAGGCAGCTTGTGATGTCTCTGCTGAGTTTTAAAAGAAGCATATAGTGATATTACATTTGTGTGGTCTTACAAATACTGGAGTAGAGAGTGTCACTAGCCAATCACCTAGAATTTCTTTGGATTTTTGGAGAGGTGGGGGAAAGCTCACCTTTAGCCTGGAAAATTTAATATAATTGGATGGAATAAAGCAGAAGGTGTGCAGAAAACAAAAATCCACTTCTTTAGCTTCACGTTCTCCTAGGTGGTGTTTTCATTGCTTTAGGATGTAATTCTCTTAATTCTTAATCTTCTTCCTTTCTTTAGGGTTCAGTTATCCTTCATATGGATACTCTGCTTTTGGAGGGATGCACTTCCACCCTGGCACAACAAAGTCCAATGCTGGAATGAAACATGGTAACAGTAAAAATGTCATTCTTCCAAGAGTTGAATTGAGTTTGACCTTCTGTATTTTCTTCTGCAGTATGAGCCCAAGTGTCATGCAGGTCTAGCTAAGTGATTACGATTATACTGCCCTGCTTCTCTTTTTTCCTCTCCAAATCTACCTTAACAGCTGTGTGCATGTTCCTTTTTACTTCTGACTCCTGAGAAGCAGTTGCCAAAACCCTTCCATGTGCTTCTGTATTCAGCATACGTTTCAAGCAACAGCCCTTTTACTTGCTTGAATGTGCTGATTACAGGTGACCCAAGGACTAGACCAGAGAAAATGTATCTTCCTTCGTTGCCACAGTCTGGTACTACACAGTAGCCCAGAGAAATCAGTGGAAAAGATTAAATTGTTAATAAGGACACTCTTGGCTTCCTATAATAGGAAGGTAATTTCAGATCTACATGTTGAATACTCTGTAGTTATTTCCACAGTCTCAGGGATGGATTTGCCATTAGGAAAACAAAAATGAATATGAATAATTCTGCTAGATTTCCTGAGACTACTTCAGACTTACATTCTTGTACCATAAAAAGAGAGGTACATCTGTTGTAATATATGAAAGTTTATTTTTAAAGCAGAGGCTGTCAAAAACATGACATAACTTCAGAGCAAGTTACATCACTATGTCTGTCCGTGTGCATTGGCATCTGAAATTGTATGATTCGTGAGTTTAATGATAACACCTATGTTAAAGTAAATTTTTATATTGATTCTTCAGGGTTTGGTTTTGTCTAGTTGAGCTTTATCACTTGCATTAAAAAAGCAACAGTATTGGACACTAACGATTCTAATTTTTGTTAGAAGGACTATCAAACAGCACAGCTGAACAAACCAGGAAGAGCTCTGATAAACAAAGTGACAAATGGGATGTGAAACATGATGTGAAGGTGGAAACTGTGGAGAGGACTGTGTGCAGAATGTCTGCTGATAATGAGGAGAAGGAGGATGCTGCTTCTTCCTGTAAAACTGAAGTAAACGAAGCAGATTTCAGGTGGCAGGGTAAGTGAACAAGTAAAGGTATTTATTTAGGGTAGATCAAACTGCTGTAAGGGTAAAGCTAGTGTAAAAGGCCTGGAAACTCCATAAATGTCTGCTTGCTGTTTTCAGAACATGATAATGCCTCCTGGAGGAAACAAGAGGGATTCCCTTCCACCAAATCTAAAGTCCCTCCCCATACATAGTTCTGTAGGTAAACCGTTGTACTGCCACTGGGCACTTGAGCTTCTGCTTGTCATGCAAAGGAGATGAGACAGCTTATCCTGCTGGGCATGTTTAACACTGCCTTTTTAATAAACCTGTATAAGGAACAGCCGCAAGCAGTGAAGGCACAAGGGATACAATTCAGCAGCTGACTTGGCTTTTGATATTTGATAGACTGTAATGGATGTGTAAATGGATGTTGGCAGTGATTGCAGAAAAGAACTACTGCAACAACACTGTCAAATTGCATGCAAAGTAGTGTTACAGGTTTGAATTTAAAATGAAAAGGTATCTATTCCCATATGGCAAATACCCAGTAAAATAACTGTTGGGTAGCAAAGTGTTATGTATCAAACAAAACGGGAGGAAGGCAAGAGTAGTCAATAGAAATGATTTCGCAGCAGAGCTGTAAAATATACAAAGACCACAAATCACCCTCTCCCAGAGCAAGACATCCTTTTTCTGGGTTGTTTTTTAAAATAATTGATGGACACTTTTTAAAAGAAATTGAGTAATTGTGCTTACCATAAAATCAAAAAAACAACTGTTGGATTACAGAGACATGCTAGCAGTAGGAATTGAGCAGGAAGGAATGTTTTGTTCTTGGCTCTTACCAAGTGCAACATGATCTAGACCACTTTAGTTGTTCCTTGGATCAGGGAGAGGGCACGTTATCTTGTGTGTATCAGCCATGTAAGGCACTTGCAATTAACAGCACTAGAAACCATGGCTTGGGAAACCAAAGTGGCATAATAGCTGGGTTGTAGTTGTAAAGCTTCTTGTGGTCTGAGAACAGATGGTGCTCTTGAGAAAAGCTGAAGGAACTTGCTGTTTGCAGTTCTGGTTGTGATAAATCACGTGGCTGGTTCAGAGAGCAAAATCTTTTGCTGATATGAAGAACTAATAATGTCCATTTAGCAGTCATGAAGGAGAGGCCTGAATTGTTTACCTGTTTTCCGAGTAATGAATGTTGTAGGCAGGAAGTTTATCATTTCTCTTCTGTATCTATTGTAATGGCATGAAAGGAGGCAACTTCTAGCTCCAGATTATATGAAGAATGGGTGCAGAAGAACAGGCTTCATAAAACAGCTACTGTAGGCTAGATCATTTGGGTATTAGACTAAAAGATGCTTGTCGTATTTTGAAGGATATTTTTTCTGTGTTTGATATGGAAAACCAGGGAGTTTCAGCATCTAGTTCATTGGTCTTTGGAAATGTCTAAATGAGAAAAGACCAAATTGCTTAATGCCCTTTACCCTGACTATTTATCCTGAACATAACATCCATTTAATGCTATTATTTAGTGTAAAGAGGTAAATAGCAAATATGAATGTAGCAGCCCAGGCATGCAGTGGAGCAGCCACAGTGATGTACTGGTTGGAACAATAAGCTTCGTGGATAGCTGAGTAAGTCTTTGCCTTACAGAAATGGTGAATTCCTGTTCATCAGGGATACACTTCTGACCCAGTCTGAATGCCTGTTTTTGTGTAACTGGAAATCCTGGGTATTGTTTCCCCGTGTGCGCTTTAAATGACGAAGTCTGTTGTACTTGTTTGCTCTTAGTAATTTCCAACCTTACGAGGTTTTATGGAAACATGAAACTGTTCAAAATGCAGGTTGGTTTCAGATGATACTTCTCAAAATGATGACTGTAGTTTAAGAGTTCATCTGTTTCATTTTCACTCGTTTCTTGCTGATACAGAACCACGAAAGTATTGACAGAGCAGCCTGAGTTACTTTTTTTTCCGCAAATGAGTTTCTTTTCTCTCCTTTCTCCCTTTTGTCTCCCCATCACAACAAATTCTACTTTTTGAAATCTCAGTGGTTGTACATTTTATAAATCTAAAATCAGGATACTACAAATACTAAGCAGTATAAAAACTGAAATGTTTAAAACAGGAGCTGCGCTGCTGCTGTACAGCAGGAGAGACTGCATGATATGAGTCTGAGGAGCACAAAGCCCTGTGTTTATTCATAGCTTTGCTGTGAACATCTGTGCAATATTTGATGGGTCACTTAGGCTTCTTGTACCTCAGTTTCCTCAAGGCAAAACTACTCAGAACTGCATGAGAGGTTTTTTTTAATTGCTGTATAGACAAGAGTCAGAGGTAGCTTCCAGGGTTTGAGTGTTCTCAGTGTTCCTGCTGCCTGAATGCTCAACATGCACCTAGTTTTGATTCCAAGGGACTCGGTTCCCTCTGTTCTTATGTCTCAGAAGTAATTAGTGAATCAGTGAATAATGCTTGGTGGTCTGCACTTTGTATTTCAAGGACAGCACAAATGCCTATTGAAAGAAGGTGGTGTTCCAAGGAAGAGAACCAAACCGATGAAGACAAAACTTTGTTTTGCAGATTCTCTGTTCCTGGAGAAGGCCATGCAGCTTGCCAAGCGTCACTGCAACGCTCTCTTTGATTATGCTGTGACTGGAGATGTGAAGATGCTGTTGTCTGCTCAGCGCCATCTCACTGCTGTCCAGGATGATAATGGAGACAAGTGAGTTGACCCCACTATGCTTACTGGGTTGAAACTGATGATTTTAGTGGCAGAATGGTGTAGTCAATTTGTTCTGTCCCTTGTGTGTGCCAATCACAGATGGCAGCACTGCTCTCATCAAATGAATATCTTTCTCCTTTGTGCTGTTTGGAAGAGGTACAGCTGTGATTTAGAAGTTCTTGTTGCATTTGCAACCAAGTTGTGCACACTACAAAGTTCATTGATCCAGTACCTGTCAGAAAGTACTCTGGTCACTGAGGGTATGTTAAGCATGTTGTGCATTTCTTTGCCATTTTTTTACTTACAATCTTGGCTGAGCATACACAATGGATGAGGATCCGCAGGTTGATGCTGAAGGAGAGTGCCCTGCTTTTTATTCCATGCAAGTCCTTAAGTCTTTATGGGAAGCTTAAAGTAAGAGATTCACTGGGAGATATAGAAACAATAGCTGGAGGGTCCATACTGCTTTTCTCCCACTGAAACCAGCTTCTTCCCAGAGGACATTATTTTGCTCTTGCTTACATCTATACTGTACTGTTGTCTTCCAAAGGATTGCACAGATGTTTGTGGCAGACTTGGCTGCTAATATTTGCTTATCAGTCCTTCAATAATGTGAGCTGGAGCAGAAATCCATTTTGTTCCTCTACAGCTATGCAGACTCTGTGGAACTCAGAGTGAAATACTGTGAGGAACTAATGATTAGTAGTTACTTAAAATGAAATTCAGCAGAAGCAGCTCTGAACATTTGCAAAGATAATCTCTGGTATAAGCAAGTGACTATCACATCCTCACTTCTCAGCTGGCAGGCCTTGAGCAGGCCCTGTGCAATTACCAGTATTTCCTTACATTGTAGTATTTTATACAGTAGAAGCCACACAAGCCTTGAGGTGTCCAGCTAGAAGGAAAATTACAAGTGATTGAGACCTGTATCCCTGTTCAATTACTCTGTGAGAGGTTACTACTTTCATTCCACTTTTGGTGAAAATAGGTCTCAGATTACACATAGAGGACTGCACAATCACAGAGAGCTACTTTACTCGCTTTGCTTTCCAATTGGCAACCTAATGTCTGCTTTCAGGAAAGCAGGAATATGAAAAAGGCAGGAGCTAGCAACAAAATCTGCCAGCACTTTGGACAACACGGCTTCTGTGTTTAAAATGAAACAAGGGGGATAGAGGAGTATTGAGCAAGTAGGACCTGCATTTAAATATCAGTAAGCTGCCTCTCAGATTTGGACTTGCAGAGCATTTAATCTAAATCAAAATAATTTTCAGAATGATGATAAATAGTTGTTTTCTTCCTGAATCAAGAAGTATCGGCAAGCTCATGTTGCCTTTCTCCTGGGATGGATTTTAGTCTGTGAGCACATCATACATCTGTTTTACTCCATAACATTTTTAAAAAAAGAAGCTTTGGTGACTGTCTTCCATCTCTCTCTTGGAGGGAGGGGGAAGGTTAAAAATCATAAATAAATTTCCCTGACTTTCACTTTAATCATTAAAATTATATGGCAACAAATAGAAAATTTTTGCTTAAGCCTTAAAAAAAATGTTAGGCTGTCAACAGTTTTGCTCATCTTTCATCAAAGCAGTATGCAGGGAATGAAAATACCTTTAGTGGGCCTTGTGTTGTGTTTCATGGCCTTGAGACAGAACACAGTAATCTATGAGTAGAGTATGTTTACAAGTAACACCGGCTGTGACTGCATTTGTACCATTTGTACCAATACCACTCCTCTGCAGATACCTGATGGCTCCACAGGGATGCAGAAATGCATGTTTTCATGTAGGACTGTTTAAGAAATGGAAGTGACTGCCCTTTTGTGGTCTGTTCAGCATGTCTTTACAGTATCACATGTAGAGGCAGGATAAAATTAAAATACTTGCTGCAGAAAAGAGAATTAAAAGCAGTAGAAGAGCATATGTGTTTCTGAAGTGAGATTTGGAAATAAAATGTCAGCACAGTAAGAAGCATCTCCCAGAGAGCAGAGGAACAGCTCTTTTCCAGTAATGGCGGGTCTGTTTGAACAGCACAGGAGACTTGGGGTAAAGTGCCATGGTACTGCCTATGGCAGTGTCTAGAACCAATAAAAAGGGCCCTGCAGGGTTGAATTTGGCTTGTAAATTATATTTTTTCCTTTGTTAAATTATCTTCTGTTTTTGAGTCCTCTCAGTCTCAATTTCAAGATCACTCTATGCCCTGAATGGCGCGGAATTTCTTTTTATTTTTCTGATGAAAGTGTAAATCTGAGACTATTCAGGTATTTCTGGAGCAGCATAACAGACACAGCACATGTCCCATGTTGATATCGTGTGTCAGCAGCAATATGCTAAACAGATGAGTCTAGAAGCTGGCCAGCACCTGCTAAAGAAGAGCTTGGCAGGATATGTTTAAAAACAAAGAGCATGACTTCCAAATGAAGTCTCAAGGGAACAAGAAATAGAGAGCTCTGTCGGACAGGGGTGATGGGATTCAAAACCTGCTTTTTTTCTTGGTGTCATTTTGCTGCTCTGACTGATGGTGAGGGACCTGCTCTGGAGAAGAGCACTGGAAAGGCCATTGCATTAACCCAGTAGAAGTGTCTCGCTATGCAGTCACTCATGTCCCAAAGCAGGGGGTTTTTTTGGCATGACATCTGTGGCCACTGCTGCAAACCTTGTGGTTGTTAGTCACCAGGCCTGAGTCCTTAGTCAGTTTTCTGTTTGAAAGTGAAGGAAAGGAAAACCCACAGATCTGGCTGGGGAAACCCCAAGGGAAAATCTGCTTTGGAGGCAGAGGGGCCTGTGGAAATTCTGCAGGAAGCTTTTGACAGTGAGAGGTGTTCATCTGCTGCATAATTCAAAATATAAAAAAAACAAATGAGCAAAGAATCTGGGGATTTTCTGAAGCAATTGTTTTGTGCTACTAATTTTGTATATTAGACTAGAAGTAAAGTTATGCTCAGGGCTGGCAAAAGCTATTCTGAGTTTGCTTTTGTGATTGAAAGGTAAACAGTTACCTTCTCACTTGCTTTTTTTACTGTTGGGGCTCATTTTAAGTGCTAATATTTAGTGCTGGGATCATTACCCCTAATAGTCAAGTGTTTATGTCAGAATTCAGTCAGATCTACAGCAAAGCCTTGAAATTTTTAGAATAAATTTGAAAACAGTCTGAATTTGTTAATCTGCTTTTTGTTTGTTTCAGTGTCCTTCATTTAGCAATTATCCACCTTCATAGTGAGCTGGTGAAAAACCTCTTGGAAGTGATGCCAGATTTGAATTACAATGACATCATTAACATGAGAAATGACCTCTATCAGGTAGGTAGATGTGGTGGTACAAGTGTTGCTGATTGTCTAGACAGTAAAAGAGAAATTGCTTCTGTGGGAAAGCACCGAGATCTGACAATTCAACAAGTTTAGAAACACAATGACATATTGTAAGGTGGTGGAGGAACGAGAGCCTGTTTTCATAAATTTAGTCCATAACTCCCCTTGATGTTAACACAAGTGTCTCCAAGGGTTAATTGCAGAATAGGCCAAAAATGGTAAATTCTTCAGTTCGTGTCTTCAGTATTTGACTTCTCTGTTGCTAAACCAGCGGTATGGATTACACTGTGCCAGCTCTGGGCTCTTTTGACCTTTTAATGTAGGTTAATTCGGGATCATGAGCCAGTTGCTTCGTCATCAGTTATCTATAGGCACGTGAAGCCATAGTAACTTATTCCCTTCCTACAGCCCAGATTGTATTTGTGTCCATCACATGAGCACCAAAGATTTCCCTTTCTATTTCTAGATTCGTATTATAGTAAAACCAAAAAAATAAGCCCATTTCCATGCCTTTTACCTTGGAGGAAAAGAACTCTTAACTGCCAGGCACAATTCTGTCTCCTCAGCTTCATCTGTGACAGAGTCTGAGCTGTTTGTATTGTAACTCAGGTTTTAGAAAGAGCTGTGGGAACCTGTCTGAAAAGGAATCTCTTCTAAAGAGATTGTGTGCACCATTTGGCTGTCGCACAGGTAACCAGCTGGACATTACACAGCAGCACTCTGACACTTGTTTGTTTTGCTGTCAACAGTAAAGGCAGGGGTTTTTTTCCATACAGGTAGTCCCAGAAGGTTTGACTCCTTTGTTTTCTTTCACATTTCATTTTTGTGTTCATATAAGGCAAGTTTGAAATGTGGAGGCTGATCAAAGCAAGCAGAACATTCTGAATTGAATTCTGTGCCCTCTGTTTAACAGAAACCAGAAGCAAAGCTGTGCTCCACACAAGAAATAAATCCCTGACTACCAGGACCTCTACACCTCTTCCTTCAACTTATACCTTAAACCAGTGATGGGAGAGAATGTAGGCTTGGGCTAGAATTTTCCTTCTGTACAGATATTCTGAAAGCTGAATTGTACATGTACCCTATAGATGCAGTAATTAATTGCAAATGTGTTGACAAACCTATTGACAAACACAAGCTTATTGTGCAAAGCTGGAATTAGTCTTTTTTTTTTAATAGTCCTCTGTTAATATAATTATCTGGAGATGGGCTCTTGTGTAACTTTTAGATTATTTTAATATTGGAAATATGATTTCCCAAGCCTTACTAGAATGCTTACTGTTTAAATACATGCAACTCTGAGTATGTTCACTAACTCCTGTGCAGCCATTTTGAGGGATAAGGAGCTTCTAAGCCTATGGTTGCAAACCTCTGATTCAGGAGCAAAATGAGAGCATGGTTCAGTGGTAAAGGCAGATCTGAGCAGGGCCTGGAAAGTGCGTGTGCTCCAACCATGGCATGAACTTGGTGATGGGGCAGCTGGAAGCATGGTTACAGTGTCTGGGGGGTGCAGGGATTATCTCATTTCCCAAGTCCCTTACACTGCAATGCTCAAATAGCCAGGTCAGTGCCCTGGCTTATAGAGTAGGCAACATCTTTGTTCCTCCCAAAGTCCAACTGCTGACACTGGCAAGGCAGCTTTTATTTCCAGTAAGTAGAAACCCTATTTGTAGTATTCAGTGGAAAAGAATGTACACATATGCAAGCTTTTAGTTTCTGTTAGCTTTGGAGTGATGTAACATCTTCTCACACTAGGAGCCTTTATGGGTTTCAGAGATTTCTGTAGAAGTGATGTAGCTATTGCTTATCTTCTCGTGGCTTGCTTCTGTCTCTTCTAGACCCCCTTGCACCTGGCAGTAATCACAAAGCAGGCAGAGGTGGTAGAAGACTTGCTGAGGGCTGGAGCAGATGTCAGCCTCCTGGATCGCCATGGTAATTCTGTCTTACATTTAGCTGCTACCGAAGGAGACGACAAGATCTTGAGTCTGCTCCTCAAGCATGAGAAGATATCTCCGATGGTCAACCTTTCCAATGGTGAAGGTATGGAAAGATAAGGGCTCTATTTTACACTTAGCTACTAGACAAACACGACCCAGTTCCTGACCCTGCCAACACTATGACTCTACATAGGTAGATACAGACCTTGAAATTAGCATCTTTCCCCATTTTGCATATGCCTGCAGGTACAGATAAGAGAACACAGATGTGTTGGTTTTCTGGTTATACAGAACAGAAAGATGTAATGGCCACATGACATAGTATGGATTTGAATTTTTGTTACTCTGTATTCTCTTCAATCTCACAAAACTTCAAGCACTGTGTTCCTTCTAAGATACCTTATGCCACCACTGTTTTTTTAAAAAAAAAAATCCCCCTAGAAGAAAATGTTTCCTCTTTTCTAGTGAACGAATCCCCTCAAAAATAGGTTCTAGACCAGTGTTGAGTTTTGTATGTGGTACTTTGTGACCATACAGAATTAGACCCTACAAATTAACCACGAAGAGACGATTCTCCCATTTTTCATTGGCATAGGGGATTTGAATTTAGTACTCCTCCTCTAGTAGACTGTAAAATGTCTGACCTAAAAATGTCATTATGGGATTCAAGAAATAGTGTTAAGTTCCTCAGAGAGAAAGAATTTTTTGTTTGGTTGGTTGATTTTTAAATACAAGGCTTTATGATCTAGTGCAGGTAATCCTGAGATGGTAAGGCAGTGTGACCTTACAGGAAGATGATACTAAAATATACCAGTTATTCCCCAGACTGTTTCTAGAAGAGATGTTCAGTAGCAGATGGGGCCAATGTGGGGTACGTACTTGTTTAGCACCAAGATGCAGGTTTTATTTTTAAGGCTACTCTCTTTTGAGTAAACAAGATGCTCTAGGTGAGCTCTGTAGTTCCTGCCTTCTGTCCCACCTTGTAGTCTGCTGGGGTTCTTTTTCTTGCGTGGTTTTGACTCACCACCATTAACACAACTAGTTCCAATTTATGCACAAAGAACGTTTTTATCAACATCATTAACATGATCCTGAGCCTCCACCTAGACTGCTACTTTAGGCTCTGGGACTCCCAGCATACAAAGGACACAGGCTTGTTAAAGCGGGTCCAGGGGAGGCCATGAAGATGCTCAGGGGGCTGGAGCACCTCTCCACTGCAGACAGGCTGAGAGAGCTGGGGCTGTTTAGCTTGGAGAGGAACAGGCTCCAGGGAGGCCTCATTGCAGCCTTCCAGTGCCTTTTAAAGGGAACCTATAGGAAAGCTGGAGAGGGACTTTTTACAAGGGCGTGTAGTGACAGGACAAGGGGGAAAGGTCTCAAACTGATGGAGGGTAGGTTTAGATTAGATATGAGGAAGAAATTCTTTACTATGAGGGTGGTGAGGCACTGGAACAGGTTGCCCAGAGAAGCTGTGGATACCTCATCCCTGGCCCAGATGGCCAGGTTGGAAGCAGCTTTGGGCAACCTCGTCTAGGGGAGGTGTCCCTGCCCATGGCAGGAGGTGGGTGGAACTAGATGATCTTTGAAATCCTTTCCAACCCAAACAATTCTATGATTCTATCATCTTTTAGTGTATAAGCAGGCAAAATATGTTACTTCTGCTCAGATAACTACAGAAACTCTAACTTATTTTACAATTCTCATAGATGCGGACATTTCAAAGCTCATTACTCTGACATTTCTGAATTTTTCAAATATTAATGCACATGGACACATGCACAGTATTAATGGTTGGGATTTATTTTTTGTAGGTCTCAGTGCAATTCACATGGTAGTGATGGCAAACAGTATGTCCTGCCTCAAACAGCTGATTGCTGCTGGAGTTAATGTCAATTCTCAGGAACAAAAATCTGGACGAACTGCGTTGCATTTGGCTGTTGAACAAGAGAACATCCCTTTGGCAGGCTGCCTTTTGCTTGAGGTAAGGGCAGAATTTCTTTCTTCCAGGTCTTTCCAACTATATATTTAAATACTCTGGACACTCCTTCAGTGCTTCAGAGGAACAGAAAGGGGGGTTCCTGTTTATTGACTAGATTACTAATAATTTTGCCATTATGCTAATTTAAGTAATGTTATTCATGGTTTTGTTCAGCACTGCTGGTGAATCTTTTGGCCAAGCTGAGGAATTTACAGTGACCCTGACCTGACTGCATATGCCATGTTTAATTTGCACTGAGTAATCCTGGCAGCCAATGAACTTATTCATGAACAAGTTCATCACTACTTCTGTGTGTAGTTGAATGTGTATAGAGAGATGTGCATAGAGATATAGTTGTGCGTATCTATAAGTATTTGTCTCATCTCTTTTAACACCTTGATCCTGGTGTCCTTAATTCTACACACCTCCTGCTGCTGTAGCTCTCCTTGGTGTTGGTGTGTGGATGTGCCACCAGCCTGGCTGCTCTTCTGAAGAGCAACAGGAAGGCAGATTTCTGTGCACACCATTCACACTCCAAAGGCCGAGGGTAATCACATGACAGAACCATTACATGGGATGCAAAGTGGCTTTTATGTACCTGGCCTATTTGGATATACACTGCGCCTCCTGCTGTAACACTGGAGCACACAACGACCATCTGCTCCTCCATGCAGACAGTTGTAGTTACTCTCTGATTATGTCTTTTCAGACATTAGTTTTTATGCAAACAGGCATGGAAAGTGCTTGCCATGCTTATGCAGACGTGAGCCTCTGCAGCTCTATTGTATAGATTTCTTTTCTTTTTGTCATTCAATAAAAACCTAGGGTGATGCAGATGTGGACAGCACTACATATGATGGGACGACTCCACTTCACATAGCAGCTGGAAGGGGCTCTACAAAACTGACAGCAGTTCTCAAAGCAGCAGGTATGAAAATAGATCATTGCTGGAGAGTTTTCTTTCACAGTGATGAAAATTCAAGTTAGAAGGCTGCAAGCAGAAAAGAATGTGCCCGTGAACTTTAATGAGTGGAGGAAGTCGGATGTTAAAAGCCTGAAGGTCTGAATTTCCTCAGAAAGTCCGACTTTGAGGTGCTATACTAACCACTCTTCAGCACCATCTAATGGCTAAAAAGGCAAATTATGCTGGTCAAGAAAAATCTCTTGAGTACTCTTGAAAGTTTTTTGAATATTTCTTGTGTAGCTTTTATAGCTGAAGAAGTGGAAAAGAGACCTTGTTATAGCTGGGATAAGTGTTGGACTGCTTTAGAAACAAAAATAACCCCATCACTGAAACATGAGCTTGTTACTGTCTCCTATTTTAGGTCACTTTAGAAGAATTAGATTTGAATATTTATTGGAACATTTTTCCCCCTCTTTATATTGGAGAGTAGCACTACACAGAGATGTGACAGCATTTAAATGTAATTTTAAAAAGAGTTATTTGCTGGCTTAATATAAAATATCATTTAGCTGGAGTAAATAAATTAGCTGGTTTGCCATTCAGAAATTAGAATGCATATTTTAAATATTGTTGAAAAGCAACTCGAAGCCTTTTTTCTTACTTTTTTTTTTGCACACTTGTTTTCCAGGTGCAAATCCTCACATTGAGAACTTTGAGCCATTGTTTGATCTAGATGATGTGAAAGATGCTGAAGATGATGATGAAGGGATTGTGCCTGGAACAACACCGCTGGATATGGCAGCCAACTGTGAGGTATGTGGTCTGTTTTTTCTGTTTGTTGAGTTTTTTCTGTTTTTATTTCTAATCATCAAGGACAGTTCAGATCTCTTAGCTAGCTCCTTTCATTGCATCCACAGTTATTTCAGTGGTGACAAGCAACTAATTTGCCATCAAAAATTAAACTAATTCAGCCACAAAACTCACCTAATGAAATAACATTGAAAGAAAGCTCCACTTAACAGACTACTGAACCTCAGAGAGGAAAAAATGCTGATTTACAGATGCAATTAGGTAGAATACTGCTGAGACTTGTTAGGATAATGGATACTAACAAGGTTTCTGCTAAATACTGAATTTAATATATTCTCTTAGGTGTATGACATATTAAATGGGAAACCCTACCAGTCAACAGAAGTTTCGGAGGAGTTGCTGACACGAGGTAACATCTATAAAGACTTGACAATATCCCTCTAGTAACTGAATTCTCAAACCATAGTGGCTGAAGACATTGCCCTGCTATAGCTTGTAACTGAACTGGTGAGGGAGAAGAGGTACCCTCCCAACCACTTGCTCACAGAATGAGCACAATTCCCTTAAGAAGTCATAAGGACACAAAGGAGTACATTTTCAATATTACAGCAATACATTTATAAACACTGGGACTGGACGCTAATATACTCTTCAGTTTAGTTTTGTTTCTGCTTAGAAATGAACTGGTGCATGATTTGTGTAAATAATAAACTAACATATTTCTCTGTTCCCCAGGAAACTTGAGAGAGCTGAATGAAAATTCCAAGATGCAGCTTTACAAACTATTGGAATTGCCTGATCCTACCAAAAACTGGTCCACTCTAGCACAAAAACTAGGTCTTGGCATACTTAATAATGCCTTCAGGTTGAGCCTTTCTCCATCGAAAACTCTGCTAGATAACTATGAGGTAACGTGGCTGTAACAAGTTATAAAGAACATTCACACATGTAGAGAACACTGTCCTCCTGGACAGTGAGGAGCCCTTCGGTTCTAGCCAGCCTGGATGATGGTGAGCATCTGGTGTCTTCTCTCTTAGGTCTCTGGTGGTACAGTTCAGGAGTTGATTGCTGCTTTGAGGCAGATGAATCACACAGAAGCCATTGAAGTCATTCAGGAAGCATTATCCATCTCACACAGCCCATCTCACCTGGAGAAGAGTACAGCAAAAGCTCTTCCGTCGTCATCACCACTCACCTTTGCAAGTGGAGAGACAGGTAAAATTGACAACAAAATATGAAGAGCTTTATTTAAGATGTTTTTCTCAGTTCTCCCTCCCCACCCCACCTTGGACTGATGATAGATTTTATATTTCCTTACACACAATGCCTCAGGTGCCTCCCTGCTTCAGAAATATTTTACTGCAGCGTGACTTTCTTGTCATAGATATTTGCTAGGCCTAGAAGAGAGAGGAAAAATGGACCATTTGAATCAGCATGCCTGCATCACAGTATTGAATACACTGCCTCCCTTTTCTAAAACCAGACACTTACTATTTGCTGATGGTAATGCCATGAATGTACTGAGAATAAGTTTCAAAAGATAAACTAGGCAATGATTTCCCAGGCATGTACAAGTGCCATTAGCTTTTGACTTTTTTCTCCCCCCTCATATACGGATACACAAAAATGTTTTGGGCACATAAGCTTCTCAATAAGACTTTGGTATTAAATATCTCTTTCTACAGTGTGTAGCACTCCAAAATGTCCCAGTATTCTGTAGGCAGAGATTACACAGGACCACAAGCAGTCCTGCTGTCAACTACCTGCTCAGAGCAGGGCCAGTATAAATATTACATGGGTTTGTCCATGTCATGTCCAGTTGAGTTCTGAGCATCTTCAATGATGGAAGTCCTACAGTGTTTCTGGGCAAGGGACTCTACTAACACAAAAACAGAGGTTGTGAGAAGTCAATAAGTCATCAGGGATGTTCAGTCAGTGCCTGGTCATTTTAAGTAAAAAAACCCTTTGTTTTTTACTGTTAAAACACCAGTAATGCTGCCTGTACGTGAAAATACTGTAGATATTTCTGGAAAGGAAAAAAAGGAAAACCACAGTCACTCCATTCTAATCTAAAGTTGCCAGTTTACTCTCTATGGAACAGTTTGTTCAGTCACGGAAAGAACCTTCACACCTACCCAAAAATGTACTTGTACACATATTACGCCTTTAGATTAATCTTGAAGGGTAAGAGGGGTTCTGCTCCTTTACAACAGGAATGGACTGCATCACATTGTTTATTTTAAGGTGTTTGTTTAGAAAAATAAGATTGAACTCTAATATGCCAACCACTGTTATAGTCACACTGATCCCATATCATACCTTCAGCTTGGACACTGATCCCTCGCAGTCAGGCACTCCTTTTGTGAATGGTGCACAGGTGATGGGTGCTGCTGACTTGTTCGTATTTCAGGCTCACTTACTAGATGAAAATTGTTCTAATATTTGTCTCAAAAAGAAATCTGTAAGTTAAAATAACATGAGCCTCATCCTGGAGCTGTACATTTGCTCAGAGCCTGAATCTGAGAACCAGAGAACCTTTTGACACCTGGGCAGAGTCCTGACCAATGTGCAGTGACAACATTAGTGTCAGCAGAGCACCAGGCTTCTCATCCCATCCAAGCTCCAACTGCAAGCTGATCTCTGCCAGCAATATGTCAGATCACATGCTCTGGTGGCCTGAAAGCACAGCTTTTCCTAAAATAATACCTCATATTAGAATCATTTTCCTATAGAAGAGCTTTGACCCTGTTGGTTTGCATTCCTTAGACTTTTCTGAAAGCAGCATTACTCAAGCCACACAAAGAATAACATATTTCCTTTTTCTCTCTCCCTCAGGTGAGCTTTATAACAGCAAATTTCAAGACAACGAAAGCACGTGTGACAGCGGTGTGGAGACCTCGTTCCGCAAACTGAGTTTTACTTATTCAGACTCTCTGAACAGCAAGTCATCACTAACACTGAGCAAAATGGCCCTGGGCTACGGACATGAAAGTTCAGTCCAAAGCAATTATATAGCTGAATAGTAATGTTCAATTAGCAATATGCAGTTACAGGAACAAATACAACATTAAAAATTACATCAGTGTCGTCCTGGTCAGAGGGAAGTGAATTCACAACCAAAAGTGCACTGGAAGAATCCCACCCAAACCAGAAGCAATGGCAACTTCAGCATGCAACTCCTAGGCACTGCTTCCTTCCTCAAGTACATTTAATTTTATTCATTTACAAGCCATATACAATAACCAGGGCTCTCCTGCCATATTAATACACAGGACTGGACGCTATGAAAGACTGACTGAGCTTTTGTGGGTTGTGAGGATTTTCTTTTACAGATGAAAGTCACTCCTTAAAGCATAATATGAACTCAAAAAAGAGGTAAGGCACACAGAGCAATCAAAGGATACAGTTTCTAGCCGGTCTCTTCATAATTTTTGCAGCACAGTTGCACGAAAAGAGCTCCTAATATAGCTGGCAAAGAAAAATCATTAATCGTAACAGTGACAATTTAGAGAAAAAAAGAAAATCCTAAAAAAAAGAATCTTGTATATTTCAAATAATGTATTTAAATTTCACTTTGGTACCTCTTATTCAAAATCTTTTTCCAGTTTGGCATTTTCCTACTTGTAAATAGTTTTTTTATATCTGTTCCTGTTTGACAAAGTGGGCTTTTTAAATGCTTATTTTTATTTTACTTTTATAATAAAACCCTAAAATTAATTCTCTTGTCTATGCTTGCTGTGATTTTTCCATATCTTTCAAGTAGAGTTATTGAAGATTTAGCATTTCAGTTTTAGTCATTGATACAAGAGCATGCTGATTTCCAAATACTAAAATAAATAAAGGGTTGCAAGCCACCTGTCTTAAAGCTTGAAGCATCTTTTTTGGTGGGAGAGCAGAAGCATCAGCAACTGCTAAGCAGCTGTGCTTTGTGCTTTGGAATTAAAGCCTCTGCCTTGTTTCAGTTCTCATAATTATGGCAGCAGAGTGTTCATTTACACTGAAACCAACTATTTAGTGTCTCAGCAAAACTCTGATGAGACAGTTCTCCTTTAGGCTATCTAGAAACTCCTGTAGTAACTGTGCTCAAGAAACAAGTGTTTCTTGTTTCACATTAATTCTGAGATAGTGAGTGTAACTGTTACTGATGTTGGCCCAACTAAAAGTACAGAGCAGGTATCAGATTTCATGATGAAAAAGCAACCAGCAGCATTGTACCATTGTCACTCACTTGCAGCCAGTTTTCGTGGCACAAAGATGGAGATTTGACAGGGTTGCTCTTGGCTCAGTTCAGTCTTCAGTAACCTGGGTGTCACTCCTGAGAAAATGAATCAAGATAAACCTTGAGAATAGCTACATTTAGAGCAGTAGTTGCTGTAATGAATTAAACCGAGTAATGAAAAAACCTTGTGAACTAATTTTATATCCAGCTGAATTACTGAGTATTTTAATTACTTTCAGGGAAACATGATGAATAATAGTAAAAATGCCATTCTTTCTTTCAGTTATTGTATGTATAACCTGCATATGCAGCATCTAAGGCATAAGGATTTTTGTTCAATTAATGTACTTGTCTAATAGAAACAGGCAAAGGTTCTCATATTCTGAGGGTGGAGGGGCTTACTGAACCCCAGATGAGCTGCTGTCCAACTCAGGAAGCTGGCAGAGATTTTTACTGAGGTCTCTACAATCTTACAGGTCACCAGTGCACCCTGACTGTTGATTCACACTTTTTAGCCTCAGTTCTGACCAGCTCTGCTTTTAAACCACCAGAAGACACCTGGGCCTATATTTCCTTTAGCACTTAATGACCAAATGCTGTATAATAGCTATTCATCCGGTTAGTGATCACGCAATGAACAGCAGGTCCCCTAGGCCCTGTGTATTGAAGTGCTTTAAATGGCAGTCTGGCAGCTTTTTTCCTTGCAGCATCTCAGTTTCAGTATATTTAACAAAAGACACTTTAGTCCTTTTATTTTTTTTCCCCTCTTTGTTTAGAGATAGAAAAAAGCTTAATTTAAAAAGTGTTCTCAGTAATTCAAACTGGAACACTAAATTTCTACAGCTGAGTCACATAATAGGATAACTTTTCCCATCTGTATCAACCCTCTCCATCTTCCACACAGTCTGTTAGAACTAGGCAAGAGGAGGAGGTAGAACACACCACCTAGTGTAGGACACACTACAGAAAGTGGCAGGACATCTACTAGGAGACATTTGTGTCTGGTGTAGTTCCATTTGGCAGAGCAAACCTGCTAGAGAGCCTAGTGCTTATTGCAAGCAGCTCAGTTAAAACACTAAAACACACAACTGTGCTCTTCTGCTCGACCTTTTTTCTTAGTAGTAGTGGTCATCCTGTACAGGGCACACTGATTCTTGCACTGATGGCACCTGGAAGAAGGTCAGGCTCCTTGCAGGTGTGAGGATGAAGGCAACATACATACAGAGGAATGAGGCTTAGCAAGAGACAGTGTGACATAGACAAGACTTGAACATTTAAAACAAATGTGTTCATATCAGGTAACTGTCAAGATGTATTTATTGACCACATCATCGTATCTGCTCTCCTCAAACAGATATTAATCCTCACACCTCCTTGCTAAGAAAGGTAGTGCCATTCCTATTTCACAAGTGTGATAGAATAAACTACAGCTACAGTCCTGCAAAAATCCAGAAATCAGCTGCCTGAGAGCTTCTGTCTACACCTGGCTTATAGAGGGAAACCTTTCTCACAGAGTAGTAATGGTGTAACTTAGGCTTAACTGTTTCATTCCAGGAGGACCGTACTACACATTGTAGCAGAGGATGTTGTCCCCATTCTATTCCATGTTACCCTGAGGAAACAAAACTGAGAAGGGTATTCACTAAGTTCTCAAAAGTCAGGAATAAGTTTGAGTTTTTTTAAGATATGTGCAGAAACGATAAGAAACACCCAACAACGTGTCAAACTCAAGAGCAGGGTGTCTCTGCACTGTGGCGGGATGAGCAGTTCTGACTAGGCCTATTCCACAGTGGGCTCTTCTTGTGCTCTGCATCGCACTGCAAGCAGCCTGGTGCCTATTTCCATTAGCAATTAAAACACTGAGGTTGAAGGTATGAGCAAAGATCATTAACCAGCAACCTCGAATTGATCCTTAAAAGCTGATTTCATGGGTTTGTTCTCACTTCTTCTCACTTTGACAGTATCAGGCTTCTTCTCACTTTGACAGTAACTGCACCCATTTACCTGCAACACTTGAAATATTCAAATGGTTCAGTATTAAAATAAGAAAGGTTATGTAATTAAGCTTTTTTTCCCCCCCTGAAATGTAAACTTCGGGCATTCTCAGTCCAGTTTAGTATTACATTTTAACTTACTTACAGTGAGGATCAAAATCTGAAATAATTCTAAACTTAATCTACATTTGCAGTGGAATGGAGCCTGCTCCACTATTTTGCTACTGTACTGCAGTAATAAACATCAGAAACTTGTGGAATGCAGCAAAAGCTGTGACAACAGATCACTATGGATCTTCTCTACATTTGATGTAAAATGGATTATTCAGAAAGTTAAACTGCCCTTGATTTTAGATTGGCTGCCACAGCTGTAAGTTTTTTGGCATCATATTTGGGGGTATTTACAAACTTGGAAATCAGTGTGGTAGTGGGAAGTTCTAGGAAGCATTCTGAAATTTTGTGGACTGCAGGAAGGATAAGAATGTTACCTACATGTGCTGGTGTATAAAGCCTCTTTTTTCCATTGTCTGGGCAAGTAAAATGCTTTTTTTCAACATTTTAAAAAAAAGAAACACTGTCCTTGCTCCCTCCAAGTGACAGGAACGCTACTGCCGATTTGTTAGCTCAGGGTGCAGTAGTCAATACTCACCCACAGTCCACAGCTTTTGGCTCTTCTGGATGAACACCCCTTGCAACAGAGCAGTTCTAAAGTAACCGCCAAAGGCGCAGTCCACACTTTTGCTGGCTTCCAAAGATTCCTACAGCTACAGGAAAAAGACAACACAAGTTAATTACCAAGGAGTTGATTTTCTGCATTCAGCATTATAAAGCAGCCTGATATCCTGCTTAGAGCCAGGCTGTAGTATGTCTGTTACTATTCAAAGCCTGCAGAGGTTTCCCCATGGCCTCATTTAAACTCAAGCACTGTAGCAATTTTTCAGCCATCCATTCACCCTTGCTTCATTTACAATACAGAGGAGCTCTAGCAGATCAGTGGCCTTCATTACATACTGCAAGGGAAAACACTTGTGACAGACTTAACACCTGTTAACCTGTGCCCCACCATGGCACTTGCCAACATTCCAGCTGAGTCAGCCCACACAGGCACAGAGCAGCATCACGCCTCTGGGATAGCTAATACAACGTCTGCCAGAAAGACAGGAGCATGACAACTGCCTCACTTCTCTTTCAGATGTGCAGTCACCTCAGTATCTTCTTGTCTTCAGCATCCCAGGGAAGAAAGTCTATATTTGGCTACAGTACAAACCAAAATCTGTAGCCAGAGCACTTCCAGATGGGTAACAGATGGCTAGATACACAAAACACGTCACTGTTCTAAACACTGAGCCCGCTTCTTTATGTGCTGCCCTTGGATCCTCACCAGTGTTCACACTGGGCAACCCAACCACAGCTTCCTACCGCCCTAACACTACCATGGAATAACAAAAGATGAAGATTTCCCCTATTTCTTTCATAGGAAACCACCTGAGGCCTGGCTCACTTTACAGTTGTTGGGGAAATGGGCTGAAGCTTAAACCCTGGTATAGTCCACGTTAGTTGGTAAGACAGAATTGCAGGGCCAGCATCCCCAAGTATTACTATTTAGCTTACTTACAACAAGTAAAGGAGGACTGCTACAATAGGAGAAGACAGAGAAGCTGCAATGCCTGGCAATGGCAATGTTTGCAAAGAGGTATCAGAGGCTGGCATTTAAGGTTTTGGTTTTTCACCACCATGAAACAGGATTGAAACTTTCAGCTCCTCCATCTGACAAGAGCTGCTTCCCCAGTAGGCCACCAGCTCAACAGACTCTTTCTTACTTAGAGCTCTGTTCTGGATTACCCAGCTCCCCACCAGGCCATAAAGCCTGGCTCAATCCACAGCCATTCCCCTCCACAGAGTCAACAAGGAACCCAGCCAGTCTCAAAGTAAAAAAGCTATGGAAAGAAAGAGCAATCCTGAACCACTTTGAACTCACAGAACCCATCAAAAAATTTCAATATCAACTCCCAAAGCAGAGCTGCATGAACAGGTCCTGGCAAGCAGCCATGCTCACTGCCTTCCTCCTGACACCTCAGGGTATTGTTTCCCTTTATGCTGCCGCACATTTCCTTTGCTGTAGTCACCTAGACCAGAGACACCTTTTATTTTGGCCATGATACACACTAATAATCAAACCAGGTATTTATGGGTCTCTACTAACTGACTCTACTTCCTACAGAAAGATGCCCTTTTTTCATTTAAGCTTTGTTTTTCCACTCTAATTAAAACTGGGACTTCGATTTCACTATTGTGTAACATCTGACTGGAAAGCAGAGTTATGTAGACCAAATTCTTTGACTGGAACACGTCCTTAAACATTCTAACCACAAGTCCCTGGATGACTTAACTTACTACTCAGAGGGTAAGAAAGAAAACTGTGATTCTGACAGTATAAAGACTGGCTTGTAAGCTACAAAACCCAACTGCCCTGTCCCAAGAATAAGAAACTCATTGGCCTGTTTCTCTGCTCCTGACACTGCTACAAGTGCCTGAAAAATGTGTCTGCTACACATCTCCAAAACCAAAAGGGGACTAATAGAAATAAAAGTACCAAAAAAAGATGTGCCTCTAAGCCAGAAAACTGTCCAGGCCAAAAGGTATGCAAACAACAGGTAACAACAAAGACTGACAAACTATGAACACTTTCTTAGAGAGGAACTTTCAGATACATTTGCATGCTTCTTTCCTGGAGAAGATGCAGAAGAACTTGAAAAAGCTTCCAAGGACATGCTCCAGTAAACTGGAGCAAAATAAGGCTTCCACATGTGGCAGAAAGTACCAACAAAGAGGTGCCCCCTAAAGCTCAAAATGGTCTCTGCAAGTCCTGAATAGGTTCAGAGCAAAATCTCTGTCTGAGACAGGTTTTAGGACAACAAATCAGCCAATGCCACACAGTGTTCTTCCCAAACCTGCTCTCAAGTTCTGTTCTAGAAGGGCATTGGTCATGGCTGAAGTGCACTCTGGCTGCTAACTTTTGCCATCAGTGGAGAATAGCCAGGAGGGGGCCCGAGAGCAAAGAAAGGCCACCAGCACAAGTAAACTCACCGGTCCTTGAACAAAACATAGCAAGGATCCACCCTGAAAGAACACGGATGAGCCCAGTCCCCTCTACTGCTACCACCAATAATTTAATGGCACGGAGGACAAGCACCATGACACTCACCATATGCTCCTCCCAATGCTCCTGCTCCTGAACCCCTGCCCATCAGACAGAACTGGCAATACAGGTGCTGCCCAGGAGCTGCAACAACACTCAGGTGGCTACAGATGGATGTGTTGATATGAGTGCTGGGTACCCTGAATCTCTCTTCATTTGCATTCCTATCTTTGCCCTGATCTGAGACAACAGCAGAACAATGTAACCAAGTATAGCACAGTATGCAACTGCAAAAGTACCAAGGGAAAATGGTTAACCAAAGCACATGTTACAGCCACTGCTGCATGGGGTAGAGAACAGCTCCTATAAATACACACCTACTACAACACCAGGAAATCAAAAGGATGTATGAAGGATATTAAGACAACAATGGAAGTGAACCTTCCCCATTAAATTCTGTTTTGAGTTCAAGCGTTTGGCTTAAGCAACTGCTAATCTTTCATAACAGCACCTACTGCGGAATTAAAGCTCTCCAGTGAGAAAGAATGGACCTGCTCCTTAGGGAGCTTCTGACCTTCAAAAACAGCAATCAAAAAAATCGCCTGAACCTTTTCACATCAATCTGGTAATTGCAGAAAGCAACAGGGGAAAAAAAACCATAAAAGAATGCTGTTCTACATAACTGTGCTGGTAGACATTAGTTGCATAGCCACTTCACCATTTATTTATCACATACCACATCATTTCTTTCACGATTTTGCCTAAAATTTGTGACAGGCTAAACAAGGTCACAGTTATCCAAATTCTAGCAATCCAAAAGCTCTTTTCTACATATCTCAAACTTCACTCCTATGCTGAGATGCACCAAGAACAAATATCATTGACCTCCAGACAATCCTCTTGACTTTCTTTAAACAAGTGACTCTATCAAAGCTCTATTTCTTTAACACTATTAAGTGCCATTTTGAAGTTCTATCTAGATGTTGCTGGAAGAAATATTTCTCCATAAGAGAAAGACATCAACAAAATCTGCCCTTTTTTTAATACACTGCAGCAGTATTTATTAATCATATTTTTTCCACATTTTTTCATCCTTACCTTATATTGACGCCATTGCTGCTTTGATTTCACTTTGATGCCAGGACACCAAAAAAAACTGAAGAATTTTTCTTGTATTGTTGGCACAGGATGCCTTTCAGATAACTTTTAATCTCCTTTATCAATATCTGCATTTTCTAACTGTTAAGTTTTACTCATGACTGTCATTTTCTCTATTTATTTTGCATAACCTATAAACATTGACACATACACCTCCATATTTTGATTGTTTTCATGTCTTCTTTTAGCTAGGACAAGTGTTGAATCAGAAAAAGCCTCCAATGCAAATGCAGTTAGTTGTTTTGCTGACCTAATAAAGAATTTGTAAGCAACTTCCATTTATCATTTCTCTTTCATCCTTAAGTTCTTTCTTTTGCTCAGGAGTATGTAATTTTTTTGTTAACACCCAATTCAAAAGCACCAGAGATCACCAAGGATTTATCAACATGTTCATCTCTCTGCCCATTAAAACTGTGGTCGCTGCAAGAAAACAACCCCCAGTCCAAGGTCTCTAAGTGTCCAGTGGAACAGCCACTCGCCCCACACGAGCTCAAGACCGCCCTCCCACCAGCAAATATCACATACCTGGTGCTTTTACAACACAGATGGACATCACCGGTAGAGCTTGTTCAAACACCACCTACTATGGTGCTGATTCTGCTTTGCAGGAAAATTAATACTTGCTAAGACTGCAAGGGGATTCTTGCGGAACCCCAGCAAGATCCCAGCTGCATTTCAAACCACATCCGACAGATAAGCCCACTGTTTAGCAACCTGCTCACAGAGTGGCTCGTTGGCCTTGATTTTGTGACAGCCAAACCCTCAGGCTTTCAGCTCCACAGGCTATTGCAGTCCACCATGCTGAAGCACGCTTATTTTCTTTGTATTAAATGCCAAAGTGAGATGACATTTCTATGAGAAACCTAAAAATTTTAAAATGTAGTTGGAAACAGAATGGAAGGTGAACCACCATTACTTTGTATAGACTCAGGAATTCAATGTGCCACCAGATGTAATAATGAGTCAAGAGTGTCTTCTACGGGGAACCATAGAAAGAAAAATGTTGAGGTTTTAATTTGTTGGAAAGAGAGGAGGATCAGTGTGGAGCACAGGACCACTCATGAGGAATGCCAAGAGGTAACAGAATGTCTGTGCAGCAGTGTCTGAGTGAGAACAGCAGCCGCTGCACCCTGCATTTAGTAGAGAAAAAACAGTCACTTGCACCTCTGTGGTTCTCTTACGTGACCATTTCTTCTCTGTACTGCCTCCTTTCTCTTGGCACCTTTGGTTAACTCTTCTCCCTGCTCCTTTTCTCACATGGCACATTATGTGGGATCCCACACAGCAGCAACAGGTTTGTGACTGCACCTGCAGCTCTCTGGGTATAGGCAAAGCTAGATGCAGAGCTCTCAAAGGCTGTTGCTTATTTTGCATGAAAAGAGAGCAGAAAACAAGTCTTGTACTGAATTCCTCTTTCAGAAAGGGGAACAGATCTGCCTGATGTCTGACTCGACAGCCCAGGTTTCATGCCTTGCAGGAGGCAGGCAGACCACCTTAATGGATGACAGCCATAGATCTGAAAGGGTAGGACTAGTGCCCTCCCGATCTGGGTGCAGATAGATCAAACAACTTGGAGGCGTACTTCTGGAGGTTGTCCCAGCTTCATTCCCTGCCCTTCCCCCTACTCCCCAGCATACCTTGCTGTTATCTTAAGATGAATTTCCACTTAAAGTATAGTGAAACTAGAAAAACTACGGATGTACTTTCAAGACACCGCATATATTATACGTAAGCTTTGCTGTTGATATCTTTACATTGAACCAGCAGTTAAAATTCACACATGACAGGAGCAGACAGTATGTTCTCCAGTTGGCTCAAATTGTGTGTCACTTCAACTTCAGTAAAATTGTTTTAACTTTTCTTCTCCTCCTGTTTCACTGTTTATATAACTAGAAGGAAACGAGGTATTTTCAGACAACATCCAACAGAGAGGTCAAGGTTAGTGAATTTTCTAGTTCTTCAACACTGGTAGGTTCCCAAGGATAAAACACAACCACTTTCTTCTTTTCAGTCATGAGGAAACCATTATCACTAAATCTGCCTTTTATACTCCCTACATCCATAGAAACAAAAGGAGCAACTGCAGTGGTCTGAAGAACAAATATATAAGTATCGTCTTGTTTGGATACAGAAGCCTGAAAGAGAAATAAAAAAAATAAATAAATAAAAGAAAATATGCATGTTAAAGAAGACCCCAGTCATACCCAAACTGGTAAAAGAGCTGCATGCCCATAACACAGACTGAACAACCACATTTGATCCAAATTAATAATCTCTTCTGGAAACCAACAGGATTCATATCCAAGAATCATGCAAAAACTGCAAATGTTATTACAGCCTTGCTACAGAATACTACAGATGGTGGAAGAATGCCAAAGTGTTATCACTCTACCATCTTCTTATGAAAATAACTGAATAAATGGTAATCTGACTTGCACATAGTACTTGTATCCTGTACTTACTGCAGTGAAAGAGATTTGTCCTTTCATAACACTTCACTCAACCGATCAATTCACAACTACTAAATTGCCATTCCAATTAAATCCATGGTAGAAATACACAGAAGTAAAAGATGGTAAAAAAAAATATCACAGTAACACAGGAGGTCGTCTCATCTTAATGGAACATGGCAGTGAAGCCCTTATACTGTGTTTAGTAAAATATAAAAAAAAATAGTTGTAAAATACCAGGACAAAGTTTAATGTTTTATATCAAGTTCTACCAGTAGTTACTCTCAGAGAGACTTAAAATCCCAACCAGGATGCATTTTCATGCAGCACTCCCCATTCACCATAATGAAATATTATGCAACATAGTTTTCAAATGCCTATTAACTATATATAAACAGAAAACAAATTATATTCAGTGCAGACGTCACATTCCAGTTACACGAAAAGCAAGGTTTTTCATTTTTAACAAAAAGCACGCATCCTTTGCATTTCATGTTTCCTGAAGAAACACTAATGTCTTCATGCTTTTTAAAAGCAATGCTATGAACAGTAGCTCTTGGATTAGCAATGTATTTGAAAATTTAGTTAGCTTATTAGTAACTACGTATAGAAGCACCAGTTTCTTGCTAAACAGAATAATGTTTTTAATCATAGAAGCATACTTTCCTAAGATGACCACTTTGAATTTATCCTTGTTAGCTATCTGTACTGCAAAGACAACACAGCTATGGGATAAAGGAGTGAAATTTCCCAACGATGCTCCAGTTGCAGAGCTTTTATTATTGATGTTGTCACCCACAAAAAAAAAACCCAGCATGACTCAGACTCCAGATTGTGCCACCAGCTGAAAAAAAAATAAAAACAGGCTGATTTCTTTCCTTTGTATACGCAGGAGGCAGACTGCACTGCGAGATAAGAGGGGAAAATCTGGCCCATTTTCTTTTTGTAAAGCAATTATGCTGGTCCAGATTCAAAGAGATTAAAGACCTCTATTCCACCCTTGTTTAGTTTAGTCCCAAAGAGCAAAGCTGCAGTTTGAAAGCCAAATGTGAGAAGGCACAGGTCCCCATCCTGCCAATCTGACGATTAAGAATTTTGCAATAAAACATAAATGCTAAGAAGTGAGGCTTAACAAAATGTGTGTGTGTACACACACACAGAGCATGCATGCTCCCTCTATACACAGCAAGCTTGCTGGGAGCAGAAGAAATCTAAGGAAAAGCACCGAACTGACTAAATGTTACACAACACTGATGCTTTTTGTGCCTGTTCAGAAGACTGACACACTTGTCAGCTATTAAGAAATAATCACTATTACGCAAATCAGAACCCTTTCTGGAGGGCAGGGAGTTGAAGAAGGAGGAAAGGATCACGGAATATTACATGTTAGCACTGATACACTGATCTTAGAGTGTGAGCACTTCAAGAGGAAATACCAGCACTTCAAAAGGAAAGAGAGGAAATATCATGACAACAATGCACTCCACACTAGGAACTAGGAACACCTAATAGTGACATTACTGCCTGCAAGCCAAAACACTTGTCATGATGCTTTTTGCTATCTAGGGACAAAAAAGTAAGAAAGGAGTAATGCTGCAGCAGTCAGGTGAAAGACAGTCTAAAAAATGAAAGGGAGGCTTCATTATTTGAAAAAAAACAAAGCCCAGGCAAAAATCACACATGAAAACAAACAAACAAACCACCAGTCTTATTTAGATATACATATAGTGACACAGAAAAAAAAAATCTGATTTTGAACTCAACACGGAAGCTATAACAGCAACAAGTAAGGAGAAAGAACATTCAGTGGAACCAGACACTGCATAGCAGGCAAACCACTCAAACCAGCAAGATTAGCAAAATCAAATGCAGTAATTTAGCATGATTGATGCTTACACTAAGCTGGGTCTTTTCTAATCCTACAGCATCCTTTAGTGATGAAAGGAAGAAATGGTTCGTAGGACTCTGGAGGCCATCTTCTCCCACAAGACAGAAAGTAATAACACAGCTTTTCCTGGTACAATTTCTGCATCTTTCCAGAACATCACTTATGGACTCCTTGTAGATGGGCACAGCACTTTGTGCTTTAACAATCACACCTTCTTTGGCAAGGGTACATACTGGCTCCAAAGAACCCCAGGTGTGCACAACGACCTATTGAAGCATATTGAGAGAGTACAAATATTAGAAGAAAAGCTACATCTATGAAAACAGTGCAGCATCCTAGGTTTCAGATTGCTCATTGCAACAGATGTTTTCCTGACAGCACCAGCTGATTTCCACCTAGCAAGAAACTCTACAAAGATTTAAACAATAGATATGGCATAATAATTAGATCATTCTAAAAACAGTTAGTCCATTTCAAACAGTCTGGAGCTGTTGTTGGTTTTGATCTGCAAGACTTTTTGTTTTCTCCAAGCTCCTCCAGAGGAGGGGATTGCCAATTTCTGCCAAGGGAGTGCTGGGAAATGGAATTAGTGAGTGACTAATTTGTTGACTCTCTTTCCTCCTCTCCTTGATTAAAAAAAGTCAAGCAAAGGATTTTCTTAAGATTGCTCAGTGTTATCTGATGTAACTCAACTGGGTAAGCTAGAGTTTCTGCATAATCACCATTAAACGGAAGCAAGCTGCATCACCTTAAAAGAGACTATGAAAGTTATATTAATACAGCAAAACACACTTCCAAACATCATGCACGCATTATGAACATACCTTTAAAAAAAGGCATAATTTGGAAGATAAACACATAATGAGAATTACATTTTATTTACAATTTATTTCATAAATTTTAGGTTATTTTTTACCTCAACAGGAGTCTGCAGTCAGAAATAGATCTTAACTCCTTTCAGAAGTTAAGTTCCAAATTTTTTTGAAGTGCAAAATACAGTATTCATCAGAACTACCCTACTGCCAATGATTTCCTGATGCTATCAGAAAATCTGAATTTAAGTCTGTTTATTTCTGGTCTGAGTTATTCTAACAATTTCAATAAGTGCAGTTCTAGTCCAAACTATCCAGAAATTGCAACCATTTTCTGTACCATATATTACTGTATATAAGCAACCTTATAAATCTCAAAATTCATGGAAATCCACCAGACAGACCAGTGAACCAGGACTTGACACACTCACCCTATTAGTTCCAAAATGACTAGTGAGTCATTCCAGATCTGGTTTTCCATCCTTACCAGAGTTTTTACATGGGACACACTTTATGCTAGGAGTTATATCTCATCGTGCAACATGGTCCCTAAATTCATTTGGGATCTGGTTGCCACATGATTAACAGCAACAAAATGTAACAAGTTGAAAAGGAAGACTGTGGTCTACAAGGCAACTCAGCAGCCCAAATACTTCCTAAAAAATCCTATCAGTTTCTACAGCATTATCAGAAAACAGTTTAAGGCATCAACTGAAAAATGATAACACTGCATAAGTGACCTTCCAATTAATGTTCTATCAGTATTTCAGAAAATAACCCAGTCCTTTTTCCCAAAGTGGTATAGTTTGAGTACCAATAAGCAGTGGTACAATCCCTTTTTCCTACCCCTGCTTAGTCAGTTAATCTAGTTCTAACACCCAGGAACAGTTTTGTTAAGTAGTGAGGTACCATTTTTCACACTTTGTTCTATTTAACCAACAATGCCTTTAAGATTTCAATAGAATAGTTAATTCCAGGCTTGTACCTACAGGTTGAAAGCAAAGCATTTAATTCCTTCTTCTGTGAAGCAGTACACACTACTATAATAAAAGACAGTGTTGCCCCTAAGAAGATTAAAGACTAGAGTTGCACCTCATTGTGTCTGAACATAGTTTGAAGCTTGTTAAGCAAAGATGTGCTCTTTCAGCTTCTCACATTTTTGCAGGAGGCACCACCACAAGGGTGGTGAGAGAGGTGTCACTTACCCTCAAAGTCAGCTTCTGGTCCCCATGAAGATCTGAGACACCGTAAATGTACAACACACCTTGGTCTTCATACGCCACAGGCAGCAGTGGTGCAAAGAAGTTCTGGGCAAAATAATGGAGCAGTTTCCACTTACCACCATACTCTGTAAAGGGTTAAAAGGAAGAAAGACTCAAACTGAACCCAAGATTGTCTTGGCACTCAATCTCTTCCTGTGCTTTCTGGTCCTGCTATGGCAATACAACATCCTCCTCTACCCTTTTGTACCTCTACCAAGTGCAAAGAATGACTGAAGGTACTCTAGCTTCCTTCCAGGCAAGGCTCTACTCTAAAGATTCGATGCTCCTTGAAGCTTTACTTTGAACTTCACCAAAAGGTCACATTTTCTACCTCTTGGTCCTATCATTGCTACACTGCCATTCAGCTAAATAAAGCCTTAAACACAAGTGACAAAACTGACACGGCATACCACACATTAAGCAAGCAGCAAGAGCATCTATGTTGTTGAGGATCCAGAAGAACACACTGGCATTGCCACAAGCTACCACTACTATAAAAAGAGACACCAGAATCTGACTTTTGGTGCTTATACAAAGTGCTTTCTTCCCCTTTTTCAGTCCCCCTCTTTCTTAGAGGAACATCAGTAGCAACAAAGATAAAAAACAAGTTCTCAAACCAAAGACAACTCTGAGCTTGGCAAAATGAATTTGCCAAGATCTAGAGACAACATTTACTTCATGAGAGCCATATGTATGTCCATGACAGACATATGCCAATCAGTTCGCATTGCCTCTTTAATGAGATGTACCTCATTACTTTTAATACTTTGAAAGCCTGCCATTAAACTGGAAAAGCCATCAAACATTGCGTCCTCTCCAAAAAAAGCAATTTTGCCAGATGCAACAGTGCCACATAATCATTTTGGAAGAAAAGCTGCTTCCATTTCTTCCTCTATTAACCTTCCATCTAGCACCCACCGTCAGCATTTTAAGTCTGTCGTTGCTCAGTCATTATCCAGTCATTGAAACAGCACTAAAAGGAAGTAGCAAGTCAGCTGCAGCATCTCATAAGGAAAGAAAAGTTAGATACTGATTTCATTCTTGTTGTTGGCTCTTTGTTTTATGCAACAGGTTTAAAGTCCATGGATGCTGAAAAATATTTTCCGTAATATGTTTTTCTCGTAACTAATTGCCTCTCTGTTTTGGTGCCTGTACAAAGCTCTTAGCATTTTCAAACATCTCTTAAGTAAAGACTTCATTCAGAGTGATGTATCCTTTAAAGGCTGTGTTTGTGACTTTCCCAGGCTGAATACACTCTGCCTGCACTCCACATAGACACAAATGAACTTTGAGGAGAGTAAAGTGCATTAGCTCCAGCTTATCACCTTACACATCACCTTGTTCTCAGCAAGTTCACAACAAGTTAGCTTGGAGAATGGAAAAGCAAAGCTCGAATCTGCTTGGAAAACCCATACAAGATTCAACTGTGCTGTGAGATCAGTCTGTTGCCAGAAAAAACACCATTCAAATTAATAGTACTGAAACAAACCAAAGAGGTAAGTCTAAACGAAAACTTCAGGAGAGGCTGCTGAGCTTCTTCAAAAAGACAGTTGACAAACTGATGAATATACTCAGTATATTGGTGCTGCTCAGTATATAGAACTGTAGAACCATTTATGTTGCAAAAGACCTCTAAGATCATCAAGTTAACTGTTCACCTGCTAAGTGCACCTCTAAAGCACGTCCCTAAGTGCCACATCTATACAACTTGTAAAGACTTTCAGGGATGGTGACTCCACCACTTCGCTGGGCAACACTGACAACCCTTTCAGTGAAGAAATTTTTCCTAAGATCCAATTTAAACTTGCCCTGGCACAATTTGAGGCTATTTCCTATTGTCCTGTCACTTGTTGCTTTTGAGAAATGGCCTACCCCCACCTGGCTACAACCTCATTTCAAGTAATTGCAGAGAGTGATAAGGTCACCCCTGAGCCTCCTTTCCTCCAGACTGAACAATCCCAGCTCCCTCATCTGCTCCTCAGACTTGTGCTCCAGAGCCTTCACCAGCTCTGTTGTCCTTCTCTGGAGACTCGCTCCAGCTCTTCAATGTCTTTCTTGTAGCGAGAGGTCCAGAACTGAACACAGAATTCAAAGTGCAGCCTCACCAGTGCTGAGTAGAGAGAGGAAATCACTGCCCTGGTCCTGCTGGCCGCACTACTTCTGATACAGGCCAGGAAGCCATTGGCCTTCTTGGCCACCTGGGCACACTACTGGCTCATGTTTAGTCTGAAGTTGACCAGCACACCCAGGTCTTTTCCTCCAGGCAGCTTTCCAGCCATTCTACCCCCAGCCTGTAGCTCTGCATGGGGTGGCTGTGGCCCAAGTGCAGGACTTGGCACTTCACCCTGTTGAATCTCATACAACTGGCCTCGGCACATCAATCTAGTCTGTCCACATCCCTCTGGAGAGCCTTCCTACCACTGCCACCCAACTCGGTGTTTGCAAACTGACTGAGGGTGCACTAAATCCCCTTGTTCAGATCAATGATAAAGGTATTAAAAACAGGGCTGGCCCCAATACTGATCCCTGGGGAAGCCTGCTAGTGACCGGCCGCCAGCTGGATATAACTCCATTCACCACCACTCTCTGGGCCCAGCCATCCAGCCAGTTTGCTTTTGCAGTGAACAGTGCACCCATCCATACCACAAGCAGCCTTTTTCTCCAGGAAAATGCTGTGGGAAATGGGTGTTAAAGTCTAGATGACAACATCCACAGCCTTTCCTTCATCCACCAAATCGGGTCACCTTGTCATAGAAGAAGATCAAGTTGGTCAAGCAGGACCTGCCTTTCATAAACCTGTGCTGGTTGGGCCTGATCCCCCAGTGATAAGAAGGAAGCATGTTCTAGCATTCCAAGGACAATTCCTGACTGAAAACATTGGTGGTTTAAAGGACAAATCCACCAATAACAGGGAGTGCTAACAAATTACTCTTTAGGGTCATGACACTTGAGAAGATGAGAGATTTGGACTGGGGATGGATTATCTGAAAGAGAGTAAACTGCAGGGCAGTACCTGATCTAACAAATAAAAGCAATGGGCCTTGTATAAGAAATGGGCTGGGACAGTTTGTGAGGGGTTGAAATCTCTAAAACTCTCAGGACTGCTACAGGACTCTCAGGAATTTCAATTGTCAGTGCAACAGACCCCCAAAAGCCCACCAGAGTTCAGACAAATTACCCAGCATGGGCTGTGGTTTCAGTGCCCATTGACTTGAATTTTTTTCCTAAGTTTCATTTACATGACGAAAATCTAGGCTTCAAGTGTCTTAAATACGTACATCAATAATGCAATTGATGTAGGGCAGTTTTTGTTACTTAGTGTAATATAAAATCATGTTTCTCTTTGATTTGGGCCCTTCTCTCAATCTCTGCTGTGCCTTGATTTCCAAATGGATTACACAGTTGGAACCACACTGCAGTGGTTACTGGAGGGAAAGAGAGAAAGTTTGCTATCTGGGTAGCAAATACAGGGACCCTCAAGAAACCTGTACAGAGGAGGAAAAAACTCAGAATAAATTTGGCATTACACTTCCACAGGGAAACAAAAACAATAGAAACCCCAACCAACATACAAAACCAAACAAACCACACACTTAAAAGTTTGTACCATTTCAAAAAACCATTCTACTACCACTACACCTATTGTTTTGGAATGTTTGAAAACATCAACAGTCTGCTTACCTCAGATCAGCTTTTTAAGATTGGTATTTCCCTTTCCAAAAAACCTAGAGCCATTCTAAAGAACCAAAGCTCAACAGCTGTAGCAGTTTCACATACAAAGTGCCTTTCAAAGAAAACTTTTCCAGCAACAGGATCTTGGTAATACAATTGTCAAAGTAACTTCAGGCAGCATAGAAAACTGAAGCTCGCTGATTAAAAACCCCCACATTCTTCAGCTCATCTGTTGTCTTGATTTCCGTAAGACCAGAGCCACATTTCTTTATTTAAAAACAGGCAAGTTGCATATAAATACCTTCACATCTCCCCCCCCCCAAAAAAATGGATGTAAGAAATCTGAAGATCAGTAGCTATCGTGAAAAATCTCTGGGCTTAAACTTTCCTGTTACAGATATGCGTGCCCAAAGGCAAGAGTCAAAAGTTATTTAAAACAGCCCTGGGGTGGTTTTCTCCTCCTCCTCCCACATTTAAATAAATTCTTAAAGAAATCCAAGTTCCCCATTTTTTTTCTGATAACATGGGGTGGGCACTCTCTGTGGTATCAAACTTCAGAACAGGAAACTAAAATTAGGTCTGTAATGAGACCCCAGTACCCTTTTTTCTGGCTCTTCCCTGAAGCTTCTACACTGATAGCAGGAGTGAAAACAAACAGTTCTCCCTGAAATGATTTTAAATTAATCACTTCACACCATTAAATGCAACCCGAGAAACATGCTGCTAGTTCTTTCCTCACTCCAGTCTCATGAATTCAGATCAATTATTCTCCATAATAGTCTGTACCAGGGCTCACCAGGGGCTCTAAATATTGAACCTGCAATAAAAGCCAGTTATCTGTTCAAGGGAACCTTGTGACAACTGAGTTGGGTACCTCAAGGTTACACCTGTGTGGGAGAGAGATAAATTGCCATGTGTATTACAGCACTCTTCACCAAAGCATACAGCATAGATGCTAAAGCATTCAACATGCACAACCAGCTCCACAACTAAGAGCTAACAGTCAAAACCCAGTTGTGATAAAGCTGTCTAGTTCTGAGCTGAAGGCAGAAGTACTATGACAGGAATGCAGTGCTGTGTTTTCATTCAATCCCAAGCAAACATCTTAAAGATAAAAATTAAAAGGATAAACATTTGCTACCTTCTTCCTTCCCCATTTCATGAGGAAACATTTTTGCTTTGTAGGGGAAATTATGTAAGCCCCTCCATGGCTCTCTTCGAAATACCAGATTCAAATAAAAGCGCTCATTGGTGATACTACTGTGCCATCTAACAAGATGCAGAAACGTGTTTTTGAAGTGCAAATAAAACTAATTTCTCTGAAGTTTTGCATAATTCCAGCCATTAGCATTTCAAAATCCCTCTACCACACTGCCTAATTAAATGAATATTAAACCTTTCCTCATTCCACTGAGGGAATAGAACAAAACAAAGGGACAGCTGTATCTCTGCTGAGCTTCTTTTCTCTAAACCAACTTCAGCAACACATGAATAATTCAAGTATTTGATATATTTTCTACAGTGATGTCAGCTCTGTACTTAAAAAGACATTTATGGTATCCACGATCTCTTCATGTATCAATACACCTGTCTTTACAAAGAGACATTTTTCCAAGCATCTTTTTCTCTTGAGGTACTTAAAGCCTAAGAGCATCACCCATTGCTAGAATCATAAAAATGAACATTGGGATATTGTATTTCCTAACACAAGTCTAGAAAGTCCCAAAAGATGAGCATTATAGCTAGACCATTGCCTTAACATTGAAATAAATTAGCCTGTTTCTTCCACTAATTTGTTTTCCTTTGTTGTTGCACTTACTTACTTTGGATGAATAAATGAAAAAAAAAAAAAAAAAAAAGAAGAACAAAAAGAGAGGGGGACAAACATCTCCCAGAGAAAGAGGGGAAGGATGGGGTGGGCTAATTTTTTTTTCAAAGGAAGAGAAAGTGGTATTTTGTTCGAAGGACAGATCAAGAGCTTCACACTCTTAGCTTTTTCTAGTTCACTCTTATTTCTTCACATTCATGAAATGCTTAAATCAAGATTTTCAAAACCAGAATATTTAAGAAATAACTAAAACTGAAAGAGAATATACCCAATAGAATAGCTGCCATAGAACAGTTCTCCCTTACAAAATGACTTGTAGCCAAAATGGAACATGAAACGCAGCCACTTCCCTCATACCACACATTCCTCATTCCTCCCCTATTTCTTACTGCCTGAGTGATTTCTCTCTTTAATATGTCTGATTACCCCGTTTTTGTGTTCTAAAAAGAAAAAAAAAATATATAATATACAAGGAGATACCATGTCTGTAAATAGCACATCAGCAGAATAATTTCATCACAAAGAATGATTCACCTCATCTGACATCACATTAGACACCAAATCCCAGCTAGTCTTTTCCTATAAAGAGCTTCTCAGAACCTATGCTGGGTGAGAGGTTTCATATGAAAGTTCTATGAAAATCACATTCAGCACGGAGAAGATAATTCCTCCCAGTTATCGGACAGCTAAGGACACAATGAATCACGTATGGAGATAACCACCTCTCCCTCAACTGACTTAAAGAAGAAATCTAGAGGCCCAGCCTTTACACTGTAAATCCCATCCTGCTCAGAACAGGATCACAGTTCTGTTGGTGTTTTGACAGTGCACTATGGTCAACTCAAGGGAGAGGTTTTGATCATTTTACCATTGGGGGTAGAGAGGACAAAATCAACCAAATTTGTTGAGATTATAGAAAGTAAAATTATACATGGGTGTTTCTTCTTACTCTCCTACCCAACTACCTCCCTCTCTGTCCATTTTCACCCAGGGTGGCTGGGTGCATAAATGTATCTGTACAGCTGAGACAATAAATATGATCAGGGATTTCCCCTTTGAAAATAGAATTTATTAGAAGTCCTCAAATTTTAAATAACTGATTTTTCTAATTTTAAAATAATTAAGCTTGCAAAAAACGTAAAGATTTTTTTTTTCTGGAAAAACCTGGAAGATATATTACATGCAGCTGGGAGGATCCACCTCTACGTAACAAAAGGAAGGGTAGTTGGAAGTTCACAAGGGGATTGTGTCCTCAATCTTAACCATCACTCCTTCCTAATAGGCAGCTTTGTCTGGCTTCAGCGATATTATTTCCTTGGGAGAAATGAGAATACTGCTTAAACAAAAAAATATGTTTTTTTAAGAAATTAAGAGTTACATACAATTTTAACTTCTCCAAACTAAACCCTGCTCAAACAAGGGTAAGAACTGGTGACTGCTAAGTTTGAACTTAAGCTGCAAAACTTCCATAGGAAAATAATTGCTTTGTTCTATACCCTCTTCCACTTTAACAGACTCTTAGGATGATCCTGAAAAAACACTTTTCTGGAAGCATTTCTAAAGGATGGACAGAAATATGTTCAGGGTTTGTAAAGTTGCCCAAGAGACAGAGCAGAGCCATACTTCTTATTCTGACATGTCCAGATGAGGAAAACAAAACAAGACTGGTACTTGGTGCTTTTCAGCAGACTGTCACAAAAACTTACCCAAGGAAGCCCATGAAGGTGCCTGCCAAATGTCATTGAGTTGCCAGTACAGAGCTCCCATTGTGTGTCCTTCTCCCCTGATTATTTCACTTTGACTAGCACGATAGAATTCAGTTTCTGTCTTTGTACACTGAGCCTGCATCACCTTGATCAACAAACACATAAAAAAATATTTTTGGTATATTGTATTCTACTTTCTTTCAAAATGTGTGAATATATTAACATACAACACAGACTTCACAGCAGTAGCATATAACTTTAAACTCCCAAGAGCTGCCAAATGTCATTATGCTGCACTACCTCCAGTACACGTTCCCTTGATGTCTAAACCCCTATGAACTGAACTCACAACACACATTCACACTATAAAGCCAAAACTCTGCACCAAAAGGGCAGCCTTTCTCCATCTGAACTCCCATTTCTTTTCTCCTTCCTCACCTCATCTAAAAAACACTTTTCAGAATTGTTCATTGGCCAAGTTGTCAACAGATGCTAAACAGCCTGTTATGTTCTTCACAAAGCACATTACTAGGCTGGGGAAGTATTGAAAGAAATTCTTAAAATAAAGTTAAAAATATTTAGGACAGCTCAAAAGCTAAAGATATCCACTTGAGCCAAGTTACTGTCTTTACCCTTTTTGCTAGCTTTATTTTGGTATTCTTCAATGGTTTCATCTGTTAGGAAGGCCCTGACAGACTTAACCCTGGAGAAACTCTCATAGCTTTTTGAGTCTGGACCCCACCGTGCAAGTTTTACCCCTGTTTTCAGTTTCACAGCATCATCTATCCTTGTTCTCTTGTCAAGAGTGCCTAAAATTCTCAAGCTGTTTTGTTTTTATATAAAACTTGCTGACAGCACTCTCAAACATTAAAAACGTAGTGTGCAGTTATTTCCATCAAGAGTGTTTCTGAATTTCCTGAAACACAACAAAAATTAACAGCACTTTAAACTTGCCTAATAGCATCAAAAAGTTACTTAACATTTTTTAAAACTTGCACAGGAATCACAAATAAAAAAGCAAGCATGAGGTAAAACTACTATGGATGAAGAACAAAATATAAGCTCCTGATTTGAAAAAAAGCCCAAATTATATTCTCTATAAAATCATTATCTGAGCATGTAACAAAATAAAAGCTACTAATAATCTAATTCATAAAGAACTACATTCCCTAGAAAAAAAATCTTGTTTCGAAAGCATGTGTGTTCCATGTGGCAAAAATCAAAGCAATAAGCCTACAAGGGCCACATGAAGAGCAAAACACACCCACCCTGGAACAGGAAGTAACATGTAGCACTGGGAATAATCTCATATAATGGAAGCCCAGCACATCCCTGCATCTTCCACCAGCTTCATGAGTGAGCCCAGCTGGGGACAGGGACCAAGGCAGCACACACTGCCAGACTTTATCCCAGTTGAGCCAGTTCCTGGGGAATTCCCTGAGAAGTATTCCAACCCTTCTATGATAAAAAGAGGAGTCTCTCTCCAATACACGAGAAAGAAGCTATTTCCAAATTAAAACGGACTCTCAAATGCTTCAGTACAGAAACTTTCTGTATGACTGAGCATTACCTAACAGAACAGGCCAAGCTCTAACTGCTGACAGAATCTAATGAACGAGTACTGGCAGCTACCTACACAGAAGATGTGACTGTTACCTGAGTGAGGTAAATTGTATCTTTGAACCTCTTTACAGGATCTGTGCCCTGCGGAAGCTTGAAATGATACCCAACTTCTTGAAGCATCTGAACATTGCCACTGTCGTGATGTTGCCGATGGAGAGAAAAATTGCTTACATAGGACCGGTCTTCAGCAGAAGAAACCTTTTAAAAAACACAAAAGTAAGGTATCAGAATGAAAAGGTAAAATGTACATTTAATGACTGTCAGGATATCAAGGAAAGGATACCTGTTACAGCCTGCTGATCATGCAAAACCTTAAAATTGGTAGTAGATTTCTACAGTGCCTCATGCAGTCATGCAAGGATTTTGAATCAGTAACACCCTTTGCTTAACACTCCTTGTACAAACAGATGAAAACAGACAATACTGTTGCAGCCAGCGGCTTTTGGCTCAATGGCATTTAACTTATTTGTCCTAAGGTTCGGTTTGGCCAAGGGATCTCAGAGTTTTGCTTGCACTTACAGTAAATCAGAAACACCCTACGCTAACATGGAAGAACGCACCCTAGTCAAGCACATTTACACAAAAAAGTTACAGAAGTCAGTAGGGCTATAAATTCTAATAACGTGTATATATATTTTCAAAACCTGCCTCTGAAAACGTATGATCATAAACCAGCTTTTTTCAGCTAAGGACAACAATGCTGCATAATTCATACAGTTATTACTGCCAAACTTTCATTGTAATTATAATTTCTATAGAATCTTTTTATTTAAATTTGTTCCTTTTTAGACTGGATTGAATAATTGTCACTGTTATTAATATGGATGAATGTTCTGATTATGCTTCAGACAATATATTTTGCCCAGTAAATTTAAAAGAACATTCTGAACTCCTTTTGGTTGCATGCATGAGCATCAACATGAAACTCATCTCTCCCTAGATAAATGGACAAACAGCACAATATGTCTCTTCTCCAATTGGATAAATAAGATAGAACATAAAATATCTAAATTCAGCAGGAGACATAAACAAATCCTCTTATGTGCGATACACCAAGAAGTGAATTATTTACGTGAAAGAAATTGCTAAAATTTACAAAAATCAAAACATTTTAAAATCCACCACAATTCAGCTTTTGTCATATTTCTTCTCTTTCTTAATGAACACATGTCCTTAGACACTACAAGAGGAAACAGATGTTAGGCAATCATTACTAAGCTATACATTAAGTAGAATTACTATTAAAACTAACAGTCTCATAATAGTCTCTTGCCTAAACTAGGTTCCCCTTGCAACATCAAGAATACTGAGGAGGAAACAGTACAGTTTCATCCCCTCCCTCCACACCATCACACACCTCTATCCCACCTGTGCCATACTACACCTAATAATACATTATCCAAACTACAGTTTGGATGCCGTAATTTGTTGGAAAGAGACTCGTTGCCCTCACTGAATGAGAGTGGAGGAGTCAGTAAGGTGTGGAAGCCCAGTCTTACCTTTTCGATTGTACTGAAGGAAGGCCAGGATTGAAATCCATATTCTGAAGCAAAACGAGTTTTAGGATACATTGTCCAGTTCCAGCAGTCATTGGTGTAGTCATAAAAGTGAGTGTCACCATAATGGGTATCATAAGGATTCTGGGAGACCCAACCTTCTTTAACTGACTCCAAGCCATTGGTGGGACTGGATGCAATAAAAGGACGACTCCTATCTTCCTGGAATTTAAAAAAACAAAACAAAACAAAACCACAACACCCTCACAGAGTGATTGGCTTTTATCATCTATATACATGGACCATATTTTGAAAAGGTGGGGCAGGGAAAACATGCCTTTTCCAAATTTTTGAGTCACCACCTAGGAAACACTCCCTTTTATGTCCTAGCATTCATCATCTTTACTTGCTTAATTAGCTTCTTACTTATGTTATTGGAGGACAGCTGGGCATGATATTGCTTGCTCCACTGTTCTGAGGGATTCTCTCCTCACATCAAGAGATTTTCTATCTTTATATGCTTCTAAATTCTTAATGAAGGCTATTTAAAGTGTGCTTTGTGACTTCTTCAGGGAAAATTATTACTTTTGCAGTGTTTTTGCAGGAACAAGGCCATGATTTTCTCCTTTCTCATTAAACAGTCACCTAAATCTAGTCCTAACAAATCCAAGGTCTTCTGCTTCTAATGCTTAGATGGTATCATTACAGGTTATTGTCATTTTACCTGGCTCTGCATGTTAAGATAGATGAGACTACAAGAAGGGTTACATTTCAAATTGTTCAGATCCGCCTTTATTTATAGCCTCAGTAGACTTACAATACTAAATCTTTTAACAGTACCCTACAAAGTACTGAAGGAATCCTTTTACAGGTCTAATTCATTTAGCACCCTACCTGCAGTAAGATAGAGGCCTGAGTTGGTTACCAGTCACAAGTTACAGCAATTGGCTCCAACACAGCAACACACTCAGACATGTGCTTCATATTTTAAGAAATATTTCTGTTCCCCCACACTTTTTTTTTTTAAATGAGTAATTAATAATTAACTGTAACAAGTTACTACAGGATATCCTGAAATCCCTGAAGTCTTTAGCTCAAGGTTAGCAGTCTTCTTAAACTATACAGTCCAGTATTGCTAGTAATTACAGGTTTCCTCAGCTGGCTTGTATTATAGAGGACCCGAAGTTATTTCACTGTATGGTTCCTTCTGGCACTGAAAATAGTTATTCTATGGATTTAAAATAAAAGAGGGTCCATATGGGATGGCAATGCTGCACGAGTAAACTGTAACTAAAACCCAGTATCAAGTCAGAACACCTCACTTTGCTGCACATGCATTGGCCATCTAACTCATGTAGCTAATCACAGAAACAGCACAGCATACCTCTACAAATAGCTCAGTATAGAAATCTAGAATCAACACATTAAGCAGGAATATAAGACACTATTACCATTTAGAATGAAAAACTGCCCTCAAAGCAGGATCCTTTTCAGCAGGTTCTTTCAAACCTGGTTTCATTTTTGTTGCTTCCTCGAATCTTTTCCTGTAGAAAGATGTTCTAAATTCTCAGAGTACAACTACACTGACAATGCCAGTAGCCTCCAATAACAAGCAATAATACTGCTGTCACTGAGTGTCTGTCTTAGCAAAGGGAAATGTCAGGTCACGAGCCTTATAATATTAAATGCATCTCATCATGAATAGGACAGAAATTAGACTAAAATTATCATACCCTGCAGTCAGTAAGATCATACTATACATGGGATAAGTAGGTAGGAAAAGGCCACTAGCATTTTTAGGTAAATAAAAACTCATACTCTTGTTGAAGCAGAAAGTTCTAACTGGACAAAATTCTCAGAGCATTTTGTCTCTTAGCTAACAGGAAAATTTACAATTCCCTACGGTTCAAGAATGGTTTGTCAATCCCTATACAATTATGTGACATTGATTTGGGACTTTTCAATCAATTTCACTCTACATACACACAAAAGAGTTAGGTAAAAGTAGATTCCATTAACTAATAAAGAACTGCAATACTTCTAGGAGGAGAAATAAAACTAGAAAAGCTGTGCAAAATGGGTAGTACCAAACTGCAGTAGACTTTACAGATTCCACGTGTTTGTGGAATGCATGCTCACAGTTTTAGTTCTACCTCAAAGTATTTTCTTTTGCCTTCATGTACTGTAGAATACCACTATTCTGTTCTTTCAAAAACACTCAATATAATGAGGACATCAGCATGAGGACAATGTTTAGCATCACTTTTGCTTAACCTGCTTAAGCCAAAAAACTTCAGTCAAATACTGGAAGAGCACACTGAAAAAATGACATCTTTATGGATTTCTTCAACCGCTATTAAAAGACCAGAGATTGTTGTTAGATGCTTCTTACAGTATCCTTCAACAAAATCAGCAAAAAGGAAACCTGATCATCTAGATTAATTAATTAATGGGCAAGTTGATTTGTGTCCACTGGCAGTGAAGGCATTTGTGGACGTATTACAAATCAGAAGGAAAAAAGAAGCAAGATCCACTACATTTTCAGGTCTTCCTTTACATATCACAAAATGCTAAAGGCATAAGTAATTTTTTGGATTGTTTTACTCTGAGAATAACCCTTAAGTTTAGAGAGCTGTTTAGAAGAGCTTGGAAAAAAAAATTTCTCAGTAATGTGCTGGGTTTAATTTCTTAAAAGGAGTAAAAAAGAAAATCCCAACTTAAAATCACTTGCCAAGGCATATTCCCCTACAGTTTCTTGAGATCACTTACATTAAGAACTATCTCTCGTATGTTCTTCACATAAAGCATCAGGTAGTCTCTGATATATCTCTCTCTTTCGGCACGAGGTATGGAGAACCAGTTGCTTGAAATTGCTGCTTCATTTTCATTGTTACCACTCCATAGAATAATTGATGGATGAGATTTTAAACGTCGCACCTGAAATACAATTTACAGTTTCAAGAGTCAAGCAAAATTACTTATCTTAAATTTTTTTTTTTTTTTAAAAATCACTTTGTTACTACTTGAATTATAAGTTCACATGCATATTATATATACTTAGCCTACAATTCCCATTTTTAGCTGCACTGTTCACTATTCCCTCAGCTTGCCACTAGGCTCAAACTTTTGTAACATACACTTTCAGAAAGGCAAACTTCTAACATGCTGACATGTATCTACCATATGCACATGTGTACCTCCATCCTCATCTACTTACTGTCTACATGTGAAGGGTAAATTCTGTGCAGTCTGCTTGACTGACTGACTGCTCCTGCAAGTAGTAGATTTACCACAGTTATGTTTTATGTATATACTGCTACATAAAGGTACACTAATAAACACTTCAAAAAAAACACTTCTGAAAAGCTAATTTATACAGTTGGTCAATCAAAAATAGATAATGGGAAATAGAACTTTGACACGTGGACAAAATACCTGATGAAGAACTTCTGCTCTTACAGATGCTAAATAATTCTGGTCAGTTGGATAAAGCGCACAGGCAAACATAAAATCCTGCCAAATCTACAGGGAAAAGAACAGATTAAAAAAAATCCATTAGCAAATTATTTTATATAATTGAAAAATATACGCTTATTGGGATGCACAATCCCATTCAGACAGAAGTTATTTATTTTAAAATATTAAACTTAAATGTTTTATTGTTATTCTTGGAAAGCACCACCAAGACAGTCATGTCCTCCCTGAGGTTCAGTATGTGCACACTCCACTGTGGTTGTCCTCAGTATCAGAGGAATCAGATCCTGACAGCCTACGCTGAGGAGTGCAATACTGCTCAGCAGTATTACTACTTTGCAGGTGTAACACCAAATCCCCATTACTTAATGAGAAGAGACAGTAATTCTTCCAGCGTGGTATCGAGCACACTCAATCGATGTCAAAGTGTACTCATTAAGAAAACACTTCCACACAAAATGATCCCAAAAAATAGCAAATCTTACACAATAAGAGGGGCAGAAACAAACTAGATCCTCTAAAAACACAGTGATTTTTCTCTTCAAAGAACAATCAAGTAGATATCATTGAGAACAACAAGCCTTTCAATTCAACAATAAACTCCATTTGTACCTTGAAGGACAAGAATTACAAAAAAAGGGGAAGGAAAGAAGCCCAATGAGATGGTTAAGATTTTTTTGTTTACCTGTTCTGTTTATTAAACTGCTGTAAATTTGAGACTCCTGCTAGTCTATCTCAAATGTTAATGGAAAGGCTTCTACAAGGAGCACATTAACCCAAAGGAGTCTGTAGGAGACTACACTTTTCTGAACACCATACTATACAGAGAGAGACAGACCAGTTCCTCATGTAATTGCATTTTGATTGCAGTGAGAACATGCTTTTCCATGGCTCTTTTCAGCATACATTCCCTAAAAAACCTGAAGATAGGGCACAAGACAGTGGGGGGTAATGGATCTATTAGTAACTGTTAAAATCCTAACACTGTACACAAAAGCAAAGCTATTGCCGAAGAGTCACTCATAATCCTTTAGTGACTGACTGTGTGGAGTCAAAACTCTCTATTGAAAGAAACTTTCTCTCACTATTTCCCTCAGTGAGCTATCACTGGTTTTCCTTAAGCACAGTTTGACACCAAGGCACTTTAAAGCCTTTGCAAGACCATCAGAAGAAACAAAACCAAAAACCTCCATCACCACCCCCTCCAGAATAAGGATCTGATTTTCTGCATCTACTTGCTATTTTGGCTGTTAAATAGGATCTAAATCTTGTATTGAACACTGTATAAGCACAGATCTAAGTGGCCTACTTAAGGTGCCTAGTGTAAAAAATGAAAGAACCGTAAGTCCTCAGAAGCCTTGAAAATCAGGACACTCATTCAGATGACTAAAATAGATGTAACTTTTTTTTTCCCCAAGCACGTATGGAAGGCAGCAAAGTATGAGTTCTGTTTCCCTGCTTTTTATGCTGCAGAGCAACACCAAACACATTTGCCAGGATTTTTAATAACAGATGCAATTTGGTCTTCATTCATCTAGTTGCTATTTCATCAAAACTTATTAATACGTGTCTCCAAGCTCATATAATTGAAGGTACTCGTCTAGTGATTGCAATAGGTGTTCCCCTTACTGCTACATTTATAGTCAAATGTAGCTTGTTCAAAATGGCCGTCTGGATGAAGCCTTCCATGTTTGACTCTGGGACAAATGAAAAGTTTGAACCAAAAAAACCCACACCTTTTCAGCAATTGCTATAAAGGAAAAAATAGTTTTAAATCCATTTCCACAACTGAGAAAAGCATGGCTAACTTCTACAGACTTCTGTAAAGTCTCCAAAATATCACTTCTAGATTCAACAGACAGCCTTTTTAATCAGAAACCATTCAAATTAAAAAGAAATTAAAAAACCCAACCAGTCAACCAAACAAAAAAACAGGTTGATCTAACTTCTCGGGTTGATACTTTACAATATCCTTTGGAAAGATGGTTAGAATGCATGTATTAATTCTCTTATTTTTGTTCATTTAAAATGAATTTTCATTTGCAAGTTCTTCTCAGTTTTTAAATAAGTGTTCTGCATTTATTGCTTTTACCATTATTCCTATTTCATCACAAATATCGTAAAATTCATCTTGTTCATATACTCCTCCTCCCCAAACCCGAAGTGCATTCATGTTAGCATCTGCTGCAGACTTCAAGAGTAGCCTTAATCTGTAAAATACAAGTTTTGTGAAACTGTATCACTTAGGAGTTGCTAAGGTTATACAAACAAACAAAGAAACAAATACCCCTACCAAAACAACAAACAAAAAGGCCAAACAAAATCACAAAACCTAAATCATTAGCAGGCAAACTAAGACTTATAACTGACAGAAATTATCAAAATACTCTGGTTTCTAAGCCTGCATGCCTTGACAGAGCTCTCAAAAAGTAATTTTTTGTGCAGAAAAAGTTGCTTGTTCCTGTTAATACTTACGGAATAGATGGAGTGACACATGTGAGAAAGTGCTTTTACAGAAGTTTTGGCATGACTAGATTTAGAAATACTCTATTTTATTAATCATATTGTTCATTTTCTTCTTAGATATTACTTGCTTTGTATGTCAATCACTTGAATTCATGTTCTCTTTTAAACACAATCAGAAACGTATATTCTCTTTGTGAGTTCCACAATGCATAGTGAGAACAGTGGAATGAGAAGGTGAGGAGAAAGACTGAGACCCTGAATCTCATTTTAAGGGTTTCAGGCTCCAGACATTTGTCCTTAAATCATACTGGCAGCCTCTGAATTGCATATGAATGCACACTGCAGCACGCTCTGTTGTCCTGATTCCCCAACTACCCAGAGCAAAGCTTAGTCAAAGTACAGTATAGTCTCCATAAAAATACCCAAAAGGCCAGTAACCTATGAACTACAAAAAAATCACCTTCCCATCAGTAATCTCACTTACATGCCTTGACACTCCAATCTATTCATGTTAATAAAGCCCTAATTCTGAAGCCTCCAACCCCCAATAATTAGTGTACTACCCTGAAAGCAGTTCCACCCACTAAAGCCAACCTTTCATAAAGGGTGTATAGAGAATCAGGAGGAGGAAAACATGATCCTTTATCCTTAGAGAACATCAAATGTGGCTTACGTGTCATAGGTCACCCTGTCCTGGAAAGAATCTGCAGGAATCCAGTTCGAGCCCTTCAGAAAAATGGGTCGGCCATTGATTCTGAAGTAGAAACTCAGACCTGGTGAGCCGGGAATAGGCTCCTGAACAAGTTCTACTGTCCGAAAATAAGCCTGTGAAGACACGAAACTTAGATTTAAAGCTGACAAAAATGAATTAAAACAAAATTAATACAGAAAACCATTACAAAAAGAATTGAACTGAACACTAACAGCATAGAATTTGTCAAGGAGTCAAAAGACATGGTCTTATCTCTAAACTCCTACTTGCTTAAAACACACTGTAGCAGGACTGAAAAATAATTCTTCCAATAAACCTGTTCACTTTTTAAAGCTACTATCATATTTAAAAGAGAGAAAGCATGAGCAAATGACTGTGCATATGCACACATATATGTAAGCAAGAGACAGATGCAGGTTTGCTTGCTGCAGAATTCAGTTAAAATTCCAGCTGATGACCAGTGGGAGGAATACAGTGGTTGCACTAGATCAGAGACACCATTTAATCTGCAATATGCTCCTCACAGAAGGATGATCCAGCAGCTCAGTTGTAAGTCCTGCCCCTAAATGCCTATCTTCAGGTTCACCTAGTAAAAGCAAAATCTTACTCTTTTACTGCCCTGAAATGATACCTTTTTAATAGGTGTAGCAATTAAAAAGATATGCATGCAAATGCAATCGCAGTTCCCAAGTGAAGGGCCCTCTGGCCTTCACAGCTGCTTTTGAACAGCAAGGTCAGCAATATGGTTTCAAAGAGACCTGTTCAGCTAAATAACCACTAACTTCGTGTAAGGTATTAAAGACCATTCCAGATAAAAGCACATCTCAAGCAGAAGCCAAACTTTTACAGCTGCTCCTTCAGCCTAATATATGACACTGTGTACTGTAGATGCTGAAACAAGAACACATTCCTTCTTCCCGTTGCAGGTGGAATAAAAGTTCTTAGGAAATCATTCCATATTTTTTCTGGGACTTTACTTCAGTCAAAGCTACAATGCTGCTCTAAGGGGTATCCTGATTGCACTGACATAAACAGTCAATTCTACAGTCATGAGAGAGCACTTGGTTCACTGCAATAGTACTTTGCTCTGTCCTCTTATTTGTACAGGTGTCTTCCCCATCTGCCATGGATCAGATGAAGAGCAGCTGCCATGCTTGCTTCTGTGCACCTGCAAAGTGTTACAGAAAATATCTTGTTCAGGGAGGCTTGAAATTTCTTTTTTTCCTGCATCCTTGTTCCAGTTCAACTTACCCAAGCCAGAAAGAAAACTCTTTTTCTTCGTTGTACCTGTTGCTCTTTTGGGACAAATTCAAAGTTTGAACCAAAAAAACCCAAACCTTTTCAGCAATTGCTATAAAGGAAAAAATAGTTTTAAAAGAAATAAAATCCATTTCCACAACTGAGAAAAGCCTCCTATTAGGGAGATAACTGGGAAATTAAATAAAGTAAATAAAGTGGAGGAAAGCCAATAGCGAATTTCAGCCAACTCACACCAAGAAACAGGTTTGGGTCAGGAAGGCAAGAACCTCATTTTTTCTAGACTACCCCTAAGATAGCAACCACTCCTCCCTCAGATGACTATTTGCTTTACCTTTTCAAAAGGTCAGCTAGTAAAGTACAGCCTGTTCCCTCTCTGCCACAAGCTGAAGCTGAGGCAAGTATCTGTCAGTAAATCAGGCTAAAATTAACCTAGTTAAGTGCAAGGGATATACCCGTCTTTAAGACGAAACTTATTTCTTTATTTCACAGACGAAACAAGGCTGGGAAAAGTACTAATCCCACTATGGGACTGCATTTTCTAAACTTTCATTTTATCAAAAAATCACACATATAGACAGAAAACTATTTCCAGAGGTAGGGAAGTAAAAGAAAATTACCGCTTATTTGCTTCCTCTTTGGTGCTTCTAAGTCAACTGAACAATTATTAACCAAACATCTGGACAGAGACAATGCATATGACAAACCAGATGCATGAGTGGAGGCTGCAGAACACTGACCTCAAACTGAACCCCCCTCTGCATTATGGCAGAGACCAAAAGATAGAAACTGAATGAATAAAAAAAATGGGATTGGCCCAAGTCCTGCAGTTTTACAGTGTTGCCCAGGGACAACAGTGCATTATCGGCAAGTGGGACTCGGCATCCATATCACTAAAGAAACTCCCAGCTAGAGAAAAACTACAAAGTCAGGCCACTGAGAACATTTCAGATTCCCAGTCCAATATCTCTGTGCACATATGTGCACTGAGGACAGTGTGCCCTCCCTTTTTTCTGCTGCAATCCCATTGCTCACTGGGTTGGTTGAATATAGGTCAAAATGATGAACTTAGCTTTAGGACAAGAGTCTTACATCCAATCCTAGAATTTTGCAGATTTATTTTAACATGAGAAGTTGAATTAAAAAAAATAACCATTACAAAAATTACCTTCCTCAGTGAATTCAGTTACTTGGAGAAAAACTCAGTCTCTATTGTGGCTCTTTTTTACGGCACAAAGTGGAATGGGATTTACAGTTGGGGCTCCCAAAGTATTTGGGATGTCCTCTTCATCGATGTCATCAGGCAGGTTGTGACTGTCTCAGAGTGCATTTGTAATGGAGTATTTATACTACTAACAGAAGTAATGTGATATCGCTTTATTCATGTTCAAGTGGAACTGGTTGAATCCGAGGCAACCTAAGAGGCTGAAACACTCAGCCAGGACCACCCATACAGCAAGAGCAAGAGGAAAAGCTCCTTAGCCTCAGCTCACATTCCCAGACTTCCAAGGTTCAGTGCCTTTGTGTTTCCAACTCCATTGCTCCCCAGGGGCCCATCTGGTAACACAGCCCATCTTCCTGTTCCTACAGCAGCTTCCTTCTGCCTCGTCGGGTAAAAGAAGGGCAAGGGGAGACAACTAGCATCTGGTATGCTTAGTTACATGCCTTTCTGGCTACCAAAACCTTGGCCACCTTGAAATCTGTCTGATAGAGCTTGCTGCCTGAGGGCTGAACATTTCTCCCAGTCTTGGAGCACACTGAAGAGGCTCTCTAGCCGCCACAGATCAGTCAGCTGGTTCTGTGCATAATTAAGAGATACCTGTCTTTTTAAGTCACATACAAAGGCTTTGTACACAGCTAAGTGACCTGTGGATCACATTTGGCATTCCCAGATTTAGCAGTAGGAAAAGTAATAAGGACGAAGATGCCTAGAGCTGAAATAAGATCACAGAATGCCCCAGTGACCTAACAAATTAGCATGCAGCATGAAAGCGGTGTGAAAACTACAAAGCCAAAAGGAAAGATTTCTGCAAGTCATACTAAAAGGCCTGGGGGGAAAAGAGGGTGTAAAAGGATGGAGGGAAAGACAGCTAGAGGCTGAGATCTTTCAAGTACTAAAATAGCCTAATGAAACAAAAAACTCATAGTACAGTGCTAAAGAAATAAACATACAGAAAGATGGGGAAACAGAACTGAAAAGCAAACAAATGCCTCATGAGGCAATGAAAGAGGTAATAAATTCCTTGATGTAGGCATGGCAAGCAACTTATCAATAGCAAATAGGACTGGATAGACCCTCACTCAAGACAATCAATTTCACTCTGAGATAACTTCTGGCTATGACTTTGTTTCACATTATCCTGAGAAACAAACTCTAAACCAAAATATTGAAATGGAAAACCAAAACCAATCCCACTTTGGATATTGGCTTTCTTCTGTTTTGGTTTTCTGCTACTCTGAACAGGAATGAGTAAGTACTTCCCTCAGCCAAAGAAGTTCCCAGCACAGCTGGTTAGAGCTCTATAGAGCTCCTGAAAGTACATACTGGAAGACCACCCAGAAATATTCCTGAAGGATTAGTTAATGTTTTGAAGACTACTCTAACATGTCAGAATCCAGAGAGTAGTTCAAGTTAAGAGTAGCCAAATCTGACATAAGATCAAGCTGTGTTTTCTCACATGTACAATTCTCATCCTTAGGTTTTTGCCTGTCCAAAGTAAAGTAGATGCTCATATGGAGACAAACCACTTGCGAAAAGTCTCACCAATAATTTTTTTTCTTAAAAAAAAAGGGTGGGAGTGGGTAATGTATTTCACCTGAATACAGTCCGTACTAGATAGACAACAGAACCGATAACAGAACAACTTTCAGGAACATTAATCCCTGTTTGTATCTCCTGAACTACTCAAAGTTCTTGTTAAGCCATATGAGTGTTGCTATTTAGTCCTGCTGACATGAGAGAAAATTGTGCTAGAACATGAAAAAACTGCATACGGAGCCTTTTTCCACTCATACAGCTCTGGGTGGGGGTGATGGTGTGCTGGTGCGCCTGTCAGAATCCAAGACAGAGATTCACAAAATACATGAAGGAAGACTAGACGTAACAATATAAAGCTTTAAAGGCTGGTTGATTTATAATGCCCACTGTGTGGTGCATTTGCTTTCTTTCCCCCTCTTTCCCCTTAAGGAGAAAAAAAGAACAGGCTTCTGAATATCTTTTGAAGACCTTGAAGTCCCTAAGATCACATGCCACAGAGCTCTATGAAATATTCTGACACAACCACACAAATGGAACCGATTAGCTTTCCTGTCATTGTGCATTTTTCACACAGTAACAACAGAATTTTCCTTTTTATAGGCTTTATAGCTGTATTTCCTATAACTAGTTTTTCCAAGCATAATATAATGTGTTTACTTGGTGTGGATTTTTTAATTGTTTCAAAATTAAATCACTAATAATAGCAAAGAATTGTTATTATGACTTCATAATCAAACTAAGGGCTAGTCCTATAATGACTAGGACTCCAGAAGCTATTGCTTTTTCATAGGGTTTTTTCACATGAACAAATGTTATGGCAAATAACAGTTTTAGATGCCTGGTGACCAGATTAATTTTTAGTGAAGCAATATACATCAGAACCATCTAATAAATGCATAAATTTACTTGGTTATTTCCACATATTGATGGCATAAGGAGCCCAGCCTAATCTCTATGATTCTTCTTTTTAATGGACAAGCAGAAATTACCTCTCTAGGGTTCTTAGCAAAACCAAACAGATAATTAAACAGCCAGTGTGTTACAGGAACCCCAATGTAAATATCCCCCAAAATTACCTTCATGGATATATTTAAGATGCTACCTCTTCTTAAACCTGAAGCACATCTATCAACATTCTAATAAATGAATGTATGTTAAGTTTTTAGGAGTGTGTCTATCACATAACTTTTTTAAAAACTGAATTAACAAGAAAAATCTCAGTAATAAACCTTCACATAATCTATAGAAATCTAAAACGATTTTTCAAAGCCAGCAGCACAGTATATTAAGTATATCTCTTTTCTGAGATTTCCATCTAACTGTAAGCCATCTTCCAGTCTCAATACAAGTAAGCATCCATACAAGCTAAGACTACCAGAAAACTGGTAACAGGTAACCATACACTGTGACATGAAAAAGAATCTTATTTCTCATTAGCATTTTCACATGCACATTACAATCAAATAAAATATTAAAGAGCTCTAGATACCTGCTGTGCAGAGTGGATGTCCTAGCAGCAACAGTGCAATGCCAGATGTAATTAAGCAGAAGGGCTCACCTTTGAAAATTTCTCAATCTGGTATCCTGCCTCCATGATAAAAGTTGTTTTCATGTTGTATCCAGTTTGCTTTCCATGTCCATTTGGCCACCAAGCCTCTACTACAGAAGTCTTGAACAGACAAGAGAGAAAGTCAGAGCAACATGTATAAAAAGAGGCACAAGATGCACCTGTGGGCTCAGATGTCTTTGAGTGAATTATCACAAGTGTAATGAGCTTTTGTGCTTCAGCTGTGGTAGGCTAATTGGGATTTCATCAGCTGCAGCTCTGAGGTGAAAACCATTTAGAGAGAAGTATGATTTCTTCCACTGAAGTCCAGGCTGCCACTTCATCTTGTGTCCACAACAGGCCATGAGCACACATACACATGCATGCACACACCTAGCTGCTACCTGTCAGTTGAGGCACACTGACAGACTACTCCTCCAAACCCCAAATATCTGTGTCAGGAGCAGACATAGTTCACTAGCCTCTGAATCATGCACCTCCTCTCACCGACAGCTTTTAACTGTGACATGCAACATTCTATAAACAGTGGGGACACTTTTGAACTGCTACTACGGTAATATGTGACTACATTGTCTGCTTCACTTATGTCAAGCTTTTCAGGCAAATTCTAAGTTTCATTCTTTCTTTTTGGTGTTTTCTGCTTTTTCTCTAAGCTTCCTAATCACACCATTAGTACTCCATAATTTTTACAAACATAAAACACTACCTCTAGAATGACAGAATGAGAACAACTTTCTCATTTTTCTAATCATGGAGTAATATTTATATCTTCATTCCAGCAGCCTGCTTCTGCTGCTCATCCTGTTGCCAGCATTTGCCAGTTGAGTGCACAACACAGAAATTGTGGAAAGAAAGCAATAACGCATGCAACCAAACAATGCAGGGATCAGCACTAAATAGAGTCATGCAAGGAGTGCCTCATCTTTTCAAATAAATTGAGGCCAGAGAGCAGCCCAACAATATGTTTTGCTGTAGCCATACTTGGATGCAATCATAATGTATCCACCAACATTTCAGCTTCCCTGATACAGAATTATCATAACTGCTTGTGCAGAAGTACTAATCTCTGTGTTGCACGGATACAAATGGAAGCACAGAATCAGCGTGTGCCTCAACAACAAGGGAGTGTTCGCAGCTGCCTGGAAGGACTGGAGTGTCTCATTGGCCACTAATGATGTCATCCCTATGCTCACCATTAGCTGATAAGCAAAACACTGTCATGTTGGCAACATAGCTGTGTGGCAACTGCAGGAAGACTGATACACATCTACACTCAAACACCTACCGACTCCGCAACGTAATCTACAATATACTCTCAACTAGAAATTAATTTCTGGTGAGGTCTCAGTATTCAACATGCACCACACATATCTGTGTACAGACTAAGGGCTCTGTTAGCCTCATCAATACATGAGAACACATTTCAGGGCTTCTCAAAAATCAGCTGATGTGAATTCATGCAGCAAAGCCTTTTGTGCACAAAGAATAATGAAACGCTGCTGCCTCTGCTCTGAAGGAAGTGCTTCCTCACGAGCTTGCAGTTGCACTACATTAACAGATCTCTTCTGAGGTTGGTGGTGGAGCAATTAAATACACAAAAATAACATCTGAAGTTTCACTTTGCAGTTCCTGCTTAATGTAATCCATTAAAAGGCTAAGCAGAGACTAATGGTTGTTTTATAAATGAAATCGGGTATTTGCAATTGCTCACGTAACTTGCATATCGGACGACAACAGTAACAAAAATTGTATGTTTGTATGCTTTTGTGTCAAAATAAAACAAAGCACATAAGTATGCAAGTCACTGAGTGTGCACACTAGAACATAAACACCCTGCTTGCCTCTTAACATATGTTTTCTCTCCACTCAAAAAACTGACAAGTGAACTCAAGAATACACACATAAGGCAGTCAAACTGGGAAAACAAATGCAGAGTTACACAGCAATATATAAAACCAGAAGAGCCAGTAAAATACAGAAAGATTTGAAGGCTGACTCTCAACTGTTATTAACTGCCAGAATGGTCAAAAGCCCCAAATTCCTTCTCACAGCACATCACTCTCCCACAGATCTAACTGTCCCGTAGCAGTGAAGCAGACAGCAGCTCCCATGGAGAACAGCCAGGGCTCCCACTCTGCCCACTGGGCTGAGCCTGGGCTGTTAGGTTCAGTTCTGCAGTAGGGAACTGCTCTCTGTGCAAGTTCATACCTCTTTGTGCCACACTGGGCTCGCTGCCTAATTCAAGACGCCTACCTACTCGTCAGCTAGAACAGACACAGTGATTTTCTTAATCTCTCAAGCCTTTACATCTTTCCTTAATTACATTTGTATGATAAAACTCAACAGTTTCTAAAAAAACAAATGAAACAAATTTTATAAAAGTTAAATAATGCTGGTGAATTAAGTCCACCACAAGACAGCTTCCCAGCACCCCCTGAAGGCAAGCAAACCAATTCTTTCCTCTTTCAGCACTGAGGTGTGTACCAAATTCATCAATTTTTCAATTGACTTGCCTCTTCCTTAGAGCATCCTTCAATGGTCCAAAACTCCTCATGAGTTTTGCCTAGCCAAAGGACTACAAACCAGTGTAAGGAAGTACTATTCCACACAATTTTCAGCCAACATCACTGCCAGGCAAGTTCTTTATAGGGCTCTTTTATTTACCTGAAAGAGTGTCTACTGAGAGGTTTGAAGAATGTTTCCTCTCTCTCCTGGGAGAGCCGTGCATATTGTAGTATATTCTAATCCCAGTTGGTCCAGTAAACAACTGCATGTGAGACACCTGCTGCCAGTGAAGTGACACAGGCTATCCAAAGGTTATCTACCTAAATACCTCAAAATAGCCCCTTTAACAGTGGCCAGCGATGATGTGATTTTATTTTTAAGGCTTCATCATCTTTTTGACATTGAGCTACACAGCTCCACAGAAAACAGTTTTTAGAAAGGAAAAGAACTGTTCTCCTATCCTGTAAGGGGTACAGAACTGTTGCTGAAAGTCGGGAACACAGCAAGGAATGGGAGGGAGGCCTAAAACTGGCACGGAGGCAGAAAGACACACTGGAAACCAGGGGAAACATTTTGCAGCTGGATAGCTTTTCACACACACCTCCTTACCTTGTTGATGTTTACAAGCAGCACAATGCTGCCTTCTCCAGGTTGAAGCTTCACAGTGAATGTTTGCTGCGTTTGCAATTTGGGAATGTTCACCATCACACGACCTGGAATTGGCTTGGAGCTGACTACCTCAAAAACAGACTCAATTTCAAGACACCACTGCTGCGTACTTTTTACTAAGTGAAGGGGAGAAAAATTTGAATTTAATAGTTATGTTTATATACTTAATAGTTAATGTGATCTCTCATCAAAGAAAAAATTCAAATACCTAAGATTAAATCTAACAATTTTCAGGCCATCTTTGAACCAGACCTACAAGGTTAATGCTTGTTTAGTGCATTTGACATCTGTGTTTACATTTGCCAACTTGGAAGAGAATGATGCCATATGATTTACGTTTCTTAACTCTTTTTTTTTTTATTTGAAAGCCATCCAGGGTTTTTTTCAGAGTTCTGTACAAAACTCAGAAACCTTGACATCAGTCACTTCATTAGGAAGGATTTTTTTCCCACCAACTCCAATAGACATCATATTTGCTTTTAGTCAGCACTCATATGAACATGGTACTCTTTGGGAAAGATCGTAATCACAAGCCAGTACAATCACTTTTGTCAATGAAACAAAAACAGTATTAACAGAAAACAAGCTGAATTCATCCCAGAGTCACTAAACAAAATGAATGGAGTTATGCTGGGGATGAATTGGGCCCACTGTGTCTAGACTTGATGGGCTATATCTTTATGTCCCTTCTGCCACCAATGTGTGGTGGAGGAAACCAATTAATGACTTCCCTGAGATCCCTCTACAGTTACCTCACAGGGTTCTCTCCTTTACAGAACTTACTGAATAAGGCAAGACAGGATCAAGGGTACTCAAGCTTTATGTGTAAATTTCCCATTAACTTCCACAATTTAATTGTGTAGCTACAAACACAGTCTGGCTAATCCTATACTTCAAATATTACTGATTAACATATAAGCAAAAGCAAATAAAACAGAAAACAAGGAAAACTAGAACTAAGATGTATTTTGTATACCCAAACTTCTAATCATGTACTTTCTCTTTTCATTTATATACTCTAGCTCTCCTTCCTCCAGGAGAGAAAGAGCGCTCCCTCCAAAAGCAAAGAATTACATTCAGCCCTGGGGTGATTTTCACTGTCTTTTGTGGAATGAAGTTTATATTACATCCAGCATTAGCCAGGGAAGACCAATTTTCAGAAATGTTGAAAGGGTTAAAAAAAACCCACCCCACAAGGGTCTTCCATTACAGTGCATCTTGCCTGCCCTCCAAAGGCATATAGAAATTTAAGCCCATCCTTAACTGCATGAACTGTGGAGCCTAGGCAGAGAAATCAAGTACAATGAATCTTTTGCAGACTCAGTGGTCAAAAAAGACTGAGTCAAATGACACCAAATCTGACAAGTAATAAAAGTACCTATGCAGCTTAAATTCAGGTCATTCATTTACTCTTTCTTTTTCAAATGTTATTATTTTTAATACTAATAAGCTCTGGCTTCTGTTCCAAACCACTCTGTTGAATGAAAGAGGTTTGCTCTCTCCACTTACCCAGAGAGCAAGATTTTACCTACCAGAAGGTGGAGTTGTGGGAATGTGGGAGGGACCAGAACAGATTTTTACTTTAACTAAATTTTAGAGAGCAGCACAGTGTGTGCTGGGGCTTTCCATGGAAATTCCAATCACGCTAAATCTAGCTAAGACCTGCAGCTATTTCAGGAAGCTTTAATAGCAGCCATGGGGTGACGTCTTCCTCTTTTATTCATACACAACAAATCTATTCCCAAGGGCTGAAATTCAACCCAGTAGAGAGAACTCATGCTAGCCCTTACTCCACTGAAGACTGGGCTCCACAGTGAAAGAAAGCACGCGGGTGGTCTACAGTGGGGCATATTACCGTTTGCAGAAAGTTTCAACAGAAAATTAACCACTTTTCCTCAGCTGAAATGATCTTCAGGACAAAGGAGAGGAAAATCAGAGACCACGGCAAGAGAGGAAACCGGTTTGGTAAGTTAGGTAGCAGGAATGCAGGAGGCCATCCTCTCAAATTGCAGCCTTAACAAATTATCCTTGCATAGCACGACTGCTTTTCTCTCTCAGACCTCATGTTGTGTCCTGAAAACTCGGCGCTCTTGAAACTGAGCTCACTGTGCATTTGTCTTTCCAACACAAATCTCAATTCCCATAGCAGCTTTGCCTTTGTTTTAAACGAAAGTGTGACAAAAGTGAGACATATTTACTGGGAGTCTTGGTGAAAACACATGCCAATAAAAAAGAAATTTTTCAAAACTATGGAGAACAGGTTCTAACCTCAGCTATACTACACATTTACTTCTGCAATTATTTGGAGACCCTCAAGCAAAAAAAAATATTCTAAATTCTATCATTTTTAATTGCTATTGTTTGTACTGAAGTACTGTTTCAAAACCTAGAAAGGTGTGCTGTGGTAGGAACTACATACAAAGTCATAAAAACCCCAACAGAACTTTTCCTAAAATGACAGTTCATTAAGCTTAACAATAAAATGGTTTTTATTCCAAAGGTGAAACAATAATAAAAACAAGACTTACCAAAGAAAGGAGTTAAAGAAAAGTAAATCAGGTGGTAATGGTTATAGGCCTCAATCCTAACATCTTTCCAGATTCCTTGAGTGGGAAAAGAAGGGCCCCAGTCCCAACTAAATGAACACTGCTCCTGGAATACAGCATGATTATGTTACAATTGCCTATTTTTCACATGGACATTGATACTGTACCAGAAATAAAAGACATTTGCTATCTAGGAATAAAATACTGGCATGCACTAAAAGAAGTTTTCCAATTTCCATAAATTCAGAAGAGCCTACAGCATTTTTTTTCTCATTTCTTGACCAAAACTCTGCTGCTATTACCTATTTTTCAGTATATAAAAAATTAAATTTTGTATTAAACATCCATGTACAGAGAAATTTTGTATTACTGAAATTTTGTATTACTTAGCACACCATTTGGAAAAAACAACAAAACAAACAGTAAAGATAAAATAAAAAATCCAGCAGATTACTCTCAATTTAACTATGAATTATCTTAGTTTGTAATGTCAGTATTTAATTGTACACCTAAAAGACAAATGAGGCAGAAAACTGATGGTTAGAAATGTTACAGTATTCTAAAAGAACAGTATCAAATTAAAAATTGTATCGCAAATACTTTATCTCCTATTTTTAGTAGTAACACCACAGTTCAGTACAAGGAAAGAGATGCATATGTCTGGTGTGTTTGTGTAGTTCAGTCATGTTCGCTGTTTCTCCCCTTTTTATGGTTCTCTTATACAAAAACAAAGGGAACAAAACCATGGTTGAGAAGTAGCTTAGTTCTGGTTCTAACATCAGAATAACTGTCAGAATTATAAAATGCTGGTCAGGCAGAGAGGTACCTACACTAATTTCCATTTAGCTGTTTTCAAACCTGGTCAGACCTCTAGTTAACAAATCCCTTGACGACATCTATTCAGCTGCCCTCCAAGTTTCACACAGCCCCAGCCCCAAAGCAAATACAATAGATCTCCTAACGTCTTGTACAGTGACACACAGTTCTAAATTTAGAGACTAATAACTTACAGCCGAGGCATACTAATTTGGGCAAACCACATTGCACAAGTCTGGCCTATCCCTTGCATCTCTACAGTCCGCCTGCCTGCCTATCAAATTGCAAAAGAGCCTTCCAGGAAGGAAACACTGTACCTATTTCAAACACAAAACCAGGGAGAGCATATTCTTAGAAAACAAGGCCAATTGAAAGCAATTTTCCCTTTAGAAAAAAATTAACTAACAAATCACTGGCAGATTGTCAGGTTTCACTAATAACACTGCAGAGACCGCTATCAGAAACAGTGTGTCATAAAAAGAACACGCTTGTATCACTGAAGTACATTACCAATGACAGGCTTGTGTTCTGCCACAAACCCTGTTCAGTTTTAGGTAAGTTTACTGCACTTAATACTGCACCCGAAATGTATAAAGAGCTTTCCATTACTTTCAGACAGCAATCCAGCTTACTTTAGAAATGTCCTAGTATGTTTGTTTACTTTTTAATACCACATAGCTGCTGTTGTTACCGTATACGTGGAACTCAGAACATTTCTGGAAATTTCTGGAGCAGCTTCCAAGTACAGTCAAACAACTCATTTGAGAAAAACCACTAGGGTATCTTCTTACAAATTTAAAGGTATAGTTCAGTGAAGCGTAAAATCATTCCTGGCCCTTTTGCTCTATAAATAAGACTACAGCTGTTTAAGGCCTTCTTCCTCCCAAGCTTCTCCTCGCACTGATTTCTAAGAAACACACTGGACTCAGAAGAATTAACAAACTTTCCAAAATGTAGTGAAAATAAAAGTAGCAGCAAGTAGAAATAAAGACAATATCTTAATCCTAAAGGATCTTTCCAGCACAACAGAGTCCATGTTTTGGACGAATTCTAAAGGAAATAACATCCAGGTTTAGATTAACAGGATTCTAGTCACTTTTTGAGGAGGCTCTAAAAAGACTTTATTAAAAAGATTTAAAATAACTAACAAGAAAGGCATTTAAGTGGAGACAAACCTGAAAAGACACCAAAAAAGAAAAATTCCAAAATAAGATCATCTAGCCATTGCTTCTATCTGCTGCCAAGCTAACAGAAATACACAAGATGCTCCTCAAACAAGAGGAGCATCTTGTTTGATAAATTTTAATAGCAACAAAGTCATGTCTTAAATCAAAGTTTCTGAGCTTCATTCATTTTCACTGAATATGTACTTATAAGTCACACTTCTCAACACTAATAAGAACAGGTTCCCTGTTAGATAACACTTCTTGGGACATGCCAGAGCTGCCCAGTATAAATAGCACAGCACATGAGCAACAGTAAACACTCACAAAGCTGCTTGGCTGAGATTTTTACAGCCTTGGCAATACACATTGGTATTTGCAACAGTGAACTCTATTGTCAGCATACGCTGCTAAACCCAGTGGATCAAAATGTAATGATTGCACATTTCCCAATACTATCCCGCTCTCTTAGCAGCAAGTCTCCTTGCTGACTCCTTGATGAAAATAGCCTTTTAAACAATCTTACATTTGAAGCCTGGCCTTCTTATGCCTATTGTATTATCAACATGCTAGATTAAAGGTTTCTAGGGGGGACATGAGAAGGAAGCTGCAATACAAAATATGCTCTACTTATAAAATGACATTGCAGGTTTCAGAATACAACTGTAAGGACAGCACACGGTGCATTCCTCTTTCCAAGCCTGAAGTCAGAGACAGACAATTGTGCCCCCACCTTTCTGATAAAATTCACATGGCACTCTCCTTTCTGCTCAGGTGGAGGGCAGGCGGGGGGGATGCTGTAAGCTTTGTGACACCTGCTCTGCTCTGCTGCATAGGAAATGGCCGACAAGAAACGGACTTCAACAAAATTGACCTCCTTGATCACGCTGGTGATATCAAAGCTCTAGAACAAATAACAGAACAAAATCATTACAGTGCTGACATTTATTTATGTGATTGAAAATCACTGTTACATTGGGATTTTAATACCACACATCTATTATTCAAAGGTATTTGAAGTACAGTCTAAACATGCTTCGGTTTTGAAGGAAAAGCTACTTCTTAAGCTAAAAAAACCCAAAATACACAGTAGCGTTTTAGACTCAAAGAGTTGTTTCTGGGCAAACCACTTTCCTCATACCAAGCCCTCACTGCCGGCTGTAGCACTCTGCTTGCACACAGAAGTGCTTGAAGGACAAGGACAGCAAGAGAATCTTTACTTTCCTTCCTCATCCAGAACTCATCTGCATCTTCAGAAAGACAACTCAGAAATCTGGTCTATACAAGAGTCTTTCCAACTCACGCTGTGCTGCCAACTCATCTACTGCAAGGCTGAGCTGCCTTGTCTGTGAATGCTGCAAAGCTGTATTTCATGCAACCTGCATTCTCATCCCCAAAATTTACAGACACACATTCTATGCCAGCACCAAATGAAGCATCTGGGGTTTCCTCAGTGGGTCACAAAATCCCCTTCAGTGTGGCTGGACAGAAGGAGAAATGTTCCATTTCAAAATTATCCTGTGCTAATATGGTTCCAGTGGCTAATATGCATTTATTCCTTACAGTGTTCATTTGTGATGAGCCAAGTCTTGGCAATCTCTTCAACCTGGGGGCAGCCCAGCCAACATGACTTATATCTGTAGAACAGAGCAGAAAACTACAAAGCAAATAGTATTCCTCCATTTAGAGCCTTCAGCGAGTTCTTCCTGCAGACATTGTTGCCACGTGGAACAGGTGAACAAAGCAGCAGTCTGGGTCACAGTGATCAGACTCAATTTAATGTGGTACACTCTGATTTTACAGTGAAGGCCACTTTATGAACTGTTACAATCTGAGACAAAATGATGTCACAGAAATATGGACAAAATAATGCCATTTCCCAACTGAACAGAGCCTGTTAATGGCAAACATTTAGATACTCTCCAAATAGTAAATAATTACAATTTTCTAAAAGCTCTATGAAATGTCTTATTTCACTGATGGTAAAACTAAGTCAAAGCTAAACTGTTTGTCCCAGGTCACACAGACCCAGGTGGCAGAATCTATCTCTCATGTCTCAGCCCAGTGCTTCTGCAATAAAACCTGCCAGAATGGTAAATGCTGAGACAGGTAGACACCAGATTTCATTTGTCATTCAGTTATTCCACTACTGTTCTTCCTTTAACTCTTAATTTTTTGATTCTTTTAAGAGAAAAGTAAGGATTGTTTCTTATGTTAGTACCACAATAATTTTATATTTTAAAGCTATACAATCAGTCTGAATGTTTTTGCCACTCTCAAGATCATTCCATGATGAATACTCTTATGCTGACATAGGTTAAGCTCAAAAATGCAAGTCAATGTCATCAAAAGCGCAACATTAAAAATAAACCACCTTGTTTAAAAAACAAAAGCATGGAAACACTTAAAAAGGCTTTAAAACACGTGCATTTTCATTGCAGTATTCACATGTAAACCATTCTAATACCAATCAGTAAGCAGATTTAGAGCTAATATAACAGATTTAAGCTTAGGTTTTCTTGGAGCTGGGACAGATCCCAAGAAGCAAGACATATTATTAGCTGAATTGATCCTCTTGCATTGGTCCTCTCATTTAGGACAAGACACATTTACCTCTAGATATGACGCTGTTGCTACTGAAAAGGTAAGTGCACTTCTCTTTCTAACATTTATCTGATTATACAGGCAGTCTTCAGGTCAACACTGCCTGCGTCCAAGCACCTATTTCCATGCGTATTTGAATGCACTGAAAGTGCTCAGAACAAAAGACCTTTGAAGAAAAAACAGAAGCACCTTCAGAAATAAACACATTACTTACATATCTGTTAAACATGTTGTCTGTTCTCCCCACAGTGACATTGTTGAGCAGGATCTGTGCTACTGTATCTACTCCCTCGAAAACCAAATTCACTTTCTGCCACTTTCTACAGAAGATAACACATACGTGAAAAAGTGTTAGAATACCTAGCATTAACAAATACAGTAGACAGACAATATAAAAATGTATATCATCATTATCTTTAGCAGCATCTGCCTCAGCTACCTCCAAAAACATTTGACTCAGTGTGGCTACATTATATCTTTAAATAGTCAAATTAAGATGACAGTTGAAGTAGCTCAAGTCTACAACACAGCATGTTCACATACACAGCAGATATCAGATGGGATGGCTTCCAGTTAGCCGAAGTATTATACTTTCTCAGTTGACAATTCATAAGTAATTTTTAACAATTAATTTTAAAAAAGGAAAAAGCAACAACTGAAGTGTTATGTAGCAACAGTTTTGCAACTGCACATGATTGCATAACTTGTTTTATTAGACACAAAAACATTAAGCAGATTTTGAGCTGATGGATTAATTTGCAATTCTGCATGAATGATGGCACAGAACTATTTTAGACATATCTTTACTGCATACCTGATGTCAAAAGGAGTTTTAAATGTCCTGCTGTAAGTCCAGTTATCTAATGAGATCCATCTGTACATCACGTCATTAAATCTATAGTATGGATCCTAGTAACAGACCAACAAAAGAAAATTACAAGACTCATTTAGTAACAGTGAATAGTTACATGAAAAGCATCATAATATCCATTAGATGAACACTTCTTATTTCAGACAGTCTGTAAATGCAAAATCCACCTTAGTTAGTTAGTCCAGATATTCCTTTTCACCTCTGAAATAATATATGAAAGTAATACCTTAGTAATATTTGGCTTTACTTATATAGGTCAAAACCCTGTTTGCTATAATCATTTATACTTAAATTAGAGATAGCAGGATTTGTTCTTACACAAGAAATTACTGGTTTGGAATTTAACCAGTAAATCCAGATAGCTTGTGACTTAATGAGAGGAACAGAAACATGATCACCCTCATAATGGTGGAGAGAGTAAGACTAATAGGATTTTAATAGGCAAAGAAACAGCATTTTAGGCCTCTAGGGACAGCAGTGAACAACTCTCTAAAATAACTACAAATACTCCAGTTGTTTCTTGTCAACTAGTCTTGCTGTGGTGAGGCTAAATGAAATTGTTATATATGGAGGGACGGAGAAAGGGAAGAAGGAGAAGCAACACAGTTTTGGTTTTGGTATAAAACTTAAATGACTACTTTTGAGAACAGCACTACATTTACGCCAAATGTGCCCTCTTCCCTTGAATCACACTTCCCAAGAGGAATAAAAGGCACAGTTGGTCTAAGCCACGTCCTCGACCTTTTAGGCTTCACGCTGTATTTATTACCTTATGGTGGGTCATGACATCCCTCACCTTGGCTGAAGGAATCAGTTACGAGGACCTGACAACCCACGGCCTTGCACCTTGAACAGAGGCAGCAGAAAGGTACAGACTCATACCCCATGTCAGAGCGCAGGTATCCGGGTCACTGACTGACAGCTCAGTGCAATCCTCTGCAGCAGCTGCACGGCTGAACTGCCTTCCCAAAACAAAGACCAGTCTCTTCTGGACTACATGACTCAAACCCAGCTGAGATAGAGGGCAGCTGCATTAAGGTTTGCTTTGATATGAGTGTTCTACAGTACCAGCACAGTTTAACTACCTGCCCTGAATATTCAAATTCACACTGAAGAAAACCTGCCCAGCTTTTTTTTTCCTACTCGCTGAAGCTAAATTTTTCTCCCTATTTCAGGAATCAGTATAGATAGCATGATGCTTTGGATTTGCAATTTTCTGAAAACAATTGTTTCATACCTCATATTTGTTTTACAACTAACAGGGCCGAATTCTGTAATACAAGCACAAAGCATAGCACAAAGCATAGCAGAGCAAAACTGTAACGCCTAAGTCACTGTCCTCAGCAGCACAAACCCCTCTGGAGTCCTACAGCAATACATCATTCCTTGAGCCCATCCAGAGGGAAAGTTATCATCTTGCCTCTACATGCTATGCGCTATCAATAAAATTTCTTACTACAAGGGAAGATTCAAAATGGAAAGGTCTTGGCACTTCAGTAAAACTGTGAACTCTGTACATACAAGGTATTGTCTAGAAGTTAAGTCATCATGATCTTACCAGGACAACTACTGAATTTAAAAATATCCATACCATTACTTTTACATGCAAAATGTACTGGGGAATAATCTCAGACTTTTATTAAGATGCAAAATTTAAGGCTAATAAATGCATAGTAAAATGCAAAATTTAGGTTCATAAAAGAAACTCCACTGAGATCATCATATTCAATGAAAGGCAAGCAACAAATGTCACAGACCATGAAAAGCAACCATATGTACTTAAAAAGCACATTTTTAACAACTGGCTTGCTTTAACATTATATACTATCTTATATACATTTACATATATATACATTATATTTGACATTATATACTATTTTATTTCAGGTTTGGAAAAATGCTTTGAAAAATGTGCATGTTAAATTTCAATCATTGCTTTTGTTATGTGTGAAATATTTAATAAAAGGCCAGAGATGTAAGTTGTAAATGCACTATCAACAGCAGACTGTAAAGCCATTTGGTTAATGGCCAAACAACCTACATCAGTACCTCGGCAAAGATGCATTAGAGAAACCTGCACCATCTCTCTCCCACAAATGCATGGATATCGAGATGTTAATGAAGAAAGTCCTGCCTTCTGCAAAACACAAAAACTGGTTGTCAAGCAGCAAAGAGAAATGTAGGAATACTTCATCAGAGGCAGAAATCAACCTCGAATGGGCTCTTACAGGAGTTTACAAACAGAGCAGCTTGTTTAAATCTCAGTGTACTGCAAATCCTTTTTCCTGAAGGAGCTTTCTTCTTTACTATCTAAAGCTTTCAACCATCAAGAAATGCACTTGACTGCTAAAATATGTGTCATAGAAGGTGCTAATTAGCCTTTCTGAGTACTGTTTCTTACTCACAGACATCCACCCTTTTGGATGGAAAACTCATAGTTCTATGTACCTTTACACAAAACAGCTTACTGATACCATTGCTGCATAACCTGTAAAACAGTTTATATATCACACAGCAAAAGTGTTAAATGTTAGTACTGGTTAGTCATTTTTGGCACGACAAATGTTGCTTGTTGTAAAATCAGTCATGTGGTAATGTTCAAGCAATGCCTTGAAGACAATCCTCCAGGTTCAGGAGAAATGCATGACCAGAACAAAGTCTTCTAAGAAAGGAAAACTACTTTTCCAATAGACTTGTGAGATTATTGACTTTTTCATTATTGACTTTTTTCATTAAATACAACTGTTCCAAGTGCTGGAAGATGTACCTGTGGAAGTCAAATTGTTTGGATTTTTCTGAAACAGAATTCCATTTCACATTAAATCAGCTTATATGAAAATTAAAGGTTTATTTCAGAAAAGTGGATTAAAAAAAAGGACAAATTTAAAACACTTAAAGGCACTAGCAGAATTTGAAAGATGATAGGATATAGACTGTGCATCTATTAAATATACTTCACATTCAATAGCTCAACAGCTCAGTGTGTTCCTGGAAGCAAGTCATAGAGGGGTGGAGTCAACTACAGCTATTTTTAGATCCCATCAAACATGTCAGCCTTGCATTTTCCTGCTCCCTGCAATTTGGGAAAGAAATCTGAACCATTCAAGCTGCTGGCCTGTTTGTTCTCTGCCCCCAGTTTCCACGCTGTAAGCAAGCAGCAAATCACCTGCTAAGATGAGGTAAAAAGCCCTGCTACAGATCATCAAAAGGAAGCAATTTCCAGGTCGGATAACAGGATATCAGCAGGACTTCAAAAGCACTGGCAGCACTACAATGAAGGCACTGCCAAGAGCCTAGATGGAAGCTTCTCCTTACAATGATTTTAAGGGGATATCTTGAAAGCTACAGTGGCATGAGCTGAGAGCTTCTCCTGCTAAGCAGGAAATGGATGAGACACGAACACAGCAGAATTTAAGTTCCAAGCCCCAGTGAGCAAGTGGTGCCAGGCACACCCTGGCCTGGAGAAGGGCCTTTTCCAGGCCCCCGTGAACCAGGAGTTTTGGGGAGCGTGACACAAACACCTGAATGACACCAGACAGAGTCAGCTGTATCCAGGCGGAAAAACTGTGTGTAATAAAATGAAATATAATAAAGAGAACAAAAACCAGATTCCTTTGCCTTATCCTGCTTTTGTCATGATCTAATTTGAAGTCACCTTATATGCTTTTCTCTCATAAATTAACTCTGCTGATTTTTTATGATGTACACCATAAGAAAATCCTGATGGTGTAACAATTTACCAAAATAAAACTTGCAAGTGATGTTTCATGATTTATAGTTTAATGATTCTGCTGTTGCTGACTTCAGACTGGAAGCTAAATAGCTAAGATATCTATATCCATGCATCCTTGCAAGCGATAGAAGTCAGGACGTTTATACAATTTTCAGCAAGCCCAGTTTCACATATTTACAGCTTGAAGTCAAGCTGACTAACAGTAGTGATGAATGGATCGTATTCTCAGAACATGAGTTTTGAAGTTCATCCTAAAGTAATTGATTTTGAGTAGTTACTCTCAGAAAGCAGTAAACTGAATGTCACTGTCAATGTTCAAAACGTGTTATAGCTGAACACTAGGCCAAACACTACTAGCATTATTTGAATACCTTACTGTATTTAACAGACCACTATAACTTTTATTGGTTTTAACATCACAAGCTGAAACTGACTTGAAAGAAAAACTTAAGCACTCTTTAATATTTATCCTAAATTTCACTAAGGCTTTTGAACACTCTTCCCACAGTTTAGCAGAGCATCTATATTTCAATGGAAAATAATATATTAATCAACTATTTCATCAGCGAATGTCATTTAACCTGACAGAACCATATAATACCCAATGGAATTGTTACTTGACTTGCTCTGAAAAATCTAAGTTATAACGAAGTGTCAGAAAACACACAACAGCATATTTTATAAAAATGTAGAACTAGCTACAGAAATTATACACTACTTTCCAGAAATGCAGAACTATCAGCTGATATACATAAATTTCTGTCTCTTCAAATATTTTAATATCTAAGTATGACCAAGACCACTGTAACCTTCTGTGTCAAGTGCATGCCCTTGTTGCCTAAAGGGCCAAAAAATACAGTGTTATCCAGCCCCTGTATAAGCATCACAGTTGCAGACTCCTCATAATAGTTCTTTACAAATCAAAGTGACTGCTAATAGGAAAAAACAGCCTTATATAGGAATGCAATGGCTGGCACATAAGAAAACAATACTCACATTCATCAGAACTGAAACTTTACAGGAGTTACTGACCAGCAAGAAATGACATCATGCAGGACTTGAAACAGTACATGGCAGAGGATGCCTACTTCTAGCACACAGATCTAATGTGCAAGTTACCTGTGGATACATATTGCTTATCAGAACAGTGCCTGAAAGAAAACACTACACTGACAGTGGTTAAAAGCAAAATCTTCAGACAAAATGGCTTTTCAGCAAATCTTTTTCAGATCTGTAGGGTTAGCAATAGGTTTGCTGCAAGCTTGTAAAATGTGTGCATTCGTAGTCAAGCTTTGCACTAACTTTATTCAAGTGACTATTACCCTGCTTTATGTGCATTTCTCATGTATTTTTTTTAAATTTTACATGTAAATAGTACTAACAGCTACAGAATTCTAATGAAATTTTATTAAAAGTACCAAGCCAAACACATACTCTGATGCTATCTCCTGCTTCAGTCATAGTTAATCCAGCATTTGAAGTACGTTGGTTGAACATGGAAGAAAATAATACTTCGGTAGAAAACTCAAAAGTATCTTCCCCAAGCGCATTTTCTAAGATATGTGTATTTGGTGCATTCAGAAAGATGTCTTCATCCAATGTATATTTTATGAGCCAGAGTAAAGATATCTCTAGAACAAATGCTAAGAGGATCCAGAGAGATGAGTAATGAACCTTCCGTGTCAGAGAGATGTTTTTCAATTCAAGTGTATGGCCTGCACAGCAGATTAAAGTAAGGCTACAGACACGCAATCAGCTGCAGCATCCCTTTGCAAAAACAGTTTGTGCATCGACCTAAATTTGAAATGAACCACATACTGATAAATAAATTGCTTGCAGCCTACTCTTGCAACCTAAGACACATTTTACAGGCTTAATATACAGCAGCTTACCCTTGCTACCCTCCTTCCCCTCATTTTTGAGATGCCCACTAAGCTACATTGCTGAAGTAGGCCCTCCCAAATTTTGCTTTAAATTTCTCTTTTGGGTGCTAACTCATTAAAAATCCCGCTGATACAGAAGTAAAGGATGCAGTACTATTTGCCATTTGCAAATCACACAGAAAAACAGCACATAGATTTCACTAGGTCACTGAACATATGGGTCCTGCCACCCAGAATCATTTTGTTCCCACTAGCTTTGTTCTCCTATTTCCTGGTACAGCTTTTCAGACCAATCTTCACTTTTGATTACAAGCAGAAAGCTTTTGGGTTGCTGGTAAAGTGACATCTTCCATACAATGAATAAAAATCCTACATTCCACGGTGAAGAGCAAAAGGAGTAAATGAAAAAAATACTCAAGACCAAAACTTTTGTATTTAGGCACCTGTAATTAAACTCCTAATTCTAGACTTGACAAAATCCCAAAAAGGGCTGATTTCCAGAGATAATGAACTCTGAAGAAATGGATCAATGCTCTGTGCCTCTAAAGTTAAGGCAGTGTGTATGCTTTTGTATAACTAGGAATACAATTTTAGTCAGCTGCATTTGAAAACCTTTGGTCATATCCATCACTGCAATAAAGAAACCTCAGGACAAACAGCTGGGCCTCCCTTTGCAGCATGAAGCCACAAACTGCAGTAATGAATGATGTCACTGACTCCCTCCAAACAACCCAGGTTTGCTGCTTTACAGAATGTTACAACTATGGTGGCAGGGATTGAGTACATTTAAGATCTGCGATAGATTTCAAATGTGCTAAGGTTGCTCCTGTGTTTGGTACAGTCTACATTCTGTCTTTTAAACAAAAACATGATTTTAAAACAATTTAGTTATCCTGGTGCAAATATTTGTGTGAACGCTTTTTTCTGTAAACTGCGCATGAATGGGTTTAAGCTGACCTTGAGTTACACACCTATACATAGAAACAAGTTAGCTCATTCTGAGCTCGAACTAGCCAGACACCAGTTGCATCCAGCCCAGAGGTCAAGCAACCACACCAGTGAAGTATTTTGGTTAACGCAGCAACTCGACTGAGCCTACTAACACCACCAATTTAGTAACAGATTCCAGTCCACAGCAGGTTCATACCCGGCCCTACCAGCACATGTTTGGAGCAAGTTCTTACTTGTATTCATGTAAACATGTCCTAAATGACCACAACCATCATCAATTTAATTGGCCAAGCACCCATCTACCTATTAGCAAGACCCGTGCTGCTGGTCAGCCGGTACTGACTAAGCTTTCATGCCTCTGTGCAGGCTTGGGATTCCGTGCAGGCACATGAGAGTTCATGATCACAGCCTCATTTCCAAATATACTGACGCTCAAAATGACTAAAACTACAAGTCAGTTTACAGCAATGCAGCTAAATTAGCAATCACGTCTTCTCGCTTTGTAAGTGTGCTTAATGTGAGTAGCTAAATGTGAGTCTTTAATTACGTCATTATCTTGCCAGCCTGAGTCAGTGCATTGGTCACAGTTTCTCCTGGATGATTATTCACACTTCTTACAGCAACACCTCCCAGCACACCCAAATATCTCAGGTAAAGTTCGCTTTACCTTGCCAACTTTTGTATTGGAGAAACTGGCACAGTTCCCTTCACTGTTTCTCCATGTACAGTCTATCTGACCACTGCACACTTGAAAACTTTAGAAAAGCCCTAAATTGTAAATGTCCAAGGTATCATGTCACTTAGCACACAGATGTTGAAGCAACAGACCATCGTGGCTTCTTTAGAGTACTTACTTTTCCAATGTTTACTGTTTCTCTTATCTGGCAATGACACTCTTTGAAATCTATTATTAGTACTGGGATTCCCAACCTATGCCAACACAGAATAATGCTAAAATTATCCTGCCCAAAGTGGCGTCACTTTCTACTTTTACCTCTCTAACTTTAGTCGGAGCAGAGCAGTATAATAACCTGAAGGATAAAAATTAAGGAAAATACAAAAAGCATGCATCCAGAATGTATTTTTTAAACATATGCTGCACAAGAACTGCAACACTGGGCTCACAGCAAATGGAGGGATAATATTATATACTCAGACAACATATGACAATACTCTATGTTTTCTAGTATAGAACCGTATTTATCAGTTTTATAGATGAATTTGTTAATTTCACTATATTTTATTTCTTTTCCTTGTTCCAGGTATACGTTTCACTTTCCATGTTTCCTTTTAAAAAGGCACTTCATTTCAAGAATGACCCAGTTAGTGCCATGGTTTTTGTCAGGTCTGAGTCACAACCACCTTATGCTGGTATCAGAGTACTTTGCTACCTATCTACAACTGCAGTTTTGATAATTTGTCCAGGAAAGTGGTCGCTATGTTTTCATAAATCTAAACAACTAAAGAGACAGGCATAAACTGAAGCAGAGAAGTTTCTTCAAAGTGTTAAGGCAAGGATTAGTCTTTTAAATTCAACAGTTTTGTTCTTGTGTTTCAGAATATACTTCCCTTAGGGAGTATGGGAATAAATAATCTCAGCTGTTCTGATATGCTCTGCAAGTATTAAAAGGGGTTTTTAATGGGCTAAAATGCCTGGAAATCCTTAAACTTCTCGCATCTACAAGTCAAACTTTAGCAGGGTGGGTTTAGCGTTTCACTCTTTTGAGGTAACACTGTAGGTAACCGCACCTTACATGCTGTGAGGATATTGCAGGTATCTGCTGTCAGCACCTTGGTTCCGTGCCAAAACCACAGAACCTCACACACTTCAAAGCACAGGTTTCCATTTCTATCCCTGGTCCCGTCTGGGACTGAGGACGCTGCAGCCACAGAACCCCTTTGCCACTGGCGGGGCCAAGAGACGAAGCCTGGCCGCTGCACCAGCAACGCCAACAACCCTGCAGTGGCTGCGGCAGCTCTCGGGACAGAGCCGTGGTTAGGGGAAGGCGGGGGGGAGCGAGGGGGTCGCCTCTACTCGTGCTTCTGGACACCTCCTCACACGGGGGCTTTGCCCTCCGAGACCGGCTGCCCACGGCGGGCTCGGCAGCGCTCCTCGGGCGCCGGGAGAACCGTACCTGGATGAGGCCGCGGCGGAGCAGCGCAGTGTGGACGCAGCCCGGCACCTCCGCTCGGAGCGACACCGAGCCGTTCCCGCTGCGCAGCCGCCAGCTCCCCCGCAGGCTGCGCCACTCCGGGCCCCCCGCGGCCGCCGCCCGCGGCACCGCCAGCACCGCCAGCACCAGCAGCGCCGCGGAGCCCATGGCCGCGCCCGCCCGCCCCTCGCACAGCCGGCACGGCCGCCAGGAGCGGAGAGCTGGGGCGGCGCTTGCAAGGGAGGAAGGAAGGAGTGAAGGTCGGCGCTGCTGAGGGCGAACGGGCGCGGCTGCGCGCGAGTCTCCGGGACGCACGAGCGGCCCTTACCCCTGGCGGCTGAGGGGACTCGGGGGCAGCGGCTGCGCTGCGCCGCCTCCCTGGCTGGAGCGGCGGTGGGCGCTCGCACAAAACCCTGCCCACGCACGCCAGAGAAAGTGCCGTTGTTGTTTTTGTTGTTGTTGTTGTTGGGTTTTTTGTTTGTTTGTTTTGTTTTGGGGGTTTGTTTGTTTTGTTTTTTGTTTTTTGTTTGTTTTGGTTTTGGTTTTTTTGGGGGGGAATTTTGTTTGTTTTGGGTTTGTTTTGTTATTGTGGTTTTTTTCTCCCATGAGGAAGCACAGCGGAACACTGGTGATAGGAGCTGCGATACCGTTACGAATCTCTCAGAAGGAAAGAGAAAAGGGCAGCGAGGTGGGAAGGAATGAGGAAGGGCTGTGACAACACCGCAGCGGGCTCTCTCGGTATTGGCTCCCTCGAGCCATGAGGTCTATATACGGCCTCAGACTTCCACCTCCTGTTTCCCATAAAATTACAGCGGCGTATAAAACCGTAAAAAACGTCATGAACATCTCAAAGTACTGTGATTTCTCGTAAAGCAGTGCTGGCACTGTTGCAGTGTATTTTGTTCAGAAAAATTGTGTGTTCATCTGCAAAGGGACAGAACAGTGAGCCTCAAAGAACCCAAAGTATGGTTTCCAAATCACACTGCAGCTTTCCTGTATGCCCTCACTAGTTTAATGCCTTCATTGACAGCTCAAAACCAGGAATTAAAGAAACAAGTTTTTAAATGGCTCGATGGAAAGAGTGGAAGACAATCCGTGGCCTGAGCTCATCTTGAGGTGTAACACCCACCCTACTTGATGCCTCTGCCCCCTCTGAGCCCTTGGTGCAGAGGGGCCCAGCTCAGCTCCCTGAACTGGGGATGTTTCACACCATGGCACGGTCCCCCCCCCCAGCTGAAGCTGTACAGCACGTAGAGAACTGAGTTTCATTTTACAGTACAGAAAAGCAAAAGAGTGACTAGCCCACATACCTTCAGGAGGTTGTGGCAGCACAAAACAGAGGAGCATCCAAGAACTTGATTTCAAGACTTGATTCCATGTCTGCCTGCTCACAGCTGTGAGCACATTACAAAGCAGTCGGTTTGCTTTTCTTTAGGTATGAATGGTTTTATTCCCCTCACACAGCTCACTATGAAATTTAAAATGCTCATTTCAGCAGCCATGCTTTGGTTTGTACAGTTTTGAGGTGGGATTGAAATGGTGGGGGTTTTTTAGTTTAGGCCATTTCTTTTGCAGGAGGGGTTTACTTTGGGGTTTTTTTTGGTGGCGGGGTTTCTTGTTTATTGTTAAAGCACAGTTGATGTTCCATCTGGATTCATTAAGTTTCTACTTCATTTATGAACCAGGTCAGAATCCTGGTCAAGAAAATAATATACTGTCTCAGAATACACTTAAGTGAGAAGGTGAAACATGCTTAAAAAACAGAAAACCATGCAAGTTCCTTTAAAGAAGTAATGGTACCATTAGTGTCACTTATCATCCTGTTATTACATGATGTTTTTTCTTTTAATGAATGAGTCAGGTCACTGTGCATACAAGGAAAGCAAACTACTGACTACATATAGGTGCCTACACGTGATTCTGCATAGAAATGCAATAGCATTCAAAGAAATCCCAATTAACTGCAGGACTTTATTCAGTTTTGTCATTTCTCTCCTCATGTTTCTTATTGTTTATAATTATAGACTGTAAACTTAGAGAAGGAAAGAATACATAAAGCACCTTGGGATGTTAGAGTTACTTTAGCAACATATATACAGCTTTTACACCAAATTACAGAAGAATAAAGTGTGACTGACACAAAAACATGCTGCTACTCCTGGTATGCAGCACAGAGTGCAAGAGTAAACTGCAGAACTCAGGGATTACCAGAGTTTGGTTTTCGCTCCTGGTTTTCACACACCTAATTCAGCATACCATAACAGTCTACCCTAGACTTGTCTTTAGGGCATGACTGAACATGGTCAACATGCCTTTATATTTTTGATACAAATCCTTTTGAACTGACAACCCTTCATTTCAATACAACATAAAAATGCTAGTCCTTCAATTCATCTACCATATAAAGAAAAAGTACGCAATACAACCATAGGTGTTTTTTCACCTGTGAGAGCACAGGGAGGGGCACAGTTCTGAAAAATACTGGTCCAAAAAGAAAAAAGTAGCTGATCTTTTTTTTCCTCTTAAAATTTCTGCTACTGATTTCAAAAAGGGATAGATGGGACCCATACTGTTCAGCAGCAGAAGTCTGTGCAGAAATTTAGCTGTTAGTTCCCATGTGTGTATTTTTAAGACTGAGTAACCCACATTCAATATATTGACTAACTGAAAGGCAGGTTCCATTTCAGTTCAACTCCCAGCCACCTTTTAGTGAGATTTAGAGAGAATTAAGTTTTAATGCTACCAAAGAACAATTTGCAAATTGGCTTTTTTCTTTTTTTAATACATTTTTTTCAGTAAGTCATGTGATAGCTTCCCAGTAAGAAGGAAACTGCATTTCAAGATGATTACTGTACTTCCGTGTTTTCTTTGCCGTTTATTCTTTCTGCTGAAGACTGACTGAAGCAACACACACACACATAAAAACCTCAACCTAAAAACAATGCTGTAATTAAGTATTCTGAGAACATGCTGTTTCCTTGTTCAAGGCTTATAATTAAGTTAAATCATGTTTCATTTTCATGTCCCAGTTTTAGGGTTTGTTTTTTGTTTGAGAGCATTTTTAAATGAATGACATTTTTGCTGTTTAAAGATATGAAAGTTTTAAAGGCAGTGGTTTTATTTTTTAAAATCTTAAGACACAAAACAAGATCTTTTGTGTGCTTTTTTACTGTGTACCACATTAACATTATTTTCTGAAATCCCACAAATTTAGGTTGCTACTATTATTACTTTGCAGTACTGCAAGCAGATATTCTTATCAACTAAGACAAAAAGCTGAAGGCAAACCTATGCCTTTGACTCTGTCAGAATAAATTCAGAGTAGTTCCGTTGAAGCTGCCCAAATTCTGCCATGTTAATCCAAAAGTCCTTTGTTTCCAATTGCATATGCAGTTTCTATCATCACAACTGCTGCTGTTTTCTCTTTCAAATTCATGTTAAATGAATTCATGCAAAGGTTTCAAACAGGTTCTTGCAGATTTGGGTGCAGTACTTCAAGATATTACTGCCCCCACCTGTCCACCCTGTACTATTCTTCTCCTGAAGGTAAACATCTCTGAAGCAAAACAGGACTTGCGTTCACACCAGTCCACATCAGGGCATGCTGTCTCTTTTGGTAGCTGTGCACTGCTGAGGATACCACCACCACTGACCATCTGTCAAAGGTGCAAAGCAACTAAAGGATCATCTACCCTGTGGAATTTTGTCTAGATGCAGAAGTATCAATGCAGACATGTCGGATAAGTACTGGTATGAAACTGGACTGGTGTTTGTATGACTAAATACCTTCAGGCAGCACAGCATATCCATATGAAAGCCCCACAGCTCCTCAACATAACACCTGACCTCTGTTTCCTGACTGCCTCTGCAGAACAGAACTGCTGTGCAAAATAGTTACTCCCTGGGCTGGGGTAAAGGCCATATGATGCAGGGAGCTCTCCAGCTATGGATTTGTAAAGGACGTTATTCCGTATTTATCTTGAATCCCACCCAAAATGATGTTAAAAATAAAATGAGGAAATAAATTAAGATTGCTTTTAGAGGAGGACGCTATTCATACAGCACTAGAAGAGAATGTTTTACTAGGTTATCATGAGCAAAATACAAAGTAGGCCTAAAGTTTCTTTCATAATTCTGGTAAAGTCAGTAGGTCATTGCAAGGGGATTTCCTTAGCAAACAAAATTACTCAATGCTAGCAATCACAAGTAATTAAAAATAAGTATGTGGAAGAGAAGTACTGCTGCAGGCAAATGCTATAATGGAAGGGAAAAAGCAAAATATATGTAATAATAATTTTAAAATTGCATAAGCAGGAAGACAGGTGATACCTTGAATGTAACCTTAAATTTCATCAGATATGCTGGGCCAAAAGCTTGTATTTCATATCTCTACATAACATCTTGCTTTGAGATGAGCTCAAAACACAGGATTTAGGTTTCAGGTCACCACCTTCTATAGCACAGACACAAAAAGTGGAAGGATCTTTAAAACCAGCATGGCCAGATTTCTACAGACAGGTTCTTTAGAAGGTGGAATTCCCACAGCTTTTATTCTCTTCATTTTTTAAACAATTTTGAAACAATCCTAATCTATTTTTAAGATTACATGACACTGACCATTGTCGTTTACCTTTTGTTTCATGAACAGCAAAGTCACTGTCTGAAGACCAGGTATGGTGCTGTCCAACCTCGCCATCAACTCTCATTAAAACTCACTTAAAACATATTGAGAATCAACGCCAATTCTCTGTCACTTACAGGAAACTAGCCTTTCTTAAAGGTCTAAAGCTAGACAGTCATCTGTCTGCAATGTACAACCACAATACAATGTACGAAAAAAGCCTCGTCCCCAAAAGCCTAAAATTAAATCCCTCAAAACGTGCGTATTGCAGGTAACAAACAGTTTCTCCCATGATGGAAGTTTGAGAGGCTCACTGAGCCTTTGTACTTGGCACTTTACCAGCTGAGTGCAGTACACACCAAATAGAGCAAACTAAATATGAAACATACTGTTTTAATGAATGTTTTCTGTGCAGGTGACTATTACGAGAATCTCAACATAGGTTTATAGCTGATGAACTGGATGACTAAATGGATTTGGAGTTGAAACAGCTGGGAGTTAGATTTCTTTTTCTAACTCAAGTGACTCTAGACAAACTACCGGGGCAGGTTAGGACCTCTGTTTCTCAGACTTTCAGTGGGGGTAATGCACCTGGCTTCAGCGCTAGGACAAACTATTAATTTCTGCAAAAATGACTCAAATGTAAGCACCGGGGAATATTCAAAATAAAACTGTGGGCACTTGAAAGAGACTTTTTTCCCCGTTGAAAGATTAATGATTATTTCAACACCTGTAAGAACTTCCAGAATTCTTAATCAATGAAGTCCCCACTGAATTGACTCAAGGCCTACTCATGCAACAGCATAAGCCAAGAGCCTGTCTACGTATGAAAAAATATTCACTTGTCCAGTGTGAATGATTCCATTGCAAACCCCTTATGTAACGGAACCACATCCTCATGCAGTCCAGGAGGCTACATGCCACATCACTCACTGCACTGGTACAAATGTCTCAGGAGTAAGAGTTATTGGAATTGACTCATTCACACTCACGAAAGAGACATTTTTTAATACGGGCTCTATTTTTTTCCCCAAATGACTTAGTACATAAACAGCACTAAAAATACTACTTTATACATACACCCATCTGTAAAAATCAAAAAAAAAGCATTACATACTTGATTCTCACTGCAACAAAAAGGAAAAGACAACTGCAATATACAAAGATCCTATATATTCTAGGATCATAGAATATCTCAAATTGGAAAGGACCCATAAGGATCATCAAAAGTCCAACTCCCTTGCAGGATTAAATAAAACTAAACCATATGACTAAGAGTATCATTCAGTTGCTCTTTGAACTCTGACAGGCTTGTTGTTGTGAACCACTTCCCTGGGGAGCCTATTCCAGTGGCTGACCACGCTCTCAGTGAAGAAGCTTTTCCTAATGTCCAACATGAACTTCTCTGATGCACCTTCATTCCATTTCCTCATGTCCTCTCATACTGACTACAAATACCTTGTTTTGCTACTAGTAAAAATTTTAATCTTATGATATATGCATTGGAAGAAGGAAATGGAGGCAGTAGTTTTATGGCTAGAAACATGAAGAACCTCAGGGATTTGAACCTTTGTCTCTTCAGCTCAGTTGTTGGTGAAGGAAGGGGAGTGGCTATGTTAAGATACTACTTACACTCATTTTGTTTATAGCTAAATTCTCAGTCCACTGGATCCAAGTAATCTGGTGCTCAAATTAGTGCCTACATCTTTGATTACTGCTACAAGTGTCACAATTCCATGAAGAAGTCCCTTTTTTCTCACCACTGGGACTGTAGGTAAGCACAGAGGCAACAGCGGCCTGTAAGAAAGGTTCTAAAAACCACAAGAGATCACTGCCTGGAATCCTCTAAAATTGTTTCAGAAAAATCTTCAGCTAGTCTAAACTGCTATAGATCTAATGAAAGGAAAAAAACTTTAATTAAACCTTCGTATAAAACACTCAGCATACATTTTGATGTCTATAGAACATTTCAAAAAAGTGCCACAATATTTGAAGTTTTAATTAGTGAGTTGGCGAGTGAACAGCCACCTAATTTTGTGGCAATTTTTACTTACTAGCAGAACAAACAGCATTCAGCAAACAACTATTTCCAGAGATATGGCTCTCTCCTACTAGGGTTTCTTCATCACAGGAAGCTGTCATGACTCCAGAATGTTATTAAGCACTTACAGAGTTCAAGATGCAGAATCATCTTGAGTACTTATCTGTCAATAAAGGTTCTATTATGTTGATTCTCTCAGCATTTTTTGAATACAGTTTATATACGGTGGTCTTATTGACAAATACAGTTTTAAAGGCCTGGAGCTATGCCCTGAGGAATTTCAATCACAATAAAAAGATACTTAAAACTAAAAAAATATTTTAGGCAATTCAGTCTAATGAAGTTCTTCAACGTGCCTAGCAAGTTGACAAGTAACTTGCTATTCCACAATATTCACTTTGGAGTCCTCCATACTTGGTCCCAGACATGAAGGTTTACTCGGAAAACAGAAGGGCACAACAAAGTTTCTCCTGCCACCTTCTGCTTTGACAGCTAGCAGTGGACAGCTTAAAGCTGCTGCATGACTGCGAAGAGTCACTCATTGTTTAGTGAACATCTTGGTGGTAATTTGAACTTGGAGGTTTTTCAAGACCTCTTTTGTTGTGTTCTTATTACCAAGGATGCTGATCTGCTGTTTATCCTTCCAGCTTCCCGTAAATGACCCATAATGTTGTAACCACCAACTATGATTACTGCTACTTCCTCCTAGCATAACTCTTCTAGAAGAGCTTATCGGTCTGCTGCAGCTGGCTCAGAAGGTACAGCTGGCTGCCCTCTCCTCTGTCCACACCCTAAATTATTCACGATGTATATGTCAGCATATGCTTCATGGTAACTACTCTTTAAAAACTCAGAGAGACTTAAAACATTGTGTTCTTCCCTTTCACTCTTTGTCTCTGCATATCTGCACTCTAAATTTCTAATCTTAATATATGGCAGTTGTTTTGCCTGTACTTACCTCACCTAAAAACTTAAGTTTCTTAACCCATGTTTTTTAGTATTTTTACAAGCTTTCCTCCCAATTAGAATGACTGCAGCAACTGAGTAAAAAAATTATTTTCTGTTACCCCTTCCCCCTTCCTTCCTACTTTGCACCTCAAGAGGCATTACTTGCCCTAGCAATTGTATTAAATACTGGCTCATAAATTGGAAGCACTCAAAGAGCCCCCAGGCGCTGCCTAGCTAAGTTACGTGAAAGACATTCCCCATCAGATCAGGGAAGGCAACAAAGAGAAACCCTATCTAGCAGGGCAGGTGTATGGGGCAAAAAAGAGTTCAGGTCTCAAAAGGGTGGAGACAAACATTGTAGGGTGGCTATGGGAAGGAAAACAAGGTTAGGACAGCTGATTGTTCAACTACAACCTATTCCTGTATCATGTCTCCAGCTCTGGGAACCAGAGATGATCTAGCTTCAGATAAACAGCAAATGGCAACTTCTCTTTTCATCTTCCTTTTTTTCTCCCCTCCCACCTCCCGTAAAGCACAGCATACTGCATGTGTAGACAGAAAGATGCCACATCAGTCACGCTAAAAGAAAAAAAAAGAAGGCTGTTTTCAAGTGAAGTTTTACATCCAAAAGTTTTAAGGTAACTGGTCAGTATTTTTCCACAAACCTGCCTTTTCAAGTTTCCATTCTGAAAAGTTGGAATGTTTTTCTACATCAGTCTTATCAGTATTGGAAAAAATATTATGTGCAAAAATATGTTTCAGGATTCCCTGTATTTTCTTTGAGCTTGAGTTTTCTCATATCATTTATAGTTAATCCAAACAGAATGCTTATTTATTTCTTTCCCAGTTTGTAAGTAAATAGTTAAGGCTATGAAAATTCACATGCTTTGCACCAGAACAGTAATTCCGAGTGTGAAGCATAGCACATACGAAGTAGCAAAGGAAAAAAGCCACGTAAGTAGCAGCCATCTACCTACCTCCCCTCTAATTCAATTGCTTGCGATGGTGTGATGATATGCTGAAGTGCTGCTTTAAACGAATTTGGAATGGATTCTCAGGAAACAAAAATCACTGTGTAAACAAGACTTAAGAGATATCTCATGAAATACAACTCAAACTGTAAAAACATTAAGAGCAGTTAGTACAATCAGTAAAATCAGGGGGTCACAATTCATTCACACAAGAAAGTTCTACCTCTTACACTGCCTAGACTTACTAACTGCACTTGTCCTCTGGCACCTCATTACTGAGTTTAGACCAGACAGATATGCTTAAGAGGTGCGATACTTTAAGGGACTTTTCACAGACACAGAGATTGAACACCACCCAGTCCCAATACTAAATTCAATTCTCCAGCCAGCACTAATCCATTCTATAAAAATATCAGTGCCATGTTCCAGAAGTTTGTTCTCCACTAAGTTTGTTATTTGAGAACTCCTACAATCACTATCAGTGATACTTTCCTCAATGCTCTTTTGAGTACAGACACAAAATCTAGCATCTTGCAAAGAGGTCCGGACCTCATACACCAATAAGAACATTCCAAACCTTGCAACAGGAAAAAGAATAATGGTTATATTGAATAATACCTTCAATTACTAAGATACCTGTGAATTAATTAAGTTTTCGGCATTCACTGTCACAGCGGGATTAATACCATGACAAGTAATCTGTAAACCTTGTTTGAGCAAGAGTATCCCTCCCTAAATAATTACCAGCTTCACAATGAGCAGTGGTCTTTGTCAGAGATGACAGATCTTCACTATTTACCTTCAAATTTGCTAGGAAGAAGGGGTTATAGACTCACATTAAGTTCTGTACATAAGGTTGTAAATGGCAGTTCCTCACTCAGATGCCAAGAGGATCAGAGTTGCACGTTCAGTAGAAAGTTCCAGAACATCCCCCAAAACACCCAACACCCCACAAAACAAAACTGAAACAAACCCAACCAAACAAAAAAACAAGGAGTCATGACTGAACATAGTTTATTTTTTGACTGGCATCAAATACTGTGAGATAAGAAGTACTGAGGGTTACCTGGCCAGAGGGGAAAAAAACTGGAGGACTGATTTATAAACAAGCACAGGCTTTTGTGTTCCTCAGCAGAGATGAAACTACCATATTCAGTATCTACCAATGTTTTCTAAGACAAGAACATCACCAGTTAGGCAGCTCTTCAAAACACAGGAAACAATTTGTGCATTCCCTCTAATGAAACAAGACACCACATCTGAGAGGCTAAACTTGAGTCAAAATTTCCATCCCAGATAAAGGTAAAGGCATGTCCAAATTCTGTCTCCACAACCACAATATGCCAAAGCAGCTGGAGCAAAGCCAGCTGCCCAGCTAGCATTCTTGCCATGGGGACAAAGTTGTATCACCACCTTCTAAGCAACTGATCATACTCTGCACACATTAAGTCTCTGATGGGACAATGTACAGTTAATATGAAGATTAATGAAGTTAAGGCAAAAGCTAGAACGATCTAGATTTGCAAAACCTAAGCAGAGCTTGAGTATTTCTGCTTGTAGCTCCTGAAGGGGAACCAATCTCAAGAGCAGCCATTTAAAGAGAGCACCCTACTCTCCCAGAGTACAACCCTAGATCAAAAATCAGCATTAAAAGCTGTTAAAAGCTGGTGAAAAACATTTTCTGATCAACACTGTATGTCTCCTGATGAAGTTTTCTCCTGTCACAAACTAAAAACTTTCACTGTTTGAAGGAGATACTGAAATCTCACCATTTCCAATGCACAGACAAAAAAAAAAAAAAAAAAAAAAAAAAAAAAAAAAAAAGCAAAAAAAGCACTGTTTTGGGCAAACAAAATTTTCAAGCATTACTTTACATAGAGCTGTCCTATCAAATTCACTGTTTCACTTCTGGCACCTATCACTGCAAAGATTATGCTTATCACCTCTTCTAACCGACCAAGGCAAGACAGCTGCTCTAGAAATAGTTACAGCTGTTACTGCTGCTTACCTGGAAGCTACTGAACTCTCTCCCCCACAACGGACTGACATTAAACAAACCCCTGGGGTACAAAAAACCAAACAACAACAACAAGACACACAAAAAGCCGGACTGCTTTGAACTACTTCTGAAGAAGAGTGTTTCCTTCGAAATGCATTGGAGACCACAGTTTCTGCAGAATTTACTGTTGCATTAATTGAGAACGGTCAGTCAGTTTTGAGGCTCCAACCAAACAATCACAAACGCCAATTTAGGAACTGTTCTGTACCCACCTGCAAGAGCTCATCTGTCTACTCTCAGAACTGCTTTTCCTAAGGCTACATCTGAACTGCTATTCAGGCTAACCTAGATGCTTAAAATTACAATTTATGAACTATCATATTCCAGATTATTTTGAAACCAGCTAGTTTTACATTAGATTGCATGAATTGACAGCAGCACAGTTCCACTTCACAGTAATACAGGCAGCCTATCTTTACCTTCCACACTTTCTCTTTACATCATGTGTTTACCCAGTTTTGTTTCTGGTGTTACTATGCCTTCTCTGTACTGTTGCCAATATATTAAGCCCTCAGCATTATACTGAAAATATTTCAGCCATAATTACAATATGCAACAATTGCCTATCAGGATCTGAATCAACAGTTCTTCAATTTCTGCCCATTTTATATTTACATTGAAGGCACTGGGGTAAAATGCTATCCATTCAATGACACCAAGAACCAAAGAGCATAAAGCGAATTAATCCCATGAGTAGCATTTTGTTTTTGTTTTCAGGTTTGAAGGAATTAATATAGTCTATGTTCTATTAAAATAACCTTTCTACATTAAGATTCTTTATTGATCGTGGATTATTTATCTCATTCCATTGTTCTATTGCTAATTTTTTAATTTAAATAATGGAGATGGTTGTCTTAGCCTCATTTTCATATATAAAACTACACACAAATCAGGGAAAACCAAGTGATTTTGAAATGTTTTGGACAGCTATAAACACAGCAAGAAATCTCCAGCTGATTTCCAACTATGCTTTAAGTTTTACTAGGACTTTAAGTTTGACTTGTGGACAGCAGATTTCTTGTGCATCAGTAGCTACGTGATGGACCTATGGCATCTGCTTCTGATGATAATGCCTGCTAAAATACTATTTTTTATAGTAGTGAAGGATTTGAAATAAAACAGCTAGGGAGAACAACTGAGGGGAGGCTGCAGAGAAGAATACAATTTAGAAGGTGTTATTTAGAACATTTCTGGCTGTAAATATTTAAACCCTCAAGTTATCTGTTAATTAGCGCAGACTCCTTTTTGCTTAAGCAACTATCCGATCTGACAGGAGCAGTGTGGTACGTTTGCACAACTATTTCCTAACTAGTTGTCTCTTTATCATCTGCCAGACTGTAGTTCCGTGCCTCCTGTAGCAATCAAAGCTTGCTGTTGTGGTCTGCTTAAAGCCAGACTTCTCAGAAAAAGTTAGCATTTATAATCTTTATATAAAAATTATGGCACAGTGCAACTGAGTGGCATGTTTTCACTCACATATGCAAAAATGTGTATATACTCATTTTTTTCAACCAACACAGAAGATAATGTGTGCATCAGGAGAAAGGCAAAGAAAAAGAAAAGATCCCTAACCAGTACCGCAGATCAGTTCTTCCTGCATCATGAAAAGACACTTGTACTTAAAACCACTCAGTTCTTCAAGTGAAATTTCAATAAGCTGACTGGAATCATGTTGTTAAACTGAAACCTCAATTAAACATAGCAATAAATCTTTAAAAAAATTATTCCAGAATGAACGCTCCCTTTCCTTTCCCTGCTATATGTGTAAGTGCCTTGGCTTGACACTTTGTTCTCTCTAAATATTCTCAAATGAAAGCCATTAAAAAAAAAAAAAAAGAGCTATTTTGTTTAATCCAATTCTTTTAGGATGGAGCTACCCCTGTGTTCTGAAGCTATTATGGCATTTATCATCCTGGAATAAACCTTTTAGTTCTGTAGGAATCAAGATCCGTGATGTACTTTTGAGATTGAATGTGGTTTTGAGTAGGTAGATTACTCATTGAGGTCATCACTAATTAAGGTTTTAGTTTTGTGTGTCTTAGAATTCTTCATCATCACCTTACTGGCTCCTGATTATCAGCTCCTCCCCTTGCCCCCTGCTTGAACAGCAAGCCCAAACAGAACTTCTGCAGGAAGCCTGCATGAGACACTACTGAGACTGCTCCAAGGACAAAACACCTGTCATTTCCCACTTCACAGAGAGATTTTAAATCTCTGCACGACCTTCAGCATGTCTATATAACATCTATAATTCACCCTCCTTTCATCAACACACACTCTAATTACAGAAAGTTACCAGAGAGGGTCAATGACGGATGCAAAAAAGAAACATGCAGTGGTCCAAACAAGATTTCCATCTTCCATGTAAAATTTTACCACCTTCTCCTTCCCTGACCCACCATCATCCACACCTCTTTGCATTTCATAAAGCTTGGTGCCTTATATCTCAAAAAACACCTTTCTAGTCGATCAGGTAAGCGATATCAGTGGCTATAACAACACAAATAAGCATCAAATAATTACTATTACAAAAAAGAGGGCAGCACATTTGTAAGCTTAAAAATAAAAACTTTTACCTCAGTTATAATTCTAGTGGCAGCTGCATTCCAACTTTCCAGCAATATGGAGTAAGCAAAAATCTCAGGTTAGCAGAAATACTGCATGAACGGCAGCTTCATAAGCAAATTCTAGAATGTCTTCTGTGAGACACATGCTGCTAAAGAGAGCCCAGGTTTCTAAATTTCAAGCCAACTAGACTTTTCAAGACTTGAAAATAAGTTCACTTTCATAGTTTAGAACCAGAACAAACCATGTCCAAACTACATGTTCAAATTTTTATAAAAATTAAGGTTTAACATTTATTTTACATCTAGCTTTCCACATCCATGTGGGGACAAGGAATCAGAATGTACATAACTATAAGCAGTGCAAAAGTGGTGCCAGTGAGAAGTCACAGATGCACAATAAAGTGATAGTACAAGACTAGAGAAAATTAAGCTATGGATGTTAAGAATGGAGACCAAAAAAATTAAACAAGAAAAAATATGAAGGAAGAGGGCAGGAAAGAGGAGAGTCGGATGTTTAATAATGCCCTTGTTGCTGCGAAGAGAAACTAATGGCACAAGACAATGTTTCTTGTAGAACAAAAATCCAATAGCAATGAGTCTTTATTCACGTTTAGTCACCTGACATGAAGAAAGTGTCTGTTGCATTAAAATAGTCATCAATGTAAATGGCAGCATGGCTGAACAAGTCTTTTTCAATGGTAACGAACATCCCACATAGTAAAGTCACTTCAACACAGCCTCATGACAATTCCCACATCAAAACAGTACTTTATTTTATAATTTTTTTTGCCTCATCATTACTCCCACATTAAGATCTTTCAGTTGTCAAGTGTACAAGGTGAAGAAAAAGGTTCTCAGTCAGCAAACGCGGGTGCATCAGGAAGTATCTCCGCAATACACCACTTCAGATCTGCTGGGTCCCAAGTCCATCCGTGAACGCTGGGCTCCCAGCACCAAGTGTAGCACACTACTACGGCTACACTGCTATGTTAGCTTATTAATTCTGCATACATCAGGCCGAGCAATGTGTCAACCTGCAACAGACTGAGCATTATAACTGAAAATGGCAAAAGATTCACTCTATTGAACTTTACATCATTATTTGATGTTAAACAATGAGGCAAATGCCAACAGTATATACAAAAACCAGCTTTGCTTTTACAAAAGATTTTGTTTCCCATATTGATTAATCCAGGCAGCTAACTCATTGGTTTATGCAACTTTATTGAAGAAAATAAATCAATTACTAGTAGAGCTATTAGTTGATCACTCATCCATTGACAACTTGCATCATTTATTCAGTGCTATATTAAACAGTGTTTTGGAAGACAGATTAACTAATAGCTCCAAGCCTCCTAACAAAATTTAAATGAATTACAAAAATGTTCTTAAACCCTATTTTGGAATACAAGGGATGTTTGACTTCCAATTTCCATTCTCTGTAAAACAAGAACTGGTCATTCCTTTATTGACATGCATAAGATACATCACATTTTCTGTTCTGCTGATGCTATAGATTCAGTACCAATTCTCCAGACACATCAGTTATGAGCAAAAGTAAATAATAAAACCTCAGTTCTCTAACACTGGAAGGTTTGGAACAAGATGGATGTTGCTACAGCAATGTTACTTCTTTGATGGGAGAAAACTGAACATCCATCTCCCCTCCCCCCTTCAGGTGATATCTTCAGTATCTGTTAGAGCAGTGAGGAATGTTTGTTTTTAATCTCATAACCAAGTTAGAATGAAGACATTGGCCACATAATACACATGCTCCATTAAAAAAAAATTCTGAATCTTGGGCAATTGTTCTTGTGTAACTACTTTACAGATTCTAAAAGCAGTTATTGTCCAAAGCTGGAAGAACTAAAGTCTTCTCAGATGAGCATGTGCATGAATGGAAGGAGGTAAACAAAAAAATAAAAAAGATGAGGTCTGATAGGGGAGCAGCCGGATAAGAAAATCAAAAAAGGAACAGTAATTTAAAGTTTATTCCAGCTATAATGCAGGTTATTCTGACTTTAAGGTAGCATCACATGGCGTACTTCTGAGTCCATTCCCGAGATATTCTGTTGTACCTGCAAACAAAAACAGGAAGTGAATTAATGTCAGCATGAAAATAAAAATTTCCTAAACAGTTTATGATTAATTATAACTTTATCCCTATCTCCCTATTCTCTTTACACTACAAGAACTCTCTTTCTGTACTAAGATATACCTGAACTGAAAAAACCTGAACAATTCCTTCTGTAGACAAATCAGGATATTCTCTAATTTATAGGAAAAACTTGAAATTCATGACAAGCCAATTTGCCAGAAGTCTGTTGTGAGAAAATGACTGAGGAAGGAATAAAGACTATCTGAGATGGGAGATGCAAAGGGAGGATTTTGTTTAAATATTGCTCTTAGGTAAGATTACACTGTATCACATGCCATAAGTAAAGATTATTTGGTTAATAATATCATTGGATACAGAACATCAAATTTCCCATTTTAAAGAAAAACAACACTAAACATGTCTTCACACTTAATACTCTCTTTCCACACAAATACACTGCTCAAACAATTTTTAAAGGACATTGAAGTACACTACTTCCACAGGAACTGAACTGACAATTAGTTTTCACTTAACTCCATGCTTGTCAGTAAGAAGTTAATTTTCAACTATACAGGCAGAACATAATCCCCATATGTTTTCCTACTTTTTGTATGTGGAAGACAGACACTGCTGTATAAAAAAAGTTGAAATTTGGATTGTCTAAATTCACCAATGTCTCTTCATGAGGTCTCGCTACATGCATCACTTTGAACCAAATTCTGACAAAATCTGGGTAAATACTTACCAGAACAAGTTGACAAGCTGGCTCAGAACTCAGTAATTATTTCATACTAACTTCTCTTTTGGGGCCATGCAAGAGCAGTAGTTGTGAGAAATAGTGACTAGCCACTATATTACACACTAATCACAGATCAAGCTGTTAAATTTCCAGGTTCAGTAACTGGTGCATCCATTATCTGTTAGTTAATCCAGTGCTTAGAGCATGCAGCACCCAAGTGCTGACAAATTTCCATTTTGTCAAATGCACCATAATGTGCAGATATTCTTACCCTACAGCATAGCGTATTTCTCTGTCCACTCTCTTGCTAACCTATTGTACCTAATTGGACAAATGTATTTAGCATTAATATATATATGAAAAAACCAAACTAATAATTCTATCTGTGCAAAATGTTAAAAGTACCTCAGGAAAATAAAGTTGTTGCAACACAGATAGGAAAAAAAGTTCTGCAGCCTGTTTTCAAGGGGAGCACCAAAATTATAGGCCAAGCTGCTGCCAAATGAAAGCACCAAAAAAACGCAGCTATCTTTTCTTCATTATAAAGATCTAACTATACTCTATTTATGTGCAGTAAGCAAAAAAATGGGGAATATATACTGTAAAATACTTCCCCACATGAGAAAAAGATAGTCTCCTTCACCCACAACTTCAAAGCTGCTCAGCTCCTCTGTTTTTAAATTATGCACCACCAAGAATAGTCACTTCTCTGACACACGAGTCCCCTCCATCTCGGATTTTCACAAAAGGCTCACTAAACACAACTGCTGTCTGACAATGCACTCTTACAAAGTCTGTTATAAAGTACTAGTCTTGTGCAACTCTGTACTTACTTGTCTCTGTCTGTTTTATAGATACGTGCAATCTCTGGCACTAGTGGGTCATCTGGATTTGGATCACATAACAGTGAACAAATGGATAAGAGAACTGTAAAAAAAAAAAAGCATTCTCAATAGCAAAACAGGAGCAACAATCTCAAACAATGGAACACAGATCTTTACATGAGCACAATGTCAGCACAGGAGAGAACCTAAGAAGTATTTTCCTGATAAACAGCCAAATATATCTGTAACTCGCTCTAAGTAAAAAGCCCAGAATAAATTAAAAGTTTGTAAGAACTATTTGTTTCCTATTTCCCAATAGTTACAGCTGTCAGTGAGCACATGAGAACAGCACTGTTGTCCCCTGCACTATGATGTAACATAGCAGCCAACAAAAGCACATTATGTACTCTGATGACCAGCATATCCATGGTTTTCATCACTAACGCTAGAAAACCTTCAAATTTAAATTTATTTTTTTTCTAAATCAGACTGACTTCTTTATCTGTTGCATGTAAGGTAACAACACCCTGGTCTGCACTGAATAAAACTACATGTATGTTGTAAAAAAGAGTAACACTGTTGTAGGCAACTAAGGCAACTGAGGACTTCATTTCCTACTCTCACAGCAGTTTTAAAGGAAAACAGTGAAGCATTAAAATATAGGGAATCCACATTCAAATCACAAACTGACTCCTTGGACAGACAGGATTTACAAGTTCTATAGACAAAAGGTCTCTGATGGATCTTTTGAAGCCATAGAGACTGTGGGTTTGAGGCAAAACAATTTGATCATCATGAAAGTATTTGAGAATTATCTGTTATTTACTATAGTAAAATGAGGAAAGCTAAAAATCTTCTACTGCAACACAACATCAATTTATCCTGAAGTAGGATCAGAAAGCTTTGTTCATGATGCAATACAATGCCAGTGCACATGGCAGAAAACAACATATATAAAAAACAGTTTTATTCATCTACCACAGATATGTCAAGATAACTCTGCATGTTATTCTAGACATTCAAAAAATATGCAAATTTCATTATTAAAAACTGACTTTAATTTAATCTTTAATTTAATATGCACGTGTGTATCTACATGGACAGCTGCAAACAAGCAGTTTCTCAGTCTTAGCTCGAATACACCACCACAGGCCTAATTCAATCCAAATGCTGGCAGATTCCTCTGGGACCAATGAAGCAAACTCTGCTAATACTGAAGCAAGTGGCCAGACAAGGCCTTAGACAGCCGTGTAGCAGAAGGTGTTAGAAAAAACAGATATCCACTAAAAATGCAGTAAGGCACCATTATCAAACTAAAAGCACAGTATTCAGTACAAGTTGGAAACATTTCTCGTTCATGAAAGTTACCTTTAGAAATAGTTAAAGCAGGAGACCACTGTGATCTGAGAATATCAAGACAAATGCTGCCATTACTGTTAATATTTGGATGATAGATTCTTGTTGTAAATGCAACCTGCAACACAAACAAAAAAAAAAGCGTTTTGGTCTACGATGACAACGATGGCATCCTTTCTTCTCAGTAAAGCTTTTAGTCAATTCAATTTACTCTAAAAGAAAAGGATCAAGCAGTTAAACTGCACCAAATTCAGGGAAATGCGCCCAAGCCACAATCTCTCAGTCTCCCATTACCAGGCACTATTTCAAACAGAGCAAGGGCAAGTACAAGGCTGTGTTTTAATCACAGCTGCCTGCATGATGAAGACACTCAACAGAAGTGCCTGAACCACAGCAACAGTGCTGTCACACAGCTAAGGAACTTCAAGTACTGCAGTCACTCCAAGGGTACATTTTCATATTGACTGAAAATTGGAAGACAAAGGCAGCGGCTGATAAAGCTACCAAAAAAAGAGCATATTTTGCAATTACTGTCAAATTCTAACAGATAACCTCTTCGATTTGAGGCACTCAGCAAGTTAATCCCTACCCATAGTGTCACATTCCTACAGACCAATCCAAACAACTACACTAATACTTGACAGTCACCTCAGCGAGAACTCTATTATAGTACCACTAAGTAACACTGTAGTAAAGCTAATGAGTTTTCCTATCAGTTAAGAAAACCAGAAATAACCCCAGATATCATTCCAAGACATTCCACATTCATACACATGGATTTGCTCATAAAATATATGCTAACACACCCATTCTTGTGGTAGTTAGAATGGGACCCAGCCATCTAATATACTGTAAGAATGTGTGAAAAGAAGTGAGAACTGGACAACATTACAACACCGAGACTGACAAGTTCTTTCCTGTACTCAGTTCTTTAAAAAGCACTAATTTCACAAATTAGAAAGCAATACCTACCTTAGGTGGTTTGAATGGGTAGTCTGTAGGAAAGTGAATTGTCAAGAAGAATACACCACCCTGATATGGACTGTCGTTCTGTCAAAGCAAACAAATAATTCCCCTATTATCATCTTTAGGACTAAATACCACCGAAGATCTTGTTTTTAAATAAATAAAAGGAGAGGAAATTTGTTTAAACAACTCAAATGTTTAATCCACCAGTACAAGAGAGATGCAATTAAAATCAGTTACTACTTCCTAAGGTAAGTGACACAGAATATATACAGACCACTTTCTGTATGGACCTCTCCAAGCTAGTGCTTCATAAAAAACAGCTTCTCTGACAATCCACTCAAGATTACTTGGCAAAAGCATTTAAATGCTTCTGAGATAACTCAAAAAAGTAATGTTAACAGAGTTCATCAGATTCAAAATCCTCCAGTTCTGTGTTTGGAGCTTATTTGTTATGACAATCCAGGTATAGAGTGGCCATGGACTCCCATTCCCTCTTTAAGTTCTGTCCTTAGCTTAGGCATTGCTCAGCCCTTCAGAAAACCTCAGAATACACAGCTAACTCCTTGTTCCTTGGAAAAAAGAAAACAAAGACCCCAACAAAAAAACCAACAAAAAACCCCCATCACCCTACCAGCACAACCAAACAGACCAAAAAAAAAAAAAAGATTCAAGTGAATTCTTCCTCCCTTTCTGTTTTAGAAATTCACTCTAATGTGGTATTGAATAGTATTTTACATTTCCTTTGTCCAAGGAAACAATTATGAGGATAATTCATTCAGGTGTCAACTATTAGCAGTAAAGCAACATGTGGAAGTAAAAAAGATGACAGTAAAACTACAACTAAATTTCTGAAATAGAGCTAACAATTTTATTCTTTAACCTGAAGACTACTATGCCTTTAATTCTGAATTCAGGGCTAGGGAAAATGAATTTGAAACATACACAGTACCCTTCTGCATTATTTGTAAATTGAATTCTCATATTAATTGCAAAACATTTCACCAATGTAAGGAAATAACTACATCTTACTTAAATACCAGAAAATGACAATCTGCAACGCAAAACAAGGGATTCAAACCTGCCAACAAGTAGGTTATAACCCATATCCAATCTCTGATGAAAATCTAGTGATCAAGAGATAACCTCTTGTACTTGGTTAATAGATACCATGTGAGGCCTTGAGGAACCAAAAAACCAATCCTTTTACTGCACATATTCTGGGGATACATTTTAGCAAATACAGAAGCTCCTCTTAGAATGTGTTAAACCAACGCAAGCTCTCTTACACCTATCTAAGAAAATCAGAGCCTGTCGAGGTGGAAGACCAGATGATTGGTTCTACAATCCTTGTTGGTTATTAAAGACAACACCACAGGAGCACAAAAACTACTAACACCACATTTCTGTCAGGATATTGCCCGATCTGGAAACAGGAACACAGACCACCTGACACCACAAAAACCACATGGGGAAAAAAGGAGCTGTACATTATTAAACCAGAACGGGAAACTAAAAATAATAATCTCAATTTAAATTCAACCAATGTTTAATACCTCATGACCATGCAGACACCAGTCACACAGATTCATCATACCCAGTATAGTGCAAAACACTCCCAGCCCTTTAAGCACGAATATAGCTATTGAACAATTCTGTCTCTTTGAGGTACCTAGTTACAATCAATGAAGACCAGGTACTTTGGGATGAAGAGATATTTTTCCAATCAGGTGAACCTCTAATAAGCACATTTTCCATTGTGGTCTCCTAATAACACACTTGTAGCTATAGAGTCAGGGCCATTCAGTATCACTGATATTTAATTCCTACTTTGTAGCCTCACCAGAAGCATCATATTGTGGCTGCAGGTCTACTGGAATCCGCTATTTGTCTTCGCAAGTTACCCAAGGTTTTGTTTTTTCAATACAGATAACCAGCCCTGAGAACTCCAGATGTCAAGTGTTTCCATGTTATGTTTTCATTAAAGGGAAACGTTTTGCTTCCTTAATGAGGAAAGAACCACATTCAGGTTTCAGATGCTTATTGAACATGTAAAAAAGAATTTTTTCCTCCAATCATAACTAAAACCTCACATTTCAGTGAACTTTTCCTCTTCTATCCTTCAAGTATTCCAGATCTCAGCGTATGACACCAGACCAAATAAGGATTCCTTGCTCTAAGATCCACACAAAAACATCCCAACTAATTCCTGACATTAGGAACAGCTCCTCGCAAAGTCCATACTAGATTCAAACTTTGGAAAAAGTTAAATGCGAACACAGTTTCTAGATATTAAGTGATAGTATATCTAACATTGCTCTAGAAATCATCTCAGCTGAAATATGTCCTCATAAAACACTGCAGCAACGAATTAATTAATTTTTTTCCCCTCCCTCATTTTCTGTTACTGTAAGAAACACCTCTAGAACTAAAGTCAGATAAGGAGAGTTTAAAAAAAAGAAAAAGTAAATCAACCCCCCCCCAGTTTTTTTCTCAATAAGAACTACTCACTTAATATTACTTCACAAGAATTAGAATACTTACAGGTCCCATAATTGTGGCTTGCCAATGAAACACTACAAAAGAAAAACTCCGCATTATTATCTATGCATGATATGCTTTGAGTTAGCAGAGCAAAACAGAAATCTTAAAGTTACTTACTGTCATCTCCAACGGGACCTGCTGAACACTGTGCTGGAGGATCACGGGCTAAGTCACTAAGTTCCTTTAGGAAAAAAACAAACAAAAAAACATACTGTTCAGAGCAGAAACACGAACAGAGTAATTTTCACTTCATGTCTAGCAAAAACCTTCAACAGTTTTTCCATATACAGACACAGGAGAATGTGCAATTAACAACTATCAGAACCACTAGATCAGTATAAAAAATGTCTTTATAAAAGACAACAAGCACAAAAACCAGCTATGAAGGTGAAGAGCTACAATGACTGTACTTTTCCAAGTGCTACCACAAAGACATTCCTGTTGAAGAAAGGAGAACAGGACACAAATCCTGAAGTAGGCAAAGTTTAACCACTTTCTGACCAAAATTTCCCAGGACTCAGTCTTAGCTAGAGAAGCCTGAAGTGGAAGGAGGGAAAGTTATTGATGAGTTTTGATGAGTTTTGATGAAACAGAAAGCATTATGTATGTAACATCTGACATTAAAACTCAGAACAGAAAGAAAAACCCCCACTGAAACTCAGTTTCACTTTAACCACTACCTCCAGCAGGGATCTATCTTGCACAGATTAGAATAGACAGGAAAATCCAAGAGGCTGACAAGTGCTGGAATCAGGAAAAATAACTGTATTTTTTATTTTAAACTTCACATTTAAGGCAATTATGCCTTTAAAATTCAAAATAACTGAGCTGTAGAAACAGTTCCCTCCCCCATTCCAGAGGGAATGAAAACAGAAACTTCAGATGGAGGATTCCTTGTGTAGTAACAATACTGCTGTGAGGAATCAAAGAAGCTCTGCATTAATTTGTTTTAATGTTCCACAAGTCATTCGTTTGGACGGTGTGTTTTAAAACTAAATTTACACTTTCAGTTAAAGCAAGTAACAGCTACCTTCTTTCTTCCCTGCTCTCCTTTGAATCTAAAAATGGCTTCAAGAGCCTCTATAAATCTGCATTTGTCAGGGTATCTAGAAGTCATGGGAAAAGGCAAAACCTTCATCCCTTCTTCCATATCTTAACAGTACCACACCAGTTTTTCTCCTGCAAGTCTCTAAAAGTCATTAAAACAAAAACTTTGTCAGACACTAAAGAAGCCCAGGCACACCTATTATGCTGGAAACACATGCAGATTTGGACCGGACAGCTAACTTTTGTCTGGGAAGATCCTAACGTGCATCCTTTATGTTTCACAAATTCTGTACTTTACATTAAAAAAACCCCAAACCCAAAACCAACTAAAAAGCCCCAAACAACAAAACCACCCCACCCAAACCCCACACCAATCCCCTTCCCCCAAAACACCAAGAAAATTTAGTCACAGATTTCCCCTTCTACATGTGTGAATTCTGATGAACTTTCCAAGTAACAAGACTTTGGTTTTGCACTGGAATCAGACTTGTTTTACAAAATGAGATTGTATCAGTTTTGATAAGCAATGGCACAATGAAATTAATATTACAGCTCATTTCACTGCTGCTGTCACTTAAGATGTGGGCAACAGCTCTTTCCAGATCATCACAGTAAAGAGACTTAGAATACATTTCTCTACACTCTCCAGTAACTACTGAGGGTCCCTGCAATAGACTTATTTCTATGAAATATCACTCATTAGGTCCATATGTAAAAGAAGTTTCAGATGGAAAGCTTCTAAGAATGATCAATCATTTCAAAAATCTGTGAGGAAAAAAAGATATCATGTTCCTTAAAGTAAGCTATAGCAATGAAATAAGGAGATAGACACAAATATTATTTTAATGCAGTTGTATAGTTACTACTGCATTCTTTGATTTAATCCCGGAAGAACATTTAGATCCTGTTGGTTTTTTTACTATCACACAGACTAAGAACTATGAAAAGGCTCTTCATGCAGTTTATGAAAATTAGGAAATTGAGTAGCATGAAGACAAGGATGAGAAAAGATCAGCATAAAGTGGACTGTCAGAGGTATGTGCATTAGACTAGAGAGCTCTTCAAAAGGTACTACCATCTTCAGAGAAACAAGAATTCAGTACTCAAGATAAAAATAGATATTTTAACACAGCAGGAGAATTAGAGTATGTCAGTAATTCAACTAGGAAAAGTAAAGATAAGTAGCATTACAAATATAAGACGTAAATTTATTAAGTTCCAGTGAAAAGTTTGTGCAAAAAACCCTTTGGTCGTACTAAAAATAAATTAAAAGCTTTGAAACAAATGAGTTCGAATATTCCGGACTCTAGTAATTTCAAAATATATGTCTATACAGAGTTACTGCTTTTAACTACTTGAACTGTTCTAGATGACAAACAAGTAGTGACCTTCATTAATGAAAGGACTGAAGTTTGTCTGGCCCAAAACACTTCAGCAAAAAAAAACCACCACCTAATTGTGCTAATCAAAGCAGTTCAATATACAGATAATTTTAGGAGCACATGATACACCACCTAGCATTTCACCCACAGGGCAAGAAATTCGCCCACTAAATTTGGAAAGGAAAAAAGGCTGAGGTAGCACAGTCTTGTATTTGCTTCTCTTGGGTACTATGGTCAGAGGAGTAAAGTTTGTAGTAGAGCTGTTTGCTTCAGCAGAGTGTGAAAGGCTGTGGAAGAACTTGGGCAAACATGAAGCAAATCCCGGCTCACAGTAACACCAGACCTACTTTGCCTCCCTGCTAAGTGAGAGACACTTCACATCTACACACAGAGGGGAGGCTTTTTGTCACAAGGGAGCGGAAAGTTCTCTCTTGGTAACTTTAAAAAGCACCTCCTTCTGAAAGCTACAACTCTGCTAAATCCAACAGGCAAACTGGAATAACTGGAAACTAAACAAGCAGAGGCATGTGGGCTGTGATATTTGGAGTGCAGCTGAAGCATTTTGTTGAAGGAAAAGGAGGAGCTTTTTTTTTTTTTAAAGTTTCCCACTTAGTATAAATACAAACCTACTTTTCTTCTCATTAATCAGTAGCAACGATTCTATAACAAAAAAATATTTAATCTGAAAAATAGATCTGACACCAAAACTAAGCTTCATCATTTCCATGAGCCGATTTAAAAATGTAATTTTTAAGAAATTACCTCATAACTGTTGCCCTCTTTTACCCATTTCTCACTAAGAAGGTAAAGACCACATTACGTTTAATTTTACAAAGCAGAGTTTAACTAGTATTTTAGAATTAAAAAATGTTCCCAAGCATTGTTCTGTAGCATTTCTACATATAAGAGCTTTCTGCTTTTCATATTTCTTCTACTGCCATACCTACTTCTCCAACTTTGCTTCTTTTCATTCACATGGTATCAGTAGTGCTTTCCCTTTACAAAGAGGTATTAAGCTACATTCCAAACCTTCTTAAAAATCCCCAAAGTAGAACCCACATTTTCCTGGAGTCAGTCATTACAGTTTTTCACGTTTTAGGTGATTTAAAAAAAATAAAAAAAACTCCCAAGAAGTAAACGTGAAACATGGGGACAATAAACCAAATTTGATACGGAGTGACATGCTATTGCCTATCGGAAAGGATTAGTCTTGAATTACAACCATGACTAGTAGTCTCTGTCACTGCCAGAGGTTTCCGGTATAGCTCCAGCATGTCACCATTTCTGTGTCCCAGTTTCCAAATATAAAGTTGCAATAGCTCCTACTTCTCCACCAGGATGATTAGTCACTCAGCATTTTACAGGCTTAAACACTGTTTAAGGAGTAAGCATCAATGCTACTGTTAGAGGACAACAGCAACGTAACACAGACAAGAAGCAATACATGCACAATTTTCTAACAGAGTTTTGGAAAACAGGGATAACTAGAAATACGGCAACAGTACCTGCCACTGCAACAGTTAGATCTGCTTTAACATAAATTCAGCACCATTGCCTTCTGCCAGTTTCACATAAAGTTTCTAGCAAGATGCAGTTTCATTGGTGAAACAGCCCCATTCTTAATCTCCTCTCTTCCCTTTCACTGTACATTAGAAAGCTAGTGAAAACCCAAATCAGTACTTTCAAAAATATGTTTATAAAGGCTAACTAATCTGCTTGTTTTGCAGAAATATAATTGTATATAACATAGAAAACATGGCTTATGCTTCAAGTGATGATTCAAAACATTGACATGTGAGTGCGAATGCAGGACTATGATTCTATTATAAACCACAAGTGTCTTTTTTGACAGAAAAGCTGCTAAAAAGACCCTCAAACAACAATTTAAAGAACAGTAAGGGATATCTCATCCAAATATCCAGGTGCAAGACAACAAAAGCTTTCAGGTCTCCGCAAATTCCGTAAGAAACGACAGCCGGGTGCCTACCAAGCTGCCTTCCTGCCCTGTATCAAACAGACCAACATCTGTGTTGGCTTCTTTTCTTCCCGTTTGTCAGAATTCATACTGTCTGTGGCACTACTACTACATGTTTCTAGTTTAAGCTAGAATAGCCAGGCCTTAATTTTAAAGGTATAGCAACTAACTAAATACAGGGTGGCAGAAGATCACTCCCACCACTGACTGAAGATTGTCCTCCATGAGCTTAAACTCAGTTACATTTAACATTGGTTTGTAGAGATTTAATATTGGTTTGTAACACAACTACTTGTAAAAATCATATATTGCAGCTTTCTGGTTTGTAGTTGAGAAAGCATATTGGAAAAAATGGAGTTAACTTCCTTTAATTTTCCAGACAATAACTTGTTCTACCTTGGAGGGCCACGAAAGGTGATATGCAGTTAAATCAGAAATTAAAAAAAAAAAAACAAAACAAAACAAAAGAAAACAAAGAAAAATCAAACCACAAACAAAAGAAAACAACAAACAAACAAACAAATTAAAGAGAAAAAAGAACACTTAGGCCAATTAAAAAAAAAAAAATCAACCTTTATTAACTTGACTGCTTGTCTAATGTTGTATCAAACAGGATATTTCAAACTCTAAGCATCCCAAAATTCATCACTGCATTAGTTTTACTCATTAGCTCACAGTTGAAAACAGCTTTAAAAAAGAAGGAAGGATTGGAAGCAGCTATAAAGGGAGGGGAAGAACATTTAAGCCTGTTTGAAGATTAAGGAGTGTCAAGCAGCAAAGAACTACTGCCTCATCCCACACACCTGCATTTGAAACATTTGTTTCAGCATGGAAATTAATTACCCCTGGAAGCAGAAAATAACATTTTGAAAGGACACTGAATGTGGATTTCTAAGCAGATTAAGAAAGCAATGGTATAATACACATCACAAAACAAATGATACCAATAGAAAATTATCAGTTTCAAACAAGCTGGCCTTTTGGCTAACAATAAATAGATAAATCTAGTGTGTAATGACAGTGCATAGATACAGAAAGATGTAGGTTTATGTCATTTAAAAAAAGACATTAGAGCAACTATGCAGAGGAAGCACATGAAGGCTAGTCACAGAAAATAGTGAGGATCAAAGAGCACAGAAAGGTTTTTTAAGAAACCCAAAACACAACCAGTAATGTAACAGTTGTGATTCTCCCTATTTTGGTTATTCTGCTTCTATTTTTCATGGTTCTCCTTTCAGCCCTTAGTACTGAATTTTTCAGGCTACACTCTGCATATTGTTTGTACAATGTCTAGCAGCAATATCATAATGGTATAATGGAAGACAAACATAGAAATAACTCATTTTTTAAGCCTTGCACTCAAGGAAGGAAATGCCAGACTGCTGCATAACTGTAATTAAAGTAACTTTGTGTACTTGGACTGTGATACAAACTACTCAGGTGACCACCTACTATCTTTTCAAAGAACCTACCTTTCAGTACACAAGCCCTTTGTGAATGAGAGTATTGTCTACAGCTCTTCTCCTCTGTTCTGAGATTTGGAAGGGGTACAGTACAGGCAATGGCTTTCAGCAGATTTCAGAGTTACTGCAACTAAAACGGCTCTCTATTTATTCCAGTGTTTTCCAGAGTAGTGGACAGATCCAACTGGAAAAGGAGCTGAGTTACAGACCTTGCTTTCCTGGTCCCTCATTAAAGGCATTCAGAACAAACTTAGAAAAAAGATGGCAACTACACACCTGTAGTTGTGCTTTGAATTCATAAGTATGGTTTGTTTCCCCCAAAATAATCAAAACCACAGTGGTTGTCTTACTCAAGATGAAGAAAATCTGCTTTACACACATAAATTCTGAGGTATTATAACAATTACCTGAAAACAGAGCTTATTAAAACACTCCTATGCTCACTGTAGAATGAGGGTTGTGTACACCGACTAAAGTACACTGAAGGGAGAAGTGTGAAGTGAAGCACTGGTTAACTACCTAGGCACTCAATGACAGCTGGTTATTTTAATTTTGGCATTTCCAAGTTTTTGAATATTGGACCCTGAAACTTAGCATTCTTTTTACTTGGGAGTTTTTTCCTGCAAGAACCATGCTGATCTTTGGTTCTGTAACCCAGGACTACAATACAGCCCTCAGAGAGGAGGGTAACCAGTGTTAACAGGCCACAAGAGAAGGAGCAAGAGGCACCAAGATAAATGAAACAGAATGGCTGGGAATCAAAGGGACAATCTGGACAAATGTAAACTGATGCAGTTGGAAAGAAGTTTATATTCAACATAACGCACTCAGGAATGTGATTTTGGCATTGTGCTAGACAATTTCCCATAAATGCTAGCTTAAGTACTTGTTAGATGCAGGTGTTTGGCAGTATTTCCCGAGAGCCTCCCAACATGCTGCCCTGCAGCTTGTTGAGGGCACAGTGACATTCAGCAGAACCTCAGCCACCAGCATCTGACACACCAACAGAAGCTGCACCTGGTACGTGCCCTGCTCTGGACTCAGTGTGACAGGAGCCTCCCAAAGCTTGCCAAGACTACACAAACAATGGCTTTGGAGAGTGGCAGAGTACAGGACAGGTTTTTGTAGAAATTACAAGCAGTCTTAATGGAGCACATAACCTCAGTAGGCCTGCATCTTCTGAATAAAGGTACAAGAATTCTCCATGTTCTCAAGCAAATGTACAGAAAGGAAAACTATGTAACACAAAGTAATCAAATTAATATTCTAACAAGTAACACCATGTCTTTAACCAGCATAGTGAATTCACTATTCAAAAGGAGTTTATTATTCTGAAATTTAATTATTTAACCTAATGAACTCTGAAAATCAGCTCTCCTTTTAAAAAGCTGTCTTGACAGCCCACGTTCTGTATGAATCCAAAGATGCACGTGAAAGCTACTGCAATATACCATAAGGGGTATATTCTATGAACACAGTTGTGTGGGAATGATTACACTAGCTTACCTACAACTACCCTATCATATTAAGCTATTTGTGTAACTACCCTTCAAAACTGTTCTATGTTTTTAACAGCTAAGTCATAGAGATGCAAAACTAAGGGCTCGTCTATAGGATTAGATACAGTTACACAAAAAATCAGCTCACACCAAGACAACAGGGTAGAAAAAAAAAAAAACAAAACAAAAAAAACCACCAAAACACAGCTGCTCTTACAGTTGAGTTCCACCTCAGTTATCCAGAGAATAGTGATGTCCAGAAGGGTCTTAAAGTTTAAAATTAAAAAAAAAAAAAGAAAAAAGAAAGGGAAAAAAGTTTTTAAAAAAAGTTTAAAAACATCTTTATCAACAGACTGCATCCTGAAGTAGGGGGTCATTGCTCAGCTGGCAAATTGTCATTCAGAAGATCCCTCTATATTATTCAAGGCAAGAAGAAACTAAAACTAAGCCTAAAAGGAAAAACAAAGTTTGCATTTATCTCATTTAAGAGAATTTTTTGGCATTATTACTCAAATAGGCCAACACAGGTTGGGAAATACTGTCTTAAAGCAAGGCACTTGTACGTATTAAAAACTTAGAAGAGCTCACAGAAATGATGAGCACCTGGCCAACCTAACTCCAGGTTACAGAGAAGCTCACTATAAAGTTAACTGAGCACTTAATACAATCCTCATGCCTTCCCAACAGGAAGACCTAAAGCACTTTAGCATCTGCACCGAGCTTGCAACTCTGGCGTCCAGATGCTTGTGGAAAGGATTAAACATTGGACACCTCCTTTTTTTTTACTGGGCCGTAACATTTGCAAAGCAGTCTGCAATCCTCCCAACTTGCCTTCTTAAGAACAGAATAAAAAACAATCACAATTACAGTGAAAAAAACTGCAGGAGATCTTGAAGATGTCTAGCATATCACACTTCTCAAATGGACGAGGTTCAGAACAAAGGCTTCCTTCAAACAAAAATTTAATACTGAAATTTACTGTTGGTAAGAAGGCTCTGAATGATGTTTAAACAAAATAAAAAAACCCCCCCTACCTATTCAGCTTTCATCCCTGAATCCTGCAATACTCTATTTGGCTCATTTTTCAGTATTAAACCTTGTGTACATCCAAGTGTTTTACAAAGAGCTGCCAAAGGCATAAACACCAACTTAAACTTGTGAATATAATTTTAACTAATTTTTTTTGCAAGGCTTCCCCAACACAACTACTGCATTTAATGTATCATATCAGTGCCCCATAAAAAGCCCAATGAAGAGAACCTGTTTTTTTTTAAAAAAAGGCACCTGCATTTGCCATTTAGTTTGAGGCACTAAATTTAGATTCCAGAAGTTTATAAAACTTTTCAGCGTGTGCAACTCAACACAGTTTAAGACTCTCTTCTGATAAAACCAACTTTTAAAACATTTAAAAATGCACTACTGACTGCAGTAATATATACATTCACACTGCTGCTTTCATTTCTTACCCTATTTTTCTTTCCTGCATATTATACCACCAGGTTACTACATCAAATCAATCACAGGAGAAAATGCATTTCTCTAACTCAGCCTTTCCAATGTAAGCTACAGCATCTTAGCCTAAAACCATCAAAAAAAGTCAGCTTATACTGAGAGATCAGATCTAATGCTGAAGTGCAAGTTCCCATCTGCCAGCTTTGATGCACAGGGGAGGGACCTATATGAGAACACAGAGCAGACAATTAAAGTGGCAAAACCTTCATATTTGCAATAGAAAGATTTAGCAGAGATGACATATCAATGCCCTAATCTGAATTACACAAAAGCTCAACCCTTTCCCACTCCTCCTTACCAGCTGTCACTTGACATCTCAGAGAAGGTGAAGAACCTCCATCCTCTCTCAGGACAGTTCAACCCAGTGGATGCAGAGAACACATCCATGGGTAGGGGATAACACCAGGCTGGAGGTGGCCTCCACAAGAGATGCCTTTGGCAAGAGGCAGTTTACTGCTCAGGATCCAACAGCTGCTGCTTACAGCTGTTTACATCCTTCCCTGCTCCTTCACCCATTAATGTGTGAGCACAGAAAAGGCCTCAGAGGCGGTTACAGACTGGGCAGGCGGCTGAAGGGAGCTCGTTCTGTGGAGTTCTACATCAGCTCTTCTGTAGAAGAAACTCACACAAGGAATAATAGCAAAAGCACTAGCTTACTTTCAAACCCACATCTCTAAAACCTGGAATGATCGTGAAGATCATAAAGGCTGGACCACTTTTTTACTCTACACATTATCCCACCTAAATCCTTAATATACTGGAGAACACTTTTTAAGGTATGCAGGAAGTACCCATCTAATGGAATACTGATCTCTGAAGTTCTGAAATTACTTAAGTGAGATAACAATCCCCATTCTCCTCCCACTCCAATGCACACATTTAAAGATCTGTGTTGACTGAGAACTTCTTTCACCACCACCATGTCCATTTAACAAGAGAAATCTTTTAAGTTATCACAGTCTAAACTTTCTAACTAAGGAAGCATCACTTTTCCCCTCTCATTAAAAAAAATGACCAGTTCTTTAAACACACCCAGTTCCTTAATAATAAATGCTGGACTTCAATATAGAGTAGCAATCCTACCCAATTAAGAAACATTATTTCCATTTTCATTATTTGATTTCATAGTATAAATGTTACTTCTGACTATTTGGATAAGCTACATCTTAAACAAAATTTAAGTGATGACACCTTTCAGCTGATAGTAAATAACTTTATTCTGATTTTTAAAAAACACTTCAATCCTAGAGCTTCCCAAACTCCATTACTGCAATATGCTTTAAAAATCAACCTCCTGCCTTCTGTCTCAACCTGACCCTTCCAACCACCGAGTGCGATAGTTGTGCTGAACTGACTACCTGAGGCAGGGCTTAGCCTAGTCCCGGATATTCGCAAGAGTTAAGGTGACATAACTACACTAAAAAAGGTAACTCAATACATAGAGAGAGCATTCACAAAGGTTTAAAGCATTTCAACTAAGCTTACATTAACTGAATTTCATTAGCTAGCTAATCTTAACTTTCTGAGGCCGTAAACACACAAACCCAGACTTATTTCTAAAATTACATTCATTTCAAGTTATTTAAATATTTTGAAAAAGCACAGCAAACTAAATCCAAGACTGCCTGCAAAAGTAAAGTGTTGTGGGTTTCCTCTAGAGAAGAACAATTTATTCACACAGCTTCACCTAGCTACTTTTTTTAAATTTCATACTAAGTTCAAAAGAAAAAAAGTAGCAGTATAAAAAAAAAGTAATAAGCAGGCTTCATAATGCTTCAACTGAATCACCTTTGGTTAAACTAATGCAGATTTCCATGCAGTCCTCATTGATACATACTACATCCAATCTCTGAAAAATATTGTGGATATCTCCAGGGTTAGCAGCATTTCTTACTATAAGCATCTGGAGAAGAGCAGTTAAAGTTGCAATTAATTATACATCTAGGAATAGTGCTGGAGGCTATAGCCTTGAGGAAAATAGTTATTCAGCCTCCACCACTGTCAATGGAAGCCTTCTATCTGTACTTAAGTAGCAATAAATGGTTTTGCCCTTTCAGCCTTTAGCTTCCAGGATGCTAACTCCACTTAAGATTTTCTAATAAATTATTCCAACATAATGATGCTGGCTTGTGCTATGCTTAATCAAACAGCCATAAAACACAGCAGGCACAAGCTTTCTTAAAGATTTCACAGACAAGACATTTCATGCATACATCTCCTGTATTAATTCTATTTTTAGCCTATCAAGATCACCACTTAGGCCACTTAGATTTACCTCACGTTAATGGATGTGTATAGCAGTGATAAAATGGATGTGTATCAATGATGTAACATGCCCAAGTTTCCTCAGCGTTACACATTCCTGATTCCCTACTCCTACATACATGCTTCCCTATTACCGGCTCATCATCATTCGAAGCGGAAGTGCCAAAATGCTGCAGCAATTACAGGATGTGTGTTCAGCAGGTACCATCAACACTTCAGACCAAGACAATGTGCCACAGCATGTACCAAGCATTTACACACAGACTCATAAATCAACACGAATTTCTTGACAATTGGCGGAAAAAAAAAATCTGGGGAAGAATTTCATCCTCAGGAAAGCAAATACCTAAAGACATAGGTTCACATTATTCTGGGGTAGAAGAACTTGCTTGCCATAACAAAACAACTGCCACTCTTGTGCAAAGCAAGCCATATCAATGAAAGTAGAGTTCTGCCAACTGAACGCAGGCTACCCTCAGAGCAGATGGCACAGATGCCATGATGAGCTCCAGCATAACAATAACCTTTCTGGGAATGGCTATGTACCTGTCAACTACTTCAGTTTGGAGAGCACTTTATAAAGGGTGTTCCAGAAGTGGATAACCCAATACAGATAACCCAATAAATACTCATGTGCTTTCATTTTCAAGTCAAAAGCAGAATTTGCCAGTTATGTCTTAAGTAGCAATTGTTGTACCCTGAATGTGTAACAGACTTCAGATTAAATGTACACACATTAACAGAATCTCAAAGTCTGGTTTACCCAATACAATAAAAAATGTTATTCTCCTTTACATGTCAAGTCCACAAAGAGGGAATCAGTCAAACAGACTGAAAGTATCTTCACTGGTGCATTCGGGATGTCATCTGCTGCAGAAGACAATGAATTCTAGTCCTGACAAGTAATACCACAAGACAAACTAAATCAGTTCTGTGTGATTACAAGGTTTTGAGGTCCTGGCCTCTCTTTAGCCTGTTCTCATCTACTGCCAACAACATACTACACGGAAGCAGAGAGTTCCAAGGTCTGATCTGTGACCTTACAACAGGATGACAGCAGATCCCAGCTTACCAGGGACAGCATGCCATTCTCTCTGGCTTTGCCGGTTGACAAGATTAAAAGGACATCCACAACCATTCTGCTACAAAACTGGCCCTGCTATATTTTGATTTCAGCCTCAATTCCAGTAAATGGTCATACTGGAAATCAGTACTGGAAAGAAAGCAACTTGCAAACAATGGTTTCAGTCTAGCAAAACATCAATTTCCAGGTTGGCAAATACAAAATCAAAACAGCAAACTCTATGTGAATTTGGAAATGCATCTTGTAGCATGGCATGATGCAATTAATTAAAAATAGCATCTTCAAAAAAACAAAACAAACAAAAAGAAAAAGGCATTAAGAAAAACCCTAACCCAATCATATCCCCACTCCTAAACTCTTGCACTGGGTAAAGGAAGAACCTTGCTACTACACAGTGCCACAGAACGTAAGGACCAATACAGGACAAGAGACTGCACACAACAGGCCAAAACCCTGCAGTCAAAGAGATGACTTACTGGTTCGAGAGTCATGCTGAATCGTTTTCAGGTTCTGACCACCAGATTACTACTTAAGTGGGGGTTTGACTTGGTTTACATTTGACAATAAATTCTTACCTGCAGCGCCTGAACGTGTTTCATAAGCATGAGCTGATGACAAAGCATACCAGGGAGTATTCTAGCTGTGTTTCAACTCAAGTGATATCATCCGCTAATACAGGGGAACAAGTTCTGACGGCAGATTCAAAAGGAATTGTTTTGAAATTCTTGTCAGAGCATAGCCGTATTTCAAGTACAATCCATTCAGTTTGCTATCCGGAATGGATTTAAAATTTTCGAAGACAACAGAACTATTGATTCACTAAAAAAAAATTAGAAAAACCCCTCATATTGACTGAAATATGCCTACAAGCACTGCGTTTAATTACAGCGAGACTAAAAGGCGGCATGAAGTTTATACACTGTCTACAAAAGGTGTTTTGTGCACCGAGTTAACCGGTTTCAGGACACACTGACTTTCTGCCATCTTGGCAGGCTACGAGATGACCAAGAAACTCCTCTGAGCTCTTGAAACACGTAAACGCTCCACGTAGCTCGCGTAGGAAGGAGCACAGACCCACAGCGACTTCCCGGTAACGTCGCTGCACTCCCATCGCGTTTTGCCATTACGTCCCAGCAATTCTCAAACCTGCCGAGAAAACCTAAGGCTGCCCAAGCGCAACCTCAGGCCGGGAGTCTTCTTACCCTGGGAGAGGTTTAATAAAAAAAACAACCAACAACAACAAAAACCCCAACAAACTTTCATCACCTCGGCATTTTTTCCGAGTTAGCCGCCGCGAAGTTGCTCCACCCGGCTTCGATTGTGCAACTGGGGGAGGCGGCGGCGCGCAGCGCGCTCCCGCCGGGCGCGGGGGGAACCGATCCCCGGGCAGCCGATGGATTCCCCGAGCGGCCGGGAGTCCCGGGGCGGCGGAAAGGAGCGACGGCGGAGCGAGGGCGGCACCGCGGCGGCCACTCCAACTGTCCGCGCCGCGTTACTGCGGAACGCGAGGGAACCCGGAAAGGGCCCGGGCCAGGCGGACCCGCCGCCATCTTACAATGCGGGAGAGAAGTTGCACGGAGGAAGGGAGAGCCCGACCGAGGGGCCGCTGCCCGCCCCGGGCAGCGCCGCCACCGCGCCGAGACTCCCCGGCACACACGGGCCAGAGCCATCCGGGCTGCCCGGCGGCCGAGGGGCAGCGGCGGCGACACCGAGCCGGCTCCGGGCTGCGCTGACATCCGAGCGGCCCCGGGACCTGCCGCTCCCCGCCGCGGCCCCGGCTCCCCGACCCACACCCTCAGGAGGGGGCCGGGGCCGAGCTCCGAGCTCCCGGGCCCAGCTCCACGGAGAGCGGCCTCGTCGTCCCGGCCGGGCCGCGGCCCCGCCGGAAGGAGCCGCCGCTTCCCGGCCTCCCGCCTCCGCCTTCCCCCCCAGCCCCGCGGTCGTGCCCGTCTCCTCCCGGGGCGGGGAGGGGGGGGGCGACGGGGAAGGGGAAAAAAAAAAAAGCTACCCAAAAAATAACAATAAAAAAAACGGGCGAAGCAGGGCAGGGGGAGGGGGGGACGCGAGGCCGGCGGAGGAGGAGGAGCCGCGGCGTCCACTCACCTTGTTGATGCGTTTCAGCGCCATTGTGTGTGTGCGAGTGCCGGGCCCGTCTGCGCGCCGCGGTGACTCCGCGCTCCGCTCGGGGGGCCGGGAGGGAGGAGGAGGAGGAGGAGGAAGAGGAGGAGGTGGGGGAGGAAGGCGGAGAGGGGGGAGGGGGCAGCCGCGTTTCTCCTTCCTCCGGAAACAGCCGGGGGGCGCCCGCCCGACCGGCCGCCCGGAGTCCTGCCTGCCTGCGGGCAGCGGGGCCGTCAGGCTGCTGCGAGAGCGCTCCGCCCGCCGCCGCCGCCCGTCACTGCCGTGAGGGGGTGTGAGGTGCGGGAGAGCCGAAAGGCACCGCCCGCCCGGGAGAGAGAGAGACAGAGGGCGAGAGAGCCCCGCGCTGCCGCCACCGCCGCTGGCCAGGCCCGGACGCCGCGGGGGGGGGCGGGAGGCGGGGCCGAGGGCCCGGTCGGGCACGCCGCCGCCAACGGCTCTGGGGGCGGGGCTTCGGCGGCGAAGAGGCGGGGCCAGAGGCGGAGGGGCGGGGCGGGCGAAGGAAGGTTCTGGGGCCGCCCGCGGGCGCCGCCGCTTCAGGGCCGCGAGCGGCTTCTTCCGCCTGGGGCTCCGCGGGGGCGCGGCCGGAGCGGGGTCGCGGCTGCTCCCGGGGGCTCCGCGGCGGGCGCGCCCCGCCCGCTCTCCGTGAAATGGCGGCGGCGGCCGGATCTAAATGGTCCCGCTGACGCGGCGGTGCGGTGTTCCTCCGCGCGTCAGCTGTCTGTCAGCGCCGCCGGCATGTCACCGGGAGGGATCGTCCTCCCGCCTGGAAAGCCCGGCCGCCGCGGGAGCGCCTGGACGCGGAGCGAGGCGGGAGCGCCAAAGCCGTGGGGTTTGAACCGTGCATCGCAGTGCGAGTGACGGAGCTAAAGCTCTGCTCCTGCCCAGGAGGAACGCGGGCCTGGTGTGAGGATAACGGGCCTGGAAGCATCCTTCTAGCAGTATATTGGCACACGCAAGGAAACGAGACCGAGTTTCTCAGTATACGGGAAAAAATAAACTACCGGAGAGGGGATACAGGGACGTTGACTGTCAGCACAAGAGTCAGATTCATCAATTAGACTCTTGGAATCACCAAGGTTGGAAGAGACCTTTAAGATCATCCAGCCCAACTGTCCACTGCCACCGTAACCCCATAACCATTGGATTATCACCCAGGGTCAGACCCAGATGCCTCCTGAACACCTCCAGACATGGTGATTCCACCACTTCCCTGGGCAACCTATCCCAATGCCTGAGAAATCATTTTCTAATATCTAATCTGGATGTCCCTCGTCTCATCTTAAAGCCATTTCCTCTGGTTCTCTCACTGCTAGCATGGTAAAAATGATCAGGCCCTACCTCACTACAAAGTCCTTTCAGATAGCTGTAAAGTGTGGTGAGGAATAATTATTTAATTTGCAGTGATACCGTCTGCGATGGTTGCAGCTCCTTGGAGACTTTTTATTTCGTGCAGCATGGGTCAACAAATAACTCTCAGCCAGGTGCTTTTTTCTCACAGTAATAAATTGTGTAGATTTACCCATAAGGAATGACTCCTACTCCACTTCTGTGAAGCAATAAGCAGAGAAAGATTGCCAGACTGCCCTTCTGCTGTAATGATAGGATATATCGCAGTGCCAAACATGGCATTTGCTGTCCAGGGAGGATGTACACATAATTAGCTGAATTCTTTGCACTGAACTTAGTTTGCATTTGTTATAGTGCACTAGTGTTATATTTCTTGCTATCTAAGATGCTAGTTATTACTGGTCTGGAGAAGGCAGCATATTCAGGAAATCTGACTCTGTAACAATATTTTCAGTATGCAGCTTGACAATAGCCAGCAGTGAATTAGGGGAGCAATGGGGTTTTTTATTATTTTTAAAATAGTACTGTAGTAGGACATAGTTTTTTTAACACTCATATCACGTACAGGCTAGAGAGAAAACAATGCCTCATACTGTAAAGTCCAGTTATCTTTCTGTGATCACTTAAACCTTCCTAGCAACTTTCTTGTGTAGTCTTCATTTTCTGCTTATTATTTTGATTGTACTGAACAGCATGTTCAGGAAGTGTAATTCCAAACTATTTCATTTTCATTCTTATCATCTTAATCAAGAATATTGCTGAGGAACACCTTGCTGTTCCTTGCCCGATTTGGATTACGGGTCCTATTTAAACTGCTCCAAATCTTTCTGTCACAGACATCTTCCTCTGCCTTGTAAATTGCTTACAAACTTTCTGAACTTCATTATTGTTTGTCATCTCAGGAGATTTTAGGTACTCGACACTATTCCAGTTATACATTTTGTATTAGGACTTAATTATTATTTCATTTTAATGATTATTTGAGATTAATGACCTTTAATAGGACTTTATATTAAGATTTTTGATCTGACTTGCGATTTGCATTTTGTTGTATAATGAAAGGAAGGAAGAACAGCACAAACATACTGTTGACAGTGTATAATTTTCTCTGCTAATTTAAGACAACAGGAATTGTTAATCTGGTAAATCAAGTTTTGTTGTGTGTTAAGTCAGTATCTCTACTAGCATTTGACCCCAAGGAGACTTTAAAATTTATTGGATAGCTCTTGTTTATAGCTATTGCTCAGAAACAGGTTTGCATATTTTGGTTTAATATACTTGTTCAGACAAACACTTTATTACACTTGCTGGTCATTTTTAAAAAAAAACAAATCTGTCAGTTTAAATACTTACCTTTAAATGCACTTGAGAAAAAGAATAAAAAAATTATAACTTGGGTAGGAATGAAAAACAAGACGAGCACTCACAGTTCTGTGGCCATTTCTGTACATCTCAGCACACAGTCCTGCTTGGAGAACATTATATTTCTCACCCTCATCTCTTTTTCCTCAAATTGTGAGGTAAAAATCATGTATTTTCTCCTCAGGATCTGGAAATAAATAAACCCAAATAGATTTTTTACTTCATTAGGAATACTTGGGCAAGTAAGGCCTGAATATGTCAATGTGCCATACACGAAGAGTTTCTCACCTTTACCATATGCAGCAGGTGTACTCTAACGCTACTTGCACAGATACCTCATATAGTAATATAAAATGCAAGAGGCACAGATGATGGGTACTGAATATGAGTGTTGCAACTTGTGGAACTATTTGGGTTTGCTTCATTTGAATTTGATTTTTGAAGCCAATCCTCAGAAGTGGCTGAAGAGACATATTACCATGTCTAATCCTCATATGGTAGTGGAGCTGGGTTAGATTTTCAGAGGTTTATTATGCAAAATAGCTCAGTAGGTGTGGCACAGTAGTAAACAGGTTGCACAAAAATACTGACAGCAGATCAGCTCACCTGAACTTAGTCTTTGAATTTTGTTTGCTTTTTCAAGTATGGTGTTGGAGAGCCCTGTGCAGCCAAGCGGTCAACAGCCTCCAAAGGCTGAATTTGCCAAGTTCATTTCAGCTGCTTCCTGATGGTCCAGCGGAACAAGCATGAATGCCTTGATACACTGTTATAGCACCGCCTCTCAGCACCAAGGGGACTTGAGGGAAAAGCAGCCCAGCCTTTTAAGTTAAAAGGTTAACGTAGTTTACTTGCCCATCAGTGTGGGTTTTTCACTTCTGCTTGCCTGAAACCAGCCAGTTTTACATTTTGAGCATGCTATTCTACCTGTCTTTAAAACAGGTGGAGCAACCAAGCATCCTGCACACGAAGCAGCATTCCATACAGGATGCTTCATATATATGAGAGGAAATGGGGAAACAAGATGCAGATTTTTTCCAAAAAGATTTTCCATTTTAGGAGAGAAAAAAAAATTACGTCAGCAGACACAAGATATCCTTCTAGTCCATCCAGCAGATTATCATTAGTTCCTGTTTGGTTAAGACGAAACACAACACTTCTACTGCTGGAAAACAAAGCAGTAAGATGAACAACAACAACAACAGCAGCAGCAGCAGCAGCAGCTTCTCCCTGTTTGCATGTATTACTGAGCCTCAATTTTCTCTCCAGCATCCTGTCCAACTTGTTTTTCCTTTAATTATCGTAAATCAAGCTTGCAGTCAAATCCCTCTTTAATCTGAGTAAAACTCACCTTATTGGGGACACTTTTGATTCAGTGGATACCACAAGAATAAGATCACAGGAGAAAGCTGATAAAATAAGACTCTTTCATTGGCTTTTTTAAAACACAATAAATAGAAAGGCTGAATTTGCCAACCATTACAAGACAGTGGAAGAAAAACAAGTTTTGGGATGACATTGGATTCCACCTGATCTGTGTTTTAAATTCCAAAGGCCAGCAGCCCTTCCTTGTAGCTGAGGGCTTCTCCCCTTCAAGAAGCACAAGAAGGCACAGTTACAGCCTTTGTAGTGCGTGCTCAGTTGCATCTGGGACCATTATGTTAGGAAGAGGAGGTAGCAAAACCCTTTCACATCTGGAGTGAAACCCAAGGTCAATGCATTAGGCAGCAGTTAGCTTTCTAAGAAATACTAGATAAAAGGTAACTTTTTGTCTTAATATTCTAACTTGGCAATTCTTCATCTCCCATTGTTTCTTTGACAGCTTCTCTGACATTCTCACTGAAACAATTCCCAAGCTAATCCACATTTCCTTTGTATAGTAGTGCTTTTTGTCTCACTGCTAGGTCATGGGGCAAAATGCTGAGTCCCTACGTTAATCCATTTTAAGTTGTTGCTGCTCTGTATAGGGAGTTGGAAGATCTAATGTTTAAGTCCACATATCACTCCCAGTGAAAAGCTGGAGTGCTTTATTGAATAATGATATGCTAAGGTTTCATGGACTGCACAAGGTCATATGGGATTCACAAGAGTGTAGAACATTTCAGTAACTTATACTAAGATAAAGAGACCGAAGCCCCCAACAAAATGTTCTGGTCTTCAGGATTTTGTTTTAGCATTTCATTGTTTAGCAGCTTTTTTGCTTCATAGTGACAACATAGTTTTCTTCCAGTTAAAGAAGATTTTTCTCTTCTCTTGAAATCCTTATGGAAAGAGATATTTTACAAGAATAAACTTATGACAACATAAAATTCATTATGCTTTTTTCACACAGATAAACGACAAAATCTTTGAAAATTGCTACAGGTTATTTATTAGTATTCATACAAAGTATTTGGATTTTTCCCAGAAAAAACTACCATTTGATCTAGGTGAAAAATATATTCCTGTCAAATCATCAGCAGTTTTTGTCAACAAGAACATTTATTTTCTGTGCTGATTCAGCTGTATGGATATTGAAGCATGAAAGTCAGATGAGCGTGTGTATGGTGTAATTACAATGCCAAATTTGAAAACTGAAAAGTTTTGTTGTCATGTAGTTACTACCTACCTTTGTTTTCTTCTTTTGTATGAATTCTTTACATGCCTGAATAAACATAGATAATATAAACCTACATGGCAAAATAGCTTAAAATAGGGGTGTGAAGGGCTGAGCAATTAGTCACAGTTGCTAAAATAACGTAAAACAGGCTGAATTCATCAGGCAAAACCCCTCTCTGGAACAACTCAGAGTTTTATCAGTTTCAGAAGGCCAGGGTACATCAGTTGGAGACCTTGTCAAAAAGGTGTTTAATGGTGACCTACTTTAGCCCATCTCTTTGGAGGTGGTTGCTCTTCCTTGTTATACCTGCTTTTTGTCCCCTCAGGCTGCTTCAGACTGCATGTTAAGTCTGTAGGAGTTCCAGTGTTACCGAAGATGACCAAGCTCTTACAGCAGTTTTCAGCAGTACCTAATTTGGCCTATTGTGTTTACTAAAGGAGACATCAAAGGACTCTCTGGAGCGCTTTCAAGATATGTCTATTTTTATTACTTTGATGTAATTGATTACTAGTCAGATTTGAACAATCCTAATACAGTTGCTCCTCCAGTGCTCATTCCAGGATGCAAACCACAACCTTTGAGGAGTGTTTGTGTTTAGCAAATGATTTGACCACTGTACACTATACCCTATAAAAGTTGCTAGTTCAGATAAAATGTTAAGGCTTAAAGGTAGTTATTCATACAGGCCAGCTAATCTTTTTCACAGGCTCCCTAGCCAGGGGCAAGGCTGATCAGACTTTACAATATGCTGCAATCACTGATTTGAAGTGCAGGCTTCCATTCACCTGCCTTGCTACATGCAAAGTACAATTTTCATTGTTTGACTACAGTTACAGAGAATTAGCCTGAGCTAATCAGGACACTGATGGTGTACTTCATACACTGAAGTATAAACTGACTTTTACCTCAGTAGATTTCCCTACAGAGATCAGCCAGTGTTTCCAGAAGACATGGGACAGGGACACTTGCTGAGTTAGGAGCCATAGTACCATTGGTGTCACAAATGGCCTGCAGCAAACTATCTTTCCTGGCCATTCCTCCTCCTTCTGAGGCACTCCGGATGGTAAAAATGTTCGCATATTTGTAGTTAAATAAACACTACACTTCAGCAGAGGTGTAGCAGGTTGACTTTCTCTCCAAAAAGAGGCACTTTTTTGCCTTCTCATTCTTTCTGTTTTTCTCCCCCCCCCATTGTGTTTTATACAAAATAATACTATAATTCCTTGGGGAAATTAGTACAGTCTTGTAGATTGCAGTGTTGTAATTGTTTGATGCTGTATTGACTTAATTTAAAATAATGCTTTAAGAAAATAAGAAAGTCCACAGAAATACTTCAGGAGTTCTTGTTTGTTTGTTCTGTTTGTCTTTGAACTGTCAGGAATACATGCTGTTTATTTAGACAATGGATTTAACTGGCCAACTATCATGTGGTACTAGGAGTCTTTTCACTTTTATTTCTAGACTTCTGAGCAACCTCATCTTTAAAGATTTGGCCGGTCTTTTCAGTTTTTGGTATGTCCCAGTTAACCAAGAGGTGTCCAAGAGCTTGCTTATACCTCGAATATCCAGCCAAATATATCTCTTAGAAGGAAAGAATACTATTCTTGTTTGCAGTCATATTGTAACTTGGGAAATATTGTTGGTGACCCTAAGTCACCTATACTGAAATTAGCCAGTTATTTCATCATTATGGTTAGGGGGATGGATCAGGGCAATATTTCAGAGACAGTGGGTTGTGACACACACAGTAGTCATGAAACATGGTCAGGTGTTGGCAAGTTGTTGACAGGTTTGCAAATTATAAAGCACAGGCAACCTGACTTCTGTACTGATTTTTATTCTTCAAGGTCAAGCATGCTTTCCAGTCTTCCAAGAAATATTACAGAGATTTGTCACTTTTATAAGTGATAGGTGTTTGGTTTTTTTTATAGAGACAATGAGAACTTTTTTTTTTTGGTGAAAAGTACTCACTTAAGGAGTTGGTAGTGGGATCCAAGATACTAATTTTCTCAGTCATAATGATTTAAATTCAAGGTAACAGCAAAAAAGATGATTTCTTAGTCCTTCCTGACTATTTGGTGGCTTATGTTAAATGATTTTATGATCTCTATTTAGCTCCCATATTAGAAAAACACTGCTGCAGAGATGGAGAACTCAGGTACTTGGAGACTAAATGATGCACTTACCCATACATCATTCAGGATATTTGACAGTATGAAATCATATTGGATGGGCAATTTGAGGGACTATGTGCAGCATCTGTTTCTACTGTACTTGTTTTCTGAATAATCATAACATTTTTGTCTCTGAAACTGTCAAAATAACTTGCATAAAAGTGTAAAAAAAACCTGAACAAAAATAATTTAATTCCTCATTGGGAAGCAGTTTTAAAATGTTATCAAGTGTCTTAATAAATTAACTACAGACACAATGACAAGACTAAGTTTCAATAAAATACATTCTGGTTTTAAAAAAGAGGCACTAGGATCTTTTCCTAGTTCCCAAAAGCATTCTCCTAACATGTTGTTCAAGATAAATGCCTCTTAATTATCATGTACCTTTCACAGTCACTAAGCTTACATTTCCTGTAAAGTAAGTTTTATAAACTTTGAGGTGATATGTTTATATCCTACTTTTTGTTTTAGTTACTTTTTCCCCCTTTAATCAGCAGAAAAAGCAACTTTTTTAAAAAAAAAATTAGTTACAGACTTTACAGCTCCGTGCACTGTGGTGGAGTACAGAGTTTATATACCATTTTGGAAATATCTTGAAAAGTAAGTGAGGAGGTAACTTACAAATCTGGGGACTAGACAACTACATCGATCTAGAAGTGCCCTGTGCTTTAGGTGACTTTCAGTCCAGAGGATGGGGAGTGTCTGGAAAAATAGAGAAAAGGAAAAGCATTACTAAGATAGGCATAAATGAGGCTATGTGAATCTTATTTAGCAACTGTAGTACTATTCCATGTCATTGTCTTGGAACCAAGATAGCCACTTTTTTCTTGCTTACATCTCCATCTGTTGGACATATACTTGTCTGAAATTGAAGAGGCACACTGTTTTGAGTTTAGGTTTTTTTAGCTCCTCTTTATTCTTGTGAGGTGACGGAGAATGAGTATGGCTTACTGTCACTGCCAGACTTCGCTAACCTTGGGAAGGGGAGCCAGGCTCAGAAATCTCCTCAGTGCTGTTGTTGCACAGCAGCCTCAGAAGGAATGACAAAATTGCTGTTTTACTGCAGTGTCAGTGGGGATTATGACATGGGAAGAACTTAAGAGCAGAGTGCAGTCCTGCAGCAGAGACCGTGTACTCTGTCCTCGGCAGGGGAAGCTGGTAGTTTTTCTGTGCTATAATTAGCCACTGCCAATGAATGCACATTGTGTCACAGGAATTGGTCTTGTAGCATTCTCACCTTTGCCTTCCAAAATGAAGGAAATATCTTTCAATGACAGCTATTACACCAAGGGAGTAAAGTATTAAGGGAATACATATACTTTTAGTTACCTGGTCAAGGATACGCAGTCCTCACTGATCAATGCAGTTTAAAAAGGAATGGTGAGTGGTCTGCTGCTGAGAATATGATGACACACATATATAGCTTCTTTTCCCCAGAATTCCCATCCTGAGAGCAGCTTGTAGTGTTTTGATAGTGGGTTTATTTCACATCTGTTCATTTAGCAGCGAGTACTTCCTAGATTATGTCAGCTTTGTCCTCTGTAGGTCCTCTAGTGAAGGGGAGGATGTATCTGTTTTCCATCACTGCAGCTTCCTCCCAGGGGACAATCTGGGGATTTTGAAGTCTGGTTTATTGCAACAAACCAGGCAGAACCTGTCACAAATCAATAACATATCTGGTCTCTTATGAGCACATTAGTGAATCCTAAGGATACTTGTTCTGATTTGAGTAAAACTTGGAAATAGCAACTCCCTGGAAGCCAATAAAGTTCCAAATCTATGCAAGTCTGTATGCGACCAGCAATCAGATCAGTCTGGATCCTCATGAGCAGTACATAGCAGATCAGCTACCTAACGTGGATGGAAAAACTGAATGATTCATGTAATGGTTCAAAATTTAAAACTCATCGCAATATTATATTTACTGTGTACTTTCTTGTGCATCATTAGGGTTACTTGACTGATGATGCTTGCAATAGTTTCATGTCATACAACTTGTTGCTTTCTGTGCTTTAAATAAACGCAGGTTCAACTTTGCATAACCAAGTGGATATTTGTAGTTTCATCTTGTGCTATTTCTGTAACTGTTACAGTAGCTGTAGAAACCACTACTGTGGACCAATGCTAACCACTGCATAAAAAGGTGGCTCCAGCTTGGAAAAATCCATAAAATGTGTAGAAAGTAACTGAACATTACGTGGAAATCTCTGGAAAGTTAGCACTCAATATACCTATTCTTTCTTGAGTTGGGGTTTTCTTCAACTTTGTTTTATACCCAGCTCATGGGTAACATTTCCCACTCCCCAGCAGTAGCAGTCAGAAAAAGGAATTAAAATGTTAAACCTGTGGCTGAGAGATCAAAGCATGGCATTTTCCTTGAATAAATTAAAACGGAGTCTACTGCTCTGTTCTCTCATGCACAAAGTTGCCACGTTGAAACTTGATCCAATTCTTAGAAATCTCGCAATTTTTCTTTATATTCTTGTTTCCATTCTTTTAAATTCTCTACAATCTGCAACAATAAATGCTGTTCTAAGCCACAGGATGCTGTTAGTAGGACACTGCATTTACTTAGGCAATCATGATAGCACCTGCTTTCAAAACATAATTCTTACATGGTAAAATTCTTGGGCACTAGTTAGATTAGAAAGTAATACCATGCTCGTTTAGGAGTAATTTTATAATATGAACATTATGCTATCACAAAATTACCCCATTGGTTCTGTTATGAATATGATTTGTTTCCTTATTTTTCTCTGGAACACTTTGCCCACCATAAACAAGTAGCTATTTTCAATAAACACCACCAGAAGCCTCTTAAGGTGCCAAGTCTCAGAGCCAAGTGAAAGCACGTCAATCTCAGCTTTCTCCTGTAGGCATCTAAGCCTCTGGATGTAAAAATACAAAGTGAAAACCTAACCTGCAGGCAATGCAATTGCAACTTGCTTGCAATGTTCTTAAGCATAAAAAAGGGAAAAGTAACTGTATATAAATACATGGTCTTATGTTCAATTTTAAGCCAGTCTCCTTCATTTTTGAGATTTAATTATTTAATAGTTGGGTGTTGACAGTGCTGCATAACTAGCTGACAGAGACAGTGCATGAAACAAATCACAGTTCCTACAGCTCTTCTGGGGTGCAATGATTTTGCTTGCTTTTGGGGAAGTGGAGAAGAGAGATCCTTGCATACAGCAGGAACAGCAGCTAATCATAACCCATTGTGAAATGATTCAAATAGAAAAGGGGAGATCTGGCTTCCTCCTAGATGGAGGCTTGTGTTTGCTGATCACAGGAGCCAGCAATGTGGTGGCAGGATAGTTTTTAGTTAACAATAGTAGTTTTGCCTGCTGCAGATATTATTCCAGGTGCTCAGTTTGGAAAATGGCAATACCAATTCCAAGAAAATGGTTTTAACAACACAAGATATCCTGTTGATAGAAAAGCTCATTACCATGAAAGAGTGCTGAGCAAATTACTGTGCTACTTAGGCTTCTTTTACAGATGGAAGAATTGTGTGTCTGCTGCCTCAGAACCTTTCATCTTTTATCCTTACTGACGTGTACTTGGTAAACTAAAAGAAATATATATAATTTACAAATGTTCTTTTCCTTTGCAAATCTTAGTGTTCTAGACAGACCAGTAAGTATCATCTCATTTTACAGCAGAATTAAAGGCAGAGGAAAATTAAGCAATTTTTGAAGGGTAGCAAAAGAAGGAACACAACCGGATTCTTTTCAATTATGTTCAGTCTGTTGGACCACCAGCTTGAGGATGCTGAAGGCAACTCTTATTTCTACTGTGTACTGGACCAATGCAGCAGCCATGTTGTAGTGACAAGAATAAATTCTGCACCACGAACTTCTCTACAATTGTTATCAAAGCATGCACAGTAGTAAGTTAATTGGGCTGGTTCTCATCTGGGCTGTGTTTTGGGAATTCCAAATGTCAAAGACATGAGCTAGCCCTAACTATGCAGCTCTCTTCATGTAAGCTCCATTTTATTTGTAATGTTCTTGCTAGATGAAAATCCCAGTGATAGAGGATACTTAGTGGTGAAATCAGTATGGATGACCTAGGTTCTGTTCAAGTAACTATAAATGGCTTTTTGTGCTGTTATTTTTATTACTGCAACTCCTATATATCCTCCCAATACCAGAATTTCAGTGGCCAAATTTAGCACGAAACACATAAGCAGAGACAATCTCTACTTTTTAACAGTTCACAAACAGAAGCTAAATATGCAGGAATGAATTCTTGCATGTTACTCTCCCCCAAAAAGCCTAGAAAATTTTCCAGATACCAAACAGTACTGATATTTGAGTTGAAAAGCATGCTGATAAAATCCTGAAGTAGCAATCTGCCTCTGGAATAAGAATGTCCACATAGGGTGTTAAACACGTGTAACAGAGGGAAGATATCACACCGGCCTACGAAACCTCCTGATGTTGACTGATAATAAGTTCTGACCCCATAATGTGGTCCCTGTGTTACTGTGTAAAACCCTGCTCTTTCCTGCAGGACTGAGCAAGCCTGTAGCTTACATTTTCCACCTTAAATCAAACAGGAAGTCTGCAACCAAATTGCAGGGTGAACATGCATCTCCTGAGCTCCAGTTTAAACTGGACTTCTAAAGAAGATTTTTTGCCTCCCCTTCAGTTAAGAATCTCATTCTCATTTTTTTTATAGGCTTCTCATAATCTATGACTCTCAGACTTTCATATGCCAAACGTGTCCATGACTCATGTCAGCTGATACCTCCACGGACAGACAAGGAGCAGCAAGAGCAGTTCCTCTCTGCCACATGTGCAGATTGACTCGCAGTGTGCTGAGTGCAGCACTGATCAAAGGCAGCACAGTGGGATTCAGGATCTTCCCTGAAATGTCAGCTGTGCTCCCAGTGTCACAGCTAGCATCCAGAGAAGGCTGGAAGAGCAAAAGAAAGGGGGGAGGAGGAGGGAAGAACAGAGGCTCTCAACTTCAGTGTGAAGTTGTTTAATTCAGAACTAGAGGATTTACCTTATGTACCTTCAGCTTTATGTATTCTTTCCCCAGAAAGTTTCACAAACAAGGTTACATCACAACATCTGATGTGTAATCTTTACAGGAATAACCAAATGTTTTACTCTTTCATTACCCTGTCTAACAGCAGGCATTTGCCTAAACAAGAAGGAATCATCTTAGGATAACAGACATATTCATTACATGGATAAATTTAGGTGAGGTAGGGAACTTAGATACTGTGAGATCACAGGAATATTCCCACTAGCTAAAGATGATGATTCATCAGGAAATGTTAATGTAGGGTCACAGGTAGAAAAGTAATATTCAGGCCAGAAGCACAAATAAGTTGGATTTGCTTGTCTTAAACCTAGCTTCCAGTACTTGGTTTTGGTAGGGTTTTTTGTTTGTTTGTTTGTTTGTTTGCTTTGCTTTAGTTCTCTACAGTGATTTTAACTTTTGGTTAAGATTGTTTGGAATTGATCATTAAAGCAAACTAGTGAAAGAGATCTAGCACTAGGTTTGTACATCCTAGTCAATAAAAGACAAACATGACTGCTGAGTAGTTTCAGCCAAAGACAGAGCAGTGGGTTCATGTGACTCAAGAAATACCTATAATTATTCTTCCATTGTCTTGTGGAACCCTATTACCCTACCCCAAAACTTCTTGAATATCAATTCTGGGCAAGCAGGAAAAGTGCATTGTTGATATGGGCAGATATGGTGTGGTTTCAGTACATGGTTTCAGTACACGGTTTCAGTACACTGAGGGAGAACAGAGAACGGTGCTTCAGTCAGGATCATGTAAGGAAGGAGACAGGTCTTCTAGGATTGGGCTGCTTCAGCTTTCCTGCTTGTGCTCTGTGCTATATGCTATTAGCACTTGATAGATTCACTCACTGTGGCAGCAAAGCATCTTGAACCAAATGGCAGTGTCATGACCAAGGGATTAACGCTAGAGTATCCAGGTCTGGATGGACTGGCTAAATTGACTCAGAATGGCTGCATACTTCACGTTATTTCACCTGGCTATACAGGGGGCATTTTCTATGCCAAAAAATGACCAGTCTCCTTGGCATAAAAGTGAAATGAAATGAAATCAAAGGTGGAGAGAGGACTTGTTCTGTGTAAACTATTGCCAAAGACAAGATGGGTGCATCTCTCCCTGTAGCATTAAACCTCTCAGCGCTCATGCTGTCCTACCTCATCCACAAGAAGAAAAATCTTCAGTCTTTTTACTTCAAAATATTTGTAAGACCTTCAATGTGGAATGCAACCTGAATGCAGCAAGGGTGACGACAGGTAATTAAATACAGCCACGTATTATTATCATAAGCCATGTATTATTCAAGCCATGCTCCCTTCCCTTCCCTTCCCGCCCGCCCCCTGGCGGCGGCAGCGCTCCCACCCCCCTCTCCGGCGGCAGCGCCCCCTGGCGGCGCCCGCGTGAAGAACGGGGCCGGCCTCCCGGGCGCGTGCGCGGCACCGCCCCTGGGCGCGTGCGCGGGGGGAGCATCCCGTGGCGGCGCGCGGAGGCACATTCCAGACATGGTGCTGGAGACCCTGGCCCGCATCGTCAAGGTCCAGCTGCCCGCCTACCTCAAGCGCCTGCCGCTGCCCGAGAGCGTCGGCGGCTTCATCCGCCTCACAGGTGAACGGGGGGAGCGGGACCCCCTTCCCGCCCCGGCGGCGCGGTCGGTCCTGCCCGGGCTCCGGCTCCCGCCCCTCGCGCCGGGCATCGCGCGCTGTCTCCGTCACGGAACGGGGAACCCCAAACCTTAAACTGTCTCAGCAGCGGAACGACCCGACAGACAGGAGGTTTGGGTGCCCTGGGAGGGAGGTGGGAGCTGTCAGGAAAAAACGCAGCGATGGAGTGAAATGTTGGCGCTGTGCTTAAAAATTCCTCTCGGTGCCGACACCGGCGAGCCAGAGGCCGTGCGGCTACAGGGAATGGGATTTTAGCTGGAGGCCTGAAACGTGGCCTCGTCCTCTGCTTCACAGGTTGAACACGGCCTTTGTACCCCGTTCAAACAACAAAAAAAAATCTCATTCTGGGAGCTTGCTACACACACAAAGTTAGTGGGTTTGGGTTTTTTTTCTTTCGACTTAATATTTTTCGTAAGTATTTTCTGGGTAAGGAAGTGAAAATACCAGTTCGTTGATCGTAGCCCTGTCACAGCGAACAAGAAAGAAAACTGAATACTGGCGAGTGTTCTGGGTGTTCAGCGCTCTCCAGTGCTCTGCGAACTGTGGCTCCCAGAGCCCAGGCTCGGCTGCAGTAATACAGGCAGGACCTCAGGCAGCGTCAAGTGACAAGATTAGTTCGGTGGTAATAAATAAGAGGAATGCTCTCAACAGAAGCTCACTGGAAGTAGAAAAAGTTTTCAAAGGGCAGAGTCAACCTTGTATCTTGCAGCACTAAGGTATCTGTGACTATAATAGTGATGGAAAATTGTTAAATTTAGAACGGGCACAATTTATTTAAAGCCAGGTTTGAGTACTTTTTTTTTCCCCAGCATGTTTTTGCTGCTTGTAAACTGTAAATCCCATTATCTTTCTCAGGACAAGCAAACCTCTTTTGAATGAACAGTTCTTCTTTTTCCACCACTACTCTTTCATTTGAAAAACTGTTAATTATATTTACCAAATAGAGAAATTCAGCTCCTACAAAGATGGGAGGAAGGGGATAAAATAAGCTACAGAACAACGCAGATTTGCCTATTCCTAGCATTTGTCAGTTTTCTACTTAAGTCATTGCCCTTTTAACTGCAAGTTGTTAAGCTCGGTAATACTTTTGTTTCTTGTTGCTTCACTTTTCCAGACATGTATTTCTGTAACAGCATTATTTGTGCAGTCTGTATTTATTCACAATACATAGTAGTAATACAATTTATTCTGAAAACCTCTGAGAAAACATTCTGAAAACCCGTCAGGACTTGTTTGTTTGTTTGTTTGTTTGTTTTTCATAGAGTGATCAGTGGGGGAGAATGTTCTGCTGTCATATTATTTACCCCACTGACAGGTACTTTCTTGAATTTGGAGGGAGGGCAAGAAGCAAACAATTGATACCTTAAGTGGAGATGAAACATGGGAAATGTCAGTCCCAAAAATACTAAACAAGGGTAAAAGAAGGACCAAGTCAGAAATTGCTTTGAGAACTGGTAGTATTTAATGAGCATACCTGAAAAAATTCCTTGCCTCAGTGATTTTTTTTTGACTGGACTCTAAAAACGGGAAATGAAGGTATAATTAAAACTACACAGCTATAGAAATAACATTTTTACAATTTTTCTTTTTTTTTTAACAGTAAGCTAGAATAGTATCTGCTGTCATGCTTATACATCTTATACATGCTTATACATCTCTTAGGGTGGATGTGAATGAAAATGGAAGAAAAAAAGCAAAACTGTACAAGGCGCTTAAAGTAATGACACAGGGTAAACGCAACATAGTGAGACTTTCGAAAAGGAAATCGTAGGACACCTCATCCTAGGCACCTAAATTAAAAAAATATCATCTCTTAGTGCTTAAAGGTTATTGGAAGTCATGCAAACGTCATTGCTCATTGAAGAGTCTTGTGCTTACATGCACTCAGAGCTGCTGTCAGTCTTAAGTTTCACGTGAGAAAATTATTGCTTCAGCAAATGCTGCCTCTTCTCTTTGCTGTCCTGTCCTAAAGTCATAAGTATCTAAGAGCAGGGGATTCCCAATCCCAGGGTTATTTTGCAGTGAATTACCAGTAGTGAAAGACTGTTAGACAATAGAGAAGATTAGATTAATGTTCTCTTTTGTGTTTACTACTACTACAAATTACAGAGTATATTCTTTGGCAAATGGCATATTAAACATTTCAAGCATTTTTCTTTGCTTCTTTTTGGAAAGTGAGAAATAATATAGATGTAAAAACATTTAAAGTGCATTACTATTTGTCCTTTTGTGGCATCTCTAGGGACCAGCAGTATAAAACACTTGCTAGCATAGACCTTGTTTGCAAAGGCAGGTCAGATCCTAGATTTGGAACAGTGCAGTCCTTTGCTTGTTAGCTCTTTTATTGCTTCTATAAACTTTCATTATCTTCCAGGCAGATGCAACCTCAGTTCCTGTAGCACATCAGTTGTAGAAAGAACAAACCAAAACTATAAGAAGCACCTTTTTTTTTGTAGGTGTGTGTTATAGTGTGCTGATTAAAAATCTTGTCACTTATTGTTTGTTGTGACCTTACCAAAACAGAATGAAAAACTGCTTGCTTGAAGGGAAAGACTGTTAACATCTAATGCATAACTCCTGAAGGTAAATGCAATGAGGGAGGAAGGAAAGAATGTTTGACCTTGGGTTTGAAAGTGGATATCTAAGTTATCATGCTGCTGCTGTTCAGAGGCCTCTTTCAGTGTTCTGTCATAGCTGCTTTAGCCTTCCCTTCTCAAGTTCAGTCAAATGAACAGTGTTGTCTCATGCTAGCATTGCTTTTCATCTTTGAAGATGTCATTAAAATGGTACAAACATTCACCTCAGAAGAGCAAACAACTGAACAGTTAGCATACATCTGCTTATTAGTTCTGAGGAAAATGTAATTAGTAAGTAATTTTAATTTGCCTGAAGAATTTAATCACTTTAGAGAATATACAATAACAGTTCAAATCTTCATTTTGTCTAGTAGCTGATACTTGTTAAGATTTTGGTTTGCATTTGAGCTGTTACTGTAAGAGGCTGGTCTTGGGTCTGCATAGGATCATTTCCACTGAAATCAGCTGAAACATAAATCAGAGTGAAAATATCAAAGGAGTAGTTGATGGAAGACAAGCAGGGAACACCTGCTTTGATTTGACTCTTAGTGTCTGGCCTGTCCCTTTCAGTTCACGATGTGTTTCTTATGTTGTTGGACTTGTTACTGTTGGACTAAAAATTACAACAACCTCTCCTTGAAAATGTAACTGTGGCCTATGGTCCGTGGCCTCAGCTTCTTGGAATTCTCTGGTCTCTGATACTTTCCAGAACTTTTCTTTGGGATCAGTCTCTGTCTAACACAAGTTAGAAGACTAACCTCTTCGATATACTACTCTTCATTTCTGTCTCCAAAGGCTGTCTCTTCCCATGCAGCAGAACTGATAAAGGATCTCCAGAATCAATGTAATTGCTGAATTTTGAGTTGTCAGCTGTGAAAATAAACAGTCTTGTGAATTGCCTTACATCTGCTTCAGAAAGGTATGAATGGCTTCAAAAACACAGAGCAGCTTACAGTTGTAGGAAGGCATAATTGCATTAGTTTGGGTGAAGCTTTTCTCTCACTGCTGCCCACCCAGCCCAAAGGTCTCTTAATTTTTTTACTTTGTCACAGTATCTTGTACCTCTTGCCCTAGAAGCATGATGATGTTGATTTTTCAGTTTAAACACATGAACTTTTAGTAGTCTTTTAGCAATAACAAGTCTCTTTATGATTAGTGTACACATTGGTGTAATTGAGGGCTTTCCAGAGACTCCCAGATTAGAAATAAGCAAAGAAATCATTGGCTAGTGGGGACAACTATTTATCAGTAGTTAGCATGGTAAAAATGTTAAATAATAACTACTGTACTTCCTATCCATGTTTGTTTCTAATTTCCCTTCTCAGAGGTTACAGCTATCATGTTCCTGTTTCATTTGGATGAACCCATCTGGTTACGAGTCTCCCACGACTCCTGATTTTGATGTTGTATCAGGGAGTTCCGAGCTATATTGAGATCATAGAACCATTAAAACTGGAAAAGACCTCTAAGATCATTGAGTCTGAGATCACTGAGTCCAACCTTTAACTCAGCACTTCCCATATTCACTGCTAAACCATACCCCTAAACCAAAGTGCCTTGAGAACATTTCTAGGAATGAGGAGTCCACCACTTCCCTCAGCAGCCTGTTTCAATGTCTGACCACACTTTCAGTGAAGAAATTTTTCCTAATATTCAATCTAAACCTCCCCCAGCACAACATGAGGCCATTTCCACCCATCCTGTCACTTGTTACCTGGGAGAAGAGGCCTATCTCCACATGGGTACAACCTCCTTTCAGGCAGCCGTAGAGTGCGATAAGGTCACCCCTGAGCCTCATCTTCCCCAGGCTAAACACCTCTGGCTCCCTCAGATGCTCCTCATCACACTTGTGCTCCATTGCCCTTCTCTGGACTCACTGCAGCACCTCAATGTCTTTGTTGTAGCGAGGGACCCAAAACTTCAGTGAAGTGATTACTGAAAGTTCTTGCAGTGCCTTTAGGATTTTTGCAGCTATAATGCATTTCCAGATAAATGCACTAAGTGTGGCTGTAATGTCAAAGGCTATAGAAAACGCAAAGAACATAAAATTAGTCCCACAAAGTATTTTCATCACATGGTGTACTTCCAGAAAAATCAATTTCTTAAGAAAAATCCACTGCATTCCAACTGGAAAAGTATTAGCATAAGTGTGTGCTCTATTAGTTTAAATAAAATCAAGCTATACACAGTAATGTATTTTCTGAGAGCTACAACCCACCTAGCATCCTTAGCTTGCTCTATTGCATTTTCTTGTGCATCTTAATTTCAAAAAAAAAACTGCAAACCAAAATTTTGCTATGTTCTGATCCTAAATAATTTAGAAGAGTAACTTGATTACAGTGTTGTATTACAAAGTGCTTATGCAGCTGCTTGTGCTCCAGCTTATTATACTTCTTTCTTTTGCTTTTTTTAAAGTATTTTTAAACTCTCTTCTGTATGAGTGTTTAGATTTAATATATTCTCCAGAAATTCAGAAAAATGCTATCAACCTTTATTTCACCATGGGATTTAAATTACACTGGAGTATTGTCACAGCATGTTTTGCTGGAAAAGTGGATCCACCTTCAATATATGTAGATCATATGCAAAGTATTGATTAATTTCTTAAAAAGTTCAGTAAGTCTTCTCTCACCAGTATACCTAGAAGATTTATAATTATATAGCAAGGCAGCCCAGCCTGCAGTGGATACTTGTATCTTTTACCTGTACTTAAAAGAGGTTCCTTACTGTGGTTAAAAGTAATTTCCTGCCACTTGAGTTACTGATCTCAAGTCTCTTTCTCTGAGTTGTAGAAACTTTTGCAGATCCCTGAGGAGAGGTCTGAAAAATAAATCCAAAAAGATTGGTAAAGGTTTTGCTAGTGTTTGCCTAATAATCTGTGTAATTTCTACCAACAGTTTGTAAATAAACTTGGAACAAAAAAAAAATTATAAAAACTTCCAAGAACAGCAAAACCTGAAATAAGCAAATAAAATTCAATTACAAAATGTATTGAACCATTTTTCCTTTACAGAATGTTGAGATACCTGCACTGAATATACTTACCACATGCAGTCATACCCAATTTGCTAGTACAAGTGCTGATTTACTGCAAGTGAGCAGAACTCCTGTAATTTTAGGGTTCCCCATTCCAGTAAATCTTTTATTTATTTTTGATTTATTCTCTTCCACTGAATCATCTTCTAGAGTCTTAAAATTTAGATGAAGTTCTAGGAGTCAGGTTTTTACTTTGCCTCTTGTAAACCCCAGGATTTAATCTGTCTCTTCTTTCTTCATAAGATTTACCCATGGAGTCTTGCTTGCCCTCAGAGCCTTGCTGACTGAGCATCTCCATTCCCTACTCTCAGCCTAAGCCATTTTAAAAGTAGCTGACATTGCACTAAACTTAAGTGCCAATCTAAATCCCACCTGTCTTTAGTTTCAGAATGGCTGCGATTGTTGCCTTTCCTGGGCGTGCTGGCCCTGCTTGGTTACCTCGCTGTTCGTCCCTTCCTCCCCAAGAAGAAGCAGCAGAAGGATAGCTTGATTAACCTTAAGATCCAGAAGGAAAATCCCAAAGTAGTGAATGAAATAAACATTGAAGATCTGTGCCTCACTAAAGCTTACTGCAGGTGTTGGCGTTCTAAGACGGTAAGACATTGTGTTACTGTAGGATTAGAGATTGAAACTTGCATGTTTTTATCAGTGCTTTGGTGGTGAATGTTGACCTGTTGCTTTTCTCTGGAGGTGGGACATGTTCCTGAGTTTTGCAGAATGGCACAATTCTTATTTTTTCTCCACATACACCTATCTACATGCAGAAAGAAACTGTAGAAACTTGAAAGAAATGCAGTAGGGCTTTTCTAGAAACATTTAGAGTGACCATGTGTGAGCAGAATAAAACCAACCAGGCTTTGTTTACTATTTTGAAATACACTGCAAATAATTAGAAGATAACTACTCTTATTTTGCAAAAAAACAATGCTTAGAAAGTTGTTCATATTAGAGTGAAAGTAAGACTGGGCCAGTGTTGGTGAGAGAGAGCATATCCCCATCAAGTCCAGAGCAGTCAATGACTGGTTTGGATAGTCTATCCCTGAAATCAACCAGATGTTAAATAAGCATTTTTCATCTAGCCTCAGTCTGAATTTCCTGATTCAATTTTGAATGTCCTGACTGCACTCTGGTTTTGTCCTCTCTGGACTGAATGCTTTCCCGTTTTAGCAACAAAAAAATCTGCCCTGAACTGAAGAAACTTGCTCAACTATTCTCACTTTGGACTAATCACTTCAGCCAAGTATTTCAGCTTTTCTTAAAAAAGTACTTTCTGGCTGCAAATGATTCAATCTATTCAGACCACTTCCAGAATAAATTTTAAACCATTTGTAGCTGTGATGGTTGCTCTGCTTGCTGTTCTGTCATGGAAAAGGGTTCATCCCTAACTTTGCGTCTAAGAACAGCTATTTTAGGACCTCACAAATCTAGTGACCTATTAACAGTGTTTGTTATCACATGTCCTCTGTCTGATAGGAGACAGAGAGTTTGATATTGAAACAGGACATAATAGGAGGAACTAGCAACATTATCAAAGTGCTCTTGGTATAGGAAGAAGTACAAAAATCACCTTGCAATTGCTGTACAGAGTTACTCTAATTCCTCATGTCTGTTTTCTTTCAGTTCCCTGTCTGTGATGGCTCCCACAACAAGCACAATGAATTAACAGGAGATAATGTAGGTCCACTAATACTCAAGAAGAAAGAAGTATAGCAGATGTTTAATCCCTTAGATCCTGACTGATAATAAGTCTTTTTATACCATTGTAGTTGCAAGGGGCAGCATTTATTATGTGATTGGTATAATTTAGTTTAATGATTGCTGTAGATTTCTTTATGGAATAAACTACATTTAGACAGTGCTGAATTTGTCACTGTTTCAATACCTTATTCTGAAAAGAATTTTGTCTGCTTTGTAAAACTGTAAAGTATCTATCTCTGTAAATAAGTCGTTTATTTCAACAATAAATTGACTTTCTACAACTAAGCCTTTTTTGTATGAACATGCAGTTATAAAACTCACTATTTCAAGTGACAGAAGTGCACTTTTCTGTTTGATTTTGTTCTGCTGAGAAGCCGTGTTTTAGTTTGCTTTTCAGCAACAAATTTGAGTGCAGTGCAGTGGGGGAGAAAAAAGATACTAAATTCATTGTTTGTGAATGTATATTCAGGCAGGCAGCATAGCAGTGTTAAGTTATGGTAACTGAAGGTCTGGCCTGTGCAGACTGCCTGCCTGGGCAGTTTGTTAGTCTTATGCAAAGTAGCCCAGCTCAGACAAACCCCAGACAAACAGCTGGAGAGTTTCCTACAGCATCCTAGGTGGAGTGCTGCAGTTCCAGACTGTATAAAAACTAAACTACTGAGCAGGTCAGCCACAAACATTATCCCTTTGTTTCAGGCCCCTGTGTTGTTCATGAGCTCTTGGGAGGAAACACCAATTTGCTTCATCCAAGTTCACTTGCACTGTAGTTGCTACTTTTTGTAATGGGAACTCTCATGGGATGAATGGGTTAAATGACAGAACTATGGATGCAGAGCTGAGCTGTTCCCCATTCAGAATTATTATTTAGGCAAGTCAGAACTTTGCTGTGATGTGGCTTAATTTCAGATGCAGGTAAATAATTGCTACTTACCTAACTGCTAGACTTCTAATGATTCTAAAGTGCTTTATTCTCCCATGAAAGACTGTATCCATCAGTTTAAAAACAAAAATCTGATCCATGCTACAGTTTTAGACAGTTGTACTGAGGCAGATTTCAGCCATTCCTTAACAGCATTTCATTTGACCCATTGTCAGGCAGGTGGGAAGCCCCAGAGCTGTTGCCAAAGCTGATCACCACAGTGCTGAAGCAGAAAGCAAGTCAGAAAGCTGTTCTCACATAAGGGCTCTTGCAACAGCAGCAGAACTGAGGTAGATCATTCCTCCTCTTTTTGTAACTGTTGTAGTTCCAGGTACCAAAACCTCTTACCTTGCAACAAAAGATGGCAGATTAGAATGTGATTATGTGTTCACTGCCTGCTTTTACAGAGTGCGTAACAGAACCATGGTATAACCTCTAATGTATTAATGCTTCATGGTGGTCTTATTTCAATGGATAAGCAAAGCATAAACGTATTAGTATATAACATTTAAAATAGATAAAAATGTGTAATATTAGGTGTCTTATACTCAGTCTTCACTTAGAGAGGTATATTGAACACCATTCTTGGGTTTGGTGAAGAAGTTATTGTGAAATGCAAAAGCCTGTCTTTAGATTTCTTTTTTCAGGCTCTAAAATCCACAGCCCATTGCAGCAGGCTGTTATTATATAAAGCCCTGTATGTACTTCCGTCTTTTATCAGGATACTTTTGTATTCAAATAATTTGGTTTCCTCTGAAATCAAAACCAAACCAGTTAAACTAAGACAAACTTTGCTGAATTAAGTAATACAGCAAAATTGGTTTTGTTTCTCCCCAAAAGCTCCTCTAAAAGCAGAATGACAGTGTAAGGTTTAACCTCTTTACTCCATCTTTAATACAGCTCGATTGTGAAATAATTTTTTTCCCTGCCTGCTCTTAGAAGAGATTGCTGTTAAACTATCTACAAATGTGGCTATGGAATAAACAGGAGTTTGGTTTTTTGTGCTTATGTCTGTAATGGAATGGAACACATTTTTAGTGTTGCAAAAGCAGCACTCAGTTACAGTGCCTTTGTAGAAAGGATGTTTTAGTAATTTCCACAAGATAAAAATATAACGACAATCACAAGCAAGATAAATCACCATTTCCTTGCATTTCAAAATCTGTCAAGGTAATACTGTCTCACGGACACAGAAATTTCTGTAGAAAATCTCAAACAATTTACTAATCAGTTCAAATCATCTACCTGAAGTCTACAGAGATAGATAGCTAAGAGCTGAAGGGCCTGCAGCGCCCTGTAATTCACCAGCAATAGAGCGAGTTGAACCAATTACCTGACTTTTCTAACCTAATTTGGAAGCTCCACACAGAGGGATAAATTTGCCTTGAAGGCTAATAAAGACCAGAACTGAGGTAGTGGACTTGAGAACTCAGGTCTTCCCAGTCTTAATAAAAAATCAGGAGAAACTGAAATTGGCATATTGTGACATATCTTTTTACTCTACTAGAACAGTAATGTTTACCTTTCTTTTGATTATAATTTGAACAATAGTTAGATTAGGCTACAAATAAACTTGCAAGTTTAGAGAAAGGTGTTTGACTTGTGGCAACTACTAGACAAAGTAAATGTAATTGAAATGCAGCTGACCCAAAATTTATCTCTTTCGCTCTGTTTATTACAAAAGCAAAATGCAGAAACTTATGATTCATTGGTTTTTGGCTGTATTACACCATGACTGTTTCACAGTTAATTTCAGGCTTCAGTCTAAATTCCTTAAAAAACTGGCTGAAAAAGAGAGAGTAAGCAGTGATTATAATTACATTATCACTGCATCCCCTGGCCTGTGCAATTCCCTGCTTCCAGATGGCCAATTTCTGTCTTTTCCCATATGCTGCCTACTGTAACTCTGCCCAATGCTGGCTGCCAGGAATGCTGTCAGACCTTCTGCTGCAGAGGTTCTTCTGAACCTTCTGGAACGGCACGTTCAGTACTCTCCCGCGCTATGCCTGTGATTGTGTCTGCATGAGAGCGGGATTCCTCTGGTTATCAGTTACTGCACATTGTGCTCTAATTTTATTTCCCGCAAATAAGAGACTGGCATGGCATAAAGATTCTCTTGGCTTGAATTTATGCATTATTCGTTAATGATTTCCCTGGCGTTTTGTTAAAAGGGAGGTGGTCTTCAATGTTACGATTCACCCACATAAAAAGTGAAATCGTATCTCTCAAAGTTAACAGCTATTTAAAATTGGCTGAAATTGTCACGATACTTATTAAAAAACACAGTGTTATAGGTTCTTAGTGCTCATATAAGATTTCTTTTCATGACGAGATGCAAGTGTTTTCTTCTTTTCTGGAAGGTAAGGAGAGGAGCATTACAAAGCTTTAACGCTTTCAGTTTTAGATCTGCAGGTCTATGTAATAGCTTCAACCTGAATCTTTCTGAAGATTTAATAAAAGCTGGGGGAAAGGAGCCTTGTGAGAAATATCCACATAAGGTAGCAAAGAAAGAAAAATGCATGGAATTTCATTTAGATTAGCAAAAAGATGACACTTTTCAGCGGTATAGCTATTCAGGAACTCAGAATGGTGGAAGTGATGTAATGCATAAATTGAGAGTGCATTGAGGTTAAGGGGACATGGTAAATCTGATTTATGGGATGCTGTTATGGTGATAAGGTTATCATGAACAAAGGCTCTTTGTCAGAGGTTTGCTTGCATACTTAAGGTTGTGTCCAAATTTAAAGGGCTGTAATCCTTACAACATCACACTTCTGTTATCGACCAGATTCCAAATTGGGCAGAGTGATCTCAGTGGGAGGATTCAGCTTTTTATAAAACTTTATGAAAAAGTGAACTCCTCAAAGTTTTACTCAAGTGGAATTATTTTACAGACAGTCTGAACTGAACACTGTATTCCCTCACCTTGTCAGTTAGGTTTATAGACAATACAATTTCAAAATACAATAACCTCCTATTCAAACCACCCCTATTTAAGGAACAGAGTGCCTTCCCTTAGCCATGCAAAGTAGGCAGAACAGGCACAGAAGTCAAGGGATGACACAATAACCACCAAGCACAGCACCCTTAACCATTCATTGGTGCACAGTTTGAAAGCATCTTTTCAAGTCAGGAGACAAACATGAACTGAACTAAAGATGGTACATTCCCAAGGAAGCAGAGAGAACAACAGTGTGCATAGTAAAAAAATACCAGTGTACTTGACAACTGTTAGAGGAAAACTTGCCAAAGAATTTCCTCGTATTTTTATCACTGTGCTGGAATTGCAGGCTATTAAACATTTCTCAGGAAGCTTTCTTTCTGCCTTGGAGAGGAAGGCATATACAAAGGAACACATATTGATCTGTAATTAATCTGTATACAGAGGCATGTGCGACACTCTGCAAATAGTACAGTTTCAATATTAAAAGTACTGAAGTAGTTAAATGCATTTTTGTACATTTTTTGTTTTGCGTATTAAAAATGTGTAAAAGTTCAAATAGAATTGGTTAGTTCTTACTAGTGCCAAAATCTAGACACATCAAATATATTTTATAGAGTATTCTGTAAAATGAATTCAGAGAACTGTATTGTAGAAATCTGCTGGGGAGTGTCGTCCCCCTCAATTACAGGCACAATACAGCATCCTTTCTAAAAAATAACAAAATAACTTCTAGTTTCTGAGGGATGCTGTACTGACTCCATGCCCCAGAATGGAGCTGGGAACAACTTACTTGGAGCTCGTTACTTGTAAAAAACGTAGCAGAGGAATGTAGATTTGCTGGTGTCTGTCAAGTGACAGCAAAGCTAAAGGCAAGACCAGGATTTTGATCAACAGAGGAAGTTACTCCTGGCTTTAGGACAGTAAAGGAGAAGAGAGAGGGAACTCTACTGGGAATGGGAAAATCAAATGTGAACTATAACGCGACTGACTGTGCAGGAGGCATTTAATTTAAATGAAATGAAGAAAACTGTATTTGACCTTTTTGCTTCCCCTGCTGAAATATTTTAGCAAGGTATTCGACACGAGTGTTGCCAATCATTACCGTGATCCACAGCCACACACATCTTGTGTTTCCGGAAAGACCCACAGGATCTGTGTGTACGTGCAGAGGGTGCTAGTGCTGTGTCCTAAACACTGCTTACTCATGACACCTGCCTTGCCCCAGTAGCCTTCCTGAAAGTAGGTGAGAATGAGGCTCCTTTTGCTTTGTATCATCCTGCTCTGCGCTGCCATTTTCAAAACTGTTCATTTAAATTATATTAGTTTTCTGCATCAGTCAGGAGTAAAAAATGCCCTGGCAAATCTGAGAGCCCTCCAGTCTCCATAGTCAATCCAGCCAGCCACCTCTTGGAAAAATGAGCACTAACTGGCTATATTTTTAGCAAATACCTGGTTTCCTTTGCTGCAGTTATCCAAATGCAGATGTGAGAAGGACCCAGTCATAGCATTTTCTCAGCCAGATGGGTATTAGGACAAAGCAACAAGAGATCCTGGCTGGCCCAGGAATCTTGATTTGAGGAGGTCTATTGCTACTGCTGAGTTCCCCAGAAGGAGCTGAGGCCTTGCCCTGTCAGTAAACCCTACTGTGAAGAGCTCTCCCATCTGTCCTACAGTGGCCAGCACCAGAACACAGCCACTCAGTGGCCCAAGAGCTGGCTTTCCCTCCCTTCACATCCTGTGTGAAGGCTGAGGTACCCAGGTGAAGGAGCAGCCTTCCCAGTCCTACACAACCCTTTCACATTTCTCATAACCTCCCCACAACCCTCATCCCATTTTCAAATTCTGTCCTTTTTTCTACCAGCACCAACACCTCTATTACCACAGTCTGTGAGGGCCCCAACTGTCTCTTTTAGCACAGAAGTATCACTTGCTGTTTCTTGCAATGACCAGAGCTGACAGTCCCCCGAAGGCACAAAGGAGTGCATCAGCTGTGAGAAAGAACAGCAGTAGGAAAAGGCAAGTTTTAGAAACACAAATGAGGAAGGAGAGGAAATCACCAGCAGGACTTGTTCAGTATGTGTTGGCAGTCTCTTATTTGGAAGTTGCTTTCTTTGAGTTATTGAACCTGTAATCTCACAGCCCAGTTTCAACCATCAAGAAGTTATTCACATTAGTCTCCATTTTCTTCTGTTTATATTCCACCTCATGACTCCACTCCATGCCTGAACAATTCTGACCCTCTCCCTGGCCTCACCACCCACACATTTTGAGTAACTGTTGACTGCTAACTTCTGACTCACTGCCTGGTCAGCCTGTTCACTCTGTGTTCAGCTATTTCATCTCAAGGCACTATCCACAGATAAAAATATTTTATAGAACTCCACCAGGGCTAATTTAAAAATAGCAGATGTAACTGATACTTGTTTTAGTTTCCTCCAGCGAAATTAGAGACATGCCATGTTTACTCAACAAAAGTGTAAGGGTTGAAGGACCATATTCCAGTAGATGTCTGTCTCACGAAGGTTCACAGGCCTCTGCTTCTTCTCCAGCCTCAGCACCTTCCTCATCCTCCTTGCTATTTGTCTGAGCCTTCTGCAAAAGTCTGGGCCCTGCCAAGCCAATAACCAGGGCTCCAATTGGAGCAGTAATCAAGATAGCCAAGAAAGCTACTGTCAGTACATCCATTCCATACTTTTCCAGTTGCTCATCTTGATGTCTTCTTGCTGTATCCAGGGCAAGAGAACCTATTGCAGCCTGCAGGGAAGAAAACATTGCTGAGATGGAAAAAAATAACCTTTAGCACTTAAAGAGGAAAAGAAGAGACCAATCATCAGTCAACATTTCATGTAACTTTGACATATTTAGTACATTCAATCCATTAGTTTCTAGGCAGTACATAGAAAAGTAAATATTATATTACACCTATGAGTACAATTTCCACTTGGCTACATTTTGAATTCCCTAAGCTGATGGGTTTATCTGGATGGTTTACCCCAATGAAGAACATTGCTTAGCTGCTATCTCATCCACATCTGGAGAATGTGTGATTAATGAAATGGGTCAGTATATTGCATATTGCAGCTGTTGAAATGCCACCCTTTGACAGTAGTCAACTAGTAGTGGCTTCTTAAAATTTGTTCACTAATCTTGCAATAATCCTTGCTTGTTTTGATTATTAACTTTTGTTTGCAAGTAATCATGTTATTGAGGCAAAGTCTAAATGACTTAATGATCACTGAAATAAAGGAGCAGGAATGCAGCCAGCCTGAGGCATCTCTAGTAATATGGCTCTCGCAGACTGCGCCTTACCAAAATGACCACAAACTGATACCTATTCTGAGTCTCTGATGCGACTGTCCCTGCAGACATTTCATGTCTGCTTCTGCCTGTTTTTGAGAGTTCTCATAATCTTTATGTAGAGGCACAATAATCTGCAATGGCTGGGAAATAGTTTAACTTCCTATGACTTATCTACACTTCACTGTCATTATTAAGAGTACAATCCAGGATGCAAGCAAAACACCATCACACAGAAGGTTCTCCATGTACTTTTCAAGCAGACTTAGGGTGGTTTAGAATATGAACTGTCAATATACTACACTCTGGTGTCACTGAGCCTGAACCTTTCCCTGTTTACTGCTGTGCTAGTTACAGGGAACTTTGCTAAGGACAATAGATTTAGGAATGAAAGTGATGTTGGACTGCTTACCTGGACAGTGGCTTTGGGCATCCATGCCAGTGAGACAAATACTTTCTCCTTGAAATTAAACCCAGTGAAAGACACCATGAGGAATGTTGTTATGATTCGCACAACTAGGGCAATGCCTAATATAGCAACACAGAACCCTGCAACAAAGACAAACACTTCTTTGAGTCCTTTTGTGCATAGGTGCCTGAGGGAAGTAAGGCTCCTAAAACTGTAGCTTTACAGTGGGGGTGTGTTTTGGGGTTTTTTTTGGGTCAGTCATAGTCTGCTTTGCTTTAGATTTCTGTATAGAGAATCTTTTGAAGGCAGTAATGAAAGCTGGATAATTTGTGAATGATCTTACCAACAGTTTCAGGCCTAAGAGATGTAACAGATACTTCTGCTCCAATTAAACCAAAAAGAAAAGGTTGGAAGATATTCCATGCAACTGCCACAATTTTTTCTACGTCCCTCTGCAATGAAAACAAAACCGATCTGTAAATTCAGAAAAGACAGCCAAGTAGACACAACATTTAATTAATCATAGAACAAAGTGAAAATGTATGTTAAGATGTCCAGAATTGCTCCTCCTTTTTTGAGATAATACTAAAAGATTCAAAATCAGTTGCACACCTTTCGAAGGGTGCAGACTGTGTCTAGCTCTGCTAGTAAATAAATGTTTGATATCTCAAGAAGAGAAATAATCACTGGTGTTTGAACAATAACAGAGCAGTTTTCAGAGAGGAGGAAAATAGAGCATTGTTGATTTTCAGTATTTAGGAAGATGTAATTTCAGCAGCTTTGGCATGAAGTTTCTGAGCCCCTGGAAACTGGCATGCTTAAACATGTTCTTCTGTTTGTATCTGAGTGCAGTCAGACTCTCAAAAGTTTCAGCCATGATCTAGCTCTGCTCGTGCTGCACTCAGTCAGAGGCCTCTCTCCATGTCAGCAGGGGCAAAGTTACAGAATCACAGAATATGCTGAGTTGGAAGGGACCCCCAGGGATCACCGAGTCCAACTCCTGGCCCTGCACAGCACCATCCCCAAGAGTCACACCATGTGCCTCAGAGTATTAGGCTGAGCAAGTCTGAAATCACATACCAATAACAAGTGCTGAACTTTCCAGTGCAATATACTGTATAAAGGCAAAACCATCTTTTCTCCTTGTGTTTGAACTTTACACCTAACAATTTTCCTAAAATAACTGCTGCCAGGATAAACAGAAATCTTCCACTTATAGGAAAAGGTACACATAGCATGTTGAATAGCACTCCTCTTTTAATTGTGTTCTACAATAGCAAATGAACCTTCGGGCTGGAGTGTGTGGAAAATATAAGTGCTGTTCTTTGTCACTTAATAACCAATCCAAGGCCTAGAGATGTCCCATCCTTGGTGTTCTCTCTGGGACTGATTCTGCAACACCTCTTGCTCTTCAGTCAATGGAATGGTAGGTTATTGTAATACAAAAACTTCTGTAACCTTACAGAGATTCAGGTGGAAATATACAGACTTCTAAACATTATTTGCCTCGTTTCTCCTTGTTCTCTCACCCTTCTAATTTTTAGCAAAAAAAAAAATAAATTCCTCTATAGATTTCAGCCTGTTTACTACCCATTTTACTGTTCCAGCAATAGGTACAATGTTCATTGTTCTCTGTGGACAGTGTCTGCCAAGTGACTTCCACTATGGACAGTGGGAGGCAGTGGCCTTTGAGAAGCTCAGCAGGGAGCTTCTGGATAATATACTGAGTATACAGTATGCAGACATCTCTGGCTGTATCTGCTGAAAAAGACCTAAGGCATTTGACATCAATATACTTAAGGCCAAGAAGCTTCATTCACAGATCAAAAGAAGTTTAACTAAACCTTTATAGATGGCATATACTCTTTTAAGGTCCTTCTTCTGAAATGAGCTTTTAAAATAGAGAACTTTATTAGTTGCAATGTCCTTAACTAGTTCAGTCCCAAGAAGAGTTTTTCATCCTTTAAAATTGGACAATCATAGCTTCTCTTTCACTGTTTTAACAAACCTTGAGATCTTAGTAAAGTCAGGGTCTAGATCAGGATAATAACATGGACTCTGCTCTATCTGACCCCCTTTCCTTTCTCTTTTCCTACTGCATATTGCAAAGCTACAGCTGTGGAAAGATGCCCTCAAAACATTACATGTAAGATGGTATCAAGCAAAAGAGGCAGTGAGACATACCAAGGTACAGAAATGCAGTGGGGCAGCAACAGTAAGAGGAAGTAGGCTTAGCAGCTAAGAGAAGGTGACTAGAAAGCAGTCTTTTGTATGGTTTTTGTATGGCCTTATATCACCAGTTATTGTGTACACCCTGCTCTCTAAGTTATCCAAATTACACTGGCTGGGATTTGGCAAAGATGAGAGAATGGCTAATTACTGTTTTTCATTTCACCCCCCAAACTCACAGAGAACAAAACCTCAGGGTATTCAGGCCATATGCACAACTATATTTTGGACACCTGTTTGTAAATTTTACCATAAAGTGACTGTGTAAGGTTACAGACACTCACAGAGCTGGGGCATAAAGCTTTTGATTCCTAGTAAAGTGCCTTCACTACTAGGTCTCCTTTACATAGCTTAAGATGTCTAAGAAAAGCTTGTGAGCATTTCTCTGTCAGTAGGCCAGGCTCTGTATCAATATCTACTCACATACCAGGTGTCATGGTAAAGACAGACAAAGACTTCCAAAATAAATGTAAAATGTGCTGGTTGTTTTAGTTTTTGGGTTTTTTTTTCAAATCTGTACACCCTCTAAAGCTTCACAAATACACCAGTACCAGTCCTGACAGAAATTCAAACTCTCGTCAGGCTGTATGTTCAACAGAGTTTGGATATGGTACGCTTCTTATGTAAGCATTCACCTTTTCATCAGACCATCCCACACCTGCAACAAAGGCTAAGACTAATGTGCAGAGTCCTCCCGATCCAGGGAAGCCAAAGTAGATGCTGCCAAAAACAGCAAACATGGACAATCCAAGTGCAAAATATGATCTCTTCCATGCCAGAGATGCCTGCAGCCAAGGAAAGAGACAAACAAAAAAAGCAACTTTCTTTAAGAAATGGAGGAAAAAAGGTACTTCTTCTAATTTTGAAAATAACAATTTGAAAAGAAAAATAAAAATTAACAATTTTGGAGGAATCAAAGCTTTCAAGTGAGACTTGAACTACTCATTTTGTTTGTGGGTTTTTTTTGACATTAATTCCTAAGAAATATAAATTTTGAAAATTTAGTATTTTCTTTCCTCTGCCCATCCAAAATCTTACTGCCAATAGGCTTTTTGTATCACAAGGAACGCAATGCAGTGTTCTAACAGCCCTTCTATCAATTCTGTGATAACAAGGTTTTCTACCTGTGCAGTCCAGTACTAAAACAGTTTATCCAACGAGAGGTGAAATCCTTGCCACCGCAAATTTTTAAGGACAAGTCAAACAAACATTTGCCAGGGACATTTTTATGTGATTCAGTCTCACAGCAGACAGTTATATCTCTACCATTGTTCCCCATTCCTATCTATCTGTTTAGCTCCTGTATCACACTTATGTTATTTAATAAGAAGAAAATTTGGTCCCACTGAGGGCAGTGGATGCTTTGCAAAGTGATTTCAGTAGTCCAAGAACATATGTACTTTCTTCCATAATTTTCTGTTCATTTAACTGCCCCTCAATAGTAAGTTCATCTACCACTTTCTATAAGATTAATTCTTATTGAAAGCAACACATTCTAATTAGCGCTAATGATATGCTCAATCACTTAAAGCCTCCAATATGTCTCCTTTATTAATTTTTAATCTTAGTCCTACTGGATACACCTTATAGGAATAAATATGTCACATTAATCTAATACATTATTATTTTACTGTCTGAAATGAGTATCAGACCCTTCCTCCTTTACATGTGGACATTTCCACTACCTTTAATGAGAGCAGGATGGTGAGCTGGGTTCCAAACTCTGCATCAGGAAGGACTATGAGATCATATATCATTATTGGTGCAGTGAACAAGTAATCACCTATAAAACACATTGTCACTTGATAGGCTTTGCAACCTGGAAGCTGTTAGCACTGTACACAGCTTTCCCAAATCACCCCATCATAAAGAACCTCTATCTTATAAAAAGTTTTTTTTACTGGGTTTTTACCTGATCATGGCTTGGGAAATATCGAATAAACATTCCCAGAATCCCCCCAGCTGCTATGCCAACAGCAACTTCCAGCACTCCACGGAGCACATTGTACAGAGTAGAACCTATTTGGCAAACAAAAAATGTGTTCAGTAAGCCATACACAGACCCTTCACACACAAACCACACTGTAGGCCTATGAGGGTGATTCCAGGACAGCGTCTGTTTTAAATTACTTGGGGCAAAGGAGTTGAGGAGGGAACCTACGGGCCTGAAAGAACTGGATAGTGCAACTTTCTCTCTCTGAAAGCTCATGGCAAGAAAATGTGCAAGACAAGCCAGAGAAAGAGCCACTGCAAGAACTTTGCCAAACCCAGGGAAATTTGAAAGTGTTATGTTGGGCATGCAGGGACCAGACTTGGCAACCAAGAGAGCAGACAGGGAGAAATGTTGTCTGAAAGTTATTGTGACCCACAGCTCAGCAGACAATGTTACACCAAGACTTTTGAACAGGAGCAATTTCCATCTCAGTATTCAAGTCCATACATGAACTTTATAAGGAGATGTCATTAAGTTACAAACCAGTCGGTCATAACAGAGCACATGTTCTTCAAAATATCACTGTTTGTTCTGGATTTCGCCATGTACAGATTAACCAGCATACCGGAGGAGAAAGCTATTCCAAGGCAAGTGTTGAAGCCTGTGATAGCCAGAATGTCATCAATGCTGCCAGCTGCCATTAGCAAAGTTGGGACACCTTTCTCCACTCCATATCCCCCAGCTTGTAAAATCAGCATTGAGGGAACCACCACAGCAGGGGAGACTGCACCTATAACAAAACTGAAAACACATAGGTTCAGGCTCTGTTAAAAAGAAAGCACTGAAATAAAAAACTTAAAATGTTCTGACCCTGTGGTCAAATTCTTTTGAAGTGTAAAAAACCAGACCCTTAGGGATATTTCTATGCAGATTGCAATCAGCTCTTACTTTCTGCCCAACTCAATAGTATTAAAAGGGCTCCAGACTGAAAAGTGAGTCTACACTGCAGGCCAGTTATGCTCCCCTGATAGATACTTTCATTGTTCCATTTAGGAACCTGGTCTAGACATGCTTATGAGTCAGTAGCCCAGTTCCTTCTCACAAAATTAAGTGTGTGGCACAGGAGGAGTTCACCCATCTTGCTCCAGTATATGGGTCTGGACTATGTCCACCAATTTAGATAGAACTAGATGGAAAATATTTTCTCTTCAAGGATATTACTCCAGAATATACCACGCCATATCCTTATCCTGCAACTTGTGATAGGAAGACTGTCCTATGTGCATCTCTCTTGGGGGAAATACTGATTTCCAGTATGAAGATTCTCTAAGTTGTGGTATAATTTTCTGTCCCTAAAAGCCCCCTGTGTTGTGGTTAAAGACTCAGGGATTGCACCATCTTTCTTCAAGTGCTCAGATCACAAACAAAGAAGAGTAATGATGCAAACACTCCTCCACAGCCTGGAAATATGACCTTTAAATCAGCCACAGAGCCAGACATGAATGGAAGCGAACGACCACAGGGGCTAAGCACAGCTTCCTAACTGACATTGAACTGAGGTCTCTGCTTGGCCTAGAGAACTAACCACACTTGGATCATTTAACTGCACCATGAAAACAGGCACCTCTGTCATACAGGAGAGGAGAAGATACATTACCCTAATATAAATCCCCACTGCCATGGCAAATGCAGGAGAAAGTAGGCAAGAACAGCAGCTGTGCATGTTTCTGAGAGGCACGGTCCAAAAGCAAGCCGTAAACAGACAGCTTTGAGCTTCTTAAGAGCCTGCAACAATACAAGCACATCAGTGTCTGTACCCTTGGCTTTATAGAGAGGAAATACAGTTACAATCTGATCTGGTTTATTAAGAGTCCTGTCTGAGTTGCACTATAGGATGTCACATGGCCTAAGCTGGAGATAGACTCAAGCACAACGGGATTTGTGTATAAAATTTCACGTGTGGCAGTGAATCTAGGTTTGACAAGGTTCCTGCATGTCTCAGGAAGGAGTAGCAAAAAATGGCTTCTTGTGCAAAGCAAACTAAATGTGAGAGGCTGGACTAGCTGGGAAGCATTTGAAAAGTGTACCCTCAACACTGCTGACTTACCCACACTGACTTTGCTCCACCCACAAAAGATTTTGCTATAATCCCAGAAGTTGCATAAGCACCCACAAAAATCTAAGAAAAAAATCATGAAAAATCATGAAAAGTTGTAGAACTACATAACTTTGGCACAAGGAGCCATGCATCTCTTTCAGCTGTCTCTCACTGGATATCCTGAGCAGATTAAGTTCCTTTTGTCTCAGTTACTTTTTTAAAAAAATTTTCTCACAGCTGTCTTTAATAGTCAGTCACAAACGTTACTCTGCTAGGACAGGTTCCTAATTTTGACATGGAATAAACAAAAAAAAATTAATGAGTTCCCCTTTTCACCAGTCCAGTTTATCCCAGCATAATCAGGGCTGAGCAGATCTACTGACATCTTTGTCTTTACAGCCTCAATTACATGAGGAACAATTGTAACTGCATCAAAGCACTGCCACATACAGAGTCAAAATGACAGTTTTGATTGCTACACGGAAAAAAATGAGTCAAAGATGAAGTTTCCTCAGTACAAAAAGTTGACATGAAGTAGAAAGAAGTGCACTCTCACAGAAGTGGGCATGCAAGCTGTGTCTAACAACACACAGTTCACGCTCATACGAGCTTCAATGTCTTGGAAAAAATACGATGACAATCTAGGAAACCAACCAGATGGTTTTCAATATTGAAAAAACCTTATTTTGCTAAATATCTGAAGCATTGGCAACTCTCTAGATTTTCTTGGTTAAGAAAAATCAGTTTAGATGTTCTCAATTACCTATATTTTACCTTAAATTTTATATAAACTCTTAAGTGGTTCCTTAAATAGGCAGGGACTAATATGCTACAGCTTTACTTCAGCCAGCTGGTTTTGAATGAGCAAAACCTTGCCTTCATTATTTATGGACCATCACACTTTAGAGTGTGCAGAGGAAGACTATTTTTTGTTCACCAGACTGTTATGGGCTTCACGGTGATGTGAGTCATTGTTTCTGTAGTGCAGTAGGACTCATCTTTGCAATTAATGCAATTAATTAAAATGGTAGTCATTAAAAAAAAAGCCAGAAAAGTCATACAGGTTTACATTTTTTTTGGTTGTGTGAGTTTTTTGGGTTTCTGTCCACACAGGAACATTCTCTTTCAAGGACTGGGGATCCCTTCCATTCCTTGCTTTAGTTTGTCAGTGTAAACTAACAGGGAGTTTGTCTGGGAGTGTAAACTCTTCCTGACAGTCCATGACAGAGCACACATCCTCAAGATGTTTACAAAATTTAGGAAATTTCTTTAGGGCAAGGGGGAAAATAGTTATAAAATCAGTTTTCTTCAGATATTTTTTGGACTGCTTGCCTACTCTACAAATTCAACTGTCAATATTAACATACATATAAGCTACGTTTATATATATATATATATATATATATATACACAATATAAGCTATGCTTTCTGTAACGATCAAATTTGCAGATTCTCCAAGACTGAACAGTTCAATATTTTTAACAGAGCCAGTTATTCAATTTTTTTGAGAGCTGCTGTATACTTTCCCTCACACAAATGGCTGGTGCCATACCTTTGGATCCAGGCCGAGTCCTGCTCGGGTCAAGATAACTGAAAGAGCAATATTCCTCAGTGCTGCAGACCAGCGTAGGTTTATCTGGACAATGTCACTAATGAACGGAGTGTTTCGGATTAGGAAACCAGCAAGTAGCATCCCTTAAATGAAAGCAAATGAAAGCTCCTATAAATGATTTGGTTTTAATGCACGAGAAAAACCTGCATAGCATTCTTAAAAATAGACACCATATTATTTATTTACGAGAGGAAAAAGTAACAATTCATGTTCTGAATTATTAGACATGTTTTAACAATGGGACTGAGGCATGAAAAGAGAGAAACATATTTAAAGCAGTGAAAGTGGCCTAAGAAAATACAGGTCACCAATAAATCTGCAGGATGCTGACACAGTTTTAGTCTGAGTCAAGAGAATTTGGCTTTGTTCACCAGGTGCAGGTTGATTACTTACCATAAGCAAAGACACTCTTGCATCCTTAAAGATTTTTTTTCTTGTTAGCTTGTTTTAACATGAAAAGAGGAAGATCTTCTAATATTGTGTATTTATCTCAGAACTTGAAAATCGTTAAAATCGTTAAAAATCCTCTTAGGTGTAAGAAATGCAGGTCACAAGAACCATAATGCTGAGGTTGGGGAAATATAATCTAAAACAGCTAATCATGGACTAATGTAGACATTTTAAAGTGTTCTGGCAATATGACTCTTACACAAAGGGGAAAAAAGGGGACAGGAAAATCAGAAACTTGGTGTTATCCTCTATTTGAGCTACTTGCAAGATTCAACTTTTGCAAATATTAGTGAAACTATCCAATCAGAGAATTCTTGCAACTGTGGCTCTGGAAGGATATGGAAAAGTACAGGAGAAGTTGACTATAGATATAGATCTGCAGAGATTCATTGTAAATCTTGATGATTCATTTTTGTGGCATAATGTTGTATTAGTCAAGTTTAGAAACAGGAAACCGAAAAAAGACAAAAAGTAAATAATCATTGTGCTCAGGTTGCTCCCTGCTTGGTGTGAGCCTCAACTGTGGACTTGATTTGTCCTGCAACACTCTGAACACTGCTTTTCCTAACACCTCCTGGAAAAAAAGCATGGCATAATTAATTTGCAGTACCTCATGAGAATTATATAAGGGTAGTATAATGATCATATGCTCTTTGCAATGTTTGCCTGAGGTCCGAGTCACCAGAACTACCCTGATCTAGAAAGCTACTTAACAAAGCAAAAGTCTCCACCTCAAAGGGTATCTTCACTGTTCTGCTCCATGTCGCCTGCTGCAGAAACCTCTCTGCAATGTGTACCTAAAATATACTATGTGGTTGTTTCAGTACCAATTTCACTCCTTTTTTCCTGAAATAGAGGCTCACTATAAGGTGCTTAAGTGCTTAGCCAGCTACATTACACTCTATTGCATCTAGCACAAGTGGGTTAAACATATGTAAGAGTACCAGATTTGCATTTTTAATGTAAAAACAATATTCAAAGACATTGTCTATCTCTTCTTCTGACTTCTCCAATTTTTCTCAAGACTGGGGATCAGAACAATGAACTCGGTGCTAAACAATTCAACAAACATGTGCAGTCACGCTTAAGTTTCTGTTGTCCAGTATTACCTGTCTGACAAGCACTTTCATGCTCAACTCATAACTTTTAGATACAGACGTAATTAAAAAAAACCCAAACAAACAGAATCCAAATGGTCAGAAACATTTTTATTTGTTTAAGGGGGGTGTTTACTTTAGAAAGGGGGACTCCCTGCGTGTGACATCCTGTGTTCATATTATTGCAGGCATGCATGTTCTATGCAAAACTTCCCTCCCTCTCATTTGAATTTTTTCTTGCTGGTGAAACTAAGCAGTGCAAGAACGTGCACGGAGATGTGTACAGAACAACTGTCTGAGGCACACCACCAGCTGTGCAGGTTACAAAGTCACACCTGTGCACTACAGGCAGGTATCTGTAAGCCCACTCTGCCATGAAGTATTACTGTCTGTCAACAGCTTTACTCATTTATGCAGTAAGCATAGCAAGGAGACAGCATACAGCTGGTGAGAAGAACCTGGAGCTTCATTTTCCAGCTTCACTGACATCACAGCACTTCACAATATTGTACTGATATAAACAAAACTGAAACATCCTCTAGGAAAGAAGTCTGAAAACATTCTGAAGATGTTATTTTCATCTCCCATTTCTATTTTGCCTTTCTATGTAAAATAAAATAGAATGATGTGAAAAACAATCTTATGATTGATTCCGAATAAATCTCTTCAGAAGAACTATTCTTTGTGGTGAATTTATTTCCTCATGTTTCAGTTATCTTGAAATAAAGGAAGAGGCAAAAAGAAATTTTTCAGACTACTAGTAGTGGTGGATTCCTATAACGATTTCTTTGGAAAACATTTTCATTGTGGAAGAAACTAATGAAACAGCTCAGCAATAGTTTTGCTATGAATTTATTATTCTACTATAACAGGAGGTCTGGATTAAGATTCCTGTTTGGTGTTATTAAACCCAAATTTTAAGTAACTGTGACAGAGGAGACTGGAGGACAATAAGCTCTGAATTTGTAGGTATACAGTTCTCTGACCCCCAAATAATTACGAGGAGAACCTCAGTAACAATTTCACCTGAGCCAGTTTCGGGAATTTTGCACCCTCTTGAAGAGGACCAAAAACGTCACTTGGAAAAGGAAGAGATTTGGAGCGTGACACATTTTGCTTGTTCCCAATTCAAACAGGCCTAGCCTGCAGATACTGCTTGGTGGTTTAAACAACACAAAATATGCAGGAAGAAAAGAAGGAAGGATATCTTACCCAGAAGAGCAGGGAGAGGGGGTAGGGTTCGTATTTTGATGAATCCAAAAATTTTACCTCCAATGACAGCAAAAAAATAAAGAAATAGAATTCCAAACAGATTTCCACCTGGGAGACACTCAGCCCCAGTTATGGACCAAACCACAGCCCAAACCAGGACCACGACTGCAACTGGAACGAAACAAAAAATATTCATATTTAATAATCTCTCAGGAACAACTTTGCTGTTGGATCACATTTGTTTTTCTCCTGAAGAAAAATGTTACTGTGACTTTCAGAAATAAAATTACTTACCTTAAAAATTAGTTTAATCATAACAATGCATTTAATCTTTGATGGTCTCTAAACTGATGTTCTGATTTTATAGATGCTAAGATACTTTAAAAAATGGTAACAGGAACATCATTAGAGATCAAAATGTTCTGAGTGAGCCTTTGGCCACCGTGGAAGGCATTTCACAGTTTCCAAATTTAAAGCAAAGACTTTCACTAACTTATTTTGCATTTGCTTATCTTCCTTCAGCTACTTCAGAACCACAGTAAAATCTGCTGCTGAACAGCCTGGCATATCTTCAAGCTCATGACTGCAGCTCCAGCCTAATTTTTAAAAGAATTGAAGTATAATTTTTAGGCTGGATCTGCTTGTACAATACATTGTTATCCTTGGGAAAAACATTCTGAAGAAGGTCATATCTCTGGACAGCCTGAAGGAGTACAGACACTTCCCTTGATACAACAATCAAAGGGGAATAATATACAAGGAAAAAGAAATCCTGAAAAATATTATGAGAACAGTAAGTGAAAATATGCTCTTTGCCGGTTCACAAATCTGTTCCTGCAGTTGTCCAACAAGAACAGCTATGCATAGATATAAAAGCAGAAGACTGAAGGAGAGGAAAAAATGTGTTGAATAAATCCCTCTTCTCATGATCATAGGAAAGTATATTGCATTTTCAGATTGGATTTTTCTTAATCTTATTTGAGGGTGACAGGTGTCAAAAGGGAAAATCAGTAGATTTCCAAACATAAAAGCCAAAGAATCCCAAGTGAGGGTGAATGGAGGCTGTGGAAACAGTCAAAGCCACAGGATGTGTCTTTTGTCAGGAAAAAGCTTAAATAACTTATTAGCCAGGCATCTCTTCTTTGAACTTTCAGTTTAGGACAAATCTTAAACAAAATGGGTCAGTTTGCCTTGTAGTTAGGATTCTTGGCTTCGCAAGCCTGGGGTATTAAGGAACAAAAGAAGGTATCACTGCCAAGTCTTATATTTATTACCTTAATTAAAAAGAAAGCCATCCAGTATGCCAAATATACCATTGTGTTCAGAATCACCTTAATGCTCTCAATACCAAAACAAAATATCAAGACAAAACCTAGGAGGTCTTTCTTCTGATGAAAACAGTTTGCAGTGCAAAAACATACCTACCATGATAAACAGGTAAGAGAGAGTGGAAAAACAAAAACTGTACATTCAAATCTTTGTTTTACTTCTTTTGTTCTGCTAAAACATTAACACAAAAGTGTGATAAGTAAAACACAACTGTTTCCCTTCACTTTTTTAAAGGATAAAGGGACAGATATCATCCCATTCAGGGAAACAAATACTTCATTTGCCATTTCTCATTTTAATTAAACTCTGTCTTTCTTACATACCATTTGTCACTGTTTGGGCCAGTAAACCCTGAGGAGGACAAGCAAATATTTGCCTCCATGTTCTTGAAGACCCTGCTATTGGTTCTGGAGGTTGCTGAGCACAGTGGTTCAAGAGAGCAGTTTCTTCTGTTTGTGTATTCCCATCGGTACCTTTGGCATCTGCTGTTGGTCCCTGCTGAATGAAAACAAGGAGACTCTCTCAGAGGTGGCACTGCATATATTTGAAGTAGTGTACAAGACCTGAAGTCAGGTGGGATGCACTAGAGCCACACTGGCTACAAATGACTATATTAACTAAACAACCACATCCAGCTTTGTAGTTTGGTGTTTTTGGTTATGTGTTTGTTTTTTCCATGGCACAAAGAACTGCATGGGAGAGACGGCAGGTCATTTGCCTTTTTATCTGCAACTGAGAGGACTCCTGTCCCAGTACAAATAGCACCTGTGCAGCAATAGTATCTGCATATTTGATGAAGAAACAATAATAACAAGCCAGGCTCAGCTTGTCTTGTATACAAACTAAATATTTATTAATATTTTCTACAATTTGATAGGGTTCTGCTTCCAGACTGGATTTCACAATAAAGTTAACAATTAGCATAATTCCAGTGAGACAGTGTCTTTAATGTATCTGCTAAATAACTCCTGTTGCAAAGCCTTGAACAAAAATAACAGAACAAATATGAAAGAAACAGAACAGCTGGCCAGTGCAAGCATTACTCACATGATCCATTGCTGGAAGGCTCAAGCTGCTAAGTCAAAGTAGAGATGGAGAAATACTACCCTGGGAGTTATTCCCTTGAAGAATGATTCCTTGAAACTGTTCTTTTATACTGATACATCTACTTATCCATATTCATAGCCAAAGCACTTTTTGACCATTTTTGGTTATGTGTCTCACTTCATTTTAGCGTCTTTATTTTTGACAAGTTAATCATCTACCTTCCCTTATGATTATTCACCTTCATGTCAGCTCATTGTCATAGTGTAGACATGGAGTTCTGCCTCTCATGTAGCCCTCCCCCACTAATACTTCCACATTCCTGATTATTTATGTCTCATCCCTCTCTCTCTCTCTACATATATAAATTCCTTACTCAGAGTCACAACTGGAACACAAATCTTGTGAGCTTTCAGCATGGAATTACTTATTTATCTACCCTGTGATTCCGTGATCGCCATATGCATATAATCACTGTGTGCATAAAGATACAGCAGTTACCTTTATACTCAATACCATAGGCTTACTTTTAAGTGCATTTTATGTTAAGAATTTTATTTGTACTTGCATTTACTTCCAAGTCTTTTTTAAAGACACAGACATTTCCAATAATACTGGAAATAGGCAGAGAAGCTTAAAAGCGTGGGCTTTTTAAATTTTTATTAGATAAGAAAAGGAAGATAGATATGCATTAACAACTTTCAGCAAATGGACTGATAAGTGCAATTTGAAAGCAAAGAAGTAATCGTCAGGCCACATAATTTTCTTCCAAAAAATGTATGCTGATGTATTTTACACCTCAAACTGAAACTGCAACCACTGATTTCCAGGAATCCAACATACTGCAGACTGTACAAACTGAACACGCGTTAATTATAAAAAATTCCCACCGAGGAGATTTCTATGTGCATTCTCTTCAGATTCAGGGATTTTAACAATATGGGAAGAAAAAGGAAAGGAAAAGGAGGGTTCCTTCTGACTAGAATTGCAGTTAGAGATCTTAGTTAATTACCTCACTTTGCTCATGCATAAGAATCATGCCATTTCGCTCACATACTGATGGCTCAGAATCTTCACTGTTATTTACATCTTCCTTTACCATTGTTGCAAACCTAAGGAAAGCAACAAAGATGGAAAAGTTAGAGAGACATAAATAACGCTGTTTTCCAAATGGAACACTTCTCAGTGTTGTCTTTTTCCCATAGCTCAGGTGAAAAAACCCTCACACCCCAATTCCAGATTTAATGGGTTTTGCATGCGCCTGTATGCTGTATGTAAGAACAAGAGACAGAAACTAACGGAAGAACAGTATTAAGCTTACAAAGACAAGCAATAAAAAAATAAAATAAAATCCCCTGAGTTTTATGATCACAATGATCTGTGCTAACCTGCTCATTCCTCTTTAAATGTATGGCTGCAACATATATATATAAAATCTATCTATCTATCTATCTATATCTATTTATCTATCTATATCTATTTGTGCCTTTTACCAGCACAAAGATAAAGGTTATTTGCTGTCAACACCACTTAGGAGGACCGCTAGTTCTGAAAGTGTCACAGGCCCTGTGTGCATGGCAGCACAAGCACCCATTAAATAAACTTAGAACAACAACTATAGTTTCTAAAGCTCCAGGGGATTTCTAAAGTTTCATGAGGGGACACTTTTCTTCTAACTTAAGCCTGACCAGATCCAGGTTGATTTTCAGGGGAATTTTCAAGAGCATAGCTCTGTTAGATGCCACTAGTCACAATATATTGACTGAATATATAAGAGAAGATGCCTTTGAGTCTATGAGTAAAGATCAAGACTATTCACAGCTTGCAGTCTGTATTCAGGTTAGGCTGATAAAACACGTCTCTTTTTAACTGCTTATATTCCACGGATATACATCTTAGAGTGGGAAATAAGGTCCAAGCTATTTGTATTTGCTCAGTCTAACTGGTCCACTTCTTGTCCCATAGATTCTAACAGGACATATGGCAGTGCACTGTTTTGTATGTCAGATTTTTTTTTTGTGCAAACATTTACTGTAGTTTCACAAGTCTGAGCCAGCAAGAGTTGCACGAGCCTGAAGACAAGGCTTGCTAGTGTTCTTTGTAACAGCAAAGCTGTGCATATATTCTCCATCAGCTAAATTTCTTGAAGTCTTTTACATTGCTCTGACCATATAAAACACCAGTGAAGTTAAGCCAGAACTTTTGAGCCAAGAAATTCCTTCCTTGCTAAATTGTTGGAAGTCAGAGCTGATTCTCACAATTATCAAGCCTTCAGTTTATAATGAAATATCTGATATTTAGGAATGATGATGCCATAAACAAAGACAGGGGCCATTGTAACACCAGGGTAGTTTGAGCAGTTCTGATAAGAAACTGGTTTGAGGCTTGGCAAAGGCAAACACTTTCAGTGTGTTCTAAGGTAAGAGTTTTGCTTTCTTTCCTGTTTAAATGTAAACTGTTAAGTCTACTCAAATTCCAATACTTTTCTATATTTTTAATTACTACTCATGGAACCAAATAGCTGTGTTCTTAGAGTTCTTTAATGACATCAGTGATACTTTTGGTTTGGTTTTTTTTTTCATCCCTTCATTGGGTCTGGGAATCCACAAATGCCAGTTGTACTAACTGGAATAGAAAGTTATCAGCAACTTACCAGTGCCTCCCTCCTTCCCTTCACTGACCTCTTTCCCAATATTTCTGTACTTAATTTTGTACTTCTGAAAAGGGCGTGTGTGGGTAAGAGACAGAAACTGGGCAACATCCCAGTTCACGGGGTCATGTAGTTGTTAACACAAAATACATTAACACTTCTGAGAAAGGCAGGCCCACCTTGCCACAGCTTCAGCTCCTGGATGCGTGGTTCACAGCAGCATGTGAAAGAAAGGACTGACTTAGCAGGGAGATGAATGTTCTGCTTAACAGGAATGGTTTCCAGGTGTGAACGAGAAATCTAATAGTGTATGTGCTGTCCTTATCTGTTTTGTGACAGGTCTTCACCCTGTTAGCAAGATCAAGAACCCACTTCTAAGCAACGTCCAGTTGGATCAATGGGACCACAGTGAGTGGTTAGTGTACTTACATCAGGGAGGGTCAGTCTTCTGGGGGTTCACTGTAATTTTTTTTCCCGGGGAGGAGGTGTTGTTTTGTTTTTTAAACTTCACCCCGTATTCAAACAAAATCAAGTGATTGAGAAATCACAGAGTGGAATTCATACCACAGGGTTAAGGCCTGTCCCATGGAAATCAGCCAATAACAGATTTATTTTAGTACCTCCCTGGAAAACACACTTTCCTTATTTTGAAACCAGAGAGGTTTTCATTAGATCCTATCATTTTACTTGTTTTTAATGGGTAAGGAGGAGGAAAGAGAGGGACAGCTGACGGACAGGGACAGCACGAGCATGCCTATCGCATTAGCTGTGTTGGCTTGGTGACTCTTTACGTTCTGCTTTGCACACAGACGGTACAGAAAGGAATACAAATAAAATACCACAAGCATCGCTAGAGCAACTGGCATTCAGAATAAACTATTAAAAACCCAAACAACCTAAACCACGCATCACATCCACAAAAAGACGCTAAGGAAACCCCGGTGCAGCCTCCCGCCTGCCAAGCCAGCCAGCAGTGCCCGGCAGTCACCCCTCCTGCTGCCTCCAGCTGCAGGGAATGGGGTGCAACGGTACAGAAGGCCAGAAAACTCACCCGGGGAACAGCAGGGACCAGAGCGAGGGAACCGCTCCCTGCGAGGACGGAGAGGCGACAACGTGGTCCCGGCTCGCTGCAACAGCTCCTCTGTGACGGCTGCGGCTCCTCCTCCTCCCCCGCTGTTGCTGCTAGCGACGTAGTCCCTCCTCCAAAACCACAGCTTCACTTAGCCAGCAGTGAAAGCCTCCTGCTGGACCCTGGGATGCCCAAAAGGGCGTCCCGGATGCCTGAGTGAAGGGGTCGCAGGAGATGGGGGGCTGACCTGTCAGGTTGGTTTGAGCGATGGATCAGACCTGAGCCCATCCAAGGCTCAGAATACCTTATCAGGGCACCGAGGAGGAAGTACGTTTTTGTGTCTTTTCAGCCTTTGCTTCCCATGACGTTTATTGCATCCTGTACGCATGGAAAAGGCTTTCTGTGCTGCCTTTTCCGTGGCTGTGGGAAGATGGATGGGGAAGCTACACACAGTTCTCTAACTCAGACACTGCAGTTGGAGGTTTGTTGAAAGGAAAGGATAAAGGAACTCTTGCTGATTCTGCTCTGGGTTCATGCAGAAGAAATGTGCTGTGGCAGGCAGGAGAATTAAAAAAACCTTAAAAACCACCCCTTGCATATTATGGTGTTCCTAGCAAGATATTCCTGCTTCTTAAAGATGAAACAAGTGTGTCCACCTCATCTGTAAATGCTCATGAGGGAATGAAACAGAGTAACTTTCAACTCTGCTCTTAGTATCATCATGCAGAACTAAGCTGACTACAAATCCAAGAGAAAAAAAAAAAAAGCAGGTTTTTGATCAGAAAATAAATTTTCCAGAAGGGCTCTGAATCGGGGACATCTATTCCTCCCCTCCCCCACAAGAGAAAAGTTTGACCTAGAATCTATAAAGTCATAAAGCCTCTTTATATTATCATTGGAGTGGAAGGAAAACAAAGAGAATTACCCAGTTTCATTAAAAACAGACCAGGGAACTAAGAGGCCACAAGAGCATTAAGAAGCATTTTCCTTTAATAATTCCCGCAAGTCTGCTGAAAAACCCCATGACAGAAGAACACATTTCAGAATTGCAGCTGTTAACACATCCATGAAAAGCATTGCTAATAAGGCAAAAGACAGCAAGCTCTGCTGACTTTTATTTTTCTGCTGCACCAGATTCTTGGCGTACCACTAAAAAAGCCCTTGCAGGAGTGCTTTGACCAAAAAGAAAAAAAGAAGAAGCCGTTTTTGAGTAGCATCTGTATACTACAATCATCAGTAAGCTTACAAATGTTAAGTGATAGAGTTCAATATGCAATAAGTATAATGAAATTTCTCTCATTCTTAATTATATTTTCAGAATGCACGGTGCAATTTTCCTGTGTTACTGTAGTGGGGAAATTCTTTTCAAGGTAAGCCTTCTATGCCTACTACAGAAGCAGGACTTTGGCCTTCGTATTAAATCCTATAACCGTTGAAACAGTATCCTGCCAGCCTGAGCTTTTAACATTTGAATTTATGTCAGTGAACATTGATGGAGTCATTTTGGATAATTTTGGATTTCTGCCTCAGCCTGATCCTGGCTTGGCTGCCAGTGTCACTTGATTGAAATATTAGATTCTCTAAAACCCCATAAACAAACTACACAAGGCCAGAGTGTGCCAACTATGATTAAAGGTAAAGGTTAAACACAATGAGCTTGAGGATGCTAACAGACACAGTATTTTTCTCATTTGTGAAATTTACATTTACTTACAATTTTAAAATAAGTGGCCTGATTTTAGCTAGACATGTTCCATTATCTTTGAAATCTGGTAATTTATATTAATGCTTCAGCTAATATTGAAAAGCTTAAGCAATAATTTTATAAACATGGCAGTTGTTACAGAAACACACACAAAATATTTTACATTTTTTCCTGTGCTTTGATTACTGATGAATCATACTCAGAAGCATTTATTCTTTAATTCCTCCCTTACATATATATGTATTTGATGTATATGATTATATATATGAAATTATATATATTCATGACCTAGATAAATGGAGCTGTGTGCAATTGTTAAAGGTAACCATCTTTATAGGCAGTAAGCCCATGTCATTCATGTTGGGTTTAAGTACGTTAGTGACACAAATACTTTTGGAATTCACGTTACTCATTGCCTTAGATCTCTGGGTCAGGATCTATGTTTTTTCACCAGAGTATAAGACTTTACAATAATAGGTTTCTGTTTCATGATCAAAGCTACCATATGTTACCACAACAAAAACATCAACACACACTCTTGTAGAAACAGTTCTTTTCAGAGAAACTTTGCCTTGTGTTTTCGTACAGACTGAATTGGTACTTGTGAATAAAGCATAGAGCTCCAAAGCGTAGTACCTAGCACGCAGATTTTACAGTATTTGTCCAGTATTAGTGCATCATTTTGGGGAAGAACATATTGGTTCTATCTAGAGTGGTAAAATCCACTCCTTTTGCTTTTGTGCCAGAAGTCAAGCATATTCATAAAGATCCACCCATGTATTTAAGAACACTTCTCTCACATATCCCCCCATCCATGCCTGCTAAAGTGACATCCTCGCATAGAACCTTCTGTACATGAAAGCAGGAGAGAGGAGATACAGTAATGATACTTCCAAGACCGTTTTAGAAGTGACCTATACAATTAATGAAACAGTTCTGGTCTCTATTTCTCCTCTTCTGTACTAGTTAATGTACTTATTTTATAACTGATTGTATAATTACATGTCTCTGTGCTCAACACGCTCTAAGGTTTAGTCTTAACCATTACAGCAGGCTCCTCTCCACCATTTCTGCTTCATGAAGACAGTGCCTATAGTGGTTACGTGCTTAAACAAAAAAAACTCTCCCAAACTCCACAAAGAGGCCAATTCTCTTGCTTCTAATGGTAATCTGTTGCCCTGCCTTCTGCATTACTGCTTTTCCAGATTTCAGCAGCCTAATTTACCCAAGATCTGGAAAATGGACATTACAGTTTCACAAAACAGCTGTGCAAGTACACTGGCTCTTTGACGCGTATGCAGGAAGTTTCATGTGCTCATACACCACATATCTACATGTTTGACTATCTTGCAGCTCTGACTTTGGATCTATAACTGTTGTCAGGCTTGGAACATTCTTTTCAACAATTCAGACTGTTTTTCTACAGCTATTAGAGTTCTAAAATATTTTGTTAACGATAGTACAGAGCAGAAAACGACTTACTTCATAACTTGCAAAGCAGTATGTGCTTTCAGCTACAGTTTGTAATTAGTATGTTTTCTTATTATAGAAACATCTGGTACCAGTAAAAAAGTGATTCAAACATTCAGATCTTCAAATTTATTTTTATTTCTATTTTATTCTGTTTAAACCATACTTAGTTCAGGATCCATTTGGCTGATTTAATAGCTGTTGCTCCATTTTATCTGGATAGTCTGTCAATGCTAGTAGAAAATCTAAATGTGAATGTTTAATTTCCAGATACTTTGTAAGATGAGAATAAAGATAGTATTTGATTCCTCTCACTCAGATTTGCTTAAAACACAACTCAGACTTTGTACCTTGAATAATATTTTTGGCCCTTTGAAATCTTAAACATTAAACTGCCGTTCTTTCATGTTTTTGGAACTGCCGTAAACTGAAGCCACATGAAGTACAATTTACTCCAGTGTTTCACCGTTTAAGGAAAAGTGAATCAGTAAGATCAATCTAGAAAGAGTAAAAATGCAGCAAATAGCAGTAAAAACGCAGCAAATAGCAGTAAAAACGCAGCAAATAGCAGTAAAAACACCGCAGATTTGTTTGGAAAGATATCATGTGCGTGATCTAAATCTTTGCAAGAAACACTATCCTCACTTTTTGCCTTTCATGGTATAAGTTTCCATTTGCAGGGAGAGTCAATCACAAGCTCCATCCTCCATCGATGATTAGTTCATTGCCAGTCACGTAGGCAGACTGAAATTACATAAAAAAGAACAATGATTGGAACTAATTTTTCATGGCTCTTAATTACAGGGAAACTCTACTTCTTTAAATTCAAAAATCTGCTTTCTTTTTGTACAAACACTTTTTTTTGTTTTACAAAAATGCCTGAATAAATAATAAAATATCTCAATATAAACTTTGAAATTGAAGCCTTTCAGTTAACTCAAGGGAGTATTACAAAAGTATTATTAGAGGCATTGAGATGAGAATGCATCCTGAGTGTACAAATTCACATAAGCTAGACTTCAGATATCTTACCTATAGGAATAAATGCCTCACACTATGTTGTTATTAGCTCTATTCAGCTGAGCAGAATCTGACCAGGTCAGGCAATAATTATGAGGAGACCTAACTGAAAATTTAGATCATGCAGAGAGTGTGGTAAGCAACTGAGCTGTTGACATTCTTCTCTATGCCAGTAGTGAAGCATACTGAATTTACTGAAAAGCTAGAATTCTGTCTATACATGGTTGAAAACCCTGTAAGCAGATTCAAAAAAATTAGTAGTGTTAAAAAAAATACTAAAACCAAGATGAAATTGAGAGGCAGATTACTGGTAGATAGCAACATTAGGACTGAGTTAAATCCATTAAAGTATTTTGACATGCACATTAGGACTGCTGGACTAGTCCAGAGGAATCCAGTCCAGTTTTTGAGACGTAGTAAATCTATAGCAGATGGAATAACGTTGATGTGTGCTCATTAGTGTTGGTGGTATTTGAAGTGGTCATCAAGAGTTTGGTGTATAACAACCTCAGTGGGTCTATTGTTTTCCTTATGCTGAAAGGGCAGATTCACTCTGAGCATTAGCTAAAATCTCCAACAGTTCTACACAAATATTTTGCCCTTGAATAGCAAAGGTAGGTGATGACTACTAATTCTACCTCCTTAGAACGTGATCTAGCCATGGTGAAAGCTTGGAAAAAGAAAACAAGTCCATTTGTCCTACCATTTAAGATGATCTGGGGTCAGTCAATTTGCTCAGATGACATGAAACCACCAGGCTATGGTACCTAATGCCTTGCAATCCCTGTCAACATTCAGTACTTTTTGTATTGCAGGTTGAACTCAGTAAAAGATGGTCACATTTTTTTACTTTTCTAATAATCCAGCTCAAAGACAATATAAATAATTCTGAAACAAATACTCTGTACTGTGAGGCAGCAAAGTAGTGTGGGGATGCTCTGATGGGACATTCTGTCGTTCTATACTTACTTCATCAGAAGCCAGGTACACAAAGAGATGGGCCACTTCTTCAGCAGTAGCCATCCTACCAGTCTTCTGTCTGGCTAGAAAGTCTTTCAGTGCCTGGATATACAAGAGCATTTGGTATATCAAAAATAAAAAAGCAATTATTTTAATCTGTTGACATGTACAAGGCAATATTGAAAATAGTCCTCTAGTCATAACTTTCTTTTTGTGCACCGAGTAGGGAACTTACACTAGAAAAATATAAGATGAACAGTGATGTGAATTTCAGGTTGAAAAAAAAGTATGAGAGTTTTAGACAGCACCTAAATCTCTGCTTCCAGAATAAAGGCAACATATATTCTTCTTCCTTTGGTGGTAGATATTCCAGGTACTTCAAATGAGAGCTTACAGTTATCTAGTCAGTACAGATAGTCAAATAATGTTGAAATGCATAGGCCAGAATGCCCTTTCTAGCATGGTTTTGCACTAGTTTGTGGCTGCCACACACCACGGTAGAAAATGTCCTCTACTTTTGCATTGGGTACTGTAATCAATAGTTACAATTGCTTCCAATAATGACAGACTGTATTCACTAAGCAATAGTATCCTTCGGAGTCATTTTAAGACTGTGGAGTAGAAGCTGACCACATTATCAAAGGAGACACTACTGTTAAGTTATCCATGGTACTCTGAAATCGGGGACATTCTTGAATATGAACAGAAGTGCCACTATATATTAATATTTTTATTTAAAGAGAGTTAAACATATGTGTGCACAGCATCAAGCTAACAAATTGCTTTCTCACCTGTTCTGGGTTAGGCCGGGCTTTGATTCTCTCCTGTAAAGATGGTGTGTCAACAGTTCCTACGCAAAATTTTAAATTCGGTTTTAAAAATCAACTACATCAGCAATCATGACAAGAAAATGCAGTTTATTTGTTCTATTTTTATGTCTTAATGCTTATGTGTAACTTCATAATATAATTCAGCAGAAAGACTGCAGAGCTACCAATATAGCATAGGATTCTAAATTTCAATAGAAGGCAAGAGTTTAAGGAATCAGATTCAATAGTTTTCTGATGGTTAAATATGGGCCAGACCATTTGCTAGCCCTTGCCTGCTCCTGACTTCCTAGACTGTATCTTTGAAAACAAACATTCAAATACTGTGTAACACATATATAAAGTGCATATACTTGGTTAACAGACTAAATATACAGCTTAACCACAGAAGTAACAACTTTTCTGTATTAAATCTCAGAAATCTTTCAGGCACGTCCTATTCTTTTAGACTGCTGGTAAATTTAGTTGCCACTGCCAAGTCTATTCTTTGTTAATAATGCCAAACTTAATCTGGTCTTCTAGTATCTGCTTCTAGTTTACAGAATAATGTAAGAACACTTACCAGGACATATGCAGTTGCATCTGATGCCTTGTTCAATAAAATCAGCAGCCACAGACTTTGTTAGCCCAATAACTGCTGCCTTTGAAGTACTGTATACACACCTGTTCACAACTCCTAACAGAAGGTCCGTGTTAAGGCAGCACAGAAAGATGGTTTAAAAAAAAAAAAAAAAAAAAAAAAAGACAAGTTTGTTCAAGAGGCACCTGCTTCTGGACTCCAGAATTTCCTGGAGCACTTGTATCCTCTCCATAAGGGCAGGCTAGCTAGAATGCTGACTGCCACAATTCTACTCAGGCATACACCAGAGGAAAGCACACAGTCTTTCAATAGTATAAGTTTGGGGAGTAGTCAAGAAAAGGTAACAAAGCAACAAAGATTTAGCAGCAGCAGAAACCCATCTGTTAGTCACCACCAGGCTTCCTTGAGAAGCATAGCTACAGCACTTATGTAATTGTTATTTCTTCATTGTTTCTCTGAAGAACATATGCAGCAAGATATCACTGGAAGTAATTACTTTTTAATTAATAAAAACAAAACATTGAAAAAGCTCAGAGATAAGGATCTTGGCATTTCTGCAATTTTCCATCTGTTTCCTTGCATGTATGAGCTGATTTTTCTATTCTTCTATTTTTCTAAATGCATCCCTCCACAGGATTTAGAAAGAACTTTGAATTTAGAATGTCCTCTGAATTCAAAGTTGTGCAATGTATACTTTGCATGCCCATAATTTTAAAGTTTTATGTAAGAAACTCTGGCAAGCTACTGACCTTTGATGCTGGATGCCACAGAAGACATATTTATAATATTCCCAGATTTCTGTTTAAGCATCTGCAAAAGAGGACTTATGTCATTCAAATGCAAACTGTTTTGTTATCTGCAGGTTCAGTAAAACAGCCCACATCAACTCACAGAACAGCCTTATGTGCAATTGATACTCAAGGTAACAAAGCTTAACTGTCATGGATAAGTGCCATTGATTGAAGCAGTAAAGCAGAGCCTGAAGTTCTCACTCGAATTCTCTTAAGTAATGTCAGGATTGGAGACTATGCCAGGAAAGGACTTTTTCCTAGATAGCCACCTCTGAATCATGGCCCTCTTGTCACCACAGTAAGTTACCCTACACAGACATCTGCTCATGCCATCTACCAATGCAGCAATTCACTGATTCCATTCAAAGCCTTTTTGTTTTGGAGAAGATTAAAACACAATATTCTCGCACCTTTGAATTGTAGCTAAATTTCTTTAAGTTGTAACCTTTTCTAGGCATCCTAAAACCTGATATGCATGAAATTGTTAGAAAAACCCCAAACCTACTTTGAAAATTAAGTTCAGCTAAGAAAAAAAGACAAACCACCACCAACCAAACCAACCAACCAAAAAGGACTGGAACAATACTGAAAAAAGTAGTTATCATCCAGTCATGGTCACACCTTCCACATCTGGCCTTTGCATTTACAGGAATACAAACACCTTATTCAGTCTACAGGATTTTGTAGACCCAAACCTAGTTATTATGTCAAAAAAAGTGTCCCCAAACTGTTAGATTCATCAAATTGTTGTTCTGCTATAAGCAGCATGTTATCAGTGTCACTGAATTGCTTCACAAGATAGTTTCCAGAGTTCCATAAAATTAATGTTAATATACATTATTTATAAATATTTTGTAGCAGTGGTATTGTGCAGTTGTGTGCTGTAGTATAATATGGTAGCACTGTATTGCAGTGGCTCCCCACTGCTCAGCATTTGAAGGATTTTAGTTACAGATTACATAGGGCAAACCCCTGAATTAATCTTCTCTACCAGATCCTTTAGATAAATTGTCTACTTAAAAGATTATACAATGCAGAGAATGCTTTACAGTAGGATCACTGTAATCTAAGGGTTTCCCTGTCCAAAGCTGCATCCTTGCATTTTTATCTCAAATCCCATGTCGCCAGAGTGGCTAACTTAGACTTCTCACACTTTAAACGTAGTGCAGCAGAGACTAGGCAATCAAGCCTTACCTTTGGAAGGAATGTCTTGATCATTAAATACATGCTGCGAACATTGAGGTTCATTGTGAAGTTCCAGTCTTGCTCCTCACACTCCAGAATGGTTCCATGATGAACAAATCTAGAATAAGTCCATGAAGTAGATTACTGTCTCTAGTTTACATTTCTGTGGCTTTTTATGCATGTTCCTCCATCACTGTTTTGCAGTAGTTAACTCTTTCAACCTCGAAAAGGAGGGACAAGAGGTCTTTAAAAGAATGCAAGTAACAGTGTATTTCTTGTGATGAGTAAGTATCAAGGACACAAGGTAGACTCAATATGTGCAATGAAATACTTAGCAATAGAAAAAAATAAGTAGAGCACTAGAAGACCATCAACTTTGCTCACTGTTGTGCTAAGAGGGCCAAAGCCATCAGTATAGGGTTCCCACAGAGTGGGGAAAATGTAAGTTCAAGAGCCCTTCTGTCTTGTCCTGGGTAACGTGGCTGCACACAAAAAGTTCAGTTTTGATGAAAACACATTAAAGTTTGTAATAAAGTTACAAAATCCATTAAATTGAAAGAAATAAAATGCATTGAAATAACAGAAAGAGTTCTGGAGGACAGGGAAAACTGGAAAAAGAGTATTATCAAAGAGAAGGTGATTACCCTGCAATGTTACAGAGGACGTCAATCTTTTCAAGCTCCTTGGCCAGATTTTCTATCTGCTCCCTTTTGGTAACATCCAGAACCCGTATTTGAATGCCTAGAAAAAAGAGTGTATTTGCTTCAATGCACTTGACTAAGGATCAGCAGATGATTTTTCTGAAGTGCTGAGAATTGCACTTACAATTCAATTCAGTGAGAACTACACTTGATCATCAAGTTAGTGCAATGATTAAACTGAGACAGCAATGGACAGCATGTCATGCTATTTAAAATTTCAGGAGGGAATTAAGAAGATCAACTGTTTTGATTACCATACAGCATCTCACAAGCAGATGAGCTAGCATAATTTACCATAAAAGCATTCCCAACAAATTTGAATTCCACTATACTTCCAAATGGTAGAATTACAGAACCTATATAATCATAATAAGCTTCCATGGTCAGTGGCATAGGATAATAATTATTTGAAACTAGTTACACGTGTCACATACACTCACAATCACATTACATGCCATCTTCCCATGTGTAGTTGACGATATTATGAATAACTTTATATAATTCAATTAATGAGGAAAAATGATTTCGCATAAATCATTATTTTAAAATCATGAGGGCAGTCACACTGGAACAAGGGCCTACAGAGGTTTATGAGGAAATTCCACCCTTGGAGACGTTCAGGACTTGATTCAATGCAGCCCTGAGCTCTAACCAGAGCCCCTTTGAGCAGCAAATGGGACTACATGGCCTCCAGAAGTCTCATTCAACATACATGATTCTATAAAATACTGTAAAGTTGTCTGTAAAGCATCTGAGTGTCGTCTAAATTAAGGGTGAATTTGATTTGAAATGGATAAAAACCTGTTTCTTTTGAAGCCAAACTGACAAGTCCATGAACAAGCTTTATATGCATTAAATGATGTAGACATTTTTGAAGAGATCTGTGTATAATGATGCAATCAGACTACAGGCTGGTTATTAACATCACACTGGAATTACCTCTCCTGGATAAAATTCAAAGACCACAACATGCCAAGTCTTGATGAATTATGGATTGACTAATCATGTGTCTAAAGGATGGAAATGGTTCTGAGTATAAGGAAAATTACTTCTTTCTTTGTGAACATACTAGCAGAGGGAGAAAATGTAACACTTTCCCAAACACCCTGAGAAAGAACCTGGAAAGCCCTAAAGTTCTCAAAGAATTACAATGGGATCGCTTATGGTTAATTCTAGTCAGTAGAGATGGATGTCCACACTGAAAGCTGTACTGGAGAAAAGAGGTTTTGTGTATTTTACTGTCACCCTGTAATAAGAATTCATTAAATCTACTTTCTTCTGTCAAATTAAGTTGGAAGCATTTTCAGTTGTAAAATATATTCAAGTCTTATTTTTTATTTCATTATGGAAAAAATATCTTTTAATGTAATGTCCCACTTTTGTCACTTATGATTAGAAATACAGCTATGCAAAACCTGCTCTTGAAGCGTGTTCCCATGGTATCAGTAGGAAAGCAACCTTCAGACCTGAACATTTTTACGAACAGAATAGGTGTATCTACTATTGGTAGAGTGAGCTTCTGAAGACATACTAATTCTACAAGATGGCAAGGAATGCATTAAAAGGATAGCCAAGTATGGAAAATGGAAATGCAAGGCACTAAATCTATCTTCTTGTATAGCTGGATGTTCTAGTGATCAGAGAAAAGCATTCCATGCCTTCCAGAGTGATGCACTTGACAATCAGCCTAGTGATGCCAAAAGGTAACTGAAATGGGTGCTATTCTGGGAAACAAATATCAACTTCTGTGACACAAGAAACTCAAAGTTATTCCATATGCCTGGAATAATAGTCTGTCTGATATGCTGATGTTGCAAAATTTTACATGCTAAATCTCTGCCATTTCACACCACAGAATGAAGCAATGCCAACATGTAAAGAATTAGTTTGGATATTTGCCATTTTTTTCTGGCCTTTTGAAGTTTTCCTGTCCTCAAATTACATTTCAGACAGCCTACAACAAAACTTGGAAGAGCTGAATTAATGCCTACATTTACCTGGATATTTCTCCAGTTCTTTCAGCTTGGACTCATTGATGTCTGTAGCAATGACTTTGGCTCCTTCTTTAGCAAAGGCCTGAAGAATACAAGAAAAGCAGTTTATATTTAGATATTCAAGATCTTATCAGAAATAAAATCTGTTTTCTTCTCAGGTCCTTTTTGGCGTAAAAGTTGGCCAAAGGCAGCTGATCTTACACTTTTCATGATGGGCACAAGAAGTCAGGGAGTACTGGACATGAATTACTACACATCCTGCTGACAATTGAGTAACTATGCATGATATAAGACAGACTTAAGATCTCTTCTCCTTACAGTAAGGAATCCATAAATAAAGTGTAAGAACAGTAACCAGACTAAGACAACTGATATTATTTTTGCCCTTATTAGCTGCACTAGTAAGCACATTATGAACGTAGGGCTAGAATTGTCTGTATTGCTGGATTTAAATGAAGTTATGGGATTTGACAGTTAAAGGCAGAAGCCATAAAAAGGGAATGGTAGTATTGAAACTTTAACAAAATCTTTTGCATCCAAATCATTGGAATAGAACAATATTAAAAGCAGCATGACTTCTCTTTGATACTTACCCAGAGATATTCCTTCATTCTTGATAGTCCCCCCAAAACCCACTTTCTTTGTATTGTGATTACTGGCAAATCAACAGCTATCAAAGTAACCTCTGTGTCAAAAGTATGCTAACATCTTGGACTGTAGCCCCTAATTCTTAAAAATAAGTGTCTCAATAAGTAGCTTAAGAGGATAGTGGCATTAAACATACCAGCCTTCCATGGCTTGTTGGGTATTTACAAACTGAAATTATCAGGAAGATTACCTACTCCTTGACTGAGCTATTTATGTAAGAGCAAAGATCAGCAGTTGTCTTCTAACCATATGCACGAGAAACTAACTAGTCTGGCAAAAATCCTACTTACAGGAGATTTTTCTGGATTGTTGATTACATTACAGAGATACTGAAATTACTGGTTTTTTTATTTGCTATGTTAAAGGGAAGTAAGCAGGAGAACTGGTCAAAAGAATTACAAGCTAAGTGGGAAGTTAATATATCTACTGAATTTTGTTTAATAGTAATCAAACAAAATTTGTAAAGGGTTTCTTATAGTTGCTCATTGTGAACAATGTTGTAGCTTTGTTCTTGTTAGTATCATGTAGACTTGGTTATGTCAACTCTGAATATAGATAAAATGTCTTGGCTTTACGATGGGGGATCTTCACAGTATTCAGCTTTAGACCACGAAATATTCACTCTATCATCCAGAACAAAGCAGCAGAGATACTGGATTAAAGGTACAGACAGTACCAACTATCATCACCACGGCTAGGCTTTGCGAACAAAGATTTGGGAGGGACTCTACCCACATTTGCTACAAGCGCGCTGGTGGCTAAAGAGGTCATTGTGAGATAGACAAGTCCGGTTGCAAAAGGCACAGCAGAAAGACTCCTTGTCGGCAAGACACAATTCTTTCTGTGTTGTCTTTTCTCTTCGAGGGTGATCCTGCGTGCGTTCTCAAATGAAGCAGCAGCGTTATAGATGGTGTGTCTCCAGATCTCCTGATTGGAGGCCAGAGTAGACCAGCGGTGAAGATCATTGTGGCCAAGGCTGAGATGTTGTTTCAGGGAGTCCTTGTATCTTCTCTTTGGGGCTCCTCTCTTGCGGCAGCCGGTGGCAAGTTCACCATAAAGCAAGATCTTAGGGAGGCGGTGGTCCTTCATCCTTGAGACATGCCCTGCCCAACGCAGTTGTGTTCTCAGTAACATGGCTCAATACTTGTAACTGCTGCCTGTTCTAGAACAGATGTATTAGTCACATAATCTGTCCAGGGGATGTTTAGGATTGTACGGAGACAGCGTTGATGGAAGCGTTCTAGGACTCGCAGGTGGTGGCGGTAGATGACCCATGATTCGGATCCATATAAGAGAGTAGACAGCACTGTGGCTCTGTAAACACTGATCTTTGTACTTTTCTTCAGGTGTTTATTTTGCCAAACTCTTTTATGAAGCTTTCCAAAGGCACTATATGCCTTTACTAACCTGTTGTCTATCTCTCTGTGAATCTTACCATCCAAGGAGATGAGGCTACCTAGGTAATCAAACTGCTGGACTGATTTGAGCTCTGATTCGCCAATGGTGATATGAGGATGATGGAAGTCTTCCTGAGATGCTGGCTGATAGAAAACTTCTGTCTTCTTCAAGCTGACTTCCAGCCCAAAAAGCTCAGCAGCCACAGCAAAGCAGGATGTTAAATGCTGCAGAGCTACTTCTGCATGGGCGACGAGGGCATCGTCGTCAGCGTAAAGCAGCTCACTGCCGGCGGGGATTGTGCCCTCGTGGGAGAGGAGAGGAAGAACTTGGGAGCGCAAGAGGTTTGCCAGTCCAATTTGGGGGAGAGGAAGGGTGTCAGACAGACCGTGGGGGTACCCGGACCAGCGGGAGGGCAGGCGGGGCAGTCCTGTATGGAGTGTCACAGGTGAGCAGTGCAAGGGAAGATCTCTGGTAACACAGTGGGGTGGCAGAAAAGTAGGGAGTGAAAGGCTTGCCCTAACCATTTTAGTGGGGAAGAAGCCTGTGTGCCCCTATGCAGTTGCGAGTTATGCTGGCGATGGTACATGCCTTCGGCAGGGCCTCCCATGCCAGACAGGTCAAAACCAAAGTACCAACCATATATTGTTAAAAAAGCAGTTGCAGCTGTTCTCAAATCTTGCTCTTATCCTTATTTAACATCTCCACTCAGAGCTGAGATTTTCAGAAATTCAAACAGCACAAAGCCTGCATGATACAGTATAGTGGATACATTATTCCCCAATTTTTTCAGTGCATAGTTCTAGCTTCATCTACAGTTTATTAATTCAAGAACAGGTTTGGTGCAGGTGTTTTTAGACAAGCTAGCATTAGAGACCTCGCTTAGGCACAGGAGAATAAACATTTTCCAACTCACTATAGCAGCTGCTCGCCCGATGCCCTGTGCTGCCGCAGACAGCAGGATGATCTTCCCATCCAGCCGACCCATGGCGCCCACCTGTGCAGACAGGAGATGTCACAGAAACTTTAACAAAAACATGAACCAACACCAACCCCCGGGAATCAGATGCAAGTACATTCCAAAAACTAGACGTGATCCAGAGTGTACCTCTGCCATCACAGTTGTCCTTTTTGGCTGCAGCACAACCCTCAGGGTTCTGAGGGGCACGACTGCCTCAACCTTCTTTTTTTTCCTCATTTTTTTTAATTAATTATATATAAGGACCTCAAAGAAAAACAAACCCAAAAGGCATTTGATCTCAGGAGTTAGGCTTCATTATAACAATAGCTTGTAATCTAGTGTTTCCACTGCCCATTGTGTACTTAGAAAGTAGGTCTTCCTCCTGTTTCTCTCAAACTACAAACACTTCAACTTCCTATACTGCAATAAATTCCACACGATACCCTGGTCTTGGTATCTGCTCTGAATTGTCTTCAGAGTCTTTCAGCACAGCAGATTCCCAGTTCCAACGAAGCAGGAAGGCAGGAGGGGAATGAAGCTGTCTTTTTTCCCCTCTCTGGCATTGCTTGTTCTCAAGGAACCACGGAGCATGCCTGGGGCAAGTGGCAGGGAACTTTTAGGAGTTTCTGCCTTAGTCATTGTGTAGCAGCCAAAAGGCAAAATACAGCTCTATTCTGCCACAGTGCACACATTCATATGCTACGTTAGATTTAAAGAAATAAAGCACGCAAAGTTGCAGACAAACAAGTGAAAGCAAGTGTCATCACCTCACTTCTGTGGATTTTTTGTTATTTAAGGAGAAAATGACTTAGTAGGATGTTTCAAAGAACTGCCTAAAAAGTAAGGTCACTGTGTTCCAGTCAGAGTGCAGTATTTGGAGTTTCTTAAGTGGGTTCCCTATAAGTAAAATTTTCTGCAGTTTTATAGTCCTCTGAGCAAACTTTGTCTATGTAGCTATGAATGTAGAAAGGTGTCGTAAGAATATACACATAAAAATATACACGTGAAACCAACACACCAAGTTCTTCACTGGGAAGTTAAGATAAAGGTACCTTAATCTTCCTTATGTTAGCAGCCAATGCTATATTCTACAGAAGCTCAAATCCATGCTGTGACTCAGATTACCAAATCAAATTTAGTGTTCTACGTCTTAAGTCAGATTATTAATTTCTCTTATTTGCATCAGAGAGACATTGTTTTGTCAGATGTTTTTCCTGACAAAAGTTGGAGCAAAACTGTTTTCCTGAAGGTTACAGGTTCAACAAATCAGACTTCTGAAACAATGTAACTGAATAATTCTTTTCTTTCCAAAAGCCACCTCATCAGTTCAATTACTTCCCCTAATCACCGTAACACATTGGAAGCAAAATGCACTATAAATACATTTTTCAATACAGCAATCAGGTTTTACCAACATTTGTCACAGACTCTATGAAGCACTTACAAATAAACAGTAATATAGTCACTCACCAAGAGATCTAAAACTGCTCCGTTACTGACCTTTGTACAAAAGGAAGTTCTACAAGTTTTTTACTGTGCTTGTTGGTATTTGTGTTTCCTATATGAACGTAATTTCCTGTTGAAACACTGAGATGCTGCCATCTAGTGAAACCTAAGATTTTAAAAGTGCGGTTTTTCTCCTGCAAAGGGAAGGACAGAAAAGGATTGCCAGCATTAGCTTTCTCTTTCCCCTAAGGAATTCAAGAGGTCAACAGGATTCCCACAAAAAAAGGCCACAAACCTGTTTTTCCAAGCAATCTCTCTTTAGCAATATAAGCTATCAAATTCCAAACTAGGACAACAATGAAAATATTAATCGTGCCAACTATTGTTAAACTGGTGATTTATGAACTTTTCTTTGGTATCTAGTGGTTTAACTTACATTTGTTAAAGCAGAGTTAATATCATCAGACTGGAAAATTCTAGGACAAAGTAATTTAGTGAGAAGTTCACACCAGACATAAAGCTTACCCTGATAATATTAAGAAATTTGGTGTCCTGCCTAACCTTTAGTTAGTTTGTCCTCAGAAAAGCCCTTCTGTGGATAAACTGGGACACACATACACAAAAGTTCAGTTTATCCTGTCTTTCTGCTAAACTATGATAGCTTTCTAGGGCTGTCTAAATCAGCTCCCCAGTAAATAAAATCTTTAATGACTGTTTTCTAAAAGCATTTATCTTTCTGTCCCTAAGGTTTTGCCTCTGAATGCAGACACAGACCTGTTGCAATAAGCTTCTGGTTTTTTTTTGCTCCATCACCAGAAAAATCTCCAAATCTAGAAATGTTCCAAACAAGCAGTAATTAACAAAAAAACCCCTGGAAATTGTATATGAAAGAGGTAGCTCTCATATATATATACACACCTTTTTCCCTTCTGGAAGAAAAAAAAGACAGTTTAATTCATTTATTAGAACACCAAAATGCTGGTACTCGAAGGAAGTATCTTTCAATCATAGTGGAAAATAAAAAAAACCCCAACCCAACCCAAAAAATCCTCCAACCAACCCCTAAACAAAAAACCTGCGACAAATACATCAGCACTTTGCATTTGTCCCTGTAAGAAAATAAATTGCTCTTGCCTGCCTATGGCTGTGGTCAGAAAGAAGACATTTCAGTTCTGAACTCCATAATGGTATTTAGAATCTGTGTATTTTTGGCTAGTAATATCTTCAAATGCTTCCCAAAGCATGTTACAGGTCAGAGCTTGAGAGATAAATGCTTGCAATTTCTTAGTAGTTACCACAGTTGGCAGTTTTCAGCTACTCAAGGGAAATGGATAGTTGGTTCTTTATTACAGATCTCTGAAGTACCTCCATTAGGTAAATAATCCCTGTGTGACTCTTCCAATTCCAGTAACTGCTGAACGCCCAGGAACGTGTCAACGTAGCCATTTGCTTATCACTTTGGGTGACCCAAAATGGAATACTTATGAGACTGAGCATCACTGAGAGCTTTATTCCTTTAAAATAAGGATGATGCTTTTGATGCAGTTATCTTTCTTAGATACGACTTTCTTATCTCATAATAATGGTTTCATTTTTAATGGAGTTGATCCAAGGCTTTGAATGCCAAATTCCTATTTAGTTGGCAGTAGAGGGTGTGGGGGCAGGAAAGAGAGGAGGATCTATGTTTTAGACTTCAACCATTTCCTGACAGAGAGAGACTCAGAAAGAATTAAACAAAATTCCACTGACAGACTTGTGCAATAGTAAGCTTCTGCACAAGTAATTGCTGCAAAAAATTATAGAGATCAGAGACAAGAAGCATAATAATGATGGAAGTGATGAGATTAGTATAAAAAATAGCCTTTAGACACTGAATATTGTAATCAACATCCCTGGATCATACCACAAGTGAACTGAACAACAGAAAAAACTTTAAATACTTAACACATGAAAGTTTATTGTCAAACTTTCTTATATAAAACATACATAACAACATTCTCACAATACAGATAAGTAGGCTAGTAAGAGAGTCCATCTTGCACGAATGATCTGGTCTACATTTAATTCACAAGAGTAGCAGAAGAGCATTAAGTCCATTGCTTACTATTAAAAAAAACCTCCAATACATAACTTCAAACAGATATATTGAAAGATGGTCCAAAATTCAAAGTTACTCTTGGTATCATAATTGGTTGAGCTGCAGAAACATTCTAAGGAGTTTAAGAGGAACCCTGATTGTGTGCTCTATAAACAGAAAATTAGTAACTTCAGTTGCAGATTGTAGTGAAAATGCAGTTTCTGGGGACTTAGAGAAAGCATGGTATAAAAACCACATGCTGAGAAACAAAAAGAATATTTCTTTCCAAGTCAACAGCAATCAGAAGATACAAATATCAACCGTCCAGAAGAGGGCTGTTTTAGGAATGACAGAATGAAAAGTTTAAGACTGAGAACTTTCACAGTAGGTTAGTTTATGATCCATTTCCATTTTTTTCTTCAATATAGTATCTTTTCTTTCTTTGCCATCAAAACCCCCCACAACATCAAAACACCAAAGTAGAACATCATCAGATAAGCAGGTTGTGGACATCATGACTACTTTTCCATTTTTGACCTCAAATTCCAGTTTCCCAATCGTGGGAAGTAGCAACTCCAAGACAGCAAGGATGGAAGAGGCTGATGGCTTTTAATCTGAAGCAATTATCTTTTGTATATGCAGATTCTGGCTGTAGCCACTGCAAAGGCAGCTTCCAACACAGCACCTTTACTGGGTGCTACAATCAGGGGCCTTATCTTTGTCTGAAGTCCCAAACAAGTGCTTAAGATGTTCTTCTGTGGACTGTGTGGCCGCAGGACACGTATCTGTACAGAAGACAAGAACATTAAAGCCTTTCTCAATTAGACAAGCTGTAGGAATACAGTGATTTAATCTTGACTAGTGTTTTGTATGTCAACTATCAAAGTTTGCCCCTGAGTAGCTTTGTGTTGTGAGGAACTCTGTACTATTACCAAGTTGGCCATCACAAAAACAGCAATGAGTCATGTTCTCTCTGAGAGTCTCCTAGTGATACCTCAAAAATGGGTTAACTCTTCAACATGTCTGCTGGGGCCTTCTGAAAGTTGGGGGAAGCAGTGTAATGATGAGGGCAGTAGCATTAATACACTAGCAGAGACCACTAGGAGAGTGGTCACTAGGAGGTGACTTCCCCAGAAGTCACCAGGCCAGATATAAGAAATCAGGAGTGGAGCTAAGGAACTGAAGTCACCATCAAAACTGCTATTACTGCAGCTGGAGCCAGGCAGTGTGGCAGATGCAACACCAAAGACTAAAGCCTACCATCTCAAAAAAAGTCAACCAGCCATTAACTTTCAGTAATTTTACCAGAAGTCTGTGATTAACCAATATAAAGTTAAACATTTTAGAGCATCATTATCTAAAAATGATATTTTGCTGATTCACTTTTAAAAATCAGTCATCACTTTGACTGCAGAAAAGAAAGAAGTTTGTATAATCTTCAGGAGGTGAATGATTCATTTAAATATTTCTGTTATGTAGAGCATATATAGCCTCACAACTCACATGGTCAGCTTTTCAACAGTCAGCTGACTAACCATTCAGGGAAACTGTGTTATCGTGCAAGTTTCAGGTCTGAATATATAAGTACAGAGCATTTACCCTCAACTCAGACTATCCCTTACATTTCTCCTCTCCAAATCTTTACAGGACAACACCACTATGTTACATACCTGTTAGCATACCGAGGTTGGAATTATCAAAGAAATTTGTTGGACAACTCAGTGGCAGAGGTTTTGATAGGTCCTGAGTCACAATTTCCTGAGAAACAGGTTCCTTGGAGGGCGAAAGCATTTGTTCTTTAAAGAAATATGATACTGTCTTTTTTGGAGACTGTCGTATTGTCTCTCGAGTATTTTCTCTTGAGGATCGTTCTCTCCATTTTAGTGCTCTTTCTTTCCATTTCCTGAGTTCCTCTTTCAGCTGACGCTCATTACTGTAAAGAAAAAAACCCCAGCATTTAATTAAGAATAAAAAAAACAAAACACAGTTCCTTTAAGGAAAAATTCTGGAACACCAGACAGTTCCTATATTTTCAGATGACATACTACAGACATGGCAATGCAATAGTTGTGTATCTTTCAGAGGAAATTTTTTTTTATTTTTTTAAGCTAAAATTCCTCCCAGCATACAATTCAAGTGTATCTTCCAACATTTAAGAGATTCTTATGAAAATAAGCAATTTAAAGTTCCAAAGCCATTTATGGCTTTATAAACCATAAATCACTGGCTTTAAGTAAAAATTTATGAAGTGAAAAAATCTAGCAAATTTCAAATTAATGATTAGTTACTTCTATAGGTGTCCCAGAAAGAAACACTAATGACATGCATGGTTAAATACAACAAATGTTTTGACATTTTGCCAGTCAGCTTTACACTTACCTTAGTAGAAGGTCATTTTGTTTCTTCAGGTGCAAGTTTTCTTTCTGTATCTTAGCTTGCTCAGATTTTAGCACGAGTATTTGTGTGCTCTGCACAATACCACTGCCACCACCACAAGTAAGGGGTATTTGGGATTCCTGAGGAGCTGCTTCTTTCAGCACTAGAAAAACAATTTTATAGAGATGTGTGTGCGTTGTTTGGACAGGGCTTAAAACCAACTCAATATACTTTTTAGCCTATTCATTCTTGTGGTCCTATATGTAAAACCTCCCTAGGTTACAAGTGCTATTACAACAGCTATTCTTTTTTCTACACAAACACACCTCCCAATATTCCCACTGCCAGGGAGATACTAAGAAACATAAGATTCTTCATTGGGTCATTTAGAATTAAAATAGTTTGTTTCAGGTATGTCATAACTATGACTAGAACTAGCTATTTGTATGTGCAGTCAGTCAAGGAAAAAATGGCAATGTGAGCTACGACCACAGCAGCTTGTCTCTCCACAAGTGCAAATGTGGCCAGAGAAGTAAACACAAGAACTGCTGTCATTCTAATGTAGTGTATCTGGAGCTAATGTAGTCTGCTTTCCATCTCATCTTTCAATGCACCCAGTTCTCCTCATAGCCTTTGAGATACAAGGCCTGCACCTCAACCTCGTCTTTAACCATATAACCTTAAAACGTAATGTCAAGAGTCCCTTCTATTTATCTTGAATTTACCAGTAACATCTTGGTCTTGGTGTGCTCTTCTGAGTTCTTCTTTTAGCTTTGTTAACTCTTGTTCTCGGTGTTCTGACAGAGCTTTATAATTAGCAAGTCTATGAGGCAGGAAGGGAGGGAAAAAACCAAAACCAGAAAACCTCAGTTTAATAGTTATTACAGTTGCAGAAGGGCTAATTTGAATTCCAATGAGCTATCAAATACAAGAAATACCCAAGTTATACAAGAAGAACTACATAAACCTGGTTGTCAGTTAGATTTTAGGTAAAGTGCACAAATCCAAAAGTTGGACTAATTATTCTCTGCGTATCCCCTCTCTCTAGTGAATTAGAGAAAGCTTTCAATTACTGCTTTCCCCTTGCCTTCTTTTGTCAGAACAGTTATTTCAGTTATGGCTGAACATGGTTGGTTGAGAAATTTTGGTGGGTGTATAGGGAAGGAGTTGTGTAAGCAACCTAAGGTGCATATACATTTTGCCTTCTCTGGAATCTAGACACAATAAAACCCTGTGACAGCTAAAGCTTAATGCTTACTTCTTATTATGTGGGAACATAGAGAAGTAGAAGCTAAGAACAAAGTAGCAACATAAAATTTGAACTTACTTCATTTCAAAAAAGTTGGATTGTTTCATTCTTTCCATATCACATTTTACCAATTGTGTTTTGAGATGATCAATTTCTTCTTTGTACAACTCAGAACCTTTATCTAATTTTGCCTGAAATGAAAATATTTAGTACAAAGAAAGGCTTGTTACTTAACAATGGAATTAAGGGTTGTTTACCTTGTATCTTTACTATGATCTGCTAGATTTTGCAGGACAAGAATGGGAGCAGGAAGTTATTTTCACTAAGGTGGCCAGCATTACCAACTAGCACTATAGTAGCAGTTGGTATCCTACTCTCATGTATTACATGCAATCATATTTTAGCAAGTTTTGCTGACTTCTGCACAGGTGTAAGTCTGGGAATTTTGGACTAGCGTGCAAATGTATTACATTGAAAAAGCAGATCAGGCTTCAGTTTAAAAGTTTTAAATTTTTTTAGAACGTTTCACAAATGCATTACAGATAAATTTACCTTCTAATATTATAATATGGGTTGTAAATTTTGCCTCTGAAGGTTGTGCTGGTAGAATATGAAACTGCAATGCTAAATATGCAAGTAGAGTGTTTTACTCTAGGAATGCCATACAGAACAATATGTTGACTTTAGAGCACTATGTCTCATTACAGCTGTTCTCAAGCATGCTTGTTTTCTTTCATCAGAGGAAAATGAGAATAGTAAAGTATTTTGCTCATACCTGAAGACTCTGATTCTCTGTTAAGGCAGTCCTGAGGCACTTATCCATCTCATTCAGTTTGGCTTGCAATTGGGTGAGCTCACTTGTCTCTGTTTTTATACTTATCTGTGCTTGTAACTTGTTTATTCTGTCATCTTTCTCTTTGACATTTTCTCCTACTTCATTTATTACATTTTCCAACTTCTGAATTTTTACTTCCATAGCCTATTGAAATATATCAATCAGTTATGAGTAGTTATGTCAAGAGACAGTAGCTGTAACAGCACACAGTCATATTCTTAGCAAAACCAAAAAACCCAAAACACAAAAAAAATCCAACACTACAGGCTCAATGGCAACTCTTTGTGTCTAGATCATTATTTTGTGTCCCCTTTTAACAGTCTGGAACACTCAAGTCTAAGAAAAGAAAAAAAGGTTTTGAAGAAGGGTAACTGTGACAAAAATCCTAGGAAAGAGAAAATGAGTCCTCAATTCCTATGATTAGAGAGAGCTTTTCTCCAGCTTTGCATTTGACATAGTGAATACCATGTACTTACAGGAAGCATCCAGAGTATCACACTACTAAAATCAATACTTCAAAACCAAATGAAAACATGTAATATGAATTTCTAAACTGACATCTATTTGTGTACAGAAATCAGGTAATTAAAATACTCACATTATAGGCAAGAGCTCAAACTTGAAAATAAAAAAGCTACTAAAATGTACACTCTGGGCTAACATATTATGGTGGCACAGATTTATAGTTGCCAATCAATCTTTATTTTCATTTTGGAGTACTCTCACTCAGAAAGCAAGCATCAAAGAAGTTTTCCTTAGAAACAAGCATTAGTACCTTTACATCTTGTTCTGCAGCCTTTAATTTATTATGAAGCCTATAGTTTTCTTCTTTTAACATGAGACTGGCAGAGCTATCAGGGGCCAGTTTTTCTTTTAGAGTGTTTAGATCCTGAAGCAACTCTTCATTTTTCTCTTTTCTCTGTTTCAATTCAACATCAGCATTTTTACTGTCATTGGAAGTTCTGGCATCCAGTTCTGAAGAAAGCTGAAGGAGCATCTGCAGTAGCGTCATAGAGATAAAATTTTAAATAATTTCTGAATCAGCTAGAAATAAGGCAAGTAAAAAAACAGGAAGTATCTTGGCCTGTATTAATTTCACATTCTTGTTTCAGTGTCCCATTTGAAAATGCTTGCTATCAGAAATGTAATCAGTAACATTTATAAGAACGGTTTCGTTTCCAAAAGAGAAGATGATAGTACATTGCAGGATTACCAGTGTTTCTGTGTTAACTCAAGCACTATTACAGAAACAAAGGAATATATTAGAAAGACTTCTTGAATATCAGTAACAGAAAGAAACACAACTATTCAGAATTTTTTGCTAGAACATAGTCACTGACTGAAGAAATTTAAACCGTTTTAGAGAAAAAATACACATTGGGCTATTCTAGAAACCCATATATTTAATACGTCAGACAAAGAAAAGCTTCACACTTGTCAGGAAATTACAAATATACGAGATTTTTGTTTGTTTGTTAAAAGCTTTGATCCACAAGCTTTTTTCCAAAAAACTTGCCAACACTGGGAAATCCTGATGAAATCAAGACTGGCTATTGATTCTACAGAAGAAACTTTTTAAAATAGGCTAAACTTAACATTTAATCAGGAAGATGAAATCTCATGAAATCCGCTCATGATGCACTTAACCCTGAAAAATGCTGTCTTATTTTCCAAAGAGGGCAAGACGTAAGAAGAAAGAAAAGAGAAAGGAAGGCTGCCCTATCTCTAGAACAACTTGACTTTTTGAAATTAGAAAAGTGTAATATGAATTACAATTGAGTTTTAAAAATGGCTAAAGTAGCATTGATGAAGTTTGGCAAGCAAAGCTATATAACGATTTTGAACTTACAGTTTCCAGAATTCAGATTAAGACGACCAGAAAGCAAGTTTCCAGGTTTGGATGCATGAGGAAATCTCTAAGATGTAAGAGTACTTAGAAGATTTTTATAGTAAAGTAAGAGTATAGTAAGTGCTGATAATAAATGAATAATCATTCAAGAGCCTTTGTATGTTTTGTTTTCAATCAGATTAGGCATTTACAGACTGCTTATACCAAATACATTTCTGATTCTATAACATTTAATTTTACCTTTACTTTAGGAGTCCAGAAGTTAATGACTTGCAAAAGCCTTTCAGTATCTTTCTTTAACTCTTCTTCCAGTTCCTCTGCATTACAGTGAGTTCCTGAACAAGCTTCCCAGAACTGTACTGTTTCTTTTCTAGCACTTTCTTGCTGCTGTAATTCTGCCTCTATACAGAGAAGTTCACTTTCCATTTCTGATACGTCTTTGAGAATGCTCTTAAAAAAGGGAATTAAAATTTAAATATCACTTTGATAACCATATGTCTAAATATACATTCTGTCCTCTTGGCTATCAATACAGCAGGAAGTCTGTTTTAGCATCTATTTATCATATAAAAGGAGTTTTGCTATACATTACACCCTACTGGGAAAATGAGAAGACAATTGCTGGGGCAGGTGGGAAGGGGAAAAAGTAAAAGTTGATTTCATTGTTTTAGAAGTCATCTTGGTACTAGGCAGTACGTATTTTACAGGGCAAATAAGTAAATAACATTCCCACTATTTTCTAACCTATTAATTTTATTTTCAGCCACTTTACAAAACGGAATCTAGTAGCATAAAAAAATACTAACACAATTCCTTCATCCTCCTTAGGTGAAGTTTTAACAGATCATAGAATCATAGAATCAGCTGGGTTGGAAGGGACCGCCGAGATCATCAAGTCCAACCCTTGATCCAACACTGCCATGGTTACTAGACCATGGCACTTAGTGCCACATGCAGTCTCTTTTTAAAAATCTCCAGGGACGGAGAATCCAACTACTTCCCTGGGCAGCCCATTCCAATGTCTGACCACCCTCTCTGTAAAGAAATTCTTTCTAATATCTAACCTAAACCTCCCTGGCACAACTTGAGACCGTGCCCTCTTGTCTTGCTGATAGTTGCCTGGGAAAAGAGACCAACCCCCACCTGGCTACAACCTCCTTTCAGGGAGTTGTAGAGAGTGATGAGGTCTCCCCTGAGCCTCCTCTTCTCCAGGCTGAACAACCCCAGCTCCCTCAGCCTCTCCTCACAGGACTTGTCCTCGAGTCCCTTCACCAGCCTTGTTGCCCTCCTCTGGACCGGCTCCAGCACCTCAATGTCCTTCCTGAACTGAGGGTCCCAGAACTGGACACAGTACTCCAGGTGTGGCCTCACCAGTGCTGAGTCCAGGGGAAGGATCACTTCCCTGCTCCTGCTGGCCACACTGTTCCTGATCCAGGCCAGGATGCCATTGGCCTTCCTGGCCACCTGGGCACACTGCTGGCTCATGTTCAGCTTCCTGTCAATCCAAACTCCCAGGTCCCTCTCTGCCTGACTGCTCTCCAGCCACTCTGTCCCCAGCCTGTAGCGCTGCAGGGGGTTGTTGTGGCCAAAGTGCAGGACCCAGCACTTGGGTTGAACCTCATTCTGTTGGAACCAGCCCAACTCTCCAACCTGTCCAGGTCCCTCTGCAGAGCCCTCTTGCCTTCCAGCTGATCGACACTCCCCCCTAGCTTAGTGTCATCTGCAAATCTGCTGCTGATGGACTCAATCCCCTTATCTAAATCATCAACCAGATAAACCTAATGCCATTAGATGAGCACCACCACAGCACCCCACGGCTTGAAAGATGAAGTCTTTAATATCTGAATTTTTTTCAAATATTACCTCTGCATCCAAGTGGAAACTCTGCAGCCCTTCACTGATGTTTAATTCTTGAGACGGTATTTCATTCTGGTTCAAATGAATCTTCCTGAGATACTGAATCTCGGCTTGTAGATGATCTTGTCTTCTCTTTTCCTCAAGCAATTCCATTTTATATTTGTTAACAGTAGTATGATAGTCTCTTTTCTTTGTGCAAACACGACTGAACATAAACTGTTGTAGAAGCACAGGATGTATCAGTGAGCATGCTTAAAACAGTACCCTGCATCCAGCTAAAATTCCATATTTTACAATTTATTCTATTTACTCTCCAAGCCTGCAGGTGTCCAGAATAATTAACACATGACTAAGAAAATTAGATTCATGTGTTTTATAGCAATGGCATATAAGACTTTTAGCCAAGACAGCATTTTTCAAGTATACCGTTTCTCGTAGACTCCTAAAAAGGCCAAAAAGTCTAAAAAGCTCCAGACAGCCTTCCATGAATCTCAACTTTGAAAAGCAAACTAATTTTTGGAATATTTATTTCCTCTTAGAGTTATGAAAGGTGCAGATGATCTATGAGAATAATATCAGTGTGATGATTTAAAATTTTTGTTCTAGTTGAGATGACTAGTTTAATGTCTTAAACATCTTTAACCATAAAAAGTTAAAAGCCATCTATGGGGAAAAAAAAGAAAAAAATCAAACCTAAAACCCCTACTCGAAGTTATAAAATAAGGCTATTTGGATTATTAGTTCAGCTGCTTAGTTAATGGATATCTATAGACATGACTGACTCTTAAGATCATGTCCAGTGTTTTTTGTAAACTGGACATGAACCTTGCCCTCTCTCCCCAGGCCCATCCATGTTTCCCTCCCCCAACCAACAAACCCCCAACCCTTAATATTTCATGGTAAATAAAGAAACAGAAAAAACATTATCATTTACGGTACTTCTGCATATGACAACAGGAATACTCTCCCAATTAACCTTAACTTTTTTCTGATAATTATAGTTCAATGAAGAAACTGATTCCAATTTGGGGAAGGTCTGCAAGACTATAAAATCAAACTACTTGGCTAGTTTTACAGAGTAAACGTGCATCTCCAATACAATTTGCACATCTCTTTCTCCCACAAAGAAATACACTATAAGTCATCTATAATTTGATTTATGGAGTACAGAAAAAAATTTCAATTCCTAATTAAAATGGAATAATATTAATGAAATAATACTGTGCAAAGCAGCTGAACTATAGTCAAAAACTAAGATTGATTAACATAACTACGCAGTGCCAGTTGTCTAAGATTGTAAAGCATTTACTTCTATCAGCTTGTTTTCTACAATATATGGATTCACAAAAATCAAAGCTATAGTACATAAAATCCTGGCTGTCAATATTGAGAAAAAAGAACCAAACTCAAGCAATATGAAGCATCCACATCTTGGTACCTTCAGTTTGTTCAATAAACTCTGGAGATGACCGTTTAGTTTCTCATTTTCAGTTTGAAGTCTTTTGACTTGTTTACTCTGTACCAAGGAAAGCTGAGGCAGTATCACAGCTATCAGTGCTTTCTGACTATTCAGTTCACTCTTCAGCTTAAGAGACACTGTAGAGAGGCATTCACACCTCTTCCCCATATTTGAGAATTTCTCAAGAAGCTCCTAAATGCAAGTGAAACAAATTAATTCATTCACAATAAGGGAAAGTGTGATTAGCTATAAACAGAAGCTTAAAATAAACGACCAGACTCCAGAACTAACCTGTACAGTATGTATTGGTTTTACAACAGAAAAGTTAATAGGACTAAGACTTCAGTTTTGACTTGCCACAGGGATAAGATAGAAACACTACGCTAGGGACAAAAGCAGAAAATTTCTTAGTCTCCCAGCAAGTCATTTCACAAACTCAAATTATTTTCGTGGTTTAGATCGCCCAGCCACATCCAGACTTGTAGATCAGGCCTCAAATAAAATTGTTGCCTGTTCACAAGTTTGTCAGCTGGCCTTGTGTCAGGGTGGGCTCCCACATTATTTACTTGGTCCTTTCTCAAAGGAAAGAGATCATAAAATTGTTCCTAGCACTTTGCCATAAAAAGAAAGGTGTGATCAAGCAGCGAACAGGGTGAGGAATGCAACAGGCTTGAAGGTACTCCCCAGTAGAGGGCAACTCAAGTATTGCCTCTCAAGCTACATTATACATTTTAAAGCATAAAACTCCTTTGGCATACTCTCTCCATCGTTCATTGCTAATTGAAAGAACCAGGATTCACCAGTTTTAACTCTTTTACCCCACAGTAAAAACACTGGAACTGACATATGCTCTGCATCCAACAAGAGCAAGTACTAGATACTTGAGAAAACTGTACAAGAAAGAGGTACACAAGATTCCACCTATTACAGAAGTCAAAGGGAAGAGTGCCGTTAAAAGGGATCAATTGATATTACTTCCCTCATTATTAGCTCCCTACTGCTGATCTAGGATAGAGATGGAGAAAGCTACATGTGATTGATTTTTGCAATTTGGTTCTTTACCACTGTTGTCGTTAACTGAAGCAGCACTCAGGGCTCCTCTAGCACATACAGAATAATGCCTGAATCTGCTGCACAGACATATAGTCTGCAGTACAATACTACCGTACTTTAAAATTCATAAATTCTGGTTTATTTTGGCTTTCAGTAGGTTAATAGTATTTCTCATATCTGTGTGAAAGTGTACTCAGGATAGTAAACCAACAAAAGGTCTGAGGATTTACAGGAGTTAATTTATTTGAAGCCAATTTATTATTTGATGGGGAGTAATGGAAGGGAGCATTTGGGGGAGATTTTGCAAAAAATTGGGGTTACTGGACAGTAATGAAAGCAAGTAAGATGTTCTGTGAACATTAAATCGAACTTTTCAGTTGAGACAAGATGTGCAAACACTGAACAGCAACAGCAAATCAACTGATCCCATGGTTTGCAGCTCAGCAAGATATGCAAACCATTTTATACGTAATACAAGAGGTTTATGCTCCAGGACAAGTGGCATTAAGATTTTACATGGATCCTTAGAAGAATCAGAGAAATAAGTTTACCTTAATGTTCAAGCTTTTTTCCTTCAGGCTGTCATCAGCCACCTGCTCTGCAATAACCACTGAGTTTACCTGAATGGACATATCATTCAGGTTTCTCTGCTTCAGTTGGTCTAAAGCACGTTCCAGTTTTGCATTTGTTTCAACACACTAAAATAAAGCCAGACATATTTAAGTACCATTCAAGAAGAGAATTTATGAGTAACTTAGATATGCAAATTGCAACACCCACCATCTCACAATTTCTTTGCAATTCTGTCTTGAGCTGGTCCCGCTCAGTCCTGACGTCCTGAAGAAGTTTTTGTAGCTCATCTTTTTCTCGATTAACTGATGCAATTTGTTCCTGAAGAAGTTTTTGTAGCTCATCTTTTTCTCGATTAACTGATGCAATTTGTTCCTGAAGAAGTTTTTGTAGCTCATCTTTTTCTCGATTAACTGATGCAATTTGTTCTCTAAGTTGGAAAGAGTGACTAGTTCTTTCAGCTAATAACTGGTCTTTTTCACATGATACACTATTTAGTGTGTCAGTTAACTGTTGAATCTACAATAAATAGTGGAGAAAAAGAAAGAAATTACAATTGCAATTTGATAGCCGTGGTCTGAATACTCTGCTATGAAGTACTCAGATCAGTTTTGTCAAATACAAAGAACACAATTTCCAATAACTAAAATTCACATTAACAGCGAGAGAAGTTTAAAAATAATTTTGCTGTTCTAATAACTCAGAAAAAGAAATTCTAAAGAAAAGGAGTAGCCTGACACCCAGAGAACTCTTAGTCAACTTTAGTGTTCTGTAAAGCAAGAAAGCAAATGAAAAGGCAGTCAACATATGTCCATATCGCAAGAAAATTAAAAGAAACAGAAGATAAGCATAAAAGATGGACATTGGATTTATATTTGCTCTAATGAACAGTGACATTTCCTAATCTGAAGCAATCCTCAACCATACTTCCTGATAAACAAAGGAACAGTTTGACAGGTGAAAGTCTAAGGAGTGAAGACTGAAAAAAGACTGAATTGGCAAGAGCTGAGTGCAAGACTCTCAAACTTTACCTGTTATATAGAAAGTGTGCAAAGCAAGCATAAAAATGACATGCTGGGAACTAAAATTTAAACAGGCTTTGTGTTCAACAAAAGTTTAGCACATCAGTAATAAAACATCAGAAGACAAAGTAACTACTAAACCCCAAACCCCTTCACCTTGCTTGTAAGGCTGTCCTCCAAAATCTCTGACCGTCTCTGGACCTTTAACAAATGTTCTTCCCTTTCTTTACAAGTCTCCACCATTTGTTGCAGCTCATCTTTCTCCTTACTAAGTACAGTGATTTTCTCAAGCTGCTGACAAACTTGCTCATTCATTGTCCTTTCAATTTGTTCTTTTTCTGCCAGTAGCTTGCCATATTCAGATGAGACATGAGTCAGCCTTTCAGTTACTTCAGTGAGCTGAAAGAACAAATCAAACCCAGTATTAATATTTCTAATCATCTGTAGTGTGGGTACAACTAATTTGATAGTTTGGAGAGAAACCAACCAGTAACATTCCAAGTTCCTAAATTTTCTTGTCCCACTAATCAGGTTCTGATCTGAGGAGAAGGTTATCCGATCATATTTCATAAGTTTTATTTGCACATATGGGTTGTTATAACAGGATTATCATACAGAAGACATGTCCATTAGTTTCCTGCTATAATTAGCAAAACCAATATAACGGTTTTCTTAAAAGTCAACAAAATTTCAGTGCTTCTCTCTCATTGAGAGTCAAAAGTGAATGTGGGAAAACCTACAGGCCATTCTAATTCCATAAAAATGTCTCCATTGCTGTATCCACACCAGATGGAAGACATTACACACGTAAGAATGAACCCTAAAAACCTAAAAGCTTAAGACATGAAATAATAAGTAGATAGGAAATTTCTAATAGTGCAACAAGTAAAGCATGAGCTAAACTGCCTTAAAGTTGCTCAAGGCTTTTCGGGGCTACATAGCTAAAATACATTATTAAAATTTTTAAAAAATTTAAGACTGGGAAAACACATTGAGGTTCAAAGTGCAGTATTGATGGCAAAAAAAATTCTGTCATTCAGCACTAAGACATATTTAGTTATAAATAAGGGTGGTAGGTTGCAGGTCAAACTGCATTTAATCATCCTTTCCTTGCCTCTGTTTTCATGGAATTCTTTTGAGAAGTAGTACAGGGCAAGAAAAAAAGAAAGTAAAAACTATCAGTTAAGTTTCATTATTTACATTTCCTGGACCCCCTGCAAACTGAAGCCTGCAGAAGACATGGGCTGCCATACATGATGGAATTTTTAGTTTACTTGATAAAACTCTTTCTGACCTTCTGCTGCAGTTCATCAGTTTGTTCCTTCAATGCCTCTTGCGCTTTCGAGAGTTGATTTTCTTTCTCTGAAATGTTTTCTTTCAGCTCCACAATAGTCTCCTGATGTTGTCCAAGAGATCTGTGAGTACACTGCAACTCCTTCTGCATCTCTGAATTCTTTGGACACAATTGAAGTACATTAACACCTGAACAACGCTTCCAAAACCTAAGGCAGAAGTTTACTAAAGCTATTATCCTACAGGAACAGGACTATTTTTATTACCTTTCGTATTGTCTCCTGTACAGTTTCTCTTAGCTGGTCTCTCTCGTTCTGGAGATTTTCCAGTTGCATTTTAAGATCATCCTCTTCTCTTTCTGTCTGGGTGCTCACTTCCTGACAGTCATGCAGTTTTGGAATAAAATCTCTTCTCCCTATTTTATCAGATTCTCCCTGGTATTCACTGGCCTTCACTTCCTCCATTTCATACAATTTCCTTTGTGCCTGGCTGAGCTCTTCTCTCAGAACAAGTAACTCTTGCTCAAGAGATTTTTCTTGGACCTGTGGTACCTATTTTATGCAAAGATAGATGTCAGCACATGTAGAAAATAGCTTTAAGAGAAGTATACCTGAGCTTTGACATGTGGAGTATGTAAAATAAAGGTGCTGTCTTAGAGAGATTTGTGGCTTTCTTAGAATAATAAAATTTGTCTGAACACAACATGCAATTCAAGGTTTTTGAAATAAGGGACATGTAAAAATAAGATTTGAAGCAAGGACTTATGAAAGAAGTTACCAGAAGCAGAATTTCATTGTCATAATTTAAGCATGGGGTGAACAACAACAATGATGAAAACAAAAACGCCCAACAAATCCCTCCCCCTCCCAAAACTGGAGATCTTATCTTTATTTCTAGTCTCACCAGTAGTTGACAATGGTGTCAGGACAATTATTTACCTGAGATTTGTCCACTCTCCCTTCCATATTAAAACGGATACACATACTTTACTTTTTTTGTTTTGAAGTCTATCTGTCTGTCATTCTGTCTGTCTACACAGACACAGGTGCAATCAGCACATCTAACTACAGGAAGGGTTGGTTGCAATGTCCCTTTCACTGCCAGGAAAAGAGTCAGTTCTAGCTATGCTTTAGAAAGCAGAACCACCCATTCCACACAAGCAGTTTTTAGCTTCAGATACTTAATTGTAGAACCACTTAATTATAGAACCCTGTGCAGACCAATGCAGAACATCACCAGCCTCTATCAAGTTAATACTCTACTCACAGTCACATTCTACTACTACGTGTCCATATACACCAATATGGGTGGGGTAAACTGCAAGTAAACAATAATAAACCTCTTGTGTAATGTTGTACAGTCATGGACCAGGACCCTTTTCTCCAATGTGTTTTGTAAATTATTTCACCGAGGTGAAAGTTTAAACAACTTGCTCTCCATTACAGCCTCAGCATAATTACCCAAGTTCCTTCCCCAGCCTCTTTTTTCAGATGTAAACTGTCCAGCTTCTCTTGCAATGAGCGGTTCTCTTGTGTAAGGAAAATGATTTGTTCCTTTTGCTCCTGAAGCTGATCACTTTCTCTCCAGCTATGACTTTCTGATTTTTCCTCAGCAAGCTGATCTCTCTCTGATTTGATGACTTTCATTTCTTCTGTCATTTGTGAGATCTATAAAAAAAAATATGCAAGGATAGTGTTTCCATCAGTTCAAAATTGAATGCAACATTTTTGTTTGATTCACTTTGCTACAGTGTTTTTAACATTAAACCATTCTGACCAAACAAGAAAAGCTACAAATCCAAGTCTGTGACCTTTGTCACCTGTTATATTTTAATTTCTAAGCTTTTAGCAATATCTGCTGCAATATTGGCCAGATTTTTAAGTAAAAAAAGTCTGAGAGGAAGAAGCCAAAGAAACCCATTTTGTTAATACTGTTGCATCTGTTCTAAAGCACACAAACGCTGAATACAAAACCATTGACTTGCTGGTAGCTAATATACTTCAAGAAAAATCTCATTGTATGTACTGGCACAAAAACCAGTGGATCAGCTTTCTGCTATATGTTGGGAACTGAGTTGCCATTGCCAATCACATGACACTTCTCAGTGGGACTGAGTGTTATAAATCATTAACCTCATTCCTTCCCTTTAAGTAACTCTTATCTCATCTTCCATTTGCCATCAAATGCCAACACTCAAATCCACAACCAAGGGGCACACTAGTTAAGCAAAAGTTTATTAGAGTGTATTTCACAGCTTGAAGCTCAACAGAAACAGATCAGCAGCTGGTAAAGGCTTGGGTCAAGCAGTGCTATTTTCTTGCCCACCTGCTACCAAGGAGCTAGAAATTTTCTAAGAACATGCAGAAGAGACTATAAGCAGGTTGACTGGCTTGTTCTCATTCTGTTGGAAAACACGCTGAAAGCATTTTTATTTTAAATTTTTAAACATAAAGTTTTACCTGTGTTTCGAGTTCTTTAATGGTCTTTCCTAGTGCCTCTTCAACACTCAAAACATGAGATTCGTTTTCAGAAATATATTTTTCCAACTTCTTGACAGTGGCCTGGGATTGCTTGAGAGAACTTTGCGTATTTCTCAGTTCTTCATGTGCCAAGATATTCTTTAGAATACAAGAGAGAAAATCCACAAAGAAAATACAAATATCTTGCAATATTAGTAGGCATTCCTTGATTTAAAAATCCCACACAACCTGCTGCTCCCATGCACCCCTAAGTATTTCAATACAGTTTATAGTGTTCTTACGCTCTTCCTCTTAACACGTATGGTCTATTTCTATAAGGCCAAAATTCCTACCATTGAAACAGTGTCCTTTATATCCTCTTTGAGTTGGTCTGTCTCAGCTTGGAGAGACTCTGCTTTTTGCTTCAGGTCATCTTTTTCCTGGGTTAGAGTTTTTATTTCTTCCTGACATTCAGTTAGCTGCTGAAGAACTGCCTGGATCTCTGAATCCTTAGCTTCCAGTCTCAATTCACTCATCCTTTCTTCCACTTTTAATTGCTCCATTTCATTTAACTTCTGCTGAGTCCGAATAAAATCTTCTCTTAGCTCAAGAAGTTGTTTTTGTTCTGCTGTTTTTTCTTCCAGTTCTTTCATTTTGCTCGAGAGCTTTAGATTGCAAAGGAAAAGGTCAGATATTTTCATTGTAATGTAGAACTCCATTATGTGTACATGTTCTCACAGAATCTTATATGAGCTTAGAAGGGCTGAGAGATAGGAAGTTCATAATTTCTCTTTAAGTTACTGCTTATACTCTTACCCATGTCAAATAAGCATTTTTTTATGCAACTTTCCTGTGGTTTCTTCTTAGAAGCAAAAGTCTTACTAAAACATAGCACCACACATGAAACTGTAGCATATTTTAGAAATTATCAAATCCATAGCTGGAATATGACAGACACACCAGTGCCCAAAGCTTTGTCAAAAATATGTATCTTTGTATCTTTGGCTCCCTTTTCTTCTTAAATGTTTTCTTTAATATTTTTTTTTTCCTTTCTAATGCCTAATTTCTGTAGCAATTCTCTTTGGTTTGAATATCTTGTGTTCTAAAAGGTCTCCACTTTGTTTCTATGACTTTATATAGAGAAGGTCAGAGTGGCATTAAAAAAAAACTACATAATAAAGATATAACTTAAGAATGGGAAAAGAAGAATTAAAAGATCAAGTAAGGAAGGAGAACCTGGAGCAATATATACACTTCTTTGCCTACAAAAAAAAAGACCATTGAAAAGCATAATCCTTCAGCATTATACCCTTGGTACAGAATAAGTAATATCCACTCATGCTAGAGGAAATCAATGATATTGTCATTTATAGCTTTAAGAGTACTCCTCCAAAAACTTTTTTCCTTTTTTTAATACTATAAGTTAATTTCTCAAGTCCTGTCTGTAAAAAAGAACAAGGTGACACTGACCTCTAATTTAATTTCATCCAGAGTTGTTTTAGACTCTTGTGCTTCTTTAGAAAGACATTCTATTTGGAGCTTCATTTTTTCATTATTTTCTGATGTAGCTATGTATTTTTGTTCCATTTCTTCATGGAGCTGTTTAAGTGCCACATATTCTTGATCAGACTTCATATATTTCAGTTGTGCATCTGCTAGATCGTCTTTTGATTTTTCAATTTCTTCAGTCATGTGTTTAAGTTTAATTTCATTATCAGCTACTTCAGAAAGCAGCTTTTCATTTTCCAATTTTAATGAACATAACTCCTCACATTTTTCGAGGATCTGCCAACAGAAAAGCAATATTAATAGTATTTTCTCAATCAGTATTTGTCATAACTACTAAAAACCATGTACATATGCAGATATAGGAAACAAAGTACAGGCAAGCATATTTCAAAATACAGTTCTGCTTTGTTGGTAGGGAACTGTCTAGCAAGGAACCCTTAAAAGAGAGGGAAGACAGTCAAGCCCCTTCCAAATTCTGGAAATCACTCCTCTAACTCTAGATGTTCTTTACTACTTCTTTTTTCTTATGTCTGAGCTAAGACTGGACTCCTCAACTGCATATTTAGGTGTATCAGTACTTTCTTCATGCTACAGAGTTTATGAAGTTGTTACCATCTAATGAAGTTTTGTTGATTAGTGGAAGTAGACCACTGGATGGTTTGGAACTTTTTGCAAAGTGTTAATGAGCTGGTGAGATTACTTGCCTTGAATAGTTTTCATTGCACATACTTAGTAGCGGGTATTTAAGGACAAAGAAACCCAGAAAGTGTTTGCAAACAAACCCCTTAAAACATATTTCCAGCACACTTAGTCTAGAGCTTTGACCTGCCAGGAAAAAAATAGTTTGCTCACACATTTTCCACAATTAGCAAGGTAAATCTCTCACTTCTCAAGTAGCATTTCTGCCAAGAGATCTTGACATATTCTCTTTGCCCAAACTGATAAAAAAACCCCAGTTTTAGAATAGTATCCAGGATCAAACACTATTATATCTATCAGCTATCAATAGTGACCACAGCAAATAGGCACACAAATGTTGGACTAGAAAATCCAAATAAACTATAGTAGACTCTGACTAAATATGTGATCTTAAACTTATTCCTAGGTAAAAATATTAAATACCTGAGAAACAATAATTTAACAAACTTAATTGTAAAATCTCAGGTTATTTGATTCAAAACAACTTTTGGCTTTAAAACTTCATATCCAATAGGCCTCCATTAATACATTACCAGTCAAGTACAATACAAAATAAAGAAAAAAAAAGGTTAGGGGTTTTTTTTTACCTCTTTCTTCTGCATCTCCACAGTATTTGGTAGAGACTGAAATTCTGATAGCTCGTTTACTTGTTTTTGTAGAAGTGCATTCTCTTCCAAAGCTTTTTCTAATTCTCCTTTTAAGTCAGCTGCCTTTTTTTCCAGCTCCATAGGAGTGAGCAAATCTAGAGAATTAACAAGTTTAGACTGATAAGCGAGTGCAAGAGAAGAAAATCATGTTTTAAAATAAGCAGAAGATTTATAATGCATTCTGGATGTCAGATAAGTATAATTCTAGACAATTATACAATGGCCAACAATTAAGCTCCTGGTCTGAATTTGGTCATCACTTGTTAGGTTGGCATCCAGTTTATCTTAAATTCTCCCCAACAGCCTTCACTAACTTAACTGTCTTTGTGCAAAACATAAAACATTCCATAAGTTGCAGTTTTCCAAAAAGTTCAAGAACGTGCTAAAGCAGTTACTACGTACCAGATACTCCAGTATTTTTATATTGTCAGAATCTCCAAGTCTTCCCTATTTCCCCCCTCCCCAAGACAAGAAAAAGGGAGGAAATGGGGTGAGGGGAACAAGCACCACCTGGAACAGTACCTTTTGGAACTTTACCCTCCATGAGTGAAGTTAGTCTTAAGTTTTCTTGAAATACAGATTGCAACTCTCTCTGCAAGTCAGCTTGCATTTTTCGGTAACTGGCTTTTCCCGCTTCTATTTGGCTTTGATATATTTGAACATCCTTTTGCATTTGGTTGTGATTATTTAAGAGTTCATTCTTCAGGAAAACAATAAAACATGTAAGTCACACACAAAATAAAAGTCTACTTGCTTACAATTTAAATACTGCATCTGGTACATTTTTCTGTTGTCACTCTGAACAGCTTTGGCTTTGATAAATATGGCCGAATAAGCCAATATTTAACAACTGCATTCTTGTCAGAGCCCTCTCAGAAAACACACCTTAGAGGTCAGGGCTGTAACTGCTGCTACTATTTGGTCTTTACTCCTTCAAAGCTCAAACTAAGCTCCATACCACTTTTGAGTTCACATCTCTTATTCTCTTTTGTTCTCTGGCAAAATGAGGTTTGAAGTCTTACATTCTAGTAATGCCCTAAAAACTGTTCCTTTATTGTGGCTTTCTACTGGTAAACCTAAAACTAACCACCCGCTCCTGTGGCAGAAGCCTTTATTTTCTTTTTATCTCTTTCCTGAAGAGCTGTTTTCCATGAATTTCATAATAAAAACATTACTTAGACTATTTTGAGAAAGCTAATGACTTGTGCTTTCTTGTGAAGCTTGTGCTCCACTACTCTGATTGCCTTCTTCACTGGTCTGGAAGCAGACAGGCCCTTAACAGCATTTGGTACAGCTGTAAATGCAGTTCAACAAGTACTTGCCATCTTCTCCTTCAGCTCCAAATTTTCGGTTCTGAGAAAAGCAGATTCTTTTTTGGCATCCAAGGCTATGGCTTCACTATCTAAGAGGGATTTATTCAGCTGCTGAATTTCCTCAACTAGCTTATCAGAATCTCCCTGAAAAATATTCAAAGAATTAAAAAATTATTTAGACATAATAAAGAAAACGTGTTCATTATAATGTGGTTAAAATGTGAATACAACCCAGCAGAAAACTGAGGTTTACCACTGAAAAAGATAGCTCTTTTTCCACTCTTGCTTTTTGTAATTCTTCCACAAGATTCTGTAATATCTTTATTTTGTTGTCTTTCTCTTTCAGCTGTTCCGATTTGGAATTGTTTTCTGCCTAAAAGTTGAAGGAAAAAGAGAGAAGGAAGATTTTAGTGCCCAGTTTGGTTTTTCAGGTCAGAATTTATCAAAAACCTACACAGAAAGAGTTCATGGGTTTTAGACATATCCTCCTTTTAGCTGGTAAGACTAACCAAAGCCCAATGATGTCTATCATGTCCACAGCAGATACAGTAGTTCAAGATAAACAAATCAAGAACATTTCATACAATCTTACTGCATGTAAATGCATGGAGAGGCTCACCTTAAGTTCCTCATTGTATGCTTCAGAATTTGAAACTAGATTCTTTAAGTTGGTAATTTCATGCATTAGTTGTATCTGTGGAGCAAATTGAAGCAAAATTGCAGAGGATGTTAGAAAGCACCCACACCAATAGTTTTTAGTCGCCAACACCATGAAAACAAGCAAGGTCTATCTTGTGTTTTCTTCTGTAGTAGTGGGCAAACCATATATACATACACACATCTATTGAAACAGCTACAAAGCAAGATGCTACATATTCTTTCAAACGGATAGATAAGATGCAAAGCTCTGTTTTTAGCTTCCCAGTAATTAGAAAGGATTCAAGTTATCTACAATAGCTTGAGAAGCAAGAGCGATGTGATCAAAGCAATTCATGGAGAAATTGTACAGACAGGACACAAATTCTAGTCATGTTAAGCAGCTTTTTGTGACACAATGCCGTTATTTATGATTTAATCTATTCACTAACAGGAATGAGAAGGTGCCAAAATTGAAGTAAAGCAAGCCATGAACACGTTCAGTGGCATTCTCTGAAAGAAGGTACAAGTAGAAGACTACATAGAGAGGCACTTCTGAAACTTAAGACCTCCTTTCTTTTGGTCTTTGTTAGAAAAGCTTTAAAATAAGCACCCATCTACAAGTACTTTTGTATAGTCACAAGCATAAGTAAGGAGAAAATCCAATCTGTAATTTTAAGATCAGTGAAAAGCTTTAAAACAAGCACTCTCCTGTGAGTATTCTTATGCAATTTACTTTTATAAACTGATGGATTTCAACTAATGTAGTGAAGTATGTGACCTTTCAGTATTGCTGTAATTAATCTATTACATGGGCATCAGTAAATGCTTACATTTTATGGACTGTATTCAGGTCCATAAAACTTGAATCATTCAAAAAGCAATTCTTGTAACAGAGACTGCTTTAGGACACTGTATCTGTATTAGATACAGTTTTCCATGCAAAGTTCTTGTGTAACTGAGGATTTGTTAAACATTGGCTAAGGCAGATAGCACAATTAACCCAGCATACAAAGGATCTTCTCAAAAGAATCTTAGATACAAAATAAATTATAATATCTTATGGATCCATTTTCTTTAAGGTCCATAAATCTTTGTAGGGAACACAATGAAACTAAGCAGTGATATTGTTAAATTGTAACCTGAAACAACACTGCAAGAGGAGGTAACAAACGTCAACCTTAGTGTCATGATCAGAGGATATTGAACAGTCTGATGTGGACAAGTAAACTCCAGCAAAGGCACCAGGAAAGAAATAGAATAATACATCCATGTCTCAATACCTCAGGTTGCTGGTTTTGTGTTTTCTTTGGGCATTAATTTATTTCACAGTCTAGCCTTTGGGCAGCTAGAACCTAATACAATTAGTATGTATTTAAAGTTACAGAATCAGAGCATAAAACATTTGGACAAACAAGATACTCCACCAACTGCACAAGGAGGTGAAGAGAACTGAAAATCAGCATTTCCTACATCCTAAGTTATCTAATAGATAAGTTTATGATTTTTCTGACTTCCTGGCACAAAATATGTTTCAATTTTCCAGACATTAGTATTCACACTATTATTTTAAAATATTTCATGATGAAGTTAAATAGTATGTTAAAAGTTAATGCTCACATAGTCCATAGATTACCAAAAGCCAGAGCTATCTAGTAAACCAAGACATTGTGCACAAGAAAGATGTGAAATATAGTTTAGCAATCACACATTAACTTCAAAACAGGTCTAAAATGTATTTAAGCAGCAAAACAACTGTCTTACTGAAGTCTAGAGTGAAATTCAGATCATGTGTATATAAAAATAATATATAGATACATATAGACATACACACTAATATACATTTAACCATATACAAGTCGCCAAAAATTTGTCTGAATTTTACACTCCAAGTAAATCCAGTTTAAATCCTGGGTTCATTCATTCTGTTGGTAAATGTAGCTGTTTGTGAATCAACATCCAAGTCTATGTACACTGAATAAACTCTAGAAAACATTTGAGCATAGAGAATTCATATCTATTTCAATGCACCTTACCTCATGATCTTTTTGAGTTTGTTTTTCCAGTGCTTCAAATTCATCTATTTCTTTTTTTTCCTTCAGTTTCTCCTTTATTTCATTTATTTCTAATTTCAACTGCTCATTTTCCAACACTAGGTTATCCAGGTTAGCTTGCAGGACGCTGGCCTTATTTACAGCAATATCCTGAAGAAGCAGCACAGAAAACTTTAGAAGCTGTTGCTGGAACGTCAGTCTTATTTCTAGAAAATTCAGAACAGACCTACCTTTTCAAGTGCTATCGCTTCACAGAGTTGCACAGATTCTTCAAAGTCTTTTTGAGTCTAGAAAAAGAATCACTCTCAATTAACAGATCTACAAGATCAAGTTGAGTATTATATTCTTTGTTGCTTGTCTTTTCACAGCTAGTCCTCTCTATATACCAAAGTTTACTGGATCATTTGCCACAAATGCATAGAAGCAGAGAACCATCCCACAGCTTTGCAGAGATGTCCAGATAACTTTCTAACCAGTTATAATAATTCTGCAGACACATAGAATAATACTGGTGTCCTACAGAACAATAAGGTTGATCTTACTGAGAAGTATATTATGCATATATGCATATGCACAGTATTACAACTGAAATAGATTATGATGTTACCCAAGTCATTTTAGGTCCAGCGATCCATTCTACTTCTGAAATTTGATCAGGAACCATCAGATACTGGTTATCACATTCAGAATTATCTAACATAGCTGAAAAGAAAGATGTATTAAAGAAAGTATGAGTAGATTTTAAACTAGACATCAGGAATTTTCTTATAAAACAATTGTAAGACATTGGAAATAGTCATTCAATGGCAAAACATAGCACACCGAGTAGTTCTGACTCATGATTTTCTGTCATGAAAGGGAACACCACTGAAGTCCAGTCTCTACACTTATGCTGACCACCATATCACAAGCTAATGAATACTAAACCAAATCCAGAATCAACTTATTCTCTTTGGGAAATTAAGTAATGCAATGCTTGCAAACTTATCTATCAGGAATTTCATAGAACCATAGAAAGGTTTGGGTTAGAAGGGACCTCAAAGACCATCTAGTTGCATCTCCCCTCCCCCCATGGGCAGGGACACCTTTCACTAGACCAGGTTGCTCAAAGCCCCATTCAACCTGGCCTTGAACGCTTCCAAGGGATGGGGCAACCACAACCTCTCTGGGCAACCTGTTCTAGTGCCTCACCATCCTCACAATTAGGATTTTTTTCCCAATACTCAGTCTAAACCCACTCTCAATTTACAGCCATTCCCCCTTCTCCTATCGCTACATGCCCTCTCCAGCTTTCCTGTGGGCCCCTTTCAGATCCTGGAAAGGCACAATAAGGTCACCCCAAAGCCTTCTCTTCTCCAAGCTGAAAAATCCCAATTTTCTCAGCCTTTGCTCATAGGAGAGGTGTGGTGCTCCATCTCTCTGATCATCTTTGTGGCCTTCTCTGGACTCGCTCCAGCAGGTCCATGTCCTTCCTGTGCTGGGGACCCCAGAGCTGGACACAGCACTCCAGCTGAGGTCTCACGAGACCAGAGTAAACAGAGGGGCATGCTACACGTTATTTCAGGGACCTGCTGGCCATGCTACACGTTATTTCACCTGGGATAGCAACTATATTCCCACTTTTTAAATAAAATGAACCTTATTTCCAACACAAGAATGACCATAATTAGTGTGCTAAATCCACTTCCCTTCCTGGCAGCATTCTTTTCTGGCAGATAAACATGGAATATTATTTGAGTACAGTGGCAACTAAATTTAGCTTTTGTATTGTTAACAAATTGATTTGCTTTTTAACTTAGATCTATTAAAAAGGAATTATTTCTGATTTCAAAGTTGCTTTGCAGACTTTCCTTATTTTTTCCTGAGGTTACTTACAATCATCTGCATCTGGTAATGCTGACAGAGACATTTTCATTTTTTTTGTTTCAGTCGGCATATCTTTTTCGAAGTCTTCAAAATAGCTCACATTTGCCTGTTTTATTTTACCAGGAGCCCAAGTAACTCTTCTTCTTCTCTTGGCCTTTAAAAAAGCATTTACAGAAAAGTGATAAAAATCAAACCAGTAGGCAGAGTAAATGTTGCATTAAGCTAGTTCTGCAACAGTACCAGCAACTAACTAGACAGGGTTTTGCAGTTTCCTCAAAATTTACAGCATGGTAGTTTGAAAGGAAAAGTGTCTGCAGTCTTTTCACTGCAAAGCAATACTGAATTATACTTGGAAGTTATTTTATAAGTTAGCCTCTTAAAAATATGGGAAAAAAAGTGAAAATTGCTTATCATACTTATTCTTCATTGTCAATATAACCCTATGTATTTAATATTACCTTTCACAAAGTATTTCAGAGTCATCAAGTAAGATCTAGAACAGGTGCTTACTTTAACATTGTCTTTTGAGGCAAAGGAAGCAGCGGTCACCAGCATCTCAGTTAAATTTCGTATCTTGTCTTCCTGTACTTTCTGGAGAGAATTTTTTTCTTCCAGCAGCTGGGCCAATTGGTCCTTTTCTATTGCATGAATTTGAGTCTTTACAGACACCTTCCATAAAAAGAATATTAATCAAACTGACATTTTAAGAGCACAAACTACTCCTATGGAAGAGACACAATTACTGATATTTAAAAACAACTACACACATATATTCTTTAAAACCTGGAAGAGGAGTCTTTAGTCTTTCATAATGAAACTAACAACTTAGTCTACAATTTACCTGCAGACTAAGTATTTAAAAGGGGTCAAAACTCCCAGAAACAATACAGCCTCAGATTTTTCTAGGCATAAAAAAAAAAAAAAAAGCATTCTTTCAAATATAACATCGATTAGATGACCTTCCCATGGTGCCAGAAGCCTGAAACTCTTTCAGAACTATGATTCAATTGTCAAGTAACAGCAAGCTACTCTAATGCATGTGGACTCTAAATCCAAGTACTGAAAATGTATTGTTTTGAAAGTAACAGCTGTTTTTTGACAACTTTATCATAAGCTTACAATGCTGTAGAGTAATTCAAAGTCACATGGAATTTTCCAACAAACTTTTCTGTACGACTTTCCTCACTACTTACTATCTCAGAAGATAGCAAACATACTCCTAGGTGCAAATTAAATACTGTTAAAAATAAGAGGTCAGTTATTTTTCATAAATTTTTTTCTAAGGATATTTATAATTTGCAACATAATATATGTGCATACTTTGATTTTATTCACCACAACAGTATGTTCAGCATTGTTTTTTTCCTGTGCTTTATGTTTTAATATCTATGCTCTAACAAGACTTGCAAGATTGCTCCACAACTACATTGATTTTTAGAGAAAGATGAACATATGGGAGATTACACTGTTTTGTGGGAAGTTACTGTTGTTCATTTTCTAAATGTATCTTCTGACTTTACATGACCTAAGTTTTGCCAGTGATCTTAATGCAGTTGCAACTTCTTGCAACTCCAACTAAGGTTAAACATCAGTAAGGGGGAAAAAATATGGATTAAGCTGTGGTCTTTAATGGACATTCAGTAACTTCTTATATTGCAATTAATTTTGATCTGTTAAAGTGTGCTATAACGCGTGACAAATTTCTATTTCTTAATTATATTAACCTAGTGAAAGAAAGCAATTCTCTTAGTTGATCTCAGTGTTAGCTTTCACAGATATATGGACTATCATCAGTTGTTCTAGACTATACATCACCTTTTCAACTTCTATTCTCTCAATAAAAATGACATATCACTTTAAACACTTTACCTACTCCTGCAAATTTAACTGCTTTTGGTTTAAAACAGGTAGTTTCCAAACAGCTATCAGTGCTATGGATAGATTAATTTTAAGAAGTTTATTACACACTTCCTCCAGCTGCTTTTTCAAGTCCACAATTTCTTTTCGGTATCTCTTCAGGAGGGCATTATCATCAAGTACTTCATTGACTTTTGGTGTATTCTTCATTCCTTTGGCTGTATTGGCAAACTGAAAGAATATGCTTTCATGGGCAATAGTTCGAGAACAAATATTCTAAAAAGACTTACTCTGTCCCATATTTCCCAACAGAATTAAAGGGAGAGTTTATTAGATAAAGTGCAGCATATAATAGGGATACAAATATCGAAATTGGTTTATTTTTAATGTATTCTGAGATTTGAAAAGTAAGTTTTCTTTGCTTGATATTAATATCTAAAACATGAAGCATAACATTTAAGGAAATATATCCCACATTATTTTTATTTAATAGAAAGCTCAAAAGACCACCAAAAAGGAAGACGATCCTACCTACAGAACAGTGTTCTTTAACAGTTCAATTACTCTCCTTTCCTGTAGTACCTGTCTTAAATCTTGTGTTAGCAAAGACTTGTTCTAACTGTGTTTGGAAAAGGCAAATGAGAAGAGAGGTTATCTCCTGTCTGCAAGAGAAGGAGCTTTGTTCCAACTCCCAGAAAGCTCTAGGTAGACAACTTAATACAAAATGACGACTGTGAAAAGGTTCTGTATACAAAACAAATATTTCAAATTCTGAGTCCACAGAAGCCCTTTAGAACATCCAAGTCATTAAAGATCCATCAGATTACATTTTCCACCCTCCCCTATCTACAACAAAGCCTTCAGCCAGAATAGTGCTGAAGAACAGGTGAGAAGCTTTACCTGAAGAGTACTGAGTGTTTCATCAAAAGAAACTGGAGTAATTGTACAAATAATAACAGTTTTAGCATTTCCTCCAAGGGAGTTCTGCAGAATTCGAGTCAGCTTGCTGTCTCTGTAATTTATGAAGCTAATGAAAAAGAGGAAAGAAAAAAAAATCATTCAGATTTTTGCATAGAAGAAACTCGCAGTAAATACATTTTCTAGAGATAATAGGTTATTTGAAACAGTTACCTACAAAATATTATAAATAAAGGATTTTAATTTCTTAGTTTAGTAGTGACTTATAACAGGTGTATGAACAGTTGCTTACCCAGAAGGGTCATCACAAAGTTTTTTGATAACTTGACCCAGAATGAACAAGCTCCGATTTATATTGCAGCCTTCTTTCAATCGGACACCTAGGTACCACACAGTAATGTTTTTAATTATTATTATTATTTTAAATTTAAAACATTAAGATACGTTTTCAACCTGTCAAGCTTGTGTGCTATGTTATGCTCAGAAGGATTATCCAAGAGTTGAATCTCAAGTGCCACAATGCACTATGAGCCATCAGCAGGCCGTATCAAATCCTTCATAATAGCCAAAAAAACATCGAAGTAAGAGAGTAATCACAAATGAACATTTAGAACCTTTATAGAGTAAGTAGGTGGTGCTATAAGAACTTTAATTTTGTTTCCTGTTTAAATTTTGCAATTGCAACATTTACATGCATAACAAACCAGCCTTAGATACAAGTTTTGGGTTAGTCATTCTTCATGAGAGAGAATATTTACTTGTGTCCCTCTCAGATCACTTTTTTCTGATAAAGACATTTTTGTGCAGCTTCATGCTGTCACTTTTAACAGCCAAGCTTCTCAATAGCTAAAGAACAAGCCATCTACTCCCTCTTCACCTTTATATAAAAGTCCCTAAAAAGCTTCTAGTGATTTTGTTATTACAGGTGAATCTTTACTGAGTCATTTCCATTCTATTAGTTCAGTGCATGACTGTTGCCAGGCCTGCTACTCTAGAAAAGGAATATTACTACTTAATTGTTTGCACTTTACAGCATTTACAGTATTTTCCTGACTAGAACGTGCTCTACCAAGGGGAAAAGAGCTTATTTATAAACAGTAAGTAACACAATAGCACATAGATCAAAGAATTTCCTATCACAGTCTCTTGTTAGGGTTAATTAACAGAAATAGTCATCAGGAGAGCCCCATTTAATACTCACCTTCAGATCCTGTTTGACTAGCTCTTTCGCTGCCTGCCAGATCTACCAAGTTCTGCAAATTTATTAAGTATTTCACAGGTTACTTCTGAGAAAATTTAGTTTAAATCCTCTTAATTCTAAATCTCTGCTAAGAATTTCATAAACCACAGTTTATTAAAAAACCCCAAGAGGTCTGTCATTATTGGAAGTAACCATAGCTGCTATACACACATCAACCCATACTTTCAAGGTACAAAAGTACACAGAATAAGTTTGTATGAACTCTATTACACCACCCCAAACAGTATTTCAAACTTGCAGTGCAAGAACCCCTACCCTCAGTAACAAAAAGATGATACTTCTGTACTGAGAAACTGTGCTTAGCTACTAATTCAAGCCATAGGAATCTTTCATGGAAAAAAGAGCCTAGATGAGATTATCTAGCACACTGTCCTGAATCAGCTGTATGTCTCTCCTTGCCTGTCACTGTGGGGATACAGAAAAGAAGAAATTAAATACCAGAGGAAAAGCCTCCCTCTGAATCTGGTTCAAAGTCAATTAGAACTTCACAACAATCCATAATGATTTGCCTGAGCAAGTAGCCCTCACTTTAGCTGGTTTTTGTTTCAGAAGGGTAAAATCCTGTACTAACTCCATCAAGCAGCAACAGACCAAAAAGGCCAAAAACCTCTCCCCTTACCCCAGGTAGTAAAGGTTAGTATAAGGTCAGGTGGAACAGGCCAAAGGGTAGGGGTGGTGTAAGAAGAGTAGATACCATAACTTATGGCAAGAAAAAAAGGAGGCAGTAGCTTGCTGAAATAGTGCCTGAGCAGTGTTTACTTTTAGACTCTGAGCTTTTTCACATGAAGCCAAAACAGAAAGCTCTTTCCGCAATGCACGTGATTAATGCTATTGCCAGTTCCAGAGTGCTTTTGCAGATTTTAGCAAGCTCAAATGGTTTCATACTAATTCCATTCCTCCAGTTTTTCAGATTATTTTCTGAGAATCAAGAAAAGGCTGTAGAGAAGGCTTCTGAAACCATAACACTCCCCTAGAGATCAGCAGTTGTATTCCCCCCAGTTTATGATACTTCATATACCAATAATCCACCAAAGAGATGCTAAGAGGGGTTACTTGTGAAAAAAATGAATCTTCTGGTTATTGGAGCTGCAGGGCAAATGTTCTTTTAACAACAACTAAATTTGAGGATAAGAGAAGTCTTAAGGTTACCCATTTTACAAGTTATTTCACTGAGCTTGTGGGTGGTCAGAAACAATAGTAGGGGAAGATGTACTTCACAAAATGCAAGAGCACTCTGACATAGCCCCTTCCGCTCCTGGAAGGGCTACGTAACACTCCCCAGTTCAGTATAGGTAATTCCCATGTCAGCATTTCCTTCAGTGGGAAGTTATCCTCTAGGTAATGCCCCAGGGGTCTCCCTCTATACTTAAGAAATGTCTGCTAGAAGTTAACAACAAAGCATATTTGTAAGTCATTATGAAGTATCATTATTCTCTCAAACAAGTGGTAACAGTAAATTCTCTAACTAAGCTGTACTCCAAGAAACCATTAAATAGACACTTACCAAGTGGGAAACCATGACTGCTCCATCACAGTTTGCATTTGCAGGGTCACTTCGTTCTCTGCTTTCAATGATCTAGAAATGCAGTAAAGTGCAATCAAGTTTTTGTCACTTTGAAAACAATACAACCACTCCTAATAGTGAAGCAGTTTTTACCATTCTGAAGATCGTGTGAGAACGGCTGCTGTGTTCATTCATTTTTGTTTCTCCATAATGACGATTTCCTGCCAAAAACAATATTAAAATAGTTCTGCTTCTATTTTGATAAAATGGAGATAAATAGAAAAAAAGCATAATTTTAAAACTTTCTCAAAAACACTGATTTCTGAATATAAACTCAAAAAGATACCCCACGGTTCTAGATATACCTGATCCATCAATGTTTTTTTTAAATATCAGCTGACAGTGGCTAAATAACTTACTTTCTCCTTTTCTTATCCATTCCATAACTTGTTCTGGGGCAACCACTACTTCTTCAATCAGATCTTCTACATATGTATTCCTCTATAGAATAAACACAGTCATAAATTCTCCTGAACTCCAAAACTCACTTCAATACACAAAGTTAACATAACCAGCAATTATTATGCTATTTATTCAACAGCTGAATGTCTTTTTACTCCAAACACAAGGGATGGATAAAGTTTAGACCTTATTCAAAACTGTGGCTTAAAGGCACAAGAATCAAAACCCAGAGATTTAGAAAGTTTCCAAAAAACAGAAGTGCTGGGGGAAATATCCTTCTGGACATCTTCTGAGGGAATCCAGGAATACATTTTTCAGTAAATGTTATAAGGATATAATCATACAACTGGTAAATTTCTCTTCTTCCCATATTCCAAAAACATCCATTGTTTAGGGCATCAAAATTAAAAAAAAAAACCACAAAACAACCAAAACAACAATCAACCAATTTTTATTATTTGCTACAAAACTTTATATAAAGAAACTGAACACGGCGTTAAAGTAGATTTCTTTTTCTATGGTGATCATCTTCCTGAATAGTTCCAGTCTCATGGTTATTCCATGATTATAGTAGAAGAAAAGTGTATCTACTTTGAAAAAGGTAAACTAGCTACAGAAAGCCCAAAGTCACTGTTGTTATTCTACTATATCAAGTGTCCTTCTGCTAATGCTGAGGATACAATTACACAATTTGACCCAGGAAAGCTTTCAACTAGATGCCTCTGAAGGCATTTTGTTTTCAAATTCTTTTACTACAAGCAGATACAACACTTACATTACATAAGATCCACTTACATTAAAGTCCTCACGAATTCCCAGAGGCTTCTTTTTCCTACTATCACAAAGTAAATCTGTAATGGTTTCATTATAGATTTCCATGTAAGAAACTCTTAGCAAGAATTCTCTATCTGGGATCTAACGTTGAAAGAGAAAAAAAAAATTATTAACAGACTAACTGATGAATATCTTTTAATGCAAGTATTCTTAACTCAGAGATGTATGTTTAGATATTGTTCTACAGATTTCTTTCCCCTCATCCTCTATGCAGCATTAGCATCTACCAATACAGAATAATTTTTCTTCTATACCACCTCTTTCCAGCTGCATTAAAGATATACCACTTCTAATAGGTTGTAAAATTAAGATAACTGCCCCACAGAAGCATGAGAATGGTTTTCCCACTTAAATACCCTTTTCATAACCAATTTCCTCCTACGCAGAGAGGCTCTTTCCTCTCTGTGTACCCTGTCTTCTCTCTCTGCTTGTTTGGATTTACTTTGCTGCTGCTTCTTCCCCTACCTCCCTGGTAGAGAATATTGGAGTGAGAAAAGGCTGCACAATGGACTCAGGGAAAGTTTTCTTGGCTTCAGTTACTTTCATAAACCTCCCAAGGTACCCTGCACCTCCTTAAAGGAGCAGAGAGCATTTCACTTAACTGATTACCTGATACCCTCAAGGCAGAAGTAAGCGCTCTACAAATCATGTTTTAGAAATTACTGTTTTAACTTACACCTTCTCCTTACTTTTATTAACCTTGAGCAATTAGCAATTCTTTTGTAAGTCTGAAATAAGTAAATATAGTGTCATATTCTTCCCACCAAAAAAAAAGTCTTTATTGCTGTTAATTTTTTAGACTTTTAAAATAGCAGAATAAACACAAAGCTTCATGTTACCTTATCTACCACATGAAAAAGTGAGCATCTATTTATACTTGTAATCAATGTTGAACATATTTGCAAGTTTAAGAACCCTCATCAGTGTTGCTCTTATTTAATTTCAACTAAAGTCCCATTAGCTTTTTGTTTTAAACCACTCATCTTTTCCGGGCTAGCAAAGCAACTGCAACATATAGTCTAATATAAATTCACTTCCTTCATAAGCTCCTTGATACTAAAATAAACTTTTATGTAATGATCACAAATATTACTAGTCCTTTCAGTCACTTCAATTTAATGGAATTGCTCACCTCACAAATAATTTTGAAAACATGTTGAATTGCCTTAGGGATAATGCCCACAGAATCTTCATTTCCCATCATTGTGTAAGTCTTCCCTGAAGCAGTCTGTCCGTAAGCAAAAATTGTGCCTAGAACGATAGTAGAGTTTTACCAACTATTTCTAAAACAGTTTACAAACAGGATTTAAACACAGTTTTAAAACTTACCATTATAACCTCGCACAGCTGACTGTATAATTGGAACAGCTACACCATCATATAACTGCTGAGTGTTGTCACTGGAGTGAAAGACACGATCTTAAAAACAAATTAAAATAAAGCATGTGAATCCCTTGTATTGCAAGTCAAAACCAACCTATCATCTTACTCAGTATCACTGACTTCAAATCCAATAAATAGGCATCACTGTTTGTAGAGTAATTCAAACATAAAATATCACTGTGGCACTACTAATCAGGCTTTTAGAATTTTATTTTAAAATAAATATTAAGCACAAAACCAGGAAAGATGCGATGCACAGATGACTGTAAGAATGGAGGACACAGTTAAAACAGTCATCCTATTTAGTATAGTTATGGCTAATTTATCTCTGAGGATTGTAAATCAGACAAGACAGGCTAATTGTCCTCGTGCAGCCCATGGAGGACCATCAGGGTGCAGAGATCAACCTGCAGCCCATGGAGGAGCCTACTCTGCAGGAGGTGGATATCTGAAGGAGGCTGTGACTCTGTGGGAGGCCCAGGTTGGAGCAGGGTCCTGCTGGGGACCTGCAGCCCGTGGAGAGGGAAGCCCATGCTGGAGCAGGTTTTTCCCAAGTAGGACTTGTGGCCCCTGTGGGGGACCCACGTCGGTACAGCTCATTCATGAAGGACTGCACCCCATGGAGGAGTGACCCACGGGACAGCAGTTTCATGAAGAACTGCTGCCTGAGGGATGGACTCATGCTGGAGAGGTCCATCAAGGACTGTGTCCTGTGGGAGATCCCATGGGAGCAGGGGAAGGACTCCTCTCCCTGAGTAGCAGCAGAAACAACAACTCACCATAACCCCCATTCCTTGTCTCCCTGCAATACTGGCGGGGAGGAGGGAGAGCACGGAAGGAAGCAGGGGTGGGGTGAAGGTCTTTTTAGATTATTTTACCTCTCACTCTTTTGCTCTGATCCTGTTAGTAATAAATTCAATTAATATCTCCACTTTGAGTCTGTTTTGCCCGTGAAGGTAATCAGTAAGTGACCTCTCCCAGCTCTTATCTCAACTCAAGAATCCTTAGCTGTTTTTTTTTCTCTCCTCTGTCCAGTTGCAGAGGGAGAGTGAGAGAGTGACTTTAGTGGGTACTTGGCAACCAGCCACGGTCAACTCACTACCCCCCACCCCCTTCTCCCTAAATGCTCTGGACTAGCCCTGGTCTAGTCTGTAACTGGATTTCATGTGAAAAGAATCGAGTTCATGTGTTCCAAAGCCATTAGAGCATAAATCAGAACAGAGAAAGCAACGTCCACCAGGAAGCTGACTTCAAAAGCACATTCCCAGTGTTGCCTAAACCAGAAATCCTCTGTGCCTCCACGACATTGCTTCAGAATTATGAAATTGGAAAAGTTGAGGGACACTGCAGGAAGCTCAGGGCACTCACGTCGACACGTTCAAGCAGTACAGTAGCGGAGGTCCGCATAAGCATCAAAGCAAAGCAATTGCTTTCACATTCTTACCGTAACTAAATATTTTGGTACCATTCACGTCGGAAACAGTATTATTTTCGCTCTTCCAATGCAGGGACACTTTATCTCCTGAAGCATTTTCTCTAAGAGAAGAAGATACTCTGTTACCTTCATCGGGCCAGGGCTCTGCTCCCGTAACACGGACCCCTGACCGCGACACCCTCTACCCCGGAGGGATCTGGACCCTCCTTCCGCCACGGGGATAGACACCGTCTTCCTGCCCCGGCCCCCTCACGGTGCGAGGAGTATGGCAGCATTCCGGGGTAAACGCCGCTGCAGCCTTCCCCTCCCGCCTGCCCGGAGCCTCACCTGGCGATGAGCGGCCGCACACGCACGCAGACCGTGACCGCGCCCTCGTCCGCCATGCCCGCCCGGGACAAGGGAGACCGGGAACCGGGACAGGGACCCGACACGGCTCTGGACAGGCACGGCCCGCCCCAACCGCCACCGCAGTTTGAACTGCTCCAGAGACCGCTCCCTATTGGCCCACGTGCGACGGAAGCCGCACGCGGAGCGTACCACTCGCCAGCAGCTGGGGGGGGGGAAGGAGCGAGGGAGACGGGCAAGGAAAGCGCAGTGAGGGACAGGCTGATCAGCCCCTAAGCTCTACCGTGAAACCCCCCCTCCCGTCTGCCGGCAGCTCTGTGGTGGTGCCGCCCAGGGATGCGAGCGGCGCGCGCCGGCGCGGCCGTGGTGCGGGGATGGAGGGGTGGCTGCCCTGGGGAAAAGGCTCCAGGAGCATCGAGTTTGACCGTAAACCCAGCACTGCCGTATTCACTGCTAAGTCGTGTCCTGAAATGCCACAGCTACAGGTCATTTAAATACCTTCAGGGATGGTGGCTCCACCACTGCCCTGGGCAGCCGGTTCCAATCCATGGCAGCCTTTTCCATAGAGAAATTTTTCCTAATATCCAAATCTAAACCTCTCCTGGCGCAACTTCAGGCTGTTTGCTCCTCTTATATCGCTTGTAACTGAGGAGGAGGCTGATACCCACCTGGCTACAACCTCCTTTCAGGTACTTGTAGAGAGAGATAAGGTCACCCCTCAGCCTCCTTTCTCCAGGATAAACACCCCCAGCTCCCTCAGCCGCTCCTCATCAGACTTGTGCTCCCGACCCTTCACCAGCTCTGTTGCATTTCTCTGGATACACTCCAGCACCTCAATGTCTCTCTTGCAGTGAGGGGCCCAAAACTGAACACAGGATTCGAAGTGCGGCCTCAGCAGTGCTGCTGATCAGTGTCATCATGCACTTGGCCAGTACCTCGATAAGCTGTCTACTGAATCTAAACAGTATGCTTTCACACACAAAAGCACACATTTCACACATTGTTATGTGATTATAATTTTTTTTATTTAAAATGTACTGAAGTGAGGGTTAGAAAAACAGTGTGAACATTTGGTGGATTACAGTTCTTAGTTTAAATCAATATCATTTTAGCAAGCAGACTGCACAGTCATCTAAGAAAAAGGCTAAGTCATTCATTGCACAGTCTTCATGAAGGGCTTTAGGGGTGGAGAAGGAGTGGAAGGTAGTTGCAAAGAGAAGCCTAGAGAAATCAAAAAAGAAGGTATGCTCCAATTGCATTTCTTTTAAGGTCAACAAATTAATGACTACATCATGAAAATACTATTCACGTTTAAAGTTTTAAAACAATGTTGTCCCCCACATTTTAATCATCCCCCTCTTCTTCCTCTTCCTCTTCCTCTTCTTCACCTGCAGCTAAAGCTTCCTGCGCAGCCTTGAAAGCCAGTTCCTCTTCCAGAGTGGGGTCTCTTGCCTCAGTGATCGCTGGACCACTGGGATATTCTTCTTGCACTGGTGGGGGCAGGATGGGAGTGTAGTTTTCTGGACTGTATTTGTGACCCCAGCCAAAGTAGATGTTCTCAAATTTCCTGAGAAAGAGAAGTGAAAGAAAACATTCAGCCCCTGACAAAATATCAGCAGAGATACTGTCAGGCTTCCTTACTCTGCTGCACAAAAAGTTACAGATATCCTATAACAGAATAATTTAAAAGATGGCACCCTTTTTAACCGCTCTAATGGTTGATTAAAATGATGAAGTGTCACTGCACTATATTGCAATATGACTCCAACTTCACAGGCAACAACATAGCGCCACTTCTGACACCAACTCCAGTGCCTTTTTAAAAGCAGGTGGAGGTCATGACTGCACTATTTGTAGTGGAAACAAACGAACATTAGAACCACAGAATGTAGATGTTTTTGTAGAAAGTACCACAGACCCAAGAACACAAGTTTTAAATCAAGGACTGTGCCCAAATACTAACTGGACATTTACATCCACTAATTTTATACCAGTCTTTCCAATGATTATTTGTTTTCACTCTTAAATAAATATTTACTGTTGCTGTGCACATTCAAGTGGCCTTCTCCATCAGTCTCCGGAATAGTTAGAATTCAGTCAATGAATTAATAATAAAGCAACTTTGCCAGATGCCTGTGTGTAGCATATACAGTCTGTGTTGTAACCATGTCAACTAGATTCTCACCTGCCAGATGCAAAGGCATATGCTCCAGGCCACCGGTTAGACTGGATAATTGCAACAGAGTGTTGTGGGATCAGGTTTGTAGAATGCTGAGCTGTCCAAGCAGGGATGTCTTTAATTCCTGGAGGCAGCCAAACACACACTGTCTATGAATAAACGCACTTAGAAGCCTCTACAAAACATTTAAGACTGAGCTACAAGATTTTCAGAATTACAGAAAGACTTACAGAATTCAAGCAACAGTTATATTAAGTTGCATGTTAGAAGAGCCAAAAGTCAGAAACAATAAACTGTATTTGAACAAGTGGCTCGAATGTATGAGCAGGTAGCATAGGAATTCTAAGAGACCCACAGGAGTGCTACTCAAATTCAGTAGCATTAACCATGGTTTCTTTTGTCAAGGACTTTTTAGCACTTATGGATACATTATATAGTTATATTTCACCTCCATTAAAGAATAGAGAGTAAGAAAATAATTTAATATTGATGTAATCTAATATTCAGGCTCCCTTATTCCCATGATTTGCTGCAGTAATATGCTAAAACATCTAAATGTTTATACAAATACCGAACATCAGTGTATGTGTGTACATATTAATTAATTAATTTATTTACACATGCACACACACTTTTTTTTTTGCCCTAAAAAGATGAGGTAAAAATAGCTGAATGCATTTCAGCTGTCCTGAATGTGCAATAACCTGACAAGTCTAAGTTATTTTTTTCCCTTTAATCTCAACAAGATTGTTACCTAGTAAACCTGATTATTTCAGTTTTAATGTCAATACTGTTAACCATTTTGCTTTTGACTGATTCTCTAAAAGAATGCATTTACTCCACAGGGGCAAACTATATTCCTCCAAAAAGTGCCAGAGTCCTATAACTTCAAATATTTACTACCTAAATGCCAACATTCCTAGTGGCTCTCTATCAAAAACTTCATGTTCCATGAAGAATACCTTCATCTTCAGAGAGCAGAGTAAGAAGGGGTGGTCCTGTTTCTGCCTGTTGCTCATCCATCTCCTCTTCCTCCTCTTCATCCTCTTCCTCTTCTTCATTTTTTTCCTCTAATTTTTGAGGATTAATCCAAACGCAGCGACCCTACAATTGATACGGAAAAATAATAAATACATGTAACAATCACTGAAAGAATGCAAGTCAGTTAAAACAATTGGCTCAGACACACACACAGAGTTAAGGGGTAGGGAGAAGAAAAATATGTATTCCATAACCGATATATTGTTGGCAGAATATTGTATCCTCTTGGCAGAGCATTTCCTATATCCCTCTTTCCTCTCTCCTTCCTCACTCATCCCTACTTACTATTTCAGAATAACCTTATACCTCTGCCATTAGTTTTTTGTGATTTTGCAGTCTTCAGTTCCTGATCAGTTTCATTTATATCCTTGCTAGACTACCAGTTACTGCAAACTAAGAGGCGTAACGTATGGACTTTACCTCTTCCTTTAAAATCTACCTTGTTATTTAGCTACCAGTCAGAGGAATGTGTTCTTAAGACTCTAGTGCATATAAACTTTATTTTTTACAACTGTTGTTTTGCTGGTGGTAAGTTTAAACCTCATTTCCTACCATTTGCTGTTATATTACACTAGCATTCTTGAACTGGTAGATTGGCCAGCCAACCATCCAGCAATGATCATCAAATTAGTAATACCTCTTTCTAGCACAGGCCTGATAGCACATGCTCTTAAGCTTTTTCACTTGCATGTTTTACAGCAGAAAGTATAAAACAAAAAGAAGAAAACAACAAATAAGTTCAATTTAGCATACAATCAAAAGCTATCTGCATTTTAGCATCCTACCCAAGAAAGGAAAATTTTAAACATTTTTGTCAAGTAAGGATATCAAAGCAGAGAACCTAATACAGAAGATTAACAGAAATCACAGTTATCAGGGTCTAACTCCATACTGTTATCTAAAGATAGGTTTCAACCTCAAGAACGCATAATTGAAAAAAGTACTAAATCTAGAAGGTTCCTAAATATATATATATATGTACATGTGCAAGATATTTACATATTATATATAAAATATATCTTCTGTATAAAAACGTTGCAGTCCAATACCATAGTCTGAAGGTGCAGGTGAGGAGTGTCATTGACATTCTGTACTGTACAAGTACTGCAGTGTGAATGGTATCCGAATGGTGCTCGGTGTGAGCACATACCTGCTGAGCACATACCTGCTTCAGAATATTCTTTACATGGTGTGCCCACGTGGAGAGAGAATCCACCATTTCAGCCACAGCAGGAGGCTCAAATTCAGGATTTTCTTCATATGTGTCCCCACCTTCTTCCTCTTCTTCCTCTTCTGGAAACTGGTAAAATCCAGTGGGAGAGACATGGGTTCCTGCTGAGATTCGAGCTATCTGCGCACGCAGGTAATTGGCCTCATTTCCAGGAAAAGGAGGAAAGCTCACAACAGGAGCATCCAGCCGACCAGTGAAGAACTTCTTGATTTTCCTGGCACAGACAATCTGGGCTGGTGTCACTGGAGGCAACTTCACCCAGGGTTTGCCTGGCTCATTACAGACAAAGTAGACATATTTATTAGCCCCAGTCCCGTTTTCTTCTTTTGGGATATCAGGTGGGGGTTTATAGGTGGACTTTGGTGGTTCATCTTCTTTTTCTTTTTCCTCATCTTGCTCTTCGACCTCATCCATCCCTTTCACTTCTTCCTCAGTAACTTCCTCTCCTGCTTCCTCCTCCTCTTCCCCTTCACGTAATTGTGCTTCTGCTATAATATAGTTCATTTCCAGGCCCAAAATCTTGCCCCAGAAGCGACAGGTCTGGATTGGCTGAACACTAGTTAGGTTTTTAAGGGCAAGGAATATGTAATAGGATTCATCTTTGCTCAAGCCAACTCCAGCCTGTTCAAAATAAAAGGCTGTTTCCATTACATTCGGTAGAGGGGAATGTCCCTGGGAAAGAAGATTTGGAGTTAGAGCTAAAGAATAATATAATTATCTATTTGAAAAATTAAACATGTTATGTACTGAACATTATACTTCTCTTTCCTGTAGTGCTACTCATTCTCTCAAAGTGCTTTGCAGACATTCATTCACTACATCTTTCACTATCATTTAGAAAAATTAAAAATGCCTTTTAAGGATAAAGAAGAAAACTCAGATGAACTGCAGCTTTTAGAACACAGGATTTAAAAGTTCAAACTCCTAATTACGGCAACATAAGGAAAGTCAGAATTCTTACACAGAATCTACAAAGGACTTCAGTGCTAGGGCATGTCAGCTAAGAGGCCTGTAAACAGTGACACTGTGTTTCCTTCTATTTGTGACAGATGGATTTGGGGGAAAATATAATACAGACTTTATATATTGAGCCACCAGACCAGCAATATTTCTCTGAAGTGAATGCTGTTTATTTGAAGACCTTGGCATACAGCTCCATGCATTTTTTAAAATACTGCCCCCTGCTCTTACTGAAGTCCATAGGAAGACCCCATCTGGCTTCAGTGGAAGCAGAACTAGTCCAGTAATGATTTAATTAAGTATTTCCATTCGCTTTATTAACCTTCTCTCATTTCATGGGGGTACGTGATCATATAACACAGACAGAGTTATTAGAAATTGGACATGACAGCATAGGGAATTTGGAGGAATTAGTGCTAGCTTCGTATGGAATTTCTTTAGACCTTCCAAGTTTCTTATATCAAAGCAAGATTGACAGGAGTATGAAAAATTCAGAATTCTTTTCTGAAATAACCTGCTTTTTTGCCATTTTTTCTATCCTATATTGTTACTGTAAGATACATAATAGACTACGGAAAAGATGAAGGACTATCTCTTCTGTTGTTGGTATTTCTACTCTGCAATGGCAATCCATTTGAATATATACTGGTAACCTAATATGAAAATCAACATCTTGTTGGTTGCTTTCCCTTGGTTATTATATGAATTCTCATTTATATTCTTATAATTCTCGTTATAAGAATTCTAATTTTTCATTAGGGACAAATGCTTCTGAATATATGCAACTGAATAATGAAAAATCCTGTTTTAAGAAGGGGCTTTTCAAGTCTAGTAATTCTTCATTAAAACCATATGTTGTTTCAGTTGGAGAAGGACAGACTGGAACCACAGTTGGAGCTGGAAAGATCACAAAATTCTGCATTCTCTGTTTTACACTAGCAGCCGTGCACAGTATTCTGTAACTGGCGTCTAATATTATGGTCTCTTTAGATAAAGAAATGTCCCTTTTAGATAAAGAAAAGAAACTTGGAAGCAATATTCCATGCTGAACTGGCATATGGGAGATGTTATAAACTTTACTTTCTGTTCATCATCTCTAGAACATCCACAATTTTAAAGGCTGGGGATAGTAGATTTACTACATGGAAAAATCCCAACTAAGTAACCGGATGGGTTTTCTTCTTCACAGCTAGACATGGGACCAGCTCAGCTACGGAGAGGGCACATGATACTGTGATTGCAATTATTTATATGCTCGTGAGAGGCAGCGCTACAGAAGAGACCACAACTTCCTCCCTTTCTCTTCACACCATCCACCCACCCATTCCCTGATACAGAGGGTAATCTGTTTCACTCTGATAATAACTCACTATCTCTTCTTCTATTATTTCTTCATTTTCTTCTCCATTTTCCTTGATGAACAAAGCTTTACACTTTTCTGCAGCTTCATATGTTGGAGGAATCTCATATTCGTCTCGAAGAGTGTCCATTTTTTTCTGAAATCGAGCCCACTTCACATCCTTGCTGATATTCTCAATTATGTCTACTGTATTTGTGGGCTGTTCATCCAGGATCTTTGTTAGCACATTAGCAAGATGATCGTATCTGTCATATAAATGTAAATATTGTTGGCCAACTACAAAAAATTATGTCAGAATATTATGCTTTTAATATCTGAAGTAGAAGCTAATCATCTGGAACTTTGGAGAAGTCATTGGAATAATTAGAAGAAAGGCGCTCATGGAGCATTATGAAAAATTAGACTTAAAACTAGCCTGATTATACTTGGGAGCAGTCTCATCTTCCATTTTTTGTATATACCCCCCCATCTTAGGAACTGAAGCTGAATTTAAACTTGCTCTTAATCAAATCAATTTCTTTTTGGACTCCCTATAAAATTCCCTTAGGAATTTTGATTCTGAAAGATGTTGGACACATGCAAGTATCACGTAGTGATGAAATGTTGCATTTATAACATATTGTCCCATTCTGTATATACCTCCCTGGTATCCTTCCCTTTCTTAACATAACCCTTTGCCCTTTCACCAACACTAATCTTCTCTCCACTTATACTTCCTACCATTTTTGATTGACTCTTTTTCATACTTACAAGTTCAGGCCAGATGTTGTGCTGGTCTTCAGTAAATAGGCTTTTGCATTCTGGATTGCCAGCATTCGGGCTTTTGGATCGGGTATCTGATCATCATATGGGCTGTAATCTGGCTGATCAAGACCATAACCTGGTTCGTGTGGCTGATAAGGGCCATGCCCACGTTCATAGGCATATGTGTGATCAGCACCCTGGGAAGGGTTTAATCCTGGCGACTGATCCATGATTTTGCCTGCCCCCCCCGGGCCTGATGGGAGGCTCGTCCCAGCGCTTATCTCTGACTGATGTTTCTTTCTGGCCCCTGCAGCTTGTCAGCGGCTTGCTCTGCTGGCCGCGGATGACGGAGGTGTTGAACTGGGCTCTGCGAGTGATACGGTCCTTGTCCCGGTGCACGGCACTAGCCGACACCTCCCTTTTTGTCCTGTGCTTGGAGGGGTGCTTGTGGCTGAGAGATGCTCTCCCTCGGTCCTGGTGGCTGCTCAGCCCCTTGCCTTATCTCTCGGTATTCCTAGGGAGCTGGTCCCGGTTCCCGCTGAGGCTGATGAGGGTCTCAGCGGGCGGCTGCCCGGGGTCCCGCTGTGGCAGCGTGCGGCTCGGCCCGGCGGGGGCCTTGTGTCCGTGCTACAGGTGGCCTCGCTCCTGCCCTTCCCACGGCACAGCCCGGGGCGGGGCCCCCTGTGAGCCCGGCGGGTGCGGTGCTGTCCGGCCGGCCCGGGGCACACGCAGCCCCTCAGCCGCCGCCGCCCCGCGGGTGCCGCAGCAACGGCCGCGCCGGCGGCGCAGCGGGCGGGGCGTCGCCGGGGGAACGGGGTGGCGGGCGCGGCCGAGGCGCCGGGAGGGAGCGGAACTCCGGCCACCTGCCCCAGCTGGCACTCCTTCCACAGCGGTGTTCAAGCGCTTCCCTCCCAGCGGAACCACGGGGGTCCCGGTGAAAGGAAAGTGTTGAAGGCCGGGCTGGATGGGGCCCTGAGCAACCTGGTCTAGTGACACTCCCCCCCCTTCCCCCCCGCCCATGGCAGGGGGGTGGGAATTAGGTGATCTTTAAGGTCCCTTCCAACCCAAACCAGTCTGATTCTATGAAACCGTGAAGTGCTGTTAGTGCTTTGCCTTGAACATTTGTGGTATGAGGATCTTTCAGATGCTCTCTGAGAGCAGAAGAGTGGAACTTCAAATCTGAGTTTTGTTTTAAAAGGATGTTAGTTTGCCTTCTTTGCTTTCATGTGCCTTTTAGTAGTGATATATCATGCAGTTCATGAGGTACAAAGTTTTTAGGAGAAGAGAAATACTGTAAAATCTGATAATTGCTTAAAAAAATTTAAGATTCAAGATTCAAGGGGGGAAAAGCAGGTGTAAATTAAGTTAGAATGAAGGTGCTCTGATAGGAAGCAGTTTTGTCATGCAGTGCTGTCAGTGTTAATCATAGAATTGTAGAATATGCGGAGTTGGAAGGGACCCATCAGGATTATCAAATCCAGCTCCTGGTCCTATGCAGGACACACCAAGAATCACACCATGTGCCTGAGAGCATTGTCCAAACACTATTTGAACTCTGTCAGGCTTGGTGTTGTGACTACTTCCCTGGGGAGCCTGTTCCAGTGCTCAACCACCCTCTGGGTGAACTTTTCCCCTGATATCCAAACTAAACCTTCCGACTCAGCTTCATGCCATTTCCTCAAGTCCTGTCAGTGGTCACAAGAGTGAAGAGTTAAGGAGGCAGAGGGCCGTAATGTAAGTAGCTTCCATTTTGCAAGAGTATTCGAACACTAAATTGTTTTAAAGATTTGGTTTTATTTCTAATTATCCTGCTCTGGTTTGATTGGTAATAAATTCAGTTGATTTCCCCAAGCTGAGTCTGTATTGCCTCTGACAGTAATTGGTGAATGATCTTCCTGCTCTTATCTTGACCCATTGCGGTTTCTCTCCCCTCTCTAGTTTAAAAGAAGGAGTATAGAGCAGCTTTGGTGGGCACCTGGCACCCCCACTACAGTGCTGTACAAATGTCAGCAAAATGCCCTATTAAAGTTTTAAGTTGTATTAAATAGTGCAATACCTAAACTGTAAAATATACTTCTCTCTCACTGTTGGATCAGTTAATGTAAGTTTTAAAAAATTTGGTTTATTTTGGATATCTATTAGAAGTAACCAGAGAAAATTATCAGATGGGGCATGGCAAACTTCTGTCAAGTTCCAGGACAGTAAATGCCAGAAAGTATCATTAGGAATCTGACTCCTGAAACAGCAGCAAAACATACTTTTCCACATTCTTTAATAGGTAGAGCATTTATGTGAAGAATTAAAAAGTTTCTGTATTGTGTTCCTGTGATTCCAACCAGTAAGACATTACCATAAAAATGTTGCTTCTGCTGAGTTTCAACTGGTAGAATTTTTATTATTGACCTACTGATCTTTTCAAGGAATATGCTCAGATTCATTTTGCAGAACTTGCACATTGACTGCAGAGGGCGGTACAGTACTTGCAAATTACTTGTGAATTCCTTTTGATTTGATATCCATATCTCATACTTGGAGAAAAAACTTGTTGAGTAATTTACTTCTATAAAAACTGTGTGGAATTAAGTTACTTTTCTACCTGTGATACTGTGTGAAACGGATGCTCAAGAGAGGAAACTGCTTTATCTTTTCAATCTTGTTCAGGAAATAAAGAAAACTAGGGGTACCTATATTGCAAGGGCTCAGGACAAAGAGTACATCAGTGCAGAAAGATGTTTCAGCAAGGTGCTGTCATGATCTTTCGTCAATACAGAAAAGTAGGAAATGCATATGTGCAATATTGTTGCAGAATCTTACTCTGATGATCACTGTCAGTAGCATGGGTTAATTAGCTGAACAGTAGCTAAGGTATTAATGTTTTTCCTTTCGAGGGAGATATGTTAATTGTCTCTGCTGTTAATTGTCTCTGCTGGGGCTAGGTAGGCATGGTTTCTTGTCCTGTGGATTCAATTCTGCTTTCAGTAGCCTTTTTTTTTAAATTTTTTTTAAACTGAAGTCTTTCCTGTTACTGGTTTCAAAATGGAGATCCAAAGGTGGTATGGTTGCATATAGGACTGGACATCTGTTGTATTTGTATAGTTTCATTAGTGAATTTTGAACATGCTTGCTTTTGAACTGGGAAGGGAATGACAGGCAATCTGAATAGAGCTTCCCTTTTCAGCTGGCAATGGTTCTGTGCTCTGTTGATTTCTGCTCAAGCAACTATTGAATTGAAAAGCCCAGACTCAGGTCCCACGTGTGTCTTCCTAGAAGATTCACTTCATCACGAGACCAATAAGTAGCACCTGTAACTACTGAGGTGAACCTGATCTTTACTGTGCAGTGGGCAAGGCAAATTTAACTTAATTCCAGCCCCAACAGTAGAAATCGTCTAGCGTTGCTTTCTGTGCAGAGCCTGATACATCAAGTGGCTGTCAGGTGTGCTGCCAGCCCACTTAAGAGGAGGGCATAATTAGTAGATTCTTGTAGGATTTGGTACGACATAGGTTTCAAACTGCATACTATGGTCAAGACTATGCCTGAGCATATGAAGATGATCTTTAGCTTTTCCTTTGTACTGTGTTTATGAATTAAATACTTATGCTTCCTCTTACTGCTTCTAAATGACTTCAAGAGGGAAGGTACTTGAAAAGTGCAGATTCCGGTTTGTTACCATTGTTAATTCTCATGGAAAGACTATTAACTACATAACTACTTTTAATTTTTTTTTTTTTCATAAATGTATTCAGTTTAGAAGCCAGTGATATTAATTTCTCCTGCAGTTCCAAAAAAGCCACATGCAATTTCTGTGCTTGGTTAAACACAGAGCAAGTGCTTTTAATTGTGTAATGGAATTTCCTCTTTTATTACTTTTTTTAAACCAAAGAGGATCAAAATGTATTTCTGCATCACTTTCAGAGCAGTCCATCTGATTGAAATTCTTCTTTGTATGTCACTTCCAATAGCATGTGCAGAGAGGAATGGATACTCCTGCAAGTTCTCCTTAAAATATGGCAGATTTTTTTTTGTTAGTTACAAGATTATCATTGAATCAGTAGTGCTGGCATGCCCCTGTCTTCTTCCATAGGGCTTGATTCTTTCCTCTTCTTCAGGCTATATTCTGAAGTCAAACCATATTCCTCAGGTGGTCATAGACATTAGATTAGCACTGACAGTCTGAGATGCTTTTCTATATGAGGCGATACTATTGGAAAGCTGAGAGACCATCATCCTTCTGCAGGGGGCTGATAGGAAATACATATACTGCTCTGAAGAAAATAATAATGATTTTTGAAGATCTGGTGCTGGCTTTTGCTCTTATTGAAGTCAGCAGGAGGTTTGATACTGACTTCTGTGAAAGTAAGATTAGGTTCTTTATCATTTCATTTTCATTTTTCAACATAAACCAGGATATATGCTGGGAGACAAACTGATTTTACTTCTGACTTATGGTGGAGAGTTACCGTGGTTAAGCCCGAGTGTGAGTTTGCATCCTGAAGTGTGAATTCTGTATTTTGCATCCCCCGAGTTCAGAAAATCACCATGAGTTACAGGATAGCTATAATTGTGCAGTGGCAGCAACGCTGGCAGAGACCAGCAAAATTTCAAAGGGGTAAAAAATTTTTTATCACGTTATAATCTGAGTGCTAAACCTTCATTGTAAACAAAGCTTTTGTTCAAACTATGTTATTACTGTGACATGGTGAGGATTTTTGCTAGGAGAAGTGCAGGAAATTGAATTTGATAGTTCTTTAGACATTGGAATGTAATGTCTTTGAATGTATGATTTATTTTACTGAAGGTGATGGTATTTCTCTGGCTTTGGTCACTGTGTGACTGACTAAAAATTGCTGTTGACAACACAATTAGTGCTTCCTGAGTGCTGTATCTCTAATTTATGATAATGTTCATTTATGCTGGTGTAGTATTTTGTACCTGTCAGTGTCATCAGGGTGTGGTGGGTTTGGGTTGCTATTTATGAGGAGAAAGCTTAGCTTTCTGGCAAAGAGGGTGTGGCAGTTGTGAATCTTTTAAATACATGCTGGGTTTAACCAGTGTCAGCTGAGGTACTTGGTGCTGGTGCTCAGAACCATCTGTTTCCTCCAAGTCTCTTAGGTCACAACTGCAGGTTTTGGAGGCTGTGTGGTGTGACACTTTCTAGGGTGGGATGAAAGGCAGTGGTGATTCGTGCTAGAGATACAGAGATACAGAGTTTAAGCAGCACTGTTTTGGATCTATATGGCTTCTGTTACGTGTTTTTGTTGACTGTTACACAGAAATCTGAATGTCTGTGTGGGATGGAGTCGTCTTCTTGAGAAGGTCTGACTGTGCATAATTGTGTTTCTGTACAATTCTCATTGACTGAACCTGTTTCAGTCGTTCATGTTGAAGACACCCAAATCTGTTCCTCTGAGCTGTACAGATCCTGATGATTGTGGTGTTTCAACAGTGGAAAAACGGACTATTGGAGTTTAAGATCTTTGATTGCTACAACAGTGTTACCAGGCATCAGTAATGTGGTGGAATTAGCTTCAAATACCCTCCTCTGCTCTGGCTTGTTGCAGGCTTGTGAAATCTTGACAGGCTTGTTTTCTCCTTGCTGTCCATCTAAATTTCTCCTTTTTGGGGGGACACAGGGGTGAAGGGGAGGGTGGTTTTGTTCATTGTGGAAGTTCTTGGGGATTTTGTGTCAGTTAAAATGGAGCAATGATTTATTGTCATTAATAAAAGGGAGGTTCACTTTTCACTTTGCAGATCTGGAACTTTTACTGTATTTTTGAGAGTGGAAAGCCCAGCTTTTATATTTATTAGAGTGTGCATTTAATTTACAATGATTATCTATAAAGATTTTATTCTTACGCAAAACTGAGCAAGTGCAATCACTTCAATATAATTTTAAACTTCAGTCAGTTCCTATTTTGTTTTTCCCTAGCTGTGTGTGTTATAGCACTTCTCATTGGAGAGAGAATGGATTCGATGATTTTTTTTTCCTCTACTGCAGCACTGGTATAAAACAGGTTATAATGATTCAGCAGTATTTTACAAAACTATATAAAACATGGGGAAATAGAGAACCAGTCCTGACAGTTTACTCTTTCAAATGATTAGGAGAAGGACTATCTGAGCATATTCTTTGCTATTTATCACATACTTATAAAATAAGTATTCTGAAATCAAAATCCTTCAGAAGTAGAGATGAAATTGTTTTCATTAGACTCTAGAAATGGCTAGGAGGTTTTGTGGAACTTAATGATATTCAGAAGAGGTTTAAGTATTTCACTGGCGTTAGTCATACGTATAAGTTCACGCTTAAATTCTTTACAGGAGGAGCTTGCCACATTAGACTCAATAAATATGAAGTTCTACTCAAAAATCCATCTTTACATTGCAGTCCTGTCAGAAAATTCATGCTACTGAATATGACTTTTAGGAAATACAACTTTTCAGACCATGTTTTTTTTCAACAATGCCTAAGCAAGTTTTCCTATATTATGGTGTTTTACTGTGTGATATGTAATAATTGACATTTGAGGATAGCAGTATATTCAGAAACAGTATGTTTAAATTGTATCTACTGAATTAATAATGGAATTGCATTCTTAATTTAAAATAATACTCAAAGCGTAATGGGGAAGCAAGCCTATAAAGTTCACTTTGATTTCCAAAAAGAGAAATCTAGAAATCTACCTCTATCATTGTGATCTCATGAAATGCCAGTAGATCATTCATTTTATCTGGAAATATTTTCTATACGTTCAAACACTCTTTCATTGTCAATTGGATGTCTATGTTCAGTCTCCATTGTTGCAGATGATTTTGTCCCATTTTCTTTTTTTCCAGAGATGTAGAACTTCCTGTAAACAACCTTATTCTAGTAACAAACATGCTCACTTGAAAACGAATTTTGTTTTCTTCTTTGTTTTCCTCTTTATTATGTTGGATAGGGCTTCTATTTTCAGTTAGTCATTTAGTCACCATGTCTTTTTTTTCTGTCTATGAAAAGCATGACAAAAACAAGGCAAAAATTTGCATCAGCAATCAGAGTACTATATTTAGGGGAAGTAAACAGGAGTACCTATGAAGTGTCTCAGAGATGTTTCCCCATATTTTATATTAAGAACTTTGCAATATCATTTGATTTTTTTTTTGGCGGTATCAATTTCCACTCTATTTTACATATAAATAAGTTTTTCATAGAAAATACACTATTAATTTAGGTAGTAGAATAGATTCTATTAGTCTGTGTTTTTCTTGCAAAATATTTATGTAACTGTTCTAAACAGTCTTGCTCACCTGCATTTGAAACTTACTTCCTTCTTCTACGTTTTGTTTATGAAAACTGCTTCTTTAGCTGTCAGTGTTAATAAGTGTTCAAAGCATTCATGTTAAACCATAAATTTGTTTGTATTCCTTTGTCTAAATAGGAAAAAACCTGTGTCCATGTAAGAGCATCTTAAAAGGTACCTTAAGTATGTAAAACCTAGAGGTTATAACATTTTATTTTTATCTGTCTGGAGTGAGATTGATGCTTAGAGTTAATATGCATCAGGTAAAATGTTTGGAATTCAAAAAAACATGACAATCCATGCATTGAGCAAGGATTGCTTAACTGAATGATGTGGAAATTATCATGATATGCTATAAATTATTCATCTCTCTCTTTAATCACCCTTCTCATAATGGAGAGGGTCATGATTATCTGTTTCAGACTCCAAATTTGTAGATCTCCTACTGAAGGAGAAAGCAACTTTCTCCCTTTTCCTTTGCTGTCCAAGGAAATAAGTAGGACTTGTTTTCAAAAGAACAGCTGCTGGGAGCATACACCCTTTATATCAGCCTGGGTAGAGCTGAGGAGCTGAGAGACCTGAATTCAGATCCCTTCTGGCTAAGACTCAAACCATATTCCCTGCATCTGAATAATGGAACTGAATCTGTCTGAGGGGACTTGGGTACACTGCAAAATTCTGCTGTTCTTTTCCTAGCTTAATAGTCAAAATTTTTCCTTTTCATCTTTTATAAAGCAAAACCATGACCTTGGAGCACAATCATGAGTGATTTCTTATGAGATCCCAGTACAGTGAGTAAAAAGATGAAAACAATAAGAGCTAATACTTCACAGCCAACAGTGGTTTTCCAGGCTATGGTAATAACTCTAAGCAGAAAACATGAGGAGCAAATGTTAAGGTGTTAAAATAATTCACAAAAGAGCTTGAGACTTCTCCATAAAGAATCTAGATCCAAGCACCACCTGTTAATCCAATAGTGGTTTCCTTCCTGAGGTGACCATAATTTCATTCAGAGGGCCAAATTCCATTGTGGAGTTAATTAGTGAAATTCCCTATACCTCAGTGAGACAGTTATGATTCAGACTTCTGTCTGCCAGGAATCTGCATTATGGCTTTTTCATTTATGATATTTCACAGAAGGACATACTAAGTTTACGCATCTAAAAAAAATACTTTTTATCACAGATATAAGTGTTAAGCAATAGGAATAATGCTTCGAGTTTGAAAGAGCAGCCAAGCTTCTTACTTTCAACGTGGTGTATTTACAGATTGAAAATAAATCATTAAAAGAAAACTTTCAGCAGCTATGCCTACTACCTGTGTTGCAGTTCCACTCCCCTTGACAACTCATGCTAATTGGTGTTTAAGGTTGAGATTTAATAAATGCTACTCAGTGTTGTGAGGTACTGCTTTACCTACTGCTTTGAAACAAATGTCAAAAACTTGGGTGAATAGGTTTAGTTAGTTTGTTATTTGTATTCAAAAGAATATTGTGGCTGTGGAATTCTGAGTTAACAGGCTTAATTATGCACCATTTGACTTTGAATTTTCTTCTCCTGCGCCTGAGGACACATCTTGTTAACGTTCTTCTTTCTGTTGAAATTAAAATAACATCCAGTTGGTTTCATTACCAGGTTTGTGAATGCTGTACCTGTTTTGAAGAGGCACTTCCTCAGCCTAGGATCTTAGAATAGCTCTGACCCAAAACTTCTTTTAATACCTAATTGAGAGTTAGAACTTTGTTTGAATTACATATATATTTTGTATTAATCTCTGTATGACAATTGAGCAATTCTTGCCATGTATTCTTAATGCACCTTTCACTCTGTATATTCAATAATTTTGTGATTGAAAAGTTATGTTTGAATAATTAAAGCCAGCAATAAAACGACTGGATTATTCTGAGATTGCTCTCAAAAACAAAAAACAACCAAACCAAGCAACCCCTCAAACAACAACAAAAAATCAGGTCCAGTTTTAAATCCTATGGTTCATGTTAGCTTTCTCTTCATTTACTGAAGTACTGTTTGCTCTTCAGTACTGAAGCACAACAAAATTGGAGGAAAAAGGCTTCTAAATAGAAGTATTAATATTTGGGGGTTTATGTCTCTTAAAATTTTTGAAGTCTTTCTGTCTGTATTATGAAAACATAGAAATCCAAGTATAATAGGCATCAAGAAATGTTTAACGTGTAATGGTAAAACTTGCCATGTATCTTACTTCTGGGAAACAGTTTCTGAAATTCTGGATTTCTTCTAGAAATTATATTTATTCCCCAAGCCTTATTTGCTCCCTGTTTTAGTTTTAGTGCTAGGTTTTTTTGAAAGCTACCACTGTAGACATAGATGTATCTTCCATCTGCAGCTGATATACTGTTCATTTCCTCTAAGCACATGTTATAAATTCATTTACCTACAGCTATCTTTCGTTCCACCTCTTCCTCCTGAATGTGGAATTTGCCCTTCAGTGACTTTGAGAACTCATAATTTAGGGTCCATGAGCTCTATATAAATTAACACAATCACCTGGGGTGCATGAGGAGAGGAATGAAAGTCTATTAATTAATTTCCTGCTAAAGAGAACATGGTTACTAAGTTAGGGAGGTCCGCTGTTAACAGAGAAGTCATTCTGTGAGCTTGCTCGTTTCATACTAGTTTAATTATACAGAAGTTATGGGAAAAAGAGAAGAGCACTTTTTAGCAAAGAACTACTAAATGTGTCAGTGGTTGAAGATACTGTGTTGAAATGAATGTGTTGTAACTGTAATGAATTTTTACATTTTATTTTGGACAAAGATAGTGAGAGGAAGAGAAATAGTCATAATACTTTCTAAATGGGTATGACTGTAATTATAAGGATATTTTCAACTGGTTTGAATCAGAACAATTCTGTTGCAATCCATGAAACTCCATGCCTTTGCTTGATGAAAATCTCTCTTGTGGTATCTGTCTCTTGATATTTCTTGATGCTAACTTGCTATCTTTTTTACCTTCATCTTTTTCTACCTATTTTAATTCCAAAGCGAAGGATCAAGAGTGTTTTGAGATGAGCAGGTAAGATTAAATTGTCAAGCTGATGGACCTTTTACTAATCAACAAATTGATTAAGTTTCTGGAAAGATTTGTCTGGTAGACCTCTGAGATCTAGCCCAGAAAGATCAAGAAAAAATCATGGCGAGTTTAAAAAACTTGAAAAAGGCCTGGTCTGACTCTCGTTGCATGTTTGTACTCTCAGTATCAGCTGGCTGGATTCCTTCTGGCTCTCAGATTCAGAGGAAGGGCAATACTGTACACAGGAGGCAAAATTTATAGAAAACATTTCTCTAGTTAGATGTAATGTACTTTCAAGAGCATTAGTTTTGTCTAGTAATGCATTTGCTCCTGTAGACAGGCAGTGGAGTGAAGTAATAGGGTTTAGAAGCAGTTATTGTTTGATGAAGGAAGAATATAATTTATTTGTTGTCAGAAACAATAAAGGGACTACCATGCCTGGTTTATAGTATTCAGACATTGAAATTTGTTAAATCAGTAGATACACAAGAGTAAAAAATGAAAAGGAAACATTAGTTTTCTTATCATTATTTCATGTGTTGCATCTGGAAACATATAAGACTTGGTGTTCAAACAGTACATTGACCTCTCTTTAAATGCCACAACTGCATTTTCCTCCATTATTTTATATATCATTATGTAAACATCAGTTAACCTCCCTCTTGTCTCAATTAAATATGTTTAACAAGTAATCAGTCTGAATTAACAGCAGGAGACTTCATGCCATTCATATATTTATAAGTGGTGTGTTGAGATAATTCTGTGAATATATTTGGCAATGAAGGGAATCTGCTGTGATTCACCAGTTTCCTGGGAGAAGACTCAGGGCACACATCATCTTAATTATGCAGTGTTGCTTTAGGCCTCTGACACCAATGATGAAATTAAATAACAGTTCATTAGTTTCTATTTATCAGATACTTGCACTGATGGAGCTTTTACATTTCATCTATAAAGAAGGGCCTTTACAATTCTATCTTTAAAGATTTTTCTGCTAATACCTTTGGGGGACAGAATGGAAAATACTTTAACATTTTACAAATGCATAGTAAATAAATCATACGATTCCCAAAACTTAAACACACAAATCAGGTGCTCAGAAGTATTCAATCTTCATTTAATGTACTCAGGAATAAAATATAACAGGGATTAGGTATATGAGATAATTTTTACTTGTTATGGATAGTATAGCAGCCTTTTAGGTTTTTATACTGTTTTAATTAAGTCTAGATTTGTAGCCAATTAGAATGTTTGCACATACTGTCCACTCATGACTTCATTTTAATCACTATTTTGTGTTTCTCTAAAACTGGGTATTACCTGTTTGCTTAATATGAAGGAGTACCTAGGGTAGCAAATCTTGTGCTTTATTTACATGGAAGATTTGAATCCATAAACAGAGTGAAGCCCTGTAGAAGATTAATTCTAGTTCTAGATTTAAAAATGTGGGCTGGTTCTACCATGGCTGAATGAGTTTCATAGCCTGAAAACAAATCTAAAACTAAATGAATGTTGTCTTTCACCAACTTGTAAATAGTGCACACCAGTGGCAGCATTTTCTCAGTAGCTGTTGGAAGTCACAAATGTTAATAATGTAAAAGCCTTACAAGTGGACAGTTCACTCAACCTCCTGGAAAAAGTAGAAAAGATTTCCTTAAATTACTTGAGACTTATATATTATGGCATATAATCTATATGCCATCTGATGAGATACAGGTGAGTATTCAGTATTTAAGTATTTTATTGTTTTCCAACAAGCTGAATTGCAGAAGTTAGTAACATTTCTTTAAAGATACACTTCTGAACTTCATACAGAGAGCAGTTAGGAAAACTCTTGCTTTTGGGGAGCTACAAGAACAAACATTATTTCTCAGACGGCTCTGTGTGCAAAATCAAAGAGCTCTTATCCTTTTGTCATTAGGTAAATGCGTCTTGCTCTTACAGGTATTTTTGCTTTATTTTTTGATGCTGATGTGCAAGCAGATGTGAACACCAACCCACATCTTATTTGTAGAAGGTAGGAATTAATTCTTGTAACAGCTGCTGTGGTGACTGACATCTGTGTTAGTGTGAGGCTTTTTTATGCATCATGGTTGTGTAATTATGGCAGGAACAGTTTTAGTCTGACTTAGAATATAGATGCACTAATATACTCAACTTTTGTTGTAGAAGATATTTCGTATTTGAAATATATAATTTCTGTCACTTGTCTGATAGTTTCAAGTGAAATGCCTTTAGTCTTGGAAGTGGAACATTGTCAAAATGGTAGCAAGAATTGACTTATAGTCAATTGATGGTCAATGTTTCAAGCATCTTCAAGTCTAATTGTTGATCCTAATATGAAGAACATATAGTATCAATATGCTGATATCAGCACTGATCATCTGGAAGGGGCAGCAGAACTGAACTCTACTCTCTGCTAACTGTTTTTTTCCTGTGCCATATGAATTCGTAAAATGAATAAATAAAAAGGCAAAACATGATACTGCTTTAGGCAGGGCCAGGCAATAGCACAGTTTTACTAGAAAAATTACTTAAACTAGTAAATTACTTGTGTATGTAGTCATTCTTTAAAGCAGACATTATGCTGCACACATATTGTGAATGGTAATTTATCAAACTGAGTTGCTTTTAAATAAAACTCGTTCTCTGCAATTCGTGATGAACAGAGTTATTTGGTTGATGTTGATATGCTTGGATCTAACATAGTTGTTATGAGTAGGTCAGCTTAATTAAAATATCATGAATTTATATATTTTTTTTTCTAATTCAAAATTGGAAGTGCTTTCAGAATTACCAGCCAATGAAAATGGAATTAGATAATTTTGGGCCTGTTTTATTCCTTAGCTTTTACTCAAGTTAGCAGGCCTCACTTCTAGAGGATATGCTTGCTTTCTTAAAAAAAAGCCAAAAAAGCAAAAAAAACTCTCAAACAAACAACCCCAACCCCTCCCCTCTCTAACTCCAAAACACCCTTGTGTTTTCCTTCTTGAGGAAAAGTGGGGTTTAAAAAAAATCCCTTGTTTTCATATGTTTGTTTCAGTCTTGAAAAACCCATTGTAGTTCTTCATTCTGAGTAGGGGGATGACACTATGTCCTTGAGATGACACCACGTTCTTTCTAAATAGTAAAAATAGAGAAAATTTTGGAATGTGTTTCTGCTGGGTCAGTACATTTCTTTGCCAGTCTTGACAAGTCAATACTTTCAGTTAAATCTATTTATGTTACAGAAAAAAAAATTGGACTAATATGTGACTCCAAAATAAGGCGTTCAATCTGCTGTATGAGTAGAAATTATCCTTTTCATGCAATGGTTAATTTTGAAATGTTCATTGATCTTCTTGAGTGAAAAGATGACTGCTGTTTCAGTTGGTGGGACAGTTTCAGTTTATAGAAAAGGTTTACCGCAAACAAATGTTCAAATAGTTCTCCCCAACAGAGGCAGCCATTCGATGTCTTATTGTCAGGAATAAGTAAATCCTGTAAAATTTAAATCAATTCCAAACACCAGTGGAACTCACATTTAGGATTTCATTTCAGTTCTGTTAAAAGATGCATATTAGCCACAAAACCCAAATCCCAAATTATGTTCCCAATTCTCTCAAAATTAAAGTTTATTCTCATGTAGCTGAAAGTGTACTAGAATGATCTATGGTATGGTATTGAAATATAGAATTGAGTTTAATGTGCTTAAGTCCTGAGTTTATAGTGTTTAGGTTTTGCCTTTTTAAAAAAAAAAAAAAAAAAATTAAATTTCCACTTCCTTCCTACTTTTTTTTTTTTTTTTTTTTTTCTATATGTAAGCTTTCTGCAGGTGTTTTGGTAGCTCTGCTTTGCTTGTGGTACTAATCCTTTCTTACAGGCTTGCCAGTCAAGTCTTGCTATGTTCATCACGCTGAATTTCTTTTTCTCAGCATCAGCTAAATTTAATCACTCCCCTGAGCAGAGATGGAAATTGAACTTGCCTCCAGCACACTTCAACTCAGTAAATACTGGTGTGATAGGAGTGAGAAAATGGAAGAGGCTGAAAAACCCACTGCACGTAATCCCTTAATCCAATATTTAGGATCCTGGGTTTGTCTGTACAAATATTGAATACTGCCCCAGAACAGCAAAGAAGCAGTTCAGCATTAAAAGAGATATAAGCACTGTTCTTTCTGTGGAGAGTATTGGGAAGGAATACATTTTCTTTCCAGAAAAAGTAGAGGTGTAGGTGGCCAGATGTTATTTATTTTTACCATTATGATGTGAAAAATTATTTGATTATTCCATCCTAGTCTTCCTTTCTTTGGTCCACAGCTGCCCTCTAGTTAGATATCATCTGCCTTTTAGCATTTTCAGTTGGTTTGAGTTTGAATGATCTGATTATCTTCTGTTCTTATCTGTGTTCGTTATAGTCTCTCAGCATAGTTTAGAGCCCTAAATCTGCCCTATAGCTGCAGCTGAGAGAGGAGAGAAGGAGGATAAGGAGAGAAATTTTACTGAGTTTGAGAGATCAAATTGTAGGCAGATATTTCACATCTTTTCCTGATACAAACTGCTTCTGATGTTCTGTGTTCTGCTTATATTAGAAGAAATCAAGAGAAAACTTGATTAGTAGGTAAAAGGATTATTAGGTAAAATTATTAAATGAGAACAAAGCCCCTGACTGAATTCAGTAAGCCAGCGAAGTAATTCTGAAATTACTGAGACCCCCCCACCTAATTTCATAGCTGAACATAAATATACCTGAGAATGAGTTGGAAGTTGCTTTTGCCAGCCATACAATGATTGTAAAATTTTAAAGTCCCATTCTACGCTCATCTGCCCAGACATTAATGTGGAGCAATTCTGCTGAATAAAGTTTAGTTACAGGGGTGGTGCAAGTATGCAAGTGGTGCAAGAAAGACAAGAACTGGCTATTTGGTAGAGATCGTCCAGTTTTTCTTCTTCAGGGTACTTACAGTGGATGACAGACAGTACCCTGGGAGTGGTCTAGGAATACAAGATGTGTTTCCATTGCAAAGTTAACTTCTGTATATGACTGAAGGGGACATAACCAGTAATTATTTTCCCAGGTATTTTAAATGTGCTCTTTTTTCTAATTCTGTTAAATACTGTTAAATACTGGAGAAGATTTGTAGGGTTTACTCTCTCCTTCCTCCCCTTCTGTAAATAAATCAGCTAGCCCTTTTGCAGAAATGTGGTTATTTGTCGAAAGGACAGGCAAGATAAAAATATTATCAATACTCGATTGCTAGTCCAGCTATCCAAATAAAGCCCCGTATTTCCTATGTTACCAGGAGTCTTCCTCAATCCTTGATAATTTTTTGGTGTTTCTTATGTTGACACAGAAATGCTGTAGGGAAATTGTACTCGTTATCATTATACACTATACATTGTACTTATTTTTTCCTACAAAGTAGGGAAGATAGGTCACCCTACTGCTTTTGAGTTGCATACAATGTGCGTGTGTGGTCTCTTTAGCACAGCATAGCCACTCAGCTGGAGAACTGGAAGCTTGAAGAAAACTAGCCACATAGTGTCCTGGGGAGGAGGAAGGACAGGAAAAGATATCCTCAATTTCTTAATCACTAGTAAATTGGAACCTATTTTTGACTGGAACTTAGGTAAGAATATAAAAAAACTTGGTATGCCTATCATCCAGTCTTCTCCCCGCCCTGCCACTGAAGTGCTCTGAAAAGGAATGTTTTGTTTTCTAGGAAGAATCTCCTGAAGAGATGTCATGCTTTTTGGGAGTTTGCAGGCAAAGAAGATACAAAGTAAGTTTTCTTAGAAGAGCACTAAAATATGAAATAATGCTGATGTGCTTTTTGTCTGCTGTCAGCTTTCAGGTTCTGTACTTGTCAAATCTCCTTATGTAAAGCTGGCAGAATATTTGATCAAATCTGCAAATTTTGATGTGCTTTTTATCAAGAGAGCACATAAAAACCCAATAGGGTTTGGGTTTTTTTATGTTTTTTTTTTTTTGTCTGTAAACTAGAGTCTTTTTAATTTGTTAGTACTTTGTATTCCTTCTCTATACGTATACCTTAGCAAAAAAAACATATTCTGTTGCTTGCTGCTTTCACATAGCTGTGTGGTTTTGGATTCCACAGAAGGTAAAATGTGTTACTAAGTTGTATTAGTGGTGTCATCTTGCCTTGGAACATAGAAGTGTTGCAAGATACAGTTAGTGCTGGTCATGACATACTAGTTGCTTTCTCATCCCTCCTATTAATGAATTCATGCCCAATGATGTCACTGCATATGGATCTCAATAAGACCTTCAACTAGAGCTTGTAGCTAAGATGAGACTTCATAATAAAAGTAGGTAAGCTGAAAAGTATAATACAAAAGAGCCTGTAAGAAAGGGTCACAAGAACTTGGGCTAAATCTATAATGAAGATCTCTTGCCAAAATCTGATTGGTATGACAGCATTTTGTCCTCATCCCTTGCTCTGGTTCTTAAAAATGTTGTTGCATGCCACTGAAAGCAAAGAATAGGAGATGTCAGTAGCTGTGTTAGACTGGCTCAGGTGTTTCTCCTTAACCACGGAGCCTGATTTACTGTTTCTCCAGTGCTGCTGTGCTTGACTATCAAGGACTTGGGAAAATTTTTTTATTGCTGTTTCTTGGCTTTCTAGAGGTATCTCTGTGGAGTCTCTAGCAAGAGATTGTGAAGGTTTACTAAACTTCGATCCAGACCCTGAAAAGGTAGTAATCTTTTATTGCATATTGTCTTTGTGAAGTTCCCTGAAGTACAGAGGGATAAGAGGGCAGGATACTGTTTTTCAGCAGCTAAAATGCCCCATGAAGCTAAGTTATTCAGAGCGGACAGGTATCTAACACATTTTGAAAAATCCATATACTGTTAAATCTTTCTATGCTCCCCTGGACACATTAAAACTGTGTCAGATAAGCACCGTCAGCTTCAGGTGATATTATGCTTTGAAGCATGAACGTAAAGTTAATACACAAATTTGGCTTCTGATTTTTCCAATTTAGTTTTACTTTGTGTTAGAAATGGAGATTGCATCAGCTATTTATCAGATTTATCAAGTTTTGAACTAAATAAAAGCAGCCTATATTCCTCAGCAAGATGACTCCTAAGCCAGCTGCTTGACTCTTGGCATGTCAAAGCAGAGCAGCACCTACTCTGCTGCTCAGGTTTTTTTGCATATTTCATTTCCACATTTGAGTGACTACCTAACACATCTTGACTTTAATAAATATGCAAAGAAACAGAAGCATTTGAAAACTAACAGGCTTTTCTCTCACATGTTTAAGCCTCAATTCAGCTTATCAGCACAGCAAGCAGATTATGCCAGATACCTGGTTGGAGCTTGGCACTGATTGTTCCAGAGTATGTATTGAATGTTGTGTATAATGGTATATCAGTGACTGTGGTGTACCAGCAGGCAGCTATAATGCTATATATTTGGTGTATTTATTTGTATTTGTCTATGGACAAAATAAGGAGAAAATTTTGTGTTGGTTTTTGTGATTATTTTGCAATGTTAGTGCTGAATTACTTTTCACTTACAGTTTTTTGTGTCATTGTATAACCTCTTTCTCACTTGTTTTGTGAGAAAGGATGGAATTCTAAATGTTTCTGTATGCTCACACTAGGAGAGGTTGGATAGCAGGCAAAAATTGGAGCTGACCATGGTTTGTCCTTTCTGGAAGGTAAGGTATTTTAAGGCTAGTTGCAAGGAGGAAATTTTAAATAAAGCAAGATCATAATATATGACTAATTACTGTCTGCCCGGAAGAGGGGGAGGTATATTGAGAATTCCGTATTTGCAGAAAATGTACATGTTACTGAGGTTTTTGGATGGAGTAATTACTAAGAGTAGAAATCTCTTCTGAACTGAACAAAGAGCTCTCTGAAACATCCAAATCTGGTAGTGGTTTCTGTTTCCGTACTTTTCTGATAAACATTGTGAAATAAATTCATGAAGTTCCATTAGATGTACTTGGTAAAACTTTACTCCATAGCATATATAGCTTTATTTTGCTAATGTTTTATAACTTTTCTGCTCTCTTTTGCTTTCTGCTCTCTTTTTATCTCTAAACATATTTAATTTGCAAAGCTTTCAAGAATATTCTTTGGGAAAATTACTGTGAATATTTTTTATGTGGTAAACATGCTGTATTGTCAAGAGACTGTACTTTTGATGCTTTTGGGTGTAATTATTGTAACATAGCATAGCAACATTGAAGTTGATGGTACTTAAATGCACAAAGATTATTTTTAACTTGAGGTTGAAAAGGGAATGTTCTCTCCATGAGTTTCTAGTCTTTTATCAACAGATCCTAAGTCAGCTGGAGAGTTTTCCGCACTCTAAATTTCTTTCAGAGGTGTAGAGCCCAATTCCTAGCTGCACTTCCTCTGCTAAGCTGAGTGCCCTAAAATTCTGTGCTCTTCATATGGCAATATTTTCCTCAACGTAACTGACAACTGGCATGGTGTTATAGTTATACTGGTGTTAACAAAGTGTCAGCAGATGCCCATGATGCCCATGATGCCCATGAAGCATCATGTCCTGAAAAGCAGATCTTGTCTTTGGATGAATAACTGGGGGTGCTGTACTCATTGGTGTGACAAGTCATCTTTCTGCTTTCAGTGCTTGTGTGCAGACAGCTTCCAGTGAAATATGAATTATTAGAACTCCTTTTGACTAGCAGTAGCATAACTAAGAATCAAAATCAGCAATATTTTGGATAATCAACTTCTGTGCTAGAGAATTCTGTGATTGCATTTGGAAGGGTACTAGTTGGTAGAATCCTTTTAAATCAAACTCTGGGTGCATAAATACTGTGTGTTTATGGGAAATCATAATGGGATTATGGGAAATCGTAATGAAAATATTTTCATTATGATGAAAATATTTTAGGAAATCATAATGAAAATATTTTAAAGAGGATTTTATTAATATGCTTCAACTCAGAAATGATTCAGAAATTACTTGTCGCTGTCTGGGTGATAATCCACTTGTTGTCTGTCATCAAATAGTTTGGGTTTGATTGCAGAAACACTTGCTGGAATCATAATTCAGTCAGTGGACTACTTATGTTCTTAGAATTATGGCTGTGCATGAATAATTGCAGAATCAGTGTCTAGTACTGTGAATTCTTTAGTACAGAACCATATTGTTGTTTGTCTGTCTACGGTTTTTAATAGTAAGGCTCTAATTGCTATTCCCTCTGTTTGCATTGGAATGCATATCAGAATTACATATATAATGCTTATTTTTATATACAAAAATAATAAAATTATGCATTCTCCACTTATACATTGAAAATTATATGAACATTTTTCACCCCATGATGTATTTATTCCCTCCCAGCACTGGTGAATTAGAATGCTTAGGGGACAGACAAAGAGCTGGGAAAATGAGACACTGAAGCTGAGAGTCTTTTAAATATCTTTATTCCATTACTTTTAATTACCTAAATAATTTTATGTGTCTGTTTACAGAAAGCCTCTGCCTGAAGAGGGAGTTGTAACAAGATCTCCTGAGTCCAAAAGGCACATTTTAGTCTTTGGATGTTTATTCCTCCAAATAGCTGCAGCAATCTTAGTTCTGTAACATTTATTTAAAAAGGTCATTTCCTAAATTAATGTGTTCCATTGAATGCTATAATTTCCAAAATTATATATATATATATAAATGAATGTAGCATTTGAGACATTTTAAAGGAAAACTACTTCATGATTTTATATATAGCATCTGTTGCTTCTCTTCTTCCCTAAAAGGCTTATTTTGTTACTTTTTCTGAAAGAAATTATTCCCTTTATAATACTGTCCAGGGAATATAGATATATATTCCCTATAATAATTATGGATAAAGGACTTAGTACAGTCAGGGAACATAGAATAAGATTCAGAGTCTTTTATTTCTCAATCATTAATTTCTCATTCCTAACCCAAAACTTAGAGTAGTAAAGTTGTACTAAGAGTGACAGTACTCTAAACAGATTGCACTAAGGCATTTAGTGCTGGAAAAACTTGACATTTGAGTCACACAGCAGGCAGATTCAAAGCTCCTCTGCTCACAAATTGCAGATACAACATTGTCATTTGGACACTGGCTGTGAAGAGTGGTTAGCAAGCATGCTAGCTAGTGAGTCTGGGCAGGTGTTATTTGATAGGTAGAAAAGAGTAATATGTTAAGCCCCTTTTAATATTTTTAATTACAAATTCTCTTGTGAAAGCAATTTTATTTGGAAGTAAAAGGCAATAGTCTTCTTCCAGTACTCCTTCCTTGCTTCTTCTCACTCTGCCATAACATATTATATTGACCATATTAGACCAAGTTTTAGCAAACTGAAATTGTGCTCCCAGTACCATCCTGGTTCTCCAGGAGATGGTAGAAGACAATAAAAACAGTAAAAAGACCTAATGAAATAGTCCACTAAGGACTTTTAATCTTCTTTCAGAGTTTCCTTTGGGTGGAAATTCTGTGTTTTCTTTCAACCCCAAATGGAGCCCCAGCTGGAACCTTAGGCCCCACTCCATTCACAAAGCCAGTAATCCACAGAGGAAGACTTTGCAGCTCCAGTTTCCTTTGACATCACTTTTCCAGCAATCTTCTACATCTAGCTCAATGCTTTCTCTTTTTCTTTATTTGTACCTCTAACCTTGAGGGGCTGATCAGTAGGCCAGGAGACCCGAGGCTTAGTGTTTCTCACAGGAGCATTTTTCAAGCAGCCCTTACTTGCGCTTGGCAACCCCTTTGCAGTCCTTTTAGAGCCCTGCTCTGTTTATGGTGCTGCATTTTCTCTGAACTCTAAAGCCTGATCATTTCTCTGAACGTAGTCAGGGACACCACTCCATCTAGATACTTGATATTCTTCAAAGAAGAACAACTTTTGCAGCCCCTAGAAGTCTCATTTTAGTTAAAATCTTTGTAATAGGTTTGGAAATCTGGTTGCCCAAGAGAATTTGCTACTAGAATAAGCTGCAAAAGAAGGAAGAATTGCTGTACGATACTGACTTGCACATATAAGAGAGTAACTTTTAAAATACTACGTGTTGTCCATGGACAACTATATTAGCATCAATAAACTATGCCTTGAAGCATTGTTTGAACTAGATTCTGACAGACAAGAGTTAGGCTCTTCCTCTGTTGGATAAGGGTCATTCAGGACCCAGTGTGTGACAAGGTGAGACTTAACATAATTTCAGGCAGATGACACAAAGCTGTCTTTTGTAGGGTAAGCTCTTCTGCTTACCTTACATGAATCCCTGTGTGCACAGGATGAAGGAATTTCAATATGGCAAAGATCAGGTTCTGTATAGAATAATTTCTATTTGTCTCCGCTTTCTTTAGTCCTTTGAAACATTTCATGTTCATGTTTGAATTTTTACTTTAAATATTGGAGTGAATCCTGGGTAAAATCTGAAATGACATGCTTAAAGACAGAAACAAAGTCTGAAGCAGTAGAGGAAATCTGACTCTCAGACTTGGGTCCCACATAGCCAATGGATTCACTTTTCTTTCTCAAGGTCCTGTTAGCTTCTGGGTACATCTCAGCCTGTCTTAATACAGAACCCACTGTGTTATTGAAAACTGAAGTGAAGTGCTTATTAGACATTGGTCAGAATTTTTTAAGGCTTTAGGTTTTCTTTTGCTTTGGTTAGTTCTGAATGAAAATATCTGATTTGTATTCACTTCATGTGTCTTTAGTCTCCTTCAGCCTTTAGTAGGTGTAAGGTCTCCACTAAGAGTATACAGAAACTGGCCAGTAGACTGAAGGAGATCACATAAGCAAAAGAAGAATTAAAGCTTTTACCCGACTTCCCTTTTACCCCTTGACTATTTGTTGGGAAGATAATAGGATGGATTTGTTCCCACAAACCTTGTTTCCTTGGAACGAAACCATGTCTATCCTCTGCCTTTGTGTAATAGGCTGATGATTGCTTTTCAAATTCTGTTGCTAAAGACTGTGTGTATCATCTTACAGACAAAGCATAGTGCCTGGCTTTAGAGTGGAAGACTTACTGCTTCTTTAACACTTACAGTGTTGTCCACTCTCTACATGTGCCTCAGAAAATACTAGAATAAAAAGGTCTTGAAAACAGCCATAACATGAAGCAGTAATTGAAGAAGAATAGTCAAGAGTCCAACTGAAAAGTATAGGAGAGACTTAAATCCCAGTTCAGGTAGCTTTTTCTTTCAATGGCCAACACACTGAATATAATAAACCTGAATTTATACAAAGTGTTGTCAGTTGTTTGCCAGAGTGAAAAATTACCTGACAGATGATAGGTTCATTGCAGTGGTCTTAGCCTGCATTTCCTGGAATGGATAATTGATGTCAATATGTGTAAAACTGGGTATAGAGAGAGAACTCAAATGCCTCAAATTCTGGAGTGCCAGCACGTCCAAATGGTTACAAGAAATTATTCTGAAGCATGGTGGGTTGCTGCTGCACAATAACTGTAAAGCAGTGTTGTAAATGCTGATGAGTATGTTGTGTGACTTTGGTTGAGTGAAGAGGTATGTTTTTTTTCTGTCTATGTTTTATGCTTCCTGGACAGGCCAACAGGAAAAGCAGGTACCAGTTTAACCCCATGAACTAGTAATTAAAGGTAAAGAGCACTTATCTTTTGCATTGCAGAATATTATTTTGTGGGAAATGTTGCAAGCCAATTTGCTAACTCCAGTCCCTATCTGTAGTAATAAACTTGCTGCTAATTTTGTTGACATAGTGTGAACTAATATTTTCTGTGGAAATGTAGCAGTAAATGTTGTCTGAATTAAGTTATGAACGCATATATGTAATGAAAACGAACTTTTAGCCAGCGGCTATGAGGTCTGTGAACTAACCTGATGATTGAAACAATAATTCTATCAATAATATGTTCTAGCAGCTTGGCCTGTGTTTATTTTCATGTTAAGTATAAGTAAATACTTCAATGGAAGTAATGTTCTAATGAAATGCAAGTTTTAATGAAATGCAATGAAGCAATATCTGGCATACATTGTTACAATCTTTTAGCAGAGATATTGATTGTGTTTGGGCTAATTGTGAATTACTTACTGAAGAGGCCATTATCTTCAGTGAATTTTGTTCTTACAGGAAAACCAGAACACAGTTTTTACATGTAAAATTAGCATGAATATTGCTCTGGAGAAGAAAGTGGACACAAAACTCCAGTGCAACTTATGTTCTGTGTGAACTTTAGTTTGAAGACTCAAACAGCACAATATTGCAATTTGATGGGTAATGCAGCAATTCATTAATATGGGAATAGGTTAATAGTATACAGAAGGAATATTCGCTTATCTCCCTAGAGAAGTCAAAAGCATAACGTATAATGTTAGGTTTCATAGTTTGTGATGACAGCTGAGGTTTGCTTCCTTGGTGTTTCCTTCTCTTGAACTCTGCTGACCATGTTTCTGTGCATGATGAGCTAATTATCCATTTCAGCTGGTTATAAAGTGTAAAATTAAGTTGCGATAAATTTCTAGACAACTTGTTTATATGGTAAGACCTAATCATGATTGTCATCCTCATAAGATGTTTTTGAAATACAATATGGTAATTAACACTGAGAAATAAGCAGGCAGCAGTCTCAGTGGGAGATTGAGGAGTAATTTTTATTTCTGTGGTGTTTATAAATGACAGTAGTAGTAACAGTACTGATTGTAGGGTGAAAAATTACAGGAATGGGAGGGTAACATAAGACAACAAAGGGAATGGGAAACAGAAATAGTAATCCAGATAGAAGAGATTATTAAAAAGACTGATGGAATATGGTGGTGAAAACGGAGCCTGGTTTTGTGGAATGCCTGGGGATTCAGTCATTCAAATAACAGTACCAGAGTAATTAAATCTTTGGGCAAACTGTGAAATTCTACCATCCAAAAAGTCCATTTGGGTAATGAGGCAACTAAAATCCTGGAAAATATGATCATACAGGGAACCTTGCTGTTATATGCGAAGTTGGCAAAGTAATGGTTGTCAACAAGTGAAGCCCTGAAACACTTTATGAGAGTGAGCACAGGGGGAATTTCTCTGAACTATGTAATAAGCATTTGGAAAAATTATCAGATGACTGTAAGTATGAAAACCAAAATAAAAAATATTATTTTAGTCTATACCTGTTCCTCCTATAACTTCAGGTTTTTAAACAGTGTGAACCTATGTCATCTAACTTTTTCTCAAATGCGCTACATGTAACCTATAAAGAATTACATATCAAAAAGATAGACAAACTGTCACTAAACACCTAAAGAAACCCTTGTAAACTGAAGTTGTGTGGTGTACCTTATGCTGCTGAGTAGAGGGAACTGCTCAATCTCAACAACAATAAGATACGGTTGAAGTTATGTTGTATTGAGCTGCCATTTAAATACCTAAGATTCAGTAGTTAGTTTGTATCAACACAGAAATAACATAGATTTGTCATTTTGATTTAAGGTTGAAATCTGGTTTTCTGACTTTTGCATATATAAATTAGTTCCTGTTTCTTTGTTTTGTTTTTGTTTTTTTGTTAATTTATTCTATTCTTACCCACTTTGTGTTTATCTTCTTTAACTAAACAGTTTTGTGCCTTGTGTGATACACATTTTAAATGATTTTTCTTATTATTCCTTAATAGACTTTTTCCTCATATGTGCATAGTAATGTGAAATAGTCATGAACTGATTTATGAACAGATAAGTTAGATGATGATTGGTTTGTAGGAAAAAAGAATTAATAATTCACAGATGTCTGATCTCTTCTCACAGAAGAGAAGTGGATGTAATAAAATCCATTTTTTAGCCCTTCTTGTCATTCTGGAACTTCAAAGATAACAGGTCAGCAATAAGTCACTTTATTATTGCTGTAATGTAATGCTGACAGTTTGAGGCAGAACATTTATAGAAGGTGATTTAGAAAAACATAAAATTAAAATGAAGGAAATGCTACAATTCCTCACACCTGAGCATTCTCTGGTAGGAATTTTGCCTTAGTTCTGGGTAAGGACAGCCTTCATCTAAGTCCTTAAATAAATGCACCAGCATGGCACCAAGTGCAAGCCCATTGATTTTAACAAGCTAGTTCTCTGTGCTGGTCTGCCTTTCTGAATCTATTTGTCCATTATTTCTTCTTTATTCATGAAGAAAAAGCTTTAGCACATATATTCTCCCAGCATTGAAACTTGAAAGAATGCACTTGAACTATACTGAAGAAAGCAAGGGAAATGTGCATTTTGTGTCATTGGGGTCAGAAGACCCTGAACTGGGACTGGGGGGAATGGGAGTGGGGGATGACGCTTTCTTTCTACTGTCTCAAGAAAGGTCAAATTTAATTTCCTTCTCGTGTTTATTGATATTGTGCACATAATTTTTTTCCTTTCAGGTAGCTTGAGTGACATTGTGTCCAGCAGAAATTTCACCCGATGTCTATCAAGGTGCTTTTCTTTCTTAAAGGCTGAAGAGAGGGCTGAAAGCTTGGCTATACATTTAAAATAGCATAGTTCTATTGTGCATTAAGAACACCTGTCTATCCCAACTCAAGATGTAATGGAATGCTTGAATACAAGTTTTTCTGGAGAGAAGAAGGACAAAATCATTATTGCTAAGTGAAGTATTACATCTGGCACATAAGTGGATATTTTGTGATGAGTATAGTCTTTATTTAAACAACTGTATGATCCTTGTGATTAGGCGTAAATCTTCAAGATGCAAGTCACTGATGTAATATCTCTGCCTGAATCTGTAAACTATTGAATAATTGCTGCTTGATAGCAGATGCTGAGTTACAGCCTCAATGACATGTCAGCTTTTAGTATCAGTATAACTGTTTAATTACTTATAGGAAAGTACAGGACTGGTCATATTGCAGATTTACTAAATACCTAAGGAACATTTTCTTGCAGCACTCCAGATGAAACCAAGGGGAATCCTATTTCTTATTTGCATCTTTCACAGAGAAAAAAGAGCTCAAGCTAAAGTTTTTAAGTGAGATACTTATGAACACTGCACTATTCTTGAGATCTCATAACAGGTGTACAATTGTAAATAGTTCTTAGTTTGTCAGCTCAGGTGATGATATCCATGGTGATCATCTTCTCATTGATCCTTGCCCAACATACTTGTGAAGGAATAGACTTTTTGTTTGTAACCTGGTCTACAAGGAGCAGGTGCTGGAACACAAAAGCTGATGATTCTTCCATTGTTTGCAGCCCTGTTAGTCAAACCCTTAGAAACCAGGAGTCTGGTCATTAGTACTGAAATTTGAATGCCTGCTTAAAACTTTGTGTTTTAGGATTAACTGGTTTATGTCAAATTTCACCCCCCCAAATTTCACTCTAAGCTACTGTTTGTTCTTCTAGCTTTTTCATCAAGTAAGGACAGATCTTGGGCTGATGGAAACTACAGTGGCTTAGATGAAATCCACAGCAGCACCAAATCTTACTTTGTCTGTTAGCTTTCCCTGATAAAGCTTAGTAGTTACAAATGGAGTTATGTTATGTGATTTAATTTTTGCTGCCTACGTGAGCAACAGGATTATTACTAGCAGTACTGGCAGAAATGCTTCCCACTGATAATAAATTGAATCTGTGAAACTAATTAATTTAACTGACTCTGTAAATACAAGGAAAGGTTGGGAGATAAACTGTTTTTACAACTAGAGTTTTGAATTAGTGCCTTTATGTGGACCCAAACAGAAGGCATGTGGTCATCACACTTTTTAAATGAATACAGAGCCTGCTCACATCTCAAATGCGTTGAGTGGGATTTTATTAATAAATAACTTAATAGAAAAACTCTTTCAAAATTGAAGTTCAGCCACTATTGTGAAAGGCAACACAAAACCTAAAAGGTCCTGAAAGAGTTGTTAATCTAAAAAGATGTCTAAAATTGCTAAATTAAAAAAAAACTGATTTTTTCAAAGGTTATCATTATGACTGAGGGAAAATCATCTTTAAAAGAGAAGGCAGAGAGGAAAACAGGTAGCTTCAAAGTGACTCATCTCAGTTCCTTCCAAATATAACCTTTCACGCTTAAACCAAATCCATGCCTCTACATCAGTCTTACAATCATCAAGAAATCTGTTCTATTAACCATAGTTTCCACACCAAACCGAGCTGCTTTTCAGCTGTTTCTTGCTGCTTCTACAGGGACTCTGGAATTAAGTCCCTTTTCAGGTGTATATATGGGTAAGAGAACAGGGATGGTGAAATGGAACACAAGACTGTCTGTTATCCAGAGTCCTGGATGACCAAGAAGAGAGTAGTTAAATTCCTATCTCTGACAATAACACCAGGCTAAATGTAGAGTAGTTCATTCTGCAGTCTCAGATGTCTGGCAAATAGAGGGAGGGGAAAAAAAACCAAGCTGTAGCACTGCAAAGTAACACATTAATCTAACTGCGATCCTGTTGCCATTAATAGGACTTTGAATGGATTCTAGAAAGCCACTATTTAGGCAGTTATATGTCCTTTTTTCTTTTTTTTTTCTCCTTTCTTTCTTTTTTCTTCCACTAGTATGTTTTTGGTACTGGCTTTAATTCTCACTTCCGCTTTTAATTTTTGTTTTCGGGTTACTTCACCAGGATAGAAGAGAACATATAGTGGTTGAAACCTACACTGGTAACACATTAACTCTCAGCAGACTGTTAGGAGTTCTTCATAAGAAATTGTTGTGAGTTCACTTTTTATTTTCAGCTTTTTTTCCTATTGGTTTTGCATCCATAAATGGTAAGAAAGATTGAGCTAGTAGGAAAGTGGGAATAGAGAAGAACTTCATAAAGCTAAGAGGCAGGCTACAGATTTTGGATAGTGTAATAGCAACAGTTTTACTGTTGTTGGATAAGGAATTTTTTCTGAACTGCTTTAGAACATAAATGTATCAATTTAGCCTTTAGACACTAAATCACCAAAGCTAAAAATTATACTTTTGAATAGTAAAACTCAACTTGACAGTAAATGAATCATAAGGATTAAAGCTACGATTTTTTAAATGGTAAAATTTAAAATGACAGATGGGAGGTTAGAATTAATTTGTTCAAAGGCAACTGGGCTGAATGATTTTTAAAGGCAATTTGCACAGAAAAAATTATGCCTATTAAAACAAAGTAATTCATATCTTACCAGAATTAATCAGAAAGAAGGCAGAATGATAGTATCTTAATTAAAGTATCTCAGTTACAAACTGATCTAATTTAATGTGAATCTTAAAAACTCCCCTGAGAAGGACAGGAGCTCATATTCCAAAAGACAGTATTTTTCTTCTTTATTTAGCAATGACATATTTAAGTCAAGTTTTTCTTGCCTTTTTTAATGATAATATAAAATTGTGTCTATGCAGAACTGCTTCCAGGGAGAACAAAGTGAGATGAGAGTGTTTCTTTTGAAAGCATCTGTTGATTTTAGACTATATTACATAATTTTGTTGGGAACAGTAAAATAAAATCCTTTTAATCTCTTTGGTTAGGATCAATGGAATAGAAATAATAGCGTTCTTTGACTGAAAATTGATATAGAATCATAGAATAATTTAGGTTGGAAAAGTTCTCTGAAATCATGGCGTCCAACCGTTGTTGTGTGTGGAAGAGGATTTTCATTATATTGGTTTGGTTACATGTAAGTGGAAAGTTGCTAGAGAATAGTGCACTACAAATAAGAAGTTGTATTATGTTTATGTTATTGTACCATACATCTTGCAAACTTCTTTGTGGCCAGATTGCACACTCACAGAATCCGGAAACAGGTGTGTTTACAGAGGTACTTCTTTGTTATTTCTGAGGGTGATGCAACAAGGTTTTTATAGTAACAAGATGTCTTTGTTAATTGAAGATGGCCTCTATTTTAATGAGCACGACTCACCAGAGGCCTTTTTAATGTTGCAGCATGCAGACAGAAACTAATCTCAATCATGATGGATATCTCACATAAGGTGTACATTTATTTTCAACTAATTATTTTTGCTTGTGCAATTATTCCATGTGAAACGTTGTCAGATTCACTGTCAGTATCTTTTCTGGAGTCCATGGAGAGGAAGAGGTTTCTGCTTTTTTCCTTTTGTAATTACCCTTTGCTTCCGTGTCTGAAACACTAGATGCAGCAACTGGTGAAAACACAAGATAATTTTCTTAGTGAAGTTTCTGTATAAGCAGATTTTTGACAATCCCCCATCCCTTGTGCTGTGCTATGATGAACTGAAAGGCAGTCTTCATTTTTGGCTTCACATTGACTTAAATATTTTAAGCTCTACCTCTTTTAAAAGTCTGGTGGAGGTTCAGATTTCTTCATAATTTAAATGATAAAGCATTGGAACTAAATTCTGTCTTTTTACTGCTGTAGTTGGAAGACAGCATATCCTGGAGAAATTTTTGTCAAGTTAATGTATTTATTCCATTTTTTAGTGCCTGGCAATTATAGAACAAGAGCAAGACAGAACTTGATACTCTTTTGTCAATGAAAATGTATTTTCCTCGATAAGTGGCTTTAAAGTTATGGAAATTATTTATTCTCATGGAGATGCTTTATAACATTTTTTCCTGTGCATTATGCAGGAGACATCTAAAGGAATTTCTTTACTGTTTTTCTTTCTGAGAATATTTCTCCAGACAATTTACTGAACATCTGTCTTTGCTATAAGTATCTGCATTCATTCAGAATGGTAATATACCAATATCAACTCCTTGAGCATGTGTTAGTCTGCAGTGTAATTACTTTTATCAGGTTATAGGAGGTAAGAAAACTTTGTAGTTCTCTAGGGACTCTAATCCAGAAACTAGGCTGTGAAGCAGACAAGAAAAATATAGGCAGAATGTGTTATGACATGGAGCAGGCCAAGTAAAGTAGTTACTGAAATTTTATAAGGAAAAAAAAAAGCCTGAGACAAGGGCAAAGGCCCAGTTCAGTGGTCAAATATACTAAAATATGCTTGTTCAGAGGAAATCAGGAGTGTCACCAGCTTACGGATTGTTTCTCAAGGAAATGTAAATAGAGTGGAATTTGAGAAGCCAAGTGGCATGTGAAGATGCTGTGTGTATTTTAAAGTGATACTACAGTTTTTAATTTGTCCACCACTACAGTATTAGTGCAGTGCTGATAAGGGGCTGCAATGCCAGCCTCATTTATTGCCAGGAGGGAGCAACTGTACGTGTATTTTTTGTGTAGTTCGTGGTGACAAAAACAGATTAGTACATTAACTCAAGGCAGTGCAAAGCCTCAGTGCTTGTCAACATGAATTTTATCTTGCATTGATGAGCAAGACCTCCAAGAACTTTTGCCCTATATGTCTTAACAGTGCTCTGCTACTCCAGCTGTCCCTGCTCACTTCTCCTGCAGTTTCAAGGTGTTTTTTCTACTATGTCACTGCACTCATGTGGTACTATTCACTAGAGTTCTCCATTCCAGTCCCATTTCCCCATCTGTTTTACCCATTTCTGCACTGCCAGCTCCGGGTCTGTAGCTGTTGATGTCAGTGTAGTCCTGCCTGCGCTCTAAACCTGGTATCTTTTCTTCGTACTGTGTTCTCGAGCTATATAAACCCTATGGAGGCTCCGTGCTGGTAACAAACCAGACAGGGCTTTACATATGCAAGGTTACCTACAGGGCTGGCAAGTCAACAGGGTTTTCTAGCAGACAATTAATTGGCTTTTAAAAATAGTCCAGCTTTTGGTTTTCAAAAGCAAGCAGGCTATCAAGAATAAACACGTAGCCAGTGAGTCAGAGAATGACACAGCACTGGCTGCTACTCGTTCAATGAACTAAGTGACTTCCCGGAATTCTTTTCTACTTTGTAATCTTTTTCACTGATTAGTGTGTAAAAGCCTGCCAAACTGAACATGAGGAAAGTAATCTTTGAAGCATGAAGCCATATTTAAAGAAGATAGAAAAAATACTCAGGCATTTTGGATAATTTAACCATGCAAGAAAAAAATGTGCACTCAACTGACTGACTACAACAAATACCGCATTTTGGTTTAAAAGGTTACTTTTTCTGTCTCTCATATCTGAAAGATGTGGTTTTTACTTGGACAAAAATCTGGAGAAAGGAAATCCTTGTGATTTTTTTTTTAATGGAAGCACAGTACATAACTGTGAGAAGATTCAGACAGCAGCTATTCCAGGTTGACTGCTAGGAGCATTGACTTGGGGACTGTAATTTGAGCTTGGATAACAAGACTACTTAAACTGTCTTAACCCTGTGTCTGCTGCTCCATGGGTTTTGTTCTTATCTCTTTTCTATCACCTGCTCATTAATGGAACTAATCTTTCCACAGTGATTCAATCTTCTCTTTGGGAAATAAATCCCACTCAAACGTTTTTTGGATTTTTTTTTCTTCTTTTCCATTCCAGTCAGTTCTCTAGTCCTTCTGTTTTAGAAACTGCCTTCAGAAATATTTCTGTCAGCAGAAAGGGTATCTAGAGGTAGAACTCCCCCTTTTTTTTGGCAATATGGTAGCTCAAATGCAAGTCAAGCATGTAGTGTGAATGACACAAGTTATTTCTTGGTTGGCAGTTACCCAGTTTTATTTCCCACCCTGTAACTACTATTGTTGTGTAAGAGAAAGGGCTTGTCCTCTTAAAAGTCATTTCTATTTCATCATCATCAGCATCTTTTGCTCCATGCTTCTTGGATGCAAATTATCTGGGATGTTACATCTTGCACACCTCATTGTTATGTCACTTCATAAACCAGGGTATAGTAGATGGTACAGAACAGATCAGATCCCTGATACAGAAGATGGTAACTAAGCAGGAGTAGTAAGGGAGTCAGCAGAATGTGGGTTCATACTTGAGGAGAATGGACTACAATAAAGTGGTGAGGTGGAAAAGAACTTTTTTTTTCTTGTAACTCTTCTCAGATGTTTTTTTCAGTAGCAAAATTACTTTCCACAGAAGTTTGTCAGGCACTTGCTTGGCAGTATTTGAATACTTTTAATTTGTTTGGAAAACATGTTATCTAGATATTCTAGAATACCTTACACTGCATGCTACTACTCGTTGGGATCACTTTTAATGAGCATACAAGAATATTCTGTGTCACGAGTCTGGAAATGGGAACCAGGAATCATTACTGTCCACTGTATAAAGATGTTGAAACTTGATTAAACTTTTTCCCTTCCTCACTTTATTGCAAGGGTTTCCTTACTTCGAATTCTGATACTGTCTCCAACGTTTATTTGTTTGATTTGATTTCTTCCAAATTTTTTTTATTTACTATTTATGCAAAGATTGGACCTCTTTCTACTTTCTCCTAAGTGGGGCAAGGTCATGTTATAACTTTTTCTTTTTTATCCTTGGAAATGAAATCCTGGCTTATATGTAATCCTGAATTCATATCAAGAAAATGCTGTTACTTACATTGTGTTTTGCAACAGAGAGGTTAAGCTTTCTATAACACTTTTGGAGGAGGAGGCTTCAAGGGCTTTATATGATTGTTGGTCACAAAGATTTGGTCAGCATCAGGTGGCCCCTGCTGCTTCCTACATAACCACTGGATCTGCTCCTGGTGACAACAGAAAATTGGATATGTCATTTATGGGCAGCCACAAAACCTTGCATGATTATATATTTCCTGGGCACCTGAAGAAGAAGCATTTGCTGAATGGTCATGCTTGTGATTGCTCTTAAACAGGAAACAAAGCAACCTTCAGCCCATTCAAAGCAGCTGAATTGATACTACCTTCTGAACTGTTAACTCCTGTACTATTAAGTTACCAGAAAGTCTAATACACTCTGCTGATTTGGACTGGGTAAAGTTAATTTTCTGCACTGTAACTGTTGATACACCGCAGAGTAATAAAACAGATTTCTCTGTTAATTTTTGTTCTAGAGATAAATCCATCACTCTCTGAAGCAGTGCAGAAAAGATAACTGAAGATATGTCAACAAAATGCAGTTCACTGCTTTGCAGAGATATGCTGATTTAGCTCTGAATGTGATATCTAGCTCCTGGCTGCATTAAATTTGAGTGTTTTTCTACTTATAGTCAAGTCCTTGCCCTGCAGTCAGGGTGGAATATCCCTCTGCAGTTATATCAACTAAGCAAAAAACCCAGTGTATTCAAACTGGTTTGGGAGTATTCACTTAGTCCTGCAGATTCTGCTTGAAGGAATTTGCAGAACTTTTGTTTGCAGAAAGCAAAAGAAAAGCAGGTGAGGTATGAAAGGAGCACAAATATATTTATTGAGTGTAAGCAAGGGATCACATATTTAAATGCCTGCCCTTTGTAGGCATTGTGACAGAGCAGAATTGAGAGATATTGAAAGAAGATATTAAGAATAGTTTGGAGCATTATATGTGCGTAAAGCATTGTGATGCATAAGGGAAATATGGAAGAAACCATAAGGTCCCTCTTGAACTGGAAAAAAGGAAAAGCATTTTCACAGCAAAGATGAGCTCTGATTTCATGGCCAGCTGCGACCAGGGCCGGGACTGGGCCCCTGGCCTAGACATGCAGAGGAGCTCAGAAGAAATTCCAGAGAGTGAGAGAAAAGCTGCCCAGAGCAGCAGCAAGCAGAGAGGCCCCTGCAAAGGAGCAGCAGCAGCCACGGAGCGAGCCCCGTGGAGCCCGGAGCAGGCCCAGAGAGGTGTAGTCTGTACTAGCGGCCAGCCGGAGCCGGACCGAGAAACGCAGGGGTGCCCTGTGAGCTGGGCCAGGGCAGCCAGACTGAGAAGCACAGCCAGCACAGCTACCACCGCTGCTCGAATTTGCAACAGAGAGAGAGAGAGAGAAGAGAAACCACACTGAACAGGTTTATACTGGGTGGGACTGGTAAAAACTATCAGGATAAGACAGACAACTGAGCTGAACCCCAGAACCTGCGACCCGGGGTGTAGGGGTGGACCCTACTTGGAGCTTATTCCCCTGGGAGGGACCCCACGGAGCAGAGAAAAGAAGCTCATGGTGTAGCGGGTTTGTTCCCCCCCAGCCCATGAAAGGACCTCGAGGGGTACAGAGACCCCCCACACCTGATGGAGAGAGACTTTAACTATCGCCCTGAGAGTTTCTCCTCCTGCATTGATGCAGGGGGCTGAGGGGTGATTGAAAGTGTGTTTAATACTGTGTATTTTATTACTTTTTAGTTTCTATTCTGTTAGCAATAAATTTTAATATTATTCCTCATGTTGAGTCTGTCTTGTCTGTTGTGAACCTCTCTCACCTTTTAGCAATTTTGTTGGAGGTTTGAATCCGGCCAGAGTAAACCCACGACAATAAGGAAAGCCTATGGAAGAGTAAATAGAGTCTTGTTAGCAACCTGTTCAGAAAAAAATAATGTTTTGAAAACTGGACTGCATATTCATCCAGGCAAGGAGAAGGTCGAAAACTCTTCATATGAATCTTCATAAAAATCTTCATAAAAATCTAATAAAACCAAAATCTTGTATAAACTACATTGAATTTGTTGCTATAGCTAGAAAGATTGTTAATTTCCCCACTTCCCCCCCATAACATTGAGACATGAATGGCTTTTTTTCCTTTTTGTTATAAACAATTAAATTTCTACGACAGAGAGGCAGACAGTTGATACAAGTAGAAAACATTGATGTCACATCAGGAATTAAAATTAAACCTAGAGATTTGTTAGAAACAGAATTAAATAATTGGTATAATAAATTTGCAAGACATTCTGACTTACGTTATTTTCCACAAAAGTTCTTATACATTTAAGGACAGCAGTGAGCTACATTTCCCCCCAAAGAATCTGTAAACCAACAGACTTCTTGATAACGAGACTTTGCACTGACAATGCTGCAAAACCTAATGCACCACAAACTGTGGGTGCTTAAGGATGAGGAGGGCATCTGTGCTTGGGTCACTGTCTTAGGAACACTGCTCTATGTTATTGCAATGTTTTTTGTCACCCATTCTTGTACATTTTTAGAGACTGCACTATGAGTAGTGCTCTCACAGAAGGTCATGCCCCAGAAGAACAGTGCATAGAATACTTCTTGCTCTGTTTTTCTTTTGCTTTCTTTTACTTGGTATAGACAAGCAGACATAAACACAGTAATTTACTGTTGGACAAAGAAACTAGAGAGAGTAAGGATCTTTACAAATATATGAGAAAAAAAGAGGAATTAAAAAACAAGAAGAAAACTAAAAGTTATTCATTAATGAGGAAAAAAATAATACATTCTTTAAAAACAGAATTTAATTTTTTAAGGAAGGGCTATTGTTGTAAACATCTGAAATGTCTGTATAAACATGAGGTGTAATAGAACAGACCAGTTAAAAAACCCAAGAAAGATCTATCCTTTCCTCGGAAGTGTTATGTGACAGAACAAATATGTAATTTCTGTAACAAATATTGTCTTTTCTTTTTCATTTCTTTTGATTCTAATTCTTTAAATGTTGGTATGAAAATATTGTAGAACGAGTTGTAAGAAATAACTTTTTTTTCTAGAAAAGCTATCAGATGGGAGATTTAGTGGCTCTGCAACTGAATCTTCATAATAATATTAACGCTGCATCTTTTTCTTCTTTTTGATATAGTGTATATGAAAAGTCCTTATTACCTTTTGATTTTTTTTTGGTAGCTTATACATAAAAAAGAAAAAAATAGTGAACTAATTCAACCAGGTTGGATAGAACTGAGTGTAAAAAGAGGTTATTAAGGTTTTATTTACTTTTTATGACTGTTTATTACCTGATTCAGACACATTTCTGTGGTAAAAAACCAACAGTGGTCATCTTTAACATATTGCAGATGAAACTAGAGTACTTGTTGTTCCTAGGGAGCCTGCCAATGCATTTTTTCCTGTTGAGTATTAATTTAGCAGGGGGACTGATGAGGAGCAGAGGGTAAACAAATTGCTGAGTGGTTTATGGCACTCCACCTACAAGCTTTGTGTTTCCCTTTGCTCTGTGAATCAGTGTTGTCGGATTTTTTTGGTCTTTCATCTTGCATGCTTAAACTTACAGGTGTCTGTGAAAATAATGTACACATGAGAAGAATTCTGAATGCTGATGTTCTCTCTACTGTTATTAGAAAGTACTTTACTTACTAAAACAAAACTTTTAACAAAACTGGGTACCACTGAAGTTTCTGGTTGAAGGCCTATACAACTTTGCATTTGCCTGAGGTGGATAATTTTGATTAAAGATTCAGTAAGTTGAACCAGTTCCTAAGGGGAAAGGGATCAACGTTTATAAATTATTCTTAACTTTTGTGCCCAATTTACCGAGGCTAAGAGATTTTGGTTGCAATGGGAAGAAGGATCATGATGCTCTGGTTAGGTATCCAGCTATTGGTTGTGTCTCAGAGCACGTAGCTACATGCTAAATAGCTACCCAGGCACATGCATTTAGCTAGTAGATGAGTTGAAGCTCTCTTAAAAACATGGAAAAGTCTAAGTTTCTGATTCCTCTGGGTTATTTTCTTCTTCTCTAAGCTGGTTTCTTGTTTGATGCTTATGTTTTTTCATGTTCTTTCAGTTGCATTGTAATTGTACGGTGTTCTGCTACGTAATCTCTGATGATGACTTCTTTGGCTTTTGATTAGTTGTGAAATGATGCCCTAGCCTAAATGGTGAACCACTAACGAGGGAATAGCTGAGGCTGGATATGTGCTTTCGCGGATGTTCATTAGAAAGAGGAGTATGTGCCAGACATGTAGGTGTCAACTAATAACTCTTGGTACACAAGGGAAGCGAGTGATTACTGTATTCCTTGTTCTTGTAATGATGGTGTGTGTGTGCATTTTGTAAGATACCGAGAATAATCTTCAGTGATACTTTTGTTAGCTTTTTTCCTTTGTGCCGGTGATTCACCCATTTGAGTTGAGTTGCTCAGAGAATGTGCATTACACTGTTCAGCTTATAACATTTACGTTAAGAGAGCTTTCTGCCTTGTCTTGTGTGATAATGCTTTCCATTACATGTACTTATACACTGGTAAGTTATCAACACCTTCCTAGCCACAAATTCAAAGCATAGAACTGTGAGGGCAGTATTCTGTACTGTTTGCATCATGTTTAAGTCCCACATAATTTAATACACATGTACACACACACATATATATGTATATTAGTTCGTAGCATTGATTAGTTGTTTCTTTTTGCTTCTTATTGTAGTCCTGTGGCTTTTATCACATATAGTGGGGTTTTTTTCTTCCCCTGGAACTGAATGTTCCAGTTATATGACAGTTATTCAGGCAAGCCATTTTGTAAACTTTAATACATATTTAAAGAACTCACTTAGCCCCGTTTCTATTTAGGTATTTTTGCAGAGGAACCATTGTGTGGATGAGAATAAAGAACAAGTCGTTCATTGAATGCATTTTCTGACACATGCATCTGAAACTTGTTTCACAGAGTTTAAAGCAACTGAGTTATGTTTTTCCAGGCTCTAGATAGGTTGTTGAGGTAACAGCTTGCTTTCTGTGCATTTGCCTCATATTTGCAAAAAGAGGTTGATCTGAAATGTGTTCTTTTTCATCTCTATTTCAGAGTGTCACAACTTATACCTCTTTAAGATCTAGGATGTGTGGTGTCAAGCATCTTTGGTAAGATGATGAACTACTGTAAAAGCATCTCCCTAGACTCTGTCAGGAATCAGAGCTTCTCAGTACTCCAGAGGAAAAGGCTCTTCTGTAGGGTGTGGAAAGACCTTCCTTGGTATGAACTAAATGACTCAAATGCAGAAGAGAAACAGTATATGATGGTTTAGACCCCTTATTTCAGCCCTTGGCTTCTCAATTGTGGAGGGGCTAGTGAGTTCCGACTGTAATAAAGGTGAGAAATTTTGTTTAAGTTCAGCTGTAGTAAGTCCACATCACTCAACTCACTTCCATAACCTGCCCTTCCATAACCTGCCACAACTATTGTACCACGAGTACTTTGAGAAACTCTGTATTTTCTTAATAGTATCAATGACTTTCTGAAGTCAAAATACTCTAGACCAGTTGCAGAATAATCCATATTAGTAGCTTTTACAGTATGTAGAAAAGCAACACTTGTTTGTTAATACATTCAACTTTTTGAATTATTTGTCTTTTTAACTGATTTTGCCTAATACAAGTTCTTGCTTTTATGCAGCTAGGAAGCGGGATTTGTGTTTTTGAAATACTAGGACTGTGGCTGTGTTGCCACACGATCAAGATTTGCGGGCATAATGCTAGCATTAGTTAAGGACTGAAAGAAAAAGATAGTTGTAGAGCAAAAATCACTTGAGAAAGCTCATAAACCCTCTGTCAATAAGGTGAACAAGTGCATTAAAAGCTAGTAGTTCCAAGGGACTTAGGATGAAAGGCAAAATTCTTCTAGCAGAAGCCAGACTGCTGTGCAACCTACTGCCTCTGTTGGGTCACAACAGAGCAACCTCTGCTCTGTGTCCACAGATAGGTATTTTATTCCACCCTTATGGTGCGTCTTGGTTTCAAAATGTCACAAGGTTCTGAGCACAGACTCTGGCTGTTAATGTTACTGATCATTCTAAGATTTCCCTACAAACACCCACTGTTGCACAGCAGGAAAAGCCTTTCCTCTTACATTTGGTAAATTAAATAATTTGAATAGCTTAGTGGAAATACCTAAACTCTCTTTCAGGTTTGGATGCTATAAGTGCTTTCTTTTTTCACTTCACCAAGGGTAAGTCCTACCTGACCAACTTACTGGCATTCTATGATGAAGTGATGTAGCACTGAATGGGCATGAACCCAGCTTGCACAGTTTGTGCGGTACTGAATTAAGTTTATTACAAAGAACACCAATTTAAATACAATGTTCAAACTGTAAAACGTGGCCTTTCAACCAATCACACCAAGGCACTCCACTGAATATGTGCGATAGAGTACTTGGGAGACCACAACTCCCAGAGTGCTATTTGACACCCTTAACATGAACCCCACAGAGTGACTCTATCAGTGATCGAGGGAAGGCCGCAGATGTCATTTATATGGACTTCTGTAAAAGCCTTTGACATGGTCTCCCATGAGGACTGTTAGATGGATAAGAAAGTGGTTGGACAGTCACACCCCTAAGATGGCTTAGGGGTGACCTAATTGTGGCCTTCCAGTACCTCAAGGGAGCCTACAAGAAAGATAGAGAGGGATTATTTACAAGAACACAAGAACAGGACAAGGAGAAATGGCTTCAAACTGAAAGAGGGTAGATTTAGATTAGACATTAGGAAGAAACTCTTTACTCTCAAGGTGGTGAGACACTGGAACAGATTGCCCAGAAAAGTTGTGGATGCCCCATCCCTGAAAGTGTTCAAGGCCAGGTTAGATGGAGCTCTGAACAGCCTGCTCTAGTGTAAGGTCTCCCTGAACTGAGCAAGGGGATTGGAACTAGATGATCTTTAAGGTCCCTTCCAACACACGCCATTCTGTGATTCTCTTCACCTTCCCTTCACTGATCTCTTCTTTCTGGTGACCAGTGACAAAACCCGAGGGAATGACCTGAAGTCATGCCAGGGGAGGTTTTGGTTGGATATCAGGAAAAGGTTTATCATCCAGAGTGGTTGAGCACTGGAACAGGGTCTCCAGGGAAGTGGTCACAGCACCAAGCCTGACAGAGTTCAAAAAATGTTTGGACAATGCTCTCAGGCACATGGTGTGATTCTTGGGGCTGTTCTGTACAGGGCTGGGAGCTGGATTTTTATGATTCTGATGGGTCCCTTCCAACTCAGGGTATTCTATGATTTCAAAAAATCTTGTATTTTTAGCTCTATATTTTTAACAAATTTAAGAAAAATAATGGTTTATGTTTTCTTCTTTCTACCTCAATGAATACAAATGAAACCTTAACATGAAAATATCTAAGTGGATTTTTTCAGTTATATTAGTGTGAACCCTGTGATTTAATTAACTTTGTTGCATACAATTGAATATGGTATTTGGTCCCAAATGCTCTCTCACAGATGATTTTGTGAACTCAATGTTAACCTTGCAAGGAAGAGAAGCATTGTACTTTTCTACTGGGAGAATCAGGAGACATTTTGAAAACCTTTTCTAATCAAGTTGACTAATATTATTAGAAAACCTATTTTCATCTGCCAGTCATTCCTTACATTTAAATTTTAAGCTCATTGAAGCATGTTTTGTTTTCTGTTGTGTGAGATACACAACACAGTGGGTCTTGCTCCATGGTGGGAACTTTTTCAGTATTATGTTACTAATGTAAGAGAAATAAGTACAGTGCTTATCTATTAGAATTATAAAATATTAATTATTTTATCATATTAATATATGTGAGATGAGGCATATCAATGCCCTATCACGGTTTTCAGTGCCATGTTTACCTACCTACTGCAGGTACACAGTTTGATATATAAAAAGAACTATTGTTTTTCATATTATAATGGTACAGACATCTTTGTACTTTGATAGTAAAAGGCCAAAAATTACTTGGCAGAGGGGGGAAAGCTTTCTTAACTTTTGTGGGAAAGCAAGTTGAAAGGAATTATCTTTAGTCCTGATATATGCCCATTTATCCCCCATGCCCATCTATTCCAGTAAAAGCTTTTCTGGTGTGTTTATTGAGGAAAATGCTGAGCTTTAAAAATGTACATTTAATGATTTCTGTAGCTTAGAGACTGACTTCTTTCTTCAGAGTAGACAAGATTAGATTAATGCAGAGGTTTTTTCTATTATTTTCTATCCATTTTCCCACTATTTCTTCCTTTTTTTTCCCCTAAGGTATTTGAAATAAAATGAATAATCAGCTGTTTGTGAGAGTGTTATTTAAAATCATTTATATTAATCACTGAGAGGCACAATGCACTTTGGGAGAAACATAATACAAACACATAACTATAATCATTAGCTACTGTTTGCTGCTTTTGAATGTTTTTTTTCTCGTCGAGTACCAAAGCATATTCTACAATTCTCATCCTTAAGATTATGAACAAATTGAATTATCCCCTTTTAATCTACAAAATTTGAGACAAGCCTTCTAACAAAAGAGAAGGAAGAGCTGGAGACTAATGTTTCTTAACTTTGATGGCCTAACTGTACCACACTCTTCTTATGGAGGTCAGAATAATTTGGTAGGACCATTTGTAGGCTTCCTTAAAAGTACAGTCTACATGTAATAGTCAACTAGAGGAGCAAGAGAAAAGAAGCAGAATTTACATATATGAGCAGAAGCTGATGATGAAACTGATGGTTCTAACATTATTTAATCTACTGAAGAAAGGCAGGAAACTCCAGATATTTCAAGAGACTGAATTTCTTATCCTGCATTAGTGTGATTTTCTGGAGCACGCAGCCAAGCTGTGAAAGAAGAGAGCAAAATACAGTTTTGATTAATCATCTCATGGTAAAGTCTGACCCTATGCATCAGTAACTTGTGATAACAAGTTAATTGCATATGCTAATCTAATTTGTGTTCACAGTCCTAGGATTTTAAAAGCATCCAGCTGATGTTCAGCTGTTACAAGTGTCAGCTGCTCTCAGGACAGTTATACTGCTTTTTTGGGGATTGGCTGGCGTATAAAAGCTGATCCCCGCATGGACAACAAAATTCTGTGCCTTTCTCTTCAGTCTAAATACCCCCCAGGAAGAGACAGCAGATGAAGTTTCTTCTTAGTTTGGGGAGAAACTCTGTAACATAAAAATAAATGAAAAAAAGGAAAGAGAGAGAGAGGAAAGGCATTGTACAAACTGGGAGAAGGGCTTGAGAACTGGTAGCACTACTGCATCTAGAGTAATGTGCTTGCTGCCTCTCTGCCAGGTAGACACAAGTAGCTCCAGGTGAGGTTTGTGGCTGCTTGCCTCATGATTTATTGCTCGCAGCACATCAGTGTGCAGGCTCCTTGTTCTGTCTCCTGAGCTATATGTTAGAATTAGTGCCTCTGGTGTTCCCCAACACCGGTGAACATCTGTAGAGAGGCAACGCTTTCCAAAATTTCAAATTCACATCTGGGATGCAAAAGACAGCTTCTTATTCCAATCTGTTTGTTTTTCTCTATCCTTAGCTTCAGGCAGAAGCTGTGGGTCTTGCAGAGTTAACAACCCTGATATGTACTCTACCTCCTTAGAAAAGTTAATTTGGTGTTTGACCCTGATTACTAATAGCTCTCGCAATGACTGGAAAGGTAGAATAATATTAACAGTGCTTTGTCAATTAAAACATGAAGACCTGTTCTAATACATCCAGAAACATTGTGGTGCCCTGTGTAAGAGGAATTTAATTTTTTTTCTATTTTCAATTACCCCTAAAGCCAAGGGCTCCTGAGTATTTTGGTACCTGAACTCCAAACTCTTGTATCACCTCCTCAGAGGCCTCAAAAAATTAAGGCCCTTCTGCAATTATTAGTCCCCAAGATAAATTTATTCAGTAGAATAGGAACATGCATTTTGGGTTGAAGATCATATTACATTGATTAGGCAAATACTGACTCAGACCCCTTCAAAGCTGTATATCAGAATTATATGATTAGCACACTTTCCTCTATCATGTCAACCTCTGACACATCCCCATGGGTTTCTGTGGAAATACTCAACTGCCAGTAGAAGAAGGTGAGGAGATTATTAGCATCCAACTATTTAGTTGTCCCAGTGTCTCATTTCTGGAACTTCTGTTGGCTGTTTGTTATATCACTTGAAAATTCTTGCAAGGACCTGAGCTCTCTGAATGGGCCCTGGACCCACTGCTGGGAGTCCAGGGAGCACTGGGAAATGGCATAGTTCTTTTCTGTGGATGAAACTCGTAGATTTTGTTCAGGGTCTTTTTCCTTCTCTGGAACTTGTGTAGCTATGCATTATTTGTTCTAGTTCAAAGAATTTCTGTGTAACACCCACCTTGGTATGTCGCTGTGGCAGGCACGGTGGAATTGCTTGGCAAAAACCAATTTGAATTAGGACATGTTGCTCCTGCCTTTTTCAGGTCTTTAGGTCTACATTGAGAAGAATTGTAGAACTCTGTGTCAGAGCTTGCAGAGGTGCAACCATGCTTGGAAACCTGTCAGATTGCATCACAGCTCCCTCATGGCCTCAGGGTCAGGCTTCTTTTGGGTTGAAACAAGGAGAGGTTGCTCAAAGATCTTGTTATGGCAGCAAGATAGGAGGTGGGTAGGGCGTGTGAAGATTTTTACCATTTCCTTTTTTGAGAGCTTGGCAAATGGTTAGAGTGTTTTTTTCTTCTGTATACACTAGGAGGATAATTGCTTTGTAATGTGGAAGTAAGTGTATGTGCTATGAGTGGGGTGTGTGTGATTAGGGATACTAGAAACAGTCCAGCCTTGGCAGCAAAGTAGTTTGGTAGTCTGGTAATTTCAAGGTAAATTTTAGCCTTCACAGAGCTCTGTGTTGACGTCTGTGCTATTTTTTTGCACCTAAGCTTATCTGCTGCTAGCTCTGAAGTGTCTATACATCCTATTAGTTTTAGGGTGATTACATGCCTATGTAATGCCAAGCTATGAAAAGTAGTTTTGGGCCTGGGGACAAGCTTCTTAGCTTGCCGTCTCTTTTCTTTGTTGGTACTGGTTCTGCTGCCTCCTACATATTGGCCTGGTTAGGTGGCAGGAAATGTACTTAGTAGCCTTGAGGGATTCAAGGCTTGGGATGAGAAGTGGAGACCTCAATGGTTCTGTGATTCTGTGATCACTTCCTTTGTGCGCTGTAGAAGTTGCCAATCTGCAGAAGAGCTATTCCAGGTGGGTCACCTCACCTGGCCTATCACGTCTTGGCAATACACTTGTCTAAGTGTTTCTAAGGTTGCAAACTCAAACAAAATGAATGAAGGCTGTGAATATACTAAAACATACTTCTGAATAAAAAGCTTCCTTTGTCTAGTGTAAGGCCCTACTGAGTGGAGCTTCAGGCCAAGATAAAGCTGTACCTTTGATCTTAGAGGTGTTGCTGGCTGCCTTAAGTTTTTCAGTTTGCATACAAGAGGTAGGTATCAGTATTGTAGACAGGAAAGAGCTGCTGGCTGGACTGCTCTATAAAGTCCTTTGATGCTGGAGGCTTTCCCTGTCCTTGGTCAGACTTCATCTGGCAAAACCTCTGGCAACTGGAGATGCTCTCCAGGAAGTTCTCCCTTGCATTCAGGAAGGAGCTTGCCTGAAGTCATGGTGTATAGTATAGTATAGTATCTACAGACTTGATTTATTGTTACTCTCATTTGCATATGAATTTGTGGACAATGTTGTAGAAAAGCTGATGAGTATTTCAAGTGTTAACAGATTTGTAGGATTTAATAGGTGAATGCCTACTGATCAAATGATTGGGGTTTTGTTGTTTGGGTTTTTTTTTAAATCTAAAGCAAGTGAATCCAAGCAAGCTGGGCAACAGCAATTTTCAAAGTAAGTGTGCTCCAGGAATACAATTTCTGGTGTCGCTTTTTCTGTTTGCATCACAAATATTGCAGTGAAAAATTCACTACTATGAAACTTGGGAATAGTGATTCCAGAGGCTATGTTACAGAGTATTCATAACAGGCAAAATTGATATTTGTAAGTGTAACCCTTTGTTTTGGGAAATCTGATTCCAGTTGTAATCCAATATTGCATGTTTCAGTTTTATAGATAGGAGAGAGGCAATTCAATTAGCCAGTAACAGTGTTCCATGTGATATGTGAACCCATCTAAACCAATTTGTATTTAAATACCCACAGCAACTGCTCATGGACTGATAAAGAATTATCTTTGACTGCTCTCAACAGATCATTTTGAATTATGAACATAGAACCACTCAAATTTTCTCATGAACAGCAAGACACAAATTGAACAAATTGAACATTATTGAATACAAAGAACTTACACAACATTTGTAAACAGTGGTGTATCCTAAGCAGTATCTCCTGCATCTGTTGTAGCAATATGTGGAGGTATTCATTAACAAACAGCCCATAGTAACTGGGACTCTAAATTTAAACTCTTCTTGAATTAGAGGAAGCAGTAAAGCAGATTTAGATTTCTTCCTGAAATGGGACACTTCAAAAACCTTGACATAAATGCAACAGGAACAAGTTTCTCCAAGCTCTGTAGTTCCTGGAGAGGACAGCCTGAAAGGTTTTGAAATTTGTATCAGTGAAATAGGTTCTTCTTCACTGATGCAAAAGAAATTCCACTGTATTAAAGGAGAAACACCCACATCCAAAACACCTGAATTTTTTTATTTAGATAATAAACCGCCACCTTCTACAAACCATTTTGCTCTCCTTTTCTATATTAGTTCCTTTAGTAAGTTATTTTTGAAAATATATATTAATATTGATCAGTTACCTTCCTCAATGAGCACATTTAGTTACCAGATGTAAACATGCAGCTAATAGCTCATGCTGTGCAGGTCTGCCAGTGCCTCCCAACCTTGACAATAAGCCTTAAGTGGACTGCAGGAAGGCTGTCAACGGTTTTCTGCTGAAGAGATACAGGCTGCAATCTACTGAATGCATCGTGTCTGAGTACCCTGAGCTTGCTCAGATTTATTTTTTCCTCTTAAGATCACGCTTTTATATAGACTGTTGAGAATCCTGATTTGGTATTCTGCTGACTACACCAATTTGTCATGAATGAGTGGTTTGGGCAGCTTAAAGAATCACTGTCAAAGATACTGACAAAAGCAAGTTTTAATATAAATTTGTGCAAGTGTGACAAAGTTCAATGACAAGGTTTGCTTTAATACTTACTATATAGATGAAACATAAAAAGGAAAATTGGCTTAAAATCACTTTAAAATGATTTGCATGGAGACAAAGGATGCAAGTGATAAGGGTGCAAAAGGGTAAGGAAGACTCTCCCGTGAGTCACAAGGCTCAGAAAGGACTCCCTTGCTAAACTTAGCCTCAGACCCCATCAACGTTTATATTTAAAGGGTTTAAGTAGCACTTCTTCAATTGACTAATTCAACATTTATAAAGTGATTCAATAGAATTGACTACAGCTGCAATAGTACCTTAATTATAGCTCCAAGACAACAGTACTTATACTATACTTGCTATAGAGTATTTAAATCAATTCACACACACACACACACAAAGAAGTATATACAAAGATATCTGTGAAATACCCATATTGAGTGCTTTGGCTTTTCTCAATGGATGAGGGTTGAGCCCTGAGGAGTGGGAGGACTTTATCAACCTAGCCTCTGTCATCAGCTTTGGGCAATTGTCCTCTAGCTGTCACAAATGTGAGAGTTTGCAAGCTCCAAGGGGTGTCCCACTCTGACAGAGATGCTGGCACATCCCACTGCAGTCCAGCTCAAAGGGCCTCACTTGGGTTGCCTATTTATAGGGTTGCAAGATGGTTTACTTTAGTCATCTGTAAAAGTTTTCATCCTCAGGTCAGTCATTACTCGAGTTTTCAAAACAATTACAATTTGTTTCCGATATAATTTCAAATTGTTTCCAAAACTCCAGCCACAAAGGCTGGGGACAGAGTGTCTGGAGAGCAGCCAGGCAGAAAAGGGTCTGGGAGTTTGGATTGACAGGAAGCTGAACATGAGCCAGCAGTGTGCACAGGTGACCAAGAAGGCCAATGGCATCCTGGCCTGGATCAGGAACAGTGTGGCCAACAGATCCAGGGAAGTGATTCTTCCTCTGTACTCAGCACTGGTGAGGCCACACCTGGAGTACTGTGTCCAATTCTGGGCCCCTCAGTTCAGGAAGGATATTGAGGGGCTGGAGCAGGTCCAGAGAAGAGCAACAAGGCTGGTGAAGGGACTCGAGGACAAGTCCTATGAGGAGAGGCTGAGGGAACTGGGGTTGTTCAGCCTGGAGAAGAGGAGGCTCAGGGGAGACCTCATCACTCTCTACAACTCCCTGACAGGAGGCTGTAGCCAGGTGGGGGTTGATCTCTTCTCCCAGGCAACCAGCAGTAGGACAAGAGGGCACAGACTTGAGCTGTGCTAGGGGACGTTTAGGTTGGATATTAGGAGGAAATTTTTTACAGAGAGAGTAATCAGACATTGGAATGGGCTGCCCAGGGAGGTGGTGGATTCACCATCTCTGGAGGTTTTTAAGATGAGACCAGATGTGGCACTTAGTGCCATGGTCTAGTAACCATGGCGGTGTTGGATCAAGGGTTGGACTTGATGATCTCAGAGGTCTTTTCCAACCTGGTTGATTCTAGGATTCTATGGTTCCCCTGGGGCTATAGTTCAGGGAGGAAAGTCCCAAGATTGTTACGGAATGACGGATTGTGCTCTTGTCTTTCACCTCAGTGATGTTCCCAGCTTAACCATGCAAATGTTCCTGGTGTGTCAAGGGATGCTTGGCCAGCCAACTTGTCACACAAAGGCCAATGCCCAGCAGGGATTCCTGAGGTTGTAGAGTATTCTGAGGAGGGGGTGGGGAGGAGAATGGACCACCACAAAGACTTGTCACAAGATATTGTAAAACTTCAAGAAATTAGTTTGAAGGTCTGTGTTTAAATATAGACATGTTTAACTCTTTTGGTTCTTTTGTTGTTTGGTGGGGGTTTTTTGTGTTTTGTTTTGATTTTGGTTTTTTTTAGATTTGGTTGTTGGTTTGTTTGTTTTTTTACTGCTTATTGTTGTTTTGTTTTGTTTTTTACAAGTTTAGCCAATGTCAAGAAAATGGCAGGGAAAACTGATGCTGAATATTCTGTCTCTGGCAATGTGAAAGTTAAACCTGTCCTCTACCGAGGGAACCTCCCTACAAAGTGGCAATTTAGGGAGCCATGAAATCTTTTCATCATATAAACATTTTAGAGACAGACGCCAACTGGAGCCTGGGCCAAAGTACTAGAAACTCTTATACCTGAGAAGGACTAATATTTCAGAAGATTTTCAAGATCAGAAGACCTTTCCTGATGATGTTGAATTGTAACTGTTTTGGAGTATTATTATGCCCCCTCAGTAGGAAGCTATCTCTGTATCTGTCTGTTCTCTTTAACTCACCTCTCAGCAAAAGTTAAGAATGTGAAATGAAAGTTGCAGTATAGACATGAGACTGCTACAGTGCTGCACAGCAATCCCCCAGAAGCATGTACTCTGTATGCAGGCTACTACTTTGAGCAGTCTTACTGGCACAAAATGAGGATGTCCTGATGTGCTCTATACTCAGTGAGGGGTGTCAGGAGGCCTATAAGGAATTTTATAGTGACCAGGACTCTTACTGAAAACATTTGTTCAGAAATAGTAATTCAAATGGAATTTACTGTCAGTCACAGCTTTTGCTGTGCTACTTGTTGAACTCTTGTGTAACCCTGCACATTTTTCTGGGCTGAGAAAGAGAGATGGATTTACACCATGTATCACTGTAATGTTCCGTTAAAGCAATGCTGTGATTGCAAGCATGGATTTCTTCATTTGTTGTACAGGAATATCCTATAACTTCAGAGTAGTATTACAGGAATGATGAGGGTGTTTTTGACACCCCTAACCCACCAAAATATAGTGAGATGATTATAAGTGGATTATTTGTCCAAGAGGCCATATCATAAAACACTTAGGAAAGTGAAATTGTGTCACTGAAGATACAAGTGTGAGGAAGTCACCATTGCTTTCTTGATATTTGTCAACCAGGGATCACAAAAGTTATATGAAGATGATTTATGATGCTGTAGTGTTATATACAGCTTTTTCAAACTTATACTCTACATTTAAAACCAATAAATTCATCTCACTACAAACTTATATTGTTCAAACTTGTATTGATGTTTGTCAACACTGAATTTGTAATAGCCATAGTTAGAAAAGACAGATTATTTAACAAGTATACATTTTCTCTATGTATGTTCCTCAAAAGTTGTGCATGAGCAGACAGAGGATTTCACAGCATGCATTTATAATACATCACCACCAGGTTAATATGCTTAGGGTCATTTTTTTCTGTGTGTGTGCCTATCCTGGATCTTCTCAACAGAGTTGTTAAACACCTTGTGAAGGTTTTTAAGTACTTAAAGCAGATTAATTAAGGGGAAAAAAAATTAAAAAATATTTTATAGGCATTGCATGACACTCGCTGGATTACTACACACTTAAAAAAAGAAGAAAGGAAAAGTGAAAGTACAACAATGGCATGATGAAAACCAGCTGTTTCTTTTGGGAACACAGACTGTTTAAAAGCATGGATGTACATTTAAAAGGAAAGTCATAAGTGAGCAAAGCTCTTTGCTTCAGTGGATTTAAGATCAGGCCTTGGATAGGAAAAGTGTGAGTCTGGAATTGTGATACATTTTTATCAGAGTACAATACTCTGTGACCAGGTTCTTCAGTTATTCCATGCAGGGAGGGTTTAATGTACCACGTTCACATATTTGAGGATATTTTACCTTTTGCAGGATTTTGATTTAGTAAGTGATACCACAGTGCACTGAAATCACAATACAAATACAAATTACACTTAGCAGAATATAGCAATTGACGATACAGATGAATCACAATACAAACATGATTCTTGTTACTGGTCTCTTATGATATGCTCACTGTCACAATGCTGATCATCCCCAGTCACTGAGAAGGAGTGTGAACTAAAGCCAGCTCCAGCCTTTCTCTCTTCAAACTTCTCTTTGTTAGTTGCTCAGCTTTGGTACTGTGTTGGGTTCAGCCAGATCTTACTGCCCTGTGCTGGTTTGGCTAATGCAGGAAGACATTCACACTCATCTGCTTATGTTTTGATTAACTGCTTGAGAACAAACAATCACACAACCAGCTTATCCAGGCAACTGACACAGTCATTTAACTAAAACAAAGTTTGCTCTCTGGTCCCTTTTTTATTACATTCAGCTTTCTTTGCACTTTGCAAAATCCACTGATGGTCAGTGGATTTTGGCTGAATTCGATGGGAAAGTGTCTAGGTAATAATGCCTAGCATGTTTTCAGATGCAGGCAGAGGAGTATTTTTACATACATCAACCTATGGAAAATTTGTGAAAATAGCCCAAATATTTTTTTTTCCTGGTGAAGGTTTCTCATACTGAAACATGTTACTTTATCTTCTGCAGAGAAGAGTCCATTGCCACAGTGGTATTTTTCTTATATATGAATCTCCAGTTTAAAACCTTTTGGCCTTTCTCAAGTCAATCAGGTAGGTTCTGTTAAGGTGGCTGGAGGCAGACCTTACACTTAACACTGAGATACAAAGCTAGAGGACATTTATCAAAGCAGTACATCCTACTGGAAGTACACATTCCATTGGAGTATAATGTTCAAAAATATGGAAACTTTGGTAGAATTTAACTTAGTCTTTTGGTCATGCTCTCATGTTTAATAAAAACATTTTTCTTATATATTTGAAAAATTGTACTGTTGCAGACAGAGCTGAACTTCATTTGCTTGCATTTTGTCTATTTGCCTGGGAATGGGGCTAAACTGTAAATTTAATAGACTTGGGGCTCATTAGACATTTTTTATCAAATCTCATGTAATTTTGTTACTGTAGAATTAATACACTCATAATAGAAAACATCGTACATTTCAGCTTCAATAAGTAAAGAGGCCAGTTACACTTCAGTAAGTGAGACATAAATGCCACAGGTCAGATGCAACTGAAACAATGTTTTTTATGCCGTTGGCTTATTTTGGATAAGCCCTACAGACATTGTTGTGTATAAGGTGCAATTGTGCTTTTGGACTGAGGCATATGCATGTCTTCGAATTCCTCTTTCTCTCCAAAGCAAAAAAGTAAGTGATACATAAAAGTGTCACAACATTTATAGCTGGGATTTGTCAGCGGAATCTGTTTTGCTTTCCCGTGGTATGAATATCTAGTCCCAAAGTAGGAGACGATTGTCCAGTGCTGTCCTTCTAGCAGCTGCCACCATGAAATGTTTAGGAATAAACATCTGCTGAAGTGTGCAGTGAACTGATGAGACTTGAGGCTGTGGAGACGGTCTTGGAATTCCTCTGTGAATAACCATTAAAATTCAAGTCCCTCGGAGGTGCTCTTTTCTTGTGGCTGGCATGCGTGCTGTCTCCATCGTTAGTGTCAAACACCACTGTCATGCTGGACTCCATTCTGGACACAGCATATAGGCTGCTTTGCCGGGTGGGGTGGAACCGGGCTGCCTTGAGCTCTAGCTCCTCATAGCTGGACAATTCAATGAAGGGGCACCAGCGGAAAGCTCGCTTGAAGCCAGCTCGGAACCTAGGAGGAAAGATGCTTGATGAAAGCCTGTGCTTATGAGACCCAGCCACATGCCTCCATCTGAAAACATAACTGTGCTGGCAGGACACTGATTCTGCTAGTTACCCTGTCCCTAGTCCTGGATGTGGTGAAGTCAGTGGGAGTTTCCTAGACTAAAGTCTGAGTAAGGTAAAAAAAGATACTGGTAACAGCTTTCAGTTTCTGATTTTCTATATGCTTTACCTGCATTTCAACATTGGTATTTCCTTGATAATGGATTTCCTGTCTTTTGCCCATGCCTAATTAAACAAACACCAACTTTCATAGAACTGTCTTCATAGAAATTGTTTTGGTTTGACCTCTGATGAAATCTGCACCTACATTTTCATCTTTTTTCATCGAGAAACTTCATAATATTCTTTTCTCTAAAATACCATCCCAGTTTCCAGATTCCAACATCCCTTCTCTGTTTCCCTCTTAGCAGAGATGCTTACACGGGAGTGATGTAATGACTAATAATTGTTCATTTAAAATATTTAGAACATAATTTTTAATAATTAAAGAGGATCCTAGAAAGTTGAAATTTGACTGTGAACAATGTACAAATGGGAATTTTGAGGCTTTAGTGCATTAGTGCTTGCAATATTCGTACAGTGTTATTTTCTTTCAATGCAGAGGCAGAGGTTTACTTAAAGACTATCATTACTTTTTGTGTGTAGAAGTTTAATATATTAGAAAACCAATTCCCTGCATATTTATGTGTAAGTGGAAAAAGAACACCTTTTCACCTAGACCTAAAGCTTATCAGACTTTCTCCCTTGTCTTGCTTTTCTTGTTTTGTTTCAGTAATCAGCTGTGTTGTTTATCCTGTCTGTAAGGTTTTTGGAGCAATGGTTCAAATACCGCAGTGATGACTGCAAATAAAAATTCAGATTAAATTTTCAGTGAAAATTGACTGATCTTACAGGAGTAACTTTCTTTCCTCCTTGATTTTTTTCAGTTTGCCATGGGGTTCTTGCATGATGACAGACAAGCATGTAGCTTGCTCTTCGGCATTGCTCTGTTTACATGCAGTTCACATTATGGAAAGATATTGAAAGAACCTCTGATGGCAATAGATTTAGTGAAGGGAATTGTAAAACCTAAACATGTTTAAACTGTATTACTTTTCTTGGCTACTTCCATCCTCTTTCTAATTCAGGGCATGTTTTTTCCTCATCTTGAAAAAATGTCTCTTTATCTAGATATGTAAGTAATATCCTAATTAGCCCCGAAGATGAGGCTGGTGATAGGTGTTATAACTCTGTCTGATACTAGATCCAGCAGAAGTAACAATACTGCATGAATTGATCTGACTCCCAGCAACAAGCTCTATTTTCCTACTAAATGAAAAGGAAGCAGATGTTCCGGCTTCTTGATTTCAATATGGAACTTAATTATAAGAAAACTGTCAACAGTATTTCATTCTTGCATTAAATTCTGAACAGGGCGACCTTTAGTGTTTCTCAAAATTATTAGTTTTTCTTTGGTTGTATTCTTTAATCCAGATATTTAATTTTGCAGTGTATGACTGTCAGTGTAAGCCACATCAGAGATACTAATTTTTTATTAATAGCTTATTTTGTAACAGTGTCATAAAAACTTTTTGAAGAAAATAGAATTGTTTTAGAAGTTTTATGGTAGTAATTGGGAAAATATGAGGTCTCATCCTGCTTTGCCTTTGATTTTGCACACGCTGGAGACTGAAATTTGCTTTCTGTTGAAATTACTGGGAAATATGCCATTTGAGTAAGGGTTTTTTCTGGCATGCTAAAACTTTACCTCTTCTTTAAACAGTTATAAATTATCAAAAGGGGCAGAAGGCTGTATGAAATCAGGCATTACCTTGCCTTTTTAAAAGATCATGACCGTTAATTATCATGGGTTATCTGGGAGGAAGACTGCAGTGTTTTTACACCAATAACATCTTGTCAGGATTTGTTCGCTTCATTTCAAATTACACTCCTTTTGTCAAGTATTGCATGATCCTAAGGGGTTTTTAGAAATAGTTTGCAAAACTGGTATGAAGCTTGTCAGTAATTAAACTTGACACTGGCTGCTAATTCAAAAGAGATTTAAAATAATATTTAAGATGACTTATTACTTATTAATGTGAATAATGATTCATATTAACTGAATTTGTGAAATGACTTGTTGTTCTTGGTGATGTTTGTCAAGTAATACTGGAAGAAATACTGAAGAACGGGACAGCCAGGATGATATTTGTTTAGATTCTGGTCCAACAAGCTGAAATGAAAAACATGAGTTCATTCTGCAATGCAGTAGTTTCATACTAGCAAATATCTGTGAAATCTCATCAAACTCAACAGGTGCAGTGCCTTTGAAATTCAGAGCATAATGCGTTGCTGTCAAACAGTACTGTAATTTAGGTGTTGAGTAATGAGAATGTAAATATTTGTTTTATTAGCCTGTTGCGCATCTCAGAGCATGGTCGAAATCTAATGGTGAGGTATACAAAACACAGTAAATCACATTCTATATTATATCCTTCCAGCATTGCAAAACAAAATTAGAGCTACAATTAGTTAGTGAACATACAGATTGCACTTTATATCACTACTGACTGTCTTTACCTTGTTATTTTAATGTTTTGCAAACCAAAATATATTAAAATGCTATAGATTTTTGAATTTTGCATATGGAAATAGGAAGGGGTGGGTTCAGAAAACTGAATTTTGCTCTGAAATTTAAATAGGCCAAAGTATTTACTGGAAGCACACCTTTGGGTTTTTTTGGTATTCATTTCAAGTAGAAACCTAAAGAAAGTTTTTTTGCATTTTGTTTTCTTTCCAACTAACTGAAAACTATTCAAGGGAATATTCTTCATCTTTTATCCCATTTAAACCATTTATATTCTCATTGAAGTTATGCACATCATTTCATAATTAGCTCTTACCTCTTATTAAGACAGCAGTAGATAATGGGATTGTACATTGTAGAGCTCATGGCAAGCCAAAAGCTGGCTAAATAGATTTGCTGAATGTATTTCCACCGGTTTAATTGTTGATAGATACCAGTGACTATGAAGTAAATGTGGTAGGGCAGCCAGCAGATGGCAAATGTCAGCACAACCACAATCATCATTTTTACCACCTGAAAGAAAGAAGTAATAATGATATTTAGCCTTTTTTATTTGGATTAGCATTTCAACATCCATTAAAAATGTTCTTGCAATTGATTATTAGAGTTAGTCAAAGAAAAGATGAATATGTTTTTATATGATTTCCCTTTTAATCTGACTCTCTTAATTATTTTTTTCTTGGCTGGAGATCCTCTTTTTCCTAAGAAAAATAACGTGAACATCTTCTCTAATTTTCTTTGTATTGATTCTTACAAGTAATATATTTGCTACCTATATTTGGCTATCTAAAATATCACTTTCTTTCTGTACATCTCATCACGGAATAAGTTTACAGGGTGTTTTATTTGGACACCTTGTTTTGGCCTTTATTGACCCTGATGTCTTTTGCTGCTGTGGTCAGCAAGTATATTTCTTGTCCCCAATTATTAGATATGATTTGAGTAACACTAGGTTGTAGGAAATGAGCAACTGCAGTATCCTGTCTAATTTCAGATGCTAACAATTCCCTTGGCTGGTGATCCTAATTTGTTGTTTTCTGCAGTCATCATAACATCTGTTAGCTACCATAGTTTCCATTAAGCACAAATGAAGACAAGCTCTGCTTTGTGCAGGAAACACATGAAGAAAACTTACAAGTCATGTAAAATTTTCACTCCTGTCTTTCCCTCTTCAGCTGTGTCAAGTACTAGCCCAGCTACCATTTTCAGCACAGTATGTCACACATTTACACCAGGGGTTTTCTTTTTGTGGCTAAAATGAAACCAGACATGCTGGATCTGTGCTGGGAGGTCTTTTGTTCATTTTTATTGTGAATACTGAGGAATAACAGGGATCTCTATGAACAGTTTCTTTATTTTCTCTGTAAAAAATGCCGTTTCCTACTGTTTCTAGTTTTACCAGAGGGAAAAAACCAAAGAGCTAAAATTTCCCATACTTACATATCTTTGGTTAATTTTTTTATAACATTTCAACTGACATAATTACATCATTTTACATATAAATGTTATGGTACCCTCCTTAACTCATATTACACCTTCCTATAAGAAAAATAAAGCAATTTTTCATTTAATATCTGGTCCCAGTTAACATCTTTCCTGTTGGCTGGGACTGTACTGTACAAGATTTTGCTTATGGGAATACTTATTATTGCTAATATATCTATTGATCGTTGCTACCATGTACAAAAGGGACATCTGACCCCACATACAACATTTTTAATATTCGGTTCTTCTAAAGCACTTTTCATCAGTTAACTGGAAATCATTGCAGAAGAAAGATTGGTATTATTATAAAAGAAGACAACACACTAAAACATAGTGTCACTTTCACCTTTGGTAAGTGTACATCTGTGTGTCTATATGTAGGCATAAATAGAAGTTTATGGGACTGTATAAGCAATTTTTTGTGGTCAGGGAAAAGGTTGTGACTGTATATGAACAGATATTTCTGGACTAAACCATGTATTAAAATGAAACCATAAAAATATGTTGTCAAATCACAGTCTATCATTAAACGACATCTCTTTTTCACTGGTTTGGACATAACTTCCACTATTCTTCTGCTGTGGATTTACACTTGTGCCTTGCACACATTTTACAGGTAGAAGACTTAACTCTATAGTTTTGCTACAATACTTAACTTCTGCATCCATCGATTTATAAGTGCACTTTGCTGGTTGCTGTTTTTACAGATATGCCAGGAATGATAAGTATTGCCTCAACATTGTCCAAGACTTCAATAATTCCAGAACACTTGAGAGCCTAATGACTTACCTTGTTATTTAATTAGCAAATCTAGCAGTACCAGCTGTCCATGTAAAATTATTCCTAGAATTATTCATAATTGGAATATCATAGGTACTAAATGAAAGGATTTTTGTCTCCAAATTTTCAAAGTATAGACAGGGGAATCTGTGTTTACACTGAACATTTCGTCTGTGCAGTGCTTGAGAACCAAAACAGTAGAGCTTCCCAGCAAATAATGTAGCTTAATCCTGTTGAACACTGTGTCACTCATGCCCCAGAGAGGTTAGAAATCACAGTAAGCGTGTAGGTTGCCAGTTTGGCATACTCAGTTGTGTTAACAACATTTTCCAAAAGAAGGTTGGTTGTCTTTTTTCTAACATCCAAATTCTTATTGGCTAGTTTTCCATGTTATATTGAAGGGCAAGGCAAGCAGTACTTCAAGAGTAACTTAAAGGTCTCCTAAAGCTAATAACCTTCACAACCTGCACAAAAAATTGCATTTTGATTTCAACTGCTGCAAAAATTAACCCCAAATGAATGAAGTTTTGTGTTAAATTACTACTAAATGTAGTATTTCAGGTTTTCTTCAAGGAACCAGAAATCCCAAAATAACTTTTTACGCTACAAGGAAAATCCATATTTTTTTGCTCACAATTTTAGGTAATTTGATTTTAGTTTTAAATATTTTAACTTTTTCTTAAGTTTTGAAATGCAAAATACCAAATCACCCACAGAAGATCACATCTTTTCCTGCAAGATTACAGTTTTGTTTAAAACAAAACACTCATCTTTAAAAACAGTGAGATTAGTGTAAGATTTTCGTGTTGCTATTTCTGTCTGGAAATCCATGATTAAATATTGTCATCATCATCCTGAAAGCAGAAATTTCTGAAGCAAATAGTTACACTAGATGTCAAGCAAAAGATGATTTTAGATGGCCATTAGTGTTTGATTTAATTTGTGAAATAACAAGTCACTTGAATGACAGATGGTGAAGCACATTATTTCTTAATCATTCAGATTTGCAGCTGTTTTTCATAAATATCGAAAAATATCTAAAATTTACTGTATCATTTTTCTCTCAGGTAAGGATGTATAAGTCTGCATTCCACTGTTGTGAATGGTAATGTACTGATAAATGTATGTTAAAGGGAAGACGTAAGATGGGGTTTAATGTGAAAAATGCTTTTTCCTGGAACAAAAAAGTGTGAATTTTTCCAGTAAAAGGGGACATTTAAAAAAAGTCAAAGTTAAGTTGTCATTCTTTTGAATATTCATGTAGTACAATGCACTCTGACGTATTTCCTTAGGAGAAGATAAGTGAGATGTTGCAAGTCTGTGTAGCTTAACATTGTTTGAAACACAGGGCAATTAGAGTTAAATTTGAAGTTAAATGCACAAGTTATGAGAGGAATCAAAAAACCCCAATCTGTTCTCATTTCATCGTCTAAGAATGACTATGTATTGGTGGAAATGAAAGAAAAAAATAATAAGAGAAAGCTGAAAAGGAGGGAGTTTATTCCCAATGTCCTTTTCTCTTTCAGAGACAGGCACACACAGTGTTCAAGGCCATACCTTGCAGTTTATGGCTGCAGTTCTTGTCCGTAACCTTGGTCTTTCTAGTATTGTTTCATTTCTTGATTATATCAATAACTATGAACAGAAAGTGATGTCAAGGTCTATAAACCCAGGGCACCTTGAATTTCTTTGGTATAAATCCTGAATAACAAGTGCCAGTAAACCATTAAACTCAGTTAGAACATAGGGAAAAGAAGTGAAACAGGCTAAGTATGAATTTGCCACAAAAACCTGCTTGTCTTTTCCCAGTACATTGTGATGTTTCACTAAAAAGCCTCCAGTGACACTTCTCAGGTTCGACTGCAGAGTATAAAAGACAGCTTCGATGTTGGGGTTGCTTTTTGACTATTTAAACCTGTGGCTCTGAAAAAAAAAAAAAAGTCCTTTTTAATAGGCCTGTTCTGCTTTACTTTTTTGAGATATTACTGTTTTTCAATTACTTTCCCTCTGTTCTGTGTCCCATAGAATTCGTTAATAAGGGTTTGCTTCTTGTGCATTAGGAAACATTTGTAAAGCAAGCAAAGAAGAAAACTACTGAATTCACTTGATTAGCTTCAAGTATAGCTGTTACTGCCACCATTTCACTATATAGCTTTCCAAAATGTGAATTGCAGTGAAAATCATCAACCTGTGTCCCAGTGGCACCATTTTCTCCTGGTGTTCTGTTCAATCTCCCTTTGTGGGCAGCATAGCTGGAGGAAAGAGGGTTTTTTTCTGTTCCAGGCAGTACTTCTGTTAAAATGAATTGTACTGAGTCTCTCAGTTGTGCAATCTTTATGCAAGTCTTGAGGCTAGATTTGTAATAAGATAGAAAATCAGATTATTTATTTTATATATTGTTTTTCATCAATGTGTTCTGCTGCCTATGTCTAAGAAAAACTATTTCTAGGAAAAAAGCGTTAATTTATGTGCTTTGTAGTCTTGTCCATTCCTTTAAATCTTTCCTGTCCAAGTAAAGAAGCATTCTGTCGTTAATGAATGGTATGTAATGAAAAAAAACATATTTAAAAGAGCAAAACAGATGTAAGTACATTGGAATTGGAGTTTAGAGGTTTGCCTTTGCTGTGAAACATTAGAAGCAGTAAAAGTGAAAAGGAACTAACAGATTCTGCTACACTCTAAAGAAGCAGAAAATACATTTTTTTTCCATCCTGTTTTTATTTTGAATGAAGAGTAGCTAGAAAAAGAGTCTGATTTAGATGTAGCATTGAGAGCAGCTCTTGAAAGATCAGGAATAAAATATATTTTTCTGAGAGACTCAGTTGCTTCTTGAGGAACATAGCAATTCACATTCCACGGCACTGATTTATCATCAATAGCTAAGACTTGGGCTACACAATCGTTTCCTTTTCAGTCTTCTCTGCAGCTCCTTATTGCCTTTCTGAGTCATCTTTGGTAGTGCTGCTTCTACAAGGTCAGTAATTTATCTTCTGATTTCACTTGCACCGATATCACACAGTACAACTTCATTAGTTTCAGAACTTTTACTCCTAGGTGTTATGCATATGTAAATGAGAACTAAATCGTTTAAGAACTCACGCAGTGTAATAATGTCTTCGTTGACCCACTCATGGATATTATTTGTTCATGAATACGACTTAAACACAGTTCACAGATAACCTCTGGGACTCATAACATGTTCCTCTTTCTGCTCTGTGCTCTTTTGGGAGAAGTAAAATACCAAACTAAAATTACAAAAGGTGTTTCTCCTGACATGTAAATTCACTTCCCAGTCCTGGGCACATACATGCCACTTGTGCACTGAGCACCAGAGAGAAGGGAACAGCAATATGTCTTTGCTTCTCCACAGTGCTTATTTGGAGTAAATTGTCTATCTTTTGCAAGCAGATTGGGATGCAAATATGACTCTACTGGCATTTTTACAGAGATAGGACTGATTTCTGAGATACTTTGACAAGCTCAGGGATTTTCTGTTCTCTTTTAGCCTATAGAAAGGACATATTCTTAATAGCTGAAGGAGATGCACATTAGGGAGGAGAAAGAATGGGAGAACTTGAAAGTCTTTCAGTCAGGTAAGTTCTTTGTCAATTCCAATTCTCAAAATAGTTTTATTCTTCTGACTCATGTTTTCCATCTGTTTTTCTCAGTTGTTGAAATAAAGAAACTGCTTTTCATTTCAGTTTGCATAATCCCTTGTTGCAGGCAGAATTCACAATCACTTGTTATTTAAGCTGTAAAGTTCAAAAAAGATACTACGTTCTAGTATGAAGTAGCTTTGAATCAGATTGCTGTCTTACAAATGCTAAAATGTGGGGTCCCCCCCAAATCAAAGCAATTCTGACATTTTTTATGAATAGCCTTAGCCACTACAGTTTTTAAATTATGTTTTCCCAAAGTTGCATAGAACACAGGTTTGGCAGTGACTTTGAGATTCTCTTAACATGTCAAGAAATATCTGTCCCATTGCAGAAAATGGGTAATTTTTTTTCTCAGAGTTTTATTTTTGTTGAGAATACATGATTTTTACAAGCATCTGATAGGGGGTGAGGAGGAAAACTTTCCACAAGTCTTATGTTACCTTTTCTGAAAAGAGATGTCTCAGTTCCTCACAAGAGATTGTTGGATATTAGGCAATATGTTGATGTCTGCTGCTCAGACTAAGAGCTTTTTTCTCTAAGTCAGAGAACAAGTAAAGGTAGATGGCCTTGTATCATTGGTCTTCAGAATTAAGTAGCATAAACTTCTAATGTTCTTTAGAAAGCAACTCTGAGTGGCTGTTGTGGGATTGGCATCACTGGACATGGTTTTCCACCTGAGATCTAGTTCTGAAAAAAAAATGAAAAAGCTGATCTAGTGCTTTTATATTTAAAATCCACACCATCACTTATTTTACAGTACTTTCCTTCCTGACCTAGAAAGAGTGATGGAGCACACTTCACTTCCATGCTCCAACCAAATATGAGACTTGGCGTGTAGGAAACAAACCAATCATATCTTCTTTTTTTTACCAATAGGGATAGTTGATTCTGAAGTCCACTTTCTGACACAGTTCTGAAAATGCTGTGGGACCTTTAATCCTCATTGAAGGCTCTCCCAGAATCTGGCCAATGTTTTAAGACTCCATCTGAGGGAATGGCTCTAGTGAATGCTTTCTTTCAGAAACTAGATCTTATGTATTTGACAGTGCAATAAACAATTAAGGCTATGATGAATTATGCCAGTGAATTATGCAAAAGTTCCATACCATCCTACACGTGGTTTACTTTATATGGGCTCCTAATAATGGGAACTGTCCTCCTGAACCTAAAATAAGTACCTTTGGTTATCTTCCAAATAGATCACAGGCTCTTATTTCTATATAGTCTATATGGAAAGACTACAGTATTTTTGGATTGTTTTATTTTCAATTTATTCACCTAGGGGAATTAAATCAAGGATTTATATAATTAGAAATCATTTGAATGTTTACTATATCTCTCTATAATTTTGGCACAAGGACATCATGGGAAGGAATGAAGATTATTTAATACAATGATTGAAAAACCTCTTTTTTCTCTTTTCTGTTGATAGGAATAAAACTATGAATTATTCCTAGAATGTACTTGTTTAAAATGCATGGCAAAATTCTGTTGAAAAAAGCACAGTTAAGCTATTTTTTATTGCCTTTGTAATTATGCATTTGCAATGGTAGTAGCTTGTTCCTTTTCAAAGGTTGAAGAAAAAGTATTTTTTACCACCTAAAAAAAGCAAAAAAAAATTAATATTGTCGCTCAGTCTATTTTCATTTTAATTGAGTTCAAAGAAAACTGTTGACGTCAGTGATGTTGAGGTTTATATTTTGCATTTGATATGCCTAGTTTATTTTTGTTATTCCACAACTGACTGTAAAAGGTTATGAATTTATTAGGAGAAGTAGACTTGTAACTCACAGAACATATTGGAAATATTTAGTCAATAAAAGGTATATGCGCTGGTCAATTTTAGCTAAAAAGTATCAGGAATGTTATTATCCTGGCAGCATCTGCTGTTTCTGCTTTTGTGCAGACACTTTAGCATTGGTTCAAGTCTTAAAGTATCCACATGACTTGGGCATAATGGTCAACACACTGGTTGTCACTGCAGTGGTTTGATACTCCTGTGGAATAAGACAGAAGCTGCCCCATGCCAGAGCGGCTGAAACTGTTTCCTGGCAAACCCGCTCTAAAACCTGGAGAAATCGGGAACTATTTCTATTCAACCCAGAAAATGAGTAATGAAATAAAGGTGCTTTGAATAGGTTATTTACAGTGTTGCAGTACAGAAACTTCTAAAGTATTAAGCACTTGAGTTAAAGGAATGAATTTGTTAGGTGAGGGTATTAATAGACATAATACAGACAATCCTCTGTGTGTTGGTGGTAATTTTCATCTGCTTCTAAGAAAAGCACATTTGGAATATTGCAGGTTCTCTGTGGTTCAGCTCCTGTCACCATTCGTGGTGTCTCTAGGTTGTTTTCCCTGGTTTCTTCTTTGTAAGTTTATGTAGAAGGAGGAGGTAAATGAGATCTCTCACACTAAATCTTAAGGCAGTAGTCACATGGACTTCTACTTTAACTCAAAAAAAAGAACTACGCTGAAGTTATGTTTTGTTTTTACCTGTAATGAATGTAAAAATCTGTAAGTGCAATACTGGAACTGCAGTTCTGTTCTGCTGAATATACAGGTCTTGGCTCTGCAGTCCTCCAAAATGACAGATCTGCATCAGCTTTCCTGGGGTTTTCACCACACAGATGCTGGGCACTATTCCAGAAAGCTCAACAGACTCAAAATGCATGCTGAAATTAATTTTTTCTTGACTTCCCTACAGGGAGTCAATGAGGAAGGGGCTTCTTATGTGCTCTCTCTTATCTGTGTATGTGAGTATATTTATTTATTTATTTATTTATTTATGCACCCATACACATGCAAGACTATAAATTTGGTCCTAATTTAGGATAGGTAATGGGATAACTTTGCCAACAGATGGATGAGACAACAGAAGACCTTTTGAAGTTTCCAAAGTTTATTTGTATGCTGGTGAAAAAATTTGCATACAACTTAAAGAACACACTTTGTCCTGAATGTGGGATTTTAAGGTTATCTGTATGGAGGATCAGGTCCCAAACTTGTTCTACACAGAGAAAGTGAAGTCTGTCTTAAAAAAACCCAACTCCATAGTTTTAAACATGGAGATCATAATCTCCATGCTGAATGTGCAAATTTTGAAAAAGAAACGTTTGGTTTCATTTGTCTTTCTGGTAGGTATCTTGGTTTTATTATTTTAACATTTATAGTTCAATTCAGCAATGCATTTGAAAACACACTGAGTTCACTAATATTGGAGTGAAACATTGTTACTTCCATTCTTAAAAATATGAGGCATTACTAAGCAGAAATTTTTGCCCTATGACTGTGCCTAGACTTAATATTTCACATCAATTTTCTGCCGCAAGTGGTCAGAAATATAGAATTACCAAGGGGAAACATCACAGAAATTCTAAGTGCACAATTCTGAGCCTAATCACTGACCATGCAGAACCAATTTCTTAAATCTGCCCCTGACCTGGAGTTGCTGCCAGCTGTTCAATAAAAAAAATTTGACCAGAAAACTTGCATCAGTCTGTCAGTAAATACTTAAACTGCCAAGTTTTATGCACAGTATAAAGCCATGTTTAGAATTTACTGTGTTTTACTCCCCTGTGGTTGCTGCTTGAAGCACGGACGATAAATGTGGAGTGATGTGTTCACAGTTCATAGCGGAGTTTTAGGAAAACTTGGGACAGTGAATGGAAGACGCCACTGTTGCTGAGTATGCTGTAGCTATTTGGTAGATAGAGACAGAGCAGGGCAGCTTCCAGTAATTTTGTTAGATTTCACTGAGTTAATCCTGTTCAAAAATGATCAGGAGGTCTGACTTTATTTTTACTTAAATAGGACAACTTGTTCAAAATGTGGGAAATTATTATAAAGAGAACAAATTCATGGGGGAAGAAATCCTAAAGAGGAGAACAGATGAACCCCCGGTTTTGTGAGTTTTTTCCCCTGAAATTCCAAGCTGACAAAATAGATCTTTAAAAAATATTTTGGATTTAACATGCAATGATAATAATCCCCAGTATCTCATGTCCCAGACTTCTGAGGCAACTTCTATGCATGGGAAAAGTAAGACTACGAAATGAAAATTATGATACACCACATTAAAAATTACTTTGATTATTCTCTACCTTGTCAGTAGGTTTTTGATCCATGTACTCAGTAATGGAAAGGGTTTAACAGAACTTTTTAAAACTTAAAACAAACTTTTCTTGTTTTTTTTCTTATGCTTTCTTGTCCATCTGGAAAAAAAGCCTCTGTGTGTGTATGTATTTAGGAAGGGGGTCATACATTGTAATTAATGTGTTATTTGTGCAAGAATTTAATTATTGGTAAATAAAAATGTCCAAATCAGACTTTCCAGTCAATACTTTATATTCTTCCTGAGATTTTTAATAATCGTGGGAATGTATTACTGATCAAAAGGGAAAAGATCTCTTCTTCTGCTAGTATTTTCAGCAGACAGATATTCATATGATATTCTGACCCTCATTACCCTTTTGAAGCTTTAGTTAAGCTTATGAGAAAATAAGGTAAAAAACCCCCAACCTATTCTGCAAACTTTTAGCTGTAATAGCAATTACTTGGAAGTAGTGACTTTGACTGTTGTGTTAATACCGATCTGGTGAGTCTGGCAGGGTATGGGACAAATGCTCAAAATGTTAGTGGAACACTAACATTTGTAGTCTGGTCCAATAACCTATTTCATGACCAGTGCTCACGCACGCAGAGCCATAGAGAAGAACAGCAGACAGGATAACCATCAGTGCCTCATAGAAAGCATGCTAAAAAGTATGCCACGTCCCCTTGTGTAACTGCATCTACAGTGTTACAAAACCAGCTTTAGGCTTGTGTAACAGTTTGTGAAGTCAGGCTCTAGCTTTACTAGGGTTGGTTTGCATTTGCCATATTAGCAAAGCTATTTCATACTTCCCATAAATTGTCAGAGTTAAGGCTATCATAGTGAAATGTGCCCTGAAGCAGAATCAGAGGAAACCTATCTTTAGTTATTTATGTTTGTAAGTAATTTTACCTGTGGCATTTCACTGCTGAGCATGATTTGGGAACCACTTTACACTGGAAAGGTAGTGGAGAGAAAAATTTTTTTTGTTAGAAAGTATTAAATACTAATAATATTAATATTAAGATTTAATTAGTATATTATTAGTATACTAATAATATAAATATTAAATCCCTCCAAACCAGGATATATTCTCTAAATGTCAGCCTTGAGATCAGCCTCAATTAATGTGTTTACTGAGGAGTTTAGTACAGCAAAAGGCAGAAGAAGAACTTGGATGTTGACGAACTGCAGAAGCAGATATGTCACTTCACAGTGCTGGTCATATACTTCATATGGTACCAGTAGTGATTGTGTCTCTAAGGGGTTCGTGGCACTGACAGATATCACAGAGCAGATAGAAACTGCTGGATTGGTACTGTGCTAGTTTTAAGGATCATTTTACACTGTTCTTCCATAGGTAGGATTGTATTTGGAAAATTTCTGAGATTTGCTGAATTAAGGACTAATAAAATTTTCTGCTGTGAGTAGTGGAATCAAGTGTTATAAACAAATGAGGGGGAGATGTATGTTTTTGATTCATTATAGCACAACCATGTCATCAGTTTAATGAAGCGAAAAATGAGATTTTAGGATATTCCAGATGAGGCATTCTCTGGAGAACAGGGAAGTGTTATTACCCCTGTCCAGGACAATAGTGACAGTACATTGCTGGCATTCCTTGTCTGGTTTTGGTCACTTGTTGAATACAGATGTTGGTATATAAAAGAAGACCACAGACACTTGTTTCATTTATATAACGAATGTAAATAAAGGCTGAAAGAGGAAATAGATATAATAACATCTGTAGAGGTGGCACCATTGAGGGATACTAAGTAATTAATTAGGCTGACTGAAAATAATGGCATAAATAGAGCTATCTGTAAAGAAATTTAGCCTGGAAACTGGAACTCTAGAATTGGTGAGATTTTTTAGAACACTTCCCATTAAATATAGCAATCCAGAAGGCAAAATGGTTTAAATACAGAGGTTTAAGAGGATATCAGAGGAATTCTGCTAGGGCTGCCTGTAGTGACAGAACCCGAGGCTGGTTCCTGTCCTGTTTTCATTTAACATTTTAATATTGAAAGAGATAAAATGACACTCGAGGACTAAGCAGAGAAAGTACTGGACACAGTTCAACATCTTACAGTGTCTGGCAAACAAGGGATGAGTTTGCTTTCAGAAGAGCCTTTAAAAGTGTCTGAGAATTCCTTCTCCTGGGTTGTTTTTAATTTACTTTAAGCAAGATATGTGACAAATGTCAAATGCAACCACAGATAAATCTGATATTTAAAACTTGCCATGTTTCATTGCTTTGAAAATCTTCAAAAGGATTCAATTTCTGGAATAGTTTCCTGAAGTCTAAGATACTATGCAAGTATAACCTCTGAGGAGACTGACTAATAAGTATAAAATCAGAAAGTCAGACTAATCACTTCAGAAACGTTTAGTTCAAGTCTTTGTACTTCATGTAGAGGAAAGGCATTGTATGAGCATAAAAAGCTGCCACTTTGCAGGCATTTTTGTCACACCTTCAGCTGCCTGAGGAATTATCAATGGACATTTCCATGTAAAGACTGGAATCATTAAAAAGTGTCTTATTTCTTTTGGTTGTTGATTTACAACAAAGCAGTGTAGTGTTCAGAAACTGGTGCTAGCTGATATTGCTTAGACTTTTCACTTTTTGAATGTACTGGACAATGCTTGCTACATTTATGAGTGGCTGCACTGAAGTACGCCTGTGGTTTTCAATCCAAATAAAGCTTTGGCCTACAAGGTGTTCACAATGCATCATCGTTTTGGATAAATGATAATTAAACTGTATCTGTGTGAAATTTCAGATAGTCGAGAGATACAGCCACCCACACAATATAATATAAGCAATAGGGCTATGTCGGTTAGGACACCACCTGTTCTTAACAGAATGTTTAATTCTGTAGCCTAATCTTCTCTGTTGTTTCTCTTCTAGTATTTATTTATTCTATTCTGCATGTTATTTTCATTGTCAATCGCTGCAAAGTCAAAGAGTAGACCCATTTACAGATGATGATTACTGATGGACCAAAAAATTATCCGGGCATCTATTTTTGGCAGGAGTTTATAATATTCATAGCAAATTGAGTTTCTTCCCCTCATTGCCCCATGATAGAATGAGTAGGTTGTTTCACTTATCAGTCCCAGAAATGTAAAATCAGCCAAAGGGAAGAGGTACCTTCCCTGGGGAAATGCTGGTGCCTCTTTGTGTATGTTTGCACTGCTCTGGAGTGGGAACCTTCTCAGTAAGTAAGCAAAGTCCTCCTACACCACCATGGCAGTCATTTCTGTCCATGATGCATGAGCACAAATGAATCTACAGGGTGGAAACGCTCATGGCCTGTGAGTAAATAAATGGTGGGAAAGGCACAATGGCAATATAATTCTCTTCCACAGTCTGCTGTTGCGTGGTCAGTTTGGATGAGATGTAACCAGATGCCTTCCCCCTGCATATTTTGTGTTCTAGGATTTGGTTCTCTTTGCATACCTAACATGGAGAAGTGAATTTTTTGACATATGGGCAGACTTGGTAGATCATTACCTGAATAAAGGCAAAAAATTTGTATGTTTGTTACTGTCAGACTTTTAAAACCCATTGACAGGTGATGATAGACGAGGGCATGAGCTCTGAAGATTTGGCTATCCCTTGAAGTCTGTAGCAGAAATCTGTGTAGAGTAGTTGATTGCAGCTGGTGTTTTTAATGGAATTGAGGATAATCAAGTTCTATTGACTTTCTGCTATACTAAACTTTGACTCCCTTATGCCATTTTGAAAATGGAATATAACATATCAGTTATGGGAGATTGGAATGCTGGTCCTCATGCTGGGAAAAACTAGGATAAGATGGATTGCTTAAATAACCAGAAGGATATTAAACTTTCCATGTCTTTATGCAGTCCCCTCAGGTAGCAATTATTTTCCAACCTTGAAGAAGTCTAAACAAATGTCTAGGATAAAATTGCAGTTTCAAGAGGTGTGGGAAGTCACGTGCAAAACAAACACTTGGACTCAGAGTATCAAAACATTTTGTTTCATAAGGCTGGATGCAAACTTTTACATAAGGTTTTATGAATGGGGCAATATCAAAGTAGCCTGTTTGTCTAGACTTAGTGGTTCCTTGTTAACAATAAGGATCTTTGATTTCAGAAGTACTTATTGCTTATCGTGTGATGTAAGTTCATAGTGTAATATTCTCACCACCTACTTATGATGAGTAAGCTTTATAATTTGAGTATGGTCTCGTTTTTCCAAATCTGCGTCAGTCCATAATTCAGTATTCCAAGAGTTTTGATGCTGCACTGTAATGTTTTGGGCTTTGTCTCTCTTCATTTTTTTCTTTTCCCTTTTTTAATTTTTTTCTTTTTTTTCTTTATCATTTTCTTTTTTTCATCCTGACCTTGTCAACTAACTTTTAGTGCCAGCAAAAGCATCATTATTTCTAACAAGTGCTTTTCTTAGTTGGTACAATGTAGTACTAAAATACATATTAATATATTTTCATGTCATTTATTCATATGTGGTAAAAAAATAAAAAAGGAAACAGCAGGAAAAACAGATGATTTCTGAAAAAGGCAAAGCACTAGTTCTGTTATTGGAGAAGAATAAGTTATGTCTTTATTTGGATTCCAGTCTGTTAGTTCCTCTCCATGAATGACCAATTATGATTCATCTTTCCAAATACCAGTTACTTCATAAATCCTGCTGGAGAGCACAGCAGTGTAGCTAAAGTGCCATCATGGAGCTCTACCAATAAAGTCACTGATGCAGTAATTATATACCTGCACATATTTTAAATCCCTTGTTGCATGTGTTGAAGGTATGCATTCCCGTACTCTCACATTTAAAATCCTTTAATTAAGGATGCTACACCTTGTCTCTTGCATATATTTAGAATTCTAAAGAGATGCTGTTTTTAAAGTATTCCAGGGATTTAATTGGACCCTTTATATCATATATTAATCACTAGATTTCCCTTCAGAGACCTCTAGTTTTTATGTCATGATTATTTTACTTTGTCATTATGATAACAGGTGCTGAATTCTGGGATGTCCTGTTTCTCCAAGCTAGTTTTTAATAATTTTCTTTTCACACTTGCTTTTGCAAATTGTGTCTTATTACAGAAAGTGATTCCTTGGTTTGTCTTTACAATTAGAACCTGGTCACCACCCACTGAGTATTTGCTTCCTTTTTTTTTCAATGTCTGAAAGGGCAACACTGGTGATAGCACGGTTAATTGACCAGTGAAATTTTTTTCTGCTTATGTTCTGTTGTGAAGGTAACTTCATAACTTTGAAAATACATTTTTGGGTAAGTGACAACATGCATGGCAAAGATTGTAATGATAGTATTGAACTTCTTGGGTAATGTCAAAGAGTGAAATGCTGATATTTTGATATTCTTTCAGCATTTGTGGAAATTAGTCCAATAATTTTGCCTTGGGCCAAATATGCAAAGCCTACTTCTTAGTTTTTCATGATTATTTTTCATGATTTTCTCTCTGTTGGCATTCCAGTAATCTTTGAGCTGTTACAAGTCAACAGTAGTGATAACACTGGTCAAATTACATTCTGGTTTCTCAAGAGAGGTTAGCATTTTTCCCTCTTAAAAAAAGCTATGTTAAAACAAAAATAAATAACACTTTTGGTTCCACGGGAGGCATTGTACATCATGCCATAAGGCTGTTAGGCATGTCTACTATTCTGACAACTGAAACTTCTGACAACTTTACACTTTCATGAGTCTGAAGATGCATGATGGAGAAAATTATCCTAACGTTTCTTTTCATGTATTGTCTGCCATAACAACTTTTACTGTGTTGTATGTTGGGGGAAAAAACCACTTTCATATTCCTGGCAGTGTCCTAAAAGAAATGGAAACATCAGTGTTCTCCACAATTTGCAGAAGATCTCCTGCTGTCTCAGGACTCAGTATGCCCCACTCTGCTATTGCTACAGCACAGGAGCGTATACCACAGTTCAGACATACTCGCAGCATCAGGAAGCAAACTGAAACAACTGAGCAACCGAAAATGTGCTCATCATTGTGAGTTAGAAGCCCATGTTTGGGTATCCTTTTTTCAAATTCGAAAGGTTAAATACACTTTAGTATAAAAAAAAGAGGTCAGAAATAAAAAGCAGAAGGCTGCCTTATTAAATAAGAAAAGTTAGGTTGAGAAAAAGAATATTATAAGAAAGAAACCTTAATGGCACTGCAACATGATGAAAACTGGAGATAGTCAAATACTCAGTTCATAAGCAATCCACAGTCTAGTTAGATTAGATAATACTTACAGTGAAAGGGGTTAAAGAAAATAACTGGGAAAATTAGCTTGTATTTCCCACAAAAAGTTACTGATTAAAAATTTAATTTATTCGTTATAAACAGGCTGATCAGTGCTTGTCTCAAATACGTATGGGCCTTAATCTATTGATTAACATCAAGATTCACTTTTGTTTCAGCAGGATAAGAATCTGACCTAAGAGGACCTAATGGTTTGCTAGCCCATTGTTCAAAACTCAGTATTTTAACTGTGAAAGGCTAAGCATTTTGTCCTAGTTTCCACATAGCAGAGACAGCATATGCTGCTACATGGAGATTAAGAAGTTAAAACCCAAATGCTACCTTTATTTAGTGACAAACAGCAAAGTTACAAAAAGAACAGCTAGTGAAGATAGAAGACAACTTGTCAAATTTAGTCAGATTTTGTATTGAAGCAGATCCCTCATACTGCTGTTTCAAGTATTTGGTATTTCTGAAAGAATATACTGTGATTCTCAGCAACACAATTGCAGATGATTTTATCAGGATTCACTTAGTGGGATTTATCAGAACAGTACCTTTCTTTTAGCTTTGAGCTGCTCGTGATATTTGTTGGATGTGTCACCTGGTATTTCTCCTCCCCAGAGGGTAATTCCCACCATGGAATAAGTGACGCCCATGACAAGCAGTGGAAAGCAGTAGACCAGCACAATCACAATGATATGATACCTGCAATGAAAAAGTATTAAGGTGATAAGTGCTTTCGAAGGAGCTATACCAATGGAATGGGCTGCTAGAAGTCAAGAGTGCTACTTTTAGCACAAAGCATCTTTTATATTGACTGGCTAGTCTTTGGTGTTTTGGCTGTCATTTTGGAAGACTTGAACTGCACTGCAAATTTATTTACATTTAATGCAAGTGCTTTATGGGGTGTCTAATGCTGAACCTGCACTAGCATACATTAAGAATGACTAACAGGACTAGTGACTGCTGAGTAAGGTATAGTTGTCCATGACTTGCTGAGTTGATTTAATTGCTGCACAGCCAAGCATCATGAGGGCAAGGTAGGCATTTGGAGCTCTAATCTGGACCATAAATGAAAGAGGAAAATAAGGATTTTAATGGTATATTGATACAAAGGCCCTGATATGTGTCCTGTTACCTGCCATTCTTCATATGGCACGTCTATTGCACATCGGCAGCGCAGGTCTGTAGCCTACGTGCAATATAGTCATCACTGCTGATGTAAGCACTGGGAAAACAAACATAATTTCTTTTGCCTCCTGTTAGTTCCTGGTTAAATGCCAACTTCAGATAAAGTCCCTGTGAATGATCAGTGAAGAATCCCCAGCTGTCACTGAGAGTGACCTTACTGCCCTAAAGAGAAATGTCTGTGTATGGCTCCTAAAGTGATGAAAATTACATATGACTGGGGCCTCTTTCACCTGCCTCAAAGAGAGCAAAAGGTCAAATTTGATTCTAGATAGTTACACAGGCTTTCAGCCTTGAACACAATGTTCATTTTAAATGTCAATGAAAACATTAAAGGAGAGATGGCTAGGTAGCCACTTATTCCTAATTCTGCCAGAGGGACAAGCAGGATATTTTGAATTTAATTGACTGGTATTCTCACTTTCAGAAGCTGGAACCAATTATAAGTTATCCAGTTTTCTCTTTTGGACTGATATCTGACATAAGTAATAATGTGGAAGGAAGTGGGAAAATCCAGCCCTCTCATGGAGAGATCTAGAAAAAAAACTGACTGGGGACCTCTCATTCTTTACTATCACCTGAAAGGAAATTGTAGTGAGATGGGTGTTGGTCTCTTTTCCCTAGTAACAAAAGAGGAAATGGCCTCAAGTTGTGCCAGGGGAGGTTTAGATTGGATATTAGGAAAAATTTCTTCATGAAAAGGGTTATCAAGCATTGGAATGGGCTGCCCAGAGAAGCGATTGATTCACTATCCTTAGATGTATTTAAAAAATATGTAGATGTGGCACTTAGGGACGTGGTCTAGTGGTAGACTTGGTAGTCTAAGGTTAATGGTTGGACTTGATGGTCTTAGAGGTTTTTTCCAACCTAAATGATTCTAAGGAGATAATAGAAATATTTTTTTTCCGGTTAGGATAAAAAGGAAGCTTGCTTGGAATTATGTTCCCATCTCTGACCATCTCTATCTGTATAGAAGTAGACATCTTAAGTGGAACAATGATGCTAAATATGCAGCATGAGGTGGAGCGCACTCATAAAAGTGGGTGAGAAAAAATGTGTTCCATTATCACTCATAATGCTCTATTTTCCTTGCTTAGAAAACTGGCTTTACACTTCTTAGTGACCAACACTTAGTTATTCTGCATGTAGAGTGTCTGAATGATACTATACAGATTATGCCAAGCCAATTGCAAGTCTAGACACCACCATGCACAAGTTTAAAAGAACAAAAGCTTACGTAAAATGCTGTTTTGGACCACCTGGCCATGCTACATAGCAAAGAGTTCTCCCAGGCATCACCTTGGTTATGGAGTATAGGCACTGGGGAAAGGCCAACAGGAAAGCCAAAATCCATATGCTCCCAATGACCACCTTGGTAGCAGTTGCAGAGAGCCTAGGTTTCAAGGGATCAATAATGGCCATGTATCTGTAAAAAAAGCAAAAACCTCTGTGTAAGAAATCTTCAGAGATTCATATATATCTAGAATGAGCCAAAGCTTAGGATTAAAGTGAAGGATAAAAGCAGAGATATTTGTCTTCCTGGAGTTCTGATTGCACTGTGATCTTTGCGTGGTTCGGCTCCAATGAAGGCAGTGCTGGAAGGAGAAGGTGGTTCATTGAATATTATTTTGTAGCCATGGGACACCCTTTTAATCATATGTATATCAGTAGAGCAACTATTTTGCAAAGACGCATATCCTAATTGTTACAGTACACATGTAGGTTCTTGGCACACTTGCCCAAGATTTTTAGGTACAGACATTAGCCACAAGACAATAACGATAATATTCGTAGGATAATGATCCTGATAAGAATTGGTGCAAGAATCTTCTGCATCCATGTTTACCTGCTATGGCACACAGATTTCATTCAAGATATTTCTACTTTTTGGAATTTTATACTTGAGAGATGGGTAATTATGGAACAGATGTTTGTTTTCGTGAAGGTAACTGTTTATAGTTAACTATAAAATATGTGATAAATCCAGCATCCATACCTAGAATTTCAAGCTTATATATTTCTTATGTTTTTTACTGCACTTAGATATTTTTTCCCCACAGGGTAATTAGTTACCCTCTCCTTTACATGCCTTCTTTTTTTTTTCCATCTAAACTGGTGCTTTTGGTATTACATACTAGTTATTAAATAGTTTTATTTGAGTGCTGGGTGTCTTGTCCTGAGAGACCAGAAGTTCTCATGAAAATATACATCAATTGGATTGTAGCCCTCTGCCACCTAGCTCCCTTCCCCTCCAAAGAGTAAGTACAATGTGGTAATGAACTGAAGTTTGTAGTCATGAGCCCTGTCTTTGAAATTGAGCTGGCTTTTGTGTGGACTACCAGGTACATCCAAATGCTTGATGATCTTTACCTGTAGTAGTGATAAACATAAACAAATCATCATTTTCACATGCTTGTGGGACTCTTGAGGCATCTCCTTCTAGCCTGGAATTATTCCTTCAGTTACTAGTTTTCTTCAGATTGTATATTGCCATTATTTCATGCACTATTGTCAGATTTCTATTACATTCACATTATTCTTATTCCCAGTTATATTATTCTTAATCCCAATAGATACCAGCAGTAATTTGTGCTGCCTAAGATAAAATTCAGGGAGATAAAATGTTTTATCTCCCTGTCTGCTGTCTGCCCTTTAAAGACATGGATTGTTTGTGTGAAATGACTCATATCTCTGTAGTGATGGAAATTTTAACAATTGGCTGAGTACCGTAAGTCAGAGGACAAGGATCAGATGAAAAGCAGGCTATTTATCTTTCTAGTTCGAATTTGAGTGATAAGCGAACAACCCGGCTTTTGCACAAGATTGATTACAAAAATGTAGCAGATAGTCATTCTAACAAACCAGATGGGAAGGAAGTGGAGGAACCTTGACCATTCCCTCGATAATACCTTTGTGCAGGCTAGGTTTAGCTGAACAGAATATTGACAGCCCTCTATTACAGAGCCTTTGATAACAAATCTAAGTTATTCTACCTTGCCAGTACACTAGCAATTACAATGAAGTATCTAACTTGTTCTCTAAGTGGCTTTTCTTAGAAGCAAAATTGCTTAATTAACATAGTGAGATATTGCTTTGTAGCTGCAATTGTTACACTCACTCAGATTTGTCATATCAATTTGGTAGCATTTTCTTAGAGAAGCCATCATTGCCACAACTAAGGGTAGTAGAAAACGTGCAATGACTCTGAGATGCAGGTTAAAAACCACCTCTGTACTTGAACTGTCTCTGGATGTAGATTTCTGTAGCCAGGAGAAGCCCCAAAAAGAACTAAGTCCTTTCTGCGCTGTTAGCTGTCATTTGAAAGGAGACACAGCTACTTCTACCTATAATTTGGTTTGCTGGAATGCCATTACAGGTACCTAAGAGTGGTAAGTTGTCTATCTCTTTAGCCTCAACCTGAAGTAGCAGTAGCTAATTTTTCAGTTCACCCTTGCCTTTGATCTCTGTCCATTCAGCTAGAGTGTTTCTGTCAGCAATGAGAATTTCTGCTAACACAGGCTAGAGGTTCCATTCTTAGGTGTTGCTCAAAAAATCAATAAGGTGAGGAGTCTAGATATGGGATAATGTATATGTATGATGCAGAATATTGCCCTTATGTATTACAATTACGCATGGTGTAGCTCTGTCATTAGGGCTCACTTTTTTACTCTTTGGTATCCTTACATGTGTTATGGATGGCAAAGTGACAGTTACAAGGAGTAGATATGCTGTCTGCATTGTGCACTGAATGGTGCTGAACATGGTGTAGAAAAAAGATGAGAGTCTGAGGAGGCCAGGACTGAAAGGGAGAACAATGAGGTATGGGATCTAGAGCAAAAGCAAAAGAACTGAGACTGGGGAACAGTTTGCTGAATGCAAAAATAGAAGTGAAATGAGAAAAATGAGAAAAGACAATTGTAGAATAACAGCATATAGAAATTATGTTGAGAGAGGAGAGAATAAGAAAGGGAACTGGGGTGATGAAATGGCAAAAGACCTATGACAAAAATCAACCCTAGTGTACCAGAGATTCCAAGGTAGGTAGAACTGGTATAAAACCAAAACGGTATGACAGTGGAGCTCTGTGGTGGCGAGCCCTTCTGCCTCTGCAGCTTTATGGGAGAGAACTCCCAAAGAGTTATTCTCTCTGTGATCAGCCAACCATAAACTGTATGTAGGGGGAACAGCAGGACTTCTCTATGCTCCGATGTCATCTGTCTTAATGACTGTTCTGCTTCTCCGCTGTTCTTTGAAATGGTCTGAACTTCATCATAGAGTCATAGAATATCCCAAGCTGGAAGGGGCCAATCAGGATCATCGAGTACAACTTTTAGCCCTGTCCAGGACATCCCCAAGAGTTGCACCATGTACCTGAGAGCATCCTCCAAATAATTCTTGAACTCAGACAGCCTTGGTGCTGTGACCACTTCCCTGGGGAGCCTGTTCCAGTGCCCAGCTGCCCTCTGGGGGAAAAATCTTTCCCTGGTATCCAAACTAAACCTCCCCTGACTCCACTTCGTGCCATTTCCTTGAGTCCTGCCACTGATCATGAGAGAGAAAAGCGCCTGCCCCTCTGCTTCCCCTTGTGAGGATGTGGAAGACGGTGATGAGGTCTCCCCTCGGTCTCCTCTTGTCCAGGCTGAACAGACCAAGTGACTACAGCTGCCCCTCATAAGGCTTCCCCTCCAGACCTTTAATCATCCTTGTGGCCATCCTATGAATGCTCTCTAATAGCTTGATGTCTTTTTTATATTGTGGTGCCCAAAATTAGGCAGTCCTTCTGAAGACAGTGACAAGTGCAGAGACCCACCGAGGTCTGCCGTGTTCTGTGATATTTATACACATACCTTGGACCTCTCCACACCTCATCTCTAAAGACAGCAAAAGATGGTAGGCATTTGAGCTGAAGAAGGATTTCTAGTGGCTAAAAGCAACTGAAGGGTTGAAATACCACTGAAAAATGATTGTAGCCGCACAAACATTTCTTCAGTGGGGTGCTGTGCCAATTTGCTTTGCAGCCTTTGGACATCTACTGTTCAGCCCTTCCACCAGGCTGGAGCAGTGGGACACCCTGCTGAATAAAGGGCTCTGAACTTGCACTTGATTTAAAGATCAGACTTCTAATGCTTTCTCACTCCGATGGGAGCTGCTGGTAATGACATAGATGGCTTGTTCCACTCCATAAAGCAGCGATACTGAATGTAAAATACACATTGCTGAAAGGAATTAACTCATTACGCTAATTTATCACAAGCAGAAATCATTATTACCCTACCCAACATAAACATTCATACTTGGAAGATAATTATAAGATGCAATATGCACCATTTAGAGATGCAGGGATGGGAATATGTGCAGGTAGAGACAAGCCAACACTTTGAAGAATGTGGATTGTTCAATACCATATTCTTCTTTGTATGACTCTAAAACGTTTTTAGGTAGCACTTTAGTTTCATCATTAGAATTTTTAGCATGTGATTTTGTTTGTTGTGACCATGAAATATCCCACTGTCATTACTTTTCTTCCAGCTTTGGCTTGTGTTAGTCTTTGTCCCTAACAAATTACTATTGAAGTCAGCAGGAGTCTTTCCACTGAACTTAATGAGAAATCAGTCAGGCTGCATGATATAATGACCAGTGCATCATGGTGTGCTTGCTGCACCGCTCTTCTTGTCTGCTGGAGTGAGAACTAGTTCCCCTCTGTTTCTTTAGAGTCTACAACTTACTGTTTGGTACTTGTTTCTTGGGTTCATCAAATCAAGAAAATCTGTTTTCTCTAAAATGATAAAAGAGACTTTGGAATAACATTGATAAAGTCTTTAAGCCAGTGGTTATAATGACAGCATAATCATGTAGCTCTGTTACAGTTTGCAAGTAACAAGAGACAAATAGCTGGTACATACTATAAAAGTTTCTGAAGTTTGTGAATGATGGTCCTAACAGTAGAAAAGATAACCCCCCCCAATTTATCTTTTTTGTAGAACAACAGATACTGACTAATACAGTTAGAAAAATCTTTCTTCTTTAACACATAATTTAGAAAACTGTGGCAAAAATACACAAGATGTTATTAGAACAAAATGATGTTCAAAATTGGATCCTACAAATGCCCCTTTGGAGATAGAGTTGGAAGCCTTTAATCATCCTAAGTGATTTGTTTCACCTGTTTACAGCATGTTTATAAACTCAAATGGGGGAAAATGTAATCAATTCAGTCCCAGATTGTAACAGGAAATTGGGACCTGATGAAGGAAGAGACTGAGAGAAAAATCACAATGCTTGCGTGTAAGTGGCTTGTCAACAGCAGACATCAGAGTACGCTTCCTTTGTGAATGCACAGATGCTGTTATTTCCTCCAGACAGAAGCTGATTTTGAGACTTTATATTTAGAATCAACTGGTAATTAAGAAACTTAGGGAAATTGCTATGATTCCCTGCCCTTATTTAAAACACTGCTGTGGAAAATCCTAGGGAAGATCTTGGAAAGGTAGACATAGTAGTCAAAAAAGGATGGAATGAACTGTGAGATTTTAGTGGCATTTTTTTGTATAATGTAAACCAAATCTTGAACTTTTGTACTCTTTCATCTCTATCTGGTATCTTCTAGTGCAAGACTCCTTTTCTTGTGTGAGTGGTTTGTATTCATTCACTTAGGTTGACTTTCTCTGCAGGACGAGTAGCTACTTTACATAGTACACCACAGATACATATTTTAATAGTTTTCATTAAATGATAAATAAGAGCACTAAGAAAATATATTTAAGGCTAAGATTCTGTCTAAAATGAACCTCTCATTTGAACATAGGATCAGATGTTTCCTGCTTGGAACAACAAGACTGAGGGCTAAGCAGTATTGTAAATGTTGATTATACTTCTCAAGATGTTGGTGTATCAACCTCATTTTTTCACAGCACCATTTGAAAGCAGCTTTTTCCCAGACTATCTCAGTATGTTATCAATAATGTAACTGTGACATGAATTTGGACGAAAACCCCCAAAAAGATCCTGTATTTTTTCCTGATAATTATGAACAGAATGAAAAGGATTATTTTTCCTAGGTCTCTGACAGGCTGAATCCTGTAGCCATTGCATCAGAATGTTCTGCAGAAACTATTTCACCTTTTCTAAGAAAGAAAGAAAGAAAGAGATTTGTCAATTTCAAAAAATAGTTTTAGGCCTCCAAATTTGTATTTCAGCTCTCCTTTGTATTTCAGCTCTTGATATTTGAACACTTAATGCCCTCCTATTCAACTTTTTCTTTCCAGTTTTGAAGACTAGTATTTTTCAGAGGGCAGCCCAGATACTGGAATCTAGAAATAAGATCATCTTTAAATACTATTTGGGAAAGACAGAGAAATGGGGAAGGGATTTACTCTTTGAATTGTGTAGTTTGACTAGCAAAGTAAGAATAGAAATAATAGTGATAATTTCTAAAGCATATCTTACAGTTTTCCCTTTGTGATATGCAGTAAAACAGGATAATTCCTGAAGTCATGATTACGAAGTCATCCATTACTTTGAAAAAGAAGTCGAATTGAACTTTAGTTTGGTAGTAGGGGTAGGGCAGGTAGTGTTTTCTGTAGTTACATGGCACCATAGGCAGGAACAATAGCTAACAATAAAATGCCATCTTATGGAAAACTAGACCAGTGAGTTTACAGAAACTTCATCTATTTCTTCTTACAAAAATGTTCTCAGATATGAGGGGAAGATCTCTATGGGGAAAACAGCCTGTGAAGCATGAGAAATCCGAAAAGAACTCCGTCTGCCTTTTTTGTCTTGTTCTGATGCTCATCTCTCTCTCCCCAGTCCTCAGTGCAAATTCTCACTTCTTTTACATGGAAACCATTTACTTTGAGACATCCAAATCTGAGGGAAAGGGAATGAGAGAGGGGCCAAAGGCTGCAGTTTTGTTTGGGCTGAGCTCTGTGCTCAGGTTTCCTGCCTTCCATTGCTTCAACTTCCTCTATTCATTGGTGAGCCAAACACAAACAACTTGATGCCAGGCATGTGTACACCTTCTTGGTTTGCATCTTCTGCTCATACCACTACCATATGACCTCAATACAGGGTTATGCCCTGTGCTTTCCATATCCTAACCTGTTAGAAATATTTGAGATCTTTTTACATATAAACTTCACCCTATACTTAAGTGTTTCTGAGCACATAGGGCAGGTAACAGATACTTAACATTCAGATACTAGATAGTTTGGCAGGAATATCTGTTTGATGCATGAAGGCCTTGGGTAGAGAATGATATCAAAGTGTATTCTACTGGAAAGATAAGACATTTTTCAATGTGCCAACTGCCTACTTAGAATTTCAGTAACATTAATTTGTAGGGCTTGTGATACTACTTTGTGACAATAATAACTGCTCTTACAGAATACCCTTGAAGAGATTGAAGAGCCTAAATGATATTTTGAGGATCTGAGTGTGTACATATTATGAATTTAGGTTTTATATGATAAGTTGAATCAAGTGTTTATGCCTTGTATCTGTCTTCTGCTACAAGCTCGTATCATATTACTTACTCTGGAGTCTAATGAGTGTATAGAGAGGTTATGAACAGCCAGCAGTAACTGAACAATGTCACAGAAAAAAAGAAAACTGACCCAGTATACGTGTGCTTCTGCAGACATACTAGAAGTCTAGAAAATAAGGTGGGAAACTAGAATGACAAGTGTTGAATAAGAGAGAAGATTGTGCAAGAGAAATAAAACTGAATATTAAATATAATTTAAAGTAATGTAAAGTAGAATAAATGTTTTTTGGCTTCAAATGCCAAAAGCTTGCTTCCCTACTAGGAAGAAAAGGAATGGTAGGATATGAATAGGATCAGCAACTACTCACCATCATTATTAGAGTACTTTCTTTAATTCCAGAGAGGTTGCTTTTATAAAGAGTTAAACTCATTTAAATGAGAATAGCATTATGGAATTGCTGAGAGAACAGTAACTGAGAAAGTAATACTGTAGATGTGCTAAAGCCGGGAAAAAATTCATGATACTAAGAGATCTACTGAAGGCATGTTATTTTGTGCTATATTGCTATATCCCCAAACTTCCACTTTAACCATCTGCAGAGAATTTTTAGGCCTACGCACAGTATAATGAGGCAATCTTGGGATTCAAAATTAATTGCTGGCGTACCTGAACCACCTCCTTTGCATGCTAAGAACTCATAGAAAGGGACAGTGGGTCTTCAATGGCCAGTCAGAAGGCTTACATTCTGCCTAAGTTACTGTCTTTAATATGTCCAAGAACTGTACAGCAGTCAGTGATCACAGGTGGAGTTTAGGATGATGGATGGACCCTTCAGGATCATGCACTGGTCAGTGGCAGGGGCGTATTGGCTCCAGAACTATCCCCTATTCATTTACCTGTAACTGTGGAACTATGCAGCACGATCTAAAGAAAAATGAAAGAATGACTGCCTATGAAGGAGTCCAGTGTAAAATCTGTGCTGCTTCTGATGCCTAAGCTGACTCTGTTAAAGCTACCTGTGGCATCTCTCCAGTAGACTGCAAACAGCCTGTTGGAAAAGAAGCAGTGGGGGAAATACTGGGAAGGAGTGGTCAGAAGTGTGAATAAACTCACATAAATTTGAGACTGTATTCAGACAGGGTGGTCATACAGCAGTCTTGCATACTTGCTGTAAGTCTTGCATACTTTCATCCTCAGCTCCAGATGCAGCACACCCCACTGCAGGAACTGCCTGCTCCACAGAACTCCCTGTCAGTCCAGTAATCTCACAGTGCACACAATTTAGAATGGCCTACAGAATCAGACGTGAAAGGAAACACATACTACCTGTGACCTCTGCTCAGTGGTGTCTAGATTCACAGCAACTCATTCATACTCTGTGAACATTTAGATGTTTGAAAATGATCAGTGGAGCATACCACAACATACTTTTTAGTGAGCTGCAACCCATGACCTTTCAGTGTTTTGGGATGGTTACAATTTCTAATGAAAAATCATCTGATATGATCCCATCAATTCAGTTCCCTTGGTAGCTTTATCCTACTTTGTAGCTTTGTTGTTTTTTTTTTAAATTTTTGAATTAAAAGAACGTGTAAGGATGAGTTTACTGGGTTAAAACTAATGAAGAGTGTCCAGTGAAGCACTGGCCGAACTTTTACAGAATGCAAGTGGGAACCAAAGTTTTCAAAAATATCCATCCAGCATATCTGTGTCCTGGGATACGACAGTCTGTACATCCAAGGACATTCCTTGGGATTCTCTTTGACCCTTAGTTTTCCTCTTGACTCTGCAGAATTGTTCTGCAGAGGTAGCCAGGAAATTATTAAAGGTACTGAATGCATCAGGTGTTATTTGGTATAAAAGGAAAAGGAATCACAGTGTGAACAGGGAAGGAAGGATAAACTGCTCTTGTGTTTGTTTTACATGACACACTTCTGAGTATCAGCATCTCCCATTGCTAAACCAAGGAAAACATTTTCTAATATCTTTGTATATGACCATTGCATTTCAGTCAGTGTGCAGCAGAGCTAATTTCACTCACTCTGGAAATGCGCTATTTGGATTCCTGAGGAACTATATTCACCTTCTTTTCCGGGATCTTATCATAAATTTAGAAACTTTCAGAGTAGTAAGTACTATATATCTGTGGATAATTTTGTCAGAAAATATGAAAAAAGCATTACTCAGAGCATCTGAGTAACTGCTCAACTAATGACTTGATCAGCTACAACAATAGCTGCTAAATACCCAACACCAACTAAAGCCCTTTTATCTTTCTGAAAACCACAAGCTAGATGAGAATCTTAGGCTAAACCCAAACAGAAAATGAAAGAAATCTTTGCCTGGTCGAAGATAGTATCACTGGCATTACACTACCTGCTCCATTATTAATGAGAATTAACATGGGAAGAAGATACACCACTGTCGGGAGGAAAGTGTACTGATTTCCATGTGTCTTCACCCATCCTCAGAGCAAAGAGGTAGAAGAGTTGCCAAGAATCTCATTTTCTCTTTCATTTCTAGCTTTATGGAACAGTAACGCATCTGGCTGAGAATGCCACCAAAAATTTGCAGTTACTAGGGCAAATGAAAAAGCCCTATTAATTTATAAACTCGTTCACAAACACAGACAAAAGATACAACAACATTTCCCAATCTTTGCACCTGGAAATGAGAAATAATATTTCAGAAGGTGGATTGAACCTTATGAAATCTTAACTACCATCACTTGGACGTGCTGCAGTTGTGCCAAGTCAATTCAGAAAAGATGTATAATGGGATTTGAATATGTAGAAATGAGTTTTATAAGTAAATTCAGTGCATTGCTAAAAGGAATAAGAGATGTGAAGTACAAATTGATCTGTTTTTCTAAAGGAAAATTCAGTAAGTTACCTCTCCAGTGCAGCAAATGTGAAAACAATAATAAAGAAGGAAACATTTCCCAGGGGAGACTCACAGCACCTTTTGTGAAAGACAGTCCATCAATGCATCTGTGTTGAAAATCAGGCAACTACATTTCCCCTTTACTCTGTGGACACTACAGTTGTCTTACTCCATTATTGTCAAGAGTATAAAGGTAAAGTTTTTCCCTGTCCTGTTTTCTTTGACAGTCACAAAGCCTTGTTTATCAGGAAAAAATTGAGCACTTTGAAATCATGTTCTTATCAGTCCTCTGCATATGCACAGATGGCAATGTAAATAGTCTCATTAATTAAAACTGGGAGAAACGAAGCAGCTCAGAGCTGTCTGTGAGAAAAGCTATTAAAAACAGTCTGAAGTGATTTTTGAAGAGGAGGCAAATGCCTCTGCCAGCTGTAGAAATAGAGAGGAGGGAAATTTGAAATCCTCTCCCTTAACACACAATCTCTACAACTCCTAATCAGTATGAGTTAGATGACATTGACTGAGGGACAGATACTGTTTTCACAGCTGGAGAAGCAAAACCCCAAGCAATGAGTGCTGTTACAGAATTAGTATTGAAAGACAGAGCACAGAGAGCAGCTGAAGTCAAACAGAGAGCTGAAATGTTTGTTATAAAAGACAGCAGGAAAGTAAAAACAATAAAAGGCTGAAGGACAGAGACCAAAGACAGGAATTAAAACAGTGAGGGAGAGATCTTAAAGAACTACAGAGAAGCACAATAGATGACCTATTCAGGTCTCTGCCTCTCATCATAATGATTGTTATCTCCGTATTTTTATTTTGGCAGATAACCTGATCTTAATCCCTCACCCCTAAACTTTTCTTCTCTTTTCTCACCTGTCCACAGCTATTGCTGTCATGGAGTAGATGCTGGCGAAGACAGCTGTGATTGGGAAGAAGTTGTGGAAGCGGCAGTAAGCCTCTCCGAAGTACCACTCACTGTGCAGCGCATAGATGAAGTTGATGAGGGTATTGAAAGCAGCCATGGAGGCATCAGAGAAGGCCAGATTCACCAGGAAGTAGTTTGTCACTGTCCTCATGCGCTTGTGAGCCAGGATAATCCAGATGACAATGAGATTTCCGAAAACAGCCACTGCCACCACACCACCATAAGCCAGAGACCACAGGGCAATGCGCCAAGAGGGTTGTACAAACTGATTGGAGAAGTTGCTTGGTGAGGATGCTATGGGGGGAGAAGCATTTCCAGCTGGTGCTCCCAGTGCCTGTCCCCAGGCATCACTTGCTGCAGCAAGGCTCACGTTCCCCCTGCTGCTCATGCTCATGTTCCAGTTGGCTGTGGGGACAGAAGTCATCTTGGATGTTCCTCTCCTCTCTTCCAGGAATGATGTGACTCTCCTACCTCCCTTTCCCAACCCTCCAAAATCCCCGCCAACAGATAAGAAGAGGGAAGGAAGAAAAGGGGAAGGAAGGCAGCACAGCAGGTACAGGGCAGATCTGTCAGAAAAAAGCTTTGACTATGCTGCTCAAACTGTTACAAGTGCTGTACCAGCCAAGTCAGGAGAGCTACCTCAGGGCAGAACAGCATCCTACTTCTCCTGTGTACAGCCACCTCTTGCTTTTGATTTTGCCGAAGGAGCCAAGGCACATTTTATAGGCTTGTGAGTTTCCAGCGTCACGAAGGGAGTGGAGTGATAAGCTCCACTGGCTGGTAAGCTAACACCTCTTTCCCTCTGCTCTCCCTCCTCCTTTTATTTCATTCATTGCCAGCAGCAGGCACTTTCAGGAGCTGTGGAGAGCATCACAGGGAAAATGAATTCTCATCTCATTTATGTTGAGAGATTTATTTTATATTGCCTTTCTTTAGGTTTCATTATTGTGCTTCCTTTTTTAAATAGTTTTTTTTGCCCTGTCTTTGCAGAGCTAATCAGCTGGCTTAGTTAAAAAATCCCAGGACTGAAACTGCTTTTTTATTACAGCTCTTTCCAGATGATTTTATTCCAGATGAATTCAGACCTGCCTTTTTTCTGCTGTCTTTTCATTTAGTACAGGCTTTCCTTTAAAGTATTCTGGTACCCGCAGATTTGGAGTAGTGACCTCTTTTAGATAAATAAATACATCCTGCTGCTCTCTAATTTCACTTTTCAGTTTGTAATATGTAATTGATATCAAGAAACATTTATAAAGCCATTTGTATGTTCAGCAGACACTGATTTTTACTGAAAAACTATGTAGCCCTAAACATAATGTCCTTAATTGTGCACAAAATATTAGGGGTTTGTTTTCTTTGTGTCTTTAAAAAAAAGAATTTAGTTCTTTTTACTGATTTGCATTTATTCCACACTTAGTACTGTAGTTATTTTGAGTAAACAGTATTTTTACATGCAGTTATTTCTATACTGGTAGAAAAGGGTAAATGAGGAAATTTAGCACTTGATGTTTTCACATCCAAAATCAGTTTCTTGTTAATATGTTAACAACAGCTGGCATTGGGAATGCATGCTTTGTGCAAGGGTTGATTGCAAGGGACTTCAGCTAACAAACCTTTGTTATTCAATAGGGAGAAAATGTGGTTTAGTGCCGATCTGTTCCAGGTTTCAACAATTTAGAGCTACTACTTGTCATCAGCAGAGATTTCAATTGTATCACAGCAGTGGGAACTATTCAATACCCCTGTCATCAGTGACACATTCAACATTTTTTTTAAACAAAAGCTTCAAACAAAAATCAAATACTCCTGTGTACCATTTCCTCCCTGCTGTATTTACCCAGTGGAAGTAATGTCTGCACTTTAATAGTCAGGTCTTCACTGCAGTTTTAATTTGAATGAGTGTAACTCTGGCTGTTCCTATGTGCTTCTCAGCTCTTACCAGCTGACCTGATCCCAAGCAGTAGCCAACCTCAGGCTTAGAAGCTCTGCTGTAAACCACTCATTGCTACAGCATGTCTAGAACCCACCATGCACTGCAGGTCCTTGTCACAGAAAAGCCACTGGAGTTTATCCCACAGTTCCGTTTTGAGTCCCAAATCTTCTGCCTGCCTCATCTTTCTTCTGCTCCCTGGAGGTGAGCCTGAAGAAGGGAACAGCAGAAAATCTCTGTGAGTTTGAGTGTTGAAAAAATTCTAATGGTGGTTCCAATGAGTGAGGAACACCGGACGGACTAGTTATAGCAGAGGCTTGAACATTCTAGTAGCTTCACTCTCAACTCCAGCAGTTTCACTCAAGATTTTCATATAGCTATAAGCCAGAAAGTACAAACCCAGCCCTGTGCCCTATACCTTTCCACCTTTATGCTCAAACTAGGAATTCCAGACTGTATCCTTTTACTAAGCTGATGTGTTTTTCACATTACCACACCAGCTACCCAAGTCCTTGCGTCCCACATACTTCTGTTGCTTCCATCCAGCTCTCCTATCCTCAGCTCTATTACTTCTTTTCCTCAATTTCAGCAGACACAGGGACCCTGTTTCTTGAATGCGGTACTGCCAAGCGTGCAGCAGACTGCAAACTTATAGGAGCAGTGTACTGTACAGCACTGCAGTAACTTTCTCTGTATAGGAATATAAATATCTATGTTTGAACTACTTGCTCTGTATAGTTCATGGAGTCCTTGTTCTGCTTTCCTCACAGGACCAAATCTTCTTCTAGCTCTGTCTTGGAAAGTTGCTTGCCATTGCCTACCAGATGTTCTGGAGAGACCATTACCATATATCTTTCCCTAATTCTTTACAGTGCCCCCAAGGGAATTTGTTCTCAATGCATTCCTAGTGAGAGAAATCAGTACAAGGCAACATCTCCTTATACCAGCAGATCTATCGGTAAACTGAGTCCTTGAGACTTACTTGAAACAAAAATCAAGAAGCTTTTTGTAGTGTGTGTTTGTAAAATGTGAGCCAGACCACCAACACAGTATGCTAAAGTGTCAGCTTTGCAGTGTAGAAATCAAAGTATCATTGATTCTGTCTTCTTCTTCAGGAGGACCCTGAGGAAATATTCCACCCCTCTAGGGACATTTTATATGCTGTGCTCTTCCCCATCCCCTTTCCCCCACACATGAGAAAGAAACTGTGGGGTACCATCAGCATAAAGGAAAACCTAGGTTTTTCATTAGTCTCTTGCTCAGTAAGCTGGATGTTATCAGCTGTGTTGCAGAAGAAGTGGTTGAGTGTCTGGAGTTGTTTTATTTTGAGAAGTGGAACACTGAACAGCACAGGACAAATGTTTGGTGGCTGGATCAGCCTCCCATGAATAACATTTATTACTCCTTTTGGAAATGCCTGTAAAAATTTGCTAGAATAAATTCTCTGTACTCTGGCTTTCATTCTAACTGAAACCATAGAGAAGTTGTCTGGTATGATCAATTAGAGCCAAACCAGATCTTCCTACATCCAAAATGCTACAGCAACGTTGACCTGCCCTTTAGCACCTTGCTCGCATTTTATTTCAGGAAAGAGGTTAGGCAGCCAGTAGTTGGCTCATGTCTATAGAGGGAACTCACACGGACAGTGAAGTCAGCTGTGCTTCTCCATTAAAATTTGTAATGATTACACATGTGCTGATTGAAGTGTGGTCAGCTGGTGGCCATCAGCATTTGGTTTCTCAAGTAAGTTCCACAGCAACTTTGATGAAAGCATTTGTATTAATAACTTCTGAGTAGCGAAATCTGCCTAACTGGGGTGATACTTCTGCAAAGAGCAGTACAAAGGACAAGGATATGTATTTTTTCTCAGTCTGTCTTGGAAAAAAAGATAGTTGTAGAGGATATCCATGCTGACATTATTTTTAGAACTGTTACAGGTACGTGATTTCCTATCTTAACTTTTGGCCGTTCCAGCTTATGCATATTTGCAGTGGAAATACTTAGTTTTCCTCTCTGTAAGACTACTCAGTTTTAGAGGGACTTCTTTCTGGCCATCTGCTATTTGCTGTTCTCTTTTGCTTTTCCACTGGTCACTACTTTATGCTTGTAGTCAACTGTGGTTAAACTTGCCATTATTACCAGCTCCCCATTCCCAGCTTCACAGAAACACTTAGAAATGTGAAAGAAATAATCTGAAGTGTTATCAGAAAAGTAGCTGTGATTGTCTGTACTTCTTCCTTTGTGTTATATAGTTTGAAGCTATTTTTTCACAGTTCCAGCAAAACTTCTCCTACTGAGCCCAAAGTGAAAGCTAAGCTCTTGACTTAGCATCTTGTCCAGAAGGTAGATTTAGAAATTATTCTGTTCTTTGCTCTTTATGAGATTCTAGAGGTCTTCTGGTGTACTTGAAGTTTTTGTCTGAAATCACTCTACTAAATTTTTCTGTGTGCTATGGGAGAGACAGAGAATATCAGCAGAATTACACAAGTAGGGATTTGAAGTAAAATAGCAGCCTGCATAGCATATCTATTTAGCATAAGCGCTAACTGCATCATTAAGGTGTTTCACAAGACCTGTCCTCTTTCTTTTATATATAGCAGTGAGGGCATTGCGAAGTTTACTTTTTGGTTTTGGGTTTGCTTGCTTGATTAGGCTTAGCCTAATAACCTCATTCCCTGCCTCCTTCCTCCAGTGCCCAGCGGGATGAAATGATCCTTCAGCAGCAGCTTTTTTTATTCTTCAGCTTTGATAGCTCCCTTTCATCAGTCAGTCATGAAAAGGTTTAGCTGTGGCAGGAGAATTTTTGCAATTTAAGAATGCTAAACGCTGTCCTATTTATCATGGCTCTGTGTTCACATTGCGCTGCTGTCATGACCATGTCAGCCTACCTGGATTTGGAACAGTTTGCTTTAATTGATGTAGTTTAAAACACACCTGGAAAACTCAGTTTGAACTTGGTTTCTGATTATTTTTTATAAATGCAAAAGTCTTCTTTCTGGCACCAATTGAAAATGACTCAGTAGGATATTTAGCAACTTCACAAGCGTGCGAGTAGGGATGTTGCAGCAAAGGGCTAGACCAAAACTGGAAGTATTGTATGTTGCTCTTCATCATGGCTAGAGGGGGGCCAGAAATGTGGGGGCAATAGAGCCAAAGAACTGAGTAGACACAAGTTTTTTCTGGATTGTGATGCTGAGGTGCAAATTCACTGAAACCGTTTTTAGAATAAAGTAAAACTCAACACGTCTAGAGATGAGTGATGAGAAATTAATTCTAAATAAAAATGAAGACTATTCTGAATTATAGATAATATTCACAAGTTACTTTGTATGAGAAAACATTTATTCTTCTTTGGTGAAGAAAGAACCCGCAAGATTTCTTCAGCCATTGTGAGTTTGATCTTCTGATACTCCTAAAAGGCTAAATATATGTGTTTGCCTTTGTCATCAGCATAGCTTAGCCCTCTGTTTTTTAGCTGTTGCTCACAGGACTTGACTGAAGCTGCTGAATAGCAGTAACAGTGAGGTGCCTGTGCCAAAATATAATTTGCAGGGCACAGTTGTTCTGTGAAAAGTAATTCTTATTAATTTATTTTCCTGATCAGATAGGGCTTTGAGAGGAAAAGATATTATACCGAATGACATACTAGCAATTTTTTGGAAAAAATTAAGTGGATTGATTCAAGTGGTTCTTCTACCCGCCAGCAGTGTATCTGGAGAGAAGGTAAAGGCAGAGTGAAATGGGCCATGATATAACAAACATTCTCTTGGGCTATCGTGATTAGTCTTCTTTCTTGCTATTGTTGTTTACCTTTTTACATTCTTTGTGGCAGTCCTTGACACAAATTAGTGTGAAACCTTCATTGATTTTTTTTTTCCTAACTGCTGCACATTATTTATTTTCTCCAGTGGGAGACAATTTATTTGCAACTGTAAATCCAGGCACCTCTGCCTTTTCATCTTTCTGCAACTGCTCAAATCCCTGTCTAATGTCATAGGTGAGATGAGCTAGCAACTGACTTCTATGTGTACATTCATACATATTTCCCCATATTCTTCTGTTCTTTTAAATTGCTTTAGAATCTTTTTTAGGAGTTACATTTAAAAACAGAATTATAAGGTTGCATAAGTCAGAGATGAAAAGAATGTGTTCTATTGGATCTTACAGGTTCTGCTAAGAATGTGTTCTGTTGGATCTTGCAGGTTCTGAACCTACAGTTTTGAAACTAATAGGTAGCTGCTGTTGCCACCTGAAATTCCTGTGAGCCTGTTTGCAAGACCACTAAAGTCAATCGAAAAGACACCTATTGGCAAAACAATTTCCTCTGTCTCCTACAGCTGCTCCTGCTGCTCCTTCCAGCAATTTGTTTCCTTACAAGGATCCAAATTAAGGGGCATTTTATCAGTGACTTCTCTGACTCTTGGAGCTACTTATTCAGTTATATACATATATTACTTATAATAAAATGTACATACGTATTCATACATAATAAAATGCATATTTTAAGGTACTGAGCAAGTTGAAGAGGCATGAATGGATTCACAGTAACCCAGTGATGAATAAAATCAGGAAATAAAATTTTCTGGTAGCTTTACCTGTGTTATTTATAGAGCACCAGTGACACATCTGTGTTTCACCATTACCTGAAAAGTAAAACAAGTAGGTTTCTTGACTTGTTTTTTTAACAGGAGATATTATCTTACTATCACTGTGGTACAAGAGAATATTCTATATTATTTGCTTCCTTAACTAAAAAGAAATGTTATGATTTTTTTTCATGTAAAGCATTACAGGCAATTCACAGATTTAGAATACTATCTACAGAGTAGTTCTGAAAAAAGAATATAATCTCATCCATTTTAGAAGACTAATTGGAATGATTATATGAGACTGTATTCTGTCAGCATAGAAATAGTTTGTTGCTCTTGTCTTTGTTGTACAAAAAAAAAGTAAAAAGCAAAAAAAAGGTAAAAACCAGAAAAACAGTTAAAAATTTACACATGATATTGCTATGTACTTATAACATTTGACCAAAAATTATTTTAAATTCTAAGTGCGAGAGCAGGATCAGAGTCAAGTGAATTTTGTAATTGCTTATGTGGAAGGCATATGATAATTTAAAAAGCTATATCTGCAAATGTAAATATAGGAAGGAACATTTTGGCAACATAGCAAATTTTGTGTCTTGTAATATACCTCTTTTACATGGGAAATACAGGATAAAATGAAAATCTTCTCAGCTACTCTCTCAAATTTGCAAAAACATTTGTGTTCTGTTCTGCATTTTGGAATCCAAGATTTGTATCCTGCATTCTTCAGAATCCAGTTTTTTATCCAAGATGTAGGTGGAGAGGGGATCTGAACTTGGCTTTTTCACATCCTAATGCACTGTTGTGGCCAACATGCTGACAACATCTCCTCATGTGTTGTGCATGTGTGTGTGCATTTGCTTGTGTGACTAGCAGTGGAAAAGAAACAGCTGTCAGAACTGATGCATAAAGATTATGGCTTTCTTATGACATTTTATCAAAACATTCTATTTCTGCACTATAGAGGTTCTTAAGCCAGAAAGTCTGCTAGTTAGTTGGTTTTCAGCAGAAATAATTATTTTCTTTGTCCAAAATACCATATGATTCACCTATGTAGACTTTTATGGAGCCTATTATTCAAATGACCGTGCCTTAAGAACTATTATTTTTCACTGAAAATTAATCACTGTTGCCAGTTTTTTTTTTTTTTCTTTTCCTGTCTCTTTTCCCTAATCTTCAGGTTCTGTTTCTCTGTTGTGTGATCTTTCTTCTTTCTTTGGAATTGGAATGAAAGCAAAAGCGACTATTGCCACATCAATGAAATTCAATCTGTGGCTTCAAGAAGTCAGTCAATCTCTTGCACCTTTTCTGCAAACCACTGGACTACTTTATTTCTGCTATGACAAAAATTTACAATTAATTTGATTTTCTATATTCATGCTGAAAGAGATTATTTATGTAAGAACAAGAGTTCAAATGAACTGACCTTTCTCTATTATTCAGCAAGTTCCAGAGGTATTGTAAAGACAACAGAAAGGAAGGCAATTAATTTTCTGAGGTGTAATGATTTAGACTAGTTTATTTTTTTTGTGGATACGACATATATCACCAGATGAGTTTTGAACAATCAGTAGCAAAGAGAGTGGAAGGACCATGAAAGCCAATTGTAGTAACTAAATATAATTTGTAAAGAATGCATCTTGCATCTTATTAATTTGGCTCCAAGCATTAGCATTCACATTTGATGACTAATAATTTTTGAATGTTGTAGAAGGTACTTAGGTCATCATGTTCTTTTTTAATTATTTTTATTAATTCTGAAGTAACAAGCCACTTCTTATTCTTGTTGCTGGATTTGGAACAAGAAAACAACTTTTTGTAGAAATGATAAAAAGGTTAGTAGATAGACTTACTACTGCTTTCTTGATCACAAAGTCACGGTAGGTGGATGGACACTGTGTCTACACCTGTAACGTGTTATTGTGTCAACAATGATGGTGGTAAATCCTCTCTCAATTTTTCTAACCATATTATTCTGCCAACAACATCATTCTCTTTAAAGGATACCATTCATTTAGGGTTGGTACCAGGCAGCAATATCTTCCTAAAAATGCCTTCTAGCTTTACAGGACATTTTTTAAAATAAAGCTGAAAAGCCTTTCCTGTCTGTGTAAACAACAAAGAAAGTGGCTCACAGCTTGATTCTTTTCACATGCAGGTGCACACCCCTATTCAAAGACACAAACAAGTACAGAAGTGGATGTTCTAATGTCAATAGTTGTGTCTCAGAGTTGATTTATTACTCCAAAAAGTGGCAAATGAAAGTGAGTTCTATGGAATTATGAACTTACAAACTAAGCCTTACTATAGAAAACCAGATGCAACTACTTTTGCCCAATACGATGACTCTTGTAAGAGAGTATGTGCTAAAAAGACTATAAAGGGAGCTCAGAGATCTGGGATTGTAAAAATTAAAAGGTGAGTTTTCCTTACCTTACCTGAGGCAGGCAAAATCAATCTCTCACATTCCCTTCAGGCTATTGTCTGAAAATAATTTGTTCTCATGTAGCAAGCACTGGGGATTGAAGCTGTTTATAAATCTTTTGCTCTTCTAAAACCAATACAGATGGTGGGTGTTGATAAAATATTTGTTGTCTCACTAAATTGTTCAGATAACTTAATTTTATTGAGTAGAATTTGTAGTGGTAGGAATTATGTGTAGATGTAGCAGTTGCAGGCTGAAGAAACTAATTTCTTGTGTCTGACTTCATGTGTTCAGTGTTATCTAATGGATTTATTTCCAGATTTATCTGTTGGAAAAAGGGCCCTCCATCCCTCTTGCTGTGGAACACACATTTTCTTTTATGGATGATAAAGATAGGGAAATCCTGGGCTGGTGTACAAATTCCAGCATTGCCCTAATGAAGCACTGTTATCTTACAAAGATAAACTAGTGTTCCCTGCTGCTAAGCAGTGCTTTTTCTTCATGTTCCTGTTCCTTACCGAGGTAGTGTGTGGGATGCCCAAGAAGGCAAAGCAAGGGGTAATTGGTGTCTGGAGCTGGGGCAGTAGACAATGACAGCTATTAAAACCTGTTTACATCCCGTACAAAAAGAGAAAAAACTGGAGGAAAGGAATCCAAAGAAAGGACAGGGTAAAAGACAAATCACTAAATAGAAGGGAAACGGGTGATTGGAAAGAGAGCACTGAAGATAACTGGAAGCTGAACAGAATTGTTTGGGGGGATGGTGTGGGAGAAGGAGGAAGGACAGAAAAACACACTGGTTTTGTCTGTGGTTATATTAATGTTTGTATAATGATACATTTTGACAGGAATTCCTAGTGATGGATGCAGTTTTATCTGTCAACACAGAGAAGCTTTCTTTAGACCCCTGTCTTTCAGCAGCAGGATTTTATTCAACCTCTATTACCACACGGTCCAGATGCTTCTTATGTCTTCAGACCTCAAATGAAAGCATTTGACTTACCGACTGCGGAAATTATTTCTTTTGTGAAATAAAGCAAAGTGTTTTGTGTGGGGACGTGTTTTTATGTTTTGTGTTGTTTTGGGTTTTTTTTTATCTAACCTTTTAAGAATTTTCAGTTGGGAAAAAAAAGTTAATCCCAAGCTTTTTGTTAATTTTGTGTTGATTTAGGACCAAAGTATATATTGAAATTTCTTGTGGCTGTACACTACAGGCTGGATTTTTTTGTATACTATCCAGCTCCTGCCATCTCTTAACAGACAGCCTAAAGCCTTTATGTCAGGAAATTGCGTTTTGCAATGGACAGAAAATAGTATGTTTCACTTAAGGGTTTTCTTTATCCAGTTGCAACTCCCTTACCACAACTGCTATCAATCTGCAGCAATCATCTGGGTTTTTCACTACTGTCACTTCTTATTTGAGAAGAGCAAACTGTTCTTTTTGTAAAGCAGAGTGTAACCTGGCATTCCAGGTTTATATGACTGACAAATTCATATTGATATGCTAACCAATGTATGTTGTCGCCTTCGTGCTGAGCTCTTTCCTGGCAGAACGTTTTGCATCCCACAGACTTTGTTTTTTCACAAGATGCTTTGCTAATGCAATTAATCATCTAATCCAGGAATCTTCTCCCAGCATATAAAAACTGACATCATCTTTTCTGCTGTATATACTCTGCATTTTTTGTCTACGGTGGAACTATAGACTCTTAGATCTAGAATGTATTTTATCATTATAAATGGTTACCAGCACTAGCTCCAAATCCATTGGAAAGGTGCCACTAAATACATATGTATATGTACACCTTAAAGCTTTTCAGCTTTTCTGTCTTTCACCATTGACTTCACTGAGCAGTTGGTCTAGTGGAAATCTCTTCTTCAGTCCTATGATGTTAAGCCTTGAAAAGCACATGTATCCAAAAGCTAATTCTAAGGTCTATATACAGTATTTCTTGGTTAGCACAGAATCTGTGAAACTAGATTTAGAGATAAAAGCCTTCAATTATTAAAATAGAGGAATGTCAGTAAACTGAATTACTCTCCTGAATTCCTGCTGCAATGAAAATGTTATTCAACAATCACTGAAAGTTTCGAATAGAGTGATGCTGCTGCTATTTTTTTCATGCAATAAAAGAGTCCCCAGTAGTTCCAGGTAAGTACGGGATGACTCTGTAAAGATGGGCTTCTAAGTGAAGACCTGGACACCAGGTCTTTTCCAGTACAGAGATGGATAAAGCTGAACCCCCTAAGTGACTATGGTCAGCTGCAGCTTTCTATGTCAGAGACAGAGAGAACTGGAGGAGTGTAATACAGTCTTTCCTCCAGTGAGCCATTCAACTTCTTGTTCTTTGGTGTCCTGGGAACTTCCTGAGGAGATCAGATTTACAGAACCATGTTTAATAGTCATGGTGAGACCTAGCAAAAATGGTTTTATTTATATTTTTGATATGTACATCATATGACTGCAAGATCCTAGAGCAAATAATATCCTGTCCCAAAAAAGTATTTCCTGTTGTCTCCTAAATTTGTGACCTGATAATTTCTTTGGACTCTCTCGAATATTTTTATTTGTAAAGTTCAAGAAATAGCCATTCTTTATTTTCTCCAGATCCACTAAGATGTATTAGATGTGTTTGTCTTGCAAGCAGAGGATTTTTAAACCCTCCCAAGTGTAAACTACACCATAGCTCTCATTTCTGTTAAATATTGTCACCCTTCTCTGCAGATCTTCTAGTTACCTGTATCTTTTTTTTCTGAATGGTTATAGTTGCATTACATATTAATACTGTGATATGATTGTGTTTTGTTCTTTATACCCTTTCTAGTAGTTAATAACATTCTATGTGATTTTTTGCTGCCATGAGCCAATGCTTTCTAAGAGTCAAACAGCCAGTTACAGCCTAACATGGAGGACCCATAGTCACAGGGGTATGTAGGAAAATTTCTTTATTCCATGGAAGTTGTTACTGACTCTTTTGGCAGTAAAGGATCTTTCTATGCATGTTGTCTTGTTATTACAGGATTTTAAATTTCTTTCATTTAAAAAAATATATATAAAAAAATCTTGCAGAAGGCAATTTGAAAAATTGCAAACATACCCTAAGAACCAGAAGGCAAATGAGAAGGCTCTGCAATTTTTAGCATTCTTCCCTCCAGCTGAAGTTTTTCAGTGGACCACTTTTGCCTTCCAAGCTCAGAATTATAACTTCTGGATCCTTGATATGATTGTTCTTGTGTTAGGGAATTGGAAAGGATGGGTGGCCAGAGAGAGAGAGGACAGAAGTCTGGCTGTAGAAATCTCTGAAGCAGCCACCCCCTGGGAGAAGGCATAGATTAGGATAAATGAGACACAAGAATTGCTCTGGTGGAAGAAATCTGGGGCTTCTGTCAATTAATTTCTTTTAGAATTATCTTTGTCTCATATAATGTCATATGAAGGGGCAGGTTTTTGTTGTACGATGAGTTGGTCATTTGTATCTGACGCAGTAACATGATTTTACCTGTTTGTATTTTCCTGGATTATTAAGAGAAAATATAGGCAATTCTGTAGGAGTTTTTGTAAAAAAAATTGAAACACCAATAGAATGTAAAAACCTGAAGAAAAATACCATTCCCTATTACATGTTACCTGTTTTTTATAGCATATAAAAATGACTTGATTTTTTTCTAAATCCTGTAAGATTTTTCTGGTTGGGATGGTATTCTGAATTTATAAATTCAATCCTCAATAGGTTTTAGCTAGATTTTTTAGCAATGCCTTTCAGAATTATAGAAAGCAAAAAAAAAAATAAAAAATAGAAGAAAACTGTTAAATAATGGGTTGGGTTGGAAGGCACCTTGAAGACCATCAAACTCCAATCCCCCACCATGGGCAGGGACACCTTCCACTAGACAAGGTCATTCAAAGTCCCATCCAACCTGGCCTTGAACACTTCCAGGGATGGGGCATCTGCAGCTTCTCTGGACAACTTGCTCCAGTGCCTTATACCCTCACAGTAAAGAATTTCTTCCTAATACCCAATCTAAATCTACCCTCTGCCAGTTTGAAGCCATTTCCCCTTCTTTCATCACTGCATACCCTTGTTAAAATTCACTCTCCAACTTTCTTGTAGGCCCCTTTAGGTACTGTAGATGTGGCACTTGGGGACATGGTTTTGTGGTGGACTTTGTGGTGCTGGGTTAATGGTAGGACTTGATGATATTAGAAGTATTTTCCAACCTAAATGATTCTATGATTCTGCGATAATCAGGCCTGTTGATTAACTTGATCTTCAAATCTGCCTTGCATCTGAAAATGAAGTCTGTGCCAGAAGCACCTTGACTACATCCCTGAGTGTTATTCTTTTGGGATAAATCATCTAAGAATTACACTGAATAAGAGAAAACTGAAGACAGCCTAAATGACAAGGGGGAAAACTAGGATTTGCTTCAGAAAAGCAGGAGGCTGTTTACAATTTATGTCTGTCATACCTAATTCTTAAAGGTCAATACAGTTTCTCTTTTAGAAAACAATAAATTAAGTAGTATAACAATAAGACACCAAACACTGAAAAAAAAATACACTGTCATTGAAGAAGAATACTGACATTTTGCAAGAGATGTTGTGGGAGTCAATGGAAAACATTGAAGAGTGGAAATTATGTGTTTGCAAACATTAATAAGAGTTAGTGATATGTTCAGGAGAATGATAATATTTGCAGCTCAATAATGGCATTCATTTCAGGCATTTGGGTCAGAATTTTGATTTAGAGCAGCTGATGTGGAACTATGAGCACTTTATCAGCCCAGCTACTCCAGTGGAATCTAACAAAACTGTGAAAGGAACTGCTCAGGAGCTGTTATTTTTATATGAGCCTGGAGTTAGAAAAATCATTAGCAGTTACTTGATGACAGTTATTCAGATAATCTCAAAAACATCTAAATTGAGGTACAGAACTGTACTGCTTGGAAGACAGTGCTGTATTTTCAGTGATTAAACGTTTTGGTTTTGTTGGTCTGTTTTTACGTCTTGGGGAAAATTGACCAATCTGAAAGGGTTCACCATTACTTCTACGCTGACTTGTGTTTGGTGCTTCTTTGCTGAAGGTGGCCCTTCCAGCTCCTTCCAGAAACCTGGAAGATTGGTGCTAATTAGAAAGATGAAGGAGAGCTGAGAAAATGTAAAGGAACTTGGTTTGAGGAAGAAGCAGCTGGTGGGTATGTAGAAGCACAAAGGACAGAGCTCACTGTGTAGCTACTGTGCACTAAAGCAAGCCTCTGTAAAAGAAGCAGAATTAATTTCAAAGAAAGACCCCCCCACCAAATTCTTATTAATAACAGCCAATTTAAACTTTTATTAAATGTTAGTCAAGCTACTTATTTCCTTTTGTAAAAGCTGGCAATTTTTTTTTCTCTAAATATAAATATTTTGAAAATAATTAGCTGGCTGAGAGCAGTGAGAAACATAGAGCAGAAACATTTTGCTTGCTTTGTTAATATAGTCTAGCATGGTGTCTAATTGGCTGTGCTTGGAGATGTCCAGGCTACCTAGGACAGCAAGAGCATTCGGAATGAAGAATAGCCATCTTTCACTAATGCTTGTCCTTTGATGCTGTTTGAATGCGAAAACCCTAGTTTACAGGGAGATTTTTTTAAAAAAGGATAAGACAGACTGTCTTTTAAATAGTTCACTTCTGCAGCTGCAGTGGAAAAATAAACTTGCAAACAGAATTCACAGTAATTACCTGAATGATTTTCCAGCAAAGACTTATACTAGAAGTATGTGAAAGTCAAAGCATGAGAAAAGGTTAAAGAAAATACCTCTGGGTTGTGTTCTTCAGGCATTTTTCTAATAGTCACTTCCTTTGAATGGTTGTTTTGTAAATTAAATAACTAATGTTTATAAAACTTTTTGGAAAATGTAAGTATAAACACTCTTACACATGAATCATTGTATTAACAACAGCAATCCAGGTATGGACCCAATCCATCTCCCACTGGTTTTGATAGGATACATTTCCTCTAGGCTAATGAGGATGCTCAAGAAGTTGACTTTTTCATGTCATTTAGGGAGGAGAAAAAATTTTTTTCCCAACATTTTCATTATATACAAAGACTGTAATAGAAGTCCCATGACTTTTTCCTTTGTATGTAGTAGGTGTTCCTGTCAGTATTACTTGTTCGAATGTTACAACATCTCCTCCCTGAACTCAAAGGTAAATTCTTCAGCTAGTTCACATTGTTGTTTCAGAGTATTGCAATAGTATCTTTGACTGCCATCACTTCTTGGCAGAAACTGTGAATAGAAATCCCTGCAATTTTGGAATTCTGGTTACAATTTCTTACCTTTCTATATTTTCAGTTCTGCTTCAAGGGTAGCATGTGAGGCTGTATTACTCACTTTTCTCAGCTCTTCCTATTGTGAGAAATACTCACTACTATGGAAACTTACTGTAACAGAGCTTTGTTTCTTGTTTCTTCTGCCAGTTGTACAGAACAGACCATAACACAGAACATCTCAAGCATCATGGCTTAAGAAACTTTCAATACATGCTGGATTACATGCACTCCAAAATTTTTCTTAGTGTGGGAAGTGAGTCTCTGAAAATGGACCATTGGAGAATTATTTGAGGAAACAGACATTAACAAAGAGGAAAATACCAAGTTCTTACATCATCCATTTTATTCGCATGGCCTTGAGCAGCTATCGAAGTGTAAGCATGACTGGACATTACTTGTGTATTTTTCTGAATCCACAGTGTTTGATAACAGAAGTCTGTTTCAAATAAGACTTTTTAAGGTGTTGTTTTCTGGTGGATATCACCAGCAAGAGCAAAACCCGTGTTCTACTTGTTCTACTAAACCTAGTTAGCAGAGTGCTTCTGTAATTTTACCCGTCTGCTATGTACAGGAATTTTGTATCAAAGTTTGCTATTTATCACTGTGCTGCTTTCTCTTTTCTTAGCAGATTTTCCTTTACACACATGCCAGCCATGAGATACCTTAGTTCCAGCATTTTTAACATTCATAAACAGGAAAGTTTAGTAGCATTAATTAAGCCCTGTGTCAAAACCATGAAAAATGGTTATGATTTAGAGTTGTGTTTCAAGAGCACTATCTGTCTTTTCCGTTGATGGTGTTACCATACAAGAATATTGCTCTCAAGTACAGCAACATCATCGAGCACCCAGAGCCTTTCTGCGAAGTTTGCAAGACTGAACAGGAGATACAGGTGTGTGGTACAGGGAGCTGTAGGCAGAGGGAAGTCTTTGTGTGCATGTGCAAACATCTGCCTTGCTTGTCTGAAGTTACTCATCTGACATGTTTTGTCACGTAGAGAGTTGAAATCTGTGAGTCAGAGGTTGATTTCATACTTGACTTTCTGTGGTAAGTCCAAGCCTGAGCCTAAATATCATTGTCGCTCCATTTTCTAAATATGTCTTGACAGCACTTTTGAAGCCATTTTCTGTCTTATTTGTTCTCAGCTCAACCAGCAGCACAGACTTTTTTTTTTAACAGTTTGAAAGAGCTCGCTCACCTTTCCTGTGCCATTGTTGCCTAGAACAGCCTCATGTTAGAGTAAAACTGGACAGAAAGATCTGTGTTTTCCAGCTTGATATAAGCTGGTGGCAATGCAAGAATTCTTACAATTTTTTAGAACACAGAATCTTTCAATATTTCTGAAAAAAAGTGTCTTTTCTGGTTTAGCACCTACCCATATATATACCCAGTCAAGATAGTAGGGGTTTAGACTTTTAGCAGTCCTGGGTTACTTGGGCAGTGAGTTTGCTCCATTTCATGTTTAAGATACAAAATTACAGAAGATATGTTCGTATTTAAAGAAAAGGTTTTGTGTCTTGCATTTGAGGCCACACATTACAGACTAAATACAGAATAACACCAGGTCCAGTGGGAGCTGCCTTTCTGGTATCTGTTGCCACAGATACATAATTAGGGAGGAATAGAGGGCAGTGAAAAAGAGCAATGAGTCAAACTACTGAACAGGAAAAATAATATTTGGTAACCAATGCAAATGAAGTCATACTGAACTGCTGACTGTGGCAACCGTACGCAGTTGTATAAATTAATAATGAAATTTCCTGATTTGAAGATACAAGATAGAAGAATGCTTTTAAAAAGCTCTTTCCCTTCAAGGTCATGATAACTGTTCATCCTGGCTTTGCCATGTTATTATTATATTTGGTTACAAGTTATCAAATTCGTTGTTAGAATTGGCCCTTATTTCAGCAGCAAAGATGATCATTTGTGTTTAGTTTGTGGCTAGGGAGCTGTGCAAACACAACTACTTGCAGAAATTTGTTGTGTAAGGCTTGTTTAGAGAAACACAACTAAAAAATGCTGAAGTAGGATGTGGAAACTTCAAATGAAAGTGAAAGCAACAATAAAATGCCTTTTTATAGTTTAAGAAATAAACCAAATTTAAATTAATTTCCATCCCTGTCATTTTTGGCCAATGGAAACAAATAACACAGCATGTTGCATGTTTCTCACAGCTTTCATTCCTGATTGACTGAAAAGGTCTCTGTAAATAAGGACTTGAAAACGAAAGAGGAGAACTTGAAGCAGAGCACAAAGACAGCTATCAGTGCTGCTAAGGAGTTAAAGAATCACAGCCTGGAGAGGATTCAGAGGTGCTCCCTTATGTGTCCTGCTTAACCCTAGGCACCAATCTGCACTCAACACCACAGGCTTGTGAACAGATATAAGGAGAGATAGAAGATCATTGTCAGGGAAAAGTGAAAAGAAAAATATCTGCAATCAGTTGTCTTCTGATTCCCGAGTGCCTTACTATGCTCTTGAGAGTACAGTGTCATTGTAAGACCTAGTTTCTTTTCTATTCAGTACCATTTTTCAAGTAGTTCCTTTGGGATGAACTACAGCAGAATAACTGTCCGCTAATTTGCATCCAGCTCTTATTTTGGCAAAGATTAGCATGGGTTTTGCTGTTTTTTTCAGCTGAAGCTGTGTTAGGCCCTTAGCTCTGCTCTGGAGGCAGGGAGTGATGAATGACTTCAATGGAAAAGTGTGAGCAACATAGGAGCTGCCTGGAAAGTAAATGGGCATCTGCTAAGCAGCTTGGTGTTCAGGAAGAGGGACAAGAGGATGATCAATGCACATGAAGCAAGCATGTAAGAAGAGTAGGGGGACCCCACTACTAGGTGGAGCCCAATGTTGTGCTGGAAACTTGATTGCCCACTGACCTTGGGCAGTTACTTTGACACTTTTCTTTGTCTATGCTCAGTATCAAAGCTGGACTACCAAAAAAAAACCCCAAATATTAGCACTATTCCTGGTGTATTCTGTTAAGCGTTACATGGGCACCATCTCTTTATGTGCCACTTTCTTTTCAAAGGAGATCATGGAGGCTATATTGTAATAGTTCCTAGAACAGGAGTGTGAGGTGCACTCTACCACCATACCTGCTCCAAACCAAAGTCTCATTCTCTACATGAACTAGATGCTCATGTGCACTAGCTGTTTTTTGTCCTATGGCTACACAGTGCTTGCATTTTTGTCTCTTCCTGAAGGGAAAAACTAAACAAAATATAAACATAATTTATTAACTGAATCCATTCCTACACTAGGGATTTTTCTGTAAATATTACAGAATATTGCAATATTCTGTAAATATTGCATCAGATGCAATATTCTGTAAATATTGCATCTCCTCTCTGATGCTGAGACCTTTCTGTTCAATTTATTTTATAATATCTTGTTATTCTATTGATGATGATGCTTAGTTACAGTTTTTAGTCTTAAAAAATACTGAATGTAGATATCCACTGAATGGGAACATTTTTTCTTTCCATTCAGAGGGTATCTGAATTCAATTTATCTCTTTTCACCTTTTCGATGCTGTAAAAGTTTAGTGTCACTGGTCTCTTGAATTTATGCCTGCATCTGTGGCTAAATTTTATTTACTCATTTTTGAAGGGTCGAATGCAATAGACTGTGAGCTTTTTAAAATGAGTGTGTGCTTCCCGTCTGTCAAGTCCTAAAATGCCTTGAATTATATTAACTTTGATATTGAATTGGCTAGATTTAGAAGTAGTTTCAGTAACAAAAGGTAGTGCAATTGTAATGTTCTTTATACTAGTTAAGGTGGTAATTTAATCTACTTCTACAGTTGGAAAGACTGTGAGACTCTTTCTGTAACTCATCCAAAATTACTGCCAGTGGGATTTCGAAGCTTTCTTATGCATTTCTGTGACACTATTGTGAGGGTCAACAAAAGCAGCTACCTGATAAAAATGTGATTTGCATCAGATGCAAATGTGTTGTTAAAAATAGAAATAGGTCTAGAAAATTTCTAATAAGAGCAGGGATTGGTTAAAGGTAATTCTAAGAGCTGTAAGTAGGGAGTGCTTGGAAACATGTCTTTGTAGGAACTGTACAACTCCCTTGGGATATCAGAGAAATAACCTTTTTTACTTGGATCTAGAATCCAAAATGTTATCCTCAGGATTGGTGGATAATAAATAATGTTTCTAATACTTTTGTAACAGAATTTATGCTTTTCAGCCAGTCACATTCCTATTATTGCTGACCATGTACTAGCCAGCTGGCTGAGTCCTCATCTACAAAGTGTGCAATTGCTGTGAAATTCTGTATCTTGCTGGGTGCTGTAGTGAATTGAGCCTGTCTCCAGCTTCCTGAAAGTCTGGACCATAAGGCTGTTTTGGACTTGCACTCTTCTGTTGAAAGTGGGTCAGTGTCCACTAAATGACTGAAGAAAAAGCAAAACAGGAACAGGGTGGGCTTGTGGCCCAGAGGTGAGAGCACTTGTTTGAATGATCTGTGCTAGATACTTACCTCAGTGCTCATCTTTGTATTTGATTTGATGTTCAGTTAAATATATATCACAGAAGCAAGTGTTACCTGGGATGGAAGAGGTTGCAGAAACAGGCTAGTGACTTAACATGCGTTGGGGGTCATGAAAGAGAATGATTAGTCTTAGACATAAAGAGTATATATTTTGGTAATTGGAGAATACACCTTTAGAAGTGTTTATTCCCTAGGACTGGAGCATGATTGACTGAGCAGGAAGAAAAACATGTGCTAAGATTTAATGAAACACCTTATTACATGCATATTTCTGTGCAATACTGAAGACAGTGGTCTCCTAGGAAGTGATGTGGGGGCAGAGAAAGCTATGTGAAGCTCATAAAAGACATACTTTTTTTTCTTCAGATATTGCACCTTAAGTGTGTTCTCAACCCATTAGTGTGCAGCATCACTAGCTTGAAGAAAAAAAGGATTTTAAAGAATGGATTTGGGGATCCTGTTAATAATATGATGCCGCTCACCTTGTGTCTGCCATGCTGCATGTGTGTGACAACTAGTTTGTTAGAACTGACTTTCTTGTAAACCAAGAAGGTTATTTATGTCTTGTTTTGTTCTGTGAAATCCCAACCTCGGACAATAATTCTTGGTTATGTGACCATTGAGAGGGATAAGTCTGTTAAAATTAATTTTTTAGTAAATAACTAGATTGTATATGTTTTGCAGTTCTGAAAATTCTTAGTGTAGTTTTACTTCTGTTCTTAAAATCAAAAAGAACCCTAAACTTAAAAAAAAAAAGTAACTCAAACTCAGGGAACTGTAAATTGTTTTGAGTTAGATTTTAGCTCCTTAGTCTGTTACTCAATTTGAAATTCATCCTTTCAGCCCTCAGACCTTATGTTTTGCTGGACTCTCTTCCCAAGAGCCAATGAAATGTTGACTTGGGGATCTTAAAGGTCTTTCCCAACCTAAATGGTTCTATGATTCTATCTAGGTGCTTTCAGGGATTATTTGGCAAGTAAAACTGCAGCTTTCATATCTGATGTCAAATATATCCACAAGGCAGATCTTTTGTTTTGAGAAAACAAAACGTTGGTTTGTTGTATCATGGTAAGTTGTACTTGGTGAAAGAGTCAGTTACTCTGACAACCCCTGAAAGACTAGCAGCAATTTCTGACATTCCATGCATTTCCTGCTGTTCATGTTTGTCTACAGATTTTAAACCAAAAAATAAAAAAATGTTTTTTGTAGGGATGACTTTATGTTAGAAGGGGAAGGAAAAAACGAGTGCTATTACTCAGTAAGCCTTTGGGGTTTTGTTTGTTTGTTTGCTTGTGGGGGTTTTTGTTTGGTTGGTTGGTTTTGGTTTTTTTCCCTGCTTCTGAACTGGTCTCCAGCAGCACTAGGGATTGTTTTTTTCTTTTAAGTAAGCATACAAGTGAACCCTTGCAAGTGTCAAGACTGGAACATTTCATATACAGAATAATTCCTCTAATGGTGTCACTTGCTGAAGAGTTCAAAATATATTTACATGGTTGTTCCTGGAGTAAACTAAAACCACCAGCACCAGCAGAGTGAGAAAAAGGTTTTTTGCAAAAGAAATTTGGCCTCACCTGGACTTCAGATAAATTCATTTCAATTCAATCAGATTTATCGGTCCACAAAACTAACACTAACTACATCTTTATGCCTTTAAGACTTCAGGAAACAAAGCTATCTTAGGATCTAAAACTGACCTGATGTAAGGGGGAAAAAATGACAGAGCAGCTGACAGGTGGCCCATAGAACTGTGAAAGAACAAAATTTCAATGTTAATAGTTTCTTTGAATATTTCCTCACGCTTTCTATCTTTAGCACTCTATAGCTTTACATGTTGTGTTCTGAGATTTAACAACAACAAATGCAGTAATGATGATATGGCATTAATTCGTGGAAAGAAACAACAATTTAAAATTGGACAAAGAGAAGGATAAATTAAAATGAGTTAAGATGCTGACAATTACCAGCATCTGAAGCAAAAGAAATTAAGTGAAAGATGCTTTGATGTTTTAGCTGGGAGGAAGTAGTGCTAATAGTCTTTACTTGAGTAATTATGGCACTAGAAAATTCCTGCTGTGATCAGTATTTATTAGATGTTAATATTTTGGTAATACTGCATATTGCTGTTAAAATCTAATTGGTGGTACTTTCATAAATACAGCCAAAACGTGTTCAAAGGGTGATATTAACTAATGTTTCCTAATGAGCCATTTACAGCATTTTTTTGTATTCTACATGTGCTTCAGCCTTTTGCTGCTCCTTGTAATGCCCTGAAAAAAACCTCTAAATTCTCACTGGCACTGTTCACTTTTTATTTTTGTATTTTAATAAATAGGAGGCCAAATGGAAGAGTTATGATTGAATTGTCTGTCCTTCTAAGTATCTCAAGCCACTGAGTTCTACCCAGGAATTCATTCAGGAAAGGAGATGAGATCCTTCCAAGCAGACAGGACCACCTTTTTTTTTTTAAATGTTCATTTTCAGTCCAATAATGCCAAGTCCAACTACATCCCCTGACAACCTACTACAAATATTTGTTCCCTTGACCCCTTCTATTGGTTGTCCTATTATCTGGGCATACCCTTTGAAAAATGTCTGTTCCTGTCTCCCAGTCAGGATTGGAATTATATGAAATTGTAGTATCCTCTACCAACAGTCATCTGTGAGATTGTTAAATCCACAAGATCCCTCCTAATGTCCCTTCTTCTGTCCTTGCTTTTGTTCCCTGCCTGATCAAACTGTTCCCTTTTTTGTTGCTATTCTCAAAGCCTATGCACAGTTTGACAGATGTTTTAGTGACTTCTAGCCCTTTCAAACTAGTTTAAGCTGAAATCCTTGATTCTTCTCTGACTTGGAGCCTGATTTCCATCTCTCCAATTGCCTCTTCTACTTACTTGTATGGCTCATTTACATTAGGTTGTTTCCTCTATGAGAAATGAGAGCTTTCTTGTCAGATCTTGTGCCATCAGTCTTGGTAACTTTATGCAGCCAGGAGTAACACCTGAACAGTCCAGGAAAAATCTTTGGATACATTTGTTATCAAATTCTGTCAAGTGTCTAAGGAGCATGTGGGACCTGTGAACCTAAGGAGCTATAGCAAGTCACAAATGCTGCCAAATTTCAAGGCTTTGTTCTGCATAATGACATGCCAGAGATTTTTAGTAAAAAGCTTAGGCAAAATGACATACTTTCCAAAGTCATCTTCTGTTAAATATTTGAAAATTTCCCCTCTAACACCTTCAACTCTCAAAAGATCCAAAGCTGAGAGTAAACAATATGAAAGTTACTACAAAAATAACCTAATTTTGCTAGTGAGAACACAGAATTGTTTAGGTTGGAAAAAACCTCTAAGATGATTGAGTGTAGTGTTTTACCAAGAATTTCCAAATCCACCACTAAACTACATCATTAAGCACCACATCTGTATATCTTCTATATGTCCCTTCAGATTTTTCTTGTCTTTTAAACTTGTAGCCACTGAAAGAATATATACTTAGAGTTACAAGAGCAGTATTACAAATTCTGCTCAGATTAATGGTCCAATGGATTTTTTAAAGATAAAGTGAAGAAAAGTTTGCATATTACTTTAAATAACAAGAATATAAATTTTCTATGAGGACTCTTGACCTGCTGTCTTAGCAGATCTCCCATGACTGGGCTACTTCTCCACTTATGTAGCTCCCTATGTTAAGACCATTGTCCATCATCTTGGTTTATATTTTGAAATTTTGCTTTGAACTTTAAGTCCTTTTCAAGGGGAAAAGAATATTTTTGGCATTGAAGTAGATGCATGGGTTTGGAAAGAACCACTAGTGCTTTATAATCATTTCACATCACAAGTCAGACCATATATAGCCTAAATACAGATTAAAAAAGGAAAAGCTGTATAAATTTAATGTATAAAATTACTGTATAGATCACTTTATCCATATCCATGTGTTTTAATCGCTGACTGCAAGCTATATATTTTATGGTGGGATCAGCAGCTATTTCCCATAGATATTGCTTTTTCTGTAACACTGAACTCAGTCATGCCCTTTCCATCAACATTGAATAAATAGAGAATATAGTCCCATGTGACAAGTGGAAAGTTAAGGGATCTGGAAACATTCAGTTCATTTTGAGAAACTAAGTGCTGGGATCCCACTTTCACTGCAATGTAAGAAAAGTCTTTGCCTGACATTAGGAAGATGTAGCTCACACATCCAAAGAGAATAAAGCCATTTTGCATAAAAATGGTATGCCTCATTGATAGCAATTAACTAGGGCAGCAGGGATTTCCTCTTTGCTCCATGACCTCAAAATCCCTTCACTTCTCCCTCCCCATGGCCAAACAGATTAGGGCTAGAGCTACAAAACTGGGTCAGAGCTAGGAGGTTAGTCCACGGGAGTAGGGTTTAGGAGTTTCAATGTGTAGGGGACTTGCTTCAGGGACTAGTGAAAAGAATTGGATTAAGGGACTAGTGTAACGTACAGAGTTAGAGATAAGGGCTGAAGCCTCACTGAAGTGTCTGCAATCACTGTCTCACCCCATCACCTTGATGACTCAAATCTCCATGATTTTTTTCTTAGACAATGAATCACCAGCTTGATGCTCTGAAGAGACGTAAGGACTTCTGAGCTATCAACCGTGAACAGCAATGTTTTCACAAAGTCCCCTGTAGATAATTCTCCTCCGTGGGAATATTCACACTTAAGGTAGCAAGAGGTTTCATATGACCATGTACAAATGAAGAAATCAGGTATTAGAAGACAAAGGAAACTGGTATATGGGATCAAAACTGAAATGGAAAAATATTGTTTTATGAATTGGCAGTGGGTTCCCTTCCACTAAACCGTCTGACTGAATCAATCTGCCAGGAAAGACGAGAACTCAGATGGATGGACATCAGACAACTTGCGCGTGTCTGATCCAGAAGTGCAAGAATAAGTTGGTTGATCCTAAGAGAGGAAGGGAAGGCCTGGTTGTCTATGTACCATGGGCATAAGAAAGGGGAAAGAGTAGCTGATAACATTATTACAATTACAACAGAATTTTAAAGTATTGTCATGAAATGGGTTCAAAGCCATATGAGGCACCTAATTAAGGTTCAGTTCTCTTCTGTATCAGTTTACTTGTTAGGAGATAGAAATGAATTGCAATTCATTTGCATTTAATGCTTAAGGCTGTTAGTCAATATATATTGATTCAACTAAATCACCTTTAAGACTGATTGAGGTTAAGTTTGTCTAACATTTAGGGTCAGGCAAGATAGTTAAAATCTAGACAGGAATGATTCATTACCCTGCAAAAGACTTTTCTGAGGTAATATTTTTCAGTCTGTTTCAGCATGTGAAAAATATTATTGGATATGTCTGATAGTTCCTCTGTAAACTAGAAATAAATGTCATCATCTTTCTATAAATGGGATTGTACCTTGCCAATAAAAATTCCATTACTTTTTGATAAAAATATAAAAGGTGGAGAGAAGGTAAGGACAAAAAAATTCTCTACTTAGAATTTTGTTGAATTTCCTATAAAATCTTAGCTGAAACCGAATATGATCTAGCTTGAAAAGGGGTACACTAATATATCTTAAGCTAACCACAACAGTTAACATATTAGGCAACAAGTAACAGCAATCTGTCTGGCAATTTGTATTAGGAAGTTTTATTAAATGTCTCCTTGTTTAAGCACTCAGAGAGGATATTGATAATATTTTAATGAAATCTGAAGGTAGTACTGAAATGATGAAAGAGATGCTCCCACTAGTTGAAGCAGATAATAAGATGTTAATTTCGGGAAATATAAAGCTATAAGAAAATAAGAAGGTGAACGCTGACACCCCCCCCCCCAACAAACAAATGAAGAGGTAATTTATACAGCTGAGGAGGCTCTCAGGAATGCCTTACAAAAACTCATGTAGGCTAGTGGGAAGAGACTAGTGGTTATAAGAGGAGATCTAGGGTGACAGAAATGTGGTAGAAAACAATGTACTTGTGATGTTGCCTCAAAGATAACCCATCCAAAGTTGACTTGCCATACAACAGCATCTAAGGTAAGGAACTCCTCTTTGTAGGGTACTGAGGTAACAACTCAGCAATTTATTATCAGAGAAGTAACAAAATGTAGGCATTTCAAAGACTCTGGGATCAGAGATGGATAGAGATTTTAAAACTTAAATGTATCATTATTACAGAGACAAATGCTACTTTATCCCCCTTCTAGGTCTCCTTTCATGTACCAGCTCTGTGGCATGAGTAAACCACACGCTGCCTGGGATGTGGAGGAAATTCTCACCCTGTTCTGTTGCAGTGGCCTTTTCCTGCTCCTGGCCCTTTCCTAGGAGCAGCCAGACGCCAGAATTATGGGAACAAGTGCCTTTATGGATTGGCAGGGCACGGCCACAGCCCTGGGGTATTACTGCCCAAGGGGGCCAGGCCGGTCGGGGTGACACGGGGGTGGGTGCATCCTCCTGTGGCTGCCACCGTGCCTTGTGGGATGGCACCTCTCCCTGGGGGCTGAGCCAGGCTGAGCCCACCGACTTTCAGATAATTAAATCTTTGCACAAATGGCAAAAATTTCAAAGTGTTTAATCTATTGAGAGGCTTTTCCTTGTCTAAGGTGACAGATTATCTCAATAACTGTTACCTAATATAATTTAGGTTCAAGATTCTAAAATAATCTGAGGGGTGAATTCAAGAGTGCATAAAACAGGGGTGAATTTTAAGAATATTGGTCAAAAAAAATTAGGCTGTCAAGACTGTTCTCCATGACTTCTCTAATACTGATGTGCCCGTATTGAAATTGCTTATGGCAAGTTGAAAATAAACAAAGTAAAAAAACCCCATATACAGAGCTAAGCTATGTAATTCCTTGCCACAGGCTGTTGCAGATGCTAAAAGTTTGCTGGTGTTCAACACTGTTTGGATACACTAATAGAATGAAAAATTATCTAGGCTATTAAAAGAAAGATGCCAACTGTGGTCAGGAAATTTCAGAACAAAGAGCTAAAAGCTAGATGTCACTTCTTGGGAAATATGTTTCTCATTTTCTTTCTACTTTTCCCTAGGAATCTTCTATTGGCATTACTGAGTACAGCATACTGACTTAGATCTTTCATCTGAACCAACAGGGCTGGTTCCATTTTCTCACTGAATCTTTTTAAACTTAAAGCTGTACTTTATTTAAACCTGTTATGTGATCCTCACCATTGCAAATCTTCCTGTTTACCTCTAAAGAAATATCAACAGGGCTCACAGATGTGGTCACTGAGTTCATGTGGTCTATAAAACAGTGAGACACCTGATTTTCACTAAATTGTCTCATTTAAAAGGAAGGCATTTTCTGTGAAGAATGAGACTGTAAGTAATCAAAAATAGCCTTGCTTTAATATGCACTTTTCAGCAATAATTGAGCAAAAATACATTATTCTAATATGTCATGCATCCCTTCCTTGCAAGTTTCCATTTTTCTATGCTCCTGATCTATTAAAAATTGACATAAAAATGATGTACTGGAACCAGCTCTAGAAACTATTGAACTTAGAAAGAAGCTGCTCATCTATAGGGCCTTTATATTGCTTGAGGAATAGCATGGTTTATTTTGAATAAAATACCATAGTTGTGATGAATGGCTATGAATTCTTGTCATGCAAAGAACATTCTGCTTTTCAGATAAATTTAAAAGCATCTGATGTAGACAATTTTCTAGGAAAACTGATTTGTTTTTAGTCCTATGGGGGAGAACAAGTGTCCTTTAATCTTTGGCAGAATTATTTCACAGACAGTCCTTACTTTGTTGCACTTCATAAGTTTATTTTTCATCAATTCCATCTCTATTGCTACAGTAGAAAAAACTTGTGGCATTATCTCCCTGGGACTTTCAGGACAAAAATGTAGAGCTGATAAACTTTTAGGCTAACTCTTGTGGTCCTTCCTAAAATGACATGAAATATTATTGTATGTGATCTTACCAGCAACCTGTCCTCCTCATTTCTTAATAGAATGTGATCTTCATTTACAAAAATGAACTGAGCTGCAGTGAACTGAACTGAACTGTTAGTGATGACTCGACTGATAGAAATGGAGCACTCAGTGGGGCAAATGGACAGATTGTAAGTTTATGCTAAAATGTCATGTTCTTTTATGTGTGTGTGTTTTCTCAAATACCTTAGCCTGAACTGTGTGTTTGCAAAGCTTCTGTCTCTTTCTGAAATGGAAAAATTAAAAGGTTTTATTGGGGTGATTAAACAGAGATGGCTGTGATCTGCTATATTTTCACTGATAATCAGACTGAATCTCCTGAAAAGAAATATGTTGCTGAAACAGTGATTGCCTCAGTATACCTTTGGTTTAAGAGATAAATTTTACTGTTTCCTATTATGAGGTTAACATTTGTCTGAGTAGGAGATTCACTCATTTTTAATAGCTTAGTGATAGGATTACTTAAAGAATCACCAGGAAAAAGGTATTCTCCTTTTATACAATACTCTGCAATTAAATTTTATTGAAATCTAGAGTGAAGTGTGTGTATAGAAAACTAATAAATAGTACTGTCAAACATATAAGAATATGTATTTAAAAATCAGTCCAATAGTGGACAGATTGAAAGAGTTGAGGTTGAAAATAGTCTTTATTTACTGTAAGGTAGCATTTGATTAGGGTATATGTGACTTTCCAGTTAGTGGATAAAAAAAAACCTTTCTATGCAGGCAGAGAAGTTTTCACACAGAAAGGCAAAAATCTGATGCTACAAAGAGAAAGAACAGTGGTTTAGAGTAATCAGTAGTCTGATCTGGCATTTCACACTCCCACCCTCTCCTTACTGCTGTGTCCTGAAATAAAGATTGCGATATTCCAACCCTTCAAAATACCACAAAAATAAATCTCTCCAGTCAGGTAATTCAAACAAAGATTGGGGTGTAGTGGAAAGGGGAAGAAATGTTTCTTTAGTGGTGTCTAAATACCCAAAGCAATCTTAAGTGTCCATTAAAGATCCATAGGGAGATTGGAATAAAACCCTGCAGACCCAATTGATTTTTCAAGGGCAATCCTCTCTGGTTAGACAACTGAGAGATCCACCTGAATGTGGTGGTTACATTCTGTCTGTAGCTTTTCAATCTAGTCAGTGGTAAAGAATATGCACCATGAGTTGTATTTAGAAGATAGAAAATAGCTAGTGACAAGAAAACCCACTTAGGCTGTCAAAACCTGAACTGTTAGAGGAAATGATTATTTCCATTAGTTGTTGGACTCTTTCCTCTCTCACCAGAATAACCGCTTTTGAATGCCCCCTTTGAGTGACCTAGGAGGTAGGTGTGGAGGAGTGGATTCCTCAGTGTGGACTGCACTGTTCATGCTCTGCTCCTACAGGGAAGCTTGTGTGCTGATTTGCAAAAGGGTGGAGTACAGGGAAGAGCTGAATGAATACACAAGAGGGCAAATAAAGACTGCCTAGTTCTCTTGTACTTAGGAACAAACATCATCCTGAGCATTTTCCTTCACCACTCAGGATGACAACTCCATGCAATGAACAATCATAAAAAGTTAACAAGCATCGTTGTCACTAGAGGGTCACCTGCTGCTCATAAATGTTTATTCTGTCTGTGCTGAAAAGTTACGATTTACACTGTGTGGCAGGTAAAGGGACCGTTCAGCCCTGAAGCTGCTGCAGGCCTAGTTTTGCTTAATCAGAAAACTTATTTGAGCAAGCCATCAATAGTTGCACATCTAGGTATACTTACAACAAAAGGACATAGGATGCTAGTGAAATTGTGCCTGATTTCCTCTGAGCTCACCCTCTAAACTAAGTGTGTCTGGGATATGAAGACCATTTAAGTACCATGGGAGTAAAGGAAGAATAAAAGGCTAGGAATTTACTGGCTGGAAAAGGGAAAATAGAAGGGAAAGGTGATAGGAATGCATGGAAAAGATGAGGAGAGAATTAAGAGGGTTTGTCATTTAAGTATTGGTTTTGCTTTCAAGAAATCAGGGCTATAAAATGAAATCATAAAGAGATGGATTAAAAAAACCAGAGAATTTTCTTTGTGCCTTACATGGGGAAGCTGGGGAGCTCTGCTAACAGTGTGTTGCAAAACCCAGTGTTTACATGGATGTAGAAAAGCAACTATAAAGCTTCATAGATGAAAAAGAGTTGTTGATCTGTTATCAAGAGCTGGTAAATCACAAAGATATTACCTCAAACCCCAGAATTTATAAATGAAGTTCACTAGATGATCTTTAAGTAAGGTCCCTTCCAACCTAAACCATCCTATGATTCTATGAATTTCTTGCACCACAGATCACTTGTGACCAGGTGACTATACGGGGAAGAATAAATATCTTTGCTTTCTTACAGTGTTTCTTAGGCATTTGCTGTTGCCTATTGTCAGAACAGTTGGATGTTGGGTGAGGCTGTCACTACACAAGCTAAGTCCTTTCTAAATCCATAATATGGATTTCTTATGCAGTGGACTCAGGTCTCTAAACTATAGCAAATGTAATGAGACTATTCACTATAGTTTCAGTGATCTTTGACACAGTTGTTGGTGTACTTCTGTTCTGGCATGTCTATGGCTGCAGCACCTTGGATCATGCATGTGGGGACTTGGAAGAGCATTAACAGAGGAGCTGTGAGCTTTAGCAAGGGGGGAATTTAAAAAAATTGTGGGACTGCTAGTGCATGAAGTCATCTCTGCACTTATTGACATTTTGAAGGTCACTAAGCTTGCTGCTGCTTAAACAGCTCAGCTGTTGCTTTTTTCATCTGGTTTAGCTTTATTAACATGTGTCAAGATTCTAGAAAGCTTCCAGTAAAATTTCTGTCTAAAGCCTCCAAGGGTGGAATCTTCTATATTTAGACAGATAAATATTTTGATGAACTTTTAATTCAGTACATTTATTAGACATCCAATGTCCTAAGTAGCAAAGTAATAAACCACATACAGACACCTAGCAGCTTTCCAGCTAATTATTGAAGAAATCTCATTTTGATTTCTGCTGTATTGATTGCTACTTTTCTTCCTATTAGAAAAATTGCTTACCCACCTACACATTAGCAATACTGTTGATACTCCAGGTGTTACGTTTCTCCTAAATTTGATTTCTTTGCAATATTGAGAGCACTTGCTAGTGTTGAATTCGGAAGGTTTTCCTCCTGTTTTCAATTCTTTGCATAGGAACAGGAAATTGTTTCATTTCAAACTGCCTTGTGTATGTTTATATCATATAAAGATATACTTCTTGAAGGAACAGGGTGAAGGGAATTAGATAACTCAGATAAACATTTGTCCCATGAATTTTGGTTATGCATGATCTCTACAGACCTTATCTTACCCCTCTCCTTTTCTATTATCTCCTGTAAAATGTATGCTACAGTTCATTTCTGACAGTTATATGCAATCATGCCTGGAATATGAAACCCATCTGCAGGGTTGGGTTGCTACAAAAATAGGTAGTAAAGTGAAAAAGGGGAGAGAATCCGAGATCTCTGCATTTGATTTCCACTAATGCCAGAGGCCAGTTGTGCTTTGCATGTACAGAGAACTTCATGATACCATTTATCAGACATATTTAATTGTTCCCTCTTTTTTTTTTATTTATAATGTAGATACAAATTTTGTAATTTCTTCAGGAAATTAGTGTTAAAATAGAAATTAAGTTATTTCAATTTTTTCCTCCTTTAATATACCACAGTGTTGTTAACATAATTTCTGTTGAAGATTTCAGTTATCACTATTCATCTCGACTGGAAAATGAGAGTGCTCAGGGAGAGAAAGTTTGTCTCACTGAAGTCAAGTTTATATTTTGTCCCAGGAGAATGCATCTGGCTATCTTGGACCTACAGATGCATTCTAATGCTGCACACATTTCAATAATATAGTTAACCTTGGTATTAGGCATGAAGCAAAACACACTCTAATATGAATGAATAATAATAAAATCACTTAGCAGTTCTTTCTGCATACACATTTTATTTGTTTCTTAAGGTTGAAGCTGCTGTCACAAAACCATTCTAATTATCTGCTCATGTATATTCATGTATCAATGACAGAGGAATTATTGCTAAGAGAACATTTTTTGAATGCTTTTTCTTACTGTGCTGGCTGTCTCTGGCGTCTGCAGCTGAAGTCTGGAAAGCAAAGTTTACGGGTGAATTAGCAAAGTTTAACATGGTCTACTCAATATTGTGCTCTTTTCTCCTGCCAAGTGACAGGAGTAGTCTGCATTGATTTCTAACAATGCCTGTGTACCTTCCAAATATTTCAGATAGATGAAATTGTAATATTATTTCAGTATACTGGTCTCTAGTAGGTATCCCCTAGCTTAAAAATGGGTCCAGAGTTATTGGCAGTAGCCAATATCCTGTCTTCTTGATTTTCTGAAGTATTTTTTAAAAAGCAATTTTTTATATAGATGAAGAACTTGAGAACTGAAGTTTGGTGAATGTTCTGGTTGATTCCATTCTGCACACTCCTGAAATAGTCACAGGAGATTTGAGTGAAATTTGAATGCTGTAAATGTTTTCAGCTTGACACACTGACAAGTTTACAAGGCTCCCTGCAGGGTCTGAGCTAATTTTAGGTGTAATTACAAAGATGTATTTAACTGATTGTGTCTAATTAACGTCAGAAGATATGACTGGGGCTTTTATAATACTGAATTCATGTAAGCTACTTCATTATTATGGAATAAATCTAAAACAACTTAATCAATCTGCAGTATCTCTATATCAACTGGATACTAAAAAAAAGTAATATCTTCGTAGTCGCATATACTGTTATATGAACCATTGTTCTATAAAGCATGAAATGAGCACAGCTGTGCTATAATCTCTGCTCTGCAGAGGGACATGGACAGGCTGGAGAGATGGTCTGATTCCAACAGAATGAGGTTCAACAAGGCCAAGTGCTGGGTCCTGCACTTTGGCCACAACGACCCCCTGCAGTGCTACAGGCTGGGGACAGAGTGGCTGGAGAGCAGCCAGGCAGAGAGAGACCTGGGAGTTTGGATTGACAGGAAGCTGAACATGAGCCAGCAGTGTGCCCAGGTGGCCAAGAAGGCCAATGACATCCTAACCTGGATCAGGACCAGTGTGACCAACAGATCCAGGGAAGTGATTCTTCCCCTGTACTCAGCACTGGTGAGGCCACACCTGGAGTACTGTGTCCAGTTCTGGGTCCCTCAGTTCAGGAAGGATATTGAGGTGCTGGAGCAGGTCCAGAGAAGACCAACGAGGCTGGTGAAGGGACTCAAGCACAAGTCCTATGAGGAGAGGCTGAGAGAGCTGGGGTTGTTCAGCCTGGAGAAGAGGAGGCTCAGGTGAGACCTCACCACTCTCTACAACTCCCTGAAAGGAGGTTGTAGCCAGATGGGCGTCAGTATCTTCTCCCAGTAAGACAAGAGGGCACAGACTTAAGCTGTGTCAGGGGATGTTTAGGTTGGATATTAGGAAGAAATTTTTTACAGAGAGAGTAATCAGACATTGGAATGGACTGCCCAGGGAGGTGGTGGATTCACCATCCCTGGAGGTTTTTAAGATAAGACTGCATGTGGCACTTAGTGCCATGGTCTAGTAACCATGGCGGTGTTGGATCAAGGGTTGGACTTGATGATCTCAGAGGTCTTTTCCAACCCAGCTGATTCTATGATTCTATGATTCTATGATTCTATGATACACTAAAAAGTAACTTTTACTGTAACAACCTACGAGATGAAGTCCTATGTATTGTACCTCCAATGAGGGGAATTAATTTAAAACGTTATCAGCATTTTTGTGTCCTAAAGGAAAAAATGAAAATACCATGAAATATTTCTGCTGTTGAAACATTTCATAGAATCACAGAATGATTTGGGTTGGAAGGGACTTCCAAGATCATCTAGTTCCAACTCCCCCGCCATGGGTAGGGACACCTTCCACCTGATCATGTTGCTCAATGCCCCATCCAACCTGGCCTTCAACACTTACAGGCATGCACAGCTTCTCTGGGCACCTGTTCCTGTGTCTCACCACCCTCACAGTGAAGAATTTCTTCCTAATATCTAACCTAAACCTATCCTCTTTCAGTTTAAACCCATTCTTCCTTGTTTTATAACTCCTTGTAAAAAGTCCCTTTCTATCTTTACTGTTAGGCCCCCTGGAAGGGGCTCTAAGGTCTCCCCTGAGCTTTCTCTTCTCCAGGCTGAACAAGTCTAACTCTCTCAGCCTTTCCTCATAGAAGAAATGCTTCAACCCTCAGATCATCTTCATGACCCTCTTCTGGACTTACTCCAACAGGACCATGTTCTTCTGTTGGGGGCCCCAGGTATGTACTCCAGGTGGTGTGTCACAAAAGCAGGTAGAGAGGGAGAATCACCTTCCTTGACCTGCTGGCCCTGAGTTAGATGCAGCCCAGGATACAGTTGGCCTTCTGGGCTGTAAGCTCACATTGCTGGGTCACGTTGAGCTGGGTCAACCAACATCCCCAAGTTCTTCTGCTCATCCATTCTCCACCCAGTCTGTATTTGTGTTTGGGATTGCCCTGACCCACATGCAGGTGCACCAACCTTGCCTTTATCCAATTCCAACAGAAATAATATATGTCTAGTTCCTAAACTGAAATAAACTTCTAGTCATGAATTTAATTATTGAAGTTGAATGTCATAGTAAGTTCATAAATTGTTTCTGTGCAGTGCCTGCTAATGATCTTCAGAAATACACAATCAAAATTACATGTGCAAATACAAATGTGCTCATGCTGGAGAGGGGCTCAGGTTCTTGTTTGTGCAAACACTGTAACACGCATTGACATGAAAGTACTTTACCAGTCATGCATAAACACTCTGGTCAGTCCTTTCCAGCTGCTTGCAAAGTATATGAGACAAACTATACAGAATGCCATATTAAGGTTTTTTGGTGTTTAAACCCTCATCGGTGTGATTCACCCATGCAACAACTTGGGGAGGGGAATAAGGGAGTTTAGCAGGAGAGCAAAAATTGGAGACATTTGATATTGGCTGGTTTTGTTTCCTCTAATGTTTTGCTCCATGTTTTCTTTAATATCTGGCTGGAAATGGGGCACAATACTGAATGACTGATAATATTGTGGGGTGGGAGTAAAAGAACTAATATGATCAGAGCCTTAAGCTGAACTTAGCTAGTTCTTAACATTTTTGCAGAGTGATTTATTTACCATGTACTTGATTTAATTTTGAAAATAATAAAACCCACACTTCATTCAGAGAGAACCAGGCCATATCCTTTCATTTTTTTATAAAATCAATATAATTTCAATTGTTTTAGTGATGAAAATAACTGAGAGGACCAAAACTCCAGGTGATGGGGGGGGGGGGGGTAGAATAAGTTGATTGTGCTATTAATTATTCTTGTTTCTTGCTTTGCCATTTTCATCTTTTATTTATGTAAACATTCATAAGTACTTGTGGATTGTTTTCATGTTGGCTACTAAGTTTGCTAGAAATGATTTGTTTTACTATTCTCTTTTTTCATTTTTCATTCTGTAGCTGTAAACATGAAAGCTGCTTATGAGAAAAATGAGAATTAATTTTCTGTGTGATGTTGCTCTAATTTCCAGCTACTTCTTTCTTTCCTCTTTCCCCCATGTTGGTCCATTCTGCTCAGTATAATGTAATCCTAATAATAACAACCCCTGTTGTTCTGTTACTGTTCTTTACCCTGGTAGGAATTTTTTTTTACATACCACGCAGTTTCTAAACTAGATTTTGCTGCTTGTGCTGATTTTTAAGCACCTGTAGCTACAAAACCAGCAAATCTTTACTGTGGTTTACATAAGGGACTAAAGCATGGCCACATCCTTAGTCAAGAGCATCTATTGTTATTCCCATGAAAACTTATTTATAGCTAGGCAGCAAGATTTATCAATGTCCAAAGAAGCGAGAAGTATAGTTTCACTGTTTTAAATGGTTTTGGAAATATCTAACTTTAGTGTAAGGCTGTCTAGAAAGGAGGGCTTCTGCATAGCTGACATTATCTCACAGAGAGCGCCCATGCTAAGAGCTTTCTGTGGAAAGATCTAAAGACACTCTAACTGATTTATTTGCAAGTGGCTTATTTGTGTTTTCTCTGGTTTGCTTTGCTTTACTTTGAAATATTCAGAGCTGGTGGAAGTAATTTTTCTTGCCTGTAGTTGTTATGTGTTCTTATATGACTTTTGTAATCATAATTGTGAATTAAAAAGGGCAGAGAGAAAAATATTGAAATATAATGTGCTGTTTCATGTTTCCTCGGGTCTATGTTTTTATGAATTTGGTAACAAAAATACAGAATTTAATCCAAATAGTTATGTAAAGACAAAACTGATTTATCCAGAGTGTTTTTTTGCCACTCTTATCTTTGCTCTGCTTTTAAATTGGTATGGATATGTTTCCAACTATAAAAGTTATTATTTGAATTTATAATCCAATATAACTTGTCAATCTCTTGGATAGGGATGAGAAATTGTGTGTGTGGGTGTTCATGTAAGAAACATTCAGTTATTCTTCAAAACGTAAAAATTAATATTTGGCACTAGGGTATATTTTGCTATATCAGGATTTTTTTAAAGCCTTTGCAATCCAGGGCAAACTTTAAATTACAAGGGAAGTACTCAAGGCCTTGTCTAGTTGAGATTTGAATATAACCAGGGGTGGAGATTCCATAGTTTCTGTGGGCCCTAATCCAGTGCCTGACTATCGTCAGGGGGAATTTTGTTTTTCCATTCATGCAGATACAATTTCCCTTGCTTAAACTTTTGACTATTTTCCCTTTCCTTTTCTTGGGAAGCTGTGTAATGTGCCGGTCTTATCTATTATCAATACTCTTGTCTCAGAATATAAATGTACTTGCCAAATCCTGTATTTCATTCCTCACCACGTGGTAAAACAGCTTCGAGAATCACCACTTACAAAAGAGTGGATGACATAATACCTAATGACTCCACTACTTTTTATTTATATGTGGAGTAGTGTATTTTCATTGCCTATGTAATTGAAATCAATTCACACTGGGTTAACATTACCAGTCAACTTTTCTAATCAATGTGTTATACATCCCCCACTATATTTTCTTCCCTTAGTGTCTAAAGTGTCTTTTTAAAATAAGTACTGTATTAGATTTCTGATATGTAATGACTAGGGTCTTGTAAACTAGTTTTTCCCACCCTTGCATGCTTATGTTTACGGGTTATATTAAATTGTCCATTGCAAACACAAGAGTAGGGCAAACACAGAAATTCTTGTGGGTTTTTTCTTTGTATGTGAAAGCAGACCCTAACTACACAACTGTTCTGTACTGTTCTGAAAAGAAGTAAGGTTACATTCAGCTCAGGATTTTCCTGTTTATTTTTTTGCTACAAATTCTGTGAGGTCCAACCCTGCCCTGCATTTTTTTTTCTACAGAGAAGTTTAATTTGCACATAGCAAGAGATGAGACTCCTCTGCAGCTTGTCACAGCATTATCCATTCAGTTAAAAAAAATAATAAAAAAAATCATACTGTCGATGTCTCAGACAGACAAGTCCAAACTGAGATCCGAGTCTCTTAACTATTCAGAAACTGCCATATCATTTCAGTCCTCATCACAGTTGAGCCACATGAGTGGATTTTATCATAGGGTGGATGGCTTACTTTAAATTGCTTTCGCTTGTTCTCCTTGAGCTGAAAATTACTTATTCAACAAGTATGTTAGTGAGAGCAACATGTACCATTCCTAAAGAAGAAAAGGCCTTTACTATAACAAGAAGCTTTACAACTACTCCTTCAGAGGCAACTTGGTTTTTTACATAAAGTAAAACTGCATGAGGCTAAAAATATATAAATGTAAAAATACATTAGAATTTTGCTTAACATTTTTAACCTCAGAAATACTAGAAAAATCTATAACAATTGCTCCCATAAGTACAAGAATGAGAGCTTAAATTGCTAGGGGACATTAACATTTTTCTATAAAGTTGCAGAATATAAATGGGAATACCAATGGTGATAAAACAGTTTTTCATTTCATAACAAACATGAAATATTTCCAATTAGTGATCAAAACCATCATCGTGTTTTGATGACAAAAAAATAAGATTGTGTACTTTTTAGTTATTCTTTGACATCCACCAGAACAGCTCAATTTTAACCACTTCCACAGGGAGAAAAATTAAAATATAGAAAGGTTTTTACTTGATTGTATGGGATTAGATCACTATGGTTTATGTAACTGTGAAGGAAAATGGACCACTGACTCACAATAGTTTTAAAAAGCTGTCCTCGCTGCTGACTAGAGTCCCAATTACAGATGTATTGTGTTCTTTGGTAGCTCCTTATGCTTCTTTTATGTCTTGGCCCCCCATTATGGTTGATAAAATATTCACCCATTTTTTGAAAATATTTTCCAGTAGTACTTGCAAGTCACAGGCACGGGATACAGTAACAAGGGTCATGTGTTTGACTGGAAGCTGAAATGGATTCTACTCCCACTAAACTTGGGGAATGTTTGTGGCCAGCTTAGAGAGAAGAGAGAGCTTAGTGAGAATTTACCTGTCTAAATAAACAGGGCAAGAGGGGAGCAGAGCTTATCTCAAGGGTCTGGAGTTTCTTTCTTGTTTTGTTGTAATCTGTCATAGAACAGTCCTGTTTCTTGCTTCATTTGAAGTCACCTGGAGCCTTTACCTGGATTTGAACAGAAGCTAAATCCCACACTTCATTTTAATTATTTCAGTTCATATATTTTATCAAATAAGGATAATAATCAGCATTGTTAGAACCAGTAGAATTTGTAAGTTATATTGTTAGAGTAATTACAATATTAACAGTGGTCTCCTTTGACATCCCTTCTCCCTGCAATTCCATTCACCAAATTGGCATTGTACCTTTATATTTCTTGGAAAAAACCCATCCTGTCTTGTCTACCTGTCTTTATGAAGAAAAGGTTCTTCCTCCAGTCAAATGAGAGTTACAAGATGTTTCCAAGTTTCTGGGTGGTGGAAAGAGGAGGAGGTGGTGGCCAGAGGGACAGAAACAGATTGGAGTGAGATGTTACAGGAGCACTGAGTGAGGCAAATGAGATTGAACCTGCAGCCTACAGCTCCACTGAGAGCCATGTTTCCTAAGGGCTGTGCACAGAGGTGAGAACAGCTGGTTCCCTCTTCCTAGGGTGGATGTGGGAAGGACAGATGCATGCATCACCCTAGACATGCATCTCCTTCACAGTCAAAACATGTTAAAACTAACTGCCCCATCTCCTGCCACTGGAAGTGGACCTAGGAGAAGGCTGTAGATGCTGAGCGGGTCTGTCATCCCAGCATGGAAAGCTAGCTCTGACATCAATCAGTTACAGAAGCTGAATAAACCCCTCTTTATTTTCCTGTGACCATAAATCACAGGAAAACTGCTTCGCAGAGCAGTCAGATTGCTGTGCTCACATTTGTGAGAAGAATGGGTCAAAGTATGTGTAGCTTTGACTTCCTCTTTACAGAAAATAAATATGTAATATTCCCATTTCTTTGCATAAAGATTTATATAGGGATTGTACGTCACTATCACCATTCTTTTAATACAGTTGAGATTAAAAAATTTTGAAGGCAGTATTTCCCCTCTGTGACAGTTGCTGCATGATCTGATGGAAAAGCTTCCTAAATCAACAATGAAGTGACAGAAAGAAAAGAAGCATTTGTCTTTCTGCTTATCAGACTGCCCCAAAGCAGTGAAATATTTAAAAGATTTGCTGTCTATTTATAGTGCCATTTATATTCACTAGTTTCAGTGAGAAAAGTAGCTGTCTCCAAGCAGTGTACAAGATAAATGCCAATGGACTTTCTCCCTGCAACATCTCTTGGTGCCACCATCACTCCATAATAATAAGTGAAAAACAATGAGAGGAGTAACAGACTTCAGAAACTGAAGAATGATGAATAGTTGGAGGGAAGTTATTTTTAATTTCAGAAAAGGACAAAACACATTTTTACTGGTTCATATATGAGGAGTAATAGTTGATCCTATGACACTTAAATCACATTTATTTAAAACCTAAATCGTACCTAATCCATAGAATAATTTTGCAATAATAAGTGAACAGGTAGCATTTCCACTGATGTGTGAGGAAATGAATTGGCAAAGATTTGAATGATTGGAATATGCTCACATCTAGTGTGTTGGTCCATAAATCGTACCTGGTCTTCTGACACCCAGAACTTTTCTTGTTGTGTGGCCAGAGCACCTGGCAGCACAGAGCCAGTGCTGTCATTTAACGATGATCTTGTTAACTGATAAGCTGTTTTTTGTGAAATTAAAAATTCTTGGGAACCACTGATTGTATATGGTAGGAAATATAGAAAAAATAGTTGGCATAGGATAACTTTTACACACTATTTTCAGTGCAGTACTGAGGCATCTGTAGGCTGTTGGTTTTCTCCCCCATGAACCTGGAGTGGCTGTCTATCACTGTGAAAGTCTACAGTAAGTATAAAGCAGTCACAATGCCATCATTGTGTATTTGTCAGCTACTGGTATGAAATGAGTGAATGTAGAAAGGGATGGGCTACAAAATATTACTGGGTAAACTGAGATTATAGGTATTAAGTTATTGAAGGGGCACATTTTGTTCTCTGTATCTAGCATCATGCAAATGTCTATTTTTTTCTCTAATTTTCTATTTTTTCAGGGGAAATATATGACTAAAAATTTAGCATATACAAAATGGCTACATCAAGACTAAGGTATAAGAAAAAAGACAATTCATGGAATCTATAATTTGATGAAAGTAAGAAGGAAAATTTGACCTGTCATGATTGACAGCTCACACTACTGTTGTTTTTTCTGTGTATGGGTTTAAGGAGGAGTGCTATTGTACAAATTTTGCCTCTGTGAAACCAAAACATGGGAATGATATGATTTACCTGATCGTTCTGAAATGTGGCATTCTAGTATAAGTATGTCTCTGAAATCTAACTGGCTGTTGCAGAATAGGGGAAAAGCCACTAAAAATGAATATTTATGGTTTCTATCCACTGTTGAGATGAGCAGCATGTGCATATGATCTCTTATTTTCATCCACAAAATGGTCTGGTAACAGAATGAGGAATTGCTTACTGTGTAGGGTAATGTGAATTTAGGGGAAAGATTCAGGTCTGAAAAGGATTTTTCTGATGGAGATGCACTATTTGTTTGTTGTTTTATAAGCAAAAATGTAACTATGAAAGATTCATTGAAGCCTTAAAGTACCTATTCTGCTATACCAAAGTGGCTGGGCCTCTCTGCTGAAGAACTGGTTCAGTGTACTATACAAACAGAAAGCATCACTTCCTCAATGGTGAGACCTGGTTTGTCCCAACCCAGAGTTAATTTGCTGTCTGGGAGACAAGCAGCCATACAGAGCTTCTCTCAACTTATTTATCTCAGTGTTGCTGCCACTGGTGGTGACTTCAAAGTGTCCCCAAGTCCTTCAAAACCAAACCAATATATTTCCCGGGATGTTGAAGCTGTGGGAGTACAAAGTGGAGTGGGACAGAGCACTGAACTTCTTGCTATAGAGTAGGGTGTGATAAATTTTGAAGAAGTGGGAAGTGATTGTGTGAGATTAATAAAAGTCAGAGTAACTTCAAAAGTTAGCACAGAGGTCTCCCTGCAAGATGCTGCCATGGTGAACTTCCATGGTACCTCTATAAAAATAACTCATGGGGACAAGACGGAGGAGATGATGTGGAAGTGACAGTATAATCTGGGGGTCAAATAAACAATATTTGAGAGGGATACCAGTAAGGTAGGAGAAAGACCTGTCTTGCTTTTCAAAGTGGCCCAAAACTAGAAGATTTGCTTTCAGCAGTGTGGAGAAGAGAGGCGTAGTACAAAATAGGACCTTACTGTTTTGCTGGAAGTTTCTCTTTAACCTGGGCCCTCTTATATCAAGTGTGGAACAGGAGGGCAGAAAATCTAGACACATCTGGGTAGGAATGTGCTGGGGAAGAGAGGAGACTAAGAGAAAACATTAAAAGGAGAACACCTTTAAGACCATCAATTTCAGACTGAGTCTCCTGGGTTTAATTTTTTATGCAAGTTTCTCACTTACTATGTGGGTGACTGAGCACTGGAACAGATTTTCCAGAGGTTGTGGAGTCTCTCTCACTGGCTCTTTTCAGTGGTGCCAAGCAGTAGGACAAGGGGCTACAGGCAGAAACTGATGCGCAGAAAGTTCCACCTGAGTACGAGTAACCAAATAGAAGAGGGCAACTCTGTAATCCCTAGGGATCGCCTCTCACTGAAGATATTCAAGAACCATCCGGATGCACTCCTGTGCAACGTGCTCTAGGATGACCTGCTTGAGCAGGGAGGTTGGACCAGACTGCTCCCTTCCAACCTGACCCATTCTGTGATTATTTGATAAGTTTTACAGCTGGGCTAGAAGCAAGTCTTTATACTGTGGTAATTAAAAACACAGCAAATTCATTTGCTAGTAGTTTAATAATGAGATTAATAAATGAAGTCATTTCAGTTGAGGTTCCCTTTTCTCTCTTTATGACAAAATGCAATTGGTCAGTGCAATCTTTAAGAAAAGAAACAGCACTCAGAGTAATAAAAATTTTGCAAGGGGCAGGGAACCTGACCTCAGCATTATTAGCTCTGAGCTGGTAAAAGCAAAAGCTTTATTTTACAAACAACAAAAAAATTCTCTCCCTCTTTGTATTTAGCATAGTGTGGATTTTACTATAATACGCTGAACTAGCTGATGGTGATTCCAGGCATTGGATGGAGAGCAGAGTTAATGGCAATCTGGGCTGCGTGGGTGGAGGTTACTGGGTGCACCTGGAGAGATTGCTGCTGGGATCAGGTGGGATGGCCTCAAGAGAGGCAAGGGAGGAGACATTGCTTTGTGCTTCAGAGGTGCCTTCTCAGAAGGGTGTAAGGTTTAAATAACCTGCCTTGATGTGTCAGGGTAGAATGTTGGTTACTAAAAAGCCTGAAGAAGCAGGAATACTGTACAAAGACAAGTCTTTTAATGCTCTATTCAAGAAGCATATGGAGAAAAGAGCCATGTTCCTATATGGCACTCACTAAAGGTTCTAAATCAATGATGACCTTTTTTATTTTCACGATGTCTTCTGACCACTGTGGAGGACCATGACAGCTCCCAGCAGTTTTCTTTCTATCAGTGGTAAGTGTGGCCTTTGAAGGGGCATACCATATCAAGTCCTTAGAGGGTACAAATATCTAAAGATGGAGTGCCTGCTCTTCTTGACATTCTGGGTAACAAGAGCTTTTAAGTAGCTTTAGAAAAAATAGGGTTCTTAAAGCATATTAATCAGTAGTGAAAGCATAGCTTTAGAATGAAGTGATCAGAAACATTTTCTTCTAAGTTAACACACTTCTGACACTTAAAACATACTCTTTGCACATCCTGCATAATTCATATCTCTTTAAATTGTACCATATTGCTGGAAAATACTAGTGATGTTTTGCATGTACAAGTGAAACCATCTTTACCCTCTGCATAACTAACTACATTTAAAATACTTTTATTGATTAGAAAGGGAAAGATGAAAACTTGTGGTAAACTTTGTCCTAGGCTTTTGTATTTACATTTCATGTAAATTTTAATTTGAAGAGAAAAAGGGAAAACTGTATAAGCACAGGAAATTTGACTGTTATAGTATTGCATTCTACTAAAGCTTCTTTTTAAAAAATGTTTACTTTTTTTTGCTTAAGTTTGATATGAATCATCAACTATTGGTGTTAATTAGAGAGTTTTAAGAAAATTATTTGGTGAAAGGTCTTTGTAACTCAAAATGTGGGTTGCTATCAGGTCTCAAAATGCTCAAGTTAAACCAGCTGCAGCTGACTTCTGCTGCTCCCTTTAATAATGCTGGTGCTGCAGTGGTGCCACCGTGGACTGATGACTTACAAATGACTCCTCTTTATGTTAGCTATAGAATCCTGATTGCAGAAGTGTGGTGCCTAACTATGCCAAGCCCTCTACATGTTAAGACTTTTAAGTTTTCCTACTCATGTCCAGTGTGAACACCATATAGCAGCCTTATCTTCTCACTAGCAACAGAAATTGCTTTTTAGTAGTGAGTGTGATTTGGCAGTCACTCTATGACTAGAAAATAGAAGGGTTTAATATCTTTTTTTCTGGCTAACTTTAAATACAAAGGTAGTACTGACGACTATTAGTTGGTTTACTCTTCAGTTCGCTGTATATTAATTATTGCTATAGCTATGAGCTTATATGATGATCATGTTCACAAGCTTTGTTTTATTTTTGCTTTTGCTCTTTTTATTTAGCCAAGGATTGTATAATAAATAGCAGAAGTTCTTAAGTGTATTTTGTCGATGCTGAGTTGCCTTTGTATACCTAGAGGAAATCATAATCGTAGGAAATCATGTATGGGAGGTCTCAGAGCTATACTGTAGACTTCTTCAGACACAAAGTGTATTTGATCAGGCGAGGGGTGCTGCCAAAGTGGGAGGGAAAATGTTTTTTAAGCTTCTCTACAAATTTGTTTCACTTCTTTAGTTACCTGTGGAGTGTTCCTAAAGATGTTAGCTTGTAGTGTTCCATTTTGGTCATTGTTTCTGCTGGTAACTTACTGAGAACAAACTTCAGGAAGTGTTTTAACAAGGTGCTTCCTGTCTGAGCAGGGACAAAGAAAAGTTGGAAGGTACAACCTATGTAAGGTCTCTCAGTTTCAATGCAAAAGCAAGGAGAGATGGGAGAAGAGTCATGCACACCCTGAATTTTGTGTTGCTCACACATTTGGCTTATTAGTACCACCTGCTGAGCAAGTTCCTAGGCTTCTTGACAGAGGATACCAATTATTAGAACATGCTGTGCTCTCAGGTTTTATTAATGGTGTGTAACACGTGGTGTTGGGGTATCCCAGTTCCTGGTGGCTTTCAGCTCTCTGTGTATTCTCAGACTAAGCTACAAATGCAAATGTGGGAAGTGGGAAGCGTTACTCCTGTCAAGCTCTTAGCTGCTGCTGCCTGCCTCTGCACTGTAAACAAACTCTGGCAGGTCCTGTACTTGGCTGATACGTACATTATTGTCTCATTGTGCCATTTGATTGTTTCTGATCAGGCTGCTTGACACTTAAAATGCATGATAAAGCCTCTCTACAATTAAATCTTGTTTTTCTTTGTACTTGTTTTAGCTTTCTAATCATACAGGTATGATTATATTAACTGTCATTAGTGCTAGTAGCTCATTGCTGGCTCTTGACTAAGATCAGACCAGATGGCAATTAATTATACTGAAAGAAAGATAGATGGGCTGAGGAGCATCCACTTTAAGCCCTGCCTTTGGGGTCAGCTGCAACAGTGCTGTTCTGTAATGTCTAGTGAGCTAAATAAGCATGTCAAATTAAAGATGCTGGTGTTGCTGATAATGTTTTTTCCTCTGAGAGCTTGCCTTTGGAGCAGTTCACAAACACTAATTAAAGAACCACTGGAATAGGCTTTGCCTACCAATGGATTGATGTTATTGTGTCTGCTTTCTGTGGATAAGAAAATCAGTGCAGAAGAAACATCTTCCTGCTGAGGAAATCAGTGTAGAACTGAGATTATTGATCAGGTCCTTGTTCCCAGGACTATGCTCAGATGTCTTGTTATACAGGGAGGATCCAGTGAAAAGGCAGCTATGAATACCAAGACACTAGAGCAACCCTTTTAAAAAGAAATAAATCAAGATGCGCCATCTATTGACAGAAGCAGCTTTTCTGAGTGAGAATGCTTGCTTAGTTCCCCAACTTGATTCTCATTTCAAGCCTCTGTCACTAGTGGGGGAAAAAAAAAAAACAAACAAATCAAGGCAAGTTTTTCTTTGCAGTTGATCCCTCCCCCAAGTCTTCTTATTTGATAACTACATTTTAAGTCTGGGTTCAAATGCATGTGTCAAATGATTCGTGACTTTACTAAATGAAGGTTTGAAGTTATCCTTCTATTTTACAAGCACTTTTCGAATCTTACAATGGACTGTTTTTTGGAAGTAACATTTTTTTTTTATTTATTTTAATTTTCAAATGGCATAATGCCAATTTCTAACTTCTTTTGTAATCATCATTGCTTGTCATTATCTTCTGGTGTAAGTACTGACTATATGGCTAAACTGTGTCAAGATGCCATGTATTTCTTTAGGTACTGTTGTTTCAACCTCTCATTGTTGTAATGAGTGCTATATTGTATCTTCTAATGTGTAGTCACCTCTTGCACAGCCCAGCTCCTTTGCCATTAACTTAATGAATAATATGGAGATGAAATTTTTCAAAATTCCATGGCCAGTTTAACAGTATGTGAACAATCAAATTTTACTGCTTTTCAGCCTTCATGTTCAAGTGTAATTCCCACTTCTGCTGAAATGATCATCATAGAGGACCTTGCAATCACTTCAGGAGGAGGTATAGCTAGAAAAGAAATAACTTGTCCTTCATTGTGCAGCCTAACTAATGCTCTAATTAATGAGTGTTTTGCATCAGTTCTAATCTTGTGTTACTGTAGAAACACTTAATTTGGGATTTTTTTTTTTCTTTACTGGGATTTTGTTTGCATAAATATCTCATTCCTAATGTACAGGTGACCTCAGCAATGTGTGCCACAGTTTAAATGGAGTCTGAATTGAATGAGTTCACTGTGCAAATAACAGGAACAATCTGATGTCCAATGATACCATCCTGTCAAAACAAGAAACCATGTTTTGAACAATCCTAAATTGTTGCTTAAACCTGGGTACCTGGCCTTGTGGAAAAGGTGAAAAGTCTGCAGGTTTGAGAAGGAGGGTGTGAAATCTAGACTGAATGAGGAAAGAGGATACATAGAAAGAGAAACAAGAAGCCTTTATTAGAAAGCAAGAGGAAAGAAGAGGAGGATAAAAATATGAACAGAAAAGAACTATGGATATATGGAACGAGTGTGTGAGAGCATGGAGGATGGAACAAGATGCCTTAGAAAAGGAGGTAGACACTATTATTTACTTATCTACTGACTCTGGCTTCCTAAAATTTCATCGTTGTTGTTGTTGATATAGCTAAATTACCAGGAAGCTATGAGGAAATACTGATATGTCCCTGTGTGTGTATATATATATATACACACACACACGTATATATAAACTCCCAGAATAAAAGATAGCTAACTGTACAAAATAAAATTCTCAGAAGTTAAGAAATGCTAATAATCCTTGACCTTAATCAACTCCACTTGTGTATAGTCTTTAATTATGATTATATATGACTGATTATTCAAAAGTAACCAGGCAGCATCAGGATAAGTGAATTTAATTTAATCAAACAGCATTAAACACTTTTTATTGTAATTTATTGGTAAAGGCCTAAATTTCCTCATCTGACCCGGCAAAATGGTAAAAATAAAGTAGCTGTATTTTCAAGGTATTTACAAATAGTTTTAGATGTCAGCATGTCTTCAGAGAGAGCACAGTTCACTACTCACTCTGACACTGGACTGCATTTCTTCTTACTAAAATGTCATTGCAGGAAATTACCTAACTTCCTCAACAGAAGAAGATAAAAAAACCTCTACAAGGTCCTTGAACTGTTCCATTGAGCAGCTTTTCAGGAATACAGAAAGGAAAATTACACTACTTTCTTTTCAAGCAATCATCAACTCTGTCTCTCACAAATAACTATAGTCAACCTTTCTGGCATAGCCATGCGTGAGGTTGACTTCTCAGAACAGCAATATTCCACTAACAGTAGAAGCTCTTACTGCTAAAAGAAGCCAGATATTCAGGTGACTTGATGGGGATGGGAGGGAAACTCTTTTCACTGTCACGGCCTGTAAAGTCCTCTTGCAATTCTATTTATTCCTGTCAAAGAAAATCCTTCCTTCCTCTCTCTGGATTGTAATAAACCACAATGTTCCTTGGCATCTTTCCCCTGCAGCCCAGGTTTCCCAAAACTTCTGTGTTCAATAGGCTTTAATCATTGCTGTGGGTGGCACTTTCATAGAGAAGTCGTGGTTGAGTTATAATATTTGTGACATTCAGCCATCATTAGAATGCCTTTTCTTTAATAAATAATGGGTTTGGCCCGTGTCAGCAATCCTCATGGCTTCTCAGAAGGAAGTAATGCTGATGTGCCACAAGACTAAACAAATGAAATTCTTAATGGCTAATTCCATACACATAGAAAACAGGAGTCCATCCTAATGCAAGAACTTTGACTTATTCGCAGAAATCATGTGTGTCCAAAGCAGAGAAAACCAGCCTATTATGTGTTGTGTGCAGATCAATCACAATAAATAAACAACAGGCCCAGTAGAGTTGACTATGATGACTTTCACTATTTGGTGGTGTTTAATTTCTGATGAAGTTGTGGACTTCAGTCTTCTGGAAATGCAGCTCCAGCAGCTGATGGCTTTCCATAGTTACTTTAGAAGTTTTAGCTGGCAGGAACAGTCTTTTATGTATTGTTGTTGCAGTTGAACTTAACGCTGCCAAAACAACTGTTAATTGAGTTTAAATGCAGCCTATTTTTAATTGACCCAAGGTAATTTAGGGTGTTTATTTATTTACTTAAATGATAGAAGGAAAACTGAAGAAGTGTTAAGACTGGAGTGGAATGGAAACAATTGTATACTTGCATACCAGAAATTCTTTTAGATTTTTTAATATGAAATGTTATACAATGATTTAATTTATCTGCAGTCCCTGTACTATGAGACCAGGTATTAGAAGTCTGCAAGTTGGTTCTTGGCTTAGATTAAAGATTACTGATATTAAAAATGTTATCCTTGGCTTCTAGTCTGTGTTTATGTAGTCCACCAAGCACAACAGGATGGTGTTCAAATGTTATATTTATAAAAAGACATACTGTGCACAGAAACAATCCAGTGTGACTTTTGGTCTGTACTGAGGTGCAATTTTGCATGGTTATGGTGGTTGAAAAATGAATTAAGCAGCAAGGGGGTCCATAGGCCTTTTGAATCTCCAAACCTTATGAAAGGGCTTTGTGTGTCTTTGGGCTTTCTAAGCATCAGCTAGTGCTCAGCATTTTTATGCTTTAATTTGGGAGGGGGAGCAGCTCGTTGCTGATCCTGTAATAAGCAAAGACTTGGCAAATTCCAACACCTATTAATTCCCCACAGCTGTCTGCAATCTTTTAATATGTTTGCTTGCTACTGCAGGTAAGTCTTGTAAGGCAGACTACAAGACAAATTCCCTGGAGGAAAATCTCTCCCTGCAGGTAGCTATTACAAATTTCCAGTTGCTGCCTTACTGTGTGCAGATGGCTCGTCTCGCCAGCCACCGGCTGCTGCTGAGCCATGCGGGATGGTGCCAGCAGCTGTCCTCGTGTGACACTGTGCTTTGCAGCAGCCTCTGGGAAACCACAGCAGGCATTGCTTCTGTTGGTATCCCTACTGCTGGCACAGCACCACAGAAAGGGAGTTGTCTGCACTTCTATCAGCTCAGGAAACCTTTCAAACCAGTGTCTTTATCGATGCTTGTTACAGCAGCTGTTCTCACTTGTATTGTCTCATTTCGTGGCCACTTTGCCTCTTTCAAGTACCCCTTCTAAGATTTAATGGTAAGGAGCTGAGAGCCAGGATAACTCCTGCAGTAACTCAGCATGGAAGCATCTTAGTGGATCTTGCCCATCCTCAGCAGCACCCATCCCAGGGATGTCTCCTCCTTTGTACAGTGTGTGCCTTGGTTGGCTTTGGGGGCCAACGGGGAGGAAGGGTGGAAACCTACTTGGAGGTGCAGCAATGGCAGTAGTTCCCTTTTGCAAGGATCTCTTGCAGAGGAGGTCTTTGTTTCACAAGGTCCAGAATGAGGCAAATCCTTGGCTTTTCAGTTTATCTTCTTTGTGCCCATGACAAGGTCAGAGTAAGAAGTCTACCACTGAACCATGGAGCTCCTGTTCTGCTCTTGAGTATTTCAAACTACCTTTCTGCTGGCAATCCCCCAAAACCATGCAGCTCGAGTGCTGCTGCGCTTAGAGCGATAGCAGACTGACTTTTGCTGAAGCTCCTTTAATGGCATACCAACATTTTAGCCACTTTGATAAGACTCTGATAAGATAGCTGACCTGCATTTGACATCTGACTTAGGGCAGCCTGACAGTGTCTAGACACTACAACTGTGACATTTCCTTCCACCAGCTGTCAGCAGGAACTCTTTTGATACTAGTTTTTCCTATGTGCAATCAGTGATATAATAGCTCTCTAATGGTCTCTGTCTGCTGCTGTGCTGTGGCTTACTATGAATGAGGGACTAGGGAAAAAACTTGGCTTCTGGATGGGAATTTACTATAGAGGGGAAATGAGACTTTTAAAAAAGGCTTGTTTGGTCTATTCTGTGAGGTACAGAGGAAAGACCTTCTGGGGCTGCCAGGGATTTTCCCCGAAGAGGGGTTCCTTGCAACAGCCTGGCAAGGTCTGCATGCTGCTGGCCATAAAGCACCTTCCCTAGGCAAAGGGGCAGCTGTGTTCTTGGCCAGGCTGACACTGAGAGTGCTCCTTTTCTCTGTGGGTTTTGCTTCAGGAAAGAGGCCAGGCTCTGCTTACACTCCTGGGGGTAATCAGTTAGCTTAGCACTCTGGCAGGCCTGTACCCAAATAGTTTAATATCCTGCCACCAGCATTCCTGTTTCTCTGGTCTAAGCGCATGGGAGGCCTCACATATGAGAAAGTGCCACTTTGGGAAGCACTCCTTTACATATGAATACAGCATTGCTGGGAATTAACTTCTGTGAGTGGTCAGAGTCTCCAGAAGGTCAGCTCCGTGCCTGGGTTATCCTCTGACTGCGGGCAAATCTCTAAACCTTCTGACACTTCTCCATTCACATCCGTCTAGTAAAATGCGTTACGCGTCTTAAAATGCTGCTGTGAAGTAGCCTGAAATACCTGTGTGTCTTGAAAATTCTGCTGTGGAAGTTAACACTGGTCAGACTGGAGAACTTGTGCTGAGCACCTCCATGCTTTGCAGAATCACCATGAACCAATCCACAGGACTCCCTGGAGTGAGACTTAATTGCTCAGAAGAGCACTGACAGCTTGATATAAACCCCCCCCCCCAGCCCCGTTAGAAATTAGCAACAAGAGACAGTTTACTACTGAGGTCTTTTTAAATGTCAAGCCATACTGGCAGAAACCCCCAAGGAAATTCGGTGGTTAAGGGCACTGAGTAGCAGATTGGAAGAAAATATGTGGTTTTATTAATAAAAGAATTGAGGTACATAGTATACATAAATTTTAAATCCACCATTTTACTTGGATTTAAATTTAACCAGCTTGCTACAGCTTTTTTTTTCCCCTCTCCCACCTACAGCAGCACTGAAAAACCAAGCTAGTTACATGTAATAAGATGAATGATTCAACTGCTCTTGTAACTAGGAAAGTTACTGGAAATGAACCTTTCATGTAACACCTGTGCCTCTCTGAGCACTCTCATATATCTGTCAATGTATTATCTGATTAATAAAGCCATAGTTTCAAAAAGATACCTTCAAAAAAATTGCTCTTAAGAGCATTGAGTGCTATCTCTTGTATTGGTGTGAAAGTCCTCCCTAATGCTGTCACTCCCACTCCTTGTTACTCACTGCAGAAAGCAATTCATCGGATTAAACATTTTTGGGAGATAAACCTTAGCCATTATTACAACCCAGTGGGTCTTGCTGTCTGGAGTTCAGCTACCTTAAAACAAAGCCTGCGTTTTTCTGGAGTTAAGTGCCATGGTCCTCCTAGGGCATGCCATGTACCTCTGGATGGAGTGGGGTGGGTGCCCTTAGCAGGAATCAGGGTGTTTGTAGTAAGGAAAGAAAACAAAGCAGGGCATGTCATCTACTCCTGTAGCAGACTGGCTGAAGGTCAGGCCTTCTAGGCCTCTACAAGCAGAGCCAAGTTCTGATTGTTTTTGGAAAAGGACCATGTTGGTAGCAGGTCTCAGATGTTTCAAACCTGTCTGCTCCAGGTCCCAGTTTAACTCATAATTCACAACTCCTTCTCCTCCCGTTCATGCTCCCCATAAGTCACCACCTCCTTCAAGTATTGCTCATGGTGGAGCTGTTATTCTAGGGCCAAAACTGCTGCTCTTTTTGGTCCTATTAGCTTATCTCCTTGTCAGAGTCCAGCTAACAGCAGACCCAGTGGCTTTCAGCCCTCCTCTCTAGCCTAGGTCACCCTTCCTTTACCAAGAATTTTTGCATCCTGAGGCAGAGAGGCTGGGAGGACCACAGCAGCCATAAACCTTTGTGTGAGCATCTTTCTTCTGTCACATTCCTGTGCCGAGACCTCTTTCACAGTGTGCACAATCAGCATCGCTTCATTAAGACTCTAGAGGAGAAAAGAGGGGAATGGGAAGGAAACATTATACTGTTGGCAAGCTGACCCCCACCTGTTGATGAAATTCAGTGGAATAAATGCACAAACTGTTCGAACTTGCAGGCAGAGTACTGGGTTGTTGGATTTAAGTTTTTATTTTTTTTAGTAATACGGCAGGAGGCCCAGAGAGATACAAGTGTGAGCAGATCAGTTTAAACTCTTGCTTACTGCCCTAGAAAGAAATTTTAGTGTGTATAGGAGAGGAGAAGTTGCACATTGAGTATTGACTTGTACATTCTGATCTCGCTTTGAACTCTGTGTTTAGTGCTGGTTAACTCAACTTATGATAATGCAATGACAGCACTGAAATAAAGTATAGGGTACAGCAAAGGCCTGCTACTGAGGTGTATTTTTACTAAGCCATCTCATGCTAGCTTGCTCTTAAGTAATACTGAATTATAAATGTGCTTCACTCTTGCAGAATAATTTTTATTGTTCAAAAGGAGATGGTTGTGGTTTTGGGGAAGGTCAGGAAGGAGGCAATGTGATAGCAGGGAACCAGACTGCTACAGGTTAGGAGCAGAGAATTGCAATAAATTCTGTCACACTTGCTCCTTTGAAATGCAAATAAGACCAGCGATCAAAGAACTACAGGGGTGATTTTAATGATCTCTCCAGTTGCTTCTCAAGCAAACTGATCTAAAAAATAGTAACTCTCCGTTGTACTGTGTGTACTTGGATTCCATCTTATGAGGACTAAGTGGTATTTTCCTTCCACTATCTGCTTTTCCTGCAGATCTTTTCTGATATAAAATTACTTATCTTGTCCAATCCAGATATAAAGCATCAAAATAGAAGTAGTGATGAGCAGTCTGTATTCAAGCAAAAAATTGCAGCAATTTCACAGGGAATATGCTCACTGGGGATGGATTTTGACCAAAGGAAGGGCAAAATATGAAGCTTCACTGTAGAAAGAACTGGAGAAGTATTAATATTTCCTTAGTCTCATCAGAAGACATTCACCAAACAGTCAATGCTCCTTGTCACATTGTATTACCAAAGCTCTCAGAAGATGCTTTGTGAGACCCTGCACCTGAGATGAGTGACTGAAGGGAAATCATCCCAAAACTCACTTTTCTAAAATCTAATGACTAAAAGCCACAGCTCAGGTCCCATTGTCAGATTTTGGCAACGGTCATCCCAACTTCATAAACTTGAGAGTGTGTGAGGTTTTGGAAAAGGAGTATGAGACGTGAGAGACATCCAGCTCAGAGGGACATGCTGGCACAGTCCTCTGTGATCCAGGAGAGCTCAAAGGACCTTATTTAGGACTGCTTTTTATAGGGTCACAAGACAGTTGGCTTTAGTCATCTCTAAATTTCCATCGTGACCTCATCTAGGTCCATAATTACTGGAATTTTCAAAAGTCCAGTAAAAATGGTACCATTCCACTTGGGCTACGATTCAGGTAAACAATGTTTCAAGGTTGTCAGGTCATGACTGATTATTCCCACTCTTGTTCCCCACCTTGGCCAGGCAAGAGGAGTTCTTGGTACAGTCAATGCCATTCTCACCTTAGCCATGCAAGGGTTCCTAGTGCAGTCAAGGGACACTTGACTGCCCAACTCATCAGACAAAGGTCAAGAAAGACGTTGAGGTGCTGGAGTGTGTCCAAAGAAGGACAACAAAGCTGGTGAAGGGTCTAGAGGATAAGCCACATGAAGAGCAGCTGAAGGAGCTGGAGTTGTTTAGCCTGGAGAAAAAGAGGTTCAGGGGAGACCTTATCACTCTCTACAACCACCTGAAAGGAGGTCATAGCCAGGTGGGGGATTGGCACCTTCTCTCAGGCAACTAGTGACAGGACAAGAGGAATGGCCTCAAACTGCACTAGAGGAGGTTCAGGTTGGATATCAGGAAGAATTTTTTCATGGGACGGGTGTTTAAGCATTGGAATGAGCTGCCCAGGGAGGTGGTGGTGTCACCATCCTTGGAGATGTTCAAGAAGCAACTGGATGTGGCACTTAGTGCTATGGTTTAGTTGACAAGATGCTGTTCAGTGAAAGGTTGGACTCGAATATCTTGGAGGTCTCCTCCAACCTTAATGATTCTATGATTCTATAATCAATTATTATTTGTCATCTCCCATCCTGTTCTCAGACTGGACAAAATGGTGAATTATATGGGGAAGGGTACTGGACATGATTTGTTGTTTTTCCAAATCAGTTATGACTTTAGAAATTCCATTTTGTGCTGCAGCAGAAATTGGATATTCTGGTACATAAATAATCTCTGAATCAGGGAGCTGCTTGGAGTACACACACAGTAGCCTTTCAGGGTTAGGGCCAGCATTTGAACTGAAGGACCACATGCTGCTGTCTGGCAAGTGCCAGCTTTCACTATTCAGAACATTGAAACTCAAAATGTTTTCATTGTGAACTTTAACAGCAGAGCAAGTAGGCTTGTATTTCTTACCCGGGAGCCATAAATAAACTTTTGCACTTTGGCACATAACACTTGCTCTGTTCACTGCAATGATTTTTAACTCTTTGCTGTCCAGGTTGCACACCCAGTTTCTCAGTATCCTGCTGTGTTAATATCGAGATTTGTGCTCCTGTACCTATTAGAGATTGCCTTAATTGTTGAGAACTGACTGGAACCAAATTATATGGGCCATTACTACCTATCCATTGATACGATTCCACTTTCTGGACAGACAGGCCCAATTGTCATCCAGGCACTATTAATTTTTTTAATCTCAGATTTTGAGGAAGGAAAGGGGGAAACTCTCGAAGTTGGTGGCGGTGTCTGAGTGTTTGGAGTGTTTTCTCTCCAATTGCCATCATTGTATCTATGAAACACATGAATTAGATTCTGGGTAATGCTGGCAGGTTGCCTCTGTTGCAGCTCAATGCTTGATTATATAGCTCTCTCCACCTCTGAGTCCTAGGTTGATGATCAGTGGGTCACAGTTCCTGGGAACTATTTTGGGGGATTGTTTAATTTGTCTGACATTATGACCCATATTTTTGATTTCACTAGATAGATCACCCCATCCCATTTTTCACCATAATTTTGATGATATAATGCATTAATGTTGCCCAGGTGGGGATATTTCTGTGCACTGGAGCTTCTTCTTTATGTCTATGGCAATGTTCCTTATGGTCAATAGGGCACCGAAATCTGTCTCTGCTAATTTCGTTTTGTTTTGGAATGAGATTAGGTTTATATACAGCAGGAACTCCCTTAATTAATGGCTTTAACATGTCATGATCCACAATTGCCAAAACGGGAACATCAAGAGGGCATGGCCTAGATACAGGCAGCTTTTGTAATAGTTGTGGAGACCTTGCTCAAGGATCTAATGGGTATCAGCAGAGGTTCTCCTCTCTCCAATGTATCCATTCTGTTGGCCCAGTATGCCACCCTACTTGTTATAGAGTGAGGATCATTTGGGAGTTCAGGGCCAGAATTAAAAAAGACACCAGGACCCCAGAATCCATTGGCCTCATCACCATTTAGTAAGATGCTATTTCTTCTGATTAGACATACCATAAATGTTTATTTTTGATCTTGTCTGGCTTACAGACATTACAGCCTTGCAAATCAGCCATCTGAATGGGATCGTTTTTTGGTACAATCTTACACTCCACCCTGAGGTCTGGTGGTTTCTTCTGTTTTAATACTGAATCTGGCTTCATATGTAGGGGGATTTGAAGGAGATAAAGAATTGTCTTCCTCTGGGTCACCAGGCAACCCTTCAGGGTCACCCTATATGTTTCCATCCCATTCATCAGGAAATACAATTAATTTTCTAATTGGTAAAATGTTGGGGGCAATGGATTGGTTGCATAAGCATCAGCTCAACCTTTTCTTGCAACTTTTCTTTTTTTCCCCTTCTTTTTCCCCTGTAACTGTTTCTGCAACTGCCCAATTTTCAAAGACATAATAATTCAGTTGCTTTCTTACCTTCTATTTCTTTCTTCAGGTCTTGTTTACTTTTACATTTTATTATTCTTACTAAACTGACAAGCAGTTTCTAGGCAGATGCCTAACATTTTATGAGTAATTCCTTTTCCTTTTCTATCCTTTATATGGCCCCTGGCTACCTTTAACTGTTCTTCTACAGCTTTCCAAAAGTGCCAGTTATCACAAGCCCATTCTCCTGAGAATCTGGGGCTTAGACTTATCCCATGCTTTTGTAAGTAGTCAGTGACTATCACTTGTCATCCTGCTGACTATGCCAATTTGACATAAATGAGTGGTTTACAGAATCACAGAATATGCTGAGTTGGAAGGGACTGTCATGGTTTGAGATAGCCCCAACATCCAATTCCCTATCTCCATTCCCCCTCCCACATCTCAACCTAATGTGAGATGGGTTTTTCCAGACAAAACACACCAGACTCAAAGTGGGGAAAGGGAAATATATTACAATGACTGTACAAATAAATACCATATCACATTATACACATGATCACAAACTATCTCTACCATGACATATGTATTTACAATGGATCAGATCTCTTCTCCCCTCCAAATAAAAGTCCAGGAGGGAAAGAAGGACAGATCCCTTCCAGTCCTTAAACAGCAGCATCTTCTGAGGCAGCAGGTTTCTTCTCATCTCATGCAGCGGCTGATAGCTGGATTTCTGCCAGCGTCCACGAGGGAGGTATCCAAGCTCCCCCGGCCCCATCGCCTCACAACCGAGGGGTCTTCCGTGGTCTTCGTAACCCCAGACAAGGTCGTATCACCACGTCATATCACGAAGACACAGGGGGGTCTTCGTGACGGTCTGGTATCTCCAGGAGATTCAAGCTCCTTGCAGGGCCTCTGTGCCCTGTCTCTCAGGCTGCCACCGTGGCAGCAGTGCAAGGGGGGGAAGCCAAGGTCGCCCCCCCCACATTCCATCTGGCCGTCCCGGTCCAGCTGCGGGACGCTCCGAGCTTCTCAGCTCCTCTCTCTCCGGTGCTGCATGTCCAAAACTGCTCTCCAAAATAGGAGTCCATGTCCCTCTTCTCCAAGAGGGATCTCAAGGGAGTTTTGGGGGAGTGTGGTACAGTCTTACCCCCAAGAACTCTGTAGCTCTCAGCTGCTGGCTCTCCTTTCCTTGGCTCTCCTTCCAGGAGTCTCCTCTGCAGTGCTGCATGTTGTTTCTGCTACTCCTTCAGTTCAGGTCTTATCTCTGGCTCTCTGCCACCGTTTCTCTGGTCAGCGTCGGCTGCTGCTCTGTGCCCATGGAGAAAACATCTCCCGGCATACTACAGGCACCTAGCCCAGCTTTATGCTGTTCCAGGTCCCTGCAGCCCCCAGCCAGGGGCTGGGAGGGGGCCAGAGGGCCCAAGGGGCTCAGAGCCCCTTCCTCGTGGCTCTACAACATGGCCACCTCTCCTACAACCACCCAAAACTACAACTCTTCTTTTCCGGTCTGGTTGTGATATGTTTACATTTCTGCAGGAGCGTCCATTGGGCAGAATTTCAAAACTTCCAGGGGTTTCCACCCCTTGGGGTCTACCACTTCTCTTAGCCTCTGGGGAGAACAAGGTTCAAACCACTACAACACTCCACCCCTCGCTCCTGCGAAATGTCAACATATCACAACAACTGAAAAAAAAAAAAACTCTAATCAACATGCAATCTTCAATAAACTAAAATATAATCAAAATCTCTCTACTACACATCAATATAGCATCATTACAAACTTAACTCTACTCTTAATACTTAACTTACATTACTATAGGCTTACTTACTCTACAATGGTACAGTCTGTGTTTTGTCTGGAAAACTCTTTCTGTTACCACAAGCATCATGGCTCTTATCTCTCTCCCTCGATGGTTCGCAACCATCCTCTGCTACCATTTATGTCATGGTTTGAGATAGCCCCAACATCCAATTCCCTAGCTCCATTCCCCCTCCCACATCTCAACCTAATGTGAGATGGGTTTTCCAGACAAAACACACCAGACTCAAAGTGGGGGAAAGGGAATATATTACAATGACTGTACAAATAAATACCATATCACATTATACACATGATCACAAACTATCTCTACCATGACATATGTATTTACAATGGATCAGATCTCTTCTCCCCTCCAAATAAAAGTCCAGGAGGGAAAGAAGGACAGATCCCTTCCAGTCTCTGAACAGCAGCATCTTCTGAGGCAGCAGGTTTTCTTCTTCTCATGCATGCAGCAGCTGATAGCTGGCTTTCTGCCAGCACTCCACGAGGGAGGTATCCAAGCTCCCCCGGCCCCATCGCCTCACAACCGAGGGGTCTTCCGTGGACTTCGTAACCCCAGACAAGGTCGTTTCACCACGTCATATCACGAAGACACAGGGGGGTCTTCGTGACAGTCTGGTATCTCCAGGAGATTCAAGCTCCTTGCAGGGCCTCTGTGCCCTGTCTCTCAGGCTGCCACCGTGGCAGCAGTGCAAGGGGGGGAAGCCAAGGTCGCCCCCCCCACATTCCATCTGGCCGTCCCGGTCCAGCTGCGGGACGCTCCGAGCTTCTCAGCTCCTCTCTCTCCGGTGCTGCATGTCTACAACTGCTCTCCAAAATAGGAGTCCATGTCCCTCTTCTCCAAGAGGGATCTCAAGGGAGTTTTGGGGGAGTGTGGTACAGTCTTACCCCCAAGAACTCTGTAGCTCTCAGTTGCTGGCTCTCCTTTCCTCGGCTCTCCTTCCAGGAGTCTTTTCTCTGGTGCTGCATGTTGCTTCTCTGCTCCTCCAGTTCAGGTCTTATCTCTGGCTCTCTGCCACCGTTTCTCTGGTCAGCGTCGGCTGCTGCTCTGTGCCCATGGAGAAAACATCTCCCGGCATACTACAGGTGCCTAGCCCAGCTTTATGCTGTTCCAGGTCCCTGCAGCCCCCAGCCAGGGGCTGGGAGGGGGCCAGAGGCCCCAAGGGGCTCAGAGCCCCTACCTCGTGGCTCTACAACATGGCCACCTCTCCAACAACCAAAACTACAACTCTTCTTTTCCGGTCTGGTTGTGATATGTTTACATTTCTGCAGGAGCGCCCATTGGGCAGAACTTCAAAACTTCCAGGGGTTTCCACCCCTTGGGGTCTACCACTTCTCTTAGCCTCTGGGGAAAACAAGGTTCAAACCACTACAGGGACCCACAAGGATCATCGAGTCCAACTCCTGGCCCTGTACAGGACCATCCCCAAGAGTCACACCATGGATCTGAGAGTATTGTCCAAACACTTCTTGAATTCTGGCAGGCTTGGTGCTGTGGCCTCTTTGGTTGTTTAAGAATCACTGTTAAATTAGGTCTAAGTTGCATTTGAAAATGTGTGACTTAACAAAGTTCAATGATAAGGTTCACTCAATAAGTGAATGAAACACACATAGGAAAACTGAGGGTTTTTTTTGATGTATAAAGCCAATGGATACTCCTATGAAATATTGTAAAGCAGCTTGTGACATAACAGATGTTAGAGATATTCTGGAAATCAGAACGTTATTGTCCTCTTCACACTCTATCTAGCAGCCACCTCCCTACAGCAAGGAACGGAGTGATGCTGTCATGAAAATTAATGGGAAACAAACTTTTTAAAAAAACTGTTCATGAATTTCCTTACAAACTAGAGCCACAGAGCTCATATGTAATATCTTACTGCTGTAGTGATATATATGATAATTTTTAAGAGCTTGATCCTATAATATTTTGTGAAAATCTGCACAGAAATCTGTAACATGGTACATTAAAAAAATCCCAAGTTTTGTCAAAACACAGATTTAACATGTATGCTAATGATTAATCTCATATCATGACAGCACTTAATTTAGATTTCTATAATGCAGAACTCCTGGCATCTGGGTTGGTCAGTGGATTTTGTACAGGGCCTTTAATGTCACCACTTCAATAGCTCCCATTTTGGACAGTGCTTAGTAGACATGGTTACTAATGCACTTTGCAGCCTTTCTTTGGATGTTGAACTGGCAGTATTCTCTTCATGGTTTTGCCTTGCATCCTCTTTTCCTCCCTCATATTCACTGAGAATGCTGAAGGGATATATGGTACATTGCGACAGTAAAAAAAAAAAAAGTACTTCCTTTAATATCTAAGACGTGATGCTTTTATTGAAGAGAGGTACTGTTTCAGGAACAAGATTATAGGATTTCTGCATTCAAACAGGCATGTAGACAAATAGACTTAGTATATTTCCTTCCAAATAGCAATAATACAGACAGGTCATGTTTAGAACACAAGATTTTCAATGATGGAGGAAAAAAAAACATAATTATGTTTTAAGAGTTTGCGAGGCTGTAGAAGTGGCAAAGCCAGACTCAGTGAATTTAGATGTGAACCATATCCTTTGGGAATACAGTATTGTGTATATGTCTCCTGTGAAGATGGCAAATCTTACGACTGTGTGATGCATTTAAACATTTGATTCTTCTTTACTGAAACACAAAACAGCTTCTCTGAAGGCAACAGCTATAACTTAACTATGAGTACTGCCCAGATACAAGGGCATTTGCCTTTTGAGAGCCAGTCAGAGCTTGGACACTTATACCAGAAAGCTATCAGGACTTCAGGAACAGCATCCATTTGGATAGTGCCTGGTTTCATTCACCAAGCATTCTTGAAATGTACTTTATTTCTCAGTGTTTGTTGTTCATTTAAAATGCAGTTGTGTTGAGAGATTTTGGGACGCTATTGCAAACACCTAAGCTGCTGTTCAGAGGTCAAGAGCCTCCTGGCAGTTTTCTTTAGAACCCATGTAATTTCTGACAATAGAGGGATTTTTAATAAGCAAGAGAGAAGGAAGATGGCTGTGTAGTGCCCAGGCTTTCCTCTGGGCTCTTTTAAAAAGGGGTAAAGTCATTTTAACAAATTGGGTGCAATGGAGGTTCTCTGAAAAGTGTCCTTAGTTGCAGAGTATCAGGCTGTGAGAGACCAAAATACTGTGCTGTCTTACACTTTGCTCAAATAGGAAAATATTGCCTAATATTTGCCTATTTTACATGTTAGCCTACTTAAACAGCAGTTATAAATGTATGCAATTGATTAGAGGAGAGTCCCAAGGCTGTGAAATTCATGCCACTTAAGAAGGAAAAACACTTACCTCCTTAACAACTACAAGATCCACTGAAAAGACTGAGGTAACTCTTTATACTATAGAAAGTACAGCACTTAGTCTGGCATCTCTTCTTTTGACCTTCTTCTGTTAATAGTTGTCTTTCCCATTTAAATAGAATCATATTAGGGTCATGCTGGCAGCCTTTCAGTACCTAAAGGGGGCCTAAAAGAAAGCTGAAAAGGGACTTTTAACAAGGATGTGGAGTGATAGGACAAGGGAGAATGGCTTTAAACTGAAAGAGGGTAGGTTTAAATTAGATACAAGGAAGAAATTCTTCACTATGTGGTTGGTGAGACACTGGAACAGATTGCTCAGAGAAGCTTTGGATGCCCCATCCCTGGAACTGTTCAAGGCCAGGTTGGACAGGGCTTTGAGCCACCTGGTCTAGTGGAAGAAGTCCCTGCTCACAGCAGGGGAATTGAAACTAGATGGTCTTTAAGGTCCCTTCCAACCCAGAACAATTTATAAGTCCATGATATTTCTCATCTTCAAGACTATTTCATTTCTGATTCAGAACTTGAAGCTCATGCCCTTTTCCTCAGTTTCATTACTTGAACATTTTCTTTTTGCTTATTTAATCTCACATTTAAGAAAACATTGTGTCTGGTTATAAAATATCTGGAAGTTGCCCATATGGTGAAGAGTTGAGGCTTGAAAACCCTGAATGAGTAGTTGTTTAACAGTAGGTCAAATCTGGCTGTTCCTTTGTTTGCTCATTGTGCAGCATACGGTTTAAAACACATTAGTAAACATTATGTTGTGATGCATTTTTGCCAAAAGACACCAAGAACTGGGTTATATTGATCTGTGTGCTGAATAAACACAGATAAGAGACTTGGAGGTTATCCTCTGACAAAACCCATCAACCAAGATTTCCAACAGAGAAGGGAATAGAGAAGCGGTAACAGTGTGTTGATTTTCATAGATCATATTTTTGTGTCAGTTCATTTCAGCTCTTCAGATTTGTGCTGTGGGCAGTCCATAGCAGAGCACTGTGTGCTCCTCACTTTCCCTACACCTAAGCAGCTTCCCCATCTTGCACAGGGCTGGTCTCCCTGCACCGGGTCAGACTGAGCTCTGCTGAGTGAACAGCAAGACTGCTTTTCTCCAGTGTTTTGTTTTTCTTTAAGAGCAGAACTGCACAGTTCATTCTATTGACTCCAAGTACAGTGCATTGGTTCAGGTGAAGCAACTCAAAAATTGCTGACTTTGGAAACTTAAAATAGTGGGATTCTGATGACTGGATATTAATCCCCCAAGCACAGCACACACTGCATATTGCTCACAGAATTAAAGGGCAACCTCTCCGCTTTCAGAATATCCTTCTTGAAATCAGGGAGAAAAGACCACCTGAGGAATAGCAGTTGTTGCTGCTATGACATTAGAAATTAATACCAATGCATATTTGCTTTATGTTCTTAGCACTCTCTAATTTCCCATATGGACCAATCACCAAAAATCACCTCAGTAAAGTTTCCTGAGAATGTTGCTTTCCGCTTAGGATACTTACCTTTAGCATCCTGATCATAAATCCTCGGTAGGATAATGTGGTTTAATTCAAGAATTCCTGCCAGTTGCTGGAGAATGGAGGTGGCTGTATTTAGACAAGGAAATCTTAACAATGACAGGGTGAGGGAGGGAATAAAGCAAGAGTGGGAAAGACTAGAAGACAAGGTATGTTGGCTTGGATATAAGTGAGAGAAAAAAACCAAGGACAATGACAAAGCTGAGGTAGGAGCAGCTGGGGAATATCATCAGCAGAAAACATGAACAAAAATAACAGAAAAATTACATTCTGTCCCTTTCTATGCCTACCTAATTGGAACTACCATAAAGTCAATGTTCAGTGTGTGGAGAAGACTTGGAGAAATCTATAGTGGTCCAATGAGCCAAAGAGGACTAATGAATAATAAACAACAACCAAAATCCTCTAATTACATAGCAGATTGTTTTATTGGAAGAAAAACAAACTTAATAGAAATACAAAAGGACTGGAACCCCCCCTCCCCCAAATTTTCCACAAAGATGAGACAGCAATGTCATGACAGAAAAAGAAACTGAAGTAAATGTTCTGGAACCCAGATACAGGAGGTTATTTTAGATCTTGATTGCTCAGTGGCTTGAATACAGTCTTTCCATTCCAGGAGCTTTATTAGAGAAGCAAAGGTCTCGGTCTTTTCATCTTGGAGGCTGTGAGGAAAGACTGCACAGCGTTGCTGTGCTCCCCTGCCTGTCTCCTGAGAACTGTGGCTATGTGCCCTTTACAGTACCTTCCAAGAAGCCAGGAATTAACTTTTGATAACTTCAATTTGTACTTGTATGATGGCCATATTCATCTATGACAAAGACTTTCTACAGAATTCTATCAGAGAGGTCATAATGCTTGTTTTCTCTACCAAAACCTCCTCTATACCTGATGGATTTTATATTTACTCTTAAATGTTTTTCTTTCTGCATGAGGATACCTCTGTAATGACTATGTAATAAAGAAAAGGAAATCATCATGTTATTTTCATTGTGGCTTAAAAAAAAAAGGATGTGTCTTTAAAATATAAGATGATGTAATTTAAACTCAAGTACAATTTTTCTGCTTTATGATACGCAGCGCTCTGTAAAAGCAGTTTCCAGTTACTATGGAAACATATGTTTGTACACACATGCTCACCTGCACATGTGAAGAGGCTAAAAAGTGCCAGAGAAGGCCTAAGCCTCTGTTGGAAATGATGTATGGATCTGTCCCCGTGGCTGAAAGGAGATCTGTATGACTCCTGGAGTGCAAAACCAACACTGTATAGGAAAGATAATCCTGTCATAACAACTAAAGTGCATAAATGACTACACTTAAAGTCAGAAGCCTTCTTCTAACATTAAAGCTGCTCTAACATTAATACATTACAGCTTCTAACATTCGTACAGCAACAATTTGCACTAGGTCTAGAACAGAAGCAGATTGGATTTCCTGGTGTGCTTGACTGCAGTAGCAAAGAGTTGGTCGCCTTCTAGCAGCTTTCCTTTGACTATTTACATGCGTGATTATCTTCAAAGGTATTTTTGCTTGGCCTTGCCTTTTGGTTCTCTCTATGCTGTCATAAGCCACAACATCCAGTGTTCCCCCTTGCTATCAGTAGCTACCTGACTGACAGTTCTTACAGTCCATGTAGCAGCCAATAGCTGACTTTCCACCTGAAACTAGGAGCTCAATGAGCAGTGAAGAAGAGGCTTATCTGCCCTGAAGATCAACAAACATGTCAGACATCCAAAAGAACCAACTTCAAATGCACAAGGCAAAGCTTTAACTGGAGAAAGTTGGAAAGGAACATGAGTTTTCTGAGACAGAAGAGCAGGAGAGGCAACAGTGAGGAGTTTCTCTAGGCATAAACAAAATCACACGAGTCCAAAATTCATCATATGGAAAACTGTTTTCCTTGCTAACAAAGTTGAGAGCTCATAAGATCTACAGGTCCTAGAGGTTTCCAAATGCTGAAGCATATGAAATCGTGGAGGTAGAAATGCTTAGGAAGTTACAGGTGTAAAAACTCTACCAAAGAAACGCTGCACAAGGCCAGATATGTTGTTTGTGAGGCACTTAACAATGCGAATTTTTTGGTATTATTTTATGTACCCAGTGCTTTTGAATACAGTCAGAACACTATTTTTTTTTAGGTTTTTTATTTTACTGTATATTATTCCATGAGAACAGGTGGAAGAGACTTTACTAAGTGGGAAGATTAGATCTGAATGGTGCTATGCATTTTGTGCTGAGTAAATTGGGCCTTTCTTTTCGTAGGTCACTGTCCTGGTTTCAGCTGGGGTAGAGTTAATTTTCTTCCTAATAGCTGGCAAAGTGCTCTGAATTTAGTATGAGAATAATGATGATAACATACTGATGTTTTGGTTGTTGCTGAGCAGTGCTTACTCTAAGTCAAGGACTTTCCAGTTTCCCGTGTTCTGACAGTGAACAGCTGCACAAGAAGCTGGGAGAAAGTATGTCCAGAGAAGCTGATCAGAACTGGCCAGAGGAATATTCCATACCATGGAGCATTATGCTTGGTATATAAATTGTGGGAGTTGGCTGGGAGGTGCTGATTGCCATTGTAAGAGACAGGCTACACATCAATCAGTATGTGGTGAGCAATTGTATGGGGCATCACTAGTGTTTCTTGGATTTTGTTCCTCTTTTTTCCCCCCATTATTCATATTATTTATTTATTTATTACTTTATTTCAATTATTAAATTGTTCGTATCTTAACCAACATGTTTCCTCTTTTTTCTGCTTCTCCTCCTCACCCTCCAGTGGTGAGGAGTGAGTGGCAGCGTGGTGCTCAGTTGAGGGCTGGGGTTAAACCATGACAGACACAATGCTGGGTGACTTTTAGGTCAGCACATCAGACCAGATTGGAGTAGGTTGCTAGTATTTTTTCATCTTATGAAAGCTGAATGTAATTTTAAAAGCCAAAAGAGTAATCACACTGTAATTATCAATTGTCAGTGCAATTATGTGTGTGTTTAGTGTAACTCTGCTCTTAAAAGCAGAGCACTGCTCGAAATTGGACACTTAAGTTCAGTAAATGTTCTGTAATGGTACAACTGACCAAATTTATTGTCCCACTTAAACCATTCAGGTAAATTTTCTGGGTTATCTCTGCAACTGATTTATAGCTTCATAAGATAGAGGACAAACAGCACTTGGTAATGTGCACCAGTCATCTACAATTAGGGAGAAAATATCCTAGTGCTTTTTCATTATCTCAAAAACGTTTAGAGAAATGACCTTTCCTTCTATAAGAGAACTTGAGACTTGAAGAGGAAAACACCGTGTTGCAGGGGCCTAAGGAAGTCAGTAAGGAGACAAATACCATTTGTAGCATTACTGTCTAATCAACTGAACAGATTTGTTTAGCAAGAATACAAACCTTTATTTCTTTTGGCAGCACATGGAAGTTTGAAAATATATCTTCTACCTGTCGTTCATCTTTTGTGTGAGTGGATTGTCTGTAACTTCCATTTGAGCAGTGATTTGCCACCTTGCCTGGAGAGTTTTCCCTGAGCCTTTGCAAAGTGCTGTGACAGCAAAGGAGGCAGTTCTGGGTATGTTGTATATGACAACAGGTCACACAGCATGCTTCATGAGCTTCACTATGGTCAAATACTACCTTGCCAGTGGTATCAGCAGCAAAATCGAACCATTGTCATTGCTGAACAGAAACTGCCCTAATAAAGACTATTCTAAATCCCTATTTACTGCATATTTTCATATATAATGTTACAGTCTAGGCACTTTTTCCACCAGAAAACCCTTTTCTGTGCTAATAATGAAGGCTAATTTATAAAAGGCTAATTTATAAATTAATACTTCTATTTATGATTTTTTCTCCAAAGTTATGGAATTGTAACTTATAGAGTACTTGTTTTTGTGAAGTTTGGATGATGACACAAATACTAATTTATTGATGGCAACCTTGGTCTAATTTATTATGAACCAAATAACAGGAGGAAGTTCTGTGCTGCATGTGATTTTCATGAGGTGTGATTAATTAATAACAGTTCATCAAAACCCACAGTCTGTTAGTTCCAAAATAAAGTAAATATAATTAGAGAGCAGCTGATAATAAACTTTTTAATAGGAATTTAAGCTGTTATTTGAACCTTCCAGTAACTGGAGAGAAGCTGGGCTCAAATAATTTTAAGGTTTGGTACTGGAACAAAATATTGCTGGCTTTAATATAGCTATTGATTGTCAAAGCATTTTTTCACACTTCAGAATGCTAGTTGATGTTCCAAACTTCAGTCAGCTCAGGGGCAAGATTAGATTGGTGTGTTAATAGTTGATATTGCAGAATCAATGGAGTTAGCATTGATTGGAGATGATGTGTTGTGACTCACAGTTCATCCTGTTTATCCACAGGGCTGTTACAGATACCAAAATTTAGATGGGATATAGTTTGTGATTCCTATCTTTCTTCCACTATTTTTTGTGGGTTACAACTTCTGGGCTTCACAGGGCAAAGTTCATAGATTCAAATCTGAGATGGAAATCGCTCAGTGACCATTGAGAACTGGTCACTAAAATGTTTGGTTCTTCTAGGTCCTGGTTAATACACACGCAAACCCTGCCCACCCCCATACTCCTACTCTTCTTGTTCCTTTGTATCACAAGCGAGTCTTATATAGTGGTGAAAGGAATCCAAAATGGCACTTGTCAGTTCATTATTTCTAAAAATAAATAAATTAGTAGAGTATCTGTGTTGGTGGAACAATCAGGACAATGAATATTAAACAGAAAATTATGGATGCATGAAAGGCTTATGGGTTCATAATTCAAAAGAAATCAGTAGATTGTATGCCAGTACTGCTTAGTCAGTGTTCAGAATCTAAGCACTAAATAATTCTATCACTGAGTCTGATATTTTGCAACTAACTGTGAATTAGGAAGATTTAAGCAGGAAAATTAGCCCCAGAATCTGGCAGGTATTTAAAATTCCCCTTGAAAAATCATCTAGAAATGCTTTTCTTCAGAAGCCATTTCAGTTGTCCATTTCTGATACAAACCTGTGCCAAGTATTTGGATCCATAGCATACGTACGCTGGGGTTATTAAGCACTAGGGAGTCCTTTGCGGTAATTTAGCAATTCATTATCCTGCTGTAGACCCCTCTCAGGCAGCTGACTCTGTGTGTGTGCAATCTTAATCTGTTGCAATGCAATGGATTCACATCACTGATCACCGACTGCGGTAGAAAATGATTTGCAAAAGCCATGCGAGGAAAACCTGGTGTTAGGTTCCAGGATGCTTGAACATCTGGAATTTTATGTAGGGTGGACTACAAACAGCAGCAAACCAACTTTTCTTTGGAGTGATGGTGGTTATACTCACCTGTATAATTTAGCCCTGTAACATTAGAGGTGCAAGTCAAGCCAGTTACCATTCCTCACCCGTGGATACAGTAACTTTCCAGCTGAGGCATCTATAAGGCTTTAAACCGTTTTGTATTTGATGCTTATATTTGTGTTTGTTCACAGTCTATGAACTGTTTACCTTCATGGACTAATGTAGAGAAATAGAAATACCTGAGCTTGCTTTGATGCTAAAAGCAGCACCTCTATGTTAATACAATGCCCCACTGCTCAGCTGGGTGAATTAGCTGTGTGACTTGGCCCCTGGTGAGTGAGCTCATTTGTTTGAAATTACTGTTCAGAAATTCCTGAATAACTCACATTAGAAGTGTATACACACTTCTATTTCATAATTTTTGCTCTTCACACCAGTTTGATTTAGTTCAGCCTGGTTCGTAAATGTACCAGGTAAGATATTCTGCAATACAATTTTCTACAATGGATTACTTTAGGAACAGCTGTTGTATTTTATACTTGCACCCTATGTTATTCTATCTCAGCTTTTAAAAACAGATCATCCTTACCATTTAAAAATTCAGAAGTTTTGAAAGGCAAAAACTTAAAATCAAATAATTGTAAAGTGATCAATAATTCTGATATCTACATTGAGAATGGGAGTAGAAACAGCTATGAGAGACTGCTGTTCCTAACAGATGACTAATGAAAACATGGATTTAGAAGTAAACTGTATGGAGTCCAGCATTTGTGTAAGCTAAAAAATACAAAAGAAACAGCTGATTCCTGGAGTGTGGTAGATATTTGTTGGAATTACTGTAAATTATGGATCAAAATCCTGCCAACTGCAACCAATGGTGATGGTCCAATCAGTAAATAACACGTTTAGTATCAACCCACTGAAAAATTTACAACCATATTATTTCTTGTAAGGTTTGTCATGAAAAACGTCAATACCCCCTCCTCACAAATAGAAGCTGTGAAATTAAGCTCTGCCTCTATTTGCAGTTCTTAGCACCATGTATGAGTGTTGGCTATAGTATGGGCTACTATATCTGGCAGAGAGATTTTGATATGAAAATCATTGAAGACTGGTAAAGTATATAAATATCACTCTCTGTTGTCCCTCTTCTGGCATGCAGTCAGAGATGTCTGATATTGATCATCACTGGAGATTGCACACTAGACTTTTGTACCTTTGTTTTGTTGTGATATACATTTTTATAACTGTGGGTGAGGTGGAGTAAGGAGTGATTCGGAAGTATATTTCAGATAGTGAGTAGGGAAAATTAAGAACAAGATGCAAAGTCAAAACAAGAAGCCAAAGGCAAAACAATGGCGCAGGTGCCACCACAGTGCACGATAACTTTGGACAGGATTTGCAAAGTGGATTTTGCTGGCTGCCTGGTTTTCTCAAATAAAATTGGAAACTTTATCTGAAGTTCCAGATGCATGATTCAAGTTAAATTAAAGGACAGTAGCTGGAAACAGAGTTTGCATTTTTTTATGCTTGTTCCTCAGGCAGCACTTCAATTGCTGTGATGCCCATAGAGGGTAAAAATCTGGAGCAAGGTGCCAGCTCTGCTCCTGACAGCAAGCAGAAGGCAAAGCAGAGAGCACATGATTGTATGCAGCCTTGTGCACAGAGATGAGGCAGTAAAAGATTTCCTTTGGACAAATTCAGTAAAATGTTTGTCAAAACAAATGAAGAAATAAAATCTTGGGTTAAGAACTGCACTGGGACTGTCTTCAGTTTTTAACTGCTTCCCCTTACCTGGGTACCTCTGGGGGTAGGTATTTGTTTTCTACCTGGGGGGAGGTGTTTGTTTTCAAATCCAGCTCGAATCTCTCTTACTTTGAGCTTATTGTTTGAAAACACAAGGATGCACTTACTAATGTGAAGTCATCAAAAGGGTGACTTTCTCTCAGTCTGTGTTTCAGAAAACAGCTGCTGTGTCTGAATTCCTAATTACTGCAGAATAATACTGTGGCCAATATATTACCACCTGTAGCAGAAACAAACCTCTCCTTTGCCAAGCAGAAAGACATTTGGCAGATGACTCTTTTTGCCATTGGCCTAAGAGATGACTCAGCCCACGGTCTAGGATAATGTGTTTACAGTGTACACAAGCCCTCTTCAAACAGAGGTGGGGTGGTCCAAATGGCACACAAGCAATTACACTTGCAGAGCTCTAAGAGCACTACATACAGCTCTGTTGTCAGGAATCCACTCTTAATTTTATCCCCTCATTTTTGGTGTCCATCTCTGCTCCTAGCTTACAGCCAGTTTGCATTTCCTGCTGCGCCCTATAAGTTCATTTGGCAAAACCTCTGCCTCAGTTTTGGTTGCTTTGAACACGAACTGCTTATGTTTTGCTACTGAGCCCAGCATAGTTCAGGGGCGAAAGGATGCATTAGGAGCATTTTTTGATGAGGGCTAATGGTCCCTGGAGTCAGTGCCTGATACTGTCAAGTTAAAATACACCAAGCAACTATCTACTCTTGCACTGTGTCCTATCAACCTTTCTAGTTTATTACATATATGACACAAATTATGCCAACATTTTCCATAACAATGTATGGAGAAAACATGCACAGAGAGGCTAGAGTCTTTACCCTCATTTCAGAGGCAGAAAAACCAAAGCAGCCTTGGTTTCTGAGCCTGGACATTGCAGGTCAGCGACTAAACTGCAAATACAGCAGCAAAAGAAAGCAGACAGAGGTCATCACAACATTTTTGCGCAGAACTTTTCATGCTTGTTGCTAAGACACCTTTGCCATTGCAAAGTTTTAATAGTTGAAAATGCTTTCTCTATACATTATATCTTTTGAAAAGAATTGTGCTTCTCTGACACAAAACGCACCCAGGCAAATGCAAAACTTAAAATGAGTAAGGAACCTCACTTCAGTATCACCTCTGATGCTTTTTCTTAGAATAACTTTCTTTCAGTGAAAAATGTGCCCAACTGCTTTTGGGTTAAAACTTGGATGAAGCATCTACCAGCATCTGCATCCTGGGCAGAGAGTGAACTCCCAGGTCCACTCTCACAGCTGTGTCCAGCAGCTCACTACTATTAGGCTGGGAGAAATACCCAGGGAGCATTGCCTTCTGCTTTGCCTTCATGCACCAGCACTGAAACAGGATGTGAGAGGCCAGGGGGACAACTCACATAAAATGAACAAATCAGCCTTATGGAGGCTGGGGAACCTGCTTATGGCAGGAGAAGGGCACAGAGGCTTTATGAGCCAGTTTTACTGGGGAAGAGCTCCATAAAAGATTTTTGTCAGTGATGTGCTTTTAAACTGAGTGGCCTTTCTGTAGAAGGAATAGGCTGTTACACTTAATAATTGATAATACCTATCCTTAAATGTTAGCACTTAGGAAGATTCTCTTTGTAAAAAGGAAAATACTTTTTTTGGGGGGGAGATAATTTGGGCGTTGACAGTTGTGTGCCGGTTGGTCTTTGGCTGGGAAAAACTGCTAAATGGAAGATTCAAATTGAAGCCTATAACTAAATGACCTCAAATATAATGCAAATTGTGCACTTGCAACTAGCAAAGGCGGTTTAGATTGAACAGAAATAGGTAAGAAAGAAAATAAGTAGGTTTTCAGAGGAAAAAAACCCAAGCAAACCATAGTGTAATTGTCAACCTCATACATGCACAAAAACAAGTCCATACAGATGGCACAGCACGTGTGGGCTCTGGGCAAAGGCACGGGTGGTCTGAAAACCATACCAGGAGCCTGCTGGTAGAAATTATCATGTCCTGCTTCTTGGAAAAGTCTTTCAGCTGGAAATGATTTAACAATAGCCCTCAGTTTGCCTCGGGTTACCCACTGAGCCCTACAGAGTGGATGGCCTCAGTATTTGGGGCTTAGAGGGTTAAGAAAGACAAATTATGAGATGCTTTCCATAACAACTGATGTAGTCAAGCTTTTATGCAGTGCCCTTGTTTTCTGGGTCAGCCAAAGAAACCAGCATGCCTCAGAGATGGGCTTGGCAATCCATCATCCCTGCAAGGAACTGAAAAAGGAAATGCTGTGCAAGGCAGCATAGTCATGTTAGATCAGTCACTGTCAAAGCCCAGATGGCTGTAAGATACTGTGCTATAAAATGGCTCCAGAAAGCTAATACATACCTCTCTCCTAGTAGGTCAGAATCTGTTTTCCTCTTGTCCAGTAATGCTTCTTGAGAGAACTAGTCATTGCACAGCATTGAAGGTCTCTTGGGAAGCCCTAACAAGTTTCCAGTACTGTTGGCTCAAACCCTCAGAAGTTAAAAGTACTTTTGGATTCAGATGATTCTTTGCAGTTTAGGTTATCCTGAAGGATGAAGGCTGGATACCATACACATCAACATCATTCAGCTACCAACCATTTCTTGATTTAAGTGAACTAATGCTACTGGTAGGATAGAAGATTAATTTATTTGCTCCTTTTTTATATTACATTAGCATCTAGAAACACAAAAAAATGCTGGTCATGTTGTACTTGATGCTTTTATCAGTATAGTAAGAGACTATCTCTGTCCCATGTTATATTCTCATCAAAAACAGAATAAACAAAGGGCAGAAGTGGAAAAGAAAGTTGAATAAGTTGAAGTGCAAGGTCATGCAGCAGACTGCTGGCAAAGCTGATGTCTCCTGATCACCAGCCTTGTGCTGTGCCTGCAGATTCAATGTGTGTCACTGACACTTCTGAAAGGGATAGCAAAGCAGCACTAGTCAAAAGCCTAAGGGGGTTTGATAACCAACCATATCTATCTGCCCTGCAGCTAGCCAGTTGCATGTTTATCCCTTTGAAGACAAATGGGGAGGAAAGTAAGCAGCCTATAAAGCAAGGTAGCCACTGACTTCTGAGGCGCGATATAGGAGTATGCGGTTCAGAGCTCATCACAGCAGTCACGGCAGCCAAGTATTTGGGGTGATTTCTGTTGGTATGCATGCAGAAGGTTTGGCTGGGATGGGACAGAAGGCTGGAACTGGTAGATAAACAGCACCAGAGATAAATTTGTAATGAGTAGTTGTAGCTGTACTATGAATATTTTTTGTCCCACAGTATTTATTATTCTGTTGAACTGTGCTGCAAGGGCTTGGCTCTGGAGGTGTATGGCAATGAACTAATATTAAGTCTGTCAAAGCGAGAAATCTGAACTGTAAGAGAGCTGAAGCTATTTTTATATGATTCAGAGGTGTGTTGGACAAAAAAAAGATGGAGTAAAATCTGCTTCATAAACTTCATTTTAGGCTCAATGCAAACAGAAAGATTTAGAAAGCATCCAAAAATGTGGATTGTCAGATCGATACAAACTAATAAAGACTAGCAGACAATTACAGCAGGAGTGGCAATAACATTTCTGGCCTAAGTGCTAAGTGAAAACAGATTTCTCTCAGTAGCTCCACTAGAAGAAATAATCCGTTTCTAATTAAAAAGTGCTGGAATAGAAGTGTGGGATATTATGCCAAATATCCATAGCTGAGGCATCATTAGATTTAAAACCTAACTGGGTAATACTAAAGAAATTTTCTAGCTCTAAACACTATGAGTTACAGAACTAGAGAATAAAATGTGCCTTTGGAGAAGTTTACTTGTAGGCTATGATCTATATCAAACTATAAATAAGGTTGCATGCTCAGCTTCATCATTAACTTTTCCTAACTTGAGTCCTCAAGTGTTTAAACTTCACAATGAGTTAAGGAGGTAGAAGAGGAAAGATGATATTTTGGCATCCAAGTCTTATAAACAGAGCCTCATGAACAGAAACCAAGCTTGTAAATTAGCCAGGCCCAAACCATCAGGACTGATGGCCCCTTCGCATCATCTTTGGTAACCAAGGATCCTAGGACATAATCTTGGACTGTAGTCATTACACAAACTTACCCGGCAATCAGGGAAACTAAGGCCCTTAAGCAATATTAGGGAAGTTGCATATGTTAGTGTTTCTGGCCTGAGAAATTCATATTTATAATATTTAACTCTTGTTTAATCACTGTTTTCATGGCTGAGTATCTCCCCAGGACTGCTTGTGAGGTAAGCCAGACTTTTGCAATCTAATGCAACTAGCAGATGAATCAGTCTCAACCAGTATCATAGTGTATTCCAGTTTAGTAGACTGTTTAACATTTGATTCGGAAGTATTTCACAGTATATGAAACATATTTCAGACAGTGTTATTTCTTGCTGCTGCTCTTAGCATAGTACTCTGAGATTAATTTTGTTGTGGTTCAGAGGCTTGATTCAGTTCACTCTGAGGCAAACTGGTGCAGCTCCATTTACTTTGGATGATTTTGGTCCTTAGTCAAGCTGACTACATTTTAGAAGACATGCTGACACTTGTCTTTGAGTAGGATGTTAGAATGTATGTGTTCCCTAGGTCTCTTTGCATGGGGCAGAAACAGGCTCAGTGACACAGTAGTAGTGACACTTCTGCAGTACAGTAATATTAGAGACAGTAAAAGGGTCAAAAGCTGCCCCAAGGAGCTATTCAGCATGAAAAAGGCTGAAATTATTAGGCCTACAATAAGAAAAGTCTTTATTGGAACAAGAGCTGTGACACTGAGCTTTCCAAACCTTTTTTTATGTCTTTGAGCATTATGTGGCCAAATTAAGCAGGGAGTTACTGTTTCCATATTTCCTCCCTATCACTGTCCTGCAGCTGAAGTTGGTGCAGAGCTGAGTGTGAGGGACAAGTGATCGCAAATCTCTGTGAAGTGGTTGAAGGTGTGTTCCTGGCCATCTGTCCCCCAAAAGTGGGTGACCCTGTAAGGGAAGCAGGACAGAGCTGTGTCTGCAGACATCACCTTCACTGTGCCAACACACATTGCTGTAGCTATTCAGCCGAAAGTATGCTTCAGCATCAAACACCAGGTTACAACCACAGCAGTGGAGGTGTAGGTGGGCACAGCTCTGATTCTGCTGCCCCTGTTTGAGGCCAGATGGTAACACGCAGCAGAAGGCTGGGAGAGCAGTGAGGGGGTGTGGGCACCATATGAGAGCACAGGCATTAGTGTCACTCCATGCAATTATGAGCCCAAATATCACCCTGACATTACACAGTCAGGAGTCCCAGCAGGGGCACCTACATGCTGTAACAACAGCAGAACAGTGGACAACCTTGCATGCTCGCAGCAGCAGCTGTCTTAGCAGCATGGTATTACCTGTCAAACATCTTCTGCCAGACAGCATAAAACTAGTGTTGGGCACTTCAGTCCGTGACAAACCTTACATTGTTTCTCCTGGCAGAGTTCAGCAGGGCTTTTCTGGACCTGCATCCAAAGTCCTCTCTCTTGTCATGTCTCCGACCCCTCTGCTCACCAAAGGAAGCAGGCTATTTCTGGCAGTAGTTGTCATATGATAATAGACTAAACAGCTGGCTGGAGACAGAAAGACAATAACCGCTTGCTGTAGGAATCTCCTGAATTATCAAGCCCTGTCCATGTTCTTAACAGGCAAGTCTGACACATCATCCTTTTCACACACCAGCTAAACACCACCCTAAGACAGTCTGGCTTTTTACCAGCTCTACTTGCCTTGGGACACTGTTCCATAACTCACAGCTACTGTGGCTAGAAATCACCTAATTCCCAGTTTAAATGTATTCCTGGTCACTTTACATCCATATGCTTCTTTATGATATTTTTAAGCTCACCAGTTCAGTTTGATTTTTTTTTCCCCCAGGGACAATTGAAAAAGTACAAGGTGAGGCTAAGCCTAGACCTCTTCCATTCTACTTGTCCTAATCATTTTGTGATGTAACTGAACAAATAGCATGGATGCAAAAACATAATGTGAGTTGATTTGCAAAGAATTCTTATTAATTGAACCTGTTACCTTATTAGTTGCTTTACAGAGCACAAAATGTGTCTTAAAAAAGGCTTTTGTTGTCCCTGGATTGTCCCATTGGACACTAAATTATCACTGCTGGTCATTTCCAGTTTCTCCCTGGAAGACCATTTGGATACCTCTAAGCATGTGCATTATGATCTCTTAACTGAAATACTTCATGAAGTCTTATTATTTTTCTTCTGTCTGTTATTTTTTTTAATTAACTACATGCTTAAAACTATATATTTGGTAATATATGTTGGAACCCTTTCCTTTCCTCTTCCTCCTCTAGCCTTCTGTGTGGTTCAGTGGCCTTTGATATTTCAGAATTTAATAGGTTTCTCACAGTTTTAAAACTCTCAAGAACTACATTTGTAAAATAAAATAAAATCAAGGTAAATAGAGAAAAACACTCTAAAAAATAAAAAGCAGCACTCTTTTCAAAGAGTAAAGACAGTTAAACATACAATTCAGTTTATTTCATACATTCCATTTACAATGGGTCACTGCTCCATACCTTGCATTTAACTCTCTTGTAGTTTTTCCTTCTTTCATAGTCAACAGAGTGGGAACAAATTAAGTATTTTTTATCTTTAGGAACTTCAGTAGAAGAGGGGTAGTTCTAATTGAATTAATCTCAGGTGACATTAAGACAGGCGTGTATTGTTCACTTCCTTTGCTGATGGTAACAAAAGCTGTTAAAGGGTCTGGTTCTGTTCTCACTCACTTGGCTACAGGGAGATAAGTCAGTGGAAGCAGTTGTGGTATAAATAAATGGAGCTGGCATGGTCTAGGAATGGGGACAGGTGCAGGCATGGCCCTTACTGAAAATGCTCTAGTGGGACTTTAACCGTTGATTCTATGGAATGGGAATGGATCTGCTCCTGTAGCTCAGCAGAGACAAAGCTACTGGCTCAGAGCAAGGGCCACCCTACTGCAGGCATTCAGCACACACTTGCTCAAATGGTTCAAGCCTAATTAAGTGACTGCAATTCCTCTGCTACAAGGACTTTGCAGCCCAGTGCAAACTGGACATTTGAACAGGACATCTAACCTTACACCAGCACCTGCTGTGTACTACTTGAGACCTAAGAAAATAAGTGCCCAAGGAATACACTGAGCGCTCCCAGTGATATGAGTGAAGTCCTGTAAACTTAATCTTCCAATATGCTTGGCAAACATGCTGCAGGGACCTACTGAGATGTATTTAATATGATCTGGGAAAAATGTTGCTTAATGTTATGACTAAAACTAAAAAAAAAAAAAGTGGAGGAGTATATAATTTCATATCAGGCAACACAGTTTCCTTGCAAATATAACACTGTGCTTTATGGCTTGCTGTTTGCCTTTCAAAGCAGTTAAAGCCTCCTAACCATATTTTTTGCTAACTAAAAGTAGTGAAAACATTCTAAACTGGAGATTTCTTTCCTTATAATCCTTAAAAACAGACAAAGATAAATGGAGCTGGTGATTTACTGACAGCTGCAGTCTCCTTGTGCTTTTTATTTCCTTGCATGTCTCCATCAAGGTGACAAAGTAAAATCCTGTCTTGGTAGAGGTCAAGATCTGTGGGTGCAAGAATACATCATGAACAGAGCTGTGAATATTTTTTAAAAATGATACTCAGAAGTTACAACTCCTGTGGCCATGTTTACTGCCCTAAATTATTTCTGGGATCTGCTGACAGATGGAAAATTTTGATTTAGACCTCTGCTTTGCCTTCAGTGTCTCTGATTAAAAAACCCCCAACCCTGTAGGCAGGGGAAGACTGGTGCTGGTTGTCTCAATCTGGCAGGGCCTCCTCCCCACCACTGTGGGCAGAAGAAGGAAGAGGCATTGCTGGGTGTGCTACACTGAGCCCACTCACATGGCACTGCAGCAGCAGGAGAAAACACAGAGGATTCAGGAAATGGCCATGCAGCCTGTGTTTTGCATGGCCATGGCTCTGAGGCAGCCACTGCCCGGCAGCTGTTGGCAGTGTGCACAGTGGCTCTGGCCAGGCTGCACAGGGGCTGTGCAGAACTGGCAACCTGACACCTCTCAGTAACAGTGGTGACACTTACTACAGTCAGAAATGAAAGTGCAGTGTTCTATGTTCCCTTGGATTTCAGGCATTTATTCATTCTTGCCTTTTCCAGCTTCTCTGCACTTGGTGAAGGCTTGTGGCTCTGTCACTGCCTTGGTTCCTGAGCAGGGTAAGCAGGGAGCAAGAGGGAGCCAGCCTGCCATGGGCATGGGGATCTTTCATGCTGAAAGAACAAGAAGGCACATTTGGCATCATGGAGCCCTCCCCAGTTCAGGGAGCTCGCTTCGGCTTTTGCTCTGCATCCTGCAATTGCTCCCACAGTGAACTGGAAACGTCAGCCCAAGACTTGCTCACCCAGCTGTACCCTTGGTAGACCAGCTCTGAGAGTCAGTGGAAAAGTTTGGCCCAAGCATTTGCAGAGGATATCTTGCTTTAGTTTTATCATTATTTCTCTTAGATGTTTAGCTTTGAGCAAGATTTTAGTGTACATCAAACATTTTGAAAGTGAAGCACAAATCCCAGTGTCGCATTTCCGTCATTTCTGATCTGTTTTAACCTTCAGTCTTGCGATGCCTCCTAGGTGCTTTTTCACTCCAGTCATTTGACTGTGAAAGTGAGAAAAATCAGTGCCAGTTTCCATTTAATATTGCTAACTGAACTTAGCTGATGATGACTAAGAGACACTTTTTTTTTAAAAGATCCTGAACACTACACTGATAGCTGAACATTTAAGAAAATATACTTCTTTGTAGTTAAATATCATTTGAGAGGGAAGCACAAATCTCTGAAATACAAAATATCAGCATCCATTTAAAAGTTGAGTGTACCACTCACAGAGGGAATATAACTAGTCTGCTTCATGACTATTTCTGCCTGAGTGTCCTTCATTCCTCTGGGCACCATAAGTCACTTAAGGTTTTAGTCTCAAGCCTGGAAAATAATGTTAATTTTATACAGACTCCCCACACAGCGTCCAGAAAGCTGTTAGTAGTGATAAACGTCACTGTATTTCTGCAACCTACATTTCATTCATTTTTGTTATGTTTATTGTAACCAAATATTTGCATAGATAAACAATGAGAGGAAAAGGAAAATCTCTGCCTGTTGGTTTTTCCTTTGTACAAAATAGGCATCATAATTTGGCATAGATCAGTGTGGTGGGTTTTGTTTGGTAATATGCATGTATTTTGTAAGTGAACTTAGATTTGTGCACTTCGTCCAGAAAAATACTAACTATATTCTCCACACAGAAGCTCTTGGACAACGAAGAACCAGGAAGAGCTTTTCTGAGGGTGTAGAAAGTCTTGTGGCTATTGCTTGTTGAATTTGCTGAGTGATTTCATGCTGAGTTAGCTAGAGCCCAGGAAAATCTTGTTCCACTTGTTCCAAAGCAGCAGCAAAGGTGAGATGGAGCTTCCTGTTCAGCAGGAGCAGAACAGTCCCGTTACTCTGTAAAAAATCCATCATGGTGTTGTCATTGTTCCAGTAAAGCCACTGTTGAAAGGAGATTCAACAGCCTGTGATTGCCTGGGAAAGCAAACACCAAGGAAACTCCTGAGCTTGTCCTACAGATTTTAAATCCCCTGTGGCATTTTACAAGGGTATGTTGTAAAGCTCAGAGGTCCCAGTAACCATGCTTCAAAACGTATCAGAAATGGTCTTTGTTAATTACCTGTGAAAGCCAACACAATTTACCTCTCTGTTTCCCTTGTCAAAACTGTCAGACAGCAGCTCTTCTGTGTCATATGTCCTATTATGCAGCATAAGCTCAAAGGCTGGGAAGCCTTTACCAACTGAGGGTGATGGGTAAACTTTGACTATTTACACTGAGCTGCTCCTGCAAGGTGGGAGAAATGTGAGTTTAATTTGTGCTGAGGTCCTTGCGGGATGAAATCCTGATAATAGTAATAGCTACCTGTGGCCCATGCTGATAATGTCAGCTATATTGACTTTATCTCCAACAGATAGCTGCTTTACTGAATGAATCACAGATGTCACTGTGGATCTTTGTTATTAGAGAATGAGAAGAAATTGGTGTGAATGCTTTCTAGGCAAGTTATTGATAGGCAGAGTAAATGATTTTTTAGCATCTTCACTCGTATCACTTGCAGAGAGACAAAAGGAATGGAAAACTGTTACTCTTGTGTTACAACTGTGTCTCTTGGGTACAGCTCTAAGAAATTAAGTGTGGCACAAAAAAATTCCACAGTAAACTCTACTTGCTGTCAGCACCCCCCACCACAGTCACAGAACCCCCTTTAAGGGAGCAGTTCTTGCTGCCATAGGGGTGAAATACAGCCTGTGCCTGTAGCGGTGATGGTGGGGATGTCCATCTCAGGTTGAATCAATCCACCTGGCTCCTAAGTACCCCCCCACTTCCCCAGTAATGCCCTCTGGGGTCCTGGGGCTAGGGGTGCCACTGCTTTGCCTCTGGGTCCCCCTGCTATCCTGCCCCACAAGCCATGGGAGTGATGGCACCCTGAGTGGGGCAAAGGCTCAGGGACATCCTCATGGTGTTTGGGAGGGTTGTGTTTTTCAAACTGTGGCAAAGCCAGGGTGGCATTGAGAGTGTGGGGCCTGAAAGACCCCGTGGGACACAGTTGGGGTGCCTTCGTGAAAGGCACTAGGCTCAGACAGGGGTGAGTGCAGGAGAAGCTAGAAACCTTTCGTAAACCCATCACCCTACTCATTATATCATAGAAAAATAAGCTGTTAGAGGGAGCAGAAAACAGTATACTCAAACTCTCCTCCTTGCTGTGTGACTGTAGTCTAGCACTGACTTTTAAATAGAGGCTTTCACAGCAAAATGAACAGTTTCAGAAAAATAAATCATCTTTTATGTTTCACTTCTCCTTTGATGCTTTTGGAGAAATATGTTTGAAATGTGTTTCTTCACAAACCTGGCTCCCCTCCCATGTTCTTCATTTCACAAATGAATGTTTCATTTCAGTTGTAAAGGAAAGAGACATACAAAAAGAACTAGAGGGTGAGCAAATGGGAAAGTCTTTGAGGGCACACATACTGTCCCTGCCAGGACTGTGCTGCCCACAAAGCTTTCCTTCTGCCTGCACGTAGCCTTAGGAATGAAATGCCTGTTGAACTTTCTGTAAAAGACAATGCACTTGGAAATGTAAAAGTATTTCAATCTCTATAATATCCCTGCTTAGGTAGCCCTACTATGGGCGTTGCACATGCAGTGGTCTGTTGTGCAGAATTGACTCAAACCCTCCCGATTCAGCATTGTGGTCACTGGCAACAGCCACAGGATCTTAGGAAAGATACAACCAACCTCTTAATAACTCTTGCCTTGAACACTTAACAACTGGTTAAAAAAAAAAAAAAAAGCTTGAACACATCACCTGAACTAAATTACAATTAGAAACTGAGGCTTACAGACAAAACTTTGCTAAAGAGACTTCCAGTGTGGTATTTGACAAAATGCATGAGTTCGGTTGGCAGAACTACTATTTCAAGTACAGTGATTGATTATATTGAGAATAATGCCAATGTTTATGTAAGTGAGGACTTTAGAGGATCAGTCAAATAGTCTTTGGCTTTAGCAGATATATGCCTTGTCAACCTCTCCCTCAGGTAGGGAATACTTCAATCATTGTTGTCCCACTGTTATAAATGATATGAAAAAACCCTAGGCATCATGCCAAACAGATTTTTTTTGTGTAAAATGAACCCCAAAAAATAACTCTGTGTCTGCTTAAAAAACCCTTGTCATTTTTCCTGTGAAAATAAAAATGAAAAAGTTTTCCTTCTGTAACTTGCATCTAATATATCTGAACTGGGCAGAAGTAAGTTCCCAACAGAAAGTAAGGAACAAGGTTCCTCCCAGGGTACATGTAGCAATTTTAAATTACTTTTTTGATCACATGCAGCATAAAGCTCTACATTTCAAAGGAATGAATATAATTTCATAAGGCATCTGTGCAAATCTGAAATAAGAACAAGTATTAATTGAAACCGACTTTTTTCAGTAGCTAGGGTGTGTCACCGTCCCTTACTGGCCTTGTCGCACTTTTTGGCACCAGAGCAAAGCATGAGATGACTTCCTGTTTGTTACAGCTTCTGTAAATTCATCCTGTTTTCAGTTAATAAAGAAGATGAGAATATCTTGCCTGTAACACAAACACCCCCAAACCTTCTGGACATATACATCCATGGTTACCTTTAATGAGATGTTTCCCCTCAGGAGTCTGTAAAACCATGACATGAAAGGCTGCTGCAGCTGTTGCTTTGGTTGCCATAGGTTATGCCCCCCTTCTGGCTTCACTGGTTTCAGTCCCCCTGAGCTCCCTTGAAAGCATTGACTGAAACTACAAAGCTTTGCCACATCCGAGGCAGCCAACAAGAAGGTTGTGCTGTAGAGAAGAATGATGATGGAGGTGGGGAGGAAGAGGGATGTAGAGGGAGTTCTCTCACCGTCTGCTCCCTCCTCCCCAGATGCTGGCCCTGGCACCCCTGGATCTCATCAGCTGAGTGAGTGTTTCCAGCTAGTGTCTGGGCACCTGCACTGGCTGATGTTCACTGGCCTTTGAGGGGAGCAAAAGAGCTACAGTTTTACTTCAGCCATAAGAAAAAAAGTATGAGTAAGAAGAAATGGAGGGGAAGTATAATACATTAAGATGGTATTTCACAGTAGCCTGCTATCATGCAAAGATCCTGTCCCTGTTTGTGATAACATTTATGCTTTTAGACTCCTGATTTTTGAAGAACTCACCACAGTAGCTGAACAGATTGATCTTTGTATTGCTATGGAATTGCAGAACAATAAGCAGTCAGTATTATTGGAATAAATGTATGTTGACAGCTATTAGCCCAGAGAATTATTATGCATGCAAATCTGAAGAGCCCAATGTATTGACTCCAGAAGGATAATCCCTGTGCATTAGTCTCTTTAAGCAGTGATGACATGATCAAACATTATGGATAGGCTATTAAACTGGGTATCTGACCAATAAATTATACTCTGAAAGTGCTTGATATTAGCCACAGCACTTTGGCAGCAAACAGCATAAATCAGCTGTGTATGTTAAACCATTCCCACACTGCTTACAAGCAGGGAACACAGGGAATTCCTTGGGTTGTTTCGCTAGTGCACCCTTTCTAAAAACCTCAGAGCAAGTATTACTTTTCTCAGGTTTCCTTTCAAAACAGTGTTACCAGCCACTCAAACTCTGGGCTTTTAATGAGGTGCAACAGCAGTCACACTTCTTCTATGGCAGCACCATTTGCACCTTCAGTCCCTGGTGGCAGCATGAGAAGCCAAACTTGCCTTTCAGGATACCTTTTTGGATGACACTTCTGCAGAGCACAAGGTGGTGGGCACATGTAGCAAGCAGCAGCCTCCCTGGGAAGTGCCATCCTGAAAGTTTGCACTCAGAGGTGTTTATTGACTGAGTATCTTGCTGGCAGTCCTGAGATGATAATCAGGTATTTAATATTCACAATCCTATACAGGTTTTGAATTGCAATCAGGCAAGCAAATGAGGACTCAGCCTTTCAAGAACCAAGTCTGTGCACCCCAAAACCAGTTTCTTTGCTACATTTTCCTATCAAATTTGCTACTCCTTGATCTTACAGTACCCACAGGCTTGAGTCCTGGCACTTCTCTTGGCAGAATGGAGCGTTATACTCACTTTGCACTTCCAGAACAACAGACACAGCACAGTAGTTAGATTTGTGGATTGATCTTTTCCTCATCAGCGGGAAAGCATGAGCTTTTAGCTTTAAGACATATTTCCACATTCTCTGGTCCACAAAAAGGAAGATAAAAAATGCAAGGGAGTATGGATGGAGTAAAGATTCAATACAGGATACAGTCAGATTTTGATAAACCTATTTGTAATATATTGGGGGGGTGTTCTGGTTTCTACATGGAACTAGACATGCTTTGTCTGTGGAAAACACTTGCCAACACCGAATTTCTGAGCTGTTTGTGGAAGGATATATGGCTAGATATTCTTAAGGAGAGAGAGTGGCTTTCCCAGATTTATAAGACTTTGGCACTTCTGCTATTAGGGGCTCTTTAGTCAAAGTGAATGAGAATGTTACAGTAGCAGCTAAGCCAGCCCCACGCTTGGAATTTTTTATAGTTTCACTCTATTCCAAACATTTCAATTTCTGAGCCCCAGGTGGTGTGCAGGGGGATGGGAGGTGTTTGGGCATTTGGCGATGCAGCGTGGCAGACGGGGCATGTACAAAGCCATATAGCAGGAAGGCAGCAGTCTGAGAGGACCAGGAGGCTGCTGTGCGTACAGCCCTTGCATAGCAGGAGCAGCCCCACCCGTGGGAAGGCTGTGAGCAGCTGCAGCCTGCCCTGCAGGGTTTAGCAGAGAAGAAAATAGTGTGAGATGAAGCACAGTGAGGCAGAGGCCAAGTATGGATTTTCATACGGGATATGTGAGACTTGGCACACTCGCTTTGTTTCTGGGCACCTGAGCAGTGCTTGTCAGCCGTTGCAGCCCTGTGGCAGGATCAATAAGGCTGCAGATGAGGCACAACTGCTGCTTATCTAACCAATGCCACCTGAACTGGGATGCACACACATCCCACTCCTCCTGCATCTCTTCAGCAAACCAGACTAGCACAAAGGGATGCTCCTACAGAGCACTAGCCTGTGAAACTAGCCTATTTTTTCAAATCCAATTATTAAACTGTATTATAAATCTCTGAAAAGCCATGTTATTGTTAGCAAAAGTTTTCAGGTGCTTTCAACACCAATTCATTTACCAGCATGCAGCTGCTAAGTGGGCATACAACCTGTTGTTTCCCCTGTGGACCTCAGCAGGAACACCTAAAATAGGTAATGAGTGGGCAGCAGCACAGTTTGCAGCCACTGGGGTGCACAGCCCGACCGGGAGAGGCTCAGCAGGCTCGCACTGCTGCCTGCAGGCACAGCTCTCTGGGGGCATAATTACACCAGCCTTATGAGGGACACGGGATAACAATCCTACTGTGGCAGCAGAGGTAATAAACAAAAGCAGTCTTCTTCCTCAGCAGGGATGAAAGATAAGTAAAAACTGCCAGACAAAAGCAGAAGAAATTCCCTTCTCTTCTAGTTGTTGCACCAGTCCAAGGAGGACTCTTGACCACTGCTGGCTCTAATCACACCTGCAACTTCTTACCAAGAAACTCTTGCTTAGTTCTTGCCACCAGATTTGCTACAGCCTCTCTTTTCCATTTCTAAGGCTCCTATCCCAAGAGTCTACTTCTTCAGGGCCCAGAACACATCTCTTCTCTCCCTCTTGGTATTCCCAAGAATAGAATGAATAAGCCCATCTACAATTTCCCTCTGATTTGAATGGCTTTTCCCAGGTCGGGAATAATTTCTGAGCCCTTAGCCTTCAGCAAAGATTTTATACTATATATCTACAATGTTGTCTATATAATGTCTAGTCAGTGCTAATTCCCTGCTTCAGATTAATAAACTACGTTTAAATACCTTGCTGAATGAGGACCTTATTTTCTACAACCTTTTTTCCCCCCTTTCAACTCCATTCTATAGTCACTGATTTCTGTCGCAGTGTGAGATACTTGCTTAGCATTACATTAGACACTTTATTTTTTTCTGCCGTTGAAGCAGCATATTGGGCATTTCTTGAGTGTTTTCTCTGTCCGTGTCTGCGTCACCTCACACACCTTTCCTGCGTAACAGAAAGACCGATTTTTAAACCAACGTTGCCCTCTAGTGAACAAATGCATACATGCAAACACCTCCACTTTTTTGGAAAAGAGATGGGCTGCGAAAGCTTTGAGCCTTTATTTTTATTGAGTGGAGCTATGGCATTGAAGTTCTGGGGAGGAGTTCAGCTGACGGAAGGGAGTATGTGGAGGCCCAAAATTTTATGTGAGCACCAAGATAAAGTATGGAGCCAAAGTTTAAAAGACGATCCTTGTCAGAGCAGTGGGGACATAACAGGGACGCTACTCCAGCTGCATGGTTGGAATTGCCTCCAGGTAGGAGAGAAATGGTATAACCTGGTCCACATATGCCTAGCCTCCAGGCATGAGAGAGTTGTGCATTCCCTTATGCACTGTTTCCAACTGCTGTAGGGCCACATTTGCCCTTCACAAGGTGCTGAGGGCTGTTTCCTCGGAGGAAGCCTCTGTGGCATGTGTGGCCTTGTGAGAGAGAAAGGTTTGTTGTCCTTGGAAAAATGAGTCCTCCTTGCAACCTATTTCCTGCCAAACCACCAGGAAGTCACTGTTTATGAAGAATGTCTTCTCACAAACTACCAGTGCAGCCAGTGCAAACCACTTTGTTGTTCTTGCTTTGCAGAATGAGCAAGCCTTAATTGGTGGGTGATGGTTTCACTCATGTATATGACTCCAGTGGTCTGTTAGTGGTCTGCACAGCAGACAGGACTGGAAGAATGACCAAATCCTGAGCTTTGTGGGAAGGGTGAGCAGTTCAGATCATATTTAAAAACCATCCATCTGAGTACAAGAAAATACAGGAGGCTAGTACTGTCATGCTATTTCAGGCAGCTGTGAACTTTGGGATGCTACAATTCAGTACAGAGCTCTATCCATAAATATTGAATTCTGGAAGATGAAGACAAAGAAGAAAAGCCAAGGCTTTAATAAACCCCATAATTGTCTATATACACATGCAGAGTGTATGTGAAATGAGCTCAAAGTGACATTATAGGAAGGAAATTATGACTTAGCTGGTAATGCAGAACTGTAGTGAGATAAAACAGAGACCTGAAATGCTAATATTGATGGATGCAATCTGTGCAGAAAGGAAAAAGACAAAAAAATGAGAAAAGTTTGTACTGTACATCAAAATCTTGTGTTCAAGCTGCACAGCATAAGTGGATAACAAAAGAAGTTGTAATGGTGATTTTTTATGAGTCAACATGAAAAAGAGACGATATAAAAAGAAACACACAGGTAGCTCCAGATATAGATCACTGACTTGGAATTAAGAGTCTGATGAACTGTGTCTGAAAAAGATATCAGAGTTGATGGTGTTGCAGAAAGATAAGTATGATGGAGTCATTATTCCTATAATGGCATCTGTTATCCATACAAAGAAGAATATCAGTGCACTATGGAAAAGATTCCCATTTTCAAAAAGTCACTGAGAAGTAAACTCTTGCTGGATCCAACCTTGTCCACTAAAGAAAACATTCTTGAAGTAGTAAATCAGGAACCACTAATGTTCATTGTATTGGTCCCAAGACAGAGACACGGTAGTCTTCATGATCTGTGAAGGTGATTTGTAGTTATAATGAGCAGTAAGGTGATGCCTTAAGGTTCCTACACCCATGGAATAGTCTAGAGCTATATTCATTTCTTCTTTAAACTCAGTGGCTTAAAAATCAAGAGCTACTGAGAATTAAGAGAATTAAGGTTAGATTCACTGCATCCTATGGTTTGCACAGGAATATCCCTCCTTTAAGACTGTGCATTACTCCAGGTTTAGCACCTTGCACAAGCTGAGTGTAAATGTAGAACGAGAGATATGATATAGGGAAAGGTTGGAGTGCTTGACTGAAGAGGAAAGGTTTGGTTTTCCTTGCATTGCAGAAAATCTAATACAAAAAAAATACCCAGCAGAGTTGGAAGTCCATGTTGCCTCCTCAGCTACGTATTCAATCCATTAGGCTTTTACTGGCATCAGTGACTCACACTGAAGCCTGACAGCCTTTTGAAGAGGAGCAGCCCTTGTCTTCTTTCATCCCAACACACTTTTCGCATTAGCATTGTTGCACAGTCCTTGTGATGATTGAGATCCCCTCAAGAGCACTGCATGAAGGTATCCCAGATGTTGGTTAAATGCTCTGTGGGCTGGGAAACAGGTAATGAAGGCATCACTGAGATGCCATCAACTGATGGTCATAGCATCACCACTAAATGTGTGCTGTGGGGCACCCAGTGGGTCTTTGAAAATGTCTGCTAGCTTGAGTCCCCACAAAATACACACACAGACACTCAGCCTAGCAGGATCTTACTGACAAAAATCTGAGACCAAATTCAGGCACTTCCAAGATTTTTTGTGAGTTCTTGGGGCTCTGGATTTAGCCAGCATTGGCTTTTCAAGAGGAAACAAAGGTTTCCGGCGTAACTATTTTTATACTGCAAGGAGTAAGAAATCAGTTGTTAATTTGCCAAGTAGAGTATTTATACTGACCTACTATCATTATTACAGAATCACAGAATATGCTGAGTTGGAAGGGACCCACAAGGATCATCGAGTCCGACCCTTAGCCCTGCACAGGACCATTCCCAAGAGTCACATCATGTGCCTGAGAGTATCACCCGAACACTTCTTGAATTCTGTCAGGCTTGGTGTTGTGACCACTTCCCTGGGGAGCCTGTTCCAGTGCCCAATCACCCTAAACCTCCCTTGACACAACTTCAGGCCATTCCCTCGGGTTCTGTAACGGGACTGTGATTATTTTTGCTCCTACATTAGTGATTTTAAAGAGTAAGAAAATTGTTGTGAGAGAAAGTAAGAAAATAATTCATGAAATAGGACAAGGGAACCTTAGAGAAAAGAATACAGTAGTAATTGGGCTGTTTGAATAATGACAGAATTATTAATTGAATATAGTATTGATTAACTATAGAAATTATTTCCAACTCATAAATACTCTTCGATACTTGGCTATATTTTATGGAAGAATAAAGGAATCCGCTCAAGAAAAACAGAGAAAAGAATGCTAAAAAAGAAGGGAAACAAGAAAATAAGCAGAGAGACCAAGATCTCATTATCATAAATCAGGCTTAACTGATTAAGATGGCTTTATAGATACTTTGCATTAGCTGAGCAGCACAAAGTAGCTAAAAGCACATGTAGATCTAGCCCTCCTTCTGGAAAAGAATGATGTCTGAAAACTGGAGATTAACTCCAAAATTTATAAATGCAAACTTAGATTTTATGAGGGAAATTGCAAAAATGCCAAAATAAAAATAATCTGACATAATCAAAGGCAAAAAGAAAACAAACAAACAAACAAAAAGTTGAAATTTAAACAGAAAGAGGAATAAATCATTAAGGCTAATGCACAGTAGTACCCAAATAACTATACCTATCTGTCAACAGGACAACTTATTCAGCCAACATTTTGTGAAATTGCCGATTTAAATCTACAGGTATTAAAACAATGAAGAATGCTTTCATTTGAGTAGTTACAGTCTCAAATTAATCACTTCCAGCTACATTTCTGCCTCATTTATGTATATTATCAAAACTATTTGCTACGTGAAACTACTTTTGGAAAAGAAATAGAAAAGCAATTTTTCGATTGCAACTTGAGGTATTTCAGGGCAGCAAATTTTGTTTGCGAGATTTTTGTTTGTCACGTACTGACACCAGAGGTGTTGTTGGGCTTGCTAGAGGAAAGAAATGAATCAGGAATCCTATCTGATCTCTTGCAGCCAAACCATCTTGTCAATTTGGGCTTATTTGTCAATAACCCATATATTAATGTCTGGTGTAAATCTGAGTAACATATTTCAGCAGCTAGAGAAAAGCATAAATAAACTTACGGATATTTTGAGCCATGATAAATTGGCTTCATTCACTTAATGAATAATTTCTGGGTAATTTCCCCCTTTGAACCATGTAGCTTAATAAAGAAAGCTCTATTCTATTTAAGATTTTTATCAGAAATTCAGATAGGAGTTTCCTTCCTTTATTTTTCTGACATCATCATGTTGTTCCTTTTATCCAGTAAAAGGGAGACTCTTATTTTTGTAGTAGAACAGATCCCAAAATGTCTGACCTAGCTCAAAAAGCTCCACTACAGTAAGCACTGTAAATACGTACACTGAAGAATAATGCTAGTCACAACAATTTTACAGTTTAAATAGCGAAGACAGACAACAAGTGAAAAATGGCATCACTAAGAGCTGAGATGAAGAGGCCAGAACTATCAAGCGAGACAGATAGCTAGAGATGAAACACAAGCTCCCTGATTCCTAAGCTGGTGTCTCTCCCCTAGATCACACCACTACTTTCATGAGATTACTTTGGAGCTTTACACTGAATCCTAATGACCCAAAATATAAAGCCCTTTTTATTTAATGTTTCCTCAGCTTAAAATAAGATCTATAAGTTTCTTCACAAGCACAGAATAACTGCTCTAGGAAACTGTATTTTAGCCAGGGTGCACACAACACTATTTCTAGTTTGTATGTGTCACACAGTAAGATTCTATTACTGCATCTTTTAGTGATTTTTATAACTTGTATATAGTATTTTCCTATCATGCCAATAAATAAAAAAATAACCTGCCCCAGTAAGGTTCAGCTCCAATCACTCCAGCATAATAACCCTATAAACTTTAATACAAGACAAAACATGATGCAGCTTCTATCTACCTTCTGCAGAATATTTCCAAAGACAAGACAAAAGTAATGATTATAAAAAACATCTTTTTATGTGGATGTGCAGGAACATACAGAAATACCAGAGTGAACTTATGGTGGAGTAAAGGATAGAACCTTTGCCCTGCATCAGCTCTATCACAGGTTGTGTCTGAAAGGCAGATGTTCACTTTCAGTATTTCTGATTTTAAGTATAAATTACTGATGCAGATACTATGAATGTAATGAAAATTACATTCACCTGCACTGTGAACTAATGCTTTCAGAAAGTTAAACTGAACTCAGACACTCTTTGAGCTTCAAATATAAAAACCCACAAGCTTAGAGGATGTGCTTGATCTCTTTGGAGTTGTATAAGAAATTATTGAAAATAATTTCAGATAATAAATAATGATTAGGAACAAAAGGAAAATAAAAAAATCTGCAGCATTGTATTGTGCAATATGTAGACCAGGGCGTTACATCACAGCTGTCATACTTGCAAGACTGTGAATAGAACCAAGATGAATAAATCACAATAAATCACAGGCTCAGGCTTCTTTCTAGCTTAGGTTTTTGGGGTTTGTTTTTGGGTTTTTTTTGTTTGGTTTGGGAGGGGTTGGTTGTTTGTTTTTATTTTTAATATTTTATATTTTTGTTTGTTTGACAGTGGAATCATGTAAAGATTATCTGTATGTCTCTTTTTTAATATAGAGACCGTGAAAATACTGGGTCCTCAAGCAAGACATGCATAGGAAGAGAATAAAACACACAATGCCTTATTAGACCTTATTAAACATGTCTGTTTCTGTATTGTAAATGCACTGTATTTCAAACCTAAATAGAATACACTTAGTACTGAAGTCAAGTTAAAACTGAAACGGAAAAGCAATGTTTTCTCTGAGTCACACCCTGCAAGTCACATTTGTAAGGAGGTTTTAATGTAGGTTCATAGAAAAATCCAATAATTGGTTCTTCGTATAATCACAAAGGCCTAATCCTATGCTCATTAAAGTAATTGATAAAACTCTCACTGACGTCAGCAGTGTGGGATTGAGCCCTAATACAGCATATTGGCTTTTAGACATATGTGTCACGTGCGAAAGTTAATAAATGAAAGGCGCAGAGAAATATAGAGAAGCTACTCAGAAGAGCATCTTTTCAAAGACGGAATACTGTGTCCTTATCTCACAGACACACACAGGCAGTGAAATGGCTGATCCAACCCAATACTCCTCCTGCTCCAGGATAATGGCGATGCTCTTAGTCAGTGATGGGAGATGTAGTGAGGGAAAGGAATGCTTCTAGACATGCTCTAGCCCAACAAGGAGAAAACACACATTTCTAAAATGGTGAAAAAGAAAATGAGAACGCGTAATAGCCCACCACCCAACTGAGATGTTCTTGCAGAATCACACAAATTCATTACAGTATTGAATAAGCAATCTCTGACTGCATTTCTTGAAAAAGCAATTCTACGTGCACAGAGAAAAAGCTGAATAAGGGGTTAGTAATTCAGGACAAACTGACATGCTGAGCATAATAACTGTAGATTACACAAGGTAATACTTTTGTGCCCAAAATACTTCTCCTAGGTAAGTAACTGCAGACCAGATGCTTTATCTAGGGTAAACAGATGAAATAGCCTGGTCTCTTTATTTTCTCCAGCTGAAATCAATCCAGCTTCCACAGTAGGCTGAATCCTGGGCTCAGGTAAAGTAACAAGAGGTTAAATTAATTTATATTGATAATTTGTTTAGACTGAAAAGCGGGACAACTAAAGCTGTCAACCCTCAAAACTCTGACTTCCTTTTTTAATGTTAATCATGTTTGTTGTAATAATGCCTAAAACTAATCAAAAGTGAAGTTCCATTGTGCTGACACTTTACAAAAATGGTCTTTGTTCCACTTTTCCTCCCATGTCTTGTATTCCCTACAATTTATAAAAACTACTGTAGTAACTGTCTTTTATTTCCTCCTACTCTGTGAATAGGAAACTAGTCTCATCACCAGTCATGAAATGCCTCCTTTTTCTCACTTTCATTCATAAAACCCATAAAATCCCACAATCAAATGCTCTTGCAGGATTACACCCACACAAAACCAGATGAGGAATTTAGGCTCTGACTGACCCAGAATTAAACATGCAAGCGGGTTCACATCTAGGGATTTAAATCCAAACTCCTTTCCATGGAAATTCAAAGAGGATCAGATCTGAGGTTCTGGTTTGGCACCATTTCTAATCCTAACAATTTTAACTTAATCCAAACCTCAGCTGCAGAACTGTACAATTTTAATCAGGACACTACTGACAAATTTGAAAGTGAAAATAGGAACCTGAGAGTGACATTTGCAGCTACTACCATTCATTAGTAACACATTTCGTATCAAGTAGGCATTAAAAGAACCTCATTTTTCCCTCAGTCTGCTTCTGCACTGTTGTGACTACTAATTTCAGCAGAGTTATCTTTAACTCACGCCCGTACAAGTGGAAAAATGTTCCATCTTCAAAACGCGAACCAACATGGCCTTATGCAGGCAGCATTAATTTTCATTTGCTCTCTGTTCTTTGAAAGAAAGGTATTTTTTATTTCTTCCCAAGTTGTATCTTTAAGTAATTATTTGCCTAAGTCATCCTCAATGAGGACTGGGTTTTTAGTTGTTGTGTACATTTTCTGGTTTCTAATTACCATCATGAGGCATCCTGTTTTTGTAGAATATGTTCTACCAGGAAAAGAATTTGGATTATCATCAGAATTTTTAGACATTGCCTTGATTCAGTTTGAAATTGAGCACATTTTCAAGTTCACTAAATAAAGCTTCTTTCATCAACAAACAGGTCAAATGTGACTCTGCAGCCAGCCATGGCACAGGAGCAATTAAAAGGGCCACACCAATTCTGGAGGACATCAGACTCAGGTAAGTGGACTTACAGCTGCGATGCCTGGGTCTGCCTGCTGCGAGGGAGCGGGCTACAAACCTCCACAGCTTATGGACAGAGAGGTAGAAAAGGTCAAGTCGTTTGCCATATCAACATCAACACATACATTTAACAACAGCAACAGATCACAGTAAGAGATACGTTTAAAGACAGTAATTTAAATCCAGGCACAAACCAGTAACTTTTCAGTTCAACATGACTTTATACAATTTTGTTCTGCTATAAATGGGAAGAAAGCAGTTCTCTGGCTTCTCTGGCTTTGTTCCTAGATAAAACCTCCAGGCTTGCCTGATAGCAACGTCATTGGGAAGTTTTCCCATATCAAGCAGAAAACTCACATTTTGTTTTGTTAAGATGCCAACTGATTTCCTTGACAGGAATTGAGGCTTTATGTGTTTAGAACACTGTTGTTACCAGCCCAAAGGCCTGGTGCCCTTGCAGTGCTGATTGCTCTGGGCAACAGTGAGTTGCCCTCACAGGAAAGGACTGGCTTCGGCACCAAAAGGGGCTGCTTGATCTTTCCACAGCCCCTGTTTAAAAGTGAGATCCTTTGTGGACCAAGGCTAATCCCAGAAAATTATCTGCCCTTAAACTTTAGGAGAAAGTTGTCTTACATACAAGAGAGATGAGACAACCCACTCATAGAATCATGAAATCATAGAATCATTAAGGTTGGAAAAGACCTCTAAGACCATTGATTACAACCATTAACCTAGCACTGCCAGGTCCACCACAAAACCATGTCCCTAAGCACCACATCTACATATTTTTGAACACTTCCAGGGATTGTGATTCCACCACTTCCCTGGGCAGCCTGTTCCAATGCTTGCCCACCTTTTTGGGGAAGAAACTTCTCCTAATATCCAACCTAACTTTCCCTGGTTCAACCTGAGGCTATGTCCTCTCATCCTGTCACTTGTCAGCTGGGGAGAAGAAGCTGACCCCACCTGGCTACAACCTCCTTTCAGATAGTTGTAGAGAGTGATAAGGTCTCCCCTGAGTCTTCTTTTCTCCAGGCTAAACACCCCCAGCTCCGTCGGCTGCTCCTCATAAGGCTTGTGCTCGAGCCTCTTCACCAGCTCCATCACTCTTCTCTGGACATGCTCTGGCACTTCAATGTCTTTCTTGCAGTGAGAGGACAAAACTGAACACAGGATTTGAGACGTGGCCTCACCACTGCCGAGTATAGAGCGACGATCAATTCACTGCTCCTGCTGGCCACATCCTGCTGATACAAGCCAGGACGCCAATGACCTCCTTGGCCACCTGGCCACGCTGCTGGCTCACGTTCAGCCGGGTTTGTCACAGAATTCCTGTTTTGAGAAGGCCTTTTTGTATAGTGAGACCTCAGCGCCAGAGGTAGGGCCGAGAAGAAGCGCGAAAAGTGCAATTCGCCGCTGCGGGTGTGTTCGTTTTACCGCCCCAGCCCCGCTGACAGCCCTCCCGGCCGAGGTTTCCCCCGCCGGTCCCCGGATGGCCGCTGGAGGGCGCGCCGGCCCCGCCGCCCGACCCCGCTCCCGGCCTCGGGCGCCCCCGCGGTGCTCCAGAGGCTCATCCCTCCGCCCCAAGCAGCTCTGGCGGCGGCGAACGCCCCCCTAGGAGGGTCGGGGCGTGCGCGGGTGCTTCCCATGGGAGGGGGAAGGCGGCGCGTCTCCCGGCATCCGCACGGCGATCCCGCGGGCGGGGGCGGCTCCCGGGGCTCCTCATCCCTGCCCCTGCCCGCTGCGCCGCGGGGAGCGCTCGTCCCCTGCCGCAGTGCCCCTGCAGCTCGCCGGAGCCATCTTCTCCAAGGCGCTCCATTCGGCGCTCCTGGGGTGTGCCCGGGGGTGGGGGATCACTTCGCTCCCAGCCTGGAGCAGGAGGCGGCGGCGGCAGGTGACATTGGAGCCGTGAGCTCCCCTGGACAGGCCACCGGCTGGCCCCGGTGTCATCTCCCGGCCAGGTTCCGCGCTGGGGCGCGGCGGTGCCGGGAGCACTTGTCTCTGAGCCGCGGCGTCCTTCCCGTGGGCGGGTGTGCTTTGCTCGCAGGCTTCGCGAGCTTGGGAATGTCGGGGTGTAGTGGCAAGGCTGGAGCGACGCTGCTGTTTCCCTATCCTCAGCCCTAGCGCGTCCAGCCCTGTGAACAAGCGTAACCCCTCCAGCTGAGTGGAGAACAAAGGTGGCAAAAAACTAGGTTATCCTTTCAGGAAAGTAAGAATTTGACCAGCAAAATATCCACTATGGACGCATGATGGGATCATGTGTACAGGCTCAGATGCTTTTGAAAATGCCGTAACTTATGTTTCACTTGTTTAGCTTGTACAAACCCATCATACAGTGGCCCTGAACAGGAGCCAGGAGTAGTTCCAAATGCCAGTAACACATCTCATCCATCCATCCCTCCATCCATCAGAAGACTTCTGCTCACAGAAGAGCTTCAGTGCCACCAGCTGTAGCTTGGGTTTTTTCCCAGGGTAGTTATTCATAACAATGCCACTTGACTCAGACAGCTGGACATCAGGCCCAAACGGACACCTTTGCTGTGGTTTGTGCTGTGGGTAGTGACAAGCCCAAATGGATGTCACAGAGTATATAGCAGGAACCTCTCAAATAATTAAGGTCAAGTATTTTTTAACAGCGTATATTTGCCCAGGATTTTGATGCCTGTTCCTCTGCAGCTTGGAATAATAGTTTAAATCTTTCTCACCTTTTCCCATAGGAGCAAAGGTGGTGTTTAACTAGAGGAAAGTAGTGGTTGGGTAATGGTTTGGATACAATTTCAGAAAAATATGAGCACAAAAGAGTTAGAGACAGCAAAAACAGGTATTCTGCCTAATACCCTCAGCTACCATTAAGAAACATGAAAATCTAATTGTACTGAATGGAAATGTACATCTTCATCACTGATTATGACACGGAAGAAAATTACTATATGATTGGCATCATAATGGCCGATGTTGAAATGTGATGACACGCCAATATGATGTACATCTCCATTAGGAATGATAAATCAAAGGTTATTCATTTGTGCTTGATTTATGCCTGGGAAATGCTACCAAGGGAAATCTTGATTTAAATCTCTCAAGTCATAAAAAAAATAGAGCTGGGAGCGCCCTCTTCTGGCAACGGATGTAACTGTAGGCCATGCATTACTTTTCCCCGTTGCTTTTTATTTCTGTATATAATTTAAATTTTTGATCTTTCATTGTCCCTTTTACCACCACCGTGGTCTGTGATGTTTTCAGTAATATACTTCATAGTCCTTTCTTGTATTTTATCTTCTGTTTCAGAAGTAGACTGGATAACATTTAATCCTGTGAAATCTCCCTTCTCACAACCAGAGGCCTTAATCTTGCTGGTAATCTTATTCCAAGAATACACCAGAAAACTGCACAGAGTATGTGCAGTTTACTACTGAGCATGCGGGAAAGGATTCATGTTCTTTCTGAGTTAGATGAGCTACACAACCTCATAGATATATTGAAAAGGATCTGGAGTACAGAGAAAGGAATTATTGATGGGACTCAACTTAAATTACTTGCTGAATTGTTGGTTTATCCTAGGCATCTACTCTGTAGTTGCCAGTACTTAATAGCTGGAGAGACAAGAGTGCAGCAGGAGATGAGAGGGAGAAAATGCCTTGACTTCTTGCTTGCTACTATTCTCTGCGCTCCCAAGCCCTCTATCACCTCATTGTCCTGTGCACAGCATACCATGCTGTCCGTCACTCACAGCTCTATTGGAGCATCAGCCCTGACCTCTGTTACAAACAAGTAAAGCCTTTCAGCTGCTTATACCACCCCACCTCCAATTCTTAAATCTTCTAGCTTTTAAGATGTGTCTTTTCCCAGTCTTCATACAGCTAAAATTCTTGCCTAAGTGCACCTTATTTAATAGCTGAGTTGCTGCAACATCCTTTTCTCTGGCCCTGACACATGCAGGCTTGCCTTTGCCCTAATCATGCTGCATGCGGCTGCTGTTGCTTCAAAGATAATTTTCCTAGCCTGCCTCTTTGAACATGTCACTCCTGTCTTGGCATCCCTACGCTACCTCCCCCCCTCACATCAACATAAGCTGCCTATCTTCATTTCCAAGGCCCCCTGGGACCCTACCTATCATCTCTTATTGTCAGGAGGCAGGAACAGGAAACAGAGCAGCTCCAATAACTGCCCTGCCTGAGCAGACTTCCAGCTCTGCCATGCTTGGTCCTTATATTCCTTTTTAGAGGAGGATGTGGGTGAATATGATTGGTCAGGAGCAAAAAAGGGGTGTTGCTGTTAAAGACAGTCGGAAATGAAGGCAGCTCCAATGTTTAAATGCTGTTAAAACCTTAAAATGGATCACTACCTTTTGTTTAGAGTTATCACCCCCCTGTGTTCATCTCCAAACAAGCTTGTTCTTGTTTTCTCCTCTGTGGTATCTGTCATACTTGCAGGGTACCCTGTATAAACACCCTCAGATTTACGTTAGTAGCTCTCTGGAATCTCCTTAAAGCTCTCCTTTGCCATGACGTCTGTAGAAGCTTTGACAACCCATAGACTGCTCATGAGGTAATACTGCTGTCAGCTGCACTGAGCATTCTCATTTCCTTTTTTCTCCCTCTGTCTGTTTGTATCCATCTGTGGTCTCTTGTCCTCTGTTTGGTTTGTAACCACTTTGGGACAAGGCCATAATTTTGTTTGGTGTTTACACGGTGCTTCAGACAATATTTGTTGTTGGGGTTCCTGTGTGGTCTAATAGTACAGACAATAAATAAAAACAGTAACAGCCTGCAGCAGGTGCTCTCTTCTTGCATAGAACTCATTGATTTCAGGCTGTGGGCTGAGCAAATTGCATGGATGTGGCTTGGGTCTTGTGGATAACTGAGCAAAGGGCAGAAACAGAAAAGCAGTGCTGTGTGTTCCATTCTAAACATTGGCCAAAATGCCTTTAATCAAATTCCTTCCTCCTTTATTTTTTTTTTTTTTTTTTTTTTTTTTTTTTTTTTTTTTTGTGTGTGTCAAGCAGTGTAGAGTAGATCCAGGGGCAACCTATTAGCTTCACGTCATTTTCTTAGAGGAAGAAGGCAAAAGTTTATCGGCTTTTGTTTCTTTCTAAAAAAATACAACAGAAGGGCTATAAACAGCGGGAGGATGAAAAACCCCAGACTCTTGAAGATCCTTAGACCTCACCTTTTGCCCTTGGTAGTTGGTATAAAACTACTTTAAAGCCCTAATCTTCAGCTATTTTCTTAGACAATAGTAAACTGAGTCTTTGCCTGAGTTTCTTAATCTTTAAATTGAGCATCTCTTGCATAAACTAACACAGGAACTGTAACCCTTTTTTATAAGTCCTTTGAAGATTGACAAGGAGATGTCATGTGTTGTTGTTATTCTATGGTAACTTGAGTTCAGATTTCTTAGCAAATTTTGTTTAAATACTATTTGATTCTATTGCCTGCTCCTACCAACTTCCAGAAATGCCAAGATCTTCCTACAGAAGACAGGGGATATGACTGTATGGCAAAACACTTGAAAAGGATTCTCTGTGGCTCTGAACTGCAAAGTTATCCATAGGAAGCTCTCTTTAGACTGATATAACTCATAAAGTGAGCATCTTTTGGATCAGGTCTGAATCCAGATTGTGCAAAAGTGAGTTAAAGTACCTTTGCAATAGCAACACAACACAGAAACTCAGTCTGTGCAGTTTACCAAGCAAGAGTAGACAAAAAAAAATTACTGGGTGTAATGAAGTGGAGTTCAGCATTACAAATTCTGTATCAAAGTATTGGATAAATAGGATGAGTATCAAGTATAAAGGAATTGTATGAAACCCACAGAAACCTGAAGTTTTAGTCTGAGCTATGCTTAGGGTGGTAGTATAGCCTGTTGTTTAGTGCCTTCTAATCTGAAAGCTTCCAAAACATTTTCAGAGTAGTGATTAAGAAAATGAAGATATTCTATTGTAGACAAAAGGGACTTCAAAAGAAGATCACGGGAAACAACCATCAGTGAGTATAAGAGAAGCCAGGATGTGTAGTGGGATATATAGCATGATGCAGTAGACAGGTGTAACACAAGATGCTGGATTGTAGAGTCATGCTCATGCTCAGTGGGAATGCTGTGCCCATTGGTACTGATCCCTGCAGATACAGCAGTCCAAGTAAGAGGTCATACTGAGAAACAGAACTCAAATTATTAAAGACCTTAAAGCAATGCAGCCTCTGTCACCTACTCCGAACTAAGGCTTAGGAGGATCATTAGGTTTGTGTTGATTGCCAGAATAGGACCAAAAGTTACACACCTGAAAGAATACAAATGCATAAGAAAACAGAAAATACAGAAAAAAAATCTTAAGAGAGATCTTAAGTGTAACATTTTGATATCGACTTGGTTTGAGAAACATTCAGCTTCCTGGAAGTCACTCTTTTAAATTCTTTTTCTAGTCCCATGCCCAACTTTCCTCAACTTTAAGCTGCGCCTGGTGTCTACAAGCTGGCTCCTTTTTTTTGTTCTGATTACTGTCACTAATGGGCAGACTTAGGCAGGACTTGACAATTAAACAGTAATATGGCTTTTTTTTTGATGTCATGGGGACCATCCCACAGTGGTATTCAGTTTGGGAAGCACGAAATTATTTTTGTTATGGCCTGAATGATTTTTTAGAAGGTATTTTTTTGTTTTGGTTTGGGGATTTTTTTCAACATCTAGTCAAACTGTTCTAGAAGTAGAAGGAAACACAATAGGTGAAAAGCAAGGCAGTTAATGAGACTGAACAGGCATAAGAACATAGTTAGATGGTACACTATGGGCCAAAGTGAAAGCATTTATTTATTGTCTCAATCAAATGGCAACATAAGGTTCTTCTTTTTCCTGTTACATTATTAGTCTTATACCAGGGGAAACATTTTCTTTCCCTGTGGAAGTCCTCCGAGTCAATCCACTGTGGTAAGGAAACCCAACCTTTAATACTTTGTAATAAATAAAACATCAGGAATAAAGATATACAACAACACATTATGACAAATATTACCAAAAAGCATGCACAGATCTGTTCAATAATGTCTCTTTGGAAAATTTCTCTCCTGATGTATCTAAGCACTTAAGAATTTAATATCTGAGCACCTCACAATCACTAATGGATTTTAGTCTCCCTTCACTCCAAAGGCAGAAAAGTATATTGCCCTTTTACGGTTTTAGAAGTGGAATCGTCACAGACTTGCCTAAGGCCATATGTAATTCTTTTTGTGGAAGTGGGCCTTGAGTCAGGTTTTCTGTGTCATGGCCCAGTATTTTGAGCCGTCTTTTCACCCATTAACAGATCTACATCATAACATTTAGGAAAGGCTGTGTGATGCATAATGCTCCTTGGCCTTTTTTAATATCTCAGGTTCTTCTAGTCTTGACTAATCATCAGGAAGAGTTTGCTATTAGCTTAGCCTTTAAAGGAAACCTCTCCAGTGTGGTATACATTTGCCCTGACCTTAGGAGTTGCACACAGCCCTACAATAATTTATATATTTGCAACCCTCCCAACCCCTCTCAAAGGAAATTGTCTGGGCAGGATTCAGGACTGAGGTTTGCAATGTGTTTAAAAAGCACATATGGCTTGGTTGGGAAAATTCTACACAGGCAAAGTGATAAAAAAACAATCAAATGAAAAAACTTCCCTCTGGCCAAGATCTGAAAGAGTAGATGGTGCTCAGTCGACTCTACACCCATGTTTAAGTTCTCTAACCCCTACCTACAGGAGCACTTAAGCACTTCAGCCTTAAATGCACAAGCAATCACGTTGCCTCGGGGTGGGGGGTTGGGGAGAATATTCATCTTCTTTGCTGGGTCAGGACCTTGACCTGGAGTCCCTGAATGTTTGATTCTTTTGAAAACCAGGCCATTTCTTTAGTGCTTTACATGGATTTGGGAATCTAATTTTAGGCATTTGTATTTTTAAAATCCAGGCCTATATACTCTCCTCATAGGAGACACAGTGTCCCTGATATTTGGGGCAGAATGCTTTCACTGGGGATAATTTCTTTAAACCAATGGCCAGCAAAGAAACAAACCCAAGCAACCATCCTGGCAGCACCCTCCCCCCACAATCCTTTCCTATCCCCAAGGTTAGTTTGGGACCCTGGGTACGTTTTGAATGGCTGTTGATACAAAGTCGTGCTCTTTTCATTTTCATGTCACTTATTTAAAGGGGAGTCTTGAAGCCCTTGTTTACTGCAGCAATGCTTAGGAAGGAAAAGAATAGCGAGTGTATTTTCAAATGCCCTTAGCAACTTTCTTTTTATTTTGCTCTCCAAGCCCCTGCTATTCAAGTTCCCTTCTCCTCAGAGCACTAACAGCTAGATTGTTCTATGCACCCAGCTCCCATTAGCAAAAGAAGGGAGTCGTGCACATCATTCCCATGAACCACTTTAACAACATAGTCTTATATGACAAATTTTGCCTCGAAGACAGAGGATGCTAGATAAATATTAACCACAGAGTGTTCTCATTTATACCTCCATTTAAAATGGCATTTGGATTTCTAAAATGTACGCTTAAATCATTTGGTATCAGTCATCTTTGTCTTCCCAGTTTAAGAAATTAGACATGCCAGAGCATAACAAATCTGCACAAGAAGCATGGGGTTTGCTGGTTTATGTTGGAGAAAAGAAGGGAGGGGCCAACATTTGGATTTACTGTGATACCTCAATAATATACAAACCCTAATTTCTCATCGATGAGTTTGTGTCCTTTGTTTGCATTAATTGCGTTAATTATATATATATATAATATATATATAATATATATATTAATAATATAGGTCAATTATTCAAACCCTGAGTAGCCACAACTCATTTAATATCTATTGGTCAGTGCAGATAATATGAGATCTGACGGTGATTAAATTCATATATGGACAGACAGAATGGCTTCTTTACATGGTGGAGATTCCCTTGAAATCCTCCCACCTCCCAAAAACAGCTCAGTTTAATATGAATTAAAGTATGCCTGTCACTAACTCTCATTTGGGAAGCATACCCATTTCACTGGTTCCATCAAAATTAAGCTCAAAAGAATAATCAGAAATGTATATACTCTCATTGCATAGATTCCAACATGCTACATTGCATAAAAGAAACAGAAATATTACTTTGTTGGGTGGTGTGGGAGGAGAGAAAAACATGTTTTTCCCTAATGTCAGACAATTAGTTTCTGATTTATATCTTAAAGCACATCAGTTGGTAAACCTTACAATTTCATCTTAGCTTGCATAGCTGTGGATGGCTTTACAGAAAACTCATAAAAATTTAAAACCATTTTCTAAGTCTGGTAGACTTTTTCTTTTCTGTTATCAATGACAGTGAATTCTGCTGTCTAGATGTGGATTTTGCATTTTAAAAAACCAAACCTTCTTTTGGATGAGTTTTGGGTGTTTTTTTGATAAATCAGTGGACCTTTCATTCTTCATAGATAACAGCAATGATTGACAGTCACATGGATGTTTTTCTGTAGCCACCTGCTACAGTGACTTGAAAAACAAGGAAATAGTCCCAAGTTCCTAATAAAAAGTAGAAATTGTGTATCTTCGATACTTCAGTCCACTTTCAAAATGACCCTACTCGAGTGCATGGATATAACTTTAAAACATAGTGACCTTAAAGGTGGAGTGCACCCCTGATAACTGAAATTCTCCAAGCTGCGGTTACTATTTACTCACAGTTTCGGACAAAGCAAAAACATAAAAGCTTCTGTTCCCAGAATTGTTGCATATTACCACCATTCATCAAAACATTGTCTTAGTGGTCAATGCCTTTTCTTTTCCATGTTATATTTTCATATTCTTTTATCACCAACTTGGACACCCTGAGAATCTGCACAATAACAAACCAATGACTTTATGCAGCAAAGGACTGCAGTATGGACAAGAGGAAGATTTCAAGTACCCTGCTTCCAGGAGGCTTATTTAAACCATAACAAAATAATTAAAAATTGCTTGACCATACCTTTTTAATTGGCTCCCTGATAGAAGGGTTAATAGGAATTCTAATACCTGTGTAAAAAAGGACAGATAAAGAAAACAGTGTAATGTAAAATAATTCAGATTGTCTCTGTGCAAATGAGGCAATAAATGCCTGCAACACGAAGCTCAGTCTGACTTCACAGCAGGGCCTGGCGCTTAATTGAAAGTCCTAACTAGACCCATTTATCAAAGAAATCACTCAGAGGGAAATTTAATTATCACAATTAATCTATATTTTTTTAGAAAGTCCCAGTAAAGCACATTGAAAATTTCTTTGGGAAGAATTTTACAGTGTTATTGCCAGAAAAAGTCAAGTGCCAAACTTGAAAAAAAAAGGCAGGCAGGCATAGGGCATGGTTTGCAAGGAGCAACTTGTAACGCCACTTAGACACAGCCCAGAGTAATGAGCACTGTCACAGCAGGAGCTCAGATGAAAATATTTTTTCCTAAGTCACAAAATTGCTTCCTTTGCAAACTGGAGAGAACACCTGATTTGTTGAGAGAGCTGCCCCACAATGTGCCCATGGACTTGGGGGCCTTGCTACAGTTCTGCTTGGCTCTGCAGGACCCCCAGCACCCCTCAGCTACCTGCTGCGAGCCCCTACTCACAGTTTGTCTCAGTGCGCACACAGAAAACCCCAGAGGCACAACGTGGCCTCTCCTCAGTATCTAACACATGAGGCTTTGGTAAAGTGGGGAACTGGGTGCACATTTTGTTTCAAACACTTGTGTTAAGAGGAGATCTCTCTGATAGAGGTGCCCATGCTTGCATCAATGTTGAGTGTCCTCCAGTGAGCAGAGGGTCATTCTGAATATTTCCCCTCAGGATATTTCCCCTGAGTAATTGCTGTTATTCAACTCCCAGCTGGCTTTGACTTAGCAGCTCTACAAGTTGAGAAGGAAAGTAACTCTGACCTCCATTCCTACACAGCTTCTCACATTTGGTGTTTCCTGAGAGGTTTTCTAGTGCTTGATTTTTAAAGACCAGGTAACATTTGACAGTTCAGTTAAATTTTCTTTCTTATTTTGGAAAGCAGCCCCTTCTCTATTTTCATGCCTCCAATGTATGCTGCAGAAGGCTACTTGTGGAGCAGATAACAAGTAGGATTACATCTATGTGCATCACATGGCACTTGACATGCCCAAATGAAGATGAAAAGAAAGCCCCAAGAAAAGTATGCAAGTCTCTGCTGTGATAAAAATCCCCTTCAGTCAATCAGTGAGCTGATAGATGATAAGTTTTTAGGGCTTCTGGACACTAGCATGCAGCAAGTGACAGGCAGGAGTCTGCTTCTTCACTTTGAGGGCACAGAGCTCCAGCACTTGCATTGGAGGCAGGATGCAAGGAACTAGCTTCAATGAAGGGCAACAGCGGGCACTTGAAAGGACAGGGAAAATGGGGCCAGAGATTTTCTTTCACTTTGTGTGGTTTGCAAAGCCCCACACCAACTCATATTTCCACAGGCTAAAAGGGGGTCCATACATCACCCTAGGGTAGCATAATTTTCCCTTCCATTCTTCATAGTCAGAGAACATGTTAACATTTTTGTGCATGCCCTTCCCCCCTTGTCTTCTGTGGGAAAAGTTGTAGCTTGCAGCTTGGTCTCCCAATGTCACTGAAGTTGTTTACTGCCCTTTTTTTCTTCTGTGTTTCCTACATTATTCAGGTTATACTAATCACCAGAGGGGAAGGAAACAGCTCCAGAGCAGATTGAATTGATGTTTAATTGGACATCCTGTGAACTAAACATTGTGACTTGGATAAGATTAAAATGTGAGTCACAAGTCTGGTGAGTTTTCAAATGTTAGGGAATGCAGTGAAGGAATCAGGCAAGAACAGCATGGAGAGAGCAGCTAGGAGCAATGCTCAGCAGAACAGCAACTTCTGGACATGCTTACTTGTTTTCACTAGGCTTAGACTAAAGTTCCAGTGGACAAAACTGGGGAAAACAGCTGCCAGTTCTTTATTTAAGAATTATTACATTTTCAAACAGATTTTCATTTATATTTGTTTGCCTGTACCGAACCCATCTGTGAATGCCCTCCAGCAATATACCACTGTCCAGTGCAGCCAAATATATAGAAGTTCTTCTGGAGAAGGGCTTCAACAACAGTTTTGGCATCTTCCATGCACTCCCCTTTTATGTTTGATACTTTGCAATACATTTGGTGAGTAGATTTGCTGGAAGAAGCAAATTGCAGACACAGAAATGAAAACTGTATTGTAGCATATTTGTTAAAATATGAATTCCAAATCACAGAATGGATCAGGCTGGAAGGGACTACAGTGGGTCGTCTGGTCCAACCTCCCTGCTCAAGCAGGGTCATCCTAGAGCATGTGGCACGAATTGCATCCAGGTGGTTCTTGAATATTTCCAATGAGGGAGACTCCACAAGGAGTGAGGGCTGAGTAAAGGGGCAGGAAGGATCCCTCCACTCTAATTCACTCCAGAATACCAGTAACCTTCTTGGCCACAAGGGCACACTGCTGGCTCATGGACAGCTTGCTGTACATCAGGACTCCCAGGTCCTTCTCCACAGAGCTGCTTTCCAGTAGGTCATGCTGGTACAAGGGTTTTTCTTTCCCAGGTATGGGACACTGCACTTGCCTTTGTTGAATTTCAGATAGATTTTCTCTGCCCATCTTTCCAGCCTGTTGAGATCCTTCCGGAGGGCTGCACAGCATTCTAAAATGTACTCACAATCATTCACATGAGCCTCACTTGATTTACCTGCACAGACCTGATGCTACACGTAGGGACAGAGGTCCTCATTCAGGTACTTAACAAATACAATGTCGAGCTTCTACTTAAAATCATTGAATGATTTGGGTTGGAAGGGACCTTTAAAGGTCATCTAGTCCAACCCCCTGCAATGAGCAGGGACATCTTCTACTAGATCAGGTTGCTCAAAGCCTGGTCCAACCTAACCTGAAATGTTTCCAGAGATGGGGCTTCCACCATCTGTCTGGGCAACCTGTCCCAGTGTTTTACCACTCTTGTAATAAACTTCTTCCTTATATCTAGTCTAAATCCAAGCTCTATTAGTTTAAAACTACTATCCCTTATCCTACCACAACAAGCTGTGCTACAAAGTTTATCCCTATCTTTCTTATATGCCCCCTTCAAGTAGTGAAAGGCCACAAGAAGGTCTCCCTGGAGCCTTCTCTTCTCCAGGATGAACAACCCCAACTCTCTCAGCCTTTCCTCACGTGAGAGGTGCTGCAGCCCTGTGATGATTTTTGCGGCCTGCTCTGGATTCACTCCAACAGGTCTACGTCTTTTCTGTGCTCCAGAGTTGGACCCAGGACTCCATGTGGGGTGTCACGAGAGCAGAGCAGAGGGGGAGGGTCACCTCCTGCGCCCTGCTATCCATGCTGCTTTTAATGCAGCCCAGGATACAACTGGTTTTCTGGCCTGCAAGCGCACATTGCTGAGTAATGTCCAGCTTTTCATCCACCAGTACCCACAAGTCCTTCTTGACAGGGGTGCTCTCAATCCACTCTCCACCTAGCCTGTGTTGATACCGGGGGTTGCCCTGACCCAGGTGCAGCACTTGGACTTGTTAAACCACATGAGATTTCCATGAGTTCACTTCTTGAACTGGTCCCTCTGAATGGCATCCCATCCCTCAGGTGAATCAACCACACCACTCAGCTTGATCTCATCTGCAAATTTTCTGAAGGTGCACTTGATCCCACTGTCTTTGTTATTGATGAAGATATTGAACAGTCCTGGTCCCAGTACAGACCCTTTGAAGGACACCACTTGTCACCAATGTCCACTGGAACATTGAGCCAAGCTTAGAAACTAAGTCAGCTGTCCCTGGACTGCCTTCTCCTTTGCCTCCCTGCTGAGATTTGGTGATGGAGTCAGCTGTCTGGCAGATATTGGCTGGACACCAGATCAGCATGTTTGTTCCACCTTGCACCTGCGGAGCCGCTGATGGAAGCCTTTGCTGGCTGCCGTCTGGCAGCGGTGGCTGCACACCAGCCACCTGGGCATGAAAAGCTCCCAGCCTCTGGCAGTTCCCAGAGCTCTCTGATCCTCGGGATATTTACTGTGGCTTGGAAGTTGCAAAGGTTGTTGGTTTGCTGTTTGCCACCAGGTGGCCTAACCATTCCACCCTTCGTGAGGAACTGAGACTCCATTAGAGAACAGCAGCTGGAACTTTTTAAGCTTTACATATTTTTCTTCCCAAGCCTCCACCTCCCCTCCTTCCTCCTCATTCAGTTGATTAAAAGCGATCAGGGCTGCTCTGATTTATCAACTCAATCCTTTACTCTAAGCAATTGAGAAAGCTGGTGCTTCCAGCAGTCCAGCCCTGGCTTTAGAGATCAAGCTCAGTTGTCTCTGTTTACCTCTTAGTCCAAATGAACTCTTGCCATAACAATGCAGGTACCTTGGACTTTTACTCATGTGTCAGTAACTGGAGATTGATTCCTTTGTTTGTTGCCTCTGGTATGTCTCTGGTAGTGTGTTTTGTGACCACCCAGGAGTTCTGTGCCGGCCACATAAGCTGGATTTAGATCTGCCTTGTGTCCCCGTAGCATGGCAGAGTGGATTCAGTGGGTCAGACAATCTGACTCAGTAAATGGGTTTTGATTTTTAAAACCACAGACAGCAGTCCCCCTGCTCAGTAGTTTTGGGATAGCCATGTGGGAACTGGCTGAGCTAATGGCTCCTTGGGTTTCAAGGGAAGCTGGCATTACAGCTCACTCCGTTAAAAGTCCTGCCATTGTGGACTGCCTTCCCAGCTTGGACTGAAAGGAGCCAGGCTTACTGATCTAAAAATGGGGAGGAAGATACTCTCAAATGTTTATCTCAGGCTTTTGTTGATGAGAAGGGTAGGGAAAGCTTTAGCTGTCACAGCAGTGTGAGCTAAGAAAAACTACATTGGCTCGGACGATACTGTATTGACGTACAGGTATTGGGAGGCCACTGAATGACGTTCTAGGAGAATGAAGCATGATTTCAGGAGAAAAAGAGTTATTTCATGTACTGCAACACTGATAGCTTAGTTATGTATTTTCTACAATTTGCATAACGCCTGAAAGCTTTCAGAAGGTACTTTCAAAACAAATCTCGGTAACTAAAGTAATTAAATAAGATTAGTTGTTTAAAACACCCCTGATTCATTTATTTACCCATCTTTGTAATTATGCATTTCAGTGTTGATGTGAGTGAGGACAAGGTACAATGCTGGCTGGCAGGAACATCACAACAGAGCCCAGCAATAGAAGCATGTTCCCAAGATCAGTTAAGCTCAGCTCTGAAACTGGTGCCTGACAATCCCAAGTCAAAGGTATGCAGTTTCTGAATGCCCTCTATCCTAACACAAGACATAACTGGGCAGACTTTCCTAAAGGATGTGGTGACTGAACTTTTAAAAATACCAGTCATTTGGAGAAAATTTCAGGAGTCCTTAAATTTAGCAAATGGATTAGTTATAAATAATAAATACCTGGAAATTGGTAGATGCTTTCGGTTGCATCACAAAAACATAATGAAGTAGAACTGGATATTTCAACTACTTTAACCTAGCCTTGGGCACAGAGGAGACCAATTCTGATCATTTGCAGGATAAGCAATCAAGTTCAGGGTAACGAGACTTTAGCCAAGGTGTTACTCTGGATTTACACCTCTGCAGATAGAATCAGATGCTATCTCCCAGTCTATGCATCCTCTGAGAATAGAATTAATTTTGAATTCTTGTATCATCTGCTTGCTTGTGCACTTATTTGCTAACTGTCTGACTGAGGGAGCTATTCTGGGTCAGTATGATTTAGGCATTCTTTATTACACAGTTTCCAATTCAGTACATTTTTTAATCAAGACTAAATTGAAGTCAGGTTCCAGGTACATATAAATATAATATATATTTAGTGAATACATTGCAAATCCCCTAGTCTAATTTTGAATGTAACTATAATAGAAGAAGAAATATGAAGGTTCCTTTATTTTATAGAGGAATGTTAAAATATTGCCACTTCTTAAAGTCAAGTTAAGACCTATTTTCATATTTTTAAAATCACATTAGCTAAAAGCTTGTTAAGGAATAAATAGTCCAGAGGATAATTGAGACTTAGCTGGCTTAAGCATTAATGAATCAAAATCAGATGCCAGATCATTAATTAATTCTACAAATTATAATGTTGCCATTACTGGCAAATACTATGAGAACTAATACCAAGGAGCAAATTAAATTGCATAGTTTTCCTTCTTATTACATATCTTTTGCCAAAAATAAAACTGCAATGGTTATTTTAGGTTTATTACATAAATTTCCTGTATTTTTATAACTTTTGGATGATTCTTAATTTTTAAAACATTTCAGTTTCTTTAACATGCTTTTTATAGAATCTGCCTATCATAGACTATAAGGATTTTTCCATCAGTGCTGTAACCCACAGAAAGTAAAATGTAGCAAAAGTGACAGAAAAGTCAATTCAACACTTTTGAAGCCTCACAAAAATTCACATTCCTTCAAATCTGCCTCTTTACCAAAAGACATAATAATAGATGGGTCTTGCAATGTGGCCTGAAGTGCCACTATCTTGGGCTCTGTCAGACCAGTGTGGAAAATGAATGAGATGGGAAGCGAGAAAGGAAAAAGAGAAGATTAGCTGGACATTTCTAGCCACCACTTCTCATGCCACAAGAAGAAGGGAATGTCAGTATAACTTAAATGGTGGTGATCTTCAAACACTTTTGTACAGAATGCAGAATAAACCTGGGGAATGGGCTAATGACAAGATACCACTGAGGCCAGAACCTTATGAAGAGTGAAAGACTCAATAGTGATGAGGTTATATAATGTGAGATAATATAATGAGATGGTAGAACATCAACCTAGTCAGAATAAAACTTTAGGGGCAAAATGACAGAGCATCTTTATCTGAAAAATCACAGTATTTGAACTCTTTGCCTGGTGTGGTGTATCTTTTCCTCTTTTCCCATCATGTAACAGACACCAAAATTATCTAGGATCCAGAATATACCCGAAATGCTTTAATTAAACCTGGAGACCAATCAAAAGCCAATGCACTGCAGCACTAGCATAATAGTTTGCTCACTTAAGCATCACTGTGTGTCTAGGTGCAATCTTCTCTGATATGAAATTGTCCTGAAGGATCCAGCATAGACTGTCAAGACTGATGTCCATAAGAACGATCTGTGTCTGTGGAAGAACAAGCCGTGGAAGAATGTCCCCTTTTTTCTCCATATTGGTTGCTATTTGCATTCCATTTTCTCCCTCTTTTTAATTGAAAAGAAGAAGCCTGGGTGGATTATTTCTAGGTAAAACAGTAAGATAATCTGAGATAAAAATATTCTTGCAGTTTCCCAAAATGAATCACAGCTCAGTTTCCACTAGGAGTCTGAGACTCACGAATCTTGATACCATATGCAACATTTCAGCTGTAGAACGATAGGGTGGCACCTTATTTCAGTCCTCAGTTTCTGTCCACCATTAATGGCAGCCAAGCCTTTGCCAAAAGAAACCTGTCATCTAGATCAGAAAGTGCTAGCACCATGCTGACAGTCTTTTTTGATCACTTCATATATATGTTGAATAGATGAATTCTCGGTAATTTTTCACCCTTTGGGTTCTCTGAACTACCTAAAGATGTTGACCTTTGCCATGCAATAACAATGAAACTGTCAATAGGCAACACTTTGGACAATAATGTATTCTAATATAACCGCATTATCTATCCTTATACTGAATTATGTCTCTTTTTCACGTTTGGAGACAACAGATAATACTAAAGCTGATTTATTGCAACTTTTGGCCTTCTGGTAAAATTACAGTATCTTATAATAGACCAGGAATTACAATTTGCCTACAAAGTTGCTTTGTTGAACACAAGTCCAGAAGCAGCAGCCAAGAGTGGGTACCTAAGAAAGATGCATGAGAACAGAACAAGCATGAAGGGGTGCTCCCTCCAAGGACTTTTCCAACTTGCAACTACTTGCATATCACCAACCTCTTGAGACATTTAACAGTACTTGAAGAATTTTTCTTTTGTGAATTTGTCCAGACACTTTTTCTTGTTGAGATATACAGCCAATATGGGTCACTCTTCTAGTTTTAGTCTCTGAGCAGGCTACCCTGCTAGATTGGTGGAAAGATGATGGGGTTTTTTTTGTAATGAATAATGACTCAGAGGTGGAAAGGACTTTTTTTACATGGTTGGATGGCCAAGTTCGTGGTGAAATAGCTGCTATAATTCTGCTGGGATTTCATATTATCATTAATGATTTGCTAGGGCACTTGAAGCCTGCAATGCTATCCCTTAAAAGGATTTAAAATCTAAACACATTAAAAAAGCTCTGCATTTGCTCTGTGTGGCTTATGTTCCTATTTTCTGACACTATAGCCCTAATTCTTTTGACACTCTGAAATCTGTCACTGTTGGAAATTATTAATGCCACCATCAACAAGGAAAACTACGAACACAGGAACTTTTACAATTGTGGTGTGAAAGCACAGTATGCAGCTGCTGTAGAAACATTTTTGGCATGCAACTGTCTTGTTCTTTAGCTTGTTTTAATCTTTTTCCACTCATAGAAGTTAATTAATTACAGTAATTAACAATTAGACAAAATCTATGAAGGCTAACAGAAACTTTGTTCCAGATGGACTCTGCCATGTAATGGGGGGCAGTTCATAGTGACTTTTTTCCTTTCCCAAGGGAGTCCAATGGTAGATGACAGTTATGGCAGTTGGTGGAGAAGGAAAGAAAACAACTGTACATCCATGTAAGTGAGATCTCTGGTGACCAATAACTAACTCTAGCTGTTAAGTGATACCAAAATAGGGTTTTTTTGTCCATTTGCTACTTTCTTACAAGCTTTCAACCAATTTATTGAGATCTTTTGCATAGACCTTTTGCATAGATCTTTTGATATTTTTATATACTTTCATTGGATAGGCAAACACTCAGGGATGCTTAGTACACGATGGTCCTATCACACAGTGCTGTGCTGTATAATCAACACCCACCCTAGGATTATATGCCCTGGAAAAAGCATTAGATGGGGCATGATTTTTATAAAAAATAGTTATGACAATATAATGTCCCAAACAGACTCACTGATTTCCATATACTTGAGCAGCCTTTTTTTGTCCTGGATTGTGTCACCTTGGACAATTTTATCACTGAATGAAAGCAACTGTATGCCGATTAAATTAAGTTCCTGTAATTAAGATAACTGTAATGATGCAAAAAGGAAAACTTTCTATGCAGCCACACTGTCACCAGGCCCTGAGGCTGTATCTCCCATCCTTGATGGAGAGGCTGTGGTCTATAATGCTGGTGAATTTGCTGCAGCCCTGGCACTTTAGATGCTCCTGTTTTTAACCCCAAACGTCCCAAATCCACTTCACACTGTGTCTTGTTTAAATTATAAGATCATTGGCACACACCTTCAGTGTGCTAGCATGCACTCTTCCTGCTATGCTGTCATTTATACTGAGTGATGTCAAAGAAAGGCAGCAAAATGTACTCAAAGAGCTTTTTAGATTAACAATTTGGGGAAAATATATATCACAAGGTGGGGGTTTTTTTTGATTTTGTATTTGTTTATGAGGCTATCCTAGAAGATGTGATGTAAAGAGGGAAATTCTGCCCTTAGAAAGTTAATGGAAAACAATTCAGCAGTTGCAACAGGGATAGGATTTTTCTGACTGTGTATTATCCTGTTTCCGTCCTTCCTCCTCTCCCTCCTCTCCAGCATGCATACACTAGAAAAAGAACAGTGTCTCTCCTATTTCAGCTGTCATTTCAAAGGAAGAAGACTGACTTAATTCCCTAACACGGGGTCACTTAATTGCTTGGTGGTCATAAAGGATAACAATTTTTATTGTTCAATTTAATTAGACAGCTTCTAGAATAAGATCATTTGAATTTTCTCATAACACAATCTATCTGTTGGATAAAGGATAAAAGCTTATTTCAATGGGAAATTTTGGCTTGAGTCACATCCAGAAAAACCCTAGCACCTCAAGTCACTGAAAGAAAACTTCTTTGTGTAGACAAATGCAAAATCCATTCTGATTTCTATAAGAACTGAGAGTGATATTAAGTGTTTTTAGCTATGTTGGTTTTTGGAAAAGAGGTTAAGCTCCTAGCAGAGAGTGAGTGTAAAGAGGGCCTGGAAAAATTGAAAAATAGATTATATTAACTGATGTGACTAAGGATGAAAGCTGTCTTTAGGATCTACCATTTCTTTAGGGTGCTCCAAAACCCTACAACTTCAACAGACACCATCCAGCAAAAAATGTAAATTCTGCCATTTTAAAAATCTTTTCCAGGGGGCAAAATATCTGATCTGTTTACAGAAAAGGAGCAGACTGAGAGCTGTCCCATACCGGTGCAGAAGGATGCCAACCTCAGCAGCAGTTTGCTTTTTTTCTTAAGAGAGCATCAGAACTTCCTGAAGTTCATCAGGAATTTTGTAGCATCTGTCTGACAAAAACATGTGCTGGTCATCTGACTCTTCCTGTGGGTAGGTGAACTTACTTCAGTAAGTTTAAAAAAATCAGTAATTGCTGGCAGGAGCTCAAAGCTGCATGCCCAGTCAAGAGGTTCTGCACTTTGCCGTGGTATTTTTTCTCTAAAGTTCTTCTACAGCAGTCAAGATGTATTAATTTTTACACAGGTTGGGGAGCTGATGTGATGAAGTCTACCCAGTTCTCTACCTTGTTTAAGACTAGCATTTTGCCTAATGAATACACTGAAGAGGTATCAGAGTAATGTTTTTAAATATTTTTTTTAAATATCCAAATAAACCAGCAAAAGCAACCTGATCCAGCTCAAGCTTAGTGTACGCTTGTTCTGGTATAAAACATCTTTTGGGGGTTAGTGTATGTTGTTTGGAAAGAAGTTTAAGTTGGACAGAGAAGAGCCACTGGGACCAGGGCCAGTACACCAGAGCATGAACTTCTCTCCAGGTCTTAGGTCTGTGTTAAATATCTATGGCCCAGTTTCCCAAGACACTGGGCTATGGAAGCCTGGTACAACCAGTGTGTGGAGCCTTCCTCTTTCCTCTTTCTTCCGTTTTTTCCTTTCCTGTTCCCTTTCAGTAACTCATGTAGATGTAGCCCTTTCGAAGCCAGGATGCCACTTCTCCACTAGGTATTGCTGATTCGGTAACTGGAGATGGCAAAATACACTGGCACTGACCCCATCTCTCTGTTCCTTTCCCTTCAAAATTGTTACCTTCCAAATTGCTTGTCTATCCTATTACCTGATGAAACCCTTAGGATCTGGCTGCAATTGAAAATGCTCTGTTAGATCTGGTTTACTCAAACTCTGTATATAAATTGCTAGTATATGTCTATATCTTTACTGTGTTCATGCAGCTCAGAAAAGATCTGCTAAAGCTAGTGAACCTGCTCCAATTCACCACAATAGTAGATCTGATCTGTCTTTTCTCATCTGGTTCTTTAACCAACCCCTTTTTTTTGTTCCAACTTCTTTTCTCATCTACATTTACCAGTCTGGTATTTTGAATTTTTATGCAGTCTGTTTTAATTTACTGTTGAAAATGCATCTCTGGTATCAGGCACATCATTTTCTAAGCCTCCATCATGCCAAGAGAGTTAGTAAAACATCAGTTTTTCACTTCAGTTCCCAACCCATATGTTTTCAAGTAGCACTGGGGAAACATTTTTTAAAGGACAGACTCCAGAGATGTCTTCTAATATCATCAGCAATGATAATCAAAAGCTGCTTCTGCAGAAGCCTGTGGGATTATCAGTCTCTCAAAAGGAAATTCAGCAGCTTTTCTTGCAGTAACATTTATTCTCCACCCTTGCACCTCAGGCTATCGTTCACCTCAAGGTGGTGACACCCTGGACAACTCCATTTCCATATGCACTTCCTATTCAAGTGCCAGGAGGGACCCTTACTCCAGGGTCAGAACCCCTCCTGGATTTCTAAGGGAAATGCAACCCAAATGCTAATAACTGTTTATCATAGTTTGTAGATGATACAATTATTCCTCACTTACAGTTGCAAAACACCTTTGAGGATGTTGGGGTTTTTTTCTTCTCTAATTTAGACATAATTTCAGCTAGTCATGGCATCGGTGTTAGGATTTAGACTTCCCCACAAAGGAACACATTGCTAATTTCAAGGTTTCTTGGTTAATTCAGTTCAGACCCAGAGGTAATACAGCCTGTTTCTGTTCTGAGATTGGCAGCGCACTGGATGTTTATGAATATCCAGATAATGATCATCATTTCTGCAAACCTTCCTGCTAGCAAGCTCTTTGGCAAGCAGAGTAACACAGAGCACAAAGGGGCAGTGAGTGCTCTGTTAAAAAGTTCAACCAAATACTCTCCAGAACTGTTTTATCAGCAGCAATCTCATTATTTTGCACTTTGCCATTTCTGACTATTTCTTTTCTTCTCCCTCCAAATTTGTCTCATTGAAATGTTCTATTTTCTTTTCTTTTTTCTGTTCCTCAGATCCTCAGACAATGTCTTCAGGACTTGCTATGCCCTCCATCCTTCCCTGTAGGGTGCAAGCATTTTGGTATCGTCTGGGCCATCAGAGTATACCTGCCTGTGCAGCCCATGGACACCTGAAAGAGGATGACTGGACTTATCTGCAAATCTAGAGATGGTCTTCACCTGCCTTGACTTGCACCTACCTCTTCTCAGGTAATCCTTGAGAGCAGTTTATTAACAATGCAAAAATTCAACTCCATTGAATTTCTGTAGGGTTGAGAATATAAGCCCTTGCTTGGCCATGAGGGCAGCAATACAATGAAGAGCAACAGCACCTGGCCAGCCTTGCTCTCCTCAAACTTTTGGAAGAGGGCTTTGTAGTTGTCTTCAGATGCCACAAAAAGTGTAGGGGAAGCAGGGAGCAGTCTGGGACCCGGGGCTGTGCAGGGCTGTGGCAGGGGGAGAGGCGCAGGATGCAGCAGCAGGGGAGGCAGTCAGAGGGGATCTGACTGAAGCCCAGGCTGTGACAGCAGAAATTGAAATGTAAATTCTGCACCCTGGCAATAAATTTCACAGCAGCCTAATTTTCCTAGGAATGACGCCTTGGGCAGAGCCTGTGTGGGCCAGAAAGGAGAGGGCTTTAAATTTTCTAGAACTCCCTAATCCGCTTTATCAGCCTCTTCTCCCTAAACTGCTGCTGCTCCCTGAGAGATTTAAAGCCACAGTGGCTTCTTCAAGGCCTCTTCCTGATTATTTTGTTTATTCTCATCCAGTCAAGACACAGAAACATTAGCATGTGATTTACAGTGTGGGACCAATCGCAGATACCAGCACTAAATATTTGAAATGCAAGCAGTAGCTACTTGCAACAAACTGGTCAGGATCAATCTAGAGATAAAAAGGAGGGCTCTGCCTTTTTAGAAGGCAGTAGAGATTCATCGTCGAGGTCTGTCAGTCTTACCAGTGCATGCAGTGGCCCTCACAAAGTATTGATACATGTCCCTGTGCTGGGTTTAATTCCTTTCTTTTGTTTAGGTTTTTTTTTTTCCCTTGCAACCATCTGCTTTTCCTCTCATGTTTCAGGTCTTTATATCTATCTGTCAAGCAGGCAGTGGATTCAGGACAGGTTTTCATGCCAAGGCATTCCTTTACCTAATGAAAACAAGTGAATAAAACATAAGAGAAGTAGCTTTAAATTAAAAATAGAGAGAAAAGAAAAACCCTGAAGAAAACCAATATCTGAAGGAAAAACAATTTTTGTCCTGGAAAAAATTGAATGGATGAATTTCTATTTATCTCTTCTAATTTATGTATGCACCTATAATTATACCCTATTTAAATAAGGATAAGGACCATGTCTGGCAGAAGAGAAATATATGCATATGTGAAGAGTCAAGACAATGCAGATAAACTTGTGATGCCATGATATATTCATGCAGAGTAGTTACTTTTCAAAACTAAAATTTTCTCCCAGAGGCCCCCAGTTTGTATTATTAATGGCATTTTTCTTAGCCTACATTACCATTTCCATCGGAGGAGAAAAAAAGACAAAAACTTTTCTCAAGTTTGAAAGGAAAAAATGTTCTCAGAGCCACAAACATCAAATGCTTTTGCACAAGCCTTTGAATGGATTTCATCCACATGGTTTTGTAAATGAATAAAGGAAACATCCATTGCTGGCCTGAGACCCTGTGCTAAGGGACTTAGAGATGAGGTAAAGCCAAATGGCAAACCTGTGGGGAAAAAAAGGCATGGAAAAGGCACTTCACAATGACATGCTGCAACAGCAGTCCCACATAACAGGGTCCTTTCCAGCCTCCAGAACACCAGTCCCATTTCACAGTAGCTTTGGTGAAGTGAGTACATTTGGACCCTGATTTAAGTCATGGGTAACACTGACTGCTACAAACTGATTTAAGTCTGTACCAAAGCACTGGGAGGAGCCGGGCCATTAGTGTATCAATATGTTCCTCCAAGTTTCTGCTGGCTGCATGGAGCCTTGGATGCCATATCCTAGATGTCTGCCACCAACTAGCTGTCCCTCTTCTCTGTTTAATGTGAATATCCTGTAATTGGAGTGTCAAGCTTCTCGCTGCCACCACTGAGGAGGAGGATACGGAGGAGGAACCAGAAGAAATCCATCTTTCCCATAATGAATGCATGCAGTTCAGACCAGATTGGGCTGTTCAAGTGTTTTATTCCTCCTTTTCATCTCCTTTGTGAAGGCTCAAGCAGTACCAGAACACAGAGATTTCCTTTTAGTGCTTCCAACCCATCAAAGATCTGCTGGATCCACTGTGCAAGGAGACAGACAGGGAAGGTTTTTTTGACATGTCTTTCTAATCTCTATGCTGCTGGTGCTTTTTGCATATCTTGTTGATTGTTACTGTGGGGGCATATGGCAGAGGCTCCCCCTCTGGAGGGGGGGGCTGGGGAGCCAGTCCAGGATGCTGCTTTGGTGAGGCAAGCACCCACTGGTTTGCTTGGAAGGGGTGACAAATAGCTGATTTTACTGCAGTCTCCGGTGTCTAATTGTACAAGGTGGCACAAACTGAGATGCAGTGCCCCCCTAATGAGGCACAGAAAGCACAAGCAGGTGTTTGCTGTGATTCTGTTAACTCATTTACACAGCTGTTTTTAGGGGCCTGGGCAGTAGCTGCCACCGGCTGTACTCCATATGGCCTCCAGCATTTCCCAGCTGTTTCATGGCTATAGAGGAGATCTATGGCACCCAAAGGCCCTGGGCTTTTTTGCCATCAAGCTGCTGCTAGCAACAATTAGAGTCCTTAAAGGAGCAATAAGTGGGGGCCATAGCGCAGAAAAAGCCCTTGTCACAGCTATCTATGTTAGCCACCTGGAGAGGAGTGCAAGGTCTCTAAGCCAGGTCAGAGCACTGAAGTAATACATCCATCCCACCGCTGCTACCCTGGTATTGCTTTGGTGATGCACTGACGTGATACTGCCCTGGCCCGTCTCAGTATCATTGTGTGTGCCCACCTGCTCTGTTTGTTTTGTTTGTTTGCTGTCCCAATGGACCAAAACCATAGTTTTCCTTGTTGTCTTACTCCATTCACCTCAATCTAAAAAGGTTCCTGTGGGTACAGCTGCCTGTACCTTTGCAAGCCAGCCTTACCATGACAAATACCATCTCCTCACTGACTAGCAACCAGAGACTTTAGTATTGTTTTGTTGTCTTACCTAAAGATCTAAAAGTGAATAAATCGCACATGTCCCATTGCTAGAGCTATCAATCAGATGTGTAAAGGTTCGGCACTCACACAGATGTGGAGAAATCTGCAAGATTCACAATTTTAATCTGGGAACCCATTTTAGTATCTAGTACTGCTGAAGTCAAAATCAGCCCTTGGAATGACCACCAGGTTAACGTTGACCTCTTTCCTACCATTGTTCTGATCAGGTCTTTAAAAATCAGTTAATATCCTCTCATCACTGATTATATGGGATTTCCTACACCTACTTAAACAAATCAGACTTTTACAAATAAAGAGCAAACTCAAGAATAGACTATAGTTACCTTGGAGAGATATTCCAGACCTAGCTGAAAAAATACAGGAGTCATTTGTACTCAGAAATACAAGTTAAGATCAGAACATCTGATTCTTTTTTAATACATAACTAAATAAGACTTCACGCAGACTTGAATCCACATTTCAATAGAGAACAGGAAAACTGGACTGGATAAGTCTTATGCAGTCTGGAGTATTTTACATCTCCTATTCATCTATTTACTTTTTCAAAATGTTGCCCAGAAATGTTAGAATTCATGCACTGGGGTACAAAAATAGCTTAGGAAAGAGGACTGGATAAAAAAAAAGTACTTCCCTGGAAAGCAAGATTTAAAAAATATATTCCATAAAAATTATTTTCTGTAGATGCTACAGAACATATTAATGTAGTGGTGTCTAGGTTAAAAATAAACCATTGAAAGAGAGGTTTTATCTGCGACTTGGAGCAGGACTAGCTGTCTTTTTGCATTTAGCTAGTATGCATAAATTATTTTGTGTATTGCCTAATTGCTGAAGGTTCGTACATAATCACTTTGCAGTTTGAGACTCTACAATGTCGTAAGAAATTCCTTAAGTAAAGGCCTAGGTGAAGATGTCTCTCTGATTTCTGCAGGAATCTGAACTGAAATAGATCTCACTGGCATTCCTGACCACAGCAAGCCTTAGAAAATAGCCATCAATAGCCTTGGCCTTGTACAGCTGACCCTATTTGAACTGTGATTACTTCTCCAAAATTCACCCAGATTGTATTGGCAAGCAGCATGAAGTATGAGCCCAGTCTGTCCAAAAGACTAATAACTTAGCCATGAAGATTGGCTTCACGTGCCACGTTACTCAACTCTCTCTTGCAGTTAAGAATGAGCAGTAATTTCCATGGGGAGTCAGAAGATGAATACAGCCCTGGAATGCACACCAAATTGCCTTTGCATTTAGTTGCCTACCTACATGCTAGTTATAAGATGGTAACGGCACCAAAAGTTTTTGTGTTGACTTGACTTCTTCATCTATGAGAAATAATGATGCTATATGGGCGATGAAAGGCAACTGAACCCTTTCCTGAAATGACAAAGGACTGGAGAGCACTGTGGTGCCTACTCACATTTACCTCAAGCTTTGCTATGTCTCCACACATCCTACCTCATGAGCATCCAAACTCTGCCACTGAAGCAGTGGTCACACTGAGACAGCCCTGGCCAATGCTCCGTATGTGTGATTAAATCTCTGTGCCAGTGGGCAGGGTTTGTACCAATAACCTTCTCAAGAGATAGTAAAAGCCATAGAAAGTAAGTCAGGGCACATGCATGATAATATTAAGAATTTTAATTAAGATATTACCATATCTATTTGCAAGGTTCTGTTTACTGAAGTCCAGCTACTGTTTAGTCCTCCTTCACATGCTCTTTCTCTCTTGCTCACTCCTCACCCCTCTGCATTTGGTTATTCAGATTCCTACAGGTGACCACAGAGGAAATGGAGAGTGCTTGCAGGATCTTCTGGGTGAGCGTGAACCCCATGCAAACACACTGTCTATTCAGAAATATTTTAGGCTGTTTTCAGGATCCAAGAGAATACTGATTTCTGATTGTGCTTACCTCTTAAAGAGGAGTACACAAATCTCTGAGGTAACTTTCCATTTCAATGGCTACTGAAAGAAATCTGTTTTGGGAATTGCCTTTCCTTACTTGTGTAAAAATCCTTTTATGCCATTTAGAGCTTTGCAAAGAGAAGCAAGATCTAGAGGCTTGTTGAGGCACAGTTTTCACTACCCAGTAGAGTTAGTCTCATTAAAATGGACCTCGTCTCCTCACTGCTCCTGCACATACTGTCAGTTTATCACAGATCATCTGACATCTCCAAAATGGAAAGCATGACGTAAAGCTGGAAAAAGAGCTCAAGACTGAAAAAAGTCAAAACAAAAATTACAAAGACTTTGGAGTAACAGCTCACAGGACTTGACACAAACTTGTCAAGTCTTCAGGGTGCCTATATGCCAGCCAGAGGGAACAATAAGCATTTAGGGCTGTGCACCGCTCTCTGCCCTCAGCCGTATCTGCAAGGAGCAGTGCACAGTCCCAGAGCCATGCACACAGGAATAACCTTCTTAAGAAAGCCCTTTCAAAAAAAAAACCCTTGCAGGGACACCTTCCTGTCTCTCCCCCAGAGCCCAAAGAGCATGGACACAGCCATGAGGGGCTACAGCTGGCAGAGGCTGCTTGTCCACTGTCCACCACCCCAATCCCATGCCCACACGGGGCAGGCCAGCTTGGGTCTTTCAGTCAGTTCTCAAGGGCAATGGGCCTAGGTGTTGGTTTACCCTTGAATTTTGGACTGGGAGCTACAAAACAGCAGAAACACCTGGATTAAAGAAAACAAAAAAGCCCTCCAAGACCTTCTCTGGGTCAATGAGGAGTGCAAATTCTGCACTCTGCCTGACAAAAGGCAACAACCAGAAAACCACAAGAAGAGAGAGGGGACACTGAGAAAGCCCTGGATGCAGAGTGGTGTGGCTGCAAAAGGCACTGAGGTGAGGTCAGGGAGAAGCACCATGCCTGCCAGGGAAATCAAATCCCCCTTGTCACTCACATTGGCTGAGGGGTGACAGCTCCTGGCAAAGAGTTGCTGCTGGCTTTTCTCCCAAAACTGGAGGGCAAAGCCTCAGCTGGATTTCCATAGCACTCAAGTAGACATAGCAAGGGAAGTCCTTGTTTGATGGGCAAGGATGGCCATACACTGCAGGGAGCTCATGGCTTTCGATGTGGCCTCGCTGACGCTCCCTCCCTTCCCAAGGATGGAAGTGCCTCCAGAGGGAGCTTGCTGTGGGAGATGTAAATTCTCCTGTTGGTTTCCGCCTGACGGCAGTAAATTCTTTTATTGCTTCTTAAGCTGAATTTTCCACGGTCAGTTTTCCTAGGAGACTATTTTTGCATGCATTTCCTCGTTGCCTGGACAAGACCAAGACAGATTTGAAGCCAGACCATTGCAATAACTCAAGTCCACATAACAAGCCAGGTTCAGTAGGGGTAGGGAAAACAAACAGTCTGGGGCTTGACGGGAAGAGAGATTTAAACAGTGAAGTAGAGTATCATATGCTGTCTGGGGGCTCGGTGGTTTTTCAACAGGAAGAGAGGCCGTGGGACAAAGCAGTCCCTTTTTATAGGTATATGTATACGTATATATGAATGTATGTTGAATATTTAGATTAAACCCCCCTTTTATGCACAGGTGTATAACTTGAACCCAAGACTTTATCTCTGACAGTCCCTTTGCTCCCCTAGATACCTTTGTCCCAGGCAGTCCCACTGGAAAAACAAACAAACAAAAAAGAAAACCAAGCCCAAGCCAGCAACAATGGTACAGAAACAGAAAGGCTTTCTTACAAACTGCCATTCAAGGGCCCTGTAATTGAACACACAGGGCTGTGGTTTGTGCTTCCCTGAGGGATTTGTCTCACCCACCCCACCCACAGCAGACTTTGACACTGGGAAAGCAGTTTTCCAGCAGGAGCAGCCTGGCCCTGCTCGCTCTGACCTGCAGTCTCCCTGAGAGCAGTACAATGCCCTGCCTTCACCAATAAAGCAGGGAGCTAAGGTGGATCTTAACATGAGTAAAATAGCCACAGCTGGAGGATGAACGCTGAGCTAACAAAATCCACAGGCAAAACCCTGCTGGGACGTGTTGATTTTGCTGTGTTTCCTGCATGTGCAAGTGACATCAGTTAATGATTAAAATGGCTAATGTGTCATTAAAGGAAAATGGGATCAAAATGAAGGATTCTGGATTTGGGAGCAAGCCCTTTAAATTCCCCTTTGTAAATGCTGAGTTTGTGAATGAGTCTCTGCCACCAAGTACTTTGGAAGAAAAGCCTACCTAATAATTGGAGAAAATGGCATGGCACAAAACTTTCCAAGTGCTTGGCCTGAAGGCTGTGTGTCCATTAGAGGAAAACAGAATGTCAAAACAGACACTGCGTAATTTTTCTATACTTGCATTAACCATATCCCCAGCACTCACAGCATGCTTCACTTTAGTATAATAAAGCACTTTATTCCACCCCATCATAGCTAAGTATCCTTATCAGATGGTGTATGACAGTGGCTAGAATTCACTTTTCCATTAAGGAGATCGTGCATCTTGCTAAGACATTAGTCTATAGCTCCAGCAATGTTTTGATTATTTTTAAGAAGGCATAGCTTGCTGATAAACATCCCCCTTACAGCCCCAGAGGAACTTTTAATTTAGTAAAAAACCAAAAAAATCTTTTCATTTCTACTATTTAGCAATTTCTGTGGTAAAATATTTTGTGTAAATTGCAATGTTAATCCATCTGTTTCACTGCATGCAGATTCTTCCTTTCTAGGTACCAGAACTGTTTTCCTGGTGATGTTTTATTGCATTAACTCTTCGGGAGCACTAAAATCAACAGCGCTGGTAAGGTATAGGGTTTTCCTTTTTTTGATTGGGAGCAATTACTTGAAGGTTGGACAAAGAAAAGTCTGAACTGTACTCTTCTCAGAGGTGCAGTGTGATAGGAGAAGTGGCAATGGATGCAAGTTGGCATGCAGGAAATTCAGACTAGATATTAGACATTTTTTTTTCACAGGAAAGGCAGTCAAAACACTGGATCAACAGCCTGCAGAAGCTGTGGTCTCCATCCTCAGCAATATTAGAACCCCATCTGGATGAGGCTCTGCACAACCTGCTTTTTGTAAGGGTTGCCCTACGTGACCCCTGAGTCCCTCCGAGCCTGAATTATTCTGTGATTTTCTGATCAACACAGAGAACAAGAAAAAGAGGAAAGCAGCATAGGCAATTTTACAACCTCTTCATATTCACTGTACTCTAGAGCCAGACATGACAAAGTTGGATCCCCAAACTTCCTACATTAATAGCCTCTACCAAATTGCATAGGGATGCACCAGCTGCTGAAAGGGGGCAGCTGGGTGAGAGCATTCTTTCTCCATGTTTGGGAGCCTGGGAGAGCTGAGGGGTTTTTAAGCATTTGTTCACATGGGCATTTCCACGTGCCCTTTCGAACATCATATGTGATGTCTTTCTGGAGTGGTGCTGAGAGCTCTCTGGCTGAAGAGTCCTGAGGTTTGTGTCACAGAGCCAAACTGTGCTCTCAGGTCTGCTACAACCACTCTGAGGTTTGACTGGGTTGGCATAGCCAAGACCACAATTAATAATGATGATTTCTGCAGTTCATTTAATTTCTGCATGCCTTTTAATCCTTGAAGTCATTTTAACTGCTTGCTGACATATTTCCCTATTGGGGATTTATATATTTATGTATCTGTAACAGTAGTAAAACAATATACAGATGAGTGTTAATGTTATAATCCCAATGAAAAGCAAGAGCTTCTCTGAGGCCACCTTAAACCCTGCTGAAACTTAAATGCCAGGTTGTTATTGTGGCATGTTTACTCTCACTTCTAGGCTGCATTTTACTGTTTGGCTTCCTAAATCTCAGCAGGGAAAGGACAGCTTAGCTCCCTTGAAGACTGTGCTGCTCTGAAATGATGACTGTTGCTGTGGGGGAAGGGGCTGCACTCTATGCGACATGATTGGTAGGACCCTCTATAAATCATTTACCAGCATGCCTTCACTGCAAGCTTACAATTTGTGGAGCTTTAAATCATATAAGGATTAAAAACTTGCAAAGGAAAAAAACAAAAGCCAAACAAAAAAATGGATGAAGAGATGAACATCTCTAAAACTCTTGCCTAGAAAACCAAAAGCCTATATTTAAGTCATAAGGACAAGCACTGAAAGCATTTTAATGGGTGAGTGCCTTACTGTGCCGCCACACAAATAGCTGCTTCGTGGCTTCAGAGGCGGACGGGGAGGGGGCTCGGCCAGCCCTGCAAGAGCGGTGCAGTTGCTACCCCTGTGTCTCCCTCTTGAAGTCCTTAATAAATCACCCTGCCATGCTCATAAAGTGGGGTTGAGCAGCAAAGCAAAGGGCTGAGCATGCAAACCCAATTGGAAAATCAAGGTATTTCGAAAGGGGAGAGCAATGCCTTCCATTTCTGTCACAGGGCAACACCCACGTGTAGTCGCGGATAACACCAGAGCAACTGCTGAGGAGCTAACGTGAGGCAGTACATTTTTCTTACTGCTGAAGGAGCTGTCTGGCATCATTCTTATGCCAAATGGAAGTGCTGATACAGATTTCAAGTGATAATTAATGTCAGTCAGCATTATTATAAATAGAAATTCTGTCTCAAAAAATATTTCTCTTTTTGATGATGGATTTGGTGATACAGCGATCCTCCTTCCGTTGTCAGGTGCTTCACTTAGTACCGCACAGCATGGTGATTAAAAAATAAGCACTCCACAATATCAGTAAAAATTGCATTAAGTGGATGAAGAAGTGAGGTATTTTTGAGTGGGATTCAGAGATGTTTCCACTGCAGGTCAGAAGGCGTTTGAAAGCGTTTTCTACCCAAGATGCATCATGAAATCTTAAAGATGTGACAGGTAGCAACAGGTCTGTCTCAAGGATGGGGCCGAGAGCCCCAAATACACTGATGAAGCCGAGGAGTTAATTTTTTCCCATTTTATTGCCCGAAAGAGACAGGCCATGAGGATTCAGTCTGTGATCGTCCATGTACCATAGTCCCTTCCCAGGGCAAATTTGCTGTGGAGCTGGAACAAGAGGCATCCTATAATTAGTGATAGCCAAAAAAAGGCCCTCAGAGAAACTGCAAATCATGTAGAAGATAATGCAACATTTGGTAAGGTAGGCTCATTCAAACAAATTGTATCTAAGTACAGGCCTATGTAAAGGGTAGGGATGTGGAGTGGAAAACACTTCTGGAAATGGGCAAGCAGGATAATCTTGCAATAACAGCAAAGGCTTTAAGGTCATAATGGAGAAGCAACTGAACACAGATTGTGAGGGCAAAGCCATACTAAAAAGAGGTAAAATGGTCCCTATATAGAAAGAAAGGAATGTGAGCAGATTCAGACGTGGGCTTTCTAGGCTGTATATAGTCTAGATGAGGCCAGTTCCTTGCAACTCTCAGCTCCAGAGCTCAGTTTTTTAATAAGGGTGTAGCAAAATTGGTGACTGCACAGAAAAAAAAGCCACAGCAAGTGCCACAAAAATTGTTCAAAAGCTGTAGAAAGTACTTTAAAGTGACAAAGCAAACAACCTGTTTAGCTTATCAGAAAAAAAAAAAGGACTGATAGATGACTTGATTACAATGTACTGTTACCTTCATGAAACAGTGGGAACCACAAACCTTTTTAGCATAGGAGATAAAAAGACCCGGTAACTGGAATCTTGAGACAGACAAATCTGACATGGTAGGAATGCATTTTTAAGAATGGTCAAAAGCTTTGATCAAGGTATCAATGGAAGAAATGAATCCTCTACCTCTTAGTGACTTCTGATCAGCACATACAGCTTCACCAAGCAGAAGTCGTGGTTTTGTCAAACATGCTATTGCCATCTCTCTTATTTTATGAAAATCATTCTCTAGCACTTTTAATCGCTGAGAGACCCTTTGTGGCAGTAAAGAGAAGGGAACAACAGAAAGGCCCAGAAATTTTTCCCCAGAATATTTTTAAATGCTCAGTAATTACAATATGTTTTAAATAATTGAAGAAAGTAATTTGCACAAAACCTCTGATCTGCATTCTTTGAAAGAAACCCCTGGCTCACAAGCTTCCTTCTTTTTGCTCCTTGCAGAACCATTCCTGGTAGGAACACACCAGCATTTAGCAGGTTTTTCCCAGTGCTGCAGCTCTTGAAGGCAAAAACTGAGAGTTCGGAAATGCCCTAGGAAGGCTGTCAGAGCCAGCGGGCACTGGGCAGTGACAGCAGACTTGCAAGCCAAGAGCAGCCTCACTACCAGCATGTGTGATAGCTACTCTAATCACCACCCATGCAGACCTTAGCCCAGCTAAGACTCAAGGGAACATTTCCTTCTGCGTTTATGCCAGCATTAATGCTCCAAATTTTGGTTTCCCTTGTCCAAGATATCCAAGATACAGAAACTGATCCTGCCCATGGGATACAGGATTCTCTTTTCAAGAAATAATATCTAGAGAATGATCAAAGGCATCAATAGTCAGTGGATTAAATGGGAGTTGTGAATGTTGGCTTATATTAGCTTCCAATTGAGTGCCTGCTACTGATTTTGAAGTGTCTAAACTAATGATACTAGAGACTGTAAATGTTGCCTAGCTGTGCTTGATCTCCATGTCCCAGCGGAATAAAGAAAGCAATAAAAACTAATACTGTCAGGAACTGCAACATGCCCCTAGTGACAATGCACAGGGAGCAAGCAAAGTGGAGTAGGAAGCTATTCCCCCAACTCACCATAACAATGCTCATGTGCAAGATCATGTTTTGCACCATTTTCAGAGTGATTATGGAATTTACTCCAAAGGTATAGCAGGAGCTACAGAGTGAAGGGTGAGAAATAAATTGTAATGTAAACAGCTAGGGAAGAGGCTGAGAAAAGTGCTGGAGCAGCAGACTAACACTCAGGGACACCTTGACTCGGGTTCTGCGATAGGGAATGAACATTAAGAACTGAGGCATTTGAACTTCCTACTCAGATTCCTGCAGCCAGCCTGAGTTTGCTGATTTGATTAAGGATTGACTGTGCCCATGTGAATTTAGATTGATTTCTCATTGCTGCATGAATCCCTCTCTCCCTCCCTCCCTGCAAGAGAAGGCATGGCAGCTGAAGTCACCTTTACAAGTCACGCTGACATGGGAGAAAGAGGCTACTGGGGAGAAAGATGCTTGTGAGATAATGAGCAAATACTTTTTAATTAGGTGGTGAACTGAGTATTTCTCCTGTTTTCTGGTCCAGATCCTGTCTGGCAGGAGAGAAAGATGGATGTTGGACTGGGATGAGGTAGGAGAGCATGGGTGTGAATGGGATTTCCACCAAATGGCTTTGGTCCTGCTATGAACCCTGATCTCCCATGGCTGGGTGTCCTTCTTGCTCTGGTATGCACAATTTTCGATTTCCTCTGTCTGCTGCAACAAGCATTCATGTAAAATTCCCACAGGCACAACTTTAGAGGCCTCCTAGTTTCCAAAGGAGAAGTAAGCCAGGTGAACCCTGAATTCACACTGTAGTTGACAGGGACTGTTTTCTGACTGGTTTTTTTTTTACTGCTAGCCCTGTTCAACCCTCTAATATCATTGATGCTTTGGTAAAGTGCCTCAAATCTACAAGGCACATAATTTGCTCAACTACCAGCATTCCCCATCAATAATGAAACTAAAAACATAGCTTAATAGACAACAAGGCTAGAGCAGCTGGCAGTGCCGCACAAATCTGGCACTCTTGCTGCTGAGTTTATTAGACGTTTTATAGTCCTGGGAACTAAAGATAATGGATCCTGTTCCCATATGCTGCATCAACAAGAGCTGGGACTCCGTTGTGCCATTGATCTATGAGGCAGCAGTGAATACGACCCAGACACAAATGCTAAAATGAATCAATCCTAAGCTGTTAAAGAGACACCACGAAGCACTTTCCAGTTTTCAGTTCTTGCTTTCTAATCTCCATTCCATGAAATACTCTCCCAAGGGTTTTTAAACACAACCGTTTGCTGCAGACTTTGGGATCAGGTTGAGAGGAATTGCCCCAGTGGATCAGAGAACAGAGATGAAATTTAGAGCCCATTACCCTTAGTAGGTACTTGTGAGCTCCACCCACTCCCTATGAAGCAAAAGCCTTTTGGGATTGCTTTAATTTTTAAAAAGTACTGCGTGATTATGTTCATACAGGTTTACTGTAGGGTTCATAAAGTTATTCTCCTCGTATAAGTGGAAAACAAACTTTGATTTGTTTCCAAGAACAGAAAGCTGTAAGTATCTGCAGCCAAGAGAATAAAAAAAAAAAAAATTAAATAGGCATTAGTCTGAACCTGACTGATAGTGAGTACTACTTATGTGCTAACATTGGCTACTTCAGAAACTATGATATCTTCCAATGATGGCATATGAAGCTGCCAGGGTTGCTGCAATCTCAAATCCATTTCAATTGAATTTACATCAATGTGCTCTATTTTAGCCATTTAAAATACATCATATTCAATATCCACAAATTGCTTTAAAGCAAGCATAGAAGGAAAAGAAAAAACTCTAAAATAGGAGACTCTAGACTGACACTTACAAACATAAAACAGAGACAAGAGAAAAATGCCGTGATATAAAATCAGTTTTCAAAGCAAGGAGAGACTGTCTAGCTAGGTACACAAAATGAAAGTTTCACCAAGACGTTATCACATAAAATAGTTTGGAGAGTTCCTACTCAAATGTAGGGTTATGAAAAGGAAAGACAATCAGCTCACTCCTCCTGATTACAGATGCCAAGACGGTCTGATGATGGCCCCAGGCACTTTTGTGGCTCCATATGCCCAAAATCTCTGCAAAATCACATCAAGTGGCATTTGGTATTTAACCTTGCTGTGCCCTTTATGGCAAGAAATAATGCTACTTGGGTACAATGGCTCTGCAAAATTGTGAGGGTTTTTCAGTAATTAATATCAAGTAAATAACTCAAGAAGATGTATGGAGAAATAAAAAAGAGACTAAAGAGACTTAAACCCACAACATGCATTCATTAGTATGGTAAATTATTTTCTCCTGTATGTATCTGAATGGATGGGCAAATAATCAGTCTTTTAGATTTGTGAAGCATCTCACACCTGGGAGAAGACCTGGTTGCTTTGCACATTGAATCACTCTGGTCATTTGGACAGTGAAACACAACAGCTGTTTAACAACACACCCAAGTTTACAGCCTGAGGCAGAAGCAATGTAATTATTCTGAGAGAAGTTAGACTGCTAGTGCTAGTATGTGGATTTAAGAGATGATTTACTCAAAGGCTCTAAGAAATCCAGACTTAGCTTGCAGGAGTGTAGGAGTCTACCCACCTGTGTAGACTCACTGAGTGCAGTGAGTTTTGCATGATTCATTACTCATGTGACAGACAATTTATTGGTGCTGATCAAGAAAAATGCATTTCAATTTTCAATACTAAAGAAAGCTTCTTACTAAAGCTGCCCATTAGGATGCTCCTTAGTAGGTGTGTTAACTATTTGAACTGTTGACTCAAAAGAATACAATAAAAACTAATATAGGTGCAAGAGGAATAATACAAATACTGGTTTTGGTAAAATTCTGTTACCCCCAAAAGAAATCATCTGAAGACTCCAGTATAGATGATGATTTGATGAAAGTGTTCAAGAGAAGTTAGCAGAATTCAAATTGAAGTCTCCAACAGCATTGAGATTGTGATTGACATATGCAATACCTTATGTAAAGAGCTCAGAGGGTTCCTGCCAAAGTTAAAACAGCTTAAAATAAATTTTATTTGTTACTAAAAATAAGCCATGTTATGCTCATTTGAAATTCATTTATTTTCACATTTTTCTACAAGAACTTCCTTTTTAAAAAATAATTTTAAACAAAGCAATTATCTGAACATCTGAAGCCCAAAACACTGCTCACACAACTGTACTTCACATCCCAAAATGTAAATGTCATAAACATATGCCCTAACTATAGGCTAGCCACTTAACAGCAGAAAAACTTCATGTGCTGGAGAGAGAGGTGAGCATCACGCCATACAGCCTGGTGTCCAAAGTGAAGGGCATAGATGAGTAGAGTTTTATCCCTAACTCTGCTACTCACGTGGCCATTGACCAGCTGGCCTGATGATTCCAGACTCATTACTGCCACAAGCTGGGGTTGGAGGGATTTGGGTTTGCATGTGAATGATGCCCCATTGCAGAGGATTGCAACGTGAAGAGCCATGAATTGGTTGCAGCCTGGAAGGGGAAAAGTGGAGAAAAATCATGACATGCTGGGAACTCCTGTAACACTCGTGTTCAAACACTGCTAAAGTAAAAGTCTTCGTGAAGCCCAGGCAAGAGATCTGTTTTGGATCCTGAATAATCTTTCAAAGGTTTGAAAGATTTGCATGGAATTGTTTTCCTTCTGAGCTTTCCCTTGCCCCTGTCCTCATCCCACAAGGAGAGGGCAAGTTGGTGGGCCATCCATCCATTCAATTGGACCCCATTGCACAGCCCTCCTGCCTTCATCCTGGTTCAGTCTTCCTTCGTTGAGTGAATGATTTAATCTTAAGAGCTCACTAGCTCAGTGGCTCCTAACTAGCAAAGCAAGCTCCCAATCCTTCTCTGCTGGTACCTGCTGCCTCGAAGGCAAAACAATAAAGCACAGCCTCACCAGCTCGGTGTCCCCCTTTACTCAGGCAGGTTTAACATCCCATCTCTGCTCAGCAGGTCTTCTCGGCTGCTGAAACCTCTTACCAGCCCTGTTGCTTGGCTGAGCAAGCAGCTTGGTGCAAGGAAACAAGCTGGACAGCTGACCTTTCACCTGCTCCTGCCAGAAATGTGTGCTGCACCTCAAGAGCCTTGAGACAGCGTTCAGCCCCTTGCCTGTGCACAGAGACCTGCCAACCCTTGCACAGCCCCAGAAGGACAAAATGTGAAATAAGATTCTGTTAACACGGCACAGAGGGGAGAGCTGGTGGAGCCTGGGCAGCTATGGGAGGACAGAGTCTGGCCATGGAGGCAATGGAGCTACTAGCACCAGGCTGCACCTCAACAGCACAGGTTAGTGCACACCAGTCCTCCTGAACTGCGCAAGCCATGAATGAAACCCCCAAAATAATTAAACATCATCTACTTTAACAGCCACTAGCAGGAAAATAAATAAGACATCCCAACAGAGGAAGATAGAGTAATTTCACATTTACACTTTCAAGGGAAAAAGGGGTTTGAAACAAACAAAACATCTCTTTTTCCCTGCAGAGAAAGAAACTGCCTGTCAAAGCGGGACCATAGCGACACTGAGGACTCTGCAAAATTCTTCTGTTTGCTTCTGCATTTGATTAGCTGCCTGTATTATGTGTTTTAATTTCCTGCCATTGAAGCACATTGCTGTCATGGTGATAGATGCTGTAGAAATCAGTAAAATAAATAAATAAAAGTTCAGAACACTTTTGACCAAGTCTGCGCTAATTAGCGCATAAGACAAACAGACAAATGTTTTCTGGGATTTGTGTCAACCACATCCAGATTCCTCCCCTGCTCCTCAGATACCAGCAAAACCCTTTCTAGAAATGGAAATAAAGAAAGGCAGCAGATGGTGCTGGGAATACTCTAAGATGTCTCTATTCAGACCCAGATACTAGTGGCAAACCATAGAGTTAACAAGCACCATGGAGCAGCAAATATTTAATGTGATGGCAGTAGCAGAGCCAGGAAGGCAACATTGCAAAAATGATTGGTGAAGGGCTAACCAGAAGCCCTTCAGAACCTGTGTGGGTGGGATGCTCCACCTGTGGTTGCAAAAGCTGATCTAGCAAGAATAGGTGGAAGTGGGAGGGGAAGGAGAAGGGGGCTATCCCCTGGCAGAAACAAGTGAGACTGGAGATGAATCTTGTTAACATAGTTATATTTATATATAACACCATATAAACCATAGTTTATAACAGCAAAATAAATGGTGTGGTAGTGCTCATCTCTACTTCTGGACTTTTTTTAAAGAAACCAAAATAGTAATAATTGTAATTAGCACAGGGTTCAAAACCAAAAGCATCCTAAGAGTTTTACAGGCAAAACCAAAGACTGTCTGTACTTTTAAAGTGAGGAAAGGACTCGTCTGATTGACAGCAGGAAAGAAATACATAAAAATAACTCCTTTCAAAAACCAAAGCGGAGTTATTATTTCTTGCAGAGCTTCTACCACAAGCCATCATCATCCCCTCCTGACTGGCTTTCCTGTAGAGATTCAAAGGTAAAACACATATCCTCAAGCCATGTAATATCACTGCTTTTGCACTGTCTATGCAGTTCTGATCAAATTTTCTTTGATCAGAAAATTAATCTTGGCTGGAAATAGGAAACAAAAGGGATATTTACTGGACACAGTCAATATTAAATTAGCAGATGTTTAGTATTTTTTTCCAGGGTACCATAATTTCTCAGACAAATACAATCTCAATTTAGGCTATAGGTGTAAATTCTAATCTCAGTAATAACATCTCCCATCATATTGCACTGTCACCTGCATATACTTTGCAATGCAAATTGCACCAAACACATCCTTCCTCTCAGTTCCCATCACTAAATGGAGGTCTATAGCCTAAAATCTCATGGCATGCATTTTTGGCTTTGCACAATCTAACCTGTAGATTTTGTCATCAATGTCATAACTGTCCACCATAGTAACTGAATCTCTGCTGTTAAAAAACCCTTGCTAGGAATTATACCTTTACAGAACAAGGAGGTTTTATCAGTGCTGCTTTTGTTACAATATGGAAGGAGTTACTGAACAGTCAGTGTTGGCTGCATTTTTTGTTCAGATGGCTGTAGTCTGTACCTAAGGAGTTGTGCAGCAGAGACAAGGCTAACAAGTGGACTGCTGACATAGCTATGCAGTAAGGGCTGTAAGTAAGGAAGCACTGAGTAAAATCTTGGGATTCAAGGAATCCTGTAATACCCAGTCATTCAAGGATGGACCAACCATCTTGTTTCAGGACCTGCTGGTCAACGTGGTAACTGTAGTATTGGTATCCCAGATCTCACATGTGTTCTGCTAAATTCACCTCTCCTTGACAGAGGGGTTTGATCTCAGCCAAACCAGAAAAATTATCCCCCAAAACTTATTCAGGTGTCACTAGATGATTTGACAAAAGCAGTCACCATTTATACAATGACCAGCATCTTCCATAGCTATGTCTCACTGCTGGCCTTATGCTGCTTTGGCTGCAGGAGGAATGAAGCTTCAGCCACAAAAATCCTGTCTGCTGTGTCAGAAATCTATAACACCCAGACCTGGCTGTCACCAGCCACTGGTCACTGCCATCACCAGCCCACACTTTGACCAGTGGAAGTTCTTGATTTGCTACATCATCTCATCGTGGTTTGGACATGTCTCCTCGCCACAGATAGTGCAGTGGCACAGTAGATCAGAGGCGGCTGTCAGGGTGGCAAGGAATGGCTAAGGAAAGAAAAATTGACAACTGGAGCCTATGGAAAGCTGTAGGGAACAGGGGGAAGGTGGAGGACACAGCATGCAGGCTGGCACAGCCTTCCATCATGTCATACAGAGACAGCCCCGCCTGCAGCAAGCTTGGGCTGAAAGCCAGCTGTGTTCAAAAGCACCTAGAGAACAAATTGGGCAGCTGTGGGGAAAAATGCATTTCACTGCAGATGCATCGCTATGAAAATAGCCTAACCTGCTGACTGGACAACCTGCACATATCTAACTAAAGCAGCAGGATGAGCACCAATCAATTTGTTGTAGCACAGTACAGAGACTGTCAGGGAAGACGTATGTGAGTGGGAGAACCTGAGTCCATCACTGCACCCAATGCAAAGTTCAGGAGGGAGAAGTTTAATGCTATCTAGAAGGTTACTGAAGAAGCAATTCTGGTTGGTTATCTGTGTACCTTTTCCAGCACACTAAAGAGTTTGTGGTGAGGGGCACAGGGTGCCTGCTGCTGGGTAACGGAGAACCCAGCAGTGCCATGGCCAAAATGGCAAAGGAGCACTTGGCTTGAAGTGGGTTCCCCTGTAAGGTCCATGCCTACCTGGTTGAGAGCGGAAGGCATGGGCTAGATGGAGCAGCCTGTAGGGCAGCCAGCAGCACATTCATAGCCAATTGTTTGCTCCTGGCATTGTTCAGAGCAAATTCTGATCATCTCCAAATGCTGCCTCAGGGCCATGTTCAGAGCATCAGTTCAGTACTGATCTAAGCCTCATGTTCTATGGCCCCAGTGATGGGGCTGGAGGCCCTGCAGGGTGGCAAGTGTCTTCATGATATGTGGACAGCCTTCTTTGTATCATATGCTAGTGGCATATGAGTGCACTTGCAGGCTCCAAAGAGATGTCGCAACTAGTTGGTAACACTGCTTTTGTTGCGATGCAAAGGAACAGGGCAGTCATGGTGCTACCCTGCAAGCGCCACTCTGCAAACCCAGCTTCTGAGTGTCCTGATGTGCATTTCTTCCCAGTTTTAGATGCAGATGGTTTTGGGGAGTTTTCTTCAAGGCCACATATATCATCAGTCTTGTAAATGATTGCAGTGGCATCAGCTCCTGTCCTTGACTGTGCTTCTTTGTCAAGCGCAGCAGCGATAGCAATCACTCCGGTGTTTTGCAAAGCTGCAGATCACTATTGCCAATCTTTGTATAAACAAGAACTAATTAATCTTCACCACATCTTTGCGAAGAAGGTAAGTATTATCATTCATTATCTTTCCTGTTTTACAAACATAAACTGAGATGGCAAAACAAAAAATTATTTGCCGATGGCCACGCACGATAAACACATCATGGGCAGTAAATACAGTATTGCTCAGTGGAAGAAGGCAGTCTGTGAGATTCCCAGGTTTTACTTTAGTGCAGATAATGAAGAATAGCCATCGTAATAAACAGCTGTTCTATGAAATGGAGGCTTTCTGCTCTGAGAATAAATCAAACAGCAGCCAGAATATTTTACTAATTTTATTGCGAAAGAAATACAAAGATGAAGGACCCAAATTTTGAAACAGAGCAGCAGCTGCACACATTTGGTTTTGGTTTTTAAAAAGAGCATATTTCCCATTTAGGCTTCAAAGTGGCTGCTCTGTCAAAAGGCCCACTGACATATTGAACCTCTTGACATTTTGATTTTTAATTTACTCTGAAATATTGCGGAGGGATCAGTTAAGTGCTGAACTTCATTTTTCTTTTAGTGTGCTGCAGTCAAATGGAGTGGAGCTGTATCTTTAAAATCTTGCCCCATTTTGCCTGTAGTAGGGACATGGAAAATTGGCTTTCTGTGAGTGCAAAGGCAAGAAAGGATGTAGAAAGCTTGCAGAAAAAGAACTGAAAATTGCCTGTTTCACTGTAGCTTTGTCTCAGTAAGATGCTTCTTGTCTGCAGAAATAGTAGTTGTTTCCTACCTTCTTATTCTGTACATCAGCAATTACACTGGCCATTTTAAGAAACTAGTTATAAATGTGGATTATTTTCTTGTCTGGTCAAATGTTGAATAATGATTTAGTATTCCTGTGCCACATTCTTGCAAAGCACTTCAAACTGATTTGAGTACATGAGCCTGATCTTTTCAAAAATCTTAACTGAGCAAGAAGTAGCTGAAATTATCCTGAGAAAAAGCACTCAGGTGGCTCATCATTTCTTAGCTGTATGAGGTGAGAAGGGGAAAGGCAAGACAGCAGTAAAAGCAAGGGAAGAATTTCCTGGGAACAAGCTCAAGATGCATCCAAAGGGAAATCCCTTAGGGCCTCCAAGGAGGTAAACAACTACCATTAAACTGTCCTGCAGCTCTTCGGCTCACTTACCTTCCTTTTTTACTTTCTTTCTTTCTTGTAAAGAACCTTCACACAGTGCTGTGCCCTGAATTTATTCATTCTGTATATGATTTGATGGGTGCCTTTTCCATATTTTTTTCTTTAAGTTCTGGGCACCATTGCTAGCATTCTATCTATCATTTTCTCCTAATAAACAATACAATTAAAGACTAGTTTGAGGAAGTTGCCTCTCTTCTTGGTAGGCAACCAGCACAAAGACAGATTCAGGCAATAGTAAAGCAGGAACAAAAGTGAGGTAAAAGGGAGACCTTCCTCCTCATGTTCCTTTATTGGTCATGTAGAGAATCACTCCAATGCCTAAAATAAGGAGACATGAGCATCGAAAAGCAGACTATTGTTTGTGATGGGCAGGTTTCCCCAGGCTGCCATGTTTCATTGTAGCCCCATCCAGGAAGGTTTGCTTGGTATGCTGCCTGGGCATACAAGGAGCTACTTTTCTTTACTTGTCCAAGGGGGCAGCTTAAGCACTGAGAAATTTGCACTCTGGTGAGCAAGCCAGAGGCAAAGCAAGACATGATGTGTGGTACTTGCAGTCACTTGATCTTTCATTTTTTGGATGTGGGTTACATGTTTCTGTGGCAGACAAGATGGTGCCACATTGGGGAATGCTGCTGCACAAGGGAAGAGGGACTGGAACATATCTGAGGATGTCAGTTGTTGGGATGAAGACTTGGAAAGATCATAAGGTTGAAGGCAAAGATGATAGAAAGGGTAGACCTTCAAATGGTCTGAGTATCTCTTCTGCAGCTTCTATAGAAATTTGTCAGAGACCAGCACCCTAGGAGGTGTGGCTGACCAAATGCCACACAGTTTTGCACACAAAGACCAGAAAGGACAAAAATGTGTGTACCAGCAGGATGGTGTTCCCTGTGGGGAACACAGTATGGTTTACAGAACAAAAAGAAAGAACTTTTGGATGAACTGGAGGTGTTTCATTGCTTCTGAAAGAAATCCTCATGTACATTAGTTAAAAAGTTTGCCCTATCCAAAGGAAAGTAAAAAGCGGGGACAGGCAGTTTGTAGCCAGACTGCCACTGGGGAGTGCATGATGAAGCCATTTGCCCAGTTCAAGTCCATCATTAACCCAGAGAAGTCATCAACTCTGGCAGTTAAGTTCAGGGAGACCTTCTTGCAAAGAGAAACCCACCAGCTACCAAGGCAAGGGGCTGCCCTGGGGTTCTGCAGTGGTAGGTTCTTCCTCTCTGTTTAATTACACAATGAGAGCAACAAAAAGGCACAACTGAAGAAGAGGAGCTTTTCCATTTGTTTAGTTATACAGGTGCCAGATTTGCAAGCAGAACACCTTATTGAAGTTTCAGACAGATTTGTATTGATTTGAAGTCAGAACATTGTCCAACTAAGTGAACCTGCAATAAACTAATTTTATGCCAAGTTAAGCCTGTACAAAAACATCTTGCAGTGGTTAAAATGAAGTGGCATTTATACCAAGTAAACTTAATTTGATAAAACTTCAGTGAGAAGATGAGACTACTCATATTGTGGCCCTGCAAGAGCATTTGAGAGAGTTATTAATATAATTCTGGTTGCACAAAAAAAAGCCTGGATTTGAATCTATACAGCAACATCAAATAGAAAGAGTTTTATGAGCATATTTTTTAAAAAAACCTCATTACAATTTAAAGACCTAGTTCTAATTCTTTGACCAAAATAAATTTCTATTATAGTGTAATTCACTATTCAAAAAGAGTAAGGTGGCAGATAGTGTCTAAAGCCAAGACAAAACTACAAGATGGCATGTAAAATAACTGTAATTAAACAATCAAATGTAGCAATTAAACATGAATGATTCTTTATTAAGCTGAATGAGGATGCCAAACAAGACTCCACAGGTGGCAAGTTTATTCCCCCATGCTCGTTGGTATTTTCATTAGCAGCTCTTGGCATAGTCAGACATGCAAATCTGCCCGTGTCTTTAAGAGCAAGCCCCTGTTTAGGGGAGGATATGCAAATATTGAGAAGGACAGGATTAAAATATAACAGCAGTGTTTGGGAGATAAATTGAAGAAATATGCTGAGAGTCAACAACGTTGATGTTCTACGCACACAATAATGAAACGCACCACTGTAGCATGGCAATTGAAAATGCTGGGAAGAATGTTGTTTTGCTGTGGTATCCAGAGGTCACCACTAAAACCCTGAGAGCAGCACAAGCCAGCAGCTCTGCTCTTTGACAGATGCAACATCTAGCTGGCAGAGATGGGCTTTGCTGGGCACCATAACTGCAACTGGGTGGCAGTGCTTTCTGAAGCGTGTGAACTCTCCCTGCAGGCATTGCTTTTTCAGAGTCAACTTCCCTGCCAGCAGCCACAGGCAGAAAGTTTTGTCATGCCTTGCAGCCCTGCCACCCTGGAGGCATGCCAGGGAGGTATTGGCACAGCTGCTGGGTTTTCCCAGGCTGGCATCCAAAATGGCCAGCATCCCCCTTACAGGAGCAGGGCCACCAACTCCTCCTGGAACCACCCTCTGCCTTGAACCTCTTCGGGACAGGGTTTTTCCTGGGTTGCAGTACTTTCCCTGTTGCTCTCCAAAGCCAAAGTCTGCCTGGCGGCAGGGACTGGGCTCTGCCTACAAAGCAGTATCTGCCTTTGGAAGATCTCATAAATACGACTCCTCGCTGAACACTGAGCCAGTCAAACCCCACATGAACCTGCACATGAGAGAAGCTGACAGCCAGACAAGCTGCCTTAGCAATAAAATGGTTAATAGCAGAGCTGTGGGAAAACCAGGTAAGATAATAATGCTAATTATGCTGCTCTCCTTCAGCAACAGAGGCAACAGCACACCACAATGGCACGCTGCCTTTGGTGTGGGGCACGTTTTCTTTTACAGATTAATCAGGAAGAGTTCATAGGAACACAACAAAGATGATAAAGGATTTGGAAAATAAGATCTGTGAGAGAAAGGCATGTTCTGGATGGAGAAGAGAGTGCTGAAGGGATACAGAACTGTCTACAAGCATGTTAAGGGGCATTATAAAGAAGATTGTGATCAATTCTCATTAGTCAGTGAGGACAGAATGGTAAGTAATGGATTTTAACTCCAGCAGGCAAAAAATAGATTAAATATGAGGGAAAACTTCCTAATATCAAACAGGTAATGGAATAATCTGCCAAAGGAGCATAGACAGTGGCCACCACCATGGAGATGTTAGGAGGGACTGGACACCAGACCCCCAAAGGCAGTGGGGAAACAATCCAAGCAATCCTCGAGTAGTCAGGCTGGAGATAGTGGCTAACCCACTGAGGATCTCCTCCTCTCCTTAAAGGTTCATGCATAGGACAAGACAACTCAGAAAGAGCAGGCTACATATGAGAGCTAGGAACTATTCAGGTAAGAGCATCTCAGTGATGGGGCAGAGTTTTTGCTGCATCAGGGTCAGTATTGGTGGGTATTGCCAAATCACTATGTCCTTGGTTCCCAACTGCATTTTCTCATGAGGGATGGAAAGCAACAACCTTGCACCTGGTCCTCCTCACGTCTGGCTGTGACATGAACTTGGGGAATGCTGCCAGACTTGGGCAGTTTGTGGTCTTTCTGTCCTTTCCTCAGATAACACAGGGAAACAGTACGGCTGGTATAAATCCCAAATTCCTCTCTGAGGGTGTTCATGGACATTTTGGACAAGGCTTGACCTGCACCAGCTCTGGGCAACAGGGAAACAGCCTTGGCGCTGCAAGCCAGCTAGATCAGAACACTGACTCCTCTGGAGCCAACACATAACACAGCATGTTTCATCTTGACCATATGCAACCTAGTAATGCAGTGGTGTTCAGTGAATACTCCCTGCTTATTGAAGTAAGTTACCACAAGACGCAGTTTGCATTTGGCAAAAAAACTCCATCTTTTACCTTTTATGTGCTACTACTACAGTATTAGGACAGGAGCTTCACAAAGGAAGGAGCTTGTCTACAGGACATGCAAGGAGCTCCTCTCTTCTTCAACCAGAGCTGGGGGTCAGGTCACTTGTGGTGCTTTTTCCTTTGCAGTGCCGCATGTGCATAAAGTCCTCTGCAAACAGTTGTAGCTTGATTAACATTAGCAGGTATGTCCACCAGTGAGGTTTTCCTGTCATATCCCAGAGAAAAGACGGAACAACTTTACTTTCACTGGTTCAGAGACAGATTTTGAATTCACTTTTTAAAGCCCTCGGGGATTAGCTGAAATCTATAGTTTAAAAAGCAATAATAAAAATTAAATAAATAAATATAATTTTAAAAAAAGCACATTGCACTATTTCTATAAGTGTGCACAGTACTCCCAGCTTTTGTTGGTGTGTGGTGCACGAGGCTTGGGTTTGAACTGAATCTTGCTGAAGTCGACATGTGTCTTCCTCTTTCATTTCTCTGCACTTTGGACGAAGGCGCAGTTTTCCAGGACTGCCCATGTAGCCTGGCTGGCAGGGAGAGCAGCAGGGATAGGGGTCTGCATGCATAGAGGCAGTCCCGGAGATGAGGCCATCCAGCCTGTTAAAAACAGGTTAATGCGCTTGAGAGATGGAGAGAAAGGAGCTTGGCTTCTGGTTCAGCACTACCACCTGCCAGCCTACATGAGACAGAGAGCGAGTGCCAGGTGAGGAACTATGTTCAGGTTTATTGCTACCCCCAAGCAATCAAGCATCGTGAATCAAACCTATATCCATGGAATGGCTTAAACCCCAGGAAATACCATAATAATAAAATGTGCTTTGTTTCCTTGGCCTTTTTATTTCTGAACCTCCATGGGTAACTGATGTCACAATTTGAAGAATTTACATTTCTTTTCAAAGAAAGTAATGTTTATTTACTTAGGAAAGATGTGAAATTCACTGGCCTCCAGGAGAAGGAGTTTTTATGAAAACTGGAGATATGAGCCTATGGAAAAACTGCAAGAGTCGATCAAACTGCAGCTACACAAAAGAACTGTTTGTTCTGCTTCCAATATGACAATATTTACCTGTCATGGTAAGAGATCCGAAAGTCAGGCTTTCCTTTGCATTTCTGCCCAAATCTGTATTTACAAAGTTTGATTTTGTGATATCCTCTCCAGCATCTAAATCAGTGACCTCTCTCACACAAGCGATGATATTTCCACAGAAGACAGATTAATTTTATTTTTTTTCCATTGATCTGGGACTTGAAACAGCTTTGGGGAGGGAGGCAGATAGGAAGCAAGAGGGGATTTAAGCTTTTTGCTTCACCTTTAAAAAAAACCCCATGCAGCATTGCTGTCCCTGGAGTGGGCCCACATTATTACTACAGCCACAGCCACATCATCAGAGCTACAGCCCTCGGAGTTGTAGATCATCAGTCTGCTGTCACGGCCGTGATGTATGATGGAAAAAGCCATCCATCTGCAAACACCGAGCACAAAGAGCTGTGGCTGCAAGGATGCAGCGTGGCATGTGCGACACATACAGCAGCAAGCATTTTCCAAATAAAAAAGACATAAACATGGTAAATTGAAGGAAGGAAAGGGGAAGGCATGCAAAGCCTCTCACTCCTGGGTCTCCAAAATTGCAAAATGCAAGTATGTTCTCAAATCCAGAAACGACACCTATGAATCCAGCTACTGCTTCTTCCACATGCACACCTCTTTCTCTTAAAGCTTACATTTGTTTTTTTCTCTTCCAGTGTAAAACCTCAATTGTATTTACACCTACTTTAGGATCTTTACAGATAAAAGACATTTAAGGCTGTGAAATCTTGGGAGAAGGGAAAATGACATGGTGGATCAATCAGCTGATGCTTCTTCCCTGCACGGCAGGAGACTCCAGCAAACCTCTTGTATTTTGTGAAGGCTCAGCTCTGACCGAATTTTTCTTTTGGCATATAAGAGAAGAAAGATATTTAAATTTTGAAAAAAGGAAGTGAGAGAGACCGAGAAAGCCTAAGTGCTTATGCATGGCTGCAGGTTTCTCAACTAAAAGCTACTGTTGATTGTCCAGGAGAGAAGCCATTTCTTGTGTTACTCTGCTGCACAATACTCTGAATGTGCGTACAGAGAAGGTTTGCAGCTAAATAAAATTAAATAAAAAAAAATTTAAAAAAATATTATGCATCGGTCACAGAGCCAGTTGTGTGAATGCATTCTGGGATGCTGATCACCCAAAATGGTTCTCCTGAGTTTTTAACACCTGTCACTGGTAACAGGCAAAGCTAATGCCTTACAAAAGCAGACATTCAGGGAAGAGTTTTGTTTTTTCCCTCTCCAAGCAAGAAGTGCCTCATTAAAAGTTGGAAGCCGTAAAGAAGTGGGTGTCACTGCAAATGCATACAGGAGCAAGTACTTCAGTAGCTCTACCTTGTGCAGTGGCAGGGGGGACAGTCTTTCAATTTCAAACAGCTACAATACAGTTTTCAAAACATTTACCTCCATATAACATAATGCACTTGAAATAACATATTCTTGCTCATTAATAGCAAATTATGGCAAATACATCCAGCTGCTCTTGAGAATGCAGGTCTAAAGACCTTTGACAAACACATCCTCTGTTTGTGGGAATGTGGTAGGGCACCATAATACTGAAAAAGCATTTCTTCCCTCACATTTCATGTCCTTTTCAGTATCTTATTTTTGTTTAGGAAAAATTACTAATTCCTAATACTAACTTGCCACTAACAATACAATTTTTTAATCTTTTCATGCCAATCTACCAAAAAAAAACCAGTTTAGTTTTGCTTAGTTTAGTACTAGTATTCTTTCATTTTTTAATATATGCTTTTCACTCAATAAATATTTGAGCCAATCACAGGTCTTTGTTGCTAATAGTTTATTTAAGGAAACTGGATCTTTTTGTTGGCCAAATCATCACTTGTGATGGTTATGAATTTCTGCAAAATATGTCTTGTAAAGCAAAAATGTCTCTAAATCAACGTGCCCATCCGTTGAACTTTCCTAAGCAGAGGATGAACTTTGCTGAAGATGACAGTAATTTAGCTGTTCCTTAAAATGGTAATGAATTTTTAGAACTTGGCTGCACAGAGGTGAGTTGACTCTGTCTTTGTGAAGAAAAACAGTGGAAAAAAAGGGAATTGCAGGACAATCAAGGAGGCATCCCAGGAGGGCAGCCCGGACAGATGATCCTGGAGATTCTGTCTACAAAGTACCAAAGCACTTTTGGCAGCACAGCAAAACCTTTCTAGCCCTACACCAACTAACCCATTTCCTTTGGGAATGCCTAGCATAGAAAAAGGGTAAGAGGGTATGAAAAAACTGGCAGCTGAAGTGATACCAGATCTGAAAATCGTTCTTCAGAGGTCTACTAATGAATACATTGGTATTGTCTAAAATAAAAAAAACACCCACGGCAAAGCAGACAGCACACTTGGCAGGGGAGGGATCCCAGGACAGCTGAGAGCGTGCAACTGTGTGTGGCCACAGCTCAAGAGGGCTTTTCAGTTTTTCCGCTTGAAACTCTGCCCCATCTTGGTTTTGTTTTGTTTGTTTTTTTTTCTTAAACTACTTTATTCAGTGCCAACTCCTGAAAAGAAATGTGTGGGAGAAAAGCTCTCAAGGAAAGATTTATTTTTAGCTTAAATAGCTAGATCAGCAGTTTACAAAGCCAACAAAGGCTCAGGTTGCACTATCCAGGACACTCAAACCACCATGGGCAGAGTTCCCTTATTTAATTCAGGAACTAAGTTTTGGCTTGCACACTTCCCCTGTTTATCTGTATTCAAGTATGGGATTTCTCCAGTGGTGTCTGAAGGGATGGATCCCCTTTCTGACAGGCAATGGGAAGGAGAAGATAGAACTGCTAAAGTCATTTTTGCCAGGCAAATTGCAACGGACAGCTGACATGCTGCCACCCTGACCCCTATGGCAAAACCTCCAAAGTGCCCTCATTCCTTCCTCCTCGACCCCATGTGAGGTGCTCCTACTCCCCTAGGATTGCTGAACTCCGACATCAGTTAGCAGGTGTTGCCCTCATTTGCAGATCCTTGGGAAGGATTGATAATTAGAAAGAGATTTCCAGAATAGATTGCCACTCTTGACAGCAGCATGGGAAGAGCAGGTAACTGGCTCGTATGCAAAAAACCAACCCAGACCAATTTATTATGCAAGGATTAGAAAGGAAAGACAAAGCAGAAAGAAATATTTTAAAAGGATAATTGTTTGAATAAACTGTTAACCTAATATAGATGCATAGATAATTAAATATCAGAGGTAAATCTTGCTATTTATCAAGGAGTTGAACTTCTCATTTGCATCTTCAGTAACAAGATTTGTGTTCCTTAAATGGCGTCCACCTCTACACTTGAGTTTTGTGATTTTAAGGCTTGAGCAACTGCAATTAAAGAGCCTTCTTGGAGCAAGTGTAGCACTGTGCAGTGTAATGTGACATTCAGAATATATCAGCGTCACTTTACACAGGAATTCTGATTATTTTCACTTGTGTGCTTCAGCCTGTCATTTATCCCCAGTGAAACTCATCCTCCTCAAACCCTGGTGTCTCACCTAGTTCATGCAGTTTTCCTCATTTCTATAAACCTCTGTCATTTTAATCATGTGGTTTATGCGTTTAATTCTTAAGGTAAAGACCTACTTTTATTTGCACACTAATGATTTTACTAGCCTATTGCATAATGCAAACAGTCCTAAAATAGGGCAGCTAATCAACACGAACATGAGACATGAAGATCGAGGCAGCAGCATCCATTCACACAGCAATGTATGTCTGCAACAGAAGAAATTTTTATTTTTCTGTTAAATAGGATGCCAGCAGGAACTGAGACTGCTCTTTGATTCAGCGATAATGAGTGAACGTTGTACCAATGAAATTTACATTTTGCCAGTGATATGAAAAGAACAGAATTATTCTTAGTTCAGATTTAGGGCCCCCAAATACACACTGATTTTCTGAAGTCTGAGTGCTCTGAAGCCCCTAATTTTGTGAATGAAAATTTTGGCATTTAGTAAAAGATGGCACCCAACATGAAACGTAAAAGTAGGGCAGGTGACTACCCATCAACATTCCTCCTGGAGGATCTTCTTCTCTGAAGCACATTAACCCACCTACTTCTTCCCTTTCCCCCACTGCAATTGAAATTTTTGTCAGTTTCCTCCATATCTGCTTCATCTGGAAACTTTCTGAAAATATATTAGAAAACCTATAAGGCTCTGTGTTGAGGCAGAAGCACATTTCTCTGTGCTGACACCTACCATGTCAAACTATTATCTAGGCTTCCTGCTGGCTGCTGTTGCTGGAGAAAGCTGAACTTTGACTTCAGGGCAGGCAGTGAAAGGTAATTTGGTCTGCACCTCATACCTCGGGCAGGAAGAAGGTTGCAGGTCTCATCTAAAGCAGACCTCTGAGGCCACATACAATGGCTGTGGTAGTTCAGGGGACTGCTAGGCACCAACCCATTCCACAAGGCTGTAAGTCGCCTGGAGGTGATGCTCTCCTTCCCTACTGTGAAGGAGCAAAAAGGGCAACTGCCATGTTGCCACCCAGCATATTGCGCTGCTCAGATGGACACGGTGCACTTTCCACTGTTAGAGCTATTAAAAAAATGGGTATATAGAAGTGTGTGTATATACATATGAGTCCTGACACACCAGGTTAAAACTGAAACAGGTTTACAAGGGGGACCTAACAAGATGTAGTCTTTGGTGGTCGGTTTGGTAGCATGGACAGTACTGGTACTTCTGATTTTTTCTGATAGTACTTCTGGTCTAAAGTAGAGACAGCTTACCAGTGCCTAAGGGCCATTCACTGGGCATTTCAATGATTGTGTGCTCTATGCTGGCAAGCAACACTATAATTTTATTTCTGTTTATTCTGTTAATTTGAGTAGTACAAACCCCAAGTTCCACATTTTCTGAAAATGGAATAGTTAGTATCCTGAAGATGGAACCCCAAATATCCTACAACCACTATTGGTTGGTATCCTGTAATCAAGGTAAAATACTCCTTCCTGGCAGCTGAGGTCCTACATAATTCCAGGGTGCTTTCAGACAGACTGCTGCTAGGAGAGCCTCATATTGAAAGTAAGTCTTTTGGTCATGGGTGGCCTTTAACAAACTAAAAGAGATTTGCCCAGTATCTTGTTAACTACATTGCTGTTATCCAAACTATTACAGGCCAGCCAGTCCACCTGAAGGTGTCCTTTCCCTATTCAGAAGATGTGGAGTAGTTAGCTGCTATTTGTTGTATTGTAGTGATTAAGAGGGAAGAACCTGGGCTAACAGCACTACTGGCTTCCCAGCATTGAATTAAGAGAAATTACTATCCACTTTTTTCCTCAATGAAGGAGGCACTTAAGCAGTTTTTGGTAATTTTTTCCTTCTGTTTTTGGTGAGAAAAAGCAGTGTCCTCAACCTCCCATTAGAAACTATTATATAACAGATAGTACATTTATGGGCAGTAAAAGCAAGCACATCAGTTAACATTTGCAGGCCAAGTATGCAATTGCAGAAACAACAAATTATTTTTTAAATTAATGGCCAAAAATAAAGTCCCTTTCTATTCCCAACACCGAAAATGCAAAGCTATGCCTGTCTTACATAGTTTTCTTATGGTGTCCCCAGTTCCTTTACCATCAAGAAGCTCAGCCTCCTACTGGTGGGGTTGAGGAAATACTCTGCTCAGGTCCTCAGGAGCATGCCCTCCTAGTAGTAATATATAGCTACTTCGTTCAAAGAGTGTCTCCAAATCCTGTGTAGGGCACCAGCCTAATTCTTTCGCTCTCCTTCCATCCCACAAGTGCTTATATCTGCTATACCCCCTCCACAACCCCCCAGCTCCCTTTTGTTAATTTATTATGCAGGGACAGCAGCACATGGCAGATTAAAATGATGGAAGCAAGGCTCATTAGGATTCTATGTCCTTTGAGTGGTACGTAAAAAAATGCTGTGTGAAATGTCATGAAAGTAGATTTGGAAGTTTTGACAGATGTGAGAAAAGGAGAAATGTTTGCCATTTGTCTTAATGACACTTTAGTAAGTTTGGAGAGCCAAGGAAAAAAAAAACCAACACTAAGTGACAATTCTGGAGGGATGTGAACTGTTTCCAAAACTGATGCTGGGGCTGAGAGCAGGCCCACAGCACATCAGCAGGTCTGGTCCTTGGCACAGGCTGCCAAAAGGGAACAGCAAGTGGGGTAAAAGCTAGTGAAAATCATAGTTCTTCATGACTTAAGCTTGACCTTTGAGTAAGAACTGGCTACTGTAATCCTCCCCACAATACTGCAGCCCTGAGGACTCTTCGCATGCAGCCAGCAGTGCAAACAGAAACATGCAAATATTACAGGAGCGTGAGAGAACGTGTTTATGTGTAATTACTAACCCAGCCAAGGCAATTATTTTCAGTGTTATATCTAAACAAAAGGTTCCTCGGCTAGAATCCAGTTCTACAGAAGTCAGACTCTAAGTTGCCATTAATTTGAAATTGTCCAAAGGGGTTTTTTGTCCATTGACATTACAGGAAAAGAAAGGACTAGTCATGGACATATACATTTCTTTTGACTCCTGAGCTTGGAAGCTGACTCTACCAGATCCATAAATATATGGCTTCAGTGGCTGCACCTTTTGTCCCCTTTAGGCTTTAAATACTCATTTCTCTCCACTGTGGGGAAGGACATTACTGGCAACAATAGTTCTGCACACCTTTGACCGAACCAATTGCATTTTCCCAAAACGGGCTTTTACCTCCAGCAAACACTTCTCAACTTCCCTCCAATAAATGTTTTTGCTCCTTACAACTTCAAGGCAAAACTGCCTGCTAAGCAGGAAATGTTCAGTGTGATGCAAGTCCCCATGGGCTAGGAAGCAACAATGCAAAGAGCCACCACGCGTGCAACTGCTTCTGCAAAACACATCTTTCCTTACAGGTTTGTGAGAAAATATCAGCATCTACTTCAACGGCAAGAAGTCCAAGTGGAAAAGGATATAGTTCGACATACGACAAGCTCACCTAGTCTTGTCCCTTTCCAAGGAAAAGAGTGGCACCCAGGAAGAGCAGTAAAGGAGTGGGTCCAGGTAATGCATGACTTGTTTTTTCCAGATGCAGAAAGTTTTATGCAATCTCAATTTCATGATTCGATATTTATGAAGTCAACATTTCTTGTGATAAACAATGGAATAGCACACTAGCACATTTATTTGAGTCAGAAACGAGAAATGCTCAATACCTTATCTTGAGGAACTAGTTATTTGCAGCAGAGAATCAATTTGTTGAACTTAGTCCTTTTTCCTGCTTGTGAATTGTCTTGAAACAGATCACAATTTCCATTAATATGTCCACAGTTTAAAATTATCTAACAAGCAATGCAAACATATTCCAGACTGAATTGCTGGTAAGCTATTCACTATGATTGCTGCTTTGACTATTTGATATTAAAAATTTAACTGTTTTCTCATTGGGCCCATAGCTCACCTGATTTGTCCATCCCCCGTCTTTGTAAGCACAGTTTTTTCAGGTACAGATATTTAGAAGAGTTAATTGCTAGGACTTTCTCCTCTGTCCTTCATTTGCCTCTATCTGCTCGCCTTTCTAGACTATGATCTCCAGGGCCAGAATTTCACAGCCTCTCACAACAAAATACCATTCTCAGTCAGGGCCATCGGGCCAGCCTGGGATATTGTCTAGTGATAGAGGGGAAAAAAATCCCACAAAACAACTACCTCCTTTGTGCTTTTGTTTTGCTACAAAGCCAACACCACATACAGCTGATGTGAAGTTTACATAATTATTGTTACATCTTTTGAGATCAGTGTATGAATGATCCACATTTTAAGGTGTTTTCTGAATAGACTGAGAGCTGGAGCTCAGTAAGGCAAAAAATGTGTATTGTCATGCTGCCACGTGTACTGCTTGATTAGAAATGGCCAGCCAGCCGGCAGTGTGGCTCTCACCATGACAGAAACAAAGTCCCAGTATTTTGCTGCTCAGCTGTCTCTTCAGTGGCTGCAGTGTTGGAGATGGATCTATCCAAGCTAGGTAGCTGCGATGCAGACAGCAGCTTGGCCATGCTCTGCAGCAAGAACCTCAAGAAAGATTCCAAAGCACACTGGAGTATTAGGGAAAAAACTGGGGATATAGCTGAATACCAGCCTCTAGTTACCACTGTAATCAGTGCAACTGCACTAGCACAAAATAGTCAGTTAAGATGCCAGATCTGGTAGCACAGCACTGACTGTAATATCAAGATCTCTTGCTACAGGAAGCTGGGAAACATGGAGATAGGAATAGGTGTGGGTGCTTCCCCAGCTTCCCCCAGCTATCCTGCTGCCCTTCTCCCCGTGCCACCCAAGTGAGCTCATCCATGCCACGGCCCGCACATCTGCCCAAACTCTCTTACACCGCAGCTACTGAGCATTACCGTAACTGCTGACAGGAAAGAGCTTAAATAATGCTCTCCAACAATATCATTTTGATCATCTGTGGACTCAGGAAAAAATTCTATGCTGGCTTACACAGGTTGCGGTTTTATTTGCAGCTCTGTAAGCGTTGGATTATTATATTGAAAGGAAGGTGACTGCACATAAAGCCAGCTCTGCAAAGCACTGGGAACAGGGTAGGCTCTCATTTCAGGAGAGATATGGCTAAAATGTAGCTGCCAGAAAAAGAATCTGGGAAGCCATCACACACGCAAAAACTTCTCTTCCAGTGTGTGTTACTAATTTCCTCACAGATCCTTCACTGGTGTTTTCAACTGAGGTAAATAAAAGAGAGCCAAATATCTAATGGTTGGGGGTTTTTTTGCACCCTCAACACTTAGATATATTTTATTAATTTATCATATGCAGATTAGCTATTATTATGCAAGTACTTGCATGGCAGATAAATAAATCCAGGTCTCTGTGAGAAGCAAGACTTTTCCATTTTAAGGAGTCAGCTATCTGCTAATTCATTTTACAGTGTGCAATCTTTTACTGGTTGCTTTTGCCTTTCACAGCTTTTCCCTGTTTTACAGAGAAGGAGGGGGAAGTTATGGGGAAGTGTGTTCATTCACAGCTCACAATTATACCTGGACCTGCAGCAGCCCTTTGCAGCAGAAAAGCAGAAGGTTTTCTTAGTATTGCTGCAAGAAAAGTCTACATTCTTGAAAACAGTGTGAATAGGAAGGCTATTCTCCCACATAATGTGAATGATACTGAATTCTGTCCTTCTGCAGGTGCAATGAGGTGAAAAATAGAAAAGCTGTACTGCCTGACCCCATGGGTCTGTTCTACATCTGGAGAACCAAACACAAATAAGACATGCCTAGAAACAGAAGCACATGTCATTTGGTGAAAGTAAAAAAAAAGACACTTTTTTCACATTAATTGTTTACATTTTTTAAAAAATTATTCAGTGAGATCATGGAAAACAAAGCATGACCATGCTAAAAGCCAGCATCATCCTGCCCCTTAATGAGGTGTGCAGGACAGGGGAACACAAAGCAGGTTACAGGGCACCTGCATCCCCTCTGGGGAGGGCGAGACTGTGAGTGCAGTGCTGTCACTGTCCAGGTACCCAGCGCGCCTCCAAGCGGTTTGGACTCGCTGCAGATGATGGGAGAGAGATTTTCCAATGGACACTGGGTACAACTTTTGGAAAGTCCAGCAGTCCTCACTGACTTTCTGTCCATCTCTGAAGAGCTGAGCTGAGATCCGCATAGCATGGGCACATTGGCACCATCCTGCTTCAGAGCAGTCTGCTTCCCACAAAGCTCTGTTAGGTACTCTCACAAAGTTAGGGACAGAAGAAACAGCAGTTGTTCCAGCATTTGGTGTATGCCACAGTTTAAGCAGACTCTGCCTCCAAATATTAAGGGTATAAATAGACTTACAGACTATGAAATACTTAAAGAAGTCATCCAGACCATTTCCTTCATTTAAGGCTGGATTAGTTACAGTATATCATTCTTGCCAAAGCTAGATCTAATCTGCTCTTCAAGATCTTCAGCAATGGAGATTTGACAGCCTCCAATGGCTGCTGCCTTGCCATCATTACCATTACAAAGTCTCTCCTTGAAGCCTAACTCGATTCTTCCTGGCAGCTATTGAAGACCACTGCTCCTCTCTTAGCCACCAGAGACAGAGGAGATTATTCCCAGCTACCTTGCGGTGGCCTTTCATCTCTGCAAAGATCGGCTTCCCACCTCCTCTCAGTCCCCACTTCTGTGGGCTAAATACAAATTCAGTCCTTTCTCGGTGGCACATTTCCTTCTTGTCTCGCTTCATACAGGTATGTGCAAGCAAACAAGATCAATACAGTCACAGAAACTGGGGAGAAGGCTTGTGCCTAAGTGAAACTGCCCAAGGAAACTCCAATGTGTTATCTGGCATTTACACAGAAAGTTGTGCAACTATTTACCAAGCAATCAGTAAACATGCTTTTTAACCATGGTGACCTCAGTATCATGCATCCCACATTCGTAGAGAGCTGTTTCAAATAAACAGGCAACACACGTGAAATACTATCACACCACTGCCTTAATTATTAGCCCATTGATCTCGTATCATGTGTTAAAAGGGACCTTAGAGAGCACTTTTGGAGGAAAGAAACATGAATCTTAATCATCCCAGATAAAAAACAGCACCGTACAGAGACCAGGCTAGGAAAGGTATTGCAAAAATTGCTTCCTCTCTGAAAAACAGTATGCCAGATATCTAGAAAATATATCAATCCAAATGTACAGAAAAGGCAAAACGTGACTGATGTGACAGAGAATGCCAGGTGCCACTTGCTGTTACAACCTGCTTTTGGTATTATTATATGTGTCACACACATGAGCCAACAATGATTTTGAGGAAATGACCCCTAGATCTGCGTATTTATTCAACCCATAGCCAGTGTGGGTTGTGTCTGTAAACTGGTGACTCAGTCATGTGAGTGCTGAACTCAGCGTGTTACAATTGCAATCAGTAGGAGAGCAGGTATTAGTGGATACCAAATGGGGACAATAACTTCAAAATGCACGTTGAAGCCTATTTATGAATGCAAAATATTTGTAACCTATTGTCTGTTTGAGCATCTCACGCATCCTGTTCTGGTTCAAAGTCCTGGAATTTGTTACAGCTGCCTGTCTTTAAACTTACCACCCAGAAACTCACCTTTTCAGTGCTGAACACATCAGTTGGTGGTGGTTATGAGGACAACTCTATCTGTGGCAATGTCTGCCTTCAAATGCCACAATGCTGCCCTGCTCCAAATTTTCAGCACTCATGCCTTCAGCCTTAAGGTTTACCTATCTCTGGATTGTCAGCATGTCTCAGCAGATCCATCTGAGCATGGAGCATCTTTAAGGATGCTTTTTGAGCTTGTGCTAGCCTCTTGTTAAAAATTCAAGACAGTGCTGCAGTATTTTCTGTGTTGTGGGTCATGGTTAGCCTACACAGTACCAGTGGTGAGGTGACTCAATGGTTTGCTAGTCACAAAGCCCTTCCTTGATATCTTTATGCAGTAATTTAACAGAAGAAGCACCAAAAAAAGATGGTATGGGATTTTTTTTTTCCAAAAAGATTATTTTTGGAAATAAAGAGAGTAGTGAGAAGGTAGGGCAGGACTTGTGCTCCTCACTGGCCTCAGAGAGCCTGCTGATGGCAGCCTGCACTCAACTAAATGCAGTCACTGAAACCTGCAGGAAGACAGTTGCAAATGGCATCAAAAACTGCATTTTTCTTGAGATTAAGATTCTTGTGATTCATCACAAGAAAAAACTTAAAATTCATGTCCTTTTAGAAACTAAAAGATTTAGGTTTTTTCATAATTAAGAAAGCTTTCAGTAGCAATATACATGAAATCAGTGGGCACACTTCACTAATTCAGATGAAACATGAACTACTCAGTACACTCTTGCAAAATGCCAAATTACTCTTATGAAAAACAAAGTAGATTCTGCCCCAAAAATTACAGGGTTTCCCTTCGCAGTCAGTTAGTAGGGAAACGTATGGCTTTCTCCCCTGCTCAGCCCAAACAACGCAAGAAGCCACAAAACAAAAATAGGTGCAAGTGGTCCCCTCCATTTGGCAGCCCCCAGCATGGTTGGGTGTTTCTCAGCCCCCACAAGCAAGGTGAGAAGAAGAATGGATGCAACATGTCCCACAGAAGAGCAATATCTAAGCAGACTGAACCATGAGAGGTCAGAGCTGACACTCGTGGCAGACACAAAGCCAGCATGTTCACAGTGCCAGGGACCTGGCCTCTGTCCCAAAAGAAAGGTGACACTACAATCTAGGATTACAGCCCTGGGACAAGAGGGAGGACTGCATCATTCCAACAGTCTCCCTCACTGCACCAGTAATGCCTCCAGCTCCTTTAACCACCTGTGGAAATTGAGATGACCTGGCAAAGGGGCAGTATCCACCCTGCACTCAGTGCCGAAGCATCCTAACTGAGCTGGCCTTCACAGTGTTAAGCACTTCCCAAAGATCTAACCATCAAATCCTCCATGTGTATTTGGCTACTTCCTCTGGTTTTTCAGTGTGGATTTCTTTCCTTACCCATGCATGCCTGCATGCATCCACCCTCAGTGTCTCCTACCACAGTAGCTTGCCTAAATCTACTTCTGCAGAAACACAAGGCAAAGATGTCTCACAGCCAATTCCTACCTAAGGCACCTTTTACTTCACCTCAATTTGTGCTCCATACTCAGTGTTGTTCACACAATTCTCTTCTTGATTACCTTGACAAGAAGAGGAAGAAAAAGAGAAAAACACCAAGTTACTGAATAGACTATGCAGAGAACTATAAAATAACCCCCCCAAAAATCTAACTTTTCATGTGCAAAAATGGTCCAGTGTGTGGAAGTTTAGTGCTAATCTGCAAGATTACCTGAGCAAAGTGCCCCAAAGGAATGGACTGTCTACAGGGTAGACACAGGCAACACAAGGGCAGAGCAAGGAAGCAAGGCAGTCACAAAGAGCTCTGCTTTTATAGCACACTGCTGGTGGAAGAATTCAGGTTTTTATGGTTGGCCGATCACACTTTACCCTATTTAGACCTAATCAGAGGGAAATGCAAGCAAATAAAGCAAATATTATCCATAAAGAAGGTTCAAGTCAGCATTTGCCAACTGCAGACAAGTATGAGCTCACAAATGCAGAAGGAAATCTGCCTCCCTCCGGACAAATGCAGATGACCGACCAAATGTCACAGCTGGCAAATTGTTGCATGAGTGCAGAATGCATTTAACCCTTTCCACCCACCCGCCCCCAAAATCCATTACAGGTTCTTTTACTTTTCCTAAACTCCTCCACTGACACATGCATGTGGATGGTATTCAGCCTTATACAAAAAAAGTAGACAACCAGAGAGAAGCAGCCCCAGACCAAGGTGCCTGCGTGGTTATAGCCTACCCGGCAGCAGAGTTCCCAGGGCCGTACAGCCTCATAGCCCATCGGGGAGGCATTTCCTCTCCATAGCAGCATACGTGAGATGCAGATGATGTGTTTGAATTACAGACATGAAGGTCTGGTCTCTTACAGTCCCAGTGACAGGCGAGTTATTTGCAGCTTCACACAATTATCCTTTTTACCACTAATTTTTAGGCCTTCACAATAATTTTGCCAGCTGCTTAAATCTCCAGTCCATCTTTCCTCCTTGTTGACAAATAGAGTGTGCCTAGTTTTGCTTTTTTAAAAGTTACTTTGAAAAAGCCAGCACAGTAATTCCCTTTGAACAGCCAGACCACGTGGGCTCAAGCTTGAGAGTTCGAACAGCAGCTGTTGCAGAAAATAACCTATTCATTAGGCTTCCAAGGAGAACCGATCAAATTACTCGATAGAAATAATTTATCTAACAATTTTCTTTTTGCAGATAATCTACATGCAGGCCACTTTCACCAGGGAAAAACTAATTTTTAATTTTTTTTTATTTTTTACAAAAATGTGTTGGAAGTTTTGCTGTTTCTGTAGATGGTTGCTAGGAGCAGTCATTATTCGTGGGTCAGTATTTGTGCTGTGAGATTGGCACGTACTATTGTTTCCACACTCTGCTGAGATGACCTACACTGTGAAACAGGCCTGAATAAAATTGCTGAGGCTTTGTCTTTCTTTCCTCTGTAGGTAGCATTCTGAGAGGTGGATGTGGAAAAGCTGGCATGGGGAATACTGATATTGCAAGGTTCTTTCTCCCCACCAATATGGGGCAAGAAGGGGAGAACAATTGACATTACAAATTGATCCCAAATTTAAGCCTGCCTGAGTTCTTTCTTTGGTTTGAGATAGAAAAATATGTATATATCTGCTGGCTGTTTAGCAAGTTTACATTCCATTTTCTCTTGTCATGCTGACACAAATTATTTGCTTTTGTGTCTGGATTGCTATTTGCAAAGGGTGCAGTGACTACTCTTAGCTATTCTTATTTGATTAACTATCTAAAAGCCAGTTCTTCAGCAGTGGGTAGGAAGTTCCTCATCAAGTAGCCCAGAGCCTGTAAATAACAGAAATTTGCTTTTTCTGCGCATGAATGGGATCCACCAATCTCCATTTCATGTTAAGCTACCAAACCCACTGGCGGGGGTCCAAGAAGGCCCCATACCAAGCCCTGGGGGCTCCAGGCTCCCCCTTCATGCAGGCCAGGGCTTGGCAGGGGCTCTGACAGCAGGTCGGCATGCTCACCCGCTGCTGAACACAGGTTCAGCCCTGAGGATGGTAGCTCTGTTGCCCCTCAGCACGTTCACGCAAAGCCGCAGGACAACATTTGATGATGCCAATTAATTTGCACAGCAGCAAGACTCAGGCACCTTGGCCACAGACCCACTCCTTATCAACAAGCGTGAAGGGGCTCTCTGGTCCCCACAGTGCCACCATCCTGCACGGGACCCTCAGTTACAGCCCTCATCTGCCTTTAGAAAGGAAAAATTTCCCTCCATGTGATGCGGTGCATGTGTCAGCCTGCGGCGCGATGATTGATGACACAGCTGCTTCTGCAGCCCCTGTCGGAGAGCTCTAATTTAATTAATGGCTTTCGGCATGTGTGTAACGTAACTCCTGCAGCACCTCTGTGGCCCGGGGGAGCACGGGGATGGCAGGGCGGCTGCTCCTGGCACCGGCAGGGAAATCGCAGGGTGGCAAGACAGATGTGCATACACAAGGGCCAGATGCGATTGGGCACCTCTCGGGTTTGCGTTAACCTTCATGTAGGCAGGGGCACATGGAGCCTTCATTCGCTGATCCTCGCTCCTCAGGCCAACAGCAGCAGCCTCCCAAGTTGCTGGGCATCTGCTGCCTGTCTGCCATGTCCTCAGGAAAGCTGCGAAGAGCTGAGAAACACCCCATGGGCCACCTGATGTGTCTCGCTCAGCTTTGTGCCTGCAATGCACAAGTGGAAACACCTGGACCCAGAAGCAGGGTTGTGGGTTAGCAGGTGGGAAGGAGTCATTTGTTTTCCCCTGGATTGACAGCAAGAGGAGATCTGAAAGGGTTAATGATGTCTGCTCAGTCCAGATGTACAAAAGGGAAAAAAAAGGAAAAAAGCTGTGCTAAGCTTTCCTGAAATCTGGAGAACTCAGAAGAATGTGGCAAAAGTATTTCCTAGTAGTGAAATACTGCAGGATGGCTTTTGTCTTCTACCACAGTGCCTTAGGACCCTGTCAGGAGTAGGGAATGTGAGGCCAGACCACAAAACAAGAAAGCAGCTTAAGGCTGGATAACACGACTCTCCCCCACCCCTCCCCCAACCCTCCTCAAATATCCATCCGCGTTTAGCGTATGAACCTACACCCAGAACTCCCACACCTAACTCAGTTGTGGCTAGAGAGAAAGAATACTGCCAAAATATCAAATAAATTAGAACCCATTTTGGTGAATAGCTGCCTTGGGAGAGGGACTTGGGGGAGTTGCCTGCAGGTCCCAGCTTAGTGGGGTTTCCCCTGTCTTCCCAACCTTTAAGTCCCACCACCGATGAAGGCTCCAGTGTAACCCTCGAGCTTGGTACCACTACACTCCTCAACAAAATAACTAAGCTCAGCCTTCAGGAGAAAAGCTGCTGTCTTCCAGACCAAGAGTTTGCAGTTCAAGAAGGAGCCATCAACAGAGACACTAGCGTGTTTTTCGTTTGCTATTGAAAAGGAAAAAGAACAAGGGCAAAGGAAAAACCTCAGAGAACTTCCTTCAGCTCCCCAAATGGTCCCCAGCTGAATGGGTTTGGGAAAAAGGATAAACATTTTTTTTCTTCAGCATGCCCTGCAGCATTTGTCCATCATTTTCTTTGAGATGAGCCAGTCTCGTTTAACTCCAATATTTACTGGTAAAAATATTCCTCTATCTTGTTTTCCCGGAATGTTTCACCCTGACACTGTAGTCATGCGTTTCTGAAGAGTATTTGCTTCTGTTCACCAGAATCTTCAACTTTGGACCAGGTTTAAAAATAGTATGCTTCCACGTTTTTTTGGGGTTTTTTAGGTTTTTTTTCCTTCCCTTGCTGTTTCCTTTTCATTACTAAGATACAGCTAGAAAGAGGGAAAGAGACAGAGATTCTCCTTTGTTTTGAACTTTCAGTTGGACCAAAGACTTGTGCTTCAGAAAAGCAATGCTGCTCTCCCAAAGGCCATCCTTCACTTCTGTTGTGCCTCGTTGCCTCACCTCTCTACATGAGAGAAAACCCCCAACAATATCATCTCCCTCGAGCTCTAAGAAAACAGGTAATGATGCATGGATGTGCAATGAAATTTCAAAAATGTGCACTGACTTTTTACAAATATGCCAACTGTCAAAAAAAAATAAAATTAAAAATCAGACCTAGTCAATATTTAAACCTTGAAGTCTTCAATAGTACCAGCTCTGAACTGCAGCCTCTGTTATAGCACAGCAACTTGCCCAATATTTTTTGTTTAGGGTTTACCCCCAAAATGTGACCTGGTACTTGACCCAAAAGATGGTTTGCTTATAATTACTTATCTGTTGCCAGCCTACTGCTGACCCACTGTCAGCAGCCCTTGAATGTGTCCTGTGTAAGGTTTTTATAGGTTTTCCTATTCAAAAAGCCTTAGAAAACTATAGCTTTGGTTATATAATGACCTGGCCATATGTACAGAGATGTCCAGCGTGAAGGACTCTGTGCTTACATGATAAGTCAATAGAAATCTGTGCAAACTCTCAGTGTTGAGTCATATCAGTTCTCATTTTCCTATAGATATATGTATTTATGGCTGTACCATATGCTGCACACCCAAAGATTTACTATCAAATGGACGTGCAAATTGAGATAGCTGCACACCATGTCTAGTGGGCATATATATACATATATATGTAAGTATAGGAACGAAAATATATACATTTCATTTTTGCTTAAGTATGAAAGTGCGCGTGTATAAACCCGCAGGGATTTTTGTGTATTCTTGCTTGCACACATAATCAGTGTGCATACAGGGATGTCAAAGCAGGGTAGCAGACAAAATACAGTTACACATTATGTATGTTAGCACAAACATAGGTGTCTGTGCACCTGGGTGTAAATGCTGAGCCACGCCCGGTGCCGATGGCTGCTGTGCAGGCAGAAGTGGGCAGGGAACGGGCAAATCAATGTTGGCAGAGAGGCCGCTGGGGTAGGTGCTGCGGGGTGGTCAGGCCAAGCCTGTGGGCTGCACGGGCTTGTTCAGCTCTTAATTTACCCTTCTGGGCTATGATTGAAAGTAAACAGGACATGGTTCACTGCAGAAAGGCTTGAGCCTCAGGGTGTGTGTCTGTCTGTGCACCAGTGTACCGGGCAACGTCCGGGCGTCAGTGTCAACCCAGTGTCAACCCTTGGCCATCCTTTTGTGGCTTATTTTAATAACTTCATCAACTTGCACTCCTCTGCTTTTCATTGAAGGTATCCCAAATCACATTTGGACAAAGCAATTTGGAAACATATTTTACTGGGAGAAACCAAATAGAAATAGGTCAGAAGTAATCACATGCATGCCACGCATTTTCTGGTTTCTTTCATAAGGCTTTTCAAACTAGAGCTATTTACACTAACCATGCTTTGCATTTTCACAGGATTACAGGCTACACTTCCAGTTCTGTGCAGGGGGCTGACTCCCCCATGGCTGTAACACACTGGTGTGCCCAGCTGCCCACCCATTCCCCTTGTATGGGCATCCTAGCTCTGCAAACCCAATCTTCCCAGTGTCCCCTTGCCACTGTTAAACATGTGGCTTGACCAGACATGGAACACGATGGTGCTCCATGACTCCATCATTGAAGGCAACAGAACTGCTGTGGGACACTGCCACAGTGGAATCCCCAGGTGCCTCTGCCAGGGTGGCTGGAGCTGGGAGAGTGCAGCAGTGGCACAACCCACCACTGTCCCTCTGATCTGGAAGGCAGCATAGAGCATGGCACTGCTCTAATGGAGGGTCAGGTCTGAGAGCTAGGCTCTGATCTCACCTACCTTCACGTACAATCCACAATATCACATTAAAACTTGGTATTTTTCCCCCCAGACTTGGTACAAAATAAATCAGAAGTTCAAACCTCCTACCTTTCAGATTAGTGTTTTCCCTCCTCCTCCACACTTGATGAAATATCTCTTTTTTCCAGTGTTCAGTTGGCATTTGTGAAAATTACACCACAGGGGATAAAAGCCCAACTTCTGTTCACGTGTAACGCACTTGCATTGGCAAAGAACTGGTCTGAAGGGCTCAGAGGGAAGGATACGCAATAGGAAGGGGAAAGCGCCTGTGAATTTCCTTTATTAAAAGATGAGAGGGAAGTGCGTTATGTCTTCTCTGAAGCTGCCGGAGAATTGTTTTCATATAAAATATTTGAAAAGTTTGCTATGTGGTATTTCATCGGTCTTTCAGGAAAAAATTATGAGTATTATTTACTTTGTTCTAGAAATATTTTAAGAATTTAAAAGTAATCCCTGTTTTATAGGCATGGTATACTTACTCTCTTTACATATGCTGTAAAAGCAAAAATACTTTATATGTCTTATTCAAATCTATAAAATATCATTACAGAAAATTGTTACTTTTATTACTCAAGCTGATCTTTTATGAATAGCTACTCCATTAGATTTATACACTGACTTTTTAGAGTTAGAAATGACACTGTAAAGCACAGGAATAGCTGGAATATTTATTTTAAAAGCTGCATTACAAATAATTTTCTGATAACAATTCTTTTTCTGCTCAGCTTATTACTTTATTGTTTCCCAGCTCTTTTTCCCCAAACAAATTACAAGGTGTAAATCCAGCACTTATAGTGACAGATGTTGGAGGAACTTTCAGGTCCTCCAGAGTTTCTTTCCTTCTTGTCCCTACAACCAGCAGACATTTCCCACCCAGCAGAATCTGTCCCCCACTGGGCTCAAGGGCAGGGTCCTGTCAGACAGGAGATGCACTAATGCAAGTTGTGAGCTGCTGTCTAAGGTGAGATGCAGAGTTGCAGTTTGCAGTATTTGAGGGTGGCTGGAAACCATTTCAATTTTAGTATGCATGTAAAGGTATATTTATTTATTTCCATGCTCACAGACATGAATACACATGTAGACCTCCCACACTTCTGTCTGGGGTGTCCCAGACAAGGAACTGTAAGTATAACAGATAAAGGCAAGTCCAGAAAAACATCAGTAAAATGTCTGCAGCTGTGCTGCAGAACCTCTGGGATTTCCATGTCTCCCCTAACCCAAACCCCTCTCCACCTGACCTTAGTGCCTGAAATACTCAACTTCCACACAAATATAATTTTCAGGTCCAAAAGACGAGTCTGACAAAACTGGGTAGCTCTACATCTGCAAATGCTGCCTTCTCACCATGGCATGAAACCCTAATGATACGTTGCAGTCCACTATACACCATCACTGCCACATCAGCATAATGTGTTGCAACACATTAGTAGGCTGTCCAGTGAAGTGGTGGGGTCACCACCCCTGGAGGTACTCAAAGAGAGTGTAGATGTTGCACTGAGGGACATGGTTTAGTGTGGGCTTGGCAGTGTTAGGTTTATGGTTGGGCTTGATGATCTTAGAGGTCTTTTCCAACCTAAATGATTCTATGACTTTAACAGCCACAGCCACTTGCAAGCTCTGAGGTGAACAGGAACAAGGACCTTCTGGATACTAGGACTACCAGAGGAATTTCAACAATCCCACTAGCCATGGGCAAATACTGGATTTAAGGTGGCTGGGAATACATCTGTCTTTGAAGACAGGTGGTGAGCTTGTACAGCAGCTTTCCCTATGTGACAGATTCCTATTTGTTCTCCCAAAGCCTCCAGTGTGGCTGCTGCCAGAGACAATGCTCTGGACTAGCTGGACAGCTGGTGGTGCTTCCGCATCCCTTGGCATATCTCTTCCTTTCACCTCCTCTATTTCTGCATTCATTCTCTAAGTTTTTTAAGAGGCCGAGGAACAGAAACCACAAGGCTAGAAACAGCATTTCAGCCAGCTCTCAAATATTGTGAAGCTTTACCTGGCAGGTCCTGGTAACTACCCTCCTGGCTGTGGTGCTTGAGCTGTACAGCAGGTAAATGTGGTCCCAGCAGCCAGAACTAGTCACAAAACTTGCCATAATTCACCCTGAAATGCTAACAAGCAGAGAGTACAGCACTAAATACCTGGATGTGAAAGCAGAAATGTCTCTCTGTGTGTTCAGGCCTCAAAAGAAGAGAACATTTGTATTGCATTTTTGAGCTAATGACAGAAAACTTTACCCATTGAGAAAAAAACAATAAAAATAAAAGGATTTTGGCCTATAACACTCATATCTTACAGCTTCAGGCATCCTATTCCTCTGCCTGTCACTTTTATATATGCATATATAAAAAGTGTGATAGCCTGCCACTTTCTGCATATAAAAATTTTATAGTGGGCACCAGTGGCGACCACTATATTTTAGTGCACAAAAAAAAATTTCCATGAGGACACTGCCTTGATTTTGCCTACTTATAGTTTCACAGAACATTACATTTAGCGATCAAGATGTTGGTGTTTGTTCCCTACCCAGAAGTTAAGGGACAGAGGAAAGTGCTCTCTTCAAAGGAAAATTATTTCAGCTCTCTTTTTCCATACAGGAATGAGAGAGCTTTTTCCTCTATTATTTATAACATACTCTTACAGACATCTACCATGTTTGGTTGGGTTGGGTTTTTCTTTTTATTTTGAAACAAAAGTAGATTTGATTTATAGGAATGCGGTAAGCTAAACTTGCATACTGAGGATATACAAGGAGTTTTCCTCATGTATTCTTGACCAAGCATCTATAAGAGCACTATACCACGTTCAAGTAGGAGCTAGAGCAATACTAAACTACGACAAGTTCAGGAAGGGTACAGCAAGGAGCTTGTAAGGCCCCTCAGTCAAGCATTATTAGAGTGTCCTCCCCTTTCTTTTGTTTCATTGGCAGCAACAGGATTAACAGAGGTTTTTGTTGAAATCTAAAGAGAAGATTGAGGGAGTGCCAAAGAAAAGCCACCCACGACCATTTCCACAGCACTCCACTGCTACTGAACTTCCTGCATGGTTCTGGGCAAGTCTAACACCTGAACTTCTCCTGAGAAATGGGGGGACCCAGTGCCATCCTATGCACTTGGGGTGCACTGCTTGGGCAGAGCCTACTCCTGCCAGCTCTGGGCACATTTATGGGATGTAGCAGGTGTAACATTCACTCATATGGGAGCTATAAATGACCAACAAGGTTTGGGGCTTGAGTTACTGCTGAGAGGGTTTTTCCTCCTAAATTTGTGAGATGGACCATTTGGGATGAATCGGTACTTAAGCATCTATGTGTTTCTGTGGCACAAGTGAATGAATAAATAGCATTGCTGAAACAATAAATACCCAAAAAGTAGGATAATAATTAAAAAAAGAAAAAACCCTCTACGGAAGTCAGCACCTCCTTCTTCTCCCCCAGAGTTTTATGTTTCAGCCCGTCTATTTTATCCCTCTACCCTCCCCATTGACAGTAGAGAGCACTGCAGCTTGTACTCAACTACTCGTAAGGTTGTTTTCCAGCTGGGGTCTGGACTGACTCCTTCCTTTCCATTTGGAGTTTGACATTCTCATCCCCAATACAGCAAAAATATGTGGTTTTCAGAGACCCTCTGTGAGCTGAAGGAGTTTCCCATCCTTGAAAAGTCAGATTTATTTCTAGGTAGGAAATACACTTGGTATGCCGGCATGGAAGATGAACCTACTGTATCCTCATAACCTACTTATGACTACTTATCTATTAATGAATAAGGCCTCGGGAAGTCAGGTTTAAAACAAAACCAAAATTGATAGCTAGGAGAAATGAAAAAGAAAGCGAATTTTCAAAAGCACTTAGCATCAACTTCTAATGAGTACATTGATTTCCAACACCATTTCCAGTTAAATAGCTACAATATATGAAATAGGCCATAAATATAGAGAAGTTCTAATACTAAATCATAAGCACCTCATACCTACTTCCTCTGGTAGTCCTTTAGACCAAGGCTGGAGCATGTGACTAAGTATTTGGAAAACCTTCATTTTTAGCACTCAGTTTGGGGCACTTTGTGTTCTCTCATAATTTGGCAGTTAAGGAAACCAGAAATCCTAGCTCTTAAAAGTTTGCAGACACGTCAGAAAAATCCTGGTATTCAAACAAAACAGCCTGAGAGGGCTGGCCATCCTAGATGGCAAAAGGCAGGATGCCGGAAGGTAAAAATCCCGTTCAATGGCAACATGCAGAAAACGAAGTCAGTAAGTAGTGAAATAATTTTAAAAGGTCAGTGTGTAGGAAGCAGACATTGAAAGGGAGAAAAAAAAATCTAAATAAATGTAAATCCATTCAGTCTTGCCTCCTACAAGACATTAAATATTTTCCAGCAGCACTGTGCTAGCTGCTCTGTGTACCTGGGCTCCAAGGAGCGTTTCTGCCTGCTTATACACCAGTTGTTGTGGAAAGGCAAAAGACCCCAAAACAGGGAGTTCCAAATGGCAGCATCTTGCCAACCTCTCACAGTGCTGCCAACCACTGCTTTTTCATCTACAGCTAAACTGGGGTAGTGGTTTAGGTTGGTTTTTTTTTCCCCCAGTGTCTCTTGGCTCTGAAATTAATTCCTTTGGGATTTGAAAGTGCCAAGATGCTCTGACCTCTAGCTTGTGCTCTCTGGTCGGGGTTTTTTTGTGGTGTGTTGCCAAGGTGATGGCTGGAAAGCCTCAGGATGTCCCAGAGGGAGGGGTTTGGGCTAATTTTAGGGAAGGAGGAATTGTATCAATTGGATGGGTTTGTGTTTTCAGGGCATGATCTTAATTTTCTACACTTAAGGGATCTATTAAGGCACTCTGAGCCATCAAGACTGGGCTTGGAGCACTTACCTAAGGCTAAGCCACTGACAAATGCAGATACAAAGAAAGGTCATGGTTGGAGCTCACCGTTCATAGAGGTTGTGTGCGGGTACTGGGCATGCAGGATGCAGTGCACAGGAGCCCACTCCAAAATTCACCTTCTCCAGCATCTGCAGCCCCAGTGCAGGGGACAGTGCTGGCCAATTTACTCTGGCCTCTGTGAGTTTCTCTTTCATGCAGATACTGATGGGTGGGACAATTAAAATCACTGGAAAATTAATAAATTAAATATGTGACCTTTTTTTCTGTTTGAAACATTTTTGTTCAGCATTTTCAGGCTTCACTGAACAGCTGGGATAGGTAGTTTATCTCTTTTCCTTGACTTACATATCTTACGTAGCAAAGGAAATGTGGAGGAAACAGTGTACAGTGTGCTGGTTTGGGCTGGGAAAGAGTCGGGTTTTTTCATAGTAGCTGGTATGGGGCTGTATTTTGGGTTAGTGCTGGAAGCAGTGTTAGCAACACGGGGATGTTTTCCTTATTGCTGAGCAGTGCTTGCACAGAGTCAAAGTCTTTTCTGCTCCTCGCTTCACCCTACCAGCAAGGAGGCTGGGGATGCACAAGGAGTTGGGAGGTGACACAGCTGGGACAGCTGACCCCAGATGTCCCAAGGGATATCCCACACCATATGGTGTCACTGCCAGCACATAAAGCAGAGGGAAGGAGAAGGATTGGGGGGACATTTGGAGTGATGACATTTGTCTTCCCAAGTAACCATTATGTGTAACAGAGCCCTCATTTCATGGGAATGGCTGAACTTCCAATTGGAAATGGTGAATGAGTTCCTTGGTTTGCCTTCCTTGCATGTGCAGCTTTTTGCTCTACCTATTACACTGTCTTTATCTCAACCTATGAGTTCTCCCACTTCTACACTTTCAATTCTCTCTTCCATCCCGACATGGGTTGGGAGTGAGCGAGCAGCTGCATGGGGTTTAGTTCCTGTTGGGGTTAAACCACAACAAAGATGTGGGCATACTGGGGGGCCACACAATAGAAGATGCTGATAATCAAGCTAGAGGATGATGTTGCTTTCTGCCTTCAGACTGTTCTAAGTACCTGCTCAGCTGGTTAGTTAAGCCAGGTTTCTCTTGGGGGGAAAAAAGTTCCCTTTTTGTCGTTGGTGCTGGGCTGTGCTTACGAAACATATGCAAAAACAGCCCACGCGCCTATGGTTATGGAAAAAATCCCTCAGGAAAATTGGGAAAAGCATGGATGTTTTCTATCTTTTCAGTCACAGGCTGAAAGATAAAGAAAAGAAAAAAACCCAACAACACAGTAGCAGCTACACTGAACAGCTCTCTCCAGTCATCCAGGAGCTCTGAGGGTGGCCTCCCATGGGTGCTGTCGCTGTGCTGTACACCCTGCCAGAGCAAGGTGTATAACATCCATGTGTTTTGGAGTCCCACAGGACAGTCTCTGGAAGAAATCTTGGTGGAATGGAGAAAAGGGGGCCAGGTATTGAGTCATGGTGTGAATTCAGTTGTTGACCATGAAAAGTGTGGCTGAGAATCTAATTTTTGGTGTTACTTTGCAACACTTTGGTGAAATAGCGCTTTTCTTGATGAAGACAAGCAGCCTCTGGATGGGCAGCGGCAGCCTCACGCATTGCAGATTTGCATGGATGAGGAGATCAAGTCAGCATGAGCACAACGGGACCAGCCACGGAGAAAGAAGCCCACACACCTCCTTGGTGATCAGACCAGCTTCTGGCAGGTTAATTGTTAGCCACGGTGTGTACTCACACATGCTGGGCACACAGTGCCCTTCCCTGCTGTATTACCATTGTCGGCAAGCAAACATACCCTGTGCCAAATTCATCCCCAGCCAGTGGAGTTGCACCAGGGTGCAGCAGGACCTGGACATGGCAAGCTTGTTTTAAGAGGATGCTAAAGCTGGATGCAGTGTGTTAAAGAGGAAGAGCAAGGTCGGGGGGGGGGGTGGGGGGTGGGGGGCAAAGCCAGGGAAGGAGGCCGCAATTGCGCTATTGAGGCCACGTCAGCGAGGCAGAGGAGCATAAACAGCCGCGGAGCAAAATGAAGGCAGAGCATTTAAAGCCGGTGTGTATTTTCGAGGCAGAGCGAGAGACATCTACCGGTTCCCGCATCCCTGCCGCCGGGGCCCCCTCCCACTAATTACGGCAAGGTTTCCTCTCCCTTTCAGCTGACAGCCGGGGAGCGTAATTAGAGTCTAATAAAACCCCGAAAAGTCAGAAATGCAAAAAAGCGGGCTAAACAATAAACACCGGGGGCTGAGGAGGGGCGGGAGCGTGACGGCCGGGTAATGCCTCGGCTAAACGGTGCGCGCATTGACACTGTCACCGCGCCGGCAGCCCCGAGCGCGCCGCCAGCCCGCTGCAGACAGACAGCTCGAATTAATCCCAGGAGGCGCGCGTGACAGGCGAGCCAGGCAGACAATTAGAGTGAAGGAGGAAATTGGAAATGGCAAAGGTGTGAACATATGTCAAATTACAACTAAATGATAAATTACAATTCTGTCATTGAAATAAGCGGTAATTAAGAAAGATTTCAGCTAGCCCTCTCTAGGAGGAAAGAGAGGAGCGAGAGGGGTAAGCAGATTTTTCTCCCCCCCCCAATTTATTTTCTTTTTAATAATATAGTTTGGATGTGCTGGCTGTATTGTTTCCATCCATTGCATACATTGGGGCTGGTTCATCCTCTTTCTTTCTGACTTGCATTCATGTACTTAAAATATAATACCTTGCTTCCCCCTCCCCCTTCCCCATCCCCCTGCCTGGCAGAGTGATGGTGTCAGAAATGAGCAGAGAGCTGATAGCAACTGATAAAAACCCATATGGAGGGATTAAAAAAAAAAAAAGCCCACCCTGACCCTCCCCGTTCTGTTTAAGCCGCCGCACTCTAATTATTTTAAACAAGCCTGGCACAGCACAGCTGACAATTAGGAAACCCTGCTTGCAGGCCCGGGGGATTCATGCGAGCTCTCATCATCATTGCCGGCTCCACGTCCTTCCCATTTTGGCACTGCGATGGATGAAGGCAGGCGGGGCTGCCTGCCCTTCCAGCCCACTCTGCTGAGATTCAAACCAGTCAGAGAATCATGGCTTTGGAAGGCAGAATCCCAACTCAATTCAGGGGCTGCGATACCTGAGGCCTCTCTGGCCCCTGGGCACATCCGCAGCAAGTTATTTCCAGAAATGGGATTTCTCCGGCATATGACTGCTATTCCCCAGCCGGTGTTATCTGCAGAGAGCCCATGCCGGTAGTTGATGGCGCTTCTCCCCACAGAAGGGGAAAGCGCGCCTGGGTAATGATGAATGTTTAACTTCATGGTAGCACATTTGTCATGTGAAAGTAAAATAATATTGTGTAAACAGCACCTTTCTGCTGCTCTGGATCTGGAGATCCGGAGGTGTTGTGCAAATACAAATGAGGTGAGGGGATTTAGTTATCCTCTATATGCATAGGTAGACTCTGTACCTCAACAGGACCTGTTTACACATAAAACGGTTATTGCAGAAATTTATCTATTGGCAATAATTGTTTAAAATCCACTAAAGCTGGTTTAGTGCACAAATCAATATTAAATCTCTACAAAGCTATCGGTTCCCTTTGCGTTTCATTATATCCATTAGGTTTAATTAATCTGCAAATAGAGTGACATAAAGATTTTTTTTAAAAAGCAAGATAGGCTAATTACAGGTCAAAGGCTTTTTATATGCACCCTTATCATTCCTTACGTATATGTCCATTATACACAAATGAGTTAGAGATGGCCTATAGATACATTTGCACACAGATGTGCTGGCTTTAAAATGTAAGGTTTTGCACCAGACCTCTAAACTTAAACAGGAGAGGAGAAGGAATAAAATAATTCAAAGAGTTAAATGTATCAGTGTGCTTCCCTGACAGCAAGGTTGGCGCTGGTGACCATCATCGGGGGATAAATCATTTTGCAGCCACTGCAGCCAGAAAGAGAAGTTCAGATCCTGGAGAGCTTAATTAGGAAGCATGTTAAAAGTGAAAGGGTGAGAGTCATGTTAATTATGTGGGGTTCCTCTTGGAGCAAACCCAGACAGCAACTGCGCTGTAAGGCTAACGTAGCACCATGTTGTTCCCTGAATTAATCAACCCACGTTACTGGTATGACACAATTGCTTATACAAAAACCCCATCCAAATGCAATTGCAAATTGCAGGTGGAAGTTTGGATTTGATTGTACTTGATTACTGTGATGTAACCATACATTTTTGGAGCAGCTTCATGCTCCAAATGGTATTTCAGACTCCAAGTGGGTGTTATAAGAGTTCTCCTGTCTTGACATATATATCCAGCCTGAAGGTTATGACCAGATTCTGAGCACTGTTGGGGTTTTTTTAATACCTTTAGAAAGGTTTGTGGCATTGAAATCTCTTGGTTATCACACACAAGAGAACTTCTGATATGAGGTCCCAAAGGCTTTATAGATTAGCAACCCAGTAAATTTTTCTGCTTTGTCCTGTTGTTGAGGGCTTAAATAATGTTAAAATCATAAATGTGGGATAGATATATGTAACCTCTACAATTCCTGCCTCAAAATTAATGATGATGATGATGATGATGATGATGATAATAAAGTTTTACTTCACTAATCCCTTAGTAATTAGGAATTAGGATTGTCGGGACACTTGCAGCTGTGAAGATACTACTGCTCCCCGAAGCCCTTTACCTCCCCCACTTCAGCCCTCTGGAATCACCACAGCCCTCAAGGAAGCCTGAATTTCTGGAAAAATCTTTGTCAGCATGACACGTTTTCAGACATTTGCCCCCAAACATGTGCAATCCACTGGCAATTTTTCCTTTGGGAAGCCAGCGAGCAGACTACTGGGAGAGGGCACAGACTAGTTTCACAATCAGACCCCTCTCTGAGGTTCAAAGGGGGACAGTTCGCCCTTACAGGTGCTTCCTTGTTCAGACATCATCTTGCTCAGGGAGAAAGAGGAGAGTTTTGAACGTGGCATTTTTTTCTAGAGTGATGGAGAACCCCATACCAGCATCTATAAAAGCCCTAGATGTGTACTAGTCAAACCTCTGTCAAATCTCTTCTAGTGACAAAGACCTCAACGATATGCTTTTCCTACATACTCTTGCTTCAGAAGAGGAAAACCCTATTTTTTACACTCCTCCGTGGGCTTGTCCCCCCAAACCCCTTTCCTATTAGTATTACTTACTGCTCCAAAATTTCCATAACTCACAGTTTTCAGGTGTGATATTAGTCTATCAGGATCTGAGGTGCAATCAATAAGGTTTTACTAAGCAGTCCTTATAAATGATATATTAGAGTAGTTCACGAAGGAGGTCTGAAGCACTTCATCCTACCCATAATGTTAAGTGTAAAAGAAAATAGAGAAACCAGTGATATCAGCAGGGAAACAGTCAATTTGACTGGTGAATGTGCCCTGTTCTCTTGCCCTCTCTTTCTCCACCCACTCACCCCCATATGCCTGAAGTGTAGGAAGGTCAGCCTGTACTTGTATTTCAAAAATACCATATGGAAACTACCGTACAGCTGATGTAATTTCCGAGCTTTTCTCTTGGTTTAGACTTTGGAGGATTCAAAATCCAAAATTCTGCAGAGAGACCTCAACCCACTGGAAATACCTGGAGTAGGTGTCAGGAAAGGAGCTCCACGGACACTTCCACAAGAACCAATTTCTCCCAGTGTGTTTCTGCCTTAACCCCACAGATATTTGATATTGTGTCACTGAGCCTGAGACAAAAAATTAAAAATGCATCTCTGCCTTTGTCTACCCGCTCTTTGACGTGGGGGAGAGAACAGGAAGCAGGGAGCATCTTATACATGTACTGGCCTGCTAGACGTATTAAAATGCATCATCAGCAGCTGTCATTAGCCACTCCAAACACTGGGTTATGGCAAGGAAAGCAGAGCTTATATGCGCAACAAGGGGCAAAACAGCATTTAAAGCCAGGAATATATTTGGCACTGACAGCACTCTGAAATCATTTGGCATGAGAATGTCACCCTTTACATGGATGTGTCGAGTATGTTGTTCGACCCTTTGTGGCTGTAGGTCTACAACTGGGTGTGATTATCACATGTGGAAAATGGATTTGCAGGAAAGATGGCCTGTGACAAATATTAGACAATCACTGACCATTTGAGGCAGTTCCTTGTAGATTCAAAGCAACAAAGATAAGAGCAATACAGTAGTAATTCAGGCTATTTTGAAAATCTCTGAAGATATATTCCAAAATTAACTGCATATAAGGTAAAAAAGAAACTGCAGCAAGAGGCAGATGAGCTATAGTTTACACAACATTCTTTCCATGGTTTAAAAAAAAAAACGAGCAAACTCACAACCATTTTCTCATTATAAATACTTTAGCTTGACAATCTACGACACTATTACCAAAGATTTTCTATCCTGACAGAAGCCCAGCATTATGGCCTTCAAGAATCTTGTAGTAGACCACAGCTGGTTTTAGCATTTTAGAAAACCAAGTTTAGCTTCCATTTCAGATTAAAAGAATATAAAACTAGTAGTTTTACTCCTGCCATGCACATTAAGTCATGCTGTAATAAAAAGCAGCTGACTGCAACAAACAAAGTGGATTCGGACAACTACAACCTCCTTCATGCTGTGTTTATTTTAGAGATTAGAAACAGGCAGGAGCACACCAAGTTTGCAAATGTCAGGCACTGCATATACGTCTGAATTCATAAAAATGGCAGGCTAACTTCGAATATTGTTTTATAGATTAATTTCCTCCCTGTCCTTCGCCATCCCTCCACACCTTCAGGAAACCTCCTGTGATAGCAGCCACTTAACTTTTACCATGCCTCTCCAGTCAAGCTGTTCTGGCCCTGACTCAGATAGCTGTCTGCAGCTGCCAAAAGTTGATTTATCTCCCCACCAGGGTTGCAGATGATGACCAAAACACTACAATAATTTAAGATCTGTGGTTGTCTGTATAATCTAATTCCTCTCTGCCCCTCCCCCCCGCGCCTTATTTTTTTATTTTCAAAACCTATAGGTGTTTTACAAGACAAAATAATGCTCCAGCCTATCTTCTTCCCACCAGTGTTCTTTGAACTTCATTTCATAGCCGTAATGCTATGGTAGCAAAAACATCTGAAAAGGATACAGCAGTTCACAGCAAATTAAAAAAGCATGTCCCAGAGTCTATGCAAAAATTTATAGTCAGCAAATGAGTACGGAGAATCCGGTACACAAATCATATTGATTCAGCAAATATTTGGCAGGTATCCTGACATGCCCCGCAAGCCAAGAATAAAATAGGACTGAGAAAAAAGAAAAGGTGGAGAAAAAAAAGAAAAAAGAGAAAAAAGCTGAAGGAGGAGATAAGACCTGAGTTGTGCTGTTTGGAGAGGAAGCAAGAGCATCTTGCATCATTTTCTCGAGAGGGAAGGCAGGTGTTGCAGACCAGCAGCGGACCTGTTGTTGTATGTCCATCAATGACAGCGTCTACAACATTCACTGGCAACAGCAACGTCAGCCCTGCTCTCCTCTCACACCCCAAAGTAAGCTCTACAGCCGTGGGCCCAAAGCTGTTGCACGGGGCCTGAGGACACCCTTAAGCATGATCATGTCATACTCCTGGACACCATTTTGGAAAAAGGTGGCCAGAAATTACATTGAGACAGAGGTAGAGTAGCACAAGCCCTGCTTCAGGAAGCCCGCTGGGTCCAGCCAGGTCCACTCCACTGGGGAGACCAGCATGGACTTGCAGAACATGGAGAAACTCCTGCCAGGAGCAGCTGCATCAGCATCAATTGGTGGGCAAAAGTGATGGGAGAACCTCCGGAGCCACCCACCGTGGCTCCAAGTTCATTGCTCCAGCCCTACAAGCACGTTCCCAACCCTGCTTTTCTCCCTGGTTTGGGTCCTTCAGGACCACATATAGAGCCCAGCATAGGGGAGTCTTTCCCTCCCGTGAGCCTGCAGGTGCCACATCAACGCAGTCACCAAGGGGTGATGAAAGTATCCAGAGTACCGGGCTCATACATGACATTGCCACTTCTCCAGCTCACATGCAAAAGGGACTATCATTATCCACTCTTAACGAGACCCTTAATGATGATCCTGTTGCTCAGTGACTAGCGCATTACTGAGAGGTGCATATCCAGAGCTGCTTATAAATCTGTGACCTATTCTAACTTATACTTGCTGAGGACCTGACCCAAAATATTTATTCACTCATGGAAAACAGATACTTCAGGTCTCCTAATGGTCTCCAATGTTCCCAGCTGACCCAGTTTGGAGCGTGAGCTACACTCAGCCCTATTTCAGCACTGAACTCGTTCCATCAGAAATGGTTTCCTTTAAAACTGCTGCTACCAAATGACACACTATGAAATGTTTAGATTTTTCTGAGAAAGAGAGAGAGAAAGGGAGTGGAACTAATCAGAACACATATACCAGGTAAAACGAAATGGGCGTTATGTAACATCAATAGAGCTCCTAATTAATTCAGATTCATTCAGATTTTACAGTCCTCTCCAGAATCAACACTTCTTTTCAGATGGAGGGGAGGAAAATATAAGATAATTCAAAAATACATGTAACCATAGCTTCTGAGCATATTAATGAACAGAAATGTAGAAAAGGCAGGATTTTTTTGGAAGAGCAGAATAGCATCTACAGTGATAGATGCAGAGTACAGCAAAATAGGTCAGTAAAGAGAAATATGTGTAATGAATTATATAAAGCTCCATGTATAAAAATGGATGTATTGATGAAAAGTGATTTTAAAATGAAGACTCAGATACAATTCATTAGTCCTATGGTCAAGACTAATATGCATTCTGCTGTAATAAGCGACGTCATTACAAGTGAATAACAATACTGTAATGGGCGAGAAGCCTTGCTGGGGGAGGGGACTGATTATCAAGCAGTTAGGAAACCTTTTCTCAATTATTCATGTAGTTTTAGTTGCCTCAGGTGCTGGCAGGGGCCATTTCCAAAAGGAGTGGCAATGCCAAGGAAGACAAGGAAGAAATTCAAAGGTTGGAGTGGTGATGGGGACGCTTCTGCAGGGACTCCATTAGGGGCTGGCCCACTGGAGCTGCAGTGGGATGCTACTGCATCGTATGAGCTTGGGAAGCAAAATAAATCACCCTACTCTTAGCTGTGTGATTAGAAAGGACCTCTGAGCACTCAAGCGCAGAGCAAGTGGGCGAACCTCCAGCTGCATACCCGCTGCATCCCTTACTGCATCCCCGACGGGCTCATCCCTTGTATGTGCTGCCAAAGCCTGGCCCGCCTGCGGCAACAACCCCCTCTGCTTTTCACACCTCTAATGCCTGCCCAGCAGGCGGGCATCGCGCACAAGCCCTCCTGCTTCCCCTCCTTTGCGCCATCTCCCTTGGCACCGGGGCCCTCCGGCCTACACGGCATCGCCGCACAGGAGTGACAGGGCCCGACATGTGCTGTCTTGCTGAATTGGTGTCTCCACGGCCATGGGGGAGTGGAGGTGTAATGCTGCACTGATACCAGCTGAGCAATACAATGTGGTGCCGTTAGGAGCATTACTCATAGCCGATGAACACATACCTTTTCCACCGAAACACATACATTCTGGAAAGAAATGCATAGATCATTCGCTGAAGCACATTTATTATGGCGAAATGTGTACTTCAACTAATGAAACGCATAGATCATACGGTAAAATGATTATGCTCACACCTAGCAGGCTCAACCATTTATTTATTTTTAACCAACTTATTTTGGTTAGGAGGCTGAGCATGGCCCTCCCCCTCCCGGGGATTAGCAGTCCAAACCTCATTTTTTCTTCAAAAGTGTATTTATTTTCCCATGATACAAACTCAGGTTCCCATCGCAAGCTCACCAAAAATAAATTAGTTGGGAGCCCTCTCTCACAGGAGCTGAGCACATGAGCTGAAGATGGTTTTGCTGCTGAAGATGGATTTTACTACTGTGTATTAGTGGATACTGTATCTGGTGTGCCTGCTAATTAAAAATTATGTCTATGTACCACAAAACATTTTAGGCAGTCTCCCTTAGATGTTAGTTTTGCTGCCCACCTGAGACATCTTCTACATTCTTATTAGCATCTTCAGCCAGAAATAGGTTGAGTCAGTGCCCCTCCAGGGTTAGCCATAAACCAGCCATTCCCAGTACATAAATTCAGTTGGCTCTGCTCGTGCTTGCCCTGAGGAATGAAACAGGTCAAACACTTTGTTTACAACTAAGGAATCCCCTAGTATGCATGTACCAACCATAACCCCAGCTCAGCAATGTTGAGAACGGATGTAAATCCCGGAGTCATGCTATAGCACCAACATCACTGACACGCTGACCGACTGGGGAAAAAAAACAACACCCTGACTCATTCTGTTACACGGGATCCCAGCAGCAGCCAAAGGACAGCTGGCCTCTTTCACAACCACTTGCTTGATTAACACCAAAGCTGTATTTTGAAAAAATATATGAGGAGGTTTTATTCTATTGGACTGGCCTTTCCTCTGCTGAATTGTATCTGTTTGAACAATCAACCTAGGAGAGGGGGCAAAAAAAGCAAATTGCTTTTGGGAGTGAGCAAGGAAGGAAAAATAGACCAATAAAAGTAAAAATCGGAAGAAGATCAGGTATGAAATGACTACACTCAGTATCCCTTTCCCCTTTCTTCCCCTTGAACACCACTGCTTTCCAATTGTAGAGAATATTGATTTGAATTTTTTTTCATGTTAACTTTTAATTGCCTAGTTACAGCTGCCAGGCAGTGCCTTGCTGAGCCCATTTCCAGCCGCCATCCTGAGCACCCCACCATCCCCAGCACCCTGCGCTCTCCATCAATAGGAAATCAAGCTGCTGCTCACTGAATAACTCTTCCTACTTTCTGCACTTAGCAGCAAAGCTTTTTCAGCTTGCTCGCATGTCACCAACCTTAGGAGCAGCTTTGCCGTCCAACTATCAGCCCTGCTGGAGACTTTTTATCTTCCTTACAAACTTATCTTTCAAACATGCTTTTTAATGTGTAATCGTTGTTTGCTTCAGCAGGGGAGGCTTCCTTGGGGCTTATTGTGCTTAACTGGCCCTATTGTTGTGAGCCTTTCTGATACAAGATGTTGTAAAAATACATGGAGGTTGGGCTGGATATTTGCGTTTGCATTTCATGGAGATAACGACATTTTCCTTAAGTTATACGAGTCCCATTTCATTATTTCGTGAACCTCTCGGTGAACCTCGGGCTTCACTATATAATTTATGGTCCCTGATACAATCCAATGGTGTAATCTCCTGATTTATGTGCTTCATTTATAATTTGATCATTTCAGTATAATACGTGTTTTCCTAGATGATTTATGTACTTTCACCTGTAACGCATGTGTTTCATGCCATGAGATACGTATTCATCAGCCGCATGTTATGCCCCTGATGGCACTTTCCCAGGGAGGAAGGTGGGACACCCCAGCCCGAGGCCAAGTCCCGAGGTTAATTGCAATCAATTCACCTTCCACGCAATTACACTTTCATCTGCACGCTCCTGTGAAGTGAGCATGCTTAATGCCATATCAGCGGGAAAGCAAATGTGCCTCTTTTCCCCTAAGAGCCAATAAAGCCAGCCGTGGCATAGGATTACAGGGGGGCAGTGGGGACAGTTTAGCCCTCCTTTCTAACATTTCCATTGAGAAGGTGCTGAGAATAATTAATTATGTCCCTGTTGTGCTGATTAATGCAGGTCTTGTTTAGGCGTGTCAACAGAAGAGTATCCCAAATGCTGACGAGGCAGCAGCAGTCTGCTCTGATTTCAGGAGAACATCCTCGTGCGGCACAAAGCCCAGGAAAACAAACACAGCCCTTCCCCTAATTCCCTCACTTGGAAAGGAGGGCTGGAAGGATATGGAGAGACCACCCTGTTGGCTTTCTTCCATAACACTTTCTTCCAGCACTTTGCACCTTTACTACTGACCTCCCTCATTTTCAGCCTCCTGATCCCTTCATGCTATGCAGCCAGAGCTCCTGGTCCTGTCCACCCCGTCCCCCGCCTTCCTGCACCAACTATCTGGGGAGCCTCAGCCTAAATAAATCCTACTCTTTCCACCCTCTGGTGCAGGATATGCTCCCCAGACCACACATCACCCTTGGTGCTCTCAGGTAAACTCCTGCCAATTAATCCATATTTTTCTCCAACAGCAGTGGAGAAAACTGGGGCAGACAATGCCAGCTGAGCCCTTGCTAGCACTGGGTGGTACAAAGTCTCACTCACCTGTGATTCACCCCTTGGTTTCACCCAGTGAGGCATCTGCTTTTCCACAGCTGTGCTTTGTGATCAGCTTGTGATGCTCTCCAAACCCAGAGGATCCTTTTTGCCTATTGATCTGCTGTTTTGCTAATGGTTCCTCACTAGAGACGCATGTCATTTATTCCTACCTGAAACCAGTCCTGTGCGCTTGTCCTTAATGCACCACGTTGCCTTTTCTTCAGCTCTGCCCACTGTCTCCCTCTGCTCTCCTATGGGCTCCCCACCTCTCCTCCCTCAATGCCTCTGCCCTCCCTTGCCCATCCCTGAGGGATGTACCAGGGATGTACAAGGGATGTACAAGGGACGTACAAGGGATGCCGTGCATCCCACCATGGGGATGGGGCACAGGTAATGGCTCATCATCAGTGGCTTTCTTCCTCTCATGGTCTCCATCTCCATGGCATCTTCAGCAGAGTGCGGCTTGAGACAGCATCAGAAGCCTCACTGAGCGAAGATATATGATTTTCATTGCCTCTCCACAAGGCTTATTGCCCTGTCATAGGAGGAAATAAGGTGAGTTTGACATGATTTGTTCTTGACAAATCCCTGTTGGCTGTTACTTATCACTGTGCTATATTCTAGAGGCTCATAAATAATTTGCTTGATTATTTCTTCCAGCATTTTCCCATGCACTAAATAGGCTGACTGGTCTACAGCTCCTTTGTCCCCTTGGTTTGCCTTTTTTCAAAGATGGACATTCTAGTTATCCTCTCCTAGGCTTCAGAAACCTCCCCTAGTCGCTTCTAGTTCTAAAAAAAAAAAATTGCCAACAGCTAAATGACTGTTTCTGTGAGTTCCCTCAGATCCTGTCTAGTGGAAAATATCCTGCTGTCTTCTTCTTCCACCCTAAATTCAACCTCCTTGTTGCTGAGATGAACACTGTCAACCTAAAAAATGTTCATTGGTTATTACATGGGCAAAGCTGGAAGAAAAATAAGAAAGATATGGAGTGCTTTTATCTTCTTGACATCACCTATTGCTGGCTTTCCCACCTCATTTAACAGTGGGCCACCCTTTCCTCGTCATCAAGAGAAGTAGCGATAACATGGAACACATCTGCATCAGAATGTTTCTTTGTCCTCTCTTAGAACACACAAATATATATATAGATGGATGTAGATGTATGGTTGTATATAAATATATAACAAATACAAAAATATGGGTATAAAACAAGCTGGTACTTTGATACCAGAAGGGATGTGATGCTCATGTGGACAGGGTATTCCTTCAGTACCAACGATGCTCATTTGCAGATATCCCAGCCTGAGAGGTAGCTTGCCAAAAGAAATACCACCAAGCCGCAGCTTTTTACCACATGATGAGACAAAAGCCCAGAACAAACTTGGTGTGTTAAAACTCAGCTGTATGAACAGCAGGAAGCTGGCGTGCATGCAGTCTTTTAAGTGTAAGCCAGATGTGAGTCTAGCCATGGTGCACCCCTTCCAAAGCCAGGGTCTGAGGAGCAGGGACTTACACAGTCCTGTCTGCCCCACTGCCTGCTCTCCTCCTCAACACAGGAACTTAGGCTGTTGCATTCATGTCTGGTTTGCAATAGAAAGGAGCATCTCTACATTATCCTAAGACTTTGAAATTAAAAATTGGTTTGAGGGATTTTGATGGTATCTGTGGGGACTCCCTCTTCAAGAGGGAGAAATTGTAAGCAGAGACTACTTCTTAGAAAAATAAAATATTTTGTTTAATTGGGAATTATACAAACAGTATAATGCACAATAGAAATTAAAAATAGAAATAAAATCCTCAAACCTCACAAAACTCCCATAAAAAACATGCAGCCCCTCAAAGACCTGAGCTGTGACCTGACAGGTTTTGTTAGATAATGTTGACTATCCCTGACCATTAAAAGCATCTTTCAGGAATGTTCTGCTTAAGAGATCCTATCTATATGCCATAAAATCTCAGGCTTATTGTGTCTGAGATAAATTACAGTACTGGACAGGAAATAAAATTTTCCTTGGTGCAAGTGTTGAGGGAATTTTTTCCATCTTAGCAGAAACCAGTCACTCAAAGACTAAGGAAGCAGCTATCAAATTCCCACCATGTCAGAAAAGACAAAGAAGGATTTATTAATTCTTGCCTCACTGGGCCAAGACCTCTGAGAGCATAAGGTTAGTTTGCATCCCCCCTATTATTGCTGTTTTTCCTTGGCCTTGCTTTCCAAAGGGCAATGTCTCATCTGGTCACTGTGTTGCGGCATCAGGGCCCAGGTACATCTTGGTGTGTCACCCGAAACCAATCCAAGCACAGCCTACAGACCTCTGTGTTCTAACAACTGGGGGGAATGAGAGGGAAACAAGAGAGGGGAAAAAAGACGCATTCCAGCCTGTGGACACACACCAAGCCCAATAGCATTGAAAGCATGAACTTTGGAGTGACATCTTTGCTGTTGGCACGTCTGGGTTCGCAGTGAGGCATCCACCAGCACAGCCCTAGGAGGGCCTGGCAGGGAGGAAGTACAGATGGCCATTCCAAGCTGGTCTGAGTGTCAAGAGCCACCCCAAAACCAGAAATGGCCCAAAACCAGAAATGGCCCTCAGCTGCAGGAAGCTGGTGCAGATCCTGGGAAGGGCCCCAGTCCTGCTGCTGGTCAGTCCACTGGTACTGCTGTCACAAGTAATGTAATGACCACACACTCCAGCAATGTGCCAATGAAGAAGACTTGGTAAAGAGTGATCTCCCAACCTCACGCCCCTGCCATCAGCTATCCTGTGAGCTGCTCTGGCAGAAGGTGCCTCAGAACCACAAATTCTGGTCCCAGCTCTGCTGCTGGCCAGTCAGCTTCTCAGGGAAAAGTGACCTCACAAGCATGTGCCACAGCTGTGTGAAGGCTGCTGACAGAAATTACCTCAAACAAATCACAGAATGGTTGGGTTGAAAGGGACCTCAAAGACCGTGTTTCCAACACCCTTTCCAGGGGCAGGGACACTTTCCACTAGACTAGGTTTCTCAAAGCTCCATCTAACCTTACCTTAGCCCATCAGTTCTGGCTCTTTTGGTGACTGATCGGCTCCTTCTGCAGAAGTGGCTGCACCAGCACATACCAAAGACAATGCCTGCTCCTGACCTACCAGCTGTGAGGCAAAAGTGACATAACAAGCACAAACAGCAAGCAGGCTGCCCATCTGCTCTCCAGACCACCCTGCATGCCCCCAGCCTTCTCATCCTGCTTTGACCTCAGCTGTCTTTTTTCCTTGACATATTTCAGTCCTCCCAGAGCATCTGATAATGGGTCTGAACACAGATTTTCTCATTACTGACAAGGACCCACTCCCAGCTACATTACCAGAAGCTTCCCGACCATACCCATCACCATCAGTCTTTACCTTTCCCCATCATTCCTGAGGCATCTCTCCAGGTGTGCTGCGAGTTCAAGAGCAGCCTCAGAGAAGTATTGCACAGGACTTGTGCCATCAGAGAGGCAGAAAGCTTTCAGGAAATGAGACAGCTGCCACCCTCACAGATTTGCATGGTTCTTGCTAAGGAGCCACAAAGAGCACTCCAGGAGAGCACCAAGATGGGAGAATAAAGCATGGAGTCTGACAACCACAACTTAGAAACAAGCAAACTCATTTTCTCCAGACACAGAAGGAAACAGGGCACTTGTTTAGAAGAGACTGGCCAAGGTCCAGCAATGACCTCACCTCAGTATGTTGGGTCTGTTTGCTGCTGAGATGGAGATCTTCAAATATGAACAAACAGAAAAAATCAAAATCTGAGGGGGAACAGGTCCCAAGCTACCAAGCAATCTTGTTTGAGTGGTGAATGTTGGACTGAAGTCCTGGGTAAACCAAAAAGTATAGCCAGGTATATGAGGTGGCATATAAACCTGAAATAACTTTTTCCATTCGGTGTCGTTATTGATATGAATCAAGCTCTGGTTGCAGTAAAGGGCCCTGTTCCTAAACACTTTTGCATCAGGCACTCTTTCTACTGTTTTTTTTAAGGTCAATGAATATGGGGGGTTTTCAGCTGTAATTTAATTTAATTTAAAGTATCCAAGAAGATAAAATCCAATCTTTTATCTTGACAAATATAATTAAGAGTTTATAAATATTTTATTTGACAAGTGAGGTTCTGGGCAACACATGCGTTGTGCCAAAGCACTGATTTACCACTCAGAAAAAGAACAAATTTTACAGGTGGGACTTGGCTCCAGGCAGTTGCTCAGATGAATAACCTCACCAGCAGTGCAGATGTAACATGGGCCTAGAATTTTCCAAATGTCAAAGGACTGGGTAGAACACAGACAGTTCCCACCAAACTCTTCTGCAAAATACCAGCACTTGGCTCAACCAAGTGCAATGCATAAGAAATGCTGAGTTTTATAGAATGGGAGGTTGAATGTGTTGAAGAGATCTCTTTGCTATGCAGCACTGCAATTTTTTACCAGAGTCAGAGTAAAGCCATTGTTAATGCCTCCAAAACTCTCACAAGAAGGTGGCCAAAACAGTGGTGGTAGCTGCAAGTGGCCATCACCAGCAGCCCATGACAGGTATTACAGCACATACCAGGGCTTTTCTGACGCACTTGATTCTCCAGCACCTGTTGCAGACTTACGGGTTTCCTCTCACATGGCATCCTGACTGCCATCCCACTGTTTGAGGTAATGAGGGGCACCTCTGGCAGGGACACAATCATCCAAAGAGCTAAAAAGTAAAAAAAAAGACAACTCACGTCTGTCAGACAGCTCTCACAGCCATTCTTTGCCCAAGGTCCAGCACTTCATTGGCTTGAGGGACACTAGAAGTGTCAAAAGCTGCTCCTCCCTTTCCTTTTACAAATTAGAAAACAAGCTTTAAATGATTTTTTGCCTCCCAGGCAGAAACTGACCCATACTTATCGTGCAGCAGCCAGAAGTGGCAGGGTGGGTGGGTGACTCTCATTGCCCCACTCCGGGATCTGGGGCCCTGGAAGTAGTGGGCCCGCATCTTGAACAGCTTTTAGGAGGAACCTCCCTGCCAGAGACAGGGGAGTTTGAACAGTATGGGAATATTGACTGTTTATCAGGAAGAACTGAGAACTTTTCCTTAGGAGAAAAAAAAAAAAAGGACAAAAAATCGGAGTCAGTGTATTTCTCTCGCCTGCAAGATGCCCGTAAGCTTTTGTGTCTGTTTAGCTGCAATCTCCTGGTTTCTTTGTTGTCGGAGCGCATTTCACTCTTGTGTCAAAGTGTGTCAACTCTAACCTTTTCCTCTGCAATGCTGGCACCCCTCCAGTCCCCCAGCCCTGCTGCCTCAGTCAGCCACAACACCCCCCCACACAACGAGCAGGCATCTCCTCCCACTCAGCACAGGCAGAAAGGTAATTAAAACTGTTTAGGTATTTTTGTTGTTGTTGTTGCTTTCTGAGGCTCAACAACATAAATGTGACTTCTGCTCAATTAAACTCTGGGATAAAAATAAAGTAAAAGAAGGTCTTAGAGCTGTTCTTTATTTCTGCACATTAAAACTGAAGCCTGAGATTTACTGACACTCCCTCCCACCACCCCCATGGAAGGAAACCTGCAAATAAAGATGTCTCCAGTTGAAATGACCATTATTATCCACAAGCAGGCACATATATATATATATATATATATACACATATACATATATACACATGCACCCATACCTATCCATACCTATATATAAACCCGAAATCTGTTTGTGCCTCTTCCTGCTAATGCTAAGGGTACATTCCTCCCCATTACAACAGCATTTGCACATTTATAGGAGGAATAAAGAAGGGAGAAAAAAAGATGCATGATACATGCGGAGGAGCCTTTCCTCTGCCATCCAGAGAAAGAAGAACTAAAAGGATTATAAAAGTTCAGATTAAAATGATATAAAATCTAGCATTTGGCTCCAACACTAGTGCCTTGGTCCTCTGTAGCTAATCTGTATGCACTCTGTGACCTCCTCGCAGCGAACCCTGCTAAATATATTATTCCCACGGGGGCTTTCACTGCTGCTTGGTGTCAGAAATCAATATGTATGAGGCGCGTGGATGGGAATTTCTAATAGATCTGCCTGGCCCTGTGCTGTTTTTCAATATCTGCCTTGGACTATTAGTGCCGGCTCGGTGCCTGTGAAATAACCGAGATAATCTTTTAAGGTGCACTGTTAAGGTGGAACCTAAATGTTGCTGTTTCAATTAAAACAAAATATATATATATATATATTCATAAATCAGTCATCGCTGTGCATAACCTTGTGTGTAGCCTGATTATAAACAATGATGGGGATTAAAGTATTAGGGCGAGTATTCTAATGCCTAGATTTCTGAGGAAGAGCTTTAGTTTCTTTCTTATTTTTTTTTTATTAACAGAAAATTGCATAGATTCACGGGCGGAGGGGGGAGGAATTAAAAGTGGAGGGAATGAGGGATGGCACATTGTCTGTGCAATCGCCTCCATGCTGGCGGAGCCATGGAGGTGAAAGAGCGAGATCGCTATATTACTGCAGATAATGCACCCATTTTACCTAAGCGACACCAGACCGCGGTTCTGCAACGCTCTCCATTTTAGACTGGTTTGTGCACATGGGAATTATTGCCTGGGTGATCCTGGGTGGGTTTTCTTGGGGGTTTGTTGGGGGTTTTTTGAGTGGGAGGAGGCTTTTTTAGTTTTCGCATAATTGCAACTGGTAGTGGTTTCCCCTTACTCTTCTGAAGGTGCTGAAGGTGGGCAGGAGAGGGCAGGTTGATGGGTTCCCCCCACAAACCCTCGAACCCAGAGCAGTTTTTCCCCCCCTGCAGGCAGGCAGCATAGCAAGGCTCAGGTCTGGGAGTGGGCTGTGGGGAAGGCTGCATCCTGCTCTTTCATTCTCCTTCTCACTCTTTGTTTTCAGTTGAATGCACAGAGGAAACTGTCTCAGCTCAGGGCACAGAGGTGCAGCGTATAAAAGCAATAACTTGCTAAAGGATCTCTCGCTCTCCCTTTTTTTTCCTTTTTATTAGGGGAAAGGTAATGACTAATCCATGCGTACGCTCCCCTGGCTTTACAGGGGGCCAGACTGAGTTCAGCTCTGTGCTGGAGATGACAAGTGGAGAGTCACCACCCCAGAGGATCCGTTTTAGCCACGTTTAGCTCCGCTGCCCTTGCGAGGTTGTCACCCTACCAGAGGTTGAAGAACTGGCACGCAGCCCTGGTATTTTTCTTTCCTCCTCTCTGCTCCTTGCACACTTCACTTAGCACGGCCCAATCCACCTGACAACTCTCTGAGCCCTCGACTGCTTGTCGGGGCTGAGCTGGAGGTGGGGGACGGGGCAGCAGCCCACCATTAAGGATGTGGGTCTGGAGAGAAGCACAGGGAGAAATCTCCAATCTAAGAGTGCTTGCACAGTGTCAGGCCTGTCAGGATGAAAGCAAAGGGCTCTCTGAAAGGAGGTTTTACACAGCCTAATTTTACCACAACCCCTTGAAATGAGGAGAAAATGGAATGGGATCTGTTTGGTTCTGTTTTACTTAATAACTGTGCTTTTCTCCTGCAGGTGCCATGAGCCCTATTCCCAGAAACAAAAACCCATCAGTGTTACCTGAGAAATATGAACAAGGCTTTTCAGACACTTGTCTGGGTTTGCTCCAGCCACTCTCCTTCTGGTTAAGCTTTAGTGCAGTACATAGCCATAAAGGAAAAATAAAAAGAAGAAAAAATATTCTGGATGGGTTTTGGAGTTGTCTTTTTTTTTTCTTATGCTCAGCCATAAATAAGCCACAAATCTCTCTGGTCCCTGAAAAATTCCACCTGAGTATAACTCTGCCCCACACACTGTGTATGAATAGACCAGAGCTGCAAAGCTCAATTCTAGATCTAAAAATCCACCTGCAAAGATTGCAGGTATTTACACCCAGGGAGTGGCCTGCCTGGAAAACAGGACCAGGCAGGCAAGGCAGGGATGCATGCACATCCCAGCCCTGCTGCCTCAGGTCCCAGTACAGCACAGAGGCAACACTGCTGATGGCCACGGGAACTAAATTCCAGGTGTGTAGTTTGGATTAAGCATCCCCAGTATCTGGAAAAATGCAAATGTTTATAAAGGGCTCCACTATCGCTAGTGGTTTTATCCCAGATGCCAAGAGCCAGCTCGCTCGCCGCCTCAGCTCCTCGCAGTGTTTATAATACAAACACTTCTAATCTAAGGAACGCAATTCCCAACAGTTTAATAGGGCTGAAGTTCCCTTCCCGCCTCCCCTTTCTCAACCCATCAATTAGGTAGGTATATGTGAAAACAAACAACCTATGTGTTTTCTGCATCTCTAAGGAGGTGTAATGGTGCGAAGTGCTGGTTATATGCGTTTACTGATGGGAAAAGAGGAGCAGAGTGGGCCTTTGTAAACTGCAAGCTTGGTTTTTCCCTGAATGCTGAAAAAGAGCAGCTTTCAGCAGTGCAGGCAGGGCTGGAGAAGGGAAAGGCATGGGAAGGGCTTGCATGTGTGCCACAGCCTCTCAGGGTGGCCATGGTGTTGCCAGCAGTAGGAGAGGTGGGATTGAGACCCAGAACCTAACCTTGATGCCCCAGATGGGGCAGCTGTTGGGCTGTAGCCCACAAAAACTCCCCACCCTGGGTGTGGAAATTCCTCACCTTTGTTTTCCTGATCCATTTTGTCTCCTCTCCTTATGTTTATGGCAGCAGATTAGGACATGGGAGTCCCTTATGGTCCACAGCTGATGGTCGCTTCTAGTTTGCATTGCTTTAGTCCATGCTGACCACCAGAGCTCAACTACAGACCTGAGTCCATAGTCCGTATTTAAACGAAGGTATTTCTTTAATCCATTTTAAAACTCCACATGCATACCTATATTTCTGAGAGGCTGCACACCTCCAGCTCTCAAAGAGGCCTCCAAAGCAGCGAAAACCCATCAAGCCAGAGAGCATCACGTGAAGCATCCCTTGGTCTTCTGAGCAACCAACATGTAAAATCAAGTACGGACGTATCAAAACAGCATGTAAGCCATTACTGACAAAATCACTTGAGCTGTTAGGGGTAGCAGCCTGCAGAAAGTGGACCAGCTGCTCCTCCCACTTGACACTATCTCATGCCGTGTTCGTGCCATTGCAGCACCGGACAAACACCCGCCTAGGCAGAGCGCGACTTTGTCTGACCTTTCGCCATGACCTCTGCCTTATTGCCTCACAGCCCACATTTGCAAAGATGGGATTTGACAAGAAGTGTCATGTCCCTTCCATCCTAAAGGCAAATAACTGTCCCTTTCGATCATGGCTGTCACCCGCCGCTCATGGCTGAGTGACACCCCAGCCCAGCAAATTACTCCTACCCTAGTTGCTGCCAGACTTGGAGACTGGATAAAGGCAGAACCAGAAGTAAGTCCAGACTACAGGTCCATCCAGCAATACTCATGTGCAATGTAGATACCATCAGCAGCCAAATAAAAAAAATCCCTTTTCCAGTAAGCATGACCTTTTTGAAGGTGGGCATTATACAGCCACGTAGTTAAGGGAAACATGTTTAAATCCCCTCAGTAGAAACTAGCTGGTGGTTGTAAGGGAAGTCACACTGGTGCAGACCAGCCCACTCTCACTCTGCACAGGTTGATGGCCTCTTCCCCTGCACAGAGGGGGGCACAGGCACACTGCTGCCTGCTGCTCAGCTGGCAACTGCAGTGGACGGTGCCCAAAAACCTGGGAAGGGAGTGGGAGAGGCATGCTAGTCTGTGACAGGGGCCTGTGCAAAGACGGCAGTCCTTTTTTTAATCAGTATCAGGCAACGAAGATGGAAGTCAAGCCCATGTTACAGAAGAGGCAGCAGTGTAGGAAGCAGCCATCACCTAAGAACAGCCCCTGTTTATTGCAGTACAGCTTTGGGCTTTCCTTGCATGCTCCAGGGAAGGAAGTTGCCACTGCCTGGTAGGAGGTCCTTTTTTCCACCCTGTCCCAGGGAGTCCCCACCACGCCACTTGGACACCACTGCAGCTCCCTGAATTCCTCCCCTGGTGTCCTACCTAGGTGCTGCCTACAACTCTGCAGGCCAAGTGAGAGCCAGAGTAAAAATGGTCTTGAGAGCTGGTTGTGACAGGTATCCGTGAGAGTAGGAATGAAGCAAAAATGTCACCCAAACCTCTGTTTCACCTGAAACAGAGAGACCAGAGCAGCACCAGGTAGTGCAGTGACTTGGAGTCACACCACAGGTCTCCTGTGCCAGTGCCATGGCTGGAGCAGGGTGTCCCTGCAGGGCATTTCCTGGAGATGTGATACCTTACACTGCCAGGCTCCTCAGACACTGGGAAGGGCTCTGAGGAGCAACTTCATTTCTTGAAGGGCCAGGGAGAGATGGATGCTCCACTGCAGCAATGGAGGAGAGCCCAGCTGGGGCTGTGGGCAGGGCCAGGAGCCCAGGTGCACCCACAGGGTCATGGCCATGCACCCAGCACCCCATGCCCACCTCCTCTATATGCATCCAAACAGCACTGTTAGGGCTTTTTTCCTCTCCTATTTCTTCTTGCACTGCTGCCAGCTTCCTCCAATGAAGGGGTGGGGGACCAACATGACAGCACATTTCCCAGCACACCAAGTGGTGGTTGCATCCATTTGGTTTTGGCTGCACTCAGGGGGGTTTTTAGTATCTGCCTACCCCCGCTAAAGCAGCAGTGCTTTTATTTATGGGTGTGCGTGTTTTAAGCAGTATTTCAGCACTCCCCCGGTTAAAGTACTCTTATCAAAAGCTCTTCGTCCCTGCCACAGCTTTGCTTAATGCTCTGGCAGTGCTTACAACCCTGACCAAACCTGGATTCCCCATTAAAAACCTCCTGGGAGCAACTCTGCCCCAGGGCAGCACATCCCAGGGTGAGGGGCGGCAGGAACCCGGGCACCGCTGGGCAGGGGCTGAGCTCCCCCTGCTCCAGGGCCTCTCGGGAGGCAAAGCAATTCATCTCAGCCCTTCTCGGCAAATCACTCCTGTGACCACACAACGCGAGCCGGCCATTCAGGCTGAACCTTGGCCATGTATTATCCAGACGGCGAATCCCGCTGAGCCTGGCAGCTCAGCCCCGCTCCCGCAGCTCGCCCTGCCTCCCAGAAGGCATCTCCCAAGAGCTGTTACTGTGACAAAGGCAAAACTCCGTGCCATGGAAAGGACACAAAATTTTACACCTCCCGCCTCCCCCAGAAGAAAAAAAAAAAGGTGCTGCCACACTTGAGTTTACTCCAATGCAGTCCCTGCGGCTCCAGCAGAAAGCTGGGCGTCCCAGCCAAAATACCCCGGGAGGGGGCTTTCTGCATTGCTACAATATTGGTGCATGGGTTTACAGGGAGAGCAAGGCCAGACCTGATGGAATTGCTCAGCTGCACTAATCAAGGTCTAACTTTTTCTTAGTCTTCCCTCTTTTTCTCCCCATAAGGAAATAGGGGTTATGGAGCCATTCAATGGCAAAGGCAGGAAGGGAAGGGGAAGGAGGGAAGTGAAAGGAGTGGGAAGAGAGCCAACTTGCATAGCGTATCTTTTAAGATGCAAAAAGTAGAGTCAGAATAGCAAACCTAATCTTCAGCCCAGCACTGCCTGTTAACAGTCACACGTCCACACAGACGACAAGCAAAAGCAAATGCCCTGGGACATGGTGGCACCGGTGCATCCAACAGCAGAGATGGTCTTTGGGCTGTGCCTGGTGTGCTCGGGCTAGCTGGGACACAGGCACCTGCAACCATGTACACCAGCATGTGCCCACACGAGTATCTCCTTCTGCCCCTGCTTCTCTGCCTGGAGGTGTCCCCAAGCTCCAGGAGCAGGGAAGTACCATCTGTACAGACCAGGACAGCCCTGTACCACCCGGCATAGCAGCTGCTGCTCTTCCCAAGCAAGCCCAGAGCCAGCCAGCTGCATTTGGTGACCCTGTAAGGCAGTCCTCATTGGCCTGTTTCAGGCCAGAGAAGCAGTTTTTCCTTTCAGCCCCATGGGCTGCACCAGGGATGCTCAGCTCCGGTGGTTGCCACAGGCAAAAGTAGGATTACCTGGCGGCTCTTTTCCCTGCCTTCTTCCCAGTTCCTGGCAGGGGTTTTGGGCAGCCCAGTTAGGACACAGCCTTGAGCAGCCTGCCACCCATTTTTCACAGTTCAGCCATGATCTAGGAAATACAGCAGTGGTGGCATTAGGCACAGTCATGTGGTGCAGTCAGATGGGGAATGACTTTGCTCCCTGAGAGAGTCCTCTCCTGCAAAAGCGGCAAAGCACAATTGGTAACAACAGTGTTCAAGGGAAAGGCATTGGAAAAAGGGAATTCAAAAGACAAATAACATGTTGTGGGCTGAAAACCAAACAACCAAACAAAAAGCATTTGCCAGTGCAAGTTTCCCATTCCCATTTCCACACAGATGAAGTCTGCCGCTCCCCAGCCACCTCCCCACTCATTTGCAGGCAGAAGCAGGGGAAGGCAAGCAATGCTCTGCATTTAGAGTAATCTAAGAAAAATGCCAACCTGCCACAGCCGCCAAGATTGCTTCTGCATGGCTCTGGATTCCAGGCTGTGCCACTTCAGTGCCTAGAGCCTTAAGGACCACTGAGGCTTGGCACAGCTCAGTGCACCCACCACAGTGAGCAGGAATACTCATCCAGCAGCAACAGCCAAATGCAGCATTCCTGGGTGCTGAAAGCCATGAGTTTTGTCTCCTGCATCTGCAGAGGGGCAGGAGCAGACCCCAATTCCACAGATGTGGTAATGGTAGCAGAAGGCACTTAGACACAAAGAAATAACTTAGAGGAAGAGCAAGCAAAAAATTCTCCCTTTGGTTGAACAGACACCGGGAACTCCAACGCCCACTTTGTTTAAGGGAAAGATATTTGAAGGAGCAACAACAACCCACAGGAGGAAGAACCACAGAGCTGTACATCCCACATCTCGTGCAGACTGTTGCCAAATTAGTGGGAAGGTGACACATTGCAGGGAGAACAACAACAACTTTAAAATAATAATTAATGAATTATTACTGACAATTGGAAAAAAAAAATCCCTGAATGAACGTTGGCTTCTGGAGTTTCTAGCGATAATAAATATTTAAACACCTCCCTTGTTTTAACATAAAGCAGAAGAGAAATGCAGCAGCCACGGTAGGAGCAGCAATGTGTCAGAACAGCAGCATGGAGCATTGGATCAAAACACAACAGTGGCTCACGCCCCATCGGAGGGAAGCAGGGAGGAGGGCACAGCACCCCCAGCATGGCACTGCTGGGGCATCACCATCATTCCCATCATGTTTCTTTAAACTACCATCCTGGATATAGCCACGTGTGCCTTGCTGGTTCTTTTCAGAGGAGCCAGAGACAGAAATTGTAGCAAAAGCCCCCATGGCACATGTGCCAGGAGAGTATCTCCTGCCTGCTCCACAGGGCACAATTTGGCAACTGTAGGGAGCTGTTTGGCTGGGGCTGCCATGGCTATCTGCTTTCCTTGCCCAGCTTTTCCTCACCATCACACAAGTGCTATTTTGTGCTAAGGGGATGCCCACCCAAAAAGCACTGACCCAGGTCCGCTGCCTCCAGCCTTGCTGGCGAAGAACCAGCCTGCATCTCCCCATGCAGTGCTGCAGAATGAATGCCCTTCTTGCTCCCTCCTTTACTGGCAAAGCTGGTGGCCACATCTGCAGTTACATTGCCTAAGTGCCTATTACAGTGTCCCATCTTCACAGCTTCATTCAGACCTTTAATTCTGCAGACTGAAAGCTTCCAGGTGAGGCATCTGCCTCCAGCTCAGTGTCAGCCTTGAGCTAGCTGTGCTTTCAAATTCCTAGCAAAACCAACTCAGCTGTTTCCAAGAAAATAATTAGGAATGAACTGGCTAAGACCTGGCTTACTTTAACCTCTTTTCCAGAAGAGAAGAAAGTTTAGGACACACCAGTGATAGATCAAACACACATCTTTGCCCTTTGAAGTCCTCCTAGGTTTGGTCAGCACCAGCCTTTTAGGGCAGAAGTAACCTACAAATACACTGCTACCACTGCAGTCTGCATCAGCTTTCTGATGCTGTCACGCTTGAGGGTGTAAGAAGTTCAGCATCAATTGTTTCATCCACCACCATTACCCCATGGAATCTGCTGGCCCAAGTAGAAGAGCAGCAGCCCCAACACTTGCTGGGGCACCACTCCACACACCAAGCACCCTACCTACCTTGCAGGTGCTCCAGCCTCCAGGAGATCAGGCCTCTGTGAAACCACAGCCCCATCACTTTCCTGGGATGCAAAGCACAGAGCTGGGGGACTTGCTGGCAGAAGCCATGGCATCTGCCATATCTGCCTTCCTCTAGGGAAGAGAGGACTTAAAGGAAGGAAATACAGGGAAAGGGTAACAAAAAGAGTGAGCAAATGAGCTTTTTCCTCTGCCTGGCTTGGAGGAGCTGCAGTTTTTCCTGGCTTCTCTTCTTTCAGCTCCTGCAATTCTAGCTTATGTTATTGGAGTAAGATTGTGCTGGGTCACAACAGGGGAAAAAAAAGTGATCAGCTAATAATCCTGCTCGTGCTTCATCTTTGTGGTGAGACTGCCTTGGGATCATCCCCATCTTGTAAAAGTCACTCTTTCCAGCAGAACTAGGAAGGGCAGGGGCCAGATCGGTGCCCCCAAAGATCCCTTTTAGGATGGCTGCACCACTGTCAGTGTCAGTGTGTATGGAGGCTCGGTCCTGTCTAGTCCAGCTATCCCATTCAGTGATACTTGATCTCACTGCTTGCATTCAAGGCCTGAAAGTTGACAAAAATTAGCCCTCCTTCTGCTCTCAAATTCCTGTATGCTCTTTGGTGAGATTAGGATCCTCTGTGTGCCCCTGGCCTCCAGTGAACTGAAAAATACAATTTTTATCATAATGTTTGTGACACATCAGATTAACACATGGAAAGGATGATGACTTATTTACATCAGAGGCCTCTCCCTGCAGAAAGTGCTATTTCATCCCAATGGCCTGCTTGAAGAGACCATGTAAAGGGTTATCAATTACTGCCAGCTTACTCAACTACCGAGGTGCCTTAAACAGCTATGACATGAGAATTCATGTTCCTTCTATTTACTATGCTTCGTATTCCCAAGATGTTTGAGTTTGGACTAACGACCTAAAAGAAGGAAATACTCCACCACCTGCAGTTATTTCTGACTGGACATTTGCCGTGCATCGCAGGTCAGGGAGTGTCAGACCCCAGGAGCGTGAGAAGATGCTGGCCCTGGACCTCTGTGTGCTGAGAGGTCGCCTGCCCGCGCGTGCTCCAGCTGTGCCCTGCGCCGACACAGCCTGCAATGAGCATCACCCGGCCAGAGCCAGTGAGCCATACTGGAGGCAAATGCTCTGCTTAATTGGTCTCAGCTGGAAGCTGCTCTGTGCATGTCAGCGTGTTTAAGGAAGCAGGTCTACAGGAGAGAAGACACCAGAGTAACCAATTAAAGAAAAGCCCCTTGATTTCCCTTCCCCCTCTCTCCCAGCCTGAAGCCCTGGAAGTTTGTTTTACTTTAAAGGTGGAGTGTTTCTCACTGTCAATGAAATCAGCTCGAGAATAAGGTTTTGCTATTGGTATTTCCAAGTTTAGTATTGACGGCGCCTCTGGAGATAGCTACAGAGACCTGGTTAAATCAAGTCAAGGTTTGCATCTTTATCTCTCACTCTTTAACTTTTTTTTTTTTCCTTAAAAAGAGGAAAAAAATGACACAAGGAAACTCTTTATCCAGTTGAAATCCAAGTTTATTAGCCTGTAAAAGTCTGTTTCCACACAGTAATCATAAGAAATGAATGAATGTTTATGGAGCGTAGCATAAAAATATACCAAGTCAGCCACAGGTTGGAGTTTACGATTGCTCACAAAAATTAATCAGCAGATCACATGGCATTGCATCAGAAAGGCAAATCAGTCCTAGGAATGCAAACAATCAGGATAAAAAGGCAAAACAAGTAAGAGCAGAGTATCAGAAAGCAATAATTAGTTCACAGTTCCTAATGTGGGTGACAGGTTTCTTTAGATCAGGTTATTTACCCACTAATTCTCCAAAAACAGGTTGAAAGCCAATTGTCATAATTTTGCATTAACCAGTACATTCTCAGTCAACATGTCAGCTGCTAAAATTCACTACCAATCTCTAGGTATGACTATTAAAATATAGGCACATAAGAGACTAGGTATATTCAACAGTCCAGCTCTTTCTCCTAAAGCTTGGAGGCCTCCGACACTCACAGCTAGAAATCAAAAGCTAATGTGAGACATGTGGGTCGAGATATTCTAGTCCCTATCTGGACATATAAACCTTCTCTCTTCTTAAAAACCTCCAGTACGCTATGGGTTCATCAGATCTAGGGAGGCTCACCTCTCTGCTGGGCACAGCAAACCTGACCCCTGGGAGGGGAAGGGGTGTTGGACATCTGGCATAAACTTGTGTTTGTTGTGTGTACCAGGGAGATGGCAATGGGAACGTTCCCCACTGGGTCCTGTTTGCTTTAGTGTTGATATTCTGTAGGACTGTGTCCGATAGTCAAGCTGATGTATGGACTTTGCTCACAAGCTACGTCCAATGCAGAGAAGACCCATTAGGAGATTTGGGCAAGCATCAGGAGTTTCTGACCTGGACTAACTCTTCCTTCTCTTTCCAAAGGAAAATGTCTAGCCAAAAAGAGATTTCTTCTAATGCTTTGGGCTTTCCTGAAGAAGTACAGAGGGTTAGTGTTACTAACCCTCTGTAAAGAGAGCAGACTTCAAGGAGCAAGGTAAGAAAGGTGTTTTCTTTTCAAATGTAGGATGCTTAAACACATCATAAACCAAGCTGAGGACAACTGCACTGAATAATTAATCCAGGCTCTGGCTGAAATCACATCACCTGCAGATCTTTCTACCAGAATTCAGCTGAATTATTTTCTAGCAAAGATCCTTGACTCTACAAGTCAAGGCCTAATACAGGCCAATGAACCCACAGTCACAGCATCTTCAGTTATGGGGAAGACATATTAGACTAAGAAGTACCTTTGAAGTTTATTGGGAAATTAACTCATTAAGGCTAATTCCTAAAACACCTTTTCAGGAATGGGCAGTAGCATGACAAACTATTCCTGCTTATTAAATTAATAATAATGTGACAATCCTTTAATTCGTCTCAGAACTTAGAAGAGCAGTGGAAATACTTTAGGCAGTCTAGATCCTTGTCTCGCAAGATTACGTTTTGCCACCCGCGTTTCCTTCATTCTGCCTTCCCTGGGCAGAACTGCTTTGCTGAAGGACCCAGTGACCCAGCTGAGCGTGTCCATCCTAAAAACCAAACGGCAAACAGAGATGACACTACAGTGGGAACAGATCCTGACACCTTTGCTGATGTGGAACTTCACCTTTCTTTCCTCGGACAGTTCCAGTGGTCTCACTTTATTGCATGTTCTGCGGTTATTACTGAGAAGTATTTCTTTCCTTTACAGATTTTGGGGCCGTCTATCCATGCCCAATGCACACTGGTGACTGAGTAGATCCTTACACTGAAGTAAGATTGAACTTATAACTAAGTCACCTATATAATATCCTCCAATTTCATGAGCTATCTGGTAAAGCCCATGGGAACCTGGGGAAGACTAGAGCCTCCCAGAAGACACACTGCCCTGTATCACTAGACCGTTCATAATTTCAGACTTGTTCCCTGGAAATATATGAGAGCACTGAAATGGCTAGTGGCAAAACCAAATTGAGTCCAACACAGCCTCGCAGAATTGAGCCTCCACACAAAGGGGTATTTTCCTTCCTTTAACAGGCTCGGTAATAAGTTTGCCAGTTTCCACTTTGAAGAATTACCTGCTTGTTGTTTGAGGTTTTTTTAGGTTGGTTGTGTTTTTTTTTTTAAATTAAAAAACAACAGCTATAAAAAACTAGAGGTAGTTTGAAACTGCAAGGTTCATATCTGGGGCGAGTATTTCTCCAGAGCTGAGGGACATTTTTCATTCAGACTAGTATAAAACAATACTTGAGGGGAAAAAATGTTGAAAGAGAAAGCATTAAAGGAATAGGAACTCAGAGACCTCTTCCCGCTTCCAAATCGACCGTCTCATGAAATGAGTGTTTTTCCTCCCTGTGAATTCTATATTTAATCCAGAGAGATCACTGAGTATGCCTGAGCAACCTGGCAGCCCTTTTCCTCCTCTTCAAACAGACCTCAAGATTCACTCTTGTCTAATGAGCGGTCTACGTCTCCCAAGAACATATATCCTTACGGATTTCGATAAGAGCAGACAGGATCAGTGGAAAATCCACTTCTGTTCCTTTTTCTTTTGTTGCTTTCTTTAAAAAACAAAAGGATACACCAAGGCTCCCCCTGGAAAATCAGCTGGCATTGAAGGAATCTCACAGACTAAAGGACCTACCTCATTTTTCAAACTCTTTAAAAATTCTGGTTTGGCACCTGAGAGCAGACTTTCTGTTGATTAAAGGAATATTTCCAGAAAAATGACATTCTAAATTTCACCAAAATCAGGTGACGTGCTGCCGGCACTGTCACGAACTTTCCCACCTATCTGAAGTTGCTTCAGTGTTGGCAAGTAGTATGGGGAAACAAAATGTCAAGTGAAAACCATTTCTTTAGCTATGTACATTTTTCTAGACAGGTAGAGAGCTGAAATTTGAACTGAGAAGCAGTAAAATGAAAAGGAAGATTATATTGGCATTCTCTCACAAACCATATTCATAATTCCAAATACTCCAACGGCAACAGGATGATCTATTCTCAGGACTATTGTTTGTTGCAAGAACTACAGATGAGATTTCACCTTTGCATGCTTCTTCCTACCAAGCTAACTGCTAATTTATCACATCACCCTCAATAGTCCACTCTTTTTATACAACACAGGTCTGCACTAAAGGGTTTAAGGCCTTTCTGTAATCAGTCTTGCTCCTTACTTCACCAACCTTTTCATATCTTCAAAAATCTCAAAGTAACATTCCTAGTCAAAAAAGGCAGTATTTTTCTGCTATTTTAAAAAATTCCAGAGTATGATGTTACCTTCAGTTGTATAACTTATGGGGTTTCCATCAATTGCCAATTGAGAAGGAATTAGTTTGGTAGGTATTGTACCATCACTTCATAAGCATTCATTCCCATAAGCAAGACTGAGGTCAGCATTTGGACCTTCTCACTCATTTTGAGGGTTCTTTTCTAAAAGAGGTTTTCTTTGTTTAAGATCCCACAAACAGGACCTGTTTATGGAAAAAGAGAGATATTTTGAATACTAAAGTCCTTTATTCAACAACACAGAAATATCACAAAAACAACTTTACTGGGCAAATTGAATGTTTTTATACAGTTTTGTACATGCCCCATAAGTGATTATTTTTTTTCATAAATACACTGTTTTCCAAAACTGTTTTTTTCCATAATTGCACAAGCATACATACACCTTACACAAATATCTATTAGAAAATTTAATAGATAACTGCACAGTTCAGAAATAGGAGAACACTGTGAAAGGAGTACATTTCTGTGGCCCATGTTTCTGAAAATACCCTCCTAGTTCCCTGCAATTGTGAAAATGGAGTACTTTCTAACATAGGAGCTGTCTTTTGTTCACTAAGAATACAGTAGAGCTCAGCGTGAAACTGCCAAATTTAATAAAAACAAAATCTGAAACATTTAGCTGTTACATGAGAACCCACTGTTTGATATCACTATGCATCTAACCATGATCAAAGACCCACTACTGCTTTTTGCTGAATGCATTCGACCCTGAATGGTATGTTCATTTAACTACTTTCTTTCTTCATTATTTGATTACAGATATAGCCCATTTAAAGACTTTACATTCTTCAACATTAATTGTAGGACTTACATACCAGGGGGTCTGTACAAAAGGGAGTATTTTCCCTCATAGGGAGGGTCTGTTATTAATTGACAGAATGGGTACGTGTGCCTCCCTTTCAACCTAAGAATTTTTCATAAGTTTATCTGGGGTATGCCAAAAATGCTTCCATTAGGCTTAGCACTCTCACCTAGAAGATGACAAAAGTTCTGCCTTTTTTTGCCCACCCCCTTTTTTTCATTTGTCTTTGTGAGAACGAAGACTGGAGAAGAATATAAATTTTCACACTGAAAAATTATATTGGACCTTGTGAAAAGCACGAATTTGGTAATTAGAACTTGACAATAATCAGATTGACAAATATGTATATAAAGGGGGAGGGGAGAGGAGGAGGGAAGGGCAGCGGAGAGAGACAGGCCAGAAAAGGGATTTCCTTCTTCAAACATCACTAATTAAAATGCTCTATGCACACTACATCATATAAATACTGTTTCAGCAAAATCTAAAAACCTGATGGTGCAAAGGAACAACATCCAAAAGAAAAACCATATGGATAAATCAAAGAAAAATCAACGCTTGTTCATTTTCAATAATTAACAGGCTTGCTTGTTTGTTTGTTTGTTTTAACAGTTTTGAATTGACATGTCAAACACCACAATTACAATATACAGACCCATCAGTTCTTTAAAACAAAACAACAAAACAAAAAAAGAAAGCACATCAAGACATGCAACATTAGGGTATTAGACAGTGAGTACATTGCTATGAGTATCTTTGTACACCTAATGTAGCCTGAACTTAACTTTGCCTCTGCTTCTGTAAGAGCAATCAGAGTTTTCCAAAGAGCAAGGCAAGCTTACCAGCCAGATGTGCAAATAAGGCTTCAGTTTGTAAATCAATCAGTGCTTTGGTAGAGAAGACCTTGCAGAGCTCGTATTGGTCTAGCAATCAGTAACAGAGGACCTAACCAAAATGTCTCCAACACAAAAAAAATCTGTACACAGCTGCCATACAAAAAGTCATAAAGCTCATTGAATGGGCACTGGATGATATTTAACTAAGGATCTCTTACAAACTGTAAGAGGGGCACCATGATAGAAGCATTTTAAGTGTGACATTCCACCTCTGAAGCCACATAGGTGATGTCATATGATGCAAAGACATAGACACGTGCATCGACCCTTAGTTGAGGATGCAGGTGTAAGCCCAGCCTGCCCGCTCTCCTCCAGTTACCCTGGATCACCCACGGTCTGCCCGGTCCTGCTGACACACACATGTGACCTCTGGAGTTTTCTCCTCCTCCATCCCTTGGTCTTCGCTTTCTGAGCTGTTCCCAACACCTGCCAGCCCCGTGAGCTCCCTCACTTGCCAAGCTGGCATCTTCCCCACCTGCACAGGTCCCACACTATAGCATTCCCAACCCATCCCTTGTGCTTCACCATGTAAGTGTGACCAGGGGCTGAAGTACTTAGCAAAAAAATGGAGAAAGTGCTGAAACAGTAGGAGATTTGCATGTGCTGTGCAACATTAACTGGTTATTTACATGTCCAGCACCTTGTCTGTGAAACTACTGGTAGTCCTATCTCATACAAAATTATAAATCTATCAAACACATGGCACAACAGCATTCACTTACTTTGATGGCATGGCCTTCTCACTTGTGAGCGGTATGACAAAGCCAAGCAATAAAAAGTGACGATCAACTGATAAAAAGTATCCCTAAGTTTAGAATCTTCCATATTTTTTACGGCATGTGAGTTGTATCCCTCTGTGTGCTGCCTTTCTATGGAGTAGACATTACCTCCGTGCAGCTAGAGCAGGAAGAAGAACGGCAAAGCATTTTTCTGGGGGCCTAAGGGACCAGTCATTCAGCAAATCCAAGATCTGTGGACCAAGAAATGTGTGGGGAGAAGTGGTCTTTTTTAAAAGCATTTTTTAAAAAAAAGCTCATTTTTATACTGCAAAAATATCCAGGCTCTCAAATGAGCACAAGTGCAAGTGCGACCCAAACCAGTCCAACTGTCAAAACTCATTTAACCATGAAGAGCTCCACTTGAACCAAAAATATGGCATTCCACTTTATAAAATGCCTACTCCATTGACTGAAAATGCTACACAAGATCTCATAGGTGAAGGGTAATTAAGCTGAGTCATCATTTTTTCTGAAGTCTGGTACTCTGTTTTTGCATCCTAGAACAACCTTTATTTGGACAACTAGTTTTGCACATCTGCCTATGCTGGGCACTCCAGCTCAGAGTATAGTGGAAAATAAGTCAGACACCAGACAGCATTTTTGGAGAGATACCCCTCTGTAAAGCTCATTTAGAAGCAATGCAAGTGCATAAACGACTACTCTAATAGAGTGCTTGAAAGATTAATTTTAAATGTTACGTCTTCCCCTCTCACAACACCACAACAGAAGGCAATTGCTAGATGCATCACAATCTTTTTTATCTTGGAAAACTTGGCATCAAGTCTCTATGGAAGGATGCAGGGTAAAACAGTGCTGCTGTTGCTGCTGATGCTAAACAACTAGCAAAATAATAGTTAAAGCTAGAATTTATTGCTCCGGATTTAACTCGCAGAACCACACTGTTGTGTACAAACCGTTTATCTCCATTGATGCTCAGACATGATTGTCTCCTTGTGTCTAAACACACAAAATACAAGCGGCTATCTGTACAGTTTACAGTACTGAAACACATATATTTGAAAATGAAGTATAGATATGTTACTTTTCAAAGATACATGACTTTATAGCAGGGGTTTACCCAAACTTTTTTTTTTTTTACAGCCACTTTAAAAATAGACAACAACTTCACTAGTATAGCTAAGTTACATCAAAGAAAGAATCGGTGTACTGAATGTGAAGAAGCTGGCCAATTCCCCAGGCTCCCAGATTTTTGTCTTTTGCTTTTGAGGAAACCCCTATACATAAATGAAAATAGTATCTGAGTATATTCTTCAATGGTGGACTAAGCAGTTTCTTAAAACAAGACTTTAGCTTGCCATTCACTTCGGACTGCCTCGAAAATAAGATACACTACTGCTTAAAAGAACCATCGGAATGCTTCAGCGCTGGGAACAGGTGTTCTCTAAAAAAAAAGCAAGAAAACAAGTTAAGCTTTCTTTTGTGGCATTGGAATACTCCAGTTCTAGTTGTTCTTTTCCTTTACATTTTAGGCATACTTTCAGTTATCTAGGAACAGCACGATGCCTCACATTGCTTGACAATTAATAGAAACATCCTTCTCCAAACACACACCATTTTAGGATCACGAGCAATACATCGTACTCAGTATTTAACACACCTAACATGCTGTCTTCTCCTTAGTTAACAAGTTAGTCATGAAAATGTAAACATTGCTAGAAAAAATATCTGGAAAACAGACAGTGCTTTTAGGATAACCACACAGTTGTACAATGGTTTCTCCCTGTGCCTTGGCATACTGGATGCACCATTATGGCTTGGTTGGGTTTGCAGGTTTAAACACATGCTTCGGCAAGACCGTGTTTGTGACAGGGGAATAGCAAAGGCATTGATCTGTCACTTGGAAAGTGTGCTGTGTCTACAGACACCTTGGGAACAGGGGTCAGTATTTTGAAACCTCAGGCTGGCCACCTCGTTCCACATTTAGGTTGCAATGCAGAAAGAATTTAAACACATCCTTGACTTCATTTCACTGAAGGAAACACCCTGGGATGCTGCCCAGACTGCCCATGTACTTTCTTTCACACACATACTGGACCTTGGCTTACTCGCAGAGTTGCTATATTCCCTCCTTCCTCCGCCTGTTGCCCTCTGGAAATGATATCCACTTGCATTCAGGTGCCTCCATACACATTTGAGTACCAGTAAATTCCCTTCACAGCTTTAAAGTACCACATACGTGAGAGGCTGAGGGGCTGAGCCTACAAGGACTGTGTCACTTCTGTAAGGTACTTCTTATCCTCAGTTTCCTTCAGTTAAAAGATCGTAAAAGAGCCCTTGAACCCCTGCATCTAGATCCACACGTCTCTCCACCAGAACTAATGACTGCGCTATCCAGGGAAGTGAGAATGAGCCCTAAGATGACTCTGTATCAGTCTGTCCCAGCTCACAAGTACTTGTTTCATTAAGAACTACCCACAAATATTATTGTTACATCCAAAGAAATTCCCCTAAAAATAAAACTGCAGAAATTTGCAAATAAATACTTGTAACGAGAAAGTTCTCATGGATTTTGCTGGTGTCACATATAGATACCATGTCTCTTTTTGAAAGAATTCTTTCATTTTTGTTTCAGGGAGCACTTTAAAATGTTTTCCTAGTGTTTCCATAAAAAAACAACAAACCATGGACCCTGCAGGGTACAATGTGCATTGTACTTGCTGTCAGAATATTTCTTTCTGAATTCCAGGGAACTGCTCATTAGTATGGCAACTATTTTTTGTTGAATAATTAGTCGAGTTTGTGATAATCAGGCTCAAGCAGTACACAGCTCCTCTTTTTGTAAAAGCCGTATGAAAGGAAAGCTGTTATTGTTATGTTTATTTTTTGTCCACATGGAAATATCAGATATCAAAATAATTCTGCTTTGTCATTAGAAGTCTGACCTGTTGTCAATTCAATATCCACTCCCCCTCCACGAACATTACGCTTTAATAAATCATCTGAAAATCAACTCCCAAAGACAATGAGCTTGTTTTTTGAATACAATCACCCTGATCAGTGTGAGTTTTCTTTGTGTTGGTCGTCCAAAAGTAGGAATTGCTCATATCCGTCTTTACCAGACCCGGTTCTGCCCAGTTACGTGAGTTGAGCATAAGCACAAGCAGTGACAAAGCACAGCAGCCCTCATCCCCAGGTACACCGAGGAGAGCTAATGCAATTGCTAGACCATCCGCACCGGTCTTTGTGGGCTGTAAGATGGCTGCTGAGAGCGAGGTACACAGATTTATAATTTATAAAGAGGTTGGCTGCAGAAGAGACTGGAGTTTGGAATGGCAGGAAACAACTGTATGACTAAATTGACCTCAAAAGAACAGTCAAACATGAAAACGTATTAAACTCAATAGATTGTCTTCACCTGAAAACTAAACGTAATATTCTGCTGTGGGTCCATCTGCCTGAACACAAAACCACAGCTAGACAGAGAGATTTAAAGACACAGTGACTGAGATGGCCTTTATTTATTTTCTTGCCACATCAGGTTGAGTTACTGTCAGACGTTGTCATATCAGCTGGAAGTAAAGGTGTAACGTCTGATTAAAAGGTCATTTAGACCTTTAAATACACAGAATACTATTTTTGAAGGGCAAAGCTGTGTGCTTTTGAAAAACTGCAAGATAAGAAATTTTTGCATCTGTGCACCAAGTTCTAATTAAAGATATACATTTACAATTAAATATCCATTGCATTAACTACCAATTTGGGAATGAAATACTAATCCACCCTTAAACAAAAAATGAAATCTTTTAGAATTGAATAGCTGGTTCAAGTTAAATCTAAACCAATTTACGTGATGAAATCCATAGATTGCACCACTCTAAGAATGAAGGTTATTTCCAGACAAAGAGAGACCCTTCAGCCCATTTAAAGGTTCAGCACACCAACGTACAAGTTTAAGTGCAATGACCATCTACTGCCTGGCTGTATAAATCCAGCAGTCCCAGCTGGGGAATCAAACTCTCAGCAAGATTACAGCGCATTTCTGGATCTCTGTGCTGCCGGTAGGGAATCATTATCCTGAGTGACAGGAAAGACAGATCCCCCTGGAAGCCTAGGGAGGGGTGGTGAGGAGCAGAACCAGAGTTGATCAGTGTGGTTTTGCTGCAGAAGCCTTCACTGTGCCGGTGCAAATGCTGACAAACGGCAGGCTCGCTCTCAGGAGGATGCTCCAAAATCTCCAGCTGTGGCTTCTCCAAGCAGGTAATGCCATAAAGCATAGCACTCAAGAAAACTTATCTCTACACAAACCTGGGATGAAATGACCTCCACACTTTCAAACTCTCTATTCACCTCCCTACTTGCCAGCTTTCACTGCAAAAGAAGTAGCTCAAATATTTGAAATTTGAAATTTTAATTATTGCCTTGAAAAATCAGCTTCACATAGGGGACCAAGCATGCTACATTTTTGGAGGAGGAAGTAAAAAAAGGCAAGAGAAACCAACAGAAAATCTCTTCAATTAAGCAGCAATGGAAAAATGATACCTCCATATCTGTCCTGGGTGCCCCACAGGGAAATGTAAAAGCAGACCCTTGCTACATGCAACACATGAAAACAGCACACCAGCAGGTGATGGAAATTTCTCACCAAAGACTCTGTTTCAACACCTGTATTTTCACAGCAAAAGCACTCATTAAAGAATGATGCCTCCCACTGCCCCCTGGGATGCCAGGCAGTGGGCTTTGCTCATCCAAGGCCTGCCTGCCTGCCTGCTTGCCCAGCCCAGCCCCATCCCTTGGGAAGCTAAAGCCTACCACACTTGCCAGACCTCTCTCTCCTTGGCTTTCTGAGTCTCACAGCCAGCTGAAAGATATGATACAGACGAGTAAGGAAAACTGGCTGCTCCTGCTTGGGATGCTGTTACTTAGGGTGCTGCCAAAATTCACAGCTACCTAACCAAGACTCACTGTAAGTCATCTGTATTATTATTTTCTGTGAGGCTAGGGAATCACTTGAGGTGAACCACATTCAGAAATAAAATAGAATAATAAAATACATCAGAGCACTACATGATTGTGACCTAATATTTTACCAATGTTAAAAGATGTTGCATTATGTAAGAATTCTTTGATGTTTGATCCATGAGCAAAAATCCTGCTCTCACTGAAGTAAACTCACACGTTGGCTACGTGTGAAATTATTAGCCAAATGTGGCACTCCTCATTCCTCTTGAGGTGCCCTGGCTGAAACAATCCAGCTCAAAAGAATAGGAAGTACAGCTGAGATACATTCAACAAGACTTGGGCTACCTGGCAGTCTTTAGCGAGACCTACACAACCACAGAAATAGACAGCACCTTAATGAATCTCAAATTCACAGGGCAAATGAAATGTAACCAGTGGCTTTCCCAAAGCAGCAGGACTGGTGCTGGTGACATAGGGAAAACTAACCTTCCCAAGATCTGCAGAGAACCGCACATAAGCTTCTCAAGCTGGAGGGCAATCCCTTCATGAAATGCCTTCTACAAGAGGAGCAGTTTGGCCCACTAAGTTATATAGATATATATGTGTCTATGTATATCTCAATATACCTATCTGTGTATATATAGAGATAGATGATCAGACATAGAGAAATATGGTGCTCTGTGGTGGCCAAAAATGTTCAGCTGGAAATTCCTGGCCCCTGCATGAAAAGCCATTTGGATCAATCGCAGCCCAGCCCAGCAAACACTGACCGCCACTGGCCATAAACCAGTGCCTGTACATCTTCCTTACACTGTGAAAATACAGGCTATGGACCTGGTCAGTCCCACAGAACTCATGTGACCACCAGCAAGAAGGCAAACTGACCTTTCCTCCACATCACACCTTCTATTTCCAGTGCCACAAGCTAATTTATGTGGCAGTCAGTCACCTTGGAAATGACATCAGCATTGCTCATACATAAACAGTGAAGAATCTGGTGCAAATTCAAAACTCACTTTCCATCCTCAGTTTCCCTCTCTGGAAAGACCCTTCCCCAGACAAGTGCCAGACTGTCAGGCACACATGGCAGTACAGACCCAGCCTCGTTGCTGCGATGGAGTTGTGTGTCACGCTGTGGTGTGCTAAAGCCCAGCAGAGTGATGTGATCTCCGGACCTGCAGAGCACAGAATGTCTTGGGCTGCAAGGGACATTAAAGATCATCTAGTTCAACCCCCTTCCATGGGCAAGGGAACCTTCCACTACATCAGGCTGGTCAGAGCCCCATTCTACCTGGCCTTGAACACTTCCAGAGGTGAGGCATCCACCACTTCTCTGGGAAGCCTGTTCCAGTGCCTCACCACCTACAAGGCATTTCTTCCTAATATCTAATCTAAACCTACCTTCTTTCAGTTTAAAGCAATTCTTCCTTTTCCTATCACTACATGCCCCTGTAAAAAGTCCTTTTCCAGCTCTCTTGTAGGCCCCCTCTATGTACTGGAAGGATCCAGTCTCCTGAACCTCAGAATACCAGCATCTCCTGACCCACAGGAAGGTGGGTGGAAGTTGCCATCTGTCCTGCACCATGCTGCTCTGCCACTGGTGAATGCAGTCTGGACAGCATCTCCACTCCCTACTTGCCTAAATACTAAGCCACCCCAAGAGGAAAGCAGCCTTTCAAAGTATCTGCAGCCCACTTTGTTCCACTCATAAATATACATTACCTACAGCAATGACTTTGGGGAAAACCTCCTGCTGCTCAGATTCAGCTCACACAGTCTCCTTGAATGTTTTTCTTCAGGCAAGGAGGCTTGGGGGCAAGAAACCAGTGTGTGAACTGCATCTCGTGGAAATGCAGAAGGAAAAGGCAGAACCCAGCACGTGGCACGTTTCTGCCAGCTGCTCCGCTGCCTGTCCTGGAGGTGTGCCAGGAGACCCACCGCAGTGACCTGACACCGAGGGGGCCAGTTGCGGCTGCAGGAGGATGAGTGGATGAGGCACTCGTCTTGGCTCTGGCACATGTGCACACCAGCTGGCACAGGAGAGCTCCACACAGGAACAGCCCTCACCTCGAACTCCTGGCATCCTCCCCCCAAGCCGCAGGCCCATGGGAGGGATGTGCTACCCCAGCTCTGGACGAGGTGTGAAACAGTCCGCGAAGCTGCCGCTCCCCACAGCTGCCAAAATCCCTGGCTGCCCACCAACACTGCGCTCCTGCTCTCTGTACGTGTTATCAGGCAGTAACAGATGTCCTCTAATAACAAGCTTATTATTGGACTTAGCAGATAAAAAGGGACACATACACTGGGTCAGAAGCTTGGTGGTGAGTTGTATTCCACAGCCCACCTTAAAATATCTCTCCCCATACCTGAGCTACAGGCCTGTCTCCCTTCATGCCAAGGATGAGATTTAATATTTATTTTAAAACTCAGCTTTATTCGCTCCAAGAGGAAACGCATCTGCGTGCTGGCAGTTATTTTTCCACTTGTGGTGCATATCTCTCAGGCTGTATTTGAGACAAACCAGATTTAGAACATACCAGATTAGGAAACTCATTTGACTTTCTCTGCCGCCAGCTCCACTGAGTGAAAAGTAAACCTTTGCCATGGGACATTGCAAATAGAAATTTAAAAAATGTACTCCTAAGTCAGGGTCATGGTTTGAAAACCTGGCTCCTCTGGAATAGCTCGCTCAGAGGTAACCTCACGAAATTTCAGTGGAGTCGGCTGGGGAGTAAAGGATTTGTGCCAATGGCCACAGAGACTTGCCACTGTATGGCCGGATGCTGCCACTTGGACTCAGCAGCAGGCTGTAGCTCCCCAGCCAAATCAATAGGATTAGTCAGAGAAGTAATGTGTTTCTCCACAGGAGAAAGAAGGAGCAAAGGTGTGCCTCATTTACATTCACTACACACCATAGTTTATTTTATATATTAATTTTTTTTCACTTTATAGATGAGATTAAATTTTGGAGAATGGGTTTTTGATCTGAAAAAATGCATAATGCCATTGGGGAAAACAGATGGCAAACACAGAATCAGAAATCATAAGGAATCCAGACTAATGCTGTCAAAGAAAAACAGCTCAGTCCCAGGAAATGTTAGTAATGGAGTGAGCCCCTCTCCATGCCAGCAAGCATCTAAAGCTACGAGCAATCTTTCAGCAGAGCAGCTCTCATGCTCTGCTCCACCATCCTTAACATCCCCAGGAGACAGCTCCAGTCACTAAGCATCCCAACAATGCATCGAGGCTGGCAGGCAGAAGCGTCGCCCCAGGATGCAGGCAGAGCCCTAGAAAGGAGCACACCTCCTCTCCCCCTTCCCTCCCAGGCTTGGAGTAACTGGCAGTGGTCGCCTTCCAGCACACTCCCTCCCTTGTGCCGGTGCAGCTCTTTTGGCCAGCAAGCCGAGGGACGGAGCCAAGTCTCCACCTCTGCCGTCCCGCTCGCTCCCATGGGAGGCAGTCGCCTTGGCCGCCGGCTTCCCCGTGCCTGGCATCCTGCACGCGGGGCTGGCAGCGGCGGGCAAGCCGGGGTCGGGAACTCCTCCTGCCGTCTGCTACCCTGCAGCTGAGTTCCAGTTGGCCACGCTCCGGCCTCAGGCAGGGAATCCTAATGGCTTTCTGGCAAAGGCAGCGGGGAAGATATCAGAGGTTTGGCTTTTCAGTTTAGGGGTCTCCCACATCTCACTTGCAAAGGGATTCACATTTTTTCCCCCATTTCTATATCCCTCTCGAGCAGTTCATGCAGTTCCTTCAGTTTTTTCAGCTATCCCTGTACTTGAGGGTGGACCTGCTAAGTCTGCTAGAATGCTTACTTGGCTTATACGACTATTTTGCCTTTCTTAATTTATTATTTGCATTCTAACAGCATAGGAAGGCCTCAGGCAGAATGAGGGATTGTTTCTGTTGGTTCTGCCTGCCTGGCCTCTCAACTAGTAGGTCTGGCCTGTCTCCTGCTTTTTCAGGAATGGGAAAGGGCTCATACAAGCTTTAATAGTGTTACTTCAGAGCCCAAACTGATGCTAACCAGGTCAAAAAAGCTGTCACTCAGTGCTCCCATACTGACTGTGAAAATTAGTATCAAATAGTCAAATGTTTTATTAGCATAAAACAGAAACCTCTGTTACCGGGAAAAGTTTTATAGAGAAATTCTTGGGTAGAGGTTTGTTACCACTGTGCAACATAAAAACCAAGACCTTACAATGTAAAAGATAGTAAAAATGAAATACCACACCAGGGCTCAGCTTCTGCTTTTGCCTAGGACCTGCCTGGTTACTTCTGCTGACTTCTCTGTCAGACATTATCAACTAGAAGTGGGGCTGCCTCTTGCAATGGATGTACCACGTGCATACACCTCCCCCTCTCACACACACACTGCCATTCACCTTCTCCCTAATCAAATCTCTGTGAAGACCATCCATCAGTCCCTATCATTTATCCTTCACACACACACACCAGCTCACAAAACAGAATTATTCTTGTTAACATTCATTCCATTAATGAGAAATCCCTGCTGGTTCACCATCCAGTGGTACAAGTCTTTGCACTCACAGGCTGACATCTCTATCATCCTCCAAACTGCTGCCCTGGGGTACGGTAATCTCTTACAGACTGGTCTCCAAGCAGAGGGGAGGCATGTTTCTTAGTACTAAACCTAAATTTAAATCTCTTTCCCCTAGAGCTGCTGGGGCTTCAGTATCTTTTTCTCCTGCATGGAACCTAAAATTGGCTATGATGCCTCATTGGTTAGCTAACTGCTTCTGTCCTTTGGGATTTTTCATATGCTGTTGATAAAAGAGCCAGTGAAAAATATATCCATTAAATGTTTGGTCTCTGCTTGCTTGTTTCTTTTTCTGCAAAGCTTGCAAAAAAAAAAAAAAAGGTCTGGGGGGGGGAAATACAGAAATACATTCACTCAAATGCAGCACTTGGAATATGGGCTGAAGGAGTATAATCAGCCAATGCCTAAGACTCATCACAGGTGCCAGCTTGGCTCTCTTGCAGCCAAACATCAAGGTGAGCACCATGTATTTTCTGATTGGATGCAGGAAGAGGAGTAGCAACACAAACTCTTATACAGCAAGTCACTACAATTCCTGACTGGTAAGGAAAACGTTAAAAGATTGTAAATGGTTCTGAATTCCATTCATTCTCAGATGTGTGTTCTGAAATTTTCAAGGATGACAATTAAGACACATCTCAGTAATTATTTTCATGACACTGTCACCTCCACTGGACTTTGACCTCCAATTTACTTTACATCAGCTTCCAAGCAATCAGCCAACCACACTACCACTTCCCAGAGCTCAGATGAACTGGTGATTTAGAGAGAGCAGGTTTTATATCATTACTAAAATAGTGTCATTGAGTCTTCTCCCACCCCCTCCCACATGAGTCATACCCACAACCCTTCCAAATATATTTTTCTCCTCTTTTGTTTACTCTAAACCCAAAATCCTTTATTTGACTGATACTACTCACTTTGGAGATCACATATTTACCAATGTGTACTCCTTGCCTCTCTTTTCCATTTATGACCTCTTTAATTGCCTCACAGTAATCATGCTCTGCCCTCCTTGTACCTTCTACACAGACACTCAGGGTTCTTCAGCTCTGTTCCAAGCCTGTAACTGCCAAGGTTGCTGCATCCACACTGCATCCCCACCTCGCAGTTACGATGTACAGAAGGACAGATGTTATTGAACTGCAGTTCTTTTGGGGTATTTCTTTCGCGACAGTGGAGCAAATTCTTTGAGTTAACACGGTGTAGACTGATGTTCTGTCAGCATGCTCCAGCTTTCCTAGGACACACGGTACACACCACCAAAGAAACCTCTAAGACCAAGAACTCCTCATGCAACAAATCATCATTTTCAGCCTTTCATTTGCAAGCTTCCCCTCTCCCTTTCACATTTTTTAGCTTTCCTGTATGTACTCCTTTATCATTTCCTTAGCCCTTGAACAACTTGTTTGGATCATGCCCAGAACAAATGCTCATCCCAATATCCAAATTCTCTCCATAAATTCCAGTCAATTTAAAAAAATTAATTAAAGAAACCGGTTTACCCTAACAACAAGGGCACGTGAAAAACCCTGCTCACCCTCACCAAGGTCCCTTTCATCTGTATGAAGTCTTGGCCTTCCCCTGTACAAGTGCTAGGAAGATGACTACTGGTGAGCTCTTCAACTGCCTCACCTGAATTACTAATGGTAAACCAGCTCACAGCAGCAGATCTATTCCGTGCTCTTCTCACCAGGGGAGATCTCACTGCCATCTTCAGCCCTACCACTGTACCCTTCAGTGCTCAGTCAGTCTGTCCCATGGTCACTGAGTCACCCCTATGGAGGACCAGGCACCCCTTCACTGAGGCTTCACACATTATAAACCACCCTCAGTCACTTTTGTGTCCTCCTCTGTTTGAGCACTCTGCAGCTCTTCTTTCCTCCTCTTCTGTCCTCATCTTAAGTGATATGCATCCTGAATTCTCTTGGATTCCCCACTGCTTTCCAGTATTTATTAAGTTCCTCCTTCCACCTCAAATTTTATTACTGCTTCTCAACTTCCTAAACCACTGACTAACCTCTCTCATCTCTGTACAAATAACTCCTAGTCAAATGAAGTCTGATACCAGCTAGTGGGGATCCTATATAAAAGTACAACAGACACCATGACCACAGCAGCGTGGAACAGAAAGGAATACTCTCCTGAGACAGGAGAGGTGCAAAGTTTTCATATGGCAAACACTTCCGATACTGAGATAAAGGAAAATACCAAGTAAAGCAGGGGAAAGAATAAGACCCTAAGGTGAGTAAGGGGAAGGTGCTTGATGAGTATGCTGCCTGACAAGAACAGAGTATCCAGCATGACCCAGGCTGCTTTTATTCCTTTTAGGTTCTCATAACTCACTTGGCACCAGTGTCTGGTTAAATAAGAAGGAACGGAGAAACTCTGGAAAAACTGCAAAAAAATTAAACAGGCTTCGTGCATACCTGGCTATGTATTTTTATAGTGTTAATTAAGAGGATGCCTAGGAGTTCCAGGGAGGAGAAAATATTTCCCATAATGTCTGAGAGTAGAAGTTAACAAGCCTGCTGGGATCTTTTTAGCCCCTGCAGAGCTAAGGCTTCAACATTATTAAATGGCTGTTGCATCTAAAGTATGGTGCAACATAACACACAACAGAAAGCCCAGGATGCTGAAATGGGGGATGACTTCAGATTACACCACAGAGTAATTCAATTTCAGGACAGGTGTTTGCATGTGACTGAACAAGATGTGACTGCGGAAAACAATAAAGGTACCCAAAAGAAGAGAAAAGACAGACAGAGCAGTATGGGCTCCCAAAAAGCAAAAGAAGTGTCAAATGAAACTGCATGCTTCAAGACATTGTGGTTCAGTAAGATCATTCAAGTAGATGAGCTATCAAAAATACAGACACTACAGAAGCAGAGAAGCACTTTCTCTGGATGGTGGTACTCCTCAGAAGACATGGTGTCTGCTGCCAATTTTTAAGCATGTAGTCGGTGACTTGTTAGCAACCGGGAATTGTTAGCAACCGAGGCCAAGTCCTAGGGACTTTTTTACAGCGACACGAGTTACTTTCTTACTGCGCCTAACTCACTTGGGTACATCCAAAAAACTAATCTTAAAGCCTTTCCCTTTGCAATCGACAGCCATTTCCCACTGCAAACAGCAATCAAAAGGACTATACTATATTTGATGAGTCTTTAAAGTGTATATTCTAGGTTTGCCTGCTTAGAATTACTTCACCAAGCCTAACCCTTAAAATATATGCATGTTAAGAGCTAGAAGACTACTAGTTTTCCTTTTAACAATATAAATTTTTAGGATATCTGGAAAGGACCTGTTCTCAGTCATTGCCACGTATCAAATGCATGACAACATACAGAAATTAATATCAACCTTTTGTTTAACTCTCCAGAACACATTTATTTTAAAACCAAAAGCACAGCACCAGGATGTTGGTTTCTGACCAAAAAAACGTTTCTGACCCTTTGCTTTCCTCAGTACAAAGGGATTGTTTTCTGACATCCTAATTCATTCTCCAAGTAAGCAATGTCTTCCCTAACTTCAGTAAAAGTGTTAAGTGTGCACTTATTAAATATAATTGCATGGAAAGTGGACCCAAAACCCAAAAATATGAATATACATGAACAGGCAGACAAATATTGAGACTGTTCCTTACTGTTAACCACTCCTAAATATCGGTGTATAAAACAACGTTCACATATCTACCAGCTTAAATGAATCGCCCTATATGAATGAGGCATGATGTGTATAGTCCACATTTTGTAGAAACACCGAATTGGAAAGATTTTCCAAACATCCTGTAGTTGCCATAGGACTCCAAGTCATGATGGTTCTATGCACTGCTAACTGAAATACCTAGTTCAAAGTGACCAAGATGATTTGGGGGGGAAAAAAAAGAAAGAAAGAAAAAAGATACTTATTATGCAAATTACTGCTCAAAAAAAACCTCAAATTGCCCTCATTCATCATCTTTCTCATGGCATATACAGCTTGCCCAGCCTAAACAATACACAGAGATTTCATTATGTCAGCTTAAAAAAACAGACTAACCAATCAGTCATGACACTGAAACCCAGAGTCTGGCACAGAATCCTGACACCCCAACTGCATAACCTCTACTAGTACTTTGAGAAATGTGCAAAGAACTATTCAGTGCAATCAAAATGCAGAACCCCCATAACCAGTTAATCTCTCTTACCATACGGACAATTTCACTGGCAAACAATCATAGTTCAATGATTTAAAACAAGGAATTTCCAATGCAAGTAGAAACCAGTGTTTGTATCAAAGAGACTGCTAAGTACTTGACTGGTCTACAATTTTGCAGAATTCCTTGACATTCTGTTCAGTTCAGTACCAAATCCCACCATTAAGAGATTTCCTTAGGCAGGAGAGACTTAATTTTTGCCCCCTTTAACAAACTATACCATATCAAGCAGCAATTTATATTCTAAATTGAATGCTAATGTCATGGGCTTTGGGCACTTCCTCAGCTTTGCAAGTATCACACAAGGAAAGGGAAGCAACAACATATGAAACAGTAAACCAGACAACATCCAACTCCATTTCAGAGGAAATCACTTGCACTCAGTGATGTGCCAGAACCGTAAAGAGACCAAAAGCTCAACTCCTCTGGCTCTACACATCTTCCTCCACCCCATGTCTCCCAACAACCGCAGTGCACTCCTGCCTTGCAAGATAGGATCCTAAGACAATAAGGTCAATAAGCTTCAATGAGATTTCTGAGCAGCAGACAGCAGGCACCAGTGAGAAAAAATGCTTGCACCTGCTCTGGTCTCTGCTGGAAGTGGCAGTAGGAGGCCCTGTGTTGTACCCAAGAACCTCCAGAGATCAAAAGGAAAATTCATCATTGAATATATGTTTATCCCAGACATGCAATATCCGAATGAAAGTGATAAAAAAACATTGCAAAGCACTCAACGAAGGTCAGATCTTGCTCTGCTTCTCACGTCCCCCACTCCCTGCCCACACCATTATGGCAGGATTATGCACCATGTTGGAAGCCCCAAGCAAGAGTATCACAGTCACCCAGCAAGGGCTCTCATATGGTGCTAACAACCAGTTCCAGTGCAGGCACACTCCCTGCAGGCTCAGGCCTGGGAACAGAAAAACAAGAGCACCCTTGGTGGAGCACACGGGGCATGAATGAGAAGAGGGGAAAAACAGCACTCAGGGTCAATCAGGGCTTTGCAGCCAATTCCAATGTGAATTGCACTCAGGACAGACTATGGTTCTTGCTCCAGCTGTAAATGCCCAGGAACAAGGACTGCTTTTTTGCTCATCTGCACAGTGTTTAACACATGCACATGGGGAGACTCGGCCAGATGGAGGGCTACGAGGCAGTGGCAGGCAGGAGAGACAGACTGTCATACAGCAACATTGCTGATGTTAAGTGATGAACAGCAACGCAGGCTACAAGGTGGTCTTTCTTTTTCACCTTCCAGTTAGCCAGTTGGATCGTGTTAGCCACCTGCTCCTTATCAGACTTTACAGTTCCCCCTCACACTACTCAATTCCATCATGCCGTCACTTAACTCGTGCATGTAATTTAAAGCTAGATAGACGGCAGGGAAATTGCTTCCTCTGAGGCCCCTACTAATTGACCCCTATCCACAGAGCTCAGCAGTCTTCCCTTAACGCGCTCACACACGCTACCGCTACACGAAGTGCAAGTTCGGAGGTTGCCAGCGCAGCCTCTCTCCCCCGTGGCAATGCCATATGGTGTTAAGATTTTCAGGATCAGACGCCGTTCCTGCTGAAATCAATCATCACAACCTATCCCCGGAGAAGGCCATCTCAAACTCCCACTGGCTTGAAATGCAACTCAGCGAGGTGCCTTGGATTTGGAGGCTGGTATCGACTATATCGAGGTGGTATGCAAACATTCACTTGAATAGCGCACGTATCAATTAGCTGGGCTATTACAAAGAAAGCAAGTGGTACCAGCTATGATGACAGCATGCCTAAACAGATGATAGTTCACAATTGGGCAGGGCCCTTCAGCCCCTCCAATGCAAGTCAGCCCCTCCGCCTGAATTTGTTGCCATGCTAATGAAAATGAGGAGTGGGGTAAATGAGATTCATATGCTGAATGGAAGAGGTTCACTTCAAAGAGAGGGGGATGTAAACTATCGTCAGGCTTCTAATCTTCATAACCTGCAGCAGAAGTTATAGACACGTATACCAATCAGAGGAAAATAAGTAGTCTCTATGGGTAAATAAAGATTATGTCTCTTTAAACCGACTGTAAATCTGAATGAACACAGAATATACATACACAAGTAGGCAGCGTGCAACGTGACGTCAATCTTATTTTTATAGATTTATTATTGCCGTACATAAAATTTCCTAGTAATAATAACATTCTATGAAAAATACTAGAGCATTGGGACACTTTTAATGTGAAAATAGTACAAGAAAAGTAGGAAAAAATAATTCAAGTGTTTTAAAAAAAATGCTGGGTGAGAAGCATTCCATTAAAAATGTGAGGGTCAGGGACTAGAAAGCATTCACGTGAATCTGTCTTCGACTCCATGTACTAACGTTTTTTATCCTATGCCTTCATTGCACCAGTAGAAAAGACTTAAAGGAAAAAGAGAGAAATGGTTTTTGTGGGATCAGCCAGTTTACTGTTTATTGGTATTATTCTCATTTTTCATTTATTCTGTTTTTAAACATAGTTCCACCCCTTGCCTTAAATCACCCCTGCAACTTGCAGCCACTGTCGAGCACAATTCATAAATCTTACAAGTGTGTAGTAGAATTTGAGCCCCTCAATCCTTGATGCATTTCCATGGGACTGTGCCTACCAAGGTGCCAGGGGATCCCCCATGCAGAGTGGGGGACTCCCCTGGAGCACAGGCCAAATGAGTCACTCCAGCGGCTCACTCCACAGAGAGGCTGCCCTTGCCTGCCCCTCGACACCAACACTGCTACTGCAGTGCCCTCATGTAGGCCCTGTCACTCTCTGACACCCTTACAGCTGGTGGCCATATGGCCAGAGCACTGCTGCTGCGCTTGTGCTGTAGGCAGCCCTACTGTCACTCTTTATTAGGTAATTTATTTTTTTAAAAAAAGAAGAAGAAAGAAGACATAAGGAAAACAACCACAGAAGAAAGTTAGTCTTCCTCTCCTACTGACAAACCACATTTCTGTAATGAAATCAGTCACATCCTGTGACAAAACTTTGTGATGGGCCACGACCTGCAGAGAAGCGATGCCTTACTGACCTCTCCACAGCTGGAAAGAGAAACCTGTTTCCTTCGAGTCACAGTACAGCAGCAGAAGAGCTTTTGTGTTTACGTTTCTGACAGAGCACAAACAGGAGAGAGTGAGTGGGGGAGAGAGAGAGAGAATGAAGAAAAGAAGTGAAGGCAGGTGGTTATGAGAGCACACAAGTGGCTAATTAAACCACAGGTTTTACTAGTCACAGTGGTTAAACAATTTTAACAGGCGGCATTCTCATAACACGCCTGAAAAGTTTTTACGCTGTCGAACACCTTTGTCAGGAGCGAGGAAGTTCTGGAAATGTGCTCAGAGATGCACACAAACCCATAGGAAGATCTGATAACGTTCAAATTTGTTCCAGAGATAGCTCACTTTCTGCACAAATCGATAAGCCATCAGAACCTATCATTTATCACAAACATTAAATCCCAGCAGCATCCTAGTTTGCAAGCCTAATGAGGGAACCTGGCACACAAAGGCACCCCCAGTGCTGGGTGGTGTGGGGAGGATTCTCCATGCCTCTGGCTCAGAGAAATCTCTTTTAGGCTGTATTCAGCATTATAATCCATCATTAACAGACTGGGGCATTGGGTATCTTTGTTGCAAACTTGCTGCAAAAGCAACAAAGGCATGCTATTGAGGAAAACAAGAGTTGGAAACCCAATCTAGTTTCTGTCCCCTGGGAAGTCCATCCTGGTTTTTGCATTAGCGATGCTGGGTCACCATACATTCACAAAAAAGAGCTAAAAGGAGGGAGAGCTATGAATCAAACTTTCAGCAAGGACAGTTCACTCTTGCAAAAACGGATTAATTAGTTGTTTTGATGAAGCTGGTTAGGAAAGAGTTAATGGTATCAGCCAAATGTCAGTTAAAACCCCAAATGCTGCTTTTGTCCCATGGCAGTGTCAATATGAACACCATTATCTCCATTTATTTAACACAGAATAAATTAATTGGCTCTTAGTGTTGCTTTTTCCCCAGAATCCCTCATCCCACCTCTTCCTGGAAAGAACTCCTGGAAGCAACGAGCAAGGGAATAAACCGCTCTGCAGACATGCACGAGCATACACACACACACACACAGAGACAGAAGTTGCAATTTCTCACTGAGTTTCTGATTTCTGTGACTACAAATCTTGATGTCACCCGGCATACACTACTCCTCTGTACTAAATCCATCATCCTCGACACCTTCAAATGCACCCGATATGTGCATCTAACCAGCAACACTATAATTTTAATAATGACAAGGGATTAAGTGTGATTACTAGTCTTTTCTCTCACTTGTTTCCTCCCCCTAACGGTACCATCCAATTGCCGTTTTCCTCACGGATGTGTATTCTGGTTCCCATTGTCTGTCGTACCCAATACGTTAACCGAAATATCTGCGACATGGGATCTGCCTGTCTCTCCTATGTCTAGTAAACCTGAAAACCTGTTGTTACAGCTTTGGGGAGCACAATACATTGTCAGTTCCGAGGACACATCGTAAAAATAACCGTACATACAGTTCACTCCGAAATCAGTTCAGTCATACCTGTGCTATTCTTCCATTGTGTTTAATACACCACGAACAGGTTATTTCGTAAAAGACATTGCCAAAGAAATCACTTGGGCACGTTTCACCGACTACCAGGCTCTATGGCCAGTTGCCTGTCTAGGACAAACTGCTACCAGTCAATCTGGAGATGAACTCGCCATCGCTTTCCCCTGAACTTCTGACAGCGAGAGGCGGGCGTTCTGCTAAAACTTTCCCTTTCCCACCTCCCCGTCCCTACAAACCTCCCCGAATCGTCATTATTGCCGTTAATTAAAAAAAAAAAAAAAAAGAGAGAGAGAGAAAAGAAAAAAAAATAATAAAAAGAAACCAGAGAGAGCCAGCAGTCTTATGGAAACAGCACGGCAGGTAAACCAGGTTAGCATCGTCCCGTAACGGCCACGAGCTGGCGGGGCGGGGGCCGGCGCCCCCCGACCGTCCCTCCTCGGCCCGGGGCCGGAGGCCAGGGCCCGGCTCCGCGGGGCGCCGCGGGGGGCGGCGTTTCTCTTCCCTGCGGGGCGGAGAAGGGCGGGCGGCGGGGCCGCGCCGCGGGGAGCCGCACCCGCGGCGGGAGCTCCCTCAGAGCCTGAAGGAGGCCTCGGAGAAGGGATGCTGCATCTTGAAGCTAGACAAGAAGCACTGGAGGGGCGGGGGCAGGGGGTTGAGGAGGGACGGCGGGAGGCTGGGGAAAAAGAAATCATCTCCTCTGACCTCTAGCGAAGTGCCCGGTTTTTTCTTAAGCTCTTCACATTTCCTAAATTTGCAGATCTGGTGTCCCGTTTTGCGGTTCCTGCAACTGCTGCAGACTCCACAGTTGATGAGCCGCTTGCAGGGCACGCACACCCCGCAGCGTTTCCGCTTCTTCTTGGCGGGGTTGCCCGCCCCGGCCCCGGCCCCGCCGCCGGTGCCGCCGGCCCCCCCTCCGCCTCCGCCGCCACCGCCTCCACCGCCCCCCGCGCCGGCGGCGGCTCCCAGGGCGGAGGCGGGTGAGGCCGAGGCGTGGCTCTGCGGGCAGTCCGCCAGGTTGGCGATCTGGAAGGCGCTGTCTGTGACGGCGGCCGAGGCCGCGGCGGGGGAGTGCAGGGCCGTCATGACGATGACCCCGGGGGGCAGGGACAGGCCGCCCAGCGCCGGGATGGCCGAGAACGTGCCGACGCGGTCGGGGAGGTTCATGATCTCGGCTTCGGTGGCGCCGCACTTGAGCTTGTTCATGCACTCGCCGGCCAGCGGCCGGCAGTGCTCGGGGGCGAGCGTGGAGAGGAAGTTGCCGTTGGCCATGGGCAGGGCGGGCTGCTCGGCCGGCGGGCAGCCGGGCTTGCCCAGCCGCTGCGAGTCGCTCCGGTGGTGCATGCCGCCCCTGCCGGCGTGCAGCGAGGAGGCGGCGGCGGCGGCCGCGGAGGCGGCGGCGGAGGAGGAGGAGGAGGAGGGTTTCCTCGCGCCGCCCGCCGCGCCGCCGCCGCCGCCGCTGCCCCAGAGCATGGCGGTGGCGGCGGCGGCCGTGGCGGTGTCGCAGTTCCAGGGGGACATGCCGATGCGGGCGGCGGCGGCGGCGGCGGCACTGGGGAAGATGGGGGTGGTGATGCGGGCGATCTTGGCCGCCTGGGGGAAGGCGCCGCCGTTGGTCTTGTAGAAGGTGGCGAAGGAGCGGTACCTCTCCATCTCCGAGTTGTAATCCACAAGGCTGTTGAGGGCCCCCTCGGGCAGGTGGCTGTCCTTGGGCAGCCCTGGCGCCTCGGGGTTGGGGCCGCTCTCCACGCACACGTTGGTGTTCATGGTGGCCGGGTCGGGGGGGGACGGGACAGGGGGATGGGGGTCGGGGGGAGAGGGACAGGGACGGGGGGGGTCGCTTAATCCTCCTCCTCCTCCGGGCGCATCCCCGCGGTCGGTGCCTGGCCGGGCAGCCGTTCCTCCGGCATCCTCACGGGAGCTGCCGCAGCTGAAATACAAAAAGTCATTTCCGAGGGGGTGCGCGCGCGCGGGGGGCGCTCACGGCCGCCCACGGCCACCCCGGGGTGGGGGGGGGGGCACGACACGGGTGGGGGACACACGCCGCCGTACCCGCGGGCAGAGGGCTTGAAGGGGCGGCCCGGGCAGAGTAAGCCCGGTCCCGGGACAAGGTGGGGGCGGGGGGACACGACACGGGGACCGCGTGCTGCCCACCTACCAGCACCGGGAAAAATGAAAAGGCACGGAAAAAGGGAGGGGGGGAAATAAATAAAAGGAATTATGGAAAAAAAAAAATGAAAAAAGAGGGGGGGGGGGGAGGGAGCCGCCAGCTGCCACGGTGTCCTTCTGCGCCCGGCGGTCATTAGCTGCCTGCCGGCACAGCTGGCTCCGCCGGGCGCTGGTTGCGGCGGCACCGGCCCCCCCGACGCTCCCCGCCGCCTCCGGGCACGGGGGGGCTGCCTGCGGGCCGCGGGGGGGACGGGACTAGGTTAAAAAAAAAAAAAATACTTAAGTAATTTCACAGCCTGTGATCCCGGCGCCTGCAGCTGTACTAACGACAGAGTATTTATCCCAGCCTCTCGGGGAGGATTCCCCGCCACCGCCGCCGGGGGCTGCACAGGGAGGGCTAGGGACACACACACACACCCCGAGACGGGCAGAGCCCCTCTGCGGGGCAGGGGGCTTCATGGAGAGACAGCCTGGGAACGCTCGGGAGGGCACGTCGCTGTACCTGCTTGAACTAGCCCTCAGCGGGGAAAGATGGCTCTCTGCTTCAGGGCTAGGAAAGTTTAGGAGGGGGCTAAGGACACGGCGTCCGTTTTATTTCCCACCGCCCCCTTCTTCCCCCGGGAGGTGAAGGGGGGTATTTTAGTTTATGGCAATGAGGAAGGTATATTATGGCAGCCTGCGCGAACTAAAGCAAAACATAAGCATAACTTAAAAAGCCCTCAGTTTATGAACACTGCCTCTTTGTTTTCCTGATGCTCTACCTGAATAGTTCAGATATTTCCAGCATCTTTTCTGATGTAGTGCTATCGATCAGAAACGCTCACTCGGGAGGCAGTCGTGGGGCTACGTCTAGTTTCCAGACTCCGGTATGTTTAGTTCAAAATGGTTATCAATTACGGTAATTACGATCATAATTAGATTAATGAACCGTTTGCAGCCCAACCTACCGAGTGCAAAAACTTCGTCTTCTCCCAACGTCGTGCACTAAAAAGCGGGCTTTATGTAAACAAATCCAGATGAAGGGAGCGTAAATCTACAGAAGGAACCTCACCCCCGGCTGCACTGGGGACCGGCGGGCGTCTTTCCGTCGGGGGATAAAAAAAAAAAAAAAAAGACCCCGAGCCCGCAGGAGCCACCTCTGTGTTTCCACGTCAGGGAAAAACCCAGACTCTCGCTGCCTTCAGAGGTCTAGTGGCAATACAAAGGCTGCCCCGGAAAGCTCTAGGCTAAGCATCGTCTCGTGGAGGGATGCGAAGGATTTGCATACAGCAAAAGAAAAAAAAAAAACCTCTCCCGTTTCCAGAAAGGAAAACGTAGCTGCATATCCTCGATAACAACTACTCAATAAAACTAGTTTTGCCAGCCATGTGTATGAAAGCCCCGCATCTGGTAAGGAATAAAACGTTAGCGTTCAGCCTTTTATGCCAGAAGTCATACGCATTTTCTTGCCCTATTCCCCCCAGCATTAAAGTGGTTTCTCTCCACAAGAGCTTCCCTCGCTGGCTACCTTTTCTCTCCCCGCGATCCCCTCTCAGGGTTTATTGCCACCAGCAGCGAGAAAATGATGGTGCCCACCAACCGGGTCATTATTGTTTAATCGATGCATCTCCGGAGCATGAAAAGGGTACCCGAGACGCAGTTATTGATTTCCCTCCCCCACTAACTATCGCTCTCTTTTCTGCGAATGAAATAAATAAATAGAAATTGCTAGCCGGGCTTTGCGATTCTGTCCCTGCTTAAGCTAAATGTGACTGTACATGTTCAATGTTGCATATCTGCTCTGCCAAAGACAGAGAGATCAAAGGTCATATTTAACATTCAGGAGGAGGGGCGGGTGCAGATTAATTAATAAATTAATACAGCGATGCCTTTTATTGCCCAAGTCTAGCATTAATCTACTTTTACGATCCCAGAGAACAAGAACAACAGGAAAAAAAGAGCCCCCGACAAACCCACAAAATTTGAAAAACACAAAAAACGAACCCTCTAAAAAGAAACAAACAAACCTAAAAACCAAAACCACAAAAAAAACCAAAACAAAAATAACAACCCACGAAGAATAAGGGGGAAAAGGGGGGGGGGGAAGCAAACCAGTCACTTACCAGGCTCTTTATTTGGGGGGGCTTGAGCGTGCAGACGCTACCAGCCTGTCTGCCTTTAATTAGTTGCACATCAGTCCCTAACACAAAGAAGAAGAAGAAGAAGAAGAAAAATATCCAGATGTGCCTTGGCAGCTCCTCAATTACAACTTTGATACTTGTAAACAAACTGCAAGGGGCGGTGGGGAAGGTGGGGGGGGTGACAGGGGGGATAAATTAAGCCGCCGATCCACTAAACAAATACCTGTAAGTGGCTTTTTTCCCCCCTCTCCCTCTCTCGCCCGTTGCAGAGAAAGGAGGAGGAGGGGGGGAGCAGGGGAGGCGGCGGGGGGCGAGGAAGGAGCAGGCACAGAGGGAGGGCGGGAGGGAGTGTGCGTGTGTGTGTCTATGTGTGTGTGTGCGTGTGCGCGGTGGTCTCCTCTGCCGGCGCGCTGCTCGCCGCCCGTCTCCCGGCGCCCGCCCTCGCACACAGCGCCGGGAGTGCGTGTGCGTGTGGCGGTGCGGGGGAGGGGAGGGGAGGGCGGGGGCGGGAGGCGATCGCCGCCGAGGTGAGGGAGCGCGGCGGGAGGACGCAGGGATGCGGACACCCGCTGCCGCCGCCGCCGCCGAGCGGCGCGCACGGGCCGTGGCGCAGCGCGGGGGGCCGCCCCCGCCGCCGCCCCCGCCGCCCCCTCCGCCCCCTTCGCCCCCCTCCCGCGGCGGGGGCGCTGCGGCCGCGGCCGCCCGGTGCGGGGCTGCCGGCGGGGCGGGGCCGCCGAGCGCCGCAGAGGGGAGGGGAGGGGAGCGAAGGGGAGGGGGCGGCGGTGGGCAGGGCGCGCCCCGCCGCGCTGCGTCCTGTCACCCTCCCCGCGGGCGGGCGGGGAACTGCCGGCAAAGTTTGTGCCCCGGGAAGTTTGCGGAGGGGAGCTGGGGGCCCACCCCGTCCTGGCCCGCCCCTGCAGGCTGGAGCGGGAGGCCGATGCCCCGGTCAGCGTGGCATTTTTCACGAGCGTTTGCGCGTCTCTAACGACTACCACCCCCACGCATGCTATTAGCTTTTTATTTCAGACGCGTGAGGTGCTGCAGATTTCAGGCATATTTAGGCGAATTGGAGCCAGCCGAACCGTAGATGTTACACAAGTGTCTCGGCACTCGTTGGAAGCGCTTTCCCCACATTTGCCCTTTGCTTGTGCCAGAGCCCAGGAGGTGCATGGCCCCTGTCTGGGCAGGCCACGCATACCCCCGCACCTGAACTGCCAACGTTAAAACGCTTTTCTCAACAAGCAACTGACGTACAGAGATTGCATGCAAACACACAGCAGATCCTTAAAGAATTTCAGCAAACTATTAAAAAAAACCCAACCAAGCCCACTCGCCTTCCCCAGAGTTCTTGCAAGCACAAAAAGGGGCCTATATTCACCAAATAAATTATGCGTCACAAGTTCTTCATCCAGCTCCTCTTGGAGCGAGCGATGGCACTTACGGAGCCGTTGCTGCAGCCCGGTGCTGCCAGTGTGGGCACTAAGCAGTTAAGAAATGGATGTTTCTGCCAGGAAAATCATTTTAGCCATGTGTAAATTACAGAAGAAGAAGAGAAAATTGTACCGTTTCACTGGCTTTATATGTAAGTGAAGGATTTATGTGCAGACTGAAGTTTTATTTCCTTCCACGCCAATCTGAATTCAAGCTTGGGGTGCTCAGTTTTAGGGAATTACCCACAGGAAAGCGCTGCAGGAACATTTTCCCAGGAGCAGCAAGATGAGATGGATTTGAGCAGTGGGATTTGGCAAGAACCAGCAGCCTTGTGGTTAGTGCTCCAACAAGTGAGACTGACTGGTACAGGAGAGGGACAGTTATGGTTAATCAGGTAAGTTGCAGATCTGCAAGAAGGCGCGCTCCTGGCATTTACATTATGGATTGGTGCGCTTTATTTGGAACCAGTACGGTTTATCGAACTAATTAGCTGCTTCTAACCACACGATATGCATTTTGAAATACCCCCAAACATGGATTTGCATAATAAAGTGTAACCTCCCGACTAGCTAGCGTCATCCTTTATGACAGGTCTGCTGCCTTTTTCAAAGTCTTTTCGGTTTTGATACATTTTAAACCAAACTTATGGGGGGGGGGGGCCTGGGAGGGAGAATACAAATGAGGGGAAACAGTGTTTCAGTAATGTCACAAAGTGACAAAAAACAAGAGCTTTTTCTGTTGAGGTTCATTCCCTACCACTTTTCTCCCAAATTAGTTGTCAAAAGCCATACGCAATACTCCAAACACCGAGGACGTTTTTCAAACACAGACTTCTCCTGAACTCCAAACTTCCTTTAATCACAACCTGTGTCTCACTTAAGTAATCCTTTCCGAGTTAATTTATTACTCTTGAAGGAGTTACATTTTTAATAAGCTAAAAGAGGAAAAGGGGAAAACTCTGATAATCTTTTCTCATGCATAAAGAAGACCATTTCATGTATTTTTTAATTGTCATGTGAATTAAATTGCAGTGCTATATATAACCTTTCTGCTCCAGCCTGGAAACTTGTACACTTTTTTGGTGTTGGGGAAGAAGTGTGGAATCCAATTCAGATGGATTTTCTCTGAAATCTTTTTGCTTAGTAGAGTTCGGGGGGGTTTGGTTGGTTGGTTGATTGGGGGGTGTCATTGGGGTTTTTTTGTTTTGTTTGTTTGTATGTGTATGTGTTTATTTTTTGTTTTGTTTTCAGATACAAATATGTTTTATCCTACATTCTGCCCTGAGCCTGGGAGCCAAGGAGGACTGTAAGAGTGGAAAATGTACAGGTGTTTATTAGTGAGGTAGCCAACCTTCCAGCTACAACTATCTCATGACGAGTCCTCAGAAAACAACTCCAGATTGTCCTTTTCACCATAATCACTGCTTTGATGGGAAGGACAGAAAGTTAAAAATCACAGACTCTGTTTTTCGTTCAGAAACCATTCCTACTTCATTTTTAGCAGGAATGCAGGAAGAGGAGTATGTTGTAACATTGGTAACATGGGAACTGCCCTGCCTTTTAGGTTGTTCTGAAAGAAAGTTGCAAAAAAAAAAAAAAGAAACTCTTGTTCATTCTGTTACTGACTCTAGTGTGTATCTGCAAACTGGCCACTTTAAACCTACCCTGCTCCATTAAGTATTATAAGCACTAGAATTAGAAAAAGGAGTCAAAGCCAGCCCTTGGGTAATGCAGCAGTTCCTTACAGACTTCTAGCCGGATATTTTGTTTTTCCTAATGTTATTACTCTTTCTTTTTGTGTGCTGTTTTCCTAGGGCTCCCAAAGCCCACAGATACACTGTCAGGGCTAGACTCTGACTCTCTTGTTGTGTTTGGGTTTCCTTCTGCTGGGGCCAAGAGCTCTAAAATGTCCCAGACCACATGCGCTGTGACTCTGGCTTTCCTCTGGGTGGTCCATGTGGCACATGTCCTGAGCAGCCTAACCTTGGGTGTGGGTCTCTGCTACAGAAGAACTATGGATGGCAACTGGAAAAGCAGCTGCCACTGCTCCACTCACTTTTTCACTAGGAAATCTCCTGCTTTGCAAAGGAAGTGGTCGGTTTTCATTCAGGACCATGTGCCTTTACCTGCCACCAGCTCTATTTGTGCCTCACCCCTTGATGAAAATGGAAATGGTGGCTCAGCTGTTTTCCACCCTCAAGAAGGAACACATTTCTGGCACAGCCTTTTTTCTAGCACCAGTCTTGTGGGCACTCTGAATATATGGTCCTTCTCTTCTGAGACGGGGGTAAATTGAAGAACAGATGCAGAAGTTTTCTCAAAATTCCCAAACCAACTTCTTTTTTTATTTCATTGGTGGAAGAAATACATGAAAACATATGGAAATGTCTTGTACATCCACAGCAATAAAAGCACACCTGCACCCCGTTGCCTGGAATCCCTCATAACTCTTTGACATCCTTTGAGCTACAAATTATTTCACGGATTCTCTGGGACCTGGGCTTCAATCTAACCTGAAAGCTGTCTGTTTGTACTGCCATGATGCCAAATCCAGCCGCTCTGAGCTGCAGTTCATCTCTGTGACTTCCAGCAGTGCTAGGCACCCTCCTTCCTTCCTCTACAGATGGTCACCTTTCTGCTGGCACATATGTACCATTCCTCCTTCTCGTGGTTGCAGCCAGACACCTCCTGTTCACTCCCTCATACCTACCCCTGCTGCTTTCCACACATGCAGCCAGCCCATCCCAGCTCTCTGATGAAGGGGGACGCCTCGCTACTTGCCAGCTACTCTGGAGTTCTTGCATCAGTAAAGGGATAGTCCAGGCACAAACTAGTTTTTGTGTGCTGCAAGAAAAGACACCTGAGAACTGCTGAAAAGCACTGTCTGCCATAAAAATCAGGATAAACCCATCCATTAGAATGCCTCTCTTTCACTGCGCTCCTTGCTTTTGTTTGAAAGGAAATGCAGCAATTACCCCTATTACAGACACCTACAAATATTTACTTAAATTATGTAGCAGAGGGATTTTTTAAAAAAGTTATCACAGCTTAAACATTCCTATCACTTTGAATCTGGCTTGATTCCGTGTCAGGTACAGCCGCTTTCCTGATTCTTCAGGGGCAGGATTCCAGACTGCTGATCTCCAATTATACCGACTCCCAGAGGGCTCGATCCATCACTGATACAAGTCAACATTGCAGCTCTGCATTTGATAGAATGCTGCCAGATGAGAAACAGCAGTACCTAGGAAAAACAAAACCCACAGTGATCCTTATACTGTTGATGTCGGGATCCTGATAGGACAAAGAAGGGGAGTTCTGAAACCTGGGTCTAAAGAGCTGGCTACTAAAACCACCTGGGTCTGTTTAGACCACCTCAGCATCTCTCTTCTCTCTGGCTGACAGCCCACGCGTTGGTGCCACAGTTTCATTTCTTAATGTTTCTTAAAAACCGCCCTTCACTGGATTGGGGCTGGAGTGGGTTTTACCCTGTGAATGCTGTATGAATCTAAATGTCAAGCCAGAGATGTCATGCCAGCAGCTATCAAGGTGGTTTAGAATAAGCATTCCCTGGCCAGTAGACAGTAAGCATGGGCTTGTTCACCTAATCAGCTTTTGGGCTCCTCAGTGCTAAGGCTGTATTCTGTTTTTGTCAAATGGCATTGTACCAACACTCCTCTGGGGCAGCTGCTCAGAAAGTGTGTTTGTTCTTTCAGGGCTTGCATGTCCCAAAAAAACCTGTGAGAAAGGTTTGAATCATTGCAGCTAGTTCAGGATGGCTGACAGTTTTTCTTTCCTTTTGGGCCCTATTTTCAGATACTTCTCAATTTGTCAAGTTTCACCTCTTTGAACTAAAAGTTCCCTGTTTGAGAGGTATGCAGTCTCTAAAACCATTCAGCTGGTTTCCAGACTTCATTCTTAACTAACACATTTTCTGTGCTGAAATAATAACTATTTAAGAACTACTTTTCTAAGGAGCTGTAATGCCTTTGCACTTAGAAGCAAAAAGTTTAAAATTTGATCATTGTGAACATACCTCATTTGGCCAAATTGCACAAATTTCTGAGCTATAAAAAAGAAATCTTAGTTCACACACAGGAACTGTTAGAAGTGCAAGAGGGAAAAATTCTCCAAAGTGTCTCTTTTTGGCCAATCTTTGAAAAAGATTCCCTCAGTAAACACATTCCCTGTACTGGAACTGCTAAGCGATATGACAGTAGCAAAAGGCCACCATCAGCCACAGAGCATTCAAATTTAGTGATCTCTCTTATCAAATTATCAAAACATGGATGATCCCACTTCTAGAATATGGAGACAGACTTGTTGATGCTTGAGAAGTACACAGGTATCACAGAGATAACCTGTAGAAATTTTGGAATATGGAAGTGTGGAGCTGGGGAAACTCTATGAAGGAAGAAAAGGCTGATGGTGAGAAGGGACCATGGACTAAATAAGGAAACAATCCTGTGGAGAGACTAGTATGCCATCAGGTGTATGTAGCAAGCTGGTAGAGTAAGGATTGCATGGATAAACTCAAGAGAGCATCTCCTAGCTTTTGAGCCCTTCAGTCTTTGACCTTTGTGAAAATTCTGGAGGTTTCTATCCTCTGGGCTTGGCTGCCTTCTGAATTGTGGTACTCGTCTTGGAAGTGACAGGTTTTGCTTTACCTCTGTATGTAAGTTTTTGATGAGATAGTTCCATTTTCATATTTAATAAATTGGGGAGAGTAAAGACTTAATTAGAAAGCAGAGTTTTGTCAATTTAACATCATCTTCAGATGAATGACAGCCATCTTGTGCCAGATTTTCATATCACCGTGACCAAACACCTCTGGTAGATAATAGCAATGAGAAAGCAAGCTCATACCACCAAGCCATGACTTTGGCCCTGGAATGCCCAGGATAGCTACATCAAGCTACTCCATATTCTGTTAGTCTGAAAGAGCATTCAAAACTAAATTAGGAAGTACAGCAAACTTTTTTACTACCTCATAAAACAACAAAAGAAAACAATAGCAGCTGCTTCAGTTAATTTCTATAGGAAGAGAAATTTGAGTAAGATTTTTTCTCTAGAGAAAAGTCTTTTCTCTGTAGTTGTGATGTATAGCTTTGGTTACATTCTCATTGAAATAGCCAGAGATTTTGTTATCACCTCAGTTCTCACACTCTAAATATACACAAAAGACGTGTATATTTTACTATCCTGTTTTGTTAATGCTTTGCTCACCTCTTCTGTTGTCACATTTCCACTGTTAAGGCTCGTCTGGAATAAGCTTATTTTTTTTAAATACTTGATTTCACACACTACTACTATTTATGGTTAAGGCTTCATTGGGAAGAATGACAATCAATCATGACTCAAAGATGGTCTCAGTGCCAGAAGCACTTGTATCCTTCTACAGGCCATCATTCTAACTTACAATAAGCACCAGTAGGCAGTGGATGGTCATTTCCCTTACTGTTCCCTGAGGTCATCTTAATCAGCCCTTGCCTTTACTGTCAGAAGGCATAAAAATGGAACTCCACATGCTGCACAGCGTAGGACTGATGGATGACCCCAGAGGAGTACTTCTGATCCTCTGTCGATGTCCCCAGAACTTCCTTCTTTCTCTAATTTCAGAGGTATCCACAGATGAATAGGGGTGTGGAGGGCAGCTGGCTGCTCCAGTTGTCAGGTGGTTTAAAAGATACTGCAGGTAGCTGGAAGCTGACAGCACAGTGTCTGTCACTTGGATGACCACAACTAAGCACCTCCTTTGTAAGTCAGGACACTCAGCAGCAGGTATTGTCTCACAGAAAAGGTTATTGCTGTGGCTTAGATAATACCAGTTTCCATCATTTTATCACTGTTACCCCAGTTATGGGTGCTTTCAATATTCACCTACTTACAGCTGTGGACACAGAGGTTCAAGAAAGAGTATGCTGGAAAAGGGAAATGATATCCCAGATGCCAGTGCATGGTCAGAAGAATACACTACAATCCCAAGAATGGCAACAAAATGTGAGCTACTGGACTTGGGAAGAACAAGAATAAACACAGTGAAAAGCAAACAATAAAAAGCTGGTAAGAGAGGAAGAAATGTGGATAAGGTGTATTGTGAGGATTTAAAAGGAAAATCAGGGCAGAACAAAACACAGAAGGTGTCACAAGGGACATGAGCAAACTTTCTTGTTTCAACAAGATAGCTATTGTTTCTCATGCGTGTGCAGTCCTGTCCAAATGTGCCGTCACACAAATATTTTAAGTTGCTCTCTCCTGCCAGCAAGAGAGTTGTTATCATGGCAGCCGGTGCTGTGCTGCCGAGATGAGCCCCCAGAGAAAGCCCTCTCTCCTCTCACTCACGCACTGGCATGCCAGCCAATTCCCTGCACTCCTTCCTACGTGCTCAGAATGACGGTCACGTTTCAGTCAGTGCTTCAACCCTTTCTGGGTGTAACTTTAGCCCCCTTGAGCAGTGACATACCTGCTTTACACTGCATCTGCAGAACAGAAGAAACAAGGCCCTGAGCGCAGAGATCTTGTTAAAACATGCTATAGGCAGACCAAGAGATATTATCAACCAATTGAACAAGGACCAATACACCTCCATTCTTGAAATTCTGTATGTTATCCCTGCTCTGCTGAATCTGCTTGATTTCAAGTTGCAAAAGCATTATCCTAAGCAGGATGACAGAAATGCCCATTTTTCATTAATGTTATTATTTTATTACTCTTGGTTCTTAATGGCTCAAGATATTTTAGCTGATAATTGGGATCAAGTAACAGGGTTATTTCTTTTATACCCGTACCATATGTAGGTATATATATCTATGTGTATATATATCTGTATGTACATATGTATGTAAGTATATAAAACCCCTATGCAAATACTTTAGGGTAGAGATCACTCGGTATGTGGAGTTTTCCTTAACATTCTCAAGCCCATTTAATATACATGTTTGCTGTTACACAAAGCAATACTGACCCAAAAACAACTGGCCTTATAGATATAAAGTGAACATTAAGACTTTAATCAACAATGCTGTCAAAGTATCTAGAAGAAATTAGTTTATCATGCATAGCAAAGATGGGTTTCTTGAGACTTCTAATGAAAACTGATATAGCCATTATCTGATTACTGTAACATACACTCAATCATTAATACAAAAGTACTCTTTCATGATCTTCATTTTATGGCCACAGCCATCCTAGGAGGAAGCCAGGAGGTGGGAAAGGAAAGTATTGCTTCTTGCTTTTGTTCATGCCAGTTCTAATGGAGTTGTGACACTGAAGAATGCTAATTCAAGACTGATGTGCATTTTTTGGCCCTGATCACAAGACGTGGATCAGACTTATGAGGGGTCAGCAGTATTTGACGTCCTGAGGGCAAAACGATGCTATTCAAGATTAATACAGAGGCTGTGCCAGTACTCTCTAGTCCCAGGGACTGCCAGTTGGCCTGTTGAGAAGGTGTAAATCCATGTTCCCCATCGCAGCTGTGCTGAACCAAGTCCTGCTACGAGTAAGGAGCTGTGCCCTGGCATCTGCATAGAAGTGATGATACTGCTTTTCAGTAGCAAAACCATGGAGAACGTAAAGATGCATAAGGGGTCTGGTAATTATTTCTCAAGTTTGTTATAGCAAACTGCACTCTGTTGTTATTTTGCTGCTGGCTTCTGCTAATAATTTGCTCTCAGTTTTTAAAGAATAGACCCCAAAAGAAATTTGTTGGCATCTGGCTCAATCAAAATGGAAAAAGTCATAATAAGGAAACTATCTTTCAAGAAGAGTGAAGACTGTGTTCTCTGAATGTAGATTTTTTTAAATTACTTTGTATTTTGCAGATTGTAGTCATTATGCGGCTATTTATGAAGAAGTATTATTGTTGTCTTTGTCATGAAAAAAAGCCTTGAGAACTCTGACTGTCACGTAGGATTAGTATTGCCACAAAATAAATGTTCTCTCAATATTTTTGCAGACATTTTCACAGGATCATTGGAGAACCTGAGCCTCACTATTACTGAAAATTAAAATTACTTAATAGTGCTGCCTGTGATAGGGTGTTGGCTTTACAGTTGTCAAAAACCTCAGATATTGATCATTCTGTTTAATGATACATTATTTTCCTTTAGTACTTCTAGACATACTGCAAGTGTTATGATTCTTTAAATGTCTGTGTTATTGTAAAAGTACTAGTATGAGTGAATAAACAGTTGCCTAAAATAGGTATTGATTTTGCATCTTTAAAAGCAAGATACTGAGAACACCAATTATATGTTTATCTCAGAAATATTAATGTCTTCATGTACCATTCAATTCATGCTGCAAGCTGTATCTTTTTGGAGAGAGTTCTTACTGCATATCATATAAGTTTCATGTAAACTTGTAGTTTAAATGGTAGAACAGCTTGGTTCTGAACCAGACATTAAAGGTATCCTTTGGGAATGCTTCTAAGTATCTTGACTTTAATGACTGGAACATTTTAGTCTTTTTTTTTTTAGTTAAAGTCAGCCTCAGAATTAGCTTTTTGTTGCCCCTCTGCCTTCTTCACATCATTCCTTCTCTTGTCTGGAGAATCTCAGCTGTTAAAACCCACCACTGCCAAATCTGCTGCCAACTGTGGACAAAAGAGAATGTTCAATGAAACAGGAACACATGAGATTCCTGTTCATGCTATGCTGTGGCTGTAAAACAATGGACTTGTAGCAGTCCTGTAGACTATGTAGAAGAAATGGACCTTTAAGGAATGTATGTTTTCACACATTGAGAGGAGTACTAAGCCCCCACGTTTTCCTACCATATGAAATTCATCACTGTGTAAAATTCTATGTACATTCCTGTGGTTCACTTCCTGCTGCAGCTATAACAAATGCCCTTTTATATTTAGGGATTTTAGGGTTACTCATCTTTCATTTCTGTTCTTATCAAATCTGTACTTCAAATATCTGTCTGCATCCTGCTCGTTCCTGTGTGATATATGAGTCTACAGATAATATATGCACCCCATGCTTAAACACATGCATAGAAGCCTCCAGAATTGAGTTCATGGTTCTCCCTGGCTGATATGCTTCTTTGGCCACCGCACCCACAACAATCACTCTAGTACCACCAGTTCACCTGACCTTCCTCTGCTTTTGATCCAACTCAACAAACCCATTCATTTTTCCTAACAGAACACTGGAAGTTTCCAAAAGATTTTTGCTTCCTAGGGTAGACTTCAAAATGAACACGTGCCTATACATATGTACATTTACACATGTATAATGCCATTTGGGGGAGACCAAAGCTGAGCTGTCAATAATGTAATCTGCTGTAGAGTATAGGTCACAGATAAGTCTGAATGGCATCTCAAGGATTCTTATCCATCTCTCTTGACTCAGATTTATATGTTAGGAGGTAAAAACTGGTGACGTGAGTCCAAATGATAGTGACAAAATGATCCATGTGCAATAACAAGGCTCATGCATCAGATGCTGTAAGACATGCAGGGAAACAAGAGGTTTCCAAAGCACAATCCAAGACTGATCCAGAGAAGACCCAAAACTCAAACACTGATCAGATTTATGGCAGACTTAATTTAAGATGCAATATAATTATGAAGGGTGGGAAGCAATGAAAAGGGCAAGACTGGAGAAGATCTGGGCATTAGTATTACAGTCATTTGTTCTTAGCAACTATGCACAATGGGGTGAATCAAAGTAGCTTTGGTTACTACTAGGTCTGGTTTATGTATGAACTCTTTAACTATAAATAAAATCATCTCTCCTTAAATTACCAATCAAGCTAGGTACCTTTGGCAAGGTGTCTCCTCGAGGAATCGCAGTGAAAAGTTTGTTTAGAAGAAGGACTTAAAAGGTAGATGCAGCTGGCATGGATTAGAGATCCTTATGGAATGAAAGAAAATTAACACTGTCGTGGGAGGAAAAGGTGGACACAATTTACCTCACTGCTCTTCCTTCTGTCTAGTGGACACATCAGATCACTTTGTCACTGTAGAAGAGCCTGCTCCAGTTGTGAGATCGACCATATTAGCCATTTCCAGGAATTTCTAGTATGTAAGTCTTACTTTCTTCCTCCATCAAACACCTGTATTTCCCTCATAGTAAATCTTGCGACCAAGATGAATAAATATATTAATAGTAATGTATAATTATTGCAAGTACTCTAGCCCAGCCTGTACATCAGCTCTTCAGGAAGTTTCACAACCCATTCGTGTACAGTCACGGTGCATTCTCCATCAACCCTGACACATTCCTCACTCACAGCATTTAGGAGGGAGAAAGGGATTGAAAAAGGGAACATGCAGAAGAATATGCTGGTCAGAGAAAGCAGTCAGGTTGCAGAAAAATACCCCAAAGAACTATTGTTTTTCCATTTTAACAGTTTCCTCTGGCTCAATTGAATTTTCTCTGTTCACTGTTTATTTTCTCTGTAGTGTTTAGGTTTTTACTATTCACTAACAGGTCATTCAATAAGTCAAGAGTTTGTCCTTGGTATGTTTCCACTTATTGAATTAAAAATAATATTATACTTTAAAGTTCACATTTACTGTTACATTTACGAAATCTCTCTTGCCTCTGAGCAACTTAAATGCCTGGATGTTTCCTTCCTGTTTTATATGATTCTAAATGATTATCCAGTTTGCCAATAATGTAATTAAAAAGACAAAAATCACAGTTATTCCAGAGTGAGAAGCTGTCCTAGAGCTTTAGATCATCCTGATTTGGGGTACTGGAGAATTCAATGATGTAATTAAGAAAGTCCTGCAGTCTTCATAAAGATCCCAAAGTTATCCTCCCCAGACTTATGCTTTTTCCTTTCCCTGCGACTCCAAGCCCTGTCCTTGCCTGTCCCATGCCACAGGGAAAACAGAACTCTCTCATCTGGTTTCTGCCGTGCTTCCAGGAATCTCTGTCAGCTGGACAAAGGATACCGAGGGTGGCTTTAATTCCCTTTTATTTGGTGTAAACAAGCAAAAGGGTTGAAACTCTCGCCTTTTCTCCCTGTGTTAAGGATAATGTAGTCAGAACTCTCATAAGAGAAGCGTCTAGTACTGTACATGTGTCATACCAGGGAAAGAGTGTTACCTCTTGCATTGCTGGAAAGTCTAAACACATTTAAGTCAAAGGCAATCAAATTTCCAACACCTCCTGCAGTCTCCATCTTGGAAGAGGAATTGCCTTAAGAGGTACTAATAAAGACTGCTCAATGAGCAATTTCTGGAGATCACTTCTGTACACTGGGTATATCTTTTAAAGGGTTTTTCAAATTGTTAGTAAGAGCCTTGGAATACATGGGAATCTGCATATACACATATGTCTCTAATACCACTTAATTCCTCCAGTGATTTTTACCCAAAAGGATTTATCTTGTAGGCTGTGAAATAGACCTAGCGAGCAGGGAAGTCTGCTGGCTCAATAATAGCGATAAAAGTTAGATATCATAATGCTTCCATTTCATTAGGAAGCTATCTGCCTCCTGGTTATGACCCAGGAAAAAGTGGATACATGGCTTGATACAGCACAGAAAACATAAGGTATATATTAATGATCACATGCTGTTTCTCTCAAAAGGACATTTCTCTCTGTTCTAGCTGCATATTGTTTGACTTGGCAGCAGTAGGAAAGGGAATAGATGATTCAGTTGCTATAATTTGTAAAAAGCATCAACAATTTTAACCTGCATTTTCCCTTCAGTCATACTCTCATCTCAGCTAAAGCTTTTTGTTTGATGTTTTCCTCCACTCTGACCATTTTCTAAAACACTTGAGATGAAGTCAGGTAGGTAAGTAGAATATGGTACACTCTACACTCTGTGTACACTCTAACAGCATTAGCATACATCAGTGAAGGGAATGGGTTACTTCCCCATTCAACCTAAACTCATTTTTGTCCTTGAGTGCCATACACATATGGCAGACTAAGGACAAAGAGGATCTAGTGACATCAATTGCTTAGTTTGGGGTACCATTTAGACTAGTCATAGCAGATAATTAGACAGATAAAGGTTTTGGTTTAGTTGTTTGTGTGTTGGTAGGAAAGTACAGTGTATCAGTTGGTCTAACGCAGTCTCCCCAGTATGCTTTCGGTGAGGGGGGTGTGACAACTGCAGTGTTTTACCTCAAGTTCTTGGTTGAGAACCATTTCTTAATAAGACAAAAAAGCTTTCCCTGCAAAGCCTTGCTACTTTTTCCATATATAGAATCTATATTAATGTTCAGTCATATTGCTCAAGAAGAAAACAATACATCTAGCAGCTAATCCCACATATTCACTTTGCATTATACCTTGCTTCCCATTTATTATAAATTCCTCTCCCTCTGCAATAAATTGATCCATTTTTTTCCTTTTCAGTTTTCCTGATTCCAAACCTCTCACTAAGCTTGATTTGCTGCTTCTGTTGGGCCACCTAAACTATGCCATGTGTATTATACCTCCAGGTAGATCATTAATTCCTACCTCTTTGATTTAGCTGCACTCTCAGTCAGATTCCTGCATCATTTTATCTCCCTCGATTTTTTCTGCCAGTTGGAAACTCGGCTTTGGTTCTGCCTCCTTAAACATTAGAAGAAAGTACATTTCTTTTTTTTTGACCTCATTTTCTCACCTGACAACACTCGGCTTTTTTACTGATGTTGCCCCAAATCATGTTTTTTCCATTTAGTACTAAGGTTAGCATTTCTGTGTTTCAGCAAAAGCAGCTATTTGCGTTCCTATGATGTTCAGAGTCATCCTATGCATCTGCCTGTGCAATTCTGAGTTCAGTGCCAAAACAATTTGGGAATTTGTATTAAAGCTAGAAAGCCTTCTTACTATCTTGATAGCTTAGCTGTATTTGCTGTCACAGTATTAATACAAGCCAGTTGATTCTGCATTCCTCAGTACATTTCTGCATACTCTCTTGTGCTCTGGATCACGGCTGGCCACTGTTTTCTAATCAAACATGTTCATATGCAATGATACAGTCATCAAATAGCTGGTAACATTTCTGCTATGCAAAAATTCAGGCTAAACTTTCTAAGTAACTTTCAGGCTAAATCTACAGTTAAATCATTTTCATATTTAATTCAATACTAACTTCCTTCAGATTCTACTCATTTAGTTTGAGTTCACATTCACACTCTGAGTCCTCAGAGTCACATCCAATACTCCACAACATTAGCAGTCCTTTCAGCACAGTTAGGGTAATGTATCTTTTTTTATCAAATACTGCCACCAAAGCTTAATTGTTAATGCTCTTCAGCTTAGAGGGTCCACAATTGCTTGTCTCAGTAGTTTTAGCTCAGTGTTATACTCAACAAACCACCATATCCACTGCAGATTCATCAAAAAAAGCACCTGATTTAACAAAAGCGGAAGCTGGCTTGGCAGCCCTGGAGATCAAAGTACACTAATGTATTTACAGGAGCTGAACATGAAACCGTACAATCTTCGACCATATTTAACTGTCTAATGTGTATCACTTTTTATTCTGGAAGACTGCTTTTACAGGTCAGTCCTTCAGTTCCAGTACCCATTTAGTCCTTTTGAGTCCAAAAAGCAGATCATGTGCTAGCAGTTATGAATTTAATTTCATTTTGTGCATACCTACTCATCTTTAACCCTTATCAAGGCACCCAAACCACATCAAAATATATAAATCTTCAGTTACCACTAAATGAAGCCACCACAATATTGATCTCCTCCATCTCCACAACCATCATCTGCTTTTTAAATTAATATATAAATCAGAATTTTTTTCTAATAAAAAAATATGACTATCTACTATATAGCAGGGACGACTTGGGAGTTCATTTTCACAGAAGTACTTTGAAACCCTCCTCAGTATGCACGTAGAGGAGGGTATTAGAGTATGCATGTAGAGATTTGTGCCTAGGAAGATTTTGTTCTCCTTGAGGAGTTTGCCTTGTGAATATGGCTTCAGTGCACAGACAAAACAGACTGTGATAGGGGACCAGAGGTAATAAATACAAAAGGGTTTAGTAGGACAGCAAATATCTCAACTTGCCATTTGGTCAACCAAAGCCAAAGAGGAGCAGTTCAAAAGCTTCACGACAGAAGATTTTTAAGGAGAGAGGTACGGGAAAATGAAATGCCATTTAGTTGTTTTGACTGAATGAGACAGTATTTACCAGAGCAGGCAATGTGCAGGTTATCATGAATGTCATTACCAGCACAGAGCAGGCAGAAGCTACTAGTTTTTGGCACGTGTAGTGTGACAGATGGGGTGACACCATCCTCTGGGCTGTAGAATACTTCTATTCTGCCTCCCTTTCTGTCCCCAACACTTCTTCCTCAGTGTGGTTGGTTATGTTCTCATCATCAGTGCTCACAACCTCAGCTGAACAGGCATCCTGGCTCACAGGAGAATATCCCCTGTATTATCCTGGGCTTTGCATTAGTGTAATGCACTAAGAGCTTTTATTTTATTTGTTTTGGCTGGAGAGTGGGTGTGGATTAACAGTGCATAATACTGATTTACTCCGAGGCTGTGATCTCCTGCTTTACAATCCAGATATTGGTAGGAATTTACCAAAAAGCCTTGTACCCCTTGCAGCTGGGACAAGATTTTCGGAAGATTTCTTCTCCTATGTAAGCATCTAAATAAATGTCAAGATTTTTCCAGACCTCTACATGTTCAGTTCTGTGTGGACTGGCACTGTGAGACTGGTTTTTGAAAACTGAGTCCGATGAAGTGGGGACTGTGCTACTTACTCTTTGTGATGCTTTTTAAAATGAGACTTAAAAATATTCCCAGTATTTTCAGTCATTAGAGATCATAAAGAGCTATGTGTCATATAAGCAACTACATCTCTGCCTGTCCCCCCCTCTCTCTGCAACTCTCTGTAGATACTTCCTTCTGCCTCATCTGTGACACAGAATCCCTACATTTCATAAATGTCTCACCAGAGGTAGTGGGGAAGACTGTGGACCTATAATATAGCTGGCACAAGTGCTTGAAGCAGTGGCTTCATTTCCACAGCTGACACTTAACTTGGTGATCCTTGCTAGTGAAGGATGCTGGGTTTGTATAGGTTATTATTTATGCCCTTATGTCAGTCATATTGTTCAAATGGATTCAAATAAATTAGTGTTTCTAAGACTTGAGCCAATTCCTGAATTACTACATAAATTATTAAGTAGTCTGCATTCAAACTTTTTACACTATTGCCTGGTTCATAGTTTGTAGGAAGAACTTCATTATGTAGGAACTGCACATTAAGTTTACATTTAATAGTGTTATTTCATTGCTTCTAAAACTTTTCACACTATCTCATTTCTTGTAGCCATTCCCATTTCTTGTAGGCAAGTCATGTTTTTATCTGCCAAGATGACATATTCAGAGAGCTTTAGCAAGGCTCCTATGAAAAACTTGTATGAAAAATAGGACGTGGAGTAGCCCTTCCCAAATCTGAAAGAGATACAGCAGAGTGTTTTAGAGGCCCATCAATTATGGAATAATTCCTGCAAACTGTGGCAGTAATTAATGAGTGAGTAACATGCAGTATTTAGAAGTGAACAGCAGTTAGCAAACACTATGCATCGTTTTGTGACTGTAATACAAGACACAGTCCTGTACCCATTTATTGATTAGGGGTATTAACAGATTCCTCTAGTTAATGATGCATCTTGTACTTATATCACTGAGTTCTAATCTAAAATGTGACTACATTAAAAAAATAGCACTTTTTTGCACGCAATCACAGGAGAGAGAAACAAGAATTTGCTTGGGTTGAGAAACCAGCTATGGTTAATTCAGAGGAGACAGTGGCAGGACCACACTGACTCAGAGAAATAAATCAAGCACATCAGGAACAATGCATGATGTAACTGGAGGACTCAAGTGGCTTTCCTCTTACCTATTCCCTGGGGGTTACACAGGACTGCATCCTTTCTGTAGCCTTTAAGCTTTGTGAAGCAGCTCATACACAGCCCTGAGAACAGAATGAGTGTCACCTGCTCCCTTAGCATGTCGTGAGGAAGGTCTCCCTGGCTTCCATACACATCTCAGACCCGGCTCTGATCTGGCACAGAATAAACTTTTGCAATTTGTAAACTGTCAATGAAATTTTCTGCTAGCTTGTTCAATCAAACCCACCAGCCAAAATCTACTGACAACATCACTGACCTGCAAGGCTTGTTTTAGTACATCTCCACCAGCTTCTTCTGGATTTAGATCATCCGGGAAGATCTTCAGGGAAGGCACTGTTTCTTTCACTATATTTGTACAGCACTTAGGACTGGAGACAACCAGTATTAATTGGAAAGTCTATGAAATAGTTTACTACATCTTTAAAAAAAAAAGTTAATTTTGAAAAATAAAAAGAAGAGGCAGGACAATGAGACCTCAACCAAATTTGGAGAACTGGACAAAGAAAAGTAGTATTTTAACTTTTAAATGGAAGAAAGTTTATGGTTTACATCATTAGCAACATACAGAAAAAACCCAGAGAATACTTTTACATAGTGTCACTATGCTTTAAAATTCAAGGTTGTTTTAGCATTGCCTTTGAAAGATCCCAAAGAGAATCAGCTTATTGAAATGCATTAAGACTGGTGGTTTTCCATTAACTACTTTCAGTCGGATGAAAAAGTAACAGAAGAAAGGCAGTCTTTTGTGAGGAAGCTTACACATTATCAATACAGGTTGGGGGATGAACAGACTGAGAGCAGCCCTGCTGAGAAGGACTCGGGGGTGCTGGTGAAGGAGGGGCTGGACATGAGCCAACAACGTGCACTGGCAGCCCAGAAAGCCAATAGTGTCCTAGGCTGCATCAAAAGATACATGACCAGCAGGGCAAGGGAAGTGACTTTGGACCTCTGCTCTGCTTTGGTGAGACCCCATCTGGAGTGCTGCATCCAGCCTTGGGGTCAGAACAGGAAAGACATTGACCCATTGGAGTAAGTCCAGAGAAGGTTCATCAAGATGATTAGAGGGATGGAGCACTTACCAGGAAAGGCTGAGAGAATTGGGTTTGTTCCGTTTGGAGAAGAGAAGGCTTTGGAGAAGCCTCATTGCAGCCTTCCAGTACCTAGAAGAACTAAGGAGCCTACAAGAAAGACAGAGACTATTTAGAAGGGTGTGTAGTGATAGGACAATGGGGAATTCTCAGACTGAGAGTAGGTTTAGATTAGATATTAGGAAGAAATTCTTTACTGTGAGGGTGGTGAGGCACTAGAACAGATTGCCCAGAGAAGCTGTGGATGCCCCATCCCTGTCTTCAAGGCCAGGTTGGATGGGGCTCTGAGTAACCTGGTCTAGTGGAAGCTGTCCCTGCCCATTGGAAGAAGGTGATCTCTAAGGTCCCATCCAACCCAAACCAATCTATAATTCTATGACCTGCTATCCAGGGTGTCTGCCAATCCACTGGAGAATGTTTAGGTGTGTTCAAACTGGAAAAATTGAAAAACACAGCACACCTATTCACCCAAGAAAGGTATGCAGAGATTTGTAAATACACTATATATTCTTAATGTTTACTTTTTTAAGCCTTAAAGAGCTTAGAAAGATCAAAAGGTCCCACAAAGGGACTTAAAGATCATCTAGTTCCAAACCCCCAAAACAGAGGAGTTGTAACTAGATGATCTTTAAGGTCCCTCCCAACCCAAACCCAGGACTTCAGCTCATCTGACTGTTCTGATTCTTCCTAACATGTCCTGAAATTTCTGTCATATCAAGAAAGTAACCTTACTACAAAAATACTTTTAAATTGGAATGATGGACTCTTCAAGGTGCTCAAGTCACAGCAGCCTTCAAGGCAACAAGCTCTCTTCCCAAGGACACCTGTGTTTTGCTCTTGTTTCATAGCTACAGCCTGGTGGCCTTGGAACCGGACAGGCAGCACTTGGCACCTCACTCTGCATTGACATGGGCCCAGTTTTCAGGTATGAAGAACTGCAACAGTTCCACTGAAGTTGAATATGTAGGTGCTTGCCACTCTGGATGGGTGTTTTTAAGTAACTGAGACTGGTTATTTGGACTTTTTAAGACCCATGAATCAAGTGTTATGTGTACATTATTCAAAGCAAAATGTGATTCATGCAGTATTGTCAAAATATTTACCAGGCGACCACTAATGAATCTAAGTTCCCATGTATGTGTGGGTTTTTTCTTAGGCATATTAACATTTGGCAAGAGGTGTCAATCTGAACCCAAAAGAAGGCTCATCTTTCTTCCCAATTCCTTCTTGAATAGTGGAACCATCAAATATGAATTACTGACAGGTTAAAATTAATCTGTCACAAGGGTATTAGGAATTTATTGTTTATTTCTGTTAAAAAAAAAAGCAAGCTACTTTTATAGATACCCAAATTGCTTTTATTTTGTCAAAGAAGAAGGACAAATGCTACGTGTATGTAAAAAAAACCTGTGGGACTGAATTTCTTTTTCTTCACTTTATTATGGGAAGGAGAGTGTTAAACTGCCATCCACTAAAAGCAGCGATTTTATGCTGAGGTCTCCAAGTCAGTGAATTTACATTTCGTAAGAACACCCTGAGGGGCTTTCAGCTACTTTGCTTAAAAGGTAGACAGATACATTTACAGCAGCGCATGCAGAGCTCCATGTGCGAACACGGCCACAGAGCTGTAGATTCGCTTTCTGGCACATGTGTGTTAGGGGTGACTTAGTTCTAAGCAGGTAATGCATCAGGACACTTTTATGGCTTGGCTGGGAATACAGATCAGTAAAGAATGTGACTGTAATTACCAGTAACGAGGGTATAAATTTCTGATCCCTTCTTTGTTGGTTGAATTTTGCTAGTGTTTCTAAGCATTTACCTTTTACAATTGCCTTATTTATAGTCTGAAATTTGGTCACTAGTTTTTCATGCGTGTGAAATGCTTTTTATTGCATGTCGTAGGAAACTACCGCCTTCACAAGCTAGCCTTTCATAAAAATATTACAACCTCTTTAGTTTAAAATATTTTAATGATATAATAATAGACTATTGGAGATTTTTAGTTGGAACACATGAATTCTATAGATATTATTATTATTATTTCAAACAAATAAAACCCCTGCATCGTGTTCAAATTCATACAATTGCTACAAAGAATTAACTCGTAAATAAAAAAATATACCACCTATATTATTATCCCCAAATAAGGCTATATCTGCTTTGTGGAGTTACAATAGGAAATCTGGCATATTAGTTCACCTATAGCTTCAACCACCCAATGTGCAAGACTGCAGTTTTTCCTTTCTATTCCAACACCATTCAAGCAACTTGCCTGTGCAAATCATTCCATCTACTTCTTCATGTGGGTCAGGTTTGGGGCCAGGCTGCCATTCAGAGCAAGACATTTGGAAAAGTGCATTTTTTTGACTGGTGAGCTTTCCAAGACGAGATACTTGGAAGGTCTGCATATTGCTGGCCTTGGACAACTGGGCACAAAACAAAGATCTCCTACAAGTATTGTAATTGTGAACTAATACCTGAATATTATATGGCCTCCCTGCACATGGAAAAGTGTCTGAGACAAAACTTGCCCTTATTCTCTGTTTTTTCAGCACCCATCATACTTGCATCACAGTCTGGGACTAGGCTGCCCAGTCATAATACATTCCAAAGATGTGCCCTTCTGCAGTTAGAGCAATGTCTGTCTTCAATAACATAACACTAAGAATAGTTGACTGAAGTCAATGCTTTAGTGGGTTCCCTTGCCTCATCAGTCAAGTCCTAAATCAAATTATCAAATTAATATGAATGTTTGGTGTTGACATGGCTTTCCTCCACAATGAATCAGGCCTTATTTCAGTTTTAGTTCTTGCTTTCAGTAGAGTTGCACTAGATTTATCCACATATTGGGAAGAGCAGAGTTTTCTTCTTCATACTTTTCTTTGAAAACAACTTCAATGGAAACGTTTAAAAGTGAGTCTTAGATTCTGTGTTTAAGTGGTTTACCATGTCAGTCATACCTGATTCTCTTGGAAGTACTTGCTGTGGGATAGGCTACAGTTGGCCATGAAGTGAGGAAGGAGAGGAAAAAGATGAGATCACAGCTTCTGTATGAGCTGTCCATGGAGCAGTCTCTTACAACAGCAGGACCCAAGAGGAGCCTGCTTGCCTCTTCCCACTTGCTTCAAAGATTAAATAGCATGAAAAGAGGCAAGAAGGAAGTAGACTACTAGTCCTGCTTCCCTCTGCTTTGATACATAATTGAGTGAGAATGCAAGAGGGTGCTCTTGATCTGAAAATCTGGGTGAAAGCACAACTGGGCATTGTTCATGCTAACATTATTTTCATTAGCATACTACACAACTCAAACATAGCAGCAGCCAGAACCCAGCACTGACTTCAGTCATCTCTTTCCTGTCTTCAAAGTGAGGCTAACTTTTGGCTTTTACTACAAACATCACAATAGCAGCTACACCTCATGGAAGAACCTGCACCATCTTCAAACTGTGGAGAAGAGCATGTGAGTACAAATGAAGATATTCCTTGGTAGGCAAGATTTCCCCCTCTGCTCACCCAAACACGTAAAACCTTCTCCCTGACTCCTAGTAAAGTCTGCATATCAACCATGCGTGACTGGATCCAGCATCTACTGGACTACAGCCTTTTCATTTTGGTTTTACCTGATGGACAGTGTACTTGAGAAGTAATATCAGGAATATAACAATTTTGTTTTAGGGACAGGAGGGAAAGCTCAGTTTCAGAGCAGACTTTCATTCCAGTGTTGAATAAAAATGTTTTTAAAGTGAAAAACTTAAGAGGAACATTTGGACATATCCACCACAGGAGTGCTAATAACAGGGTGACCAACTTGCATCCATATTTGCTTGTTTACAAGTGGGAAAGGTGAGTTTAAATTCATTGTCCTGCCTTTATCCCTACAGGGACTTTGACCTCTGTCCCCTATGGTGGATACCAGGAATCTAACCACTGATCTACAGAGTAACTCTTTGGACTGGAGGGTGAACGATGCATGCCATGAAATACCTCTGACAAGACTGGGAGAAAGTGGGAGAGGCAGGTAGGTAGGCAGACACGCAGTACAAATCGTCTCTGCACCCAGGCTGGACAGTGCATGGTCACAGTATTTCCCAGGTAGTCATTTTCTCCTCTTTTTTTTTCCCCCTAAAAAATTCCAATCTAGCCCTTAGAAATTTTCCCTGAGAAATTTTCATTGAAACTAACACACTTCCAGGAAACATTTTGTATTTTTGTAAAATGCTGTATTTTGACAGAAGAATGTTTTCTACAAGTTTTTTTTTCTTCAAACAATTGTCATGACAAGCTCTAATGGAAGCTAGGGGTGGTTTTGACAATCTAGATAATAGAAACATCAGCTCGAAAGCAACATCAAATCTTAAGGCCTGATTCTGGAAGAGCCCATTGCTCATACTGGCACTGTGACTGCCAAACTCAGTAGAACACCTCAGATAATTACCCTGCCATTCTTACCATGGGATAACACAGAGCTTTTGGCAAACATACCATTCTTCTATGCCATTGCACTACCTTTACAAGTAAAAACCTCCTTCTCAAAATATTAAACACAAAATAAAATGTAAAATTGATACAAAGAACAGAGAGCTAATGTCCCTGACCACATGGACTACCCATAGATACCATACCCTACTGATAACAGTTTCCTATGGTACCAAAAGCTCTGTTGCCCCAAAACTTAAGCCACAAGTCTGAGGATGTTTAGAAGGGATGACCTTTCGTGCAGTAAAGAACTTTTCAATGTGATAGTAGGAAAAGAAATCATTTGCTTTACTCAAATCTCAGGACAGCAGCTTTTCATCCTATGTTCAATCAGGCTCAGCAGAAACATTTGAAAGGAGAGAAGAAAGGCTTTGTTTTTACATGGCCCTAAAGCTGCTTCTCCCTCCTCCTTCTCCTCCTCTCCTGTACTTCTGACAGAATTTTAGGCTCCATAACATCAAGCAAATTTTATTAGACTTGGAATTACCATGATTTTATGGGCAGGTGTCTACCTGTAGAAAAACCTACCTTGTTCAACTTTGCATATTTAAGTGGATGTGACCTTCTTGAAAAGTCAGATTATTTTCTTATGCTTGATTTCCATGTAGTTTACACCAGCAGAAGTGTGATCGAAGTGTAATTTGCAATATTCTGAGCTGCTTTTTAAAGGGGCAAAACCTGCCATATATGGGCTTCCCTGGATTTCAAGTTGACTTTTGATTAGCTTTTTTGTGCAGCTATTCCAGGTGTTGCCATTAGTTAGACATTTTGATTCTTGCTTTCTAATTATATAAGCCACAATTACTACCACCTTCCATTTCATTTTTGACATGACATAATCTATTTGTAGATACATTTTGGGTACTCCGGGAACTAGAGCTCCAGCTAGGTATGATGCGACACAAATTGCGTGTTGCAAATTATATGTTCGGGTCCCAGGAGCACAGCTTCATTTGTCAGCCTCCCCAGGGGCTGGGAAGTGTAACAGTGACAGCCACTTACCTGCTCAGTGAGAAAAGAATATTGAAGCAGCTGTCCCTCTTCTGCAACAAAAGATGGGTGGAAAGATGCAGCCCACGATTTGATGCTCTGGCTGCTATTGGAGAAGAAGGACACAGGGAACTCCTTGAGAAGGCACGTTAGCTGTAAAAATGAGGAAAAGCCGACTGTTCCAAGCTCAGTGTTGAGCTGAGTCATAAGAGGACAACCAGGACCCTTAAAAAGCTTTCTGGCTGCAGTGGTGGCAGGCTGGGGCAGGAACACGGGCAGACAGCGGTGTGGATACCTTGTCTAACTAGGATTCCAGTGCAAGTCAGCCACATAGAGAAGATTTTCAATGTCATTTCTACACAAACACTCAAAATACTTCCTTCCTCAGTAATCCTGACTAAACAAAATATGCTATAATCTCAGGGAATTCTGCTTGCTATTTTGGCTTCTAAATAGCATCAGTTCTTGAGACAAAACACTGCTATTTCTTACACAAGCCCCTACCCACCTTCTTGAAACCGAACTACCAATGAAGCTGTATGTCTTCCAATGTGGGAAAGAAACAGCAAGGTGCTGCGCTAAAGTACAATCATGTAATGCTTGCACTTTAACATAAATACCAATATTTAGTACCCTGTAGCCACTAAAAAACACCTACACTGGTTGGCAGAAAGACTTCTGATAGTCACACACCAAATCAAAGAAAAATACAGACAACAAAACTAAAACCAACTGAAATTAGTATTTCTGTATTTCTTTTTCAGAGTAAGTTGGAAGCATTTCGTATCCTGAGATAGACCAACATACTTTAATCTCTAATGCCATATAGTGACATTTCCACTACAGAACATGACTAAGAGCATCAGAATTTTTTTCCCTCAAGTGACATCATGTTTTACATTATTTATAGTTTTGCTGACTGAAAAAATTTAACTGGGAGTACAACTGTGTACAGTAATACAACACCTTATTTCTATTTTGAAATAAATTTGGAACAATTTTAAATTTAAATTGAGAAAGACTTGGCTAGAGCTGAGCATGTCTTGTGCACAAAGAATCAGAAAATATTTCTGGGTTTCCTTCCCTTCCTTTTTCAGTTCTAGATGTCTCTAATGGAGCGTACACATCCTAACAAAATGTTATAAACATCTTTAGGACATACTGTGAGACTACTGTTTACCAGGACTTAAAACATATGAAAGGACAGCTCTGCACAGTTTAATGTCTAGAGTCTGACTCCACAGTTTCCAAAATTTTCTTTCTGGGTGCTAGTTAAAAGTGGCAGCCATTTTGGCTAGCTAAAAGTGACAGCTATTTTGTAGGAGCATGGACCACTCTGTTCATCTGTCCTGTTTGGCTTTGCTGCTGACATTGCCCAGTATATGGTGCTGGGTGTCCCAGGTAGAGCTGTAGTAAGGAGCAGAGCTGCAGAAGGCTCCTGCTTAAGCCTCACTGGCTTGCAAACCACTACCTCACTGTGGTTTGTTTTGTAGCCAGTGTCACTTGAGAGTGTACTGGTTCACTTTTGAGTCTTTTACTTGACAATTAAAGAGCTGGCTTTCAGTCTGAGTCTAAGGTTGAGCTCAAACTCAGGCTTCTCCTCTTAAAACATTCTAACTGCAGGTTCTTTTGGGATCAGGAGTGAAGTTGGGAAGTAAAAGAAGAGGAGAATATGAGGGCAAGCCCCCTGGGCCACTCTATGCAGACTGTCTTGATCTCCACCAAATACAATCCAGGCTCTCCCCCAAGTTAACACCCACATCTAAATGGTGGCTTAAGAGAAGCAGGCAGGAACACAGCTACAGAATCTTAGTCACGTTTCCAAATGAGAATCTGAAAAATGAAACCTGGGATAAACTAGGTTGTAGCAAAGTGATATGGACCTACACTGGAGATGTACTAAAAGGAATGTATTGTGTGCAATTTGACTGGGAAGGAGGTGTGAAGCACAGCATGTGTGAAGCACAGCATATATGAAGCAAAACATATAAAAGACCACGGAAGTGATAGTAGGAGACTTTAATTATCTAGACCTCAGAGTGGATTATGTTAAGTGGGGATTGATCTGGTAGAGAACTGCTTTCTAATTTAATGTGTACATAAAGCGACAAGGAAGGGAAAAATGCCAGATGAGGTATTAAGCAATACAGAGAATATGACTGAGCCATTAAGGTACAAAACCAAAACAAGGTAGAAGGAAAAGTGACTACTAAGCTAAAACAGCTTCTGCAGCAGCATTCTCTACTCCATCTACAAGGTGTACATAAGCCTCCAAAACAGAGGGCAGAGGTACAAGCTGTCATGCCTACACATCGTTGCTGGAGCAATAGCTGGTACCACAAAACCCCTCATCTCCCTACACAGCTCTGCTCCAGTGCAAGGCACTGGTACAGGTAGTGTGCCTTCTGCAGCACCCTGGCAAACCTGCACATAAGCCATCTTTCAAGCAGGCTACAGAGACCTCACAGATAAACCACGGTCGTTTTATGTCACCTCTAACCATTCTTAATCTGCTTAATAACCTGCAAAAGCGGGCGAGTGGTGCCTGCAGGCTTGGGGGCCTGTCTCTCAAAGGTGCTTTCCAGGTCACAGAACTGTTGGGAGTCACCTTGGTTGCACATCAGAAACATCCCTCCCAAGGCAACTCCCTCCGTGCCCTCCCTGCATATGGAGAGCAGCTCTCTGACGTGTAACATCTGCATGCATGAAAGGAAGAAGTTTATCAGAAGAGGACTTGAGCTTGTAGTGACAGTGGAATGGAGCATGACACAGTAAATAGAACACAGCTATGTAATCAAACACAAAAATGTACAGAGGTGCCACAAAAAATCTAATATAGACATACAGCAGTTAAAACCTTCTAGGAAGAAAAAGGGATTTACTTCAGAACCAGGTCAGATATTTTTCTTCATGAGGAAATACAAGCTTTCTTCCAAAAGGTGTTCTGGCAAGTTTCAGGTTTCCATGTGATTGCCCTACAAAACATTGTTTAGAGCTATTAACATAGCCGGCATCACTGCTATGCCGTGCTAAAAAGCCTCAGGTAATTTATAAGCTATTTCACATACAAGGCCAGATTCTGGTCTCATGCCACACACTGTAAAACTAGAGCCACTTCCACTTCAATATATCCAGATCCAGAGAAGTTTGCCACCCAGGCCCCTACCACTGGCTTCAGTTTCCTCTTTTGCACTGTTATTATATTACTTAGCAGGTCTGCCGATGACATTGCTTTCAAAATGGAGCAATTATAAACACTGGCAGGAAACGCTGGAGTAGAAAATGCTTTTTAAAAAAATGGCAAGGATGTGAAGAAACTCAATGGAGATCTTTCGTCTGATATATGAAAAGCAGATGACCAGGGATTGAAACAGTGGGGCCACGAAAGGGAATGAGTGAGAAGTCAGTGACAGATGAGACTGATGCCGCGCTGAGCCTGAATTAATATCCTTTGCCTGAGTATTTACAGAAGTTGAAGGTCACATCCCGGAAACAAGGATCCATTTTCATGAGGGGAAAAAATGAAATGTTAAAAGGCTTTATGATCCAATCTGGACAGGTAGTTAGTTAATTAGAACTATTAAAAGTTGACAGGATCTGAGACTTAGATTAACTGCATCTTCAAAGTTGGAAGGAAATAGCAAGGGAAATTGGCAAACCTGTAGTAATACTGCTTGATAGCTTCCTGAGGATGGTATATCTGGAGATGCCTAGAAAGTAACTACTCCAACTTTACTTCTTAAAAATAATAATATTTAAAAACAAAACAAATTTTTTTTGTTGTTTTTTTTTTTTTTTAAATCAAGGGAGGATTTAGGAATCCATTCACCAATAATCCCAACTGCAGCCACAGAATGGACACTGGAAACATTAATATGGGATGGGGTTATGCAACATGTGGAAACAGCCAGCCCAGGGAAGAAAAGGCAGCTGGATTCATGTCATGCCTGTCAAATGTGCTTTAAATTCTCTCAATACATTTCTCAACAGAGAGTCAAAAGTGAAGTGACGGGCATAATTTATCCAGATGGAAGAGATTCATTTGGTGCTGCACCCGACACAGAGAGATTGATCTGTAGAATCAGTAAAGACAGTACAGAAAAAGCACAATGGCAAATGGTTTCAGGATTATCTGTGGGACAAGAAGCAAGGTGTCAGCAAAACGGCATGGTTCAGGGTGACTAGAGGGACAGGAACAAGGCAGTACTCCCAAATTTCAGCACCATACCCACATTTATTCAACTTTTATATAAATGGCCTGCAGGGGATATAATTTTTAAAGTGGAATTTTTTGCTGATAGCACATTAAGTGTAAAATGGTGCACAGAGCAAGCAAATTTAAAATTATTTGAATAAATTAGGCTTATGGACAGATAAAGGGCACATGCAGTTCAGTGCAGCAAAGTAAGACATAATGACTGCAAGGCACCAAATATAATCATAGGCAGGAAAAAGGAAGGAGAAGAGGGAATACTGTCCAGAGGAAAGGATATAAGATAATTACTGATCAAATACTAAGCAAATGCTTAGAATAACTGGGAAAAACAAAGATGGGCAAATTCTTCATGCTTAAAAAGACAAACAGATTCTTCATACTACATGCTGAGTTGTCTCCTCTGTAAAGCTGAATTGAGACACCTTTTTCAGCATTCTAAAAATGCTGAGATAAAAATCCAAGAGTTTTAAAGAGCTGCATTGTCTCAATAAAGACACAACATAAGACTTATAAAATATATTGTCCCCTCCCCCCAGCAAACAAACAAGCAAAATTACTTTCTTGCATTTTGAATGTTAATTTGGGGTCTATTTCTGTAAAAAAACCCTAGCATAAATAAATTGAAAGGTAGTTATTACCGGTGAAAACAGCCTTTTTACTGCAAAGGTTATGACATTAACCCAGGGAAAAATTCATGAATATTCACAATCACCATTTGTCATTAAGAATCATAAAATTAAATGTTGAGTAGGGCTTTAGAAAACTCCTCCAGCCTACTAAATTCCCTCTTCACTACTTGCTATTATGCTAGCATACATCCCAACTTTTTTTTTTTTTAGTGCATTTTAGAAACCAAATTCCTGCAAGTTTTCCTTATCCATCTCTACAAGGAAAAGAAAATGAAGATAAGAATCATAAAGACCTGTAGAAACCTGATAAAAAATGAACAACTAAAAATTCAGCCAAGGACTTCTTCAGGTGTTTGTAACCAAAGAAAGGAATTCCCCCAAAGAAACACAAGTATTAAAAGAGGACAAAGTTACTGGATTTGCTCCTAAATATCTCAGAAACTATTTTGTTTTCACATTTGCACCTGTCAGGTTTGTTACAGCCACCAGGTGCTACGTAATGTGTGTGCAAACACAGTGGAGAGACTTTTGCAAGGGAGTAAAAGGACTGGAAGCCTGACTGAGGGGGAAAAAACAAACAAGGAAGCAGATGTTTCTCTACCAGTAGAAGCCATAGGCAGGTAAAAGGATTGAATAAAAAGAAGAAATTAGGTGAGGTGCTTCAAATACAATTTCAATAGGCAAATGGCTTTGCCAATATTCTGCAAAGCAAAGAAATGGCACAGGCATGGAGCACAAAACTGGGGGCCCGCTTGCTGAGTAAGAGCAAATTCTGTGGAGGGCCACTCTAATGCCGGAGGGAAGTGAGGAAAAGCCATAAATGAAGAGCCACGGTTAAAACAGAAACCATATGCATTCAGTGAGCAAAGTGGTCTCCCACATGGAGCAAGAAGTCCATGTGTGGGTACAGGCACAGAGACACACAATAGCTTCCGAAACATTTACGAAAGATTGGCTGTTTATCTACATATCCATTCATCCTCATCCTATGAAAAGCAATGTGCCAGTGGAGGCCTGGCTGTCAATCAGCAAGGAGAATAGCTGTCCCCAGTGCTAAAACATCCCAGGCCATTTGCATCTTCGCTGTGCTCAGTGATTAACCCACTAAGGGGGTGACAGAGCCAGGATAATCCACAGAAAGAGAACAGCTACACTGCCAGAGAAATGGGGAAGGGTACCCAGGCATTTAGATGAAGGACAGGAAAAAGGGAATGCATTCCCATCTGCCCTGTGTTTTAGAAATAAGGGAAAGCACAAAGCAGGGAGTTTAAATCCTGGAAGACTGAGCCATGTCATATGAGCTGAGACTTGCTGCCACAGCAGCTTAGGTTTGTCCAGCAGGGACAAGGGGTAACTCCCTGCCATGGAGAGCAGCTGGAGTTTTTGGAGTCTTCCGTCTGTGGGCTGCTCTCTAACCCCAGTCAATAAAGGCCACCCTGATGATATGTTATAACGTGTCCCCAGCTGCTGCACAGGCAGAGCACTGCTGGTTATTTTTGCAATGTTAGCTGCGTGTTACCTAGTCCCACCACCACCATTCCCTGCTACAACCTCAGAATACCTGGGCTGTCTTTGGCAGGCACATTTCCAAAATGCCTGAACAGCCCTCTCTCCCCAGAGAGAGCAAGCAATGCAATCGGATGTCAAATTCTCACCCTACATCCACATATTGCTGATGATAGAGCTCACCTTCAGTAGCTAGCACTCCTGTTGCATTCACATCTTCCCTCTGGCCTATTAATATATACAGGCACTTGTGCTCATTGGCATGGTGACTGTGCTTATGTCAGTCATGCTTCTTTGTATTCTCCCTGCTTAGCCACTCACTGTTGTGCAAAGGATGTGTGCATCAGGCTCAACACCTGCTAGAAACCTCTGAGCTCTCTCTGCCTTTCCACTCTTCCCAAGCACTCTGTCCTCACATCAAATATTTTGTATTCTTTTTCCAATCTGATCCTCATTTTTATTACTTACCTCACTCTTATTTTCCAGCTATCCAGCTATCCTGGTATTTCTTCCTTTGTTACATTTGCCGTATCACTCAGGGTTTGTTGTGTTCAAGTTGCAGCCACTCAGTCACATTGAAGGACAAAAAATTAAAAAACACTTGAAAATCCCCTTCCTTTTTCACTACCTCCCCTACTTCCCAGAAAAAACAAAAAGCTAAAATCCTGCAATAGCAAAAAGGGAAAGTCAAGTAAACTGAAATTGTTGTCTGTCCTGTCTGACTTATCAATACGATGAATCCTAAAAGCACTTCACACAATGGTAACCAGGGGTCCTTGCTGCTGCCACCTGGGCAATAGTACCCTGCCCCCTCCAAGGTAGCCACTTGATCCCTCTCGCTGGAACCAGCATCCATGAGATGGCACAAACAAGCCCAAATCCTCTTCCAAAACCTGATCCAGCTTGAAAACAAACCTGACTAAAATGGACAGCTATTTCCAGCCATATCCAATTCTTACTGTGGTATAGATCTAACTACAAATGTATTCTCAGTCACAGATAACCAGAATTGAGTATTTCAGTAAAAGAATTTTGGAACCCTGACAAAGCTTAAATGCTCTGCAGAGACATCCCAGATTTTGGCAATGTTTAAGCTGGGAAGGTTTCTGGGGTTCAGGGCAGAACCTTAGGTTACTTAGAGGAAGACTCTAATTGAAAACCTAGCCCTTGCTGCGTAACACAGATGTTTTGATATGAAATAACATCAGGAAAACATTTGAAAAATGGGCTAACTACACAAAATACATTTTAAACCCTTACCAATTCTTTTGTCCCCTGAATTCTGTGTTCCTTTTTTTTTTTCTGTATTCATTTAGATCCTAAATGGCACAGAGCTACTGGTATGGGTTTACACAGTATATATTATTATTATATTTAGTATTATTAATGTTTAAATATCTTATTAACTCTCAAATAGAATTTGCCTCCCCCCACAGGACTCCTTTCTCATAACAAAAAGTAGAAATGCCCTGCAGATATATCCATGCAAAGCTTCCCCCTGCATTGCCCTTCTGAATTGCCCAGAGAACAACATGGAGCCCTGAATCACAACACAGGGTTCAAAGCTTAACTTTAAGGAATTCACTTTGCACTGCTCCTATCACCTTGAGAAGAGCTGCACCAGGCCACCCGCCACCATTCATCATTTCCTTTTTTCTGAAAGATTTTTCTTTCCTCCATTCGCTTGCTGCATTATTTCCCAGAGGACTGCTCCTGGATTGACTGGGCTTTAATTGCTCAGCCCTGCCAGGATCAGGGTGGAATTTCACCTTCGCTTCTCCCCCTCCCCTGCCTTCCGGAGCTGCTGCAGCTCTTGGTGATTTCCGAGGAACCACGATTAGCAATTCACTAAGTTTGTCCCTTTATTGCCTTCATGTGGATACGCACAATGTAGGCCAGCTGATTTGTATTTATTCCTGCTATCCCCTCGATGCTTTCAAAGAGCTATCTTCCTGAGATCTGTATTACTTCCCAATCTTCCTTTATTCTAAAAGAAGTTCAGTAGTGTTATGACTTTACTCCTCATCCTTTCCTTCTCCTCCTCAGTTATTAATGGATCCACTCTTTGTAAGCATCGGTCCTCCTGATGATGCATTTGTACAGTCGGTTCTCATTCCCCAGATCAGCTTTAACCAACTTCACTACTTTTTCCCACCCTCACCCACACAGCTTTTTCCAGGCTGTACTCTAGCTTTCATCTGCCTGCTTCTCTGTTGACAAAAGGGTACCTTATGTCCTCATATATACAAGTCATCCTTCATGTGTCTACAACAGGTAGAAATTTGCTGCCACATGAATCTTTGGCACAAAGCCGTCAGGAAAGCAGGTAAGGTGAACAAGGAGTATCTGCATTATCACAAGCCTTGATACCCCGACAGCATCCATCAGAAATTGCCTGTATCCTTTGCTATTAATCATTCCTCAGACTCCTCACAATGAGACTGAGTTGGAGGCAGAGGCTCTCCAATGGGCAAAACACAGCATTGTGAAGAGGGGCCCAGCTGCCTTCTTTCTGCCTCTTTCCTATCATCTTAGAGCAGCTCAGCACTGTCAAGGGGCCAAAAACCGGGACCAGATTTCCTTGCACTTCCCTGTTTGTGACTGGTTCCAGTTATCCCTCCTTACCGTTGCTCAGTGGGCATTCATTTTGCCTGTGCTCACCTGTCCACTTGTTCTGGCCTGGACCCTTCTGCTCCAGGACACAAAGACTGCCCAGTCAGTGCCTTTTATCCTCCCAGTGCTACAGGCACAGCATCTCCAACACATGATCAAGTAGGCCCAAGCCAAAGGTACACCATCAGTATTTTATGTTTTCACATGGTCTCAAACTATGCAGCCACTAGCTGGAAGCACAACTTGAAATATAACTTTGGGAAGACTTTCTAAGAGAGGGGTTAGTTTCAGTGACTGTTTGTGAGAAAGTGAACTTCCCTTTGCCAACTCTTGACTCCTCCTCTTAGTTTTCCTGGTTGCTTTACTCTCCCATGAAGGTATATAACGCCTGCTAAGTACATGGGAAAAACACAGGGAGAAGCAACAAGAATGAGGGCACACCAAACAAAAGTCTAACATATGAGAAGACCAGAGCATGGATGAATATCTCATTCCCCAGTTCTATGAAGGGCTTATCAGCTTCCTGCTCTTTGTCTAAACCTGCAAGCTCCTTTATGAAAGAGGGAGGAGGCTAGACACACACTGCTCATCTCCAAGAGGTCTGTGCTCCGAGGCCAGCCTTGCACGGAGCACCCTCACTTCCTCACAAGAACACAACAGTCTTACACGAGAACCTCAGGATCGCAGCAGGAAACCCGGTATCATCACATAAGGCAGCATCTGTTGCGTATGTCCAGTGGAGCAGGGGAAATAGTCAGTGAAGATAAGGAGTAAACATGAAAGAAAGGCATCTGCATGAAAGCAAAATTCAGCTGGAAAGACCTCCAGAAGGCAAAAAATACAGGCTTTGGCTGCATAGCCTCTACTGATGGGCTTGCACAAAGGGCCTCGGTGTGCAGCAGGTATTCCAGCGCTGTCGTTGTGCAGATAATTAAAAACAATAATGAAAGGGAGGTTTTCTATGCCTGTGCTCTAGGCACAGCCACAGCTCCTGAGCTGCAGAAGCTGAGTGGTCCCGCTGCAGCAACATTTGCATTACTGCTAATCTGTAATTGGGATGCCCACTTAGTTCTATGGCTCTTTCTGACCATTTTCAGACCTTTACTATTCAAGTCAAGAGGCTTCTTCCTCTAGAAATTATATTAAGATTTGAAAGCATATTTCCTAATTTGTTTTAACAGGCAGCAATGATTTCTGTTCATATCTACATGAGTGCATTGTTTTCCCAGCATTCAACTCAAAAATAAAAGAAGAATCATATCCATTTCATAATTCCTTCTAAAACCAGGTATATGTGAATTAAAAAATGTTGATATTGTTACATCTGTCTCATTTAGCAACAGGAAATAATGATGAGGTCTTGCTTTCTCCCTAACACACAGTAAGGACCAAACTCACATACAAATCTAAGTGAATTTGAAGTATAAGTAAGCTACCACTTACTTTAATTTCTGTCTTCTTACATCCTTCTGATTGCTGTCTTTATGGCTACACATCTCTTTCAGCCCCTCACCATGTAAATTATTCCATGTTAGACTACTTCAGATTCAGTAAGACCAAGAGGATTAATTTCAGAGCTGACGTGTAAGAAGGTGTAAATTCTACACTGGGGTGTGAGAAGGGACAAGATTTTCCCTGCAGGCTTTGGCTGTCCTCCTCCTGGATTTACATGAAAAAGAGTCCCAATCCCTTTATCACTGTCATGAAGAGGCTGAGGAATCTAGAAGTACACAAGATAGCAGCTTAGACTTATTCAGGGTCATGTCTTAGTTTGAGCCTGATATTAGTATTGGACAGACTTGTTCCTTCCAAATTTAAGGCTTTGCCAGGAAATGGGGAGAGGGGTTATCTCTTAGGGAGATAATTCTAGAGTTAAACAAAACCCCCAAAAGGACATACAAAGATACTCCACCCCCAGTATAACTTAGGATATCATCAGATCTCTAAATGTAAGCTACACAAATGTCCACTGGCACCTAAATTCATTTTTATCCACTTAAAGGGGGAGCTCAATGACCAGAGCTGCTGTGTGGCTACAGCTTCCACTGAGCCCTGTCTGTTCGCAACACACCTAGAAGAAGCAAAATCAAGCCATTTATTTAGGTGACTTCTTACAGGTGGAGGTTTGTATTTTCAGTTTTGCAAGCCTGAATGTGAAATAGATATTGACTAAAATCACCTCAACATTTAGATAGTTCCTGAAAGTAATAAAATGCCCCTGCCAGAATGATCAGTTTTTTACTGATGCAATTCAGCCTGCAGATAACAAGCACGACTTTAGAGATGCCAGTGTAGCTAGCCCCAAGATAAATTTGGACCTGTAAATCCAGTCAAAACATAGAACCCCAAAAAGATTTCAGCCTCGCTGAAAAGACCGTTCCCTCTGCTCCTAAACTTTGCAAGAAAGCAAAAGATGGATGGCAAACCCCCAGTCCGCTGTCTCAAGTGAAAATTCTCACTTGCAATTTTTTTGAACTTCAGAAACTTCAACCATTTAATATGCTGGAACCTTTCCCCACTGGGCAACTGAAAATTATCACCACCTAATGATTATTCAGTGACATCTGCAAAATAAGTTTGATGTTTTTGGGCCAGTTTCTCTTGGACAGATGTCAGCATCATAAACTATGCTATCACTGGCACTAATTGGTATCATTCTTGTCAAACAATCTGCAGTATGGCAAAAAAACAGAAGTAGAGCTTACATTAAATTTCCCTTTTGCCTATGCAAGTTTTTCATCATGTTGTGGGCACTTTCTCTTACCCCAAACGTTCCTGTACCTTCAAAAAACAGAGGGCTCACCAAGGAAAAAGCTCAGGCTCTTCAAGCAGCATTAAACGCAGCATTCTGTGTGTGGATTTCTGCAGAGAAGACACAGACACTAAATCTCATTCTAAACTGTGTTTACTCTCAGTAAATATTTCTTCTTGCAAAAAGCATTGCCATGGCATTGTGCAAAGCTGTATAAACAGTTGTAATTTTGTCCTACTTCTTGATCCTTGCAGCTTGCGTCCAAGTTGCTGAATTGTTCAGTTGTCAAGGACAGGCTTAAAAATTTTATGCATCGGCATAGCATGTGATGTAAGCTCTCATGCACCTGACATCTCACACATGAATAAGTCAGGCGTGGCTTGTGATTCACTGTTGAATTTAAAGACAAATAAGAGTAGCTTTTCTATGAGGATACAACGCAGTGAGCTCATTTTTTCAATTAGGAATTAAAAAATATTTTAAATTGCAGATTTTGTTTTAAAAAATCTAATAATCACTGAAAAGCTGTGTAACTTTTACTGTGAAAATACACGCACACTGGGTCCTTTGCCTGTCCTAGATGTGCTGTAATCTACTCCTGAGTGACTTAGTTTTTACCTGTCCCTATGCTAGTTACAGTGCTCCTTGTTCTTTCTGTGCTAGCCTCACATAATCCTCTTATGTCACACAGTAAAGTGCTGTCACGGCGATGAACTTATGATTTCTCTTAAGACCTTCTAGGTCTACAGTGGGTATGGTACTGCAGGACAGGTTAGAAATTTAAAAACACCAATGTTTTAGACCAGTCACAATCAAACAACTTACTAGCTCTTGATGCATCCACAAGCAGCAGGCAGTTGCAGAGAGTTAACAGATGCAAAAAGTTATCAGTTTAATTTTGCCATATAAGCACAAGATCAAAACATGCAGAATAACTATCTACTGTCCAGAATTTCCTGGTTCACATTTGTCTACATCCCAAAGCTGCAAACAAAAGCATGAACTCACTTTCCACCTGCAAGCAGCACCCTTTCCACTGCTTTCACAGAAGGCATTCACATTTAACTGTGCAAGTTTGCAAAATTAGAGTCTTAATTTGGGAGCTCTTGATAATTTTTCACAGACAGGCCTCAAATTTGCCCTTCCTAGCCTATTGGCTTCAGTGTGAATTATATATGAATTTCCAGGGGCAAGATAAGGGCCACAGTCATTTCTCTCTTCTTGGTTTCCAGTGATTTCTTTTCATTTATTCCACACCAGCAGTTTCAAAAAGTGGTCTGGGGATTGGAGTGCTGTTCTGGCAGTGAGTAATAGGGAGTCTGGGTTTGTTAATATGGATAGTCTTCAAAATAAACAGGTAAACTGAATGATACTGGAGGAAAATTATTATGAGGGGAAAAGAGGGATTTATGTCTAGCTCTGACAAACTGCTAATACCAGCTCTCTCAACCAATAACTAGTTCACAGCACTTTGTTCCAAGTTCTTTTTCCAGGGAGACATTTCAAGGCAAAACTCCCAGAGAGACAATCACTCTCCCAGAATAAGAGACACGAAAGATATTAGAAAAACTGAAGGCTGACTGAAAGCAAAGATTTTAAAGGGCAGTCAAATTCCTTCCTATAGCAAACTGGGACATAGTTGTCATCTTGTGCCTTTTTTTTTTTTTTTTTTAAATCTCCTGGACTCATAGTTTAATACCTTCTTTTTTAAAAAATGGGGGTTTTTTGGTCTAATCAGTGAATATGAGGTAAAGACACATTCAAGTCCTTCAAAAAAGGTAATAAGGCAAAGAGTTTCCAATTACCCTTTAATTAAAGTATTAATTAATTAACAAAGTGTATTTATGGAATAATTATATAATTTCACACATCATCGATCGTATTTTAAACAAATTCATTTAATTAAGTTGACATGTACACTGCATGCTCTCAGTAGAGTTATTCTGAGAAACCAGTGCACGTCTGCCTTTAAGGAGATTCAAACTGCATGGGGGAAGTTCACAATGGCCCACAGTGGTATTCAGCAGAGAAATGAAGGCACTTCATACTTTTAAGTAAATTTAATACCACTGACTGTATCCCCAAAGGCTAAAGTCCCCTATCTGCATAAAAGGCACTGGGAAGGCAAGAGCAGCACGAGCTTTCTCAATACCAATATCCCTCATTCTGACCTAGAGGGGCTGACTTTAATAAACGGTTAATCATTATCCTCTTCGCCAAGCCTGTTAAGCGGCTTAAGAAGCTTGGCATTTCTGTGGTGGGACTCAGCTAAGGCTACCAAATCATTTCATGCAGCCTGCTGAAAGCCATCACATGCAGATAGCACAGTGTGCTGGGGCAGCATTTAAAGAGAGCTCTGTGTATGTTTGGCACATTTCCCCTTGGAGTCATCAGTTTTGCTCTGCCGCCTGCACTCCTGTGGGCTTGTGATGGGCTGTGGCCCCAACTGAAGGGATCACTGCCTTGGTTTTTCCTTCCAGAATCTGCAGTCTGGTCTGCCTCTGCGCTGTGGCCTCCTCCATCCATCCTTACTGTTTCTTTAACTCAGGATAGTCGACAATTCCTATTAACAGTTTGGGTCTCTGACGCCCATTACAATCTGTTTCTGAAGAAAGGATTCCAAATCACCTGTGCAACTCCTAAGTCTTAAATCTATGTGTTTCAAGTGTCCCCCTTTGTTTTGGCCTCTCATAGAAAACTAATATTTGTATTATATGCAGTTGCATAGTTTCATGCTTTCCAGCTTTCCTCACGTTTCTGCAGTGGCTTGCTAACAATTTCTTACTCCCTCATTGAGCTTAATGTTAGCTTGCTGAACAAACCATATTAGTAAAGCTACTTGCCTATTGCTCATAGTTCCTTTCAACTTCATAGAAAAGTGTTTGCTGAGCTGCTTTTCAGGCATTCAGTGCTTTTCTGAGTACCTGTTTCCTCGGAGTCCTTAGCTGCTGTTCTGCAATGCTCTCCACTCACAAACTCCCTTCCTGCTCCTCCCCACAGGGGACACCTCAGAGAGTCCTTCGCTGCTTGGTCAAGGACTACTCTGCACTTGAGCCATCTCCCCACACAGCAGCCAGTACTTGCCACCACATTCCAATATATACCTGGTGACAGCAATATATATTGGTGACAGCACCCACATCTTGCTGTATGCATAACACAGACCTCACAAAATTCATCAAGCAAGTTCAAATCTGTGTAGAGATGTTGACTTTAACTGATATTAGTGAAGTAACAAGAATTTTACCCATAGGAATCTTGTCCCAGTAATGTCACTGAAATGGGCTATTCATGAATGTGTATATCAGAAGCTGAATCTGAGAAAAGACAATACAATGTCTGGATGTTTACAGTCATATATTTCAATCCTTTATGTTTCCTTATGTCTTTAAAGTAATTTTTTAGGTCATCAGAATCTAAAAATTCAGCTGTCACTCTTTTACTCTTTTGTTCTTATTAAGAGTTTATCTATAATTTAATGCAAGTTGCAAGGAATTGAAGAAGGGAAGAAAGGGAGCCCTCCAGCTCCCTTAACCTGCCCCATTCACTTATCCCACTTCCAATTTCTCATGGCATCACTAGTCAGAATGAGGGGACTGGTGAAATTCTAAAGAGCCTCTTAATTTTGCCTGGATTCTTTAGTTTTTGTTCAGCCATAGATAAATACAATAAAAACTTGCATTAAAATTGATATTTAACACCATAGGTGGCATAGAATTTGAGTTCAATTTTAGGCTGTACATGTCCGAAGAAAGTAGCCAAACACAGAAATAAATTATGAGACTAACAACACAGATGAGAATATTATCAGTATAAAAGTGCTTCTCACAAATGGGCACTAGTTTTTAAATCATTCATTAGAAACCAAGATGAAGCTGATTCATAACTAAAAACACCCAGGAATATTCTGCATTAGCAAGGCTTGCAAGAGCTCCACTGACTTCTCTTTCCACTATCCCAGATTCTCCTGTTTTGAAGAGTGAAAATATGAGTTGGTGACAATCTACTAAAACAACAGTAATCTGTGCCTTCTGCCACCCAGGCAAGTGTGATTTCCAGACATTTACACCAGCAATATAAGGACCAAGTTCCCTGCTCTGCTTCTCCTTCTTTCACACATGTAAAGTTGTGCCCTTAAATCCATGTTTAGATACCCAGGTAAGTGGCCTGAGATTAAACTGTGGTAAGTGTCCAGCACTTACACAATGCTGGACATGACTTAAATCACCACCCTTTTTACCTTGTTAAAAGTGATCTCTATGCAAAGCTCTTCACACTGCCTCTTTGCAAAAGGCCTTTTCTATCTCTCCTTGAAGATTTCTGAGCATTTTACCAACATCCAAATGCACCTTCCCAGCTGAACAATTCTCAGTCTCTCAAAAAGCATTTTCTTGCTCTCATGGCCAACCTCTTTCTCCCATCTCTCCCTTCTTTTCACAGCCTCTGCCTCCTGATTCCCAGCCAGCTCTCAGACTTTCCACATAGTCTGGTTGGGACTGGCCCAGCTTTTTGTCTTAATATAGTAACCCAGAACTGCAATTATCTTTTTCCCTTTACTCTGTGTTTCAGCCCCTTTGTCTTCAGTCTGGGCCTGGGAGGTTGTTTCCCATCTCTCAATCTGTTCACTATGTTCTCTCTCTCAGCTTTTTCCCTCTGTCTTCTCTGTAAGTCCTTAATCACACCTCTGTGTTCTCCCTGCTTCACCTCTTTCCCTTTCTCTTTCCCTCTCTCTTTTTCTCTCTCCTGTTACAACTCTGCAGGCAGGGTTTACGAGCAGGGATCTCTAGTGATGTCCTACAGGAATATGCCTTGGCACACTGTCTGGACTCTTCAAGCCCTACTGCACCCCTGAGTGCCACAAAAAGCTCTACACAGAGAGGTAGAACAGAAAAGTAATGCTTTACAGCCACGTCCTTGTATGCTATTTTTTCCTTTCGGCACCTAAGGAAGATTTAGGGGGTGGGGGAGAGGGAAGAGCCTCGATTCACAAACAACAATTAGGCAGGTAAATATTCTGGAGCCAAGGGAATACGGAAAGAAGGTATTTAAGGAAGAACAAGCCAGAATCCCTTATGCTTATACTGAGCTAGCAATTTCAAATCCTTCTGGTGTGTCACCCAATTACCTCAGTACTAATAATATCATACCCAGAATCCACTTAGCCTTCTTTAGAATTAATTAGTATCATACAGCTCAGGCTGGGCTGGTGAGCTGAGTGCCTGCTGAGAGATGTTTTGAGTTAGGGCACTGATAGCATCAGGTCCCACCACTGAGATCACATATATGAGAGATCATAAACATAAAATAGCCTCAGCTACATTTTCTTTGCCGGTTGATTTTAGAAGAACACTGATGTCACTGTGATCAAAACTTGGAACGAATTTTTAGTACTGGTCATACCTATGTAAGAGATAAGCACAGCTCCCCATCAGCTCCTGCAGAGCATATGCCTTGCTGTACCCAGTGAAGAAGCTAGACTGGCGCAAGTGGAAATGGAGTACTTCACTGAGCTGTGTGGTCAAGTCTAGTCCACAAGGCCCAGAATCATGCTCAAGATCTTCCCTCCCTCCCTCGCTTCAGTGCTGATTCCTGATATGACAGAAATCAAGAAGGAAGGAGCACGTCTTTTCTGATGCATCACGATTTCTGCATTACTCCCCAAAAGGCCTCTGTTACTTATCATTATGGTAGAGGCTTAACCCTCTCACAACTTCTTCTGACTTTTATCTATGAGCAGTGGTCTCCATTTAGACTTTGAAAGGAAGCAAACATCCATTTCTAAAGATTGAGACATGTCACTTATTTTATGCAGCTTCACAAAGCAGACAAAATGTTCAGCATCTAAGTGGAGAACATCACAGAAAAATTTCGGCTCACAAGTAAATGCCAGTCAGAAAACAGAAGCACTATTTACTGCCTCCCAAACTGAAATTTTGAAGTATGCTTTACATAGCACTACTTTGCTGTGAAGTAGTTTACATTGCACTGCAGAGACAGGCAGTACAGGAGTGCCACCTATAACTGAGTCCTTAACAACTATCTAAGCCTTCCTCCCCTTTTAATCATACTCTTTGAAATCATTAAAGATTCGTATGGAGTACAAAGAAGAGTGTTGTTTTGTGTTGCAAGTACCAACTCTGTTGCAACAGCCCAGAAACTGCAACTCCTAGCCACATATACCAATGCAGCAAAAATAACCTGTGTGTTTCCCTATGAAACTTGAGAGCCAGTGAGTTCTGACTGTCACCGAGGGTGGCAGTTCCTTCACTGAGCAGCTCTCCTCCCTGCCTGCATCCACAGTCATTGAGCATCTATCATAACAATTGATTACCGAGATGAAGATACCGAATCTATTACTTCTCTCTCTCATAATGAATTCAGCATTTCTCAGGACAATGAGCATTTAAACTGCTGATCGTATAAATGGTGCAAAACAGTCCATAACTCATTAACATATGAAAAGAGCAAAAAATACACCCAAGTCTATGAATTTTTTGTCAGTGACAATACAAGCCACTTGTACAAAGCTCTGAAGAAAAAAAATCTATCTGTACACTTAAAGGATTTTATTAAAGGATTTTTTTTCCTTAGTAAGTCACGGTTAGTAAGAAAAAGAAAGTCCCAAAATCTAGTATTTTAATTAAACAGTGTACATTTCTCACTGGGTTTGTTTGCTTTTCTGCATATAGATTCCTCTAAGGTCCCTAAAGCTAGAAAACCTGAATGCTTTTAAAGATGTTCCCCTGCAATATGTAATTGAAATTCCTTAAAATATTTAGAGTTCTAGAAGGGAATGTTCTGCAGCAATAAATTACTGTAGTGTCATGGTAGCAACATACTGAGAGGGCAGAGTAGTTTTTAAATTCCTATTCTTAGTCACAATTTTGTCTATATGTTGAAATTTTTTAGCATTAACTCCAATTTTGCCTTTGAAATGCCTTGTTTTCTCCCCTCTATTTCAAAATTTGGTTCAGCATCATAAGCCAAAAGCAGATCTCTCCTAAAACTCCAAATCTGTCAGCCTAGGACTGAATGAAAAAGGTTGGGTTTGTCTTTTTAAAGGAATAGAAGACTGAAATACCTTCATCGGGTAGGAGTATTTCTGTACAGCTTGAATGCTGTTGCCCCAGCCTCTGAGATTTTCCAGGCTGAACCAGGATGTGCCTTGATCTCACAAGGGACGTACACATCCCCACCTAACCGAGCATGGGGATAGTCCTGTACAGCTCTACACGTGTTCAGAGCCAATCACTTCACAGGATACAACTTCCATTTACAAGATATTTAATTCATAAAGTAGGACCTCTAACATCCCTTCTCGCTCTATATTTCTCAGAATGAACCAGTACAGAGCCGTACAGAATTTAAATCTTTACTATAATTTCCTAGGTTTATGATTGATGAGACAAATCTTAAAGACATGGAGTGGAAAGTAACTGTTCATCCCGCATTTTCATATCCTGAAACCGGAGATCACTTCCCTTTCCAGACAGCTTAAAATCTGAGTTATTTGAGATCATATTTTAAGACATTTAGGTTCTCAGTTCCTATGCAGCTGCTTAATGAGGTATTCAAATACGAGAGGCCTTCACAGCACTTGAGAGGCCATTCTGTGCTTTCCCTTTTTTAACTGTTTTTCAAGCTTTATTTCTCCTTTTGCTCATTCTAGACTTTCCTTGCTTTTGTATGTAGGACTTTCCAGGACTTCCCAGAATGCCCCAGGGTCATTTCTGCTCTTCCCTGCAATCTGATTTTAAGCATTTTAAAGAGCTATTGGGCAGACCGCTGCCCTTCCTAATGGGCAATGCCAGCAGATCCAATGTTGTAATACGGTGTTGAAGCAAAGCCACAGCCTCTGTCTTGGGTGAACCAGTATCTATTTTGAAGAGATTCCCTGATTTCCCTGAATATATACTCACAGCAGAGACTGCTGCTCTGCTACCCTTTACTTTTCATTTAGGAGGAGTTAAAATACAGGGTGGGAGTTAAATGCCTGAGCAGAAACAAATATGTTATTTTCTGCCAATTTTTTAATGACTTCTTAAGAAATAAACCTGCTATAAAGTAAATTTACATGTATATATAGCTAACAGCGCCTGCAGAGCCTTACTTTAGTATAGGCAATAGCAGTTGAAGCTACAGCGGGAAGAAAGGGGGGAAGTGGGAAAGGGGGGGTTCCTCTCTAATCTGCTAGTCCTCTCTGAGGCTGTGAGCCAGAGCAAGCAGCGAAGACCCAAGAGACACGCAGACTGTCATCCCGGCAAGAGAAGGCATCTGGCCCAGACAGCCCTGCCAATCCCAGAGCACGAACGATGCAGATGGTGAGGGCGGGAAGGTGCCCCGGACACAGGGGTAACGCCGGTGAGCCGTGTCCCTCCGGCAGCTCCAGGGATGCTCCGGCCGGAGCCCAGGGCAGCGCCCTCCGGGCCGCATTATAAGGAGCCGCCCTCCCGGGGGCAGTGGGTCAGGTTACTATCTTCTATTTCTCCTTCCTCAGTAACCCCTTGACATTTCTTAGCAAACTTAACAGTATCCATAACAACAACTATTCCTTGAGGAAATTTTAATTACAATATTGTTTGGAACTGTTGGTTGTTTATTGTGACAAGACAAAGGACATGGGAGAGGATTCATTGAGAAATACGCTTCACACTGGGCTGAGGAAAAGGTTGCTTTACAATGATTTCTGATACATAAATCCCCCACATTAGAGATAGGATGGAAAAGAGAGATCTAAAAAAAAAAAAAAAGAAAGGCAATGTGCCTGCACCTAGTATTGCTGTCAGAAAAGTGTTCATGCTAAACAAATTACAAGGGAGTTGAGGAAGCTGGAAGGAAGATGCTTTAGTTCCAGACTAAAAAGGAAAGTAGAAGAAAAATCAACAGTGCTGGATTTTTCTGGCACCCTTAACCATACAGGCATTTATTTCAGGGGTGCAAATACTGAAAACAGGTATTAATGCAAATAAGAGTCAAGACTACATCACAACTTAAGAAGAGCAAACAGCAGTGCAGACTGGGATGTGTATTAAAGGGAAAAAGAAACCAAGGAGGAAGGAATGAGAAACTGATAATAAAAACATTTAAGGGTAAGGTATATCACTTAGAAAAATAGGAAAGAAAAGATCTGCTCTGTTTAAAAGAATGTATGGATGATTATTCCTCCCCACCCCATTACCAGCATCTGGTACAGAGAATAAATCCCGTTCCTTTCTGTGAACAAGTGGTGTAGACAGAAATTCACATTGATTTTAACACGCTAATTCCATGTGTAGGAACAAGAGTGTATTCTTAATTAACCCTGTAAGGAACAAACACAACAGACTGACAACAGCACAGACAGAGAAGCTACTTAAAGTTATATATGAAAACAACGAATGGTACTGAAGTCATTATTTGAGGATCAGCTACATTTTAAATAAACCCAGATTTTAGACAAGTCAAGTTTATACCAGTTATGGGGTCACTATTTCACATAGTGACATCCAGAAGATCCAGACATGCTTCAGAAACTTCAGGATTGTGTCCTCTAACCACTGAGCCATTAAACACAATCTGAAATTTTCAGGCTCTGTTTGCAATAGCAAACTTTGACAACCATCCTACCAGGATACAAGTAGACAGGGCACAGCCATTAAACAACCCTCAAATAGTCCAATATTTTATCATGCCTTATTTTGTCATTGTTAAAATCCTTTTAGGAGTATAATATATCATAGGATGCTTCCCAATTAAAGATCCCAGTTGGGGCTTTGATGTCAAGAATATCAACTCCCCATGCAAGAATCCAGAGTAAGAAATTTCAGAGGAGGAAAAAGCATGCTGCAGAAATCTCAGGAAACAGCCCTTCAAAGTGAGGTAAGATCACAGCTTTCTATTCTCCTCCAAGTTAATTACTTAACCTCCTAGAAAAAGCAGAAGAAAAAATTGCTTACACATGACCTACAAAGAGCAGGCAATATAGGAGTGAAAAAGCAAATAAAAACTGAGAGAATGGGTTTGTTTAGATGTTGGGCAATGGTGGTGGGAGACACAGAGTTACAGTGTTTTTACTGTGGTTAGCACAGTGGCACGCAGATTTCCGAACTGGACTTCTGGCATCAATATAAGGAAGATAAAGAACAGACAGATGCTGAGCTTCCATTTCAAAAACAGTTAATCCACTTTAATTTACCTGCATCATATTGTGTAGTTTAGCTCCCCTCTGCATGCTTCTTTGCATTCAGTTTATTTCCTCTGTCACACTCCAAATTTCTGTTACTTCTTCAACTAGAGAGTCTTCTTCGCCTGCCCATGAGCAGACACAGCATTATATTCAAATTCCTGTTCTCATTTCGTTTAGTATTTCAATAAAGTACACCTCTTGTTTCCAGGCTGACAAGTGTGGAGGAGTGGGCAGCGCCATGGAACGCGGCCCACATACCCAGTGATTTCAGGTAATTTGAAAAGAGAAAGCTATTTAAGGGGGGAAAGAGAGAGAGGGGGAAAAGCAAAAGGCAAAAAAAGAAAAAAACACCTTTCTTATGTTTTTCTTCTCTGTCAAAACTGAAAATCAAGAGTCAAAAGCTTTGCCTTGTGTTTTGTGTCAGTGCTAATTACATCCCTGCTGCTGCCGGCCAGTTCCCAGCACAGCATCCCACCGAGAGGGAAGGCCTCTGTCCCTGCAGTGGGCAGACCCTCCTCTCCCACACCAGGAATGCCTCTGAGGGAGAGTGTGCTGCTGTTTTGACAATCCCTTTCTTTGCTGCCTGGCAGAGCTCCATCTCATTTCAGCAAAAGCAGTATTTCCATGCTCTGTCCTATATTCTGCCCCAACTTCACAGCATCCCATGTTCTGACAGCCTTTCTCATTTTTTGTAATCTCTCTTTTTCAGTCTGTCTCACTGAAACAATGGAAATGTTAGACCCTAAAAACATTACAGATTATGGACATAGCATGTTCACTTCCCTGACTCTCACTGAAAATGAACAGAAAATAAGCAGAGTGACGTTCTCCTCCACACAAGTGAGAGTGGCAGATTCCAGCTCTTTGATAGCTGTCGATTTCGAGTAATCCTGGTGGGTACATTTAAATCCTTGTTAAGGGCTTCCACATTCATTAGGAATAAATCCAGTAGTTATTTGGCTCTGTAATTATTGGGGATAATTTGCAATTAAGCAATTGGCCTCTGACGAAGGGACAGATAATTGATCAGCTGGTCTGGCATTTTAGAATGGGGTGGGGGCTAATTAAGTAAATCCAGTCAGCTAAATGTCCTCCTTCCCACTACGTCTTTTCCCACCTTTAAATGCAAACCAGACCTCATGCAGCTGTGCAGGCCATGGGAGTCTAAGCCTATTAAAGAAATCTTTTAATGACTGTAAAGCTACCACTAATTGAAATAAAAATATTTTCACACTATTTTCACATTGTGCAAATGGATCCAAAAATAATTCTTAATGCAATACATGGTGCACAAACTGCTCTGCCTGACAAGTGCAGCATTTAATTTGCACTAATTAGTCCAAAGCGGGGGCAGTGTGAAATTAACATGATTCATTAATTCTGTGGTTTATGTTTTACATACTGTGTGTTTACATTTCAAAAGTATTAGGTTCTCTGATACCCAACATGCCACACTTCTGAAATTATCAGGTTCAAGAAGTTCTCCCCGCATCTCTTTGGGCACATTCAGATTTGATTTCTGGATTTGCAGCTTGTCTATTTGCTTCAAAACAATTGGTTGCTTTTATATTGCACTGTTCCTTCATTCGTCCTAATCTCAGCCTCAGCTTCTTTCTGACTAGATACTCTTTTGAGTGGCTCAGGTCACTGTGGGATAAGCATGAACAGAGCAGCAGGTGAAGAAGCAATTTTCAAGAAGCAATTTTCAAACTACTCTATGAACTAAAAAAAATTTAATAAATCCTTCATATCAACAAAATCTGAAGTTTTCATGATGCTGTTCCAATATTTGCTCCCATAATGATATCAGGAGATGTTCATTAAAGATCTAATCCAGAGCCCTGTGAAAGTCAACACACAGACTTCCACTGGCTTCAGAAGGCATAAATATGCCAGCTTCTCTTTATGCTGCAGAATATAGGACTCCAAGAATTGTAGCATTGGCCAAGTTGTCTTACAAAATAAATTATCTTCAAGTGAATTATGTTGAAAAGCATTTTAAAATATATCAGATGTAGCTAAATACTACATTTCTGCAAATTAAGGTGCAACAGTTGTATTTACATTTTTGGACATACTTGCAATGTCAAACTTGGTCCATTGTTTCCCAGGATACAGGTTACATTTCTACAAAGACCCGGAGCTATTACAGCTAGAATTAGGTGTATTATGGAATACACTGTGACTTTGTTTACTTGTTATCATTAATGACGGGTAATGAAGAGAGCTCTAAAAATCCAGCAGACACTTTGTAAATGTTGTCTGTCCTCACAAAGAGGTGGTGGCTGGCCTACCCCTACAAATACCTCTCCAGTAGCCTCAGAAATACAGCAAAAAGATGTGCTGAGATGTACCCATCTCCTGCAATCAAGAGAAATTGAGGCTGTTTTCCATACCTGAAGGTGCTGTACAAGGTACCCTGAGGCATGAAAGAGCAGCTCCCATAATTGGTGGGAGAGTGGCAGGACAGTGTAGCAGAAAGGATGCCTGGACTGGGCTGTACAATGTACAACAAGCAGGAATTGAGCACTAAATGTCTGGCAGAGCCAGGAAGGCAGCGCAGGCCGAAGCCTGGCCACTCAAGGAGCGAGAAGTACCTCAGCAAAGCTAAGTGGTGAAGCATTACAAACTGAGCTTGCTCAGCTGGGGTTCCTGGAGGTAGGGTAGGAAGTGGTCATTTGAGGCTCTTCACAAAAAAAGGGGAAATCAGGAGTGACATTCAAAGGGTAACAAAAGAGAAAGGAGACATTTTAAATTATATAAGCCTGACAAAAACTAATGCCCTCCATAATATCTAAAGTAACCTGCTAATGTTTGTAAGAACCAACTGAAGCAGAAAACTCTTAGATTTTGGAAGATTCACAGGTTCTACAGTTAAAAAAAAAAAAAGGCAAAAAACCCCCCAAAAAACCAAACCAACCAACCAAACAAACAAACAAAAAAACAGTTAGCCTCTTGGAGGGCAGTTTTCATCTTCTGTTTGAGTCGTCTGATTTTTTTTCCCCAGTATAAAAACTGTGGTTTTTTGGTCAGTAACCAAAGTCAAGTAAGGAGTAGGAGTAACAGGACTATTTTCTTCCTCACTGGGACAAACAAACCTCATGCTGGTCCCATGCTGCAGGTCAGAATATGGCCATATCAGTTACCTTGTTGAGAATAACAGGGACAGACCAAATACATATACATAGCTTCATTGTTAGCACATGTCTCATTAAGACAAAGCCATAATTTAAAAACACAGAAAACTGCTTATACACAAATCTTCCATTTAGCAAGATTTTCTGATTGGCTATGCACCTTTAAATGACTTATTTGTGTCAGCCTGTTTCAGGATATATCTGGAGCACACAATGTCATCAAGAAGTGCTATTTGATTACAGTGCAGTACTTTGGGTGGCTTTTAGAAAGCAATAAATTATAGCATTACCATGTACCATGCATAACATCTCTATGCCACTTAGCAAGTATGAGGCCAAAATGAACACTCTAACCTTGAAAATACATGATTAAAGTGCTGCCTCGTGGATTGATATACAAAATGGCTAAGTTTAGTGATCCTTCAAATCCTGGTTCCCTGGTGAGCACAAAGGGTTCTGATGTACAAGGCTCTGCCAGCAATTGTATAGGACATAAAAGATGTGATACCTTCAGGAGTACCTGGGCTACTTAGAGTAAGAAAAGGCACTTAGAAGAAAATTGGTATCCTTTGGTAAGGTGCAGACAGTTTCCAGCATAAATTTAAGCTGTTCTTAAAAGTTGTAGTCAGGCAAATGTCCCTACAGGTAAACAGTATGGTACTTAAGAAAGCTGGGCCAATACTGAAACAAGTGGTATCAGTTTAGAAGGTAGGCAGCTTCATTGCTACAATCAACTAAGTAAATGTCTCGTTATTTAAAATGGAGTTTCTGCGCACCTCAAAATAAATAACACACAAAGATTTTTCTAGCACCATTAGGAGATTCAGCAGCCAGCATCATTTAAGTAAAAGGAAGTACAAACTCAAAGCATTGTGTCATGTAAGAAAGCTACAGCTGTTTAACACAGAATATAGCACTTTTCCTGATATACTTTTATCAATACTTTTGCCAGAATAAGAAGTTCATTCACATTGTCTGTGTCCTTAAGTCACTTTCTGTTTGAGTGACTCAACCATCGCTGACTCCAATGTGCTGTTTCTGTATTCTAAACATGACTGGCCTACAGCCAAATACTTTTGATATATATTAAATGAGTTACATGACCAAATGGTATTGGGTTTGTTTGTGTGTAGATAAGTTCAGACAACATTTGTGCACTGTTCTGATTCTATTTAAGTATGTGAAGAACTTAAATCTCTCTTGAGGTACCCTTTTACCTTTTCAAGCACATCTTTTTAATTCCCAAAAGTACCTGCTTAAAAATGTTCTTCTTTATCTGCATATGCAAGTGCACATTTGATGGGCAGTAGGTTCTTGTTGTTACATCTGCACATCTATGGATGAGGGTGCCTGTCTATCTGACCACAAGCAACACACAGATGGTCTTGTGTCAGGGCCTGCTTGAGACTCAAACATAAGAAAAGGGGTATATTCAAATCTGGTCTGTGACTGGGGGGCAGGGGGGTATTTGTAATTCCACACTATCCCTTTCTACTGGGAAACTTGTAAAATTTCACTTGCAGTCCTGGAAAGGATTTGCACAGCTCTAATAGAAATGCTCGACTAAGATAGATGGGTCTGGGAGTGTCACATGGCCTTCCTGAGCATAAGTTATGTTACTAAATCAGCATATTGATCTGGGAACAGAGCGTCCTGGAATTCTGAAAATGTCAGGCACAGTCTCAGTGCTTCACTTCTTTAAAATCAAATTAATTTAGCCAACTTACTCTGGAGAAGAAATGACGATGTCAGATCCATGCAAACAGCAGGGTGTCGGGCACTCCAAGTTCCACTGCCTTTGACCATTTTGAAAGGAAGCACCTAAAAGAAAATAGCTGGGTTATCACCTAGCTCTCCCTTGGTGGAAAGAACCACCACCACAGGTAATGTGGGTCTCTGCTTATGTGAACTTGGGCATCCTGGGGCCTCACAACTCTCCATGGATCTTTGGGGATTCCCAAAGTGGGGATAATCAAGGGGGTTGAGAGGTAAAATTATATGGTTACATGTGATGATACTAATCATTCTACCTTACCCATGGGGTACATTTGAGATTAAAGGCTCAGATAGTCCATGGCCTTGCACTGTGATCTCCAGTTCTGTACACATGTTTAATCAAGCGTGTTAATCCACAAATGTATGGTCAGGGTTGCAGCATTTGGTGTGAACAGAACACTTTCAGCAAGCAGGGCCCATCAGCATGAATAAATCTGTAGAAATTAGCCATGTATATTTAGTTGGTAGAATACTTACATATTGGCACAAATTGCTTCTGGGGAAAAAGGGACAGTCTGCCAAAACATATTATACAGTGTGGACTTTTTCTTCTTACCTGACTTGACAAAATATATAAGGTAAGCATACAACGTATGGAAGGAAAAGGAGCAACTAGAAAGTTTCAAAGAACAAAACTGATCTGAGTTCTTGACTAGAAGTACCAACACATCCTGTTCTGACCCCACAAGACATCACATAGCTTTGATTCCTACACCACAGGGACCAGGAGCAGCACGGGAGCCCCAGAGAGATACAAATTCCAATCCTGCCCTGCCATACACAAAGAGTGGGGCTGGAGAAGCTCTGCTGGTAATCCACCCTGCAGAGCTTGGTTCAGCTCCCTGGCAAAGGAGAGGTCACTACGACAGAGGCCAGATGCAGACCACTCACTCCGACCTCCCACAGCTTCTTGTGCTGGCTCCGCGACCTACAGGCTTGTCTGATCAATGCTATTACAGACATCTCTTTCTGGACTTTGATGTACTCAAGCTGAACACCCCTTTCCTATGTTGAAAAGCTCATTAAAACTAAAGGTGACATAGGCATCACTACAGGGATCTGAGGGTCACCAAGACAGAGCCAGATATATCAGGAAGCTGCAGCCAGAGAAAGAGACAGTGGGACCTTGTCTGACCTGTACCCTTTGAAGATGAGGTGGGCAGGCTGTTATCTACTGCAAGTGAAAAATGCACAGCCACAACTTGCTGATACTGTGAGCTAGGAAAAGAGGGGGAAAAAAAAATCCTGAATATGTTATCAAGACAACTACAGTTTCTTCACTAGATTTCAGCAGAGAAAATCTGTACAAAGGCATCCCGGCAGCAGCCCTGCCCTTCTTCTCTAAGGTAATGATGAAATATAACCATGCAAATTTCCTTGCTAGAATAAACTGGAGGATTCATATTATTCATATTTGAAATAGGATTATGCAAAGGAGAGTTGGATTGTAAATTGATTGGGAAGTGGGAAAAATCAGTTCTAGGTCCCAGCAGGCCAAAAACTCCTTCAAAATAATATAACAAAAGGTGATGATGTTTTCTCTGGAAAACATTATATGTGGCAAAATTCTGTTTAGCATTTACAGAAACTGAGCAAAATGGAATACAGACCCCAGGAACTTATAAGGTACAGTGAAGAGAGCAGGTAGTAGGCAATAATGAACACCATAACATGCAGCACAAATGCCTGTGTCCACTGCAGCCAATAAAAACACCTCCCTCATACACAAGTTGCTTTTGATTTGTTCTTTTCCTCTCAGAACCACCCCTTGGCTTCATTAAATACAGAAAAGCCTTGATGTGCATCAATAGCCAGCCTTAGTGTAAGCTTTCTGCTTCCCATTTCTCATGGAAGTGAGAGTGGTACATGACTACTCAGGACCCTGAAATTTATGTCCTCCTCTTTTCCTGTGTGAGTAATAACCCACAGTCCCACCAACTCTGCTGTACTTCGGAATATTTCTCCATGTCATGGTTTAACCTCAGTCGGCAATTAAGCTCCATGCAACCACTTGCTTACTCCCCTTCAGTGGGATGGGGGAAAGAATCAAAAAGTAAAAGCAAGAAAACTCATGGGTTGAGGTAAAAACAGTTCATAGAATTGTTTGGGTTGGAAGGGACCTTAAAGATCATCTAGTTCCAACCCCCTGCCATGGACAGGGACACCTTCCACTAGATCAGGTTGCTCAGAGCCCCATCCAACCTGGCTTTGAACATGCAGCACAAATGCAAAGGAGAGCTGAATTGTAGGTTGTTTGATGAGGAAGTGATAAAAGCAGTTCTAGGTCCCAGGAGGCCAAAATCTCCTTCAAAAGAATATAACAAAGGGTGATGACATTTAACAGGTAAAGCTAAAGCTGAACACAAGAAAGCAAAACAAGGAATTCATTCACTGCTTTCCACAGGCGGGCAGGTGTTCAGCCATACCCAGGAAAGCAAGGCTCCATCACACATCACAGTTATTTGGGAAGACAAACATGATCACTCTGAATGACCCCCACTTCCTTCTTCTTCCCCCAGCTTTTAGGCTGACTGTGATGCCATATGGTATGGGATATTCCTTGGGTCATTTGCAGTCAGCTGTCCTGGCTGTGTATCCACTTAATCACAGAATGTTCTGAGTTAGAGGAGACCCACAGGGACCACCGATTCCAGCTGTTAAGGGAATGGCCCATACGGGGATCAAGCCCACAACCTTGGCATTATTAGCACCATGCTCTAACCAGCCAAGCTAATCTCAGGGTACCTTCCCAAGTCCTTGTGCATCCCCAGTCTCCTTGCTGGTGGGGTGGGGTGAGGAACAGAAAAGGCCTTGAGACTCTGTGTAAGCACCACTCAACAGCAACGAAAACATCCCTGAGTTGTCAACACCATTCTCATACTAAATGCAAAACACAGCACTGTACCAGCTAAATTAACTCTATTCCAGCCAAAACCAGGACACTCCACATCTTCCCTTGGCTAAGAGGAAAGCAATTCCCCAGAAGAGGTTTCATCTCCACCATCAGGAATTTTCTCAGTTCTGGCTGCTCATGCAAACAAAGATGTTCCAAAATATCATTAAAGCAAAGTTAATCAGCTGGCTCCTTGTTTGTCTCAAGACACTGTTCAGACTTCTTTATTTAAAACCCCACATAGATTTGGCTTAAGCTGCTTCGCAATTCTTTCCTTTCCAGTTCCTCCACTTACCTAATAACACTTTTTCTTTGTCATTTCCCATGCCCTTCCAACACAGCCTTCCTGTAAGTTTTCACCTCATCTCACCATTGATTTTCAAGCCCTGTCTGAGGATGCATTCCTTTTCTCCTCTGTGTCTTAATTTCTCTCCTTGAAAAGCAAGATCTATTTCAGCTCTGCTGCCTCTGTGAAGACAGGGAACAACACAAGTGTGTTACAGCCACACTTGTGTCCTAGCCAATGAGGGCATTCCTTACAGGATAAATTGAGATGCCACAACACAGTCATTCTCCTCTGAAGCTTTATATGCTCCTCGGGTGGTCTTGTGCTGGACTCTCCACACAAGCCTAGATTTTAAAAATTGCAAGTTGCTTTTGATGCTACATTGCTTAGATCTCACGTTGAATATGATAAATCATTCCCATTCCTTAGTCCTAATTATTTTCCCTCCTATATTGCAAAAAAATAAGCTGGTATTACCATAAAATACGAAATCCATAGAACTGTATTTAGTATTTCTTAATTTTCATGCCCTTCCCCCACCCACACTCACACATTGAACCTCCTTTGTAGGCAGTCATGGATTTCTATCATCTGAGGATCAGAGTGCTGTGCATCCATCAAGAAGGGTAAAATATTCACAGGAAGAGACTACAATATGAGGAAGAGGTCCAGAATGCATAATATGTGTCAGAGGAACAGATGTACACAGAAAATAAAAGTTCTGCAAACTGCAATAAAAATTTCCTCCATGACAAGAACTGTGCATTTTTCCATGGCTGTCATAGATTTCACGGAACCACTGAAATCCAGACATTTTCAGAAATCCCATGAAATTTACCTTTTCACCTGAATCCACATGAAATTGGAATTTTTCCGTAAGAGCCCCTATAAAATTGGCATATTTTCTTAGAACACCCCTTGAAATTATATAGAATATTGCAGGTTTTTTAGCCTAGCCTCTCATTGTACATCTTAAAACTACAACCTCAGCTACTGACTTTTTGCATTTCTTCCTTTCAGAATAATAGATTATGCAAAAATACAATAGGAATGAAAATACTCTCCTATAGGAAAGAAACTAGAAGCCTTCATAAATGTTTTATAATTAGCACAGAAAGTTTGAATTTATACACAGTGAATTTTTACCAGCTCAAGAGTAATCTCAATTGAACATTCTTCTTTTGACCACAGAAAAACTGACATCATGGAAACTGTTATGTACAAAAATGTGCACAAGTTTCTAATGATGCTCCTTACTTCTTTTAGGGAAGAAGGTAAAGGATGAATCTACCATTGAGGCGCTTGACCAACACTGAAGAACTGCAACTGAGAAAGTTGCCACCACAAACGAGCCACAAACAAGAACTTCAGGAGGTAAATACAGTGCAGTCAATTTATTCTTTAAACATACTATTCGCTAAAATAAATTCTTCATCTCTAACAAAGAGAAGCAGATGCTGTGGCATAAGCATTCATTAAGTTCCCTGAGTGACGGCTGAGCTATTTGTTCTAGCTAAAACAAGTCAATACAACAGCTCAAACCCCACCTTACACGAGTTGGTCAGCAGGCATCCCAAATCATAACCCAGGTCAGGTCCCATTATTGCAGTTAGTTAAATTCACACTTCAGCAAAACTACTGTCCAAGTAAGAACCACAAATCGAGGTTCTTTCCATAGTCTCCAATTAAGGATCAGGGAGCAACACAACAATTGATGATAGCAGGATTTAACTCTGGCAATTGACCCAAACTCAAGAGATCTCAGGGAAGGCAAAAATAAACAGTTTAGGAGAATTGGTAGTGCTGCTGAGAAACTTCTACAGGACATAGATGCCAGTGCAGACAAGGAACAGAAGACATAGTAGCCACAAGATAATGGCCTAAAAAGAGCAGATTATAATGCCCTTAAATAAATCAGATGTCTTCAGATTGATTGGGCACAATGAATTTCAACTCATGACTCTTACACGGCCACTTGCTCACTCTCTGAATCACTAGACAGTCACCTCTGAGAATACAGGAATAGAAGAGGAGGTAGCAAAAGGCTGGAAAAGAGCAAACAGAATATCTAGCTCTACAAAGAGGGGGGGAAAGAACTAAGGAGTTACAAGTCAGTCAATTTGTCTTCAATCCTCAGAAAACACCAGAACAAGTAATCAAACTATTTGTAAGTGTCTAGAAGATAACATGGAAATGAATAGCGGCTAGTGTGGATTTCTAGAGAATAAATCCTGTCAAATCAATGTAATTTCCTTCTGCCATATGGGAGCAGGCCTTGTAGCAGAAGCAGAGCAGGAGATGTCACGTTTCTTGATTCAGTAAAGCTTTTGGAGCTGTCTCAAATGTCACTCACATGCACACTAAGAAAACATGGACTGAACAAAATCGCAAGAAGGTACAAAAGTGGTTGGACATAATGTATAGAGAAAGTTATCGCTTACTCATAGTCAAAGTAAGGCACCCAGGGGGACAAGAGGATTAAAAAACACTGCTGTGGATATGATTCTGTTTAGTATTTGATAAATCATCTGGCCATGTCCAGGGGTTTCAGCTGGGAGAGAGTTAATTTTCCTCACAGTGGCTAGTGGAGGGCTATGTTTTGGATTTGTGCTGAACACAGGATTGATAATACAGAGATGTTTTTGTTCCTGCTGAGCAGGGCTTACACAGAGCCAAGACCTTTTCTGCTCTTTCTACTGCCACACTGGCAAGGAAGTTGGGGATGCATGGGAGACTGGGAGGAGACACAGCCAGGACAGGTGACCCCAACTGACCAAAGGGATATTCCAGACCATATGACATCATGCTCAGTATATCCCAACTCATGAGTTTTTTAGCTTTTACCCTTCCAATTCTCCCCCCAGTCCTGCTGGAAGGGGAGTGAGCAAGCAGCTGCGTGGGGCTTGGCTGCTGGCTGGGGTTAAACCATGACATCATGAAGCAGCACACTTCCTGTTCTTGCAGACTGTACAAATGGAATGCACAGGACAACTGCAAGTGTGAAGGCTCAGAGTTTGAAGAGATGTGGAGAAATAACATCAAGGTGTCAAGGAAAGGGCTGAAATTTAATGGTAGATGGAGAGGAGAAGAGTGCAAGGCAGAGATGGTCTAATTGGAGAGTCCCAGAAGAAAACAATGGAAGTGACCAGAGGTCCAGAAAATGTGTCCAGGGGAAAAGATTTGAAAAACTTTGGGGTCTTCAGAGAAAAGAAATCTTGGGAAGGTAATCTTAAGGCTTTGAATGCATAAAAGCTTGTCACACACAGGTTCTTGCATGTTAGAAAGTTTGAAGAATAACAGCTTTATTTTGCAGCAAGATGGATGCAGGTCAGACATTACAGAAAAACATTTATAATGAAGATAGTGAAGGATTAGGACAGAGCCTGGGAAAACTATGGAATCTGGAATCTCTATCACCAGATGTTTTTAAGAACAGCCTAGAAAAAAATTCTGCAATGAATGACATAAATATAACCAATTCTGCAGAAGGGGGACTTCTTGAGGTCCCTTCCAGCCCTATTTTTCTAAGTGCCAAATGTCCTTCTATGTTTTAAGGCCTCAAAACACAGTGTATATAAATATACAAGTAATTCAATTGACTTCAAAGCAAGTATACATGGGATTTAAGAATGTGTGTATATATATACATATATATATATAAAACTTGCCAGATCAGAGAAGCCAAAGGAAGTATCTTGCAAAAGTAGCTGCTTTTGTTTAAACTGCCCTATATATATATATATATATATCAGCATTATATTTAAAATCTGGTTTCCTGGATTTCAGTGACTGTCTGTAGGAGAACACCATGGATTTGTGCTACAGCCTTCTAAGCAACTGTTCATTAGCATGAACCTTGTAATACAGTGTCTGTATTCACTGAAGCTGGCTGGGGATGGGGAAAAGAAAAAAAAGAAGAAGAAACAGGCAGAAAAGCTCCAAATCGGAAATAACATGCTGAGAATGGCAGTATTTTCTACTCATAACAGCACATTTTTTTTTTTTTGTAAGCCAGGTTGCATACAGACAGTCTCAATATGTAGTATCTATAATGTTACGGACACTAGATTATAAACACGTACAGAAAAGGGGAAAGCTTCTTCAACTGTCTCTCACACCTCCTTCCATATGCTATCACCAAATGTTTTATTGTATGCCAATTTTCTGCAGATATCATTGGAAACAATATTTATTTAGCACAAAATTCAGTAACACTTGCTATAAATTATTAACTATCCTCCTCCGCTGTCTCTACCATATTTCTACTTTTTTTTAGGGAGGAGTGGTGTGTATGAGTCTCACCCATCAGGTCCAAACAACATCAAGTTGTTCCACTGTGTAGGATAAGTGAGGCCCAATGCTAATTCATTTGACCATTGCATTGGAGTTGAGACTGGCACATATGTTACAGAAGACTGAAGGATACTTGGGTATGCCTTAAGAACTCGTTGGGCAGGAAAAACATATTACAAATTGAGCCCTTCCCTTGCCCTAGCTGTAACCATTGCCCTTGACCTGTTAACCATTTATTTTGTCCTTGATTCACACAATAAATCCACAAGGGTACGTAGTGACAGGACAAGGGGGAATGGCCTCAAACTGATGGAGGGCAAGTTTAGATTAGATATAAGGAAGAAATTCTTCACTATGAGGGTGGCGAGTCACTGGAACAGGTTGCCCAGAGAAGCTTTGGATGCCCAGTCCCTGGAAGGGTTCAAGGCCAGGTTGGATGGGGCTTTGAGCAACCTGGTCTAGTGGAAAGTGTCCCTGTCCACCGTGGAAACTAGATGATCTTTAAGGTCCCTTCCAACCCAAGTCATTCTATGAAATTACACCCCCTAGCAACAACACATCCCTTTCTAAACAAACACCTGATTATAGACGAGGCACTTCTCTGATCTCTGTAGCCCTACGCAAACCAGCTCTCTTGGATGGGGAGAGAAGTGGATTTTCAGAGTATGGGATCCTATAAATACACACATACAAGGAATACCTCCAACACTGCCTCCTCCAGCAGGCTGAACTCTTTAGTACTGTTAGAACCAAAGACACCAACATGCTGCTCCAGATTAGTAAGGATATCTCACAGCCAAAAGTCACATCACCTAAGACCATGAAAGGAAAATGTGAAGTCTGGAACTGCATCTGGAAACAGGCAGGCAGCCACCAGGGTTGCTGAAATACTGCTCTTGTGTATAGAGAAATTCCTGTAAAAACAGAAAAATCAATGCCTTTTCAAAGTTTTTTTCAGGTAGAGGTCAAGACAAGTTTCCCAGGAAACCATGAATTCCCATAAAGGCAGGAAGAATCCCAACTGCAAAGAACAACAAGCTGATTCAGGCACAAATAGAGTGCAAATGAAACAGGACATGGAGAAAAACCCCTGCCTGCATCCAGCTCTGCCAGGTCCCAAACAAACCACCAGTTCCTTCTACCTGGTCTACTAGCAGCTTCAACTTGGCTTCTCAATTCCCAGGAGGGGAAAACAAACAAACATAAAAAAATCTCCCCAACTCCTCCAAATGCAGAAAAAACCTTCAACACTTTTTTTGTCAGGTTTATCTTCATCTGAAAATACTGACTGTGAAAGGTGCAGCCCCCACAGAATGCCTTTTGCCATTCACGTCCCCCTCTTAAAAGATCTGGCAAATACTTAAATGCTTGTGCTTGTTCCCTGACATGAGAATTTCTTGTTTGCTTCTAGAAATGATTTAAGGGTTTGCTATCCATTTTGGAGCAGTGTACTTTTAACATATTTTATTATTATGACTTACAGTCAAGATGCAGAAACAGAACAGCTCACAGAACTATCATCTAAATCATGATACTTCACGTTTCACACAGCTAATACAATCTTTTGACCTACCAATCCAAATAACGTTTAAAAGCTTGAATGGCAAGAGGCTGGCTGCTTAGGGCTGCTGATACAGAAAGTCCCCGTATAAATCACAATATCACAGAAGTCACGAAAACTGTGATTTTTGGTGTCAGCTGTGAAAATATTCCATCTGGTTTCTGTCTTGTAGAAAAATGTTTAAAATCTGTCTAAGTACAGGAAGTTTATTTTTGCTTCCTCAGTGCAGCAGAAGTAAGCAGTGTAAAACTGGTGAATAGTACCTCAGAGTTCTGATATTTCCCCAGATGCTTGTGAAATTTCCAAAACAACATTTTGGGTTTCATTCAGACATCCAACCACACTATTGAATTTCATGCCTTTAATCCAGACTGAGCATTTCTAAGTGCATTTCTAATAGTTCCACTTGAAAATATAACAAAAGCAATAATAGTCCCCATAATATCAATTATCTAAAGCCCACTCTGACAGCATATTCTGGGCAGGGGGGTGGTGTTGGGAATACATCTACATCAATATGCATTTGCTTCCCTTGTATGTTAGATCCCTACTAGTAGTAAGCCACTACTAAAGCCAGCCAATCCACATGAACATCTACTTGCAGATTCTAGAGTTTAGGCAGCCAGTTTCAGAAGGCTGGGGCCCTGACTCTCTTTATGTATCTCTTGACAGGGACTGATTTTATGCTTTCACGTTATTCCTCTTTTTCATTTAGGCCATTCATCTATTTAATGGAAACTGTATAGAAAAATTATTATAAAAAATTACATGAGAGATATATTACTTTTTAAATCCCCATCACTACCATTACCCCATCCCAGCCAGTGTGACATTCAGCAAAGAGCCCAATATTCATTTTATTTATACTGTGTCACCTCCTCAAGATCCCCAACAACTGGAATCTCTGTTAGTATTAGTTAGATCCAGTATAAAAAAAGATCAAGAAGCCAACATGAGCAGGAAAGAAAAAACAGTGGAGCAAAAAAAATTCAAGTTTTCCAAGGACTAGGCTTTTCAAAAGTACTTAGAATGGACTCAGAGCTATTTTCAAAGGAGCTGAAAAAGGACCAGTGCCCAACAGGATTTAGCTTGCTTACCCTCTTTCGTTTCCCCTCCACCAAAAGCCTCCCTTTCTCTGGCACCCCAGCAAAGGTTTTAAGCATGTGGTCAGGTGGAGGGGTCATTTCATAGCTCACAGCGGTGGCGTTTGGATGGAAAAGTTTGATAAACCCTTCTAGGTCAAACATCTGTGAGGGGACTGTCTGGGATCAAGAGGAACTTTTGAAAGAGTTGATCATTTAACAAAAAAATAAATGACCTAGTTATCTAGTTACCAAAGCCTTGCCAGTCCAGGGCTCCTGCACCATAGCAAGACCTTTAAAACAAAGTATAAACTCCCTCCTCTTCAATGCCTCCCGGAGGAAAAACTCATTGTCACACACATTTTAATCCATGGATAGAGGTGCTGCTCCTGCAGCTCAGTACAACCAATAACTCTCCTGTTTCCAATACTCTGTTATCTGGCTGTCTTTTTCCACACCTTCACCCACTCTAGCCGGTGCTTTGTTCTCCAGGGGATTGTTTTTGCAGAGGCCAAACAGTGACTGGAGTAGGCAGGAAGCACCTACCACAGTTGCTTTTCTTTCCCAGGTGGCTCCCAGGTTTTTTTTCTTTTCCTACTGCAATTTGTGTGCAGGGGAAACACGGGTAAAGAGGCCTTTAAAAGATAGTAGGGAACTGCTGTGGTGATTTCAAGATGGAGCATGCAATTGCTATTTTTGATTGTGTTAACCCAGGCACAATTATGTAATTATCCACAAAAATTTAGTCAGAGTTTTGCATATCTAAATCATTAACTTTAACAATTGACAGGCTGCTTTGATTAGTATTTTCACAGTCTAGCATAGCATACATTCGTCAGCTTTCCTATGATTAGTTGCAATTTGGAATTTGTTTATGCAAAATGTTTTTATTGCTTGTTTGGGGGGGAGGAAAAAAAAGAAGGGTAGAGAAGACACGTTTATCCTGTCAGGAGATCCTACAGAACTTACTAGGGATGCTGCAAATGTATTTTTGCTGTGCTTTAATGTCATTAATTTGGTGAACTGATACAGCAAACATTGGCTTGTATTTGTTAATGGAAACATGAACTCTGGGTGAGCACCTTTTGCCATACAATGTCTTTGATTTTTTTAATCAAAATTTCGGTAAATGAATTCAGAAGCACCTAGCACTTTATGCAACACCATTATTGCTTTCCAGAAACAACAACTGGTGCACCATGCAATCAGCATTAACATTTTAAAATGCTGCTTGTGTCAAATACTATAACACCAGCTCAGCCTTTTCATTCAGCATTGTAATCAATATCATAATTTAAGATGCAGTTTGTTAAGCTAAGCAATAATAAATGATTCCATGCTGCACCTGCCAGTGGATCAGTTTCTGTGTTAAGCACTCTGAAAGAGAAATCGAAAAGCCACACAGTTCATCTTTCCCAAAGCAAACTCTACTATGGCAGAATTGTGTTGACATGAGGTACCCCAATGACCGTGAAGTACTGTGGTGTGGAGTCTGGTTACCCAAGGGAGGTAAAGTGACGGAAGAGTTCTCACTTTCTTACTCTGATTCCCAACTAACGGTCACATGTGACAAAATGCATCCTAAAACAAAGTGCAAATACTATTTCTAGACATTTTGACTGGATTAGTGCCACCATTTTTCAGTGGCTGGTGGGCACAGCTTTTTCTCTGCCTGGGGAGTTCAGGGAAGATCACAGCTCTTGCCTCGCACCACAGTTAAGACTCCCACATCTTGATGCACTAGCAGGTTTTGTGTTATCCTCTTTCATACAGATCACTAAAACAACTGGGTAAACTCACTTCTTTTTTGAAAATTCTCCCATCCAGTAGCCTCCACCTGACCAGTTCATCAACATTTACACTATTTCTCAGAGAAGCAAGGGAAGCATGGTCTGACTTCATAACCAATGACAGATTATGATTTACAACTTCATCTGCTCCATGGTAGCTGCAGTTTGGTAATTACAGTTTAAACTTGCCCACTTCCTACATGATCCTCGGAGACCACTGTGATGGGCACAGCATAAATCCTGGCTTTGCAGATCCCACATTTGTCTAATAACCTCACCTAGTCAGGCTTCAGTTTTCTCCATCAGAAGGGGAGGTCTGCTTCAGAGACTCATGAACAATTAATGTGAAAGGCACATCAGATGGATAATTTTTTTTTATCCCTAAATCATTTCATATATATAAAAACTATCATGCTCTCATTAGTAGATTGTCTGAGCCCCATCATCCAACGGTCTCTGTTCAGGCACCTGATGCTTGTTTTTAAAATCTCGCTTCCAAGGTATAGCTGACTGCTGGCATATTCACTGCATCAGCTCTCAAAAGGCTTGCTCGCTGTTTGGAATTCATGGGGAGCAGCCCCGTCTGTCTTCGTAGGAATTTTGGCTGCATGACTGAGTACATGAAAATCAGGGAAGCCAGAAGAAAAGAATGATCTGTTACCTGAGTTTCTTTCACCATTTGAAATCCACTGAAAGGGAGCCATCTTTGTAGCACAAGCTGTTGGTAACTACTCTCTCCAGAGTGTATCATCAGTCCCAAGCTTGCAATCTTTTATTCTTCTAATTTTAATGGTAGCTCCTGCCTAGAAACCAGTTGGGAATTGAATTGCCTGTGTGTTCCCCATGCTCCAGAGCAATTGCCTGTATATTCCATGTGCCTCCAAGCAGTTGCCACCCTGCTCCTCATTCTTCCTAGTAAATGCCAGTAATCTGTGCACTGGTGTGTAAAACTTACAGTATTTGATTACGTCAGGAAGAAGAACAGCACAAAATGTGGTGTATGTTGCTATTTTCACCTTACCTTAGTATACACACTCTGCCCCAGCCTTTGGCCTCAGTGCTGTGAGAGCAGCTCATCTGGAGGGAGGGGAAACATCTCCAGATGACCTGCTTCTAGATTTGCACCAGCTTATGGATGGTCCAAAGGAATTTCCCGGAGTTCTTCTATTCCCCATTCCTCACCTGTCCATCCTGCTAACACTGGCATTAAGACAGCTTTGCACTGCTTTCATCCTTACACCAGGATTAACATCCCACAGAGTGTTTGCTACTGCAGAGTCACTGTTTCCCCATGAAGCTGAATAGGTCTCAGGTTCTGCCTGGAAGGGAACAATACAGCACTACTGCCCTATCACCTCTTCTCCCTGAGCCAGGTAAAGGCAGAAGCAGGCTAGGCTGGGTGGCAGGGATGAATAGAAGCCGTTAATTAAATAGCTCCTCTGCCCCTTTTAGAGCCACTTGTTTATGAACCCCATTTCAAGATGAGTTGTTTGTCCTGCATTAAGCGGGATGAATTAGCACAAGAGAGAAACAGGTATAGGAAGGAAGGATAGCAAATTTGACTCTTCTATGATGTCCTCTTGCTACAAGCACAACTTTCAAGCAAATGAAAAGAAAGAGCAGTGACTCACTTGCTCCAAGATTAGACCAAGAGAGAAGAAAATGTTACTCTCCAAATTGCCAATCTGTGCAGAGCTCCTGTCAAAGCTCCAGTTACACATCACTCTGGACTGAGCCTGCAGGCCAGACGAGCCATGCAGAATCAAAAGGAGATTTCTAACGTTTGATTATCAGGAGATGCAGTTGTTCACAAAATCCAAATTAAAATAGACTGCGTTAAGTACTTGTTCAGAGACTGATCGCCATAGAGGAGTCTCTGTGCATCAGACACTTTCGCAGCCAAAATCAGAAAAGTTACCCAGAGCTCTTCAGCCTTTTTCTGGGTCATGAGGATACTTTCATCTTCTCCTCACTCCTTTGCATTCTTCTCTACATGCTGCATTTTTCTGTGACTACTCCAACAGCTTATCCCTTCAGCGGACAATGGAAGAGCTACAGATATCATCCATCTGGACATTTCTAAGGCCTTTGACACAGTCCTCCATAACGTTCTCCTCTCTAAACTGGAGATACAGATTTGATGGGTAGACTATTCAATGGGTAAGGAATTAGCTGAGTGGCCATACTCAAAGAGTTGCAGTAAATGGCTCAATGTCTGCATGGAGATTGATGACAAGTGGTGCCCTCAGGGGTCCATACTGGGACCAGTACAGTTTAACATCTTCACTAATGACATAGACAAAGAGATTGAAGGCACCTTCAACAAGTTTGCACATGACACAAAGCTGAGTGGTGTGGTTGACACACCTGAGGAATGGGATGCCATCCAGCGGGACCTGGACAAGATGGATAAGTGGGCCCATGGGAATCTCATGCAATTTAACAAGGCCTAGTTTAAGGTCCTGCATGTGGCTCAGAGCAATGCCAAGCACAAATACAAGCTGGGCAGAGAATGGATTGAGAGCACCCCTGAGGAGAAAGACTTGGGAATGCTGGTTGATGAGAAACATAACAAGGCAATGAGTACTGGCAGCCCAGGAATCCAACCATATCCTGGGCTGCATCTAAAGGAGCGTGGCCAGTAGGTTGAGCAAAGTGATTTTGCCCCTCTAATCCCCTCTGGTGAGACCCTCCCTGGAGTGCTGTGTCCAGCTCTGGAGTACAGGAAAGACATGGCCTTGCTGGAGGGAGCCCAGAGTAGGGCCATCAAAATGATCAGATGGCTGGAGCACCTCTCCTATGAAGACACACTGAGAGAATTGGGAATGTTCAGCCTGGAAAAGGGAATGCTCTGGGGAAAACTTATAGCAGCCTTCCAGTGCCTAAAGGATGCTTATAAGAAAGATGGGGACAGACTTTTTAATAGGGCCTGTAGTGATAGGACAAGGGGGAATGGTTTTCAATCAAAAAAGTTTAGATACAGACTAGATATATTAAAAAATAAAAATAAATTTACTGTGAGGATGGTGAGACACTGGAACAGGTTTGCCCGGAGAAGCTGTAAATGCCTCATCCCTGGAAACATTCAAGGTCACGTTAGATGTGGCTCTGAGCAACCTGATATAGGTGAAGATGACTCTGCTTATTATAGGGGGGTTGATCTATATGGCCTTCAAAGGTCCCTTCCAACCCAAACCATTCTATGATTCACTTTTCTCACCTCTAATTGAGTTGCCTCCTGACCTATCCTCAGTTCCTATGACATTAGCCTCCCCATAATGCGACCATTTTTTGACCCGATGATGAGGCAGCCACACACTGCCTAGTCTTATTCAGTTTAGAAACTGCCTGTTTCAAATTCTATTCCATCCTTCTGACACCCAGAGCCTTCCTACTTTAGTGTACTCAGAAGACCTCAGAAGCAGCAGTTCTCTGCAGAGTTCTTCTCCCTGAAATGCTAGCTTCATAACATTGTTGGTTGTATTTTCCTTTATCAAGCAGCTCAAAAGGGGAATCTATATTTAAACAAAGATACTGTCATAAAGAGATATCCTAGTCAGACAGTAAATCTCAACTCTTAATGCAATCTGAAGCTTCTAGAGCCGTTCATTAACTGTTATTTCTTGTGCAAGGTAAAATGCTTTCCCTTTAAACAATTTGGCTGTGGGCTTGGTTTAGGTTCAACAGTGTATAAAGATGGTAATTCTTCACTCTGTATCGAATTACTCAGTAGTTTCTTGAATAGGTTGGTATGGGTTTTGTGAATTACAGCTACTTCACCTCCCAGACTCCTTCCTTTTACAGAGTGAGGAGCTATTTCACCCTGCTTTGCAGAGCTCACTACCTCCCTGCATTCATCAGGATGAGGCGCCTTTCATTTCCTGCTGCTTCATCCCCCTTTGCGCAGAGAAGAGCATCTGGCATTTCTCTAGGTCTGCTGCTGTAATGTTCCTGCTGCTCCTCCCCGTGACATGAGTACAAGGCTTGCTGAGAAGAAGGGATGGTACAAAAACAGACTTACTTTCTTTCACCCATCTGCTTACCCAAGTAAAGACTAAGAGTGGCTCTCCTGTTAGACTTAATTTCAGAGTGACTAGGACAGCTCTGGCATTAAATTACATGATTCCTCTTCATTTTTGTGCAGTGTATTGCACACTAAACTAATTCAAATTTAATATCCTTTTTTAGCCATTCTTTTTAAAGGCAAACAACTTCTTTATGAATTTCGCACTCCAATTTCCTCCTTCCTGACCCCCAAGTTCCTGTTCAAGTACACTGCAGCAAAGTTAAAACCTAAAGTAAGACACCTTCACAAAAGGTCCTGAGGTGGACTGGTATGGTACAAAATATCATTCTGTCAGTAATGCTGTTCAGTAGTCATCCAATAGTTTCCATCAGTGGGAGTGCTTTATCTCAAGGAGAATCTGACCTCTGAAAGAGGCACATTGCCCATTTATGTGGGAAACATACACTGCATCCTATGGTAGACTAACTTCTGAACCACCAGCATGCCATAGCTGGAGAATCCAAACAGTGAGGGATTTACTTGGCATTGGCAGCCAAGCTGCCCTCAGATGAAGGAACACTGGGCTTTGAATCCTTCCTCCTAAGAGCCATGGCTGAATCTCCCAGTTTCTAACACACTGACAGAATTCTATGCTCTTTTCTCTTTCAGACATTTAAAAGGAATTGTGTTTTCTCTTCCATGAAATTTGGGAAAGGAGGGATATGTCTTTTCTTGCCAGCAGAAAAAGTGAGGGCTGTCAAGACACGTAAACCTGATCATCTTCAGCGCACTAGCAGGGCAGGGTTTTGTTGGGTGGTTGCAGTAACACTGTATAAAAACCACGTCAGAAGGAGCCATTTAAACCCATGTAAATCATGTTCACTGACGTATAACCACATCCATCACTCCTAAATGATATGCCAATCCAAAAAGTGGGGCACCAGATCCTTCCATCGTGCTCAAAATGAATACTAACTTAACCTCCTTGCCTCTTCAGGGAGTCATATGCCTCTCAGTTTAACACAGGTCATGGAATGTGACTCTCTGGTATTAAGCAGAGCCCACCACAGGACCGGGGCGGCAGTGTTTGCAACGTTGTTCAGATGTTCCTCACTTGACAGTGCCCTTCATTTATAGTTAACGATAATGTGACAGCCTATTCTCCTGGCATACCATCTAACCACACGCAAAATTCTGCATGTGCCTCAGACTGGAATCCTATTTTTATCAGAATAGACATGTGCACTGAGGCTTTAACCAACAGCTGAGACAGGGTTTTAGCGTGAGATTTTCAAACCTGTCTCAGGTATTTAGAAGCACAAATTGCACTGAAAGACTAATTGAACTGTGCTTCTAAATCCCCCAGGTGCTACTGAAAATCTCTCCCTTAATAACTTGGAATCTCCTAAAGAATAAACCTCATCGAACTTAGATGGGTATGCAGATCCTAAGGTTAAGATTTTGAAAAACGCTCTGTACTGGCTTAACTCCCATTGACTTCAGTGGGAACAGAATTAAGTTGACATTGAGCCTTTTTGAAAATTCCCCTCCAGGTGTGTTTTCTGCCGTTGAATTTGAATAATCTGTTAACTGCTGAGATTGCTTTTTGATTTATCAGTATGAAGAATTTTACAGGAGTTTCCCCCCTTAATTTTTGGTGAAATGAGACTCAAAAAACTGTAACGTACTTCCACAAAGACTCTATCTGCTAAATCTGTAGAAGGAACTACCCTTATTTTCTGTATGTGTTTACTATTATCATTATTATTATTATTATTTGTCCTTCAGCAGCAACACAAGGAACTGAAACCACAGACATTATTGTGGGAGGTGCTGTGCATGGTCTGTTAAAATATTTGTATGATACACAAGCAAGCTGTCTAACTTAATACTAATAGTCAGACTCCAGAGAAACCAAAGAATCATAATGAATATCCCCAGTAGGTGTAATTATACAGCAGCATTTCAGTTACTATTTCACCTCCTTGCAGACATTATCAGGAGACAGGGATTTCCTTCAACTCCCCTGAATATTTTAGTTTACCTTTTAAATTAGGCCTACATACAAGAATGAGTAAAGAGACTTTTTTTAATGCTGGTGTGTCCCTCACTACGATTTTGCAGGCTGCACTCTTCTCTCCAAGATGCACAAAACATAAACTTTTAGGGGTACAAACCGTATTTGCTGTCAATTTGAATAATACATTAGGGCACCAACTTTGCTTCTGAGATGCAGGTTTTAACAATATGAATAAAAGGAAATAGACAGTAAGGAGCCCTCTATTTTGCAACAGCATCACTGAGGATAGACTCTCCACGGCCCAAATTCCTTTTGAGAAAAAATAGCTGCGCTAATACCGCTTGCAAACAGCATGATAACCACTCCTTTGTTCCCACCAAAGATACAACAGCAGAATCCTGTAAGAGAAGTCATCTGATATGTCAGCTCATTAAATTAGTCAGAATGGGTGAATGGGGAAGAGGAATATACCATTGTAAATGTATGTTAATTAACAAATGCTATAAGAGAGGCATTTAAATGTATGAAAATGAATATTAATGAGATGAAAACACCTAATTATTGTGCATCTAATGGTATTATCCAGAGCATCCAACAGAAAACACCTAATTGTCATGCATCTAAGGCAACAGTGCAAACCTTCAGACACAAAGATTCAGTGTACATATAGATCATGCTATGACATTAATTACAGACCTTGCAAAATATCTGCACTGAAACTTGAATTTGGAAGGATTTAAAGTTTTATCTATTTTTTTTTAAAAAGTTAGATTTCACCTATTTCTTATATCATTCTTGCACTTCAAACCTACATTTCTTTGTAGTGCTTCTGAAACGTTACACTGAAGTGCTTCAGCATTTCTGCCTGCACATCTCCATTTTGCAAGAATATCATCAGAAACAATGGGCTGCAAACTGTCCTGTAATGAAGTTCTGAGGAATTTTTCACGAAATTACATGAAGCCAAACTCCATCTGGATGAAATTTCTTCCTTTGCAGACAGCTACCAAAGGAGAATCCTGAGTTAAAAATAGTGTGAATTCCTGGAATTAAAGACTGCTTCATAATACATATGCATTAGGAAGCTGAAATAAAATTATACAGGCCACTTGAATTCTATTATTTCCTAATTACTCAGTGGTTGGCTTTACAACTTTAATGTTCTTTTAATGTAAGTTTTTCAAGGTGCTTTTTTTTTTTCTATTGTAACTGCAGATAGAGAGCCAATCTCTTGATCCCAGCTAGAAGGACAGAAGGAGTTTTGCTTTACAGAGAAATTCCAAAGTGGCACAGCTATGCATGTATTCCCTGTCCAAGACTCTAGGGTGTATGCCAGGGACACATCCAGAGAAGGATATATTTTAATGACTACTCTCTGAATGGTATTTGGAGTCCCAACAAGACTAATATAATTCACAATGAAGTCTTAATCCTACCATCAAAGCAATTAATGAAACTAGACCGCATTAACTTAGTATTTCAGCCAGAATCAATTCCTGAAAGACAGCACTCTCCTCTCTCAAAACTGAGTCATTAATACATATATAAGCACCAATGTGACAAGCACTTTAGATATACTCTGACATATATATTTACTGTCACTCAAAATGACTTACAATCCATCATATTTTATAAAATATTATATCTTATCCATGCTTCTAATTTTCTTACAAGACTGGAGTATGGAACTCTATGAAAAATGTCCATGAAACGGAGCTACATGATTCTGGTGGATTACCTTATTCACTAAGCTTTTTATCCTATCAGAGAAAGAAATTAAGTTAGTTTGTATGATTTACTTTTAATAAATCCATGCTGCCATCTATTTACTGCTCGTATTGCTGTAATTGCTTCCGAACTGATTGCTTTACTAATAACTCCGACAATGTGCTTGGTACTGAATTCAAGTTAAATGCACTTGTTTGAAATCATCAGATTGTCTCCCGTTCCCATTTGCAGGTAACTGCTGTTCACCTGAACAAACAAAAGTTCGAGTAACAGCATGGGTGTATTTTACACTACTGCGCGTGTTAAATTTCTCAGAGGGATTTCCCAGCCTCATACATACAAACCATCAAAGCGCTTCTGCTACCACAATTAGCAGAGGGCAGAACAAATCTGTCAGCAGTATTTTGCACTGCCTGGAATACAGTTGGAATTACTAACAGGAATAAAAAAAAAAAAAAAAAAAAAAGAGTTTCCCAGCAGCTACAGTTAAAGGAGGTTGAGTTAACAATCTTGGAGTTACAGCTACTACAGGGAGGAGAGCCATGTTGTAGTGTCATGGCTAAGCTACAGGGGAAGTTGTATTAGCATCTGGTGTGTGGTACTAACTCAAGTTTTTGCCTATGCTCTCTGGCTGTGCAGACTTCAGTAAAAGGCACCAGTGTGCTTCAGTTAAGCCAGCTCAAGTTAAAAATATTAATAGTAGTGTACTTGCTTGCAAATAGCTACACTTCTCATTATTTTTCTCTCGTGTCTGTTTGAATCTATAGCAATAAATTGTATCAATATGGGTTGGTGCATTTCTTACATGTGACTTTTTTGCAAGCAACCAGAGTAACCCTACAGTGAGGGCAAGGCCTCTTAAAAGCTGAGAGCAAATCATTCATTTACTGGACTGTAAAACTGTTCACTATATGGGACAGAGACAGATGCCCTCAAAATGACAAACAACAATATCAGCTCTGTCAAAACTAAAATTTTGGGTCCAGGGAAATTATCCATTTCATACACAGGAAGCAGTCCTGAGTGGTGGTTAGCACTTTGACCTGAATGGAAACCAGTCATAAGCTGCAGTAGCCCAGATTTTACAGAAGAAATTTGGTTCCTCATTCTCCCACAGAGAGTAAAGAATCATAAATCACATCCTCTATAAAAAAACACACTGCAAATTCAACCTGATCAAACCAGAAATACATTTGTAAACATCTGATTCACACAAAAAAAAAAAAAATTACCCCTTTTCAGAAGGTTTACATAGTCAATATTAAACTACTGAGCAGAATAGCTGAAGATATTGGTAGCCAGTAATGCAGACGAGACTGCTGTTAATTGTTAACATCTCCTGGGCTACGCTTCCTATGTCCCTGCACAGATGATGAATAAAATTATTTACCTATTCAAGTAATGAGAGCTATGCATTTTGATATCCACATACACAGTAACTCAGGCCTCCTCTGAGATCCCTACCTGTAATTAGGAACAGATGTAGGATCTTGTTCCTGAATTGATAAAAACAAATTTCAGCCCTACGATGATATCTGGCTTAGTGGCACAGTTAATGGGAAGAATACCTCTGCAGAAGGATTCCCCTTTAGGCACTGGATCTAATCAACTCCCCTCTGCTCAAGAACCCTACTACTTTAGATCCAGTGTTTTTCCACCACTAATTTGGGACACTCACTAAAGCATTCACCAGTGACACAGCAAGGGCATAGCAAGAAAGTGATAAGCAGCGTTCATATGGCTTCACCCTGATGAAGAAAACCACATATCTTACCCTTCAAAACCACAGTAATTCTCTAACACTTCTCCATGATGGAGTCATTTAAAATTAAGTATACACAACATTATGTGCTTTCAGCAACAATTCTCACAGTTCAGCACGGGCAGCTGGGGAACACTCTTCAAATTATTTCATGAGCGAAACTCAAGATGACATTCAGCATAACATATTCTATTCTCCAAATGTCACACTACTGCAGGAAAACATGCCCACCACAAAGGTTTCATGAACTGAAAGTAGCTGCATTTTTTACTTTGCATCAGCTGGCCGAAATAACCCAAGAGGAATAGGTACTTGCCCATTATCTTGCTCTCACACATAGGCACCAATACCTAGGTACTGGCCCAGCAGTAGTGAATGCCCTAAAGGGAATTTGCCATCTACAGATGCTGCAGGCTGACCCCTCCCCAGTCAGATGCATCATTTGGACTACCCCATGTGTGCTTGTGCTAGCCCCACTGGATGCTCTGACAGCAACAAGAAGACACTGAGGGTCTGTGGCTGGCTCAACCATTCACAGCACTAGGCCTGGAGAGCTTCAAAGCAGCTGCTGTGCTCATTTTCCTCGAATGACAAGTAAAGCTGCCTTCTTTCATGTTCCTTTCTTGACCACTAAATGTCCCTCACTTGATTTACCCTCACCCAGCAAAGCTTATAATTCCCACTGGCTATTGGCATAGGTGACTAGAATTACGCCTTGTGAAAACCCAGAAGAGCTGCGGCTCCTCAAGTCTGTAGAATAGAGACAGAAATTTGTATTTACTGAGGTTGTCTCAGTACAAGGAAGTTTCACCGTTTTCATTTAAGGTCTGACTGAAACAATTCCAGTTAAACTGATGCAAATGCCTTCATACATCTTTATTTAAAGATGTTAAATGGGGGTTTACTTGATTTCAAACCTAATCCAAATCTAAAAGAAGCAACCAGATGAAATAAGACTGTCCGTGCCACATTTTCCATCAGTTTAACTAAGCAGGCTTACCAGTAATCTTAGTGCAACTCCCTCATGTATACAAGGTCTGAAAATACATTCACTCTCCAGCATTACCCTGTTTCATGCCAGGAGAATTTGCAGCTGGAAGGGGCTCAGGGGAACTTCAATGCCTAGAAATAAAAGAATTGTTGGGGAGAATCATAGCTGCTGTGCTCACCAGCCCTCTATGGACATTGCCTAAATTACAGTAATTAATATAGGGGAATATTTCTGGGCTCCTCAGCAGTTTATAAATGTTACAAAAAAAGGATTGCTTTATATGTCCCCTGATGGGTTTTAAATGTTAATAAATGATGTGCAAGAAGGTATTTTACATCTCTCTATTTAATAGTGAGCTGACAGCTGCAATTATAGGCCAGTCTCTGACCCTGACAATCCTTCCAGGAATCTGAGGAGTAAATGGAGTAACTTTCTTCCAGAATAAGAGAGTGCATTGGGATGCTGACTCAGCATTTAAACATCCAGACACAGAACCAAGGTGAGACATTTCTGACACCCTGGGATCTCCCTTTCACTGCAGTATGCACTTGCCAGTCACTGGTACCTGCTTACTTTGTCACCAGAGACCCATTGCCACTCTTCCAGAGGTGGCAACAGCTCTTCATCCTACAGGTACAGGAGAGTGAATGGAGCAACCAGCCAACTTGCTATATTGTTCCTCTGCTGTGGACTAGAAAAAGAGCTTGTCTGTAGCTTGCACATCCAGGACAGCACAGGTAGACAGGGGTATCACATGTGTCACTGCATGCTCTTTCACTCTCTTTTTGGCACAAAATCTATTACCACTGAATCACTGCATCATTCTCACTAGTACGAGGTTTCTGTGGCTACACACCTATCCTCAGTATCATGGAAAGTCTAGGACGGGCATGCCTACCCTTTCAAAAGGTAGTAAAGTGACTGCTCAATAATGCATGCCCCAGCAGAAAGCCCCACTAGTTTTTATTAAGTCCAAGTTACTACTCTTCCCTTCTGCTCTGTCCAGCCCTCACCAGCAGAACAGAGCCTCTGTGAAGTTTAAGGAAGTTTGAAGCAATATTTTAGCTAGGTGTGTTTCAGGTTACAACCTTTGTTGCAAGGTAATAGCAGACGGAGAAGAATCCTCGCTTTGTACCAAGGCCCTAAACCTGCTCACAACACTGTATTCCTGCACACCTGTATATTTTCACTTTCTATTTTCTCTTATCCAAAAATAACCTTTGGTCTTGATCCTTAAATTGGCTGTGTTCACAGTTGTACACAGTTGTGTACACATTCATTATCCCTTTTAACCACTGAGGTACTGCCTAAGGCAGCACACAGCTGTTTTGAGGCACTTCAGTCCATGCTATATGCGTTGCTTCACTCCATAGGAACTGCAACCCACTGACAACAAAAGGCAACTCTGACACTGAATGAAACCAAGCAGAACTGTGAGTAGCATCTTGCATTTCCACTACATCATTGCAAACACAGGGGAAGGGGTTTTACAATTCTATTAAAATCCAACAAGGTAGCATTTTTGCCAATGACAACCTCTTGGTTTCTTTTATTTTAGAAGGGCAGAAATTTAAAGCATAATATATCTGATTTATTAGAAAAACTACATTTTTCGTTATTTACCACCCCTTCTTTTTTTTCTTTTTTTTTTTTTTTACATGCAGAGTTGTAACTAATTTCTTTCCTTCTTCACTTTCTAGTGTAGGATTAGAACAGGGCTTGTTCAGCTATTACAATTATAGTTTTCTTTCAATGACTGGTTTCACAAGTGCACCTCTGCAAAATTAGAAGAAATCTTGGGTGGAAAGAGCAAATTTTTTTTTCAGATTTGGACAGAATTCGGGTAACATTTTCACAGCTTTTATGCTGTATCCAATTACGGACAAACACCATTTAACATTTTTAATTTATATATTCCTTCTGTTTTGCACAAAGGTTTCTCAACTGTGTCTTATGAATGGGTCTTGTTTACGCCTGTTAAAGTCTGGGTCTTTAGTACAAAATTTCTTGGACTAAGTTATAGCTATTCTTCAATTCCTGTCTGTATTTGGTTATACATTTCTTCTGGTTTGCATTAACTCATATATAAATGGCTATGACCACCCGTTCATTCTTCAGAACTTCACTGTTATTGATTACGGCCGGGATCCCAGAGCTTTTGAACAACAAGGACCACATGCTACTACAGAGTTTTTCTTAGGCATCATGTCTATCTCATTCTTGATGGCACATGTCAAGCACATTCGTATTAAGTCAAATAATATTGCTTTGGCTACTACTAGAGTCAGTATTTACAATGAAGCATGGCAGTACGTTATTGTATTTGTCTGTCTAGATATTATAATTGCCTGTTAATTATATTTAGCTAATAAAACAGGGATAGAAGCAGGACTACCATATGGCTAGTCATGTCTCCATGGAACAATGGCTGTAGGTCCTGAAACTTAGCTTGAGAGTCAACAGCCACAAGTGTGTGGTAAAAGACTTCTGACCAGCGATACTAGAACTCAAGCAGAGACAGGCAGTGAAACCTGTGGCATCAGGAAGTACACCTATCTGGTTCTGCTGCCCTTCAAAGCCAAATTCCACAAGTGCTGGAAGCTACCCCCTCACAGGACCCCTCACTCAGCCCAATCTCTGAGAAGCAGCACTTACAGCCCTTGCTACTCTTATAGCTCTAATTCAAGGTGGGGGAAAATAATATTGTGCGCAGCTCCTTGAAAGATTGCCAATCCTGCAGCCAGGAGATGAGGTAATATTTATCATGATAAGGAAGGCCAACAGCAGTTCAGAGAGCTGGATCTTCTTAGCCCTCATTATTGTGCAGTCCCATCTAACCACTTGCTGTTCTGCTGTCAGCCACAGCCAACATTCAAGACCAAAGAACAGAGATTACACATCCTTTCTCAGTTTTTTATGCTACAGCACTTCAATGACATTCACAGGGTACGTCCTAAAAGTGTCTCACTCCTGTATAATCAAATCAGAGTCATTCAGCAATGGCTCATTTGCTGAAACATATAAACATTGCACATGTCTTGTATTTGAAAGAGTGGGATTTTTCTATAGGGAAAAGCTATTTGTCACAGACTTGCCTGATTTGGCAACTTCTCTGATTATTAATAAACCATAATCCTTTCACATTTACAAAATACAGTAAAATAAAACCACCTTACGGGCTGCTGTGAGGCATAAACCACTAATTTTCCTGAAGTGTCCAGGGATCCTCCAAAGAATGCAATCTGAAAATAAAATTGTAATTAGTACATGTGGGGGTTTTACCATATTCATCTTCATTACACAAATGACTGATTTGGGGGTTTCAAGTTTGCTCTTGCATGAGAGCAAGAGCCCGCCACTTTTTGGTATACCTTAGGGATACCAGGAATCCCATTACTATTAACAGTATTTCTGCTTTTTTACTCTTTTCTCTAAAACAATATGTAAGAACTTCATTTAAATATAGAAGCCTCACTAGGCAAAATAAGTTTGTGGACTCGTCAAACGCACAAAATGATGTAATTCCATAATATGAAAGACATAACAAGTGAATTTACACATTCACAAAGCAGTATCAGGCACTGCTAGACACTCACTAAAGGTGATCTGAACTATTGCTTGGACATTATTTCTTTCCATTGGATTTCAAGAGAATCTACAGTAACTAAGATCACTAGGTACATCACCAATATTAGGAGTATGTACACTCCACAGATGTAACAGAAACTTTAGATTCAAACTTACTTCAAACTAGACAGAGTGCCTTCAGACAAGTAGAATTCCCAAACTTTGCTCACTCTTGAAAGTGAGCACATTATAAATCAGGGGGGCTAAGCTGGATTCCCATGTCTGCCACAAGACTTCAGTATGACCCTGAGGCAACGTCAGAAAAGGAATTTTCTGGCATCCCAACCACAGGTAGGGAGCTTGAGTCACCTGGAAATTTCCACTCCGATCTGCAGCTTTGAAAAACTTATTTTAATCCCTTTCTGCCCCTCTAAATTGGGGGTCATGGTTTTTCTCCTTTCCTTGCTTGCCATTTGCTTAGTCTGGGAATTCTCATGCATTGTTTCTGTCTCTTGTATCATGTACGATTGGGGTGTTTAATACAGTGGGACACTGATCTTAGCCTTTATGCATTCAGGGAAAACAAGCACAGTGATGACACCTCAACAGCGACAACTACGTATCTACATGCTGCTCACACAGACAGAGAAAAGCATCCCCCAATTTCATCCCCCAAATACACAGTCTGAAGTGCCAATCTTTGTTGAACAGGCTTGCAAGCTTAAAAAGTGCCCTTCTGGGCCTCCCTGTTTCTTGTCCCTCAGTAATTTCAACACATACATTTACTACAAGGAAATCGAGAGTAGAAAGAGAGGGCATTAATTAAGCTCTCCTGCTCCACAGTTTTTGCTAGAAACTTGACTCAAAACAGGCTTTTAGTCCAAGAATTGCATTATATTTTTTATTACATGCTTTATGCATTCCTAGACCTCACCTAGATTAGAAGTGGATGAGCCAAAGCAAACACACATGTGCATACACACACACTGAGTGCTAGGTGCATTTTTCTGCGTGAGAGAGAGTTAGTTTGCTTTCCCAGTCTTTCTGCATCTGTAAGCAGGAAGGCTTAAAAACCTTGCAAAGAAAGTCTGTTCCCATGAGAATTCCTGCCTCACTCTCTGCAGATTAAAAGAAGCAATCTCTGCCTACTATGCATGGGAATCCCAGTATTTTGGCATGGTTTTAACATCAGCATCATTAGAAACATTGATTTATTTTAATTGTCACCTTATACCCTACACTGCCAAATGCAGTCGGAATGTCAATTCTTTATCAATGTGAGCTGTTGACATGGAAACAGATCTGCTGAAATGGAAGCAGTAAGAAAAAATGTGTTACTCCTCCAAGTTATACTTAGAAGTGGTAAATCTGTGTGTGCTACAACAGATTTAAATACTCAATAAACTACACAGAAGAAATAAACTATTTGGGGTGACAGTCATTTTTGTTGTTTACATCACAGACTGCATTTAGAAAATCTCCAGTGTTACTATGGTAACAGGTTTTGCTTAAACGTAGTTGTGGACGCACTTAAAGTATGATCTAAATTAACCAAAGATGGAGGAACAAAACTGGGCAGCAACTGCCGAAGGAGTGACTGGCTGCTTCCTATCAGCCCATCCTATCTGCAGCAGGCAAGGGTACAGCCAGAGTGCTGTGTAGCATAGACACCTTGGCTCATCCCTGTCTGTACTCTCAGAGAGCACCTGAAGCAGCTGACAGACCACACCAGGTAGGTTTTAAAGATAACAAAGAAAAACAGAACTCCTTATCATCCCCACACAGCTTGTAGTGCACCCCAGAGCTGCTTGTTCCCTCCCTCTGGTTACCAAATAGGTGATGGGAAGAGGAGGAAGGCAAGAAAAGGAGCCTAGAAGAGGAGCCGGAGGCCTTGTCTGCACCTCTGGCAGAGTTTGTGGCTTTCCTCTTTGGGATCTTTCCCAGGGAAGAGAACAGAGCTACAAAAAGGCAAGTCTGTAGCACAAGCTTTCTGCCAAAATTCGTGACTTGGAACGGACACTGCCTCACAATTAACTTCACACAGCTAAGAAACTGTCCTAAAAGATGCAGTGCAGACCTTTGACCAGCACTACATTTCCACTAGAAAGATTAAATCTCTGTGCTGCTAAAGCTAGTTTCATAGTCATAGGGAACAAGGCCAGAGGGGCCACTGTGATCTGCTGTTCATAATAGGGATTAAAGGAACCTATGGTCTCTTGCACACCTGCCTCCAACCTGAAAGCAAACGACGGGGAGATGGAGATCACTCAGCAGAAAATGGAGGGAGAGGCTCCTCTTGCCCTCTTGCCAGATGCCAGGGCAAGGGGCAACAGAAGGAACAGACGCATTTGAAACAACTTCTCTGAAGAGGATCATGGAGGCGTTTGGAGCCAGAGACTGTTCAAAGCTTGTGGATCCCGGCAATGCTGTGAGGCAGTCCAGTTTTGAACCTGCTCAGAGCAAACCAGCCCTGCTCCCGTTTCGACTGTGATAAGACAGCAAGGCATGCAGATTTTTTTTCTTTTCTTCTCTTTTCTGCTTTTCACATTTCTGCATGATTACATTAGATAATGATACAAACCTCCCAAAAGCTTGTGCGTCAATTAACAAGGCAAGGAAGGACACACATCATTAATTACACACCGGCCTCTGAAACACGGACATAGGATATGGCATAACATTCTAAAAATAGCAGGAAGGCCTGCCTTGTTTAGGCAAGTTTTATTTGAATTTCCATAATAAAGCATTTGATATTAAACAACGGAGCGGAAGACGCACCACTGTTTAGCCTCAATGGGTGTTCCAGACAGATCTGTTATAACTTAATCTGCACGGCAAAAGGCAAAGCCAAGGAATGTAAGTTTATGTGAGTATGAGACAAAATAGTGCTTTAAACTTCTACAGCGTTTATCAACCCAAATTACTCTACAAACATATACTAACTTAAATGCTTCCATCTGTATTGTTATCTTATTCCATCTGTATTGTTATCTTGTATTTGGGTGAGGTGCTGGGTTAGATACTGGGCCAAATTGCTGATATAGCTCTATGCAGTCAGAGATGAGGAGACAGGTTGCTGGCTGTCATAGCTGTTCACAGAATTCTGCCTTTCTTAAATAGGGATGAAGAAAGGACCTGCAGTGCATGTCTCTAGGTACAACTGCTCTACATCAGCTTTGCCCTGTGAGTGACATAGCATAGTATTTCTAGATCATTGAGGCATGGATATTAGTGGCACACATCCTCCTGGAAAGAGAGACATCCTCTGTCTCAATCTACTTGTAGGGAAAGTGGCACAGATTGATGAAGGAGGCATAAAAGCATCTTGCTTATACCCAGTATTCACATAGGAAATAGTAATTTGCAGATGATGACTTGCAGACATTCACACACACACACAAAAAAAAACCCCAACAAAACCAACCAACCAACCAAAAACAAAACAAAAAACGCAAAACCCACAACTTCCCCCAGAATAAATCAAAAGACTTCACACATGTACCCACAAAGCCTCCAACTGTCTTCTTCATCCTCTGGAGTGAATTGCGGTTGCCAGAAATACACATTGCAAAGGGACAAGGAAAAAAGTATAGTGGAACTATTATTGCACACTCATACTCTTTTGAAACATGCACATGGGGCAACTTGGCTTGCAGTTAGAACATACAAGACCATTATATTCAAAGCCTCCTCTGAAAACATAAATTATCTTATCCTATACTAACAGTAATAGAAGTGGCAATCTTCTGTCTATGTCTCCATCTTCAACATTAGAAACCAAAGGTATTGTTTTCTAATGTCCCTTATACATCTGAGGAGCAGATGATCCTGAAAGCCACAGTCTTTTGATCCTACATAAATTGGATGCTTTTGACAATGTCACCCAGAATTTTCATGTCAGTCCCAGGAAAACATAATCTAAAACAGAGGATCATTTTTATCTTCCTCCTGACTCAGCACCAGAGAGAGAATTATAAATGGAAAATGAGTGTTCATGAGGGTAAATATACCTGCTGTAATCCTACTGCCAACAGAATTAAGATTTGCCTGCTGCAGCAAGGCATGTGTTAGCTGGAGGAAAGGTAAGACTCGCCGGTTTTCAGAAGTCACTGGTGGTCCTTTCTGTGTTATAGTTCAGTATTTTAGAGCATAAAAAACAATGGATGGATGGATGGAGGAGGAGAGAGAGAAACAGAAGAGAGAGAAGAAAGAAAAGTATTTCTTGCCTCTACCTGTGATTATAAGTGACAGCAATAAAGGAATCGAGTAGCACCACAAGAAACTGGAGAGGGTGGATTCTCTTCACAGAATTACAGAACCATTGTGGCTGGAAGGGAAGATCATCTAGTCCAACTCACCTACTAAAGCAAGTTTACCTAGAATCCACCTTGGTATCAAATCCAAATGATTCTCTTACTGACTGGTAAGATGAAGCAGCTTATTTTCTCAGGTGCTCTTCAGACTAACCATGACTTCCACCTCTGGAACTGGAAGAATTCCATATGACAAGCAAGCATAGACAGGCTATCATTCGGCAGCAATAGCTCAATACTGACTGAAAGTTTCATTTGTCAGGGGGAAGAATTGTTGGTTTCCTTTTTAAATTAACACAGAAGAAGAAAAAGATATTTGTCCAGACCCAGGTGCTTTTTCATTCCTCCAGCAGCTGCTAGTTTGAGAGAATTTTAAATGGTTGGCTTTTATTAAATGAATTGGTAATCACAGCCCTCTGCCTCACACACAGCAGACTGAATGATTCAAGGGACTGGTAATAGGATAAAGCTTTTCACCTCAAAGGCTGCAGTTCAAATTCAGAATAATTCTTAACTTCATAAACACCATCACTACATGATGGGCATTTGACTGTTGTCATACAATGAATCAGGTGTTTTTCCTAGCGGAAAAGTATTCATGCCACAGACAACATACTAATTATTGTCAGTAATTAGCAGCTCTCTGGGCAGTGGCAGTAGAGGGACCGGTAGAAAATTACCCATTTGTTCATCCCTTGGGTGTTGTCATCTCAAGGCAGGGGGTCAAGCCCTTCAGGCAGTCACTGCTGTGATTCTTGTCGCTCTTTTCCACCCTGGCTACGTTTTGAGGATAAGCAGAGTTCAGCCTTAAGAGCTGCCGATCTACCACTTTTATTACCGCTAAATTACTTTTGTTTCAAATGCTGGAGGCAACTTTGAATGCCAGGTCTAATTAGATTGTAATTGTTTGGAGATCTGAGCAACTGTGGCAGATTTGGGTGGAGACTTCGGTGGCTTTTAATGCTTGTGCAAATAGGTTTCACAAGCACAAAACCTACAGTTGCTTATAACAGTGGGCATTTCCTTAGGAAAATTACACAACTAACCATCTAAGCCAGGCAGGAAAAATTTTGAATTTCTATATGCAAATTGAGTGATCTGCAAAAGCCTCTGTCCAAGCAGACAGCTTCATAGGTTAGGCGGTTTTCAGGAGCCCAAGATGTTTTGGTACAAACAGAAGAAGGTGAGTTTAATTAGGAACAAATATTTTTGTACAAACAGAACAAGGCACACTGACCTAAGCAAGAACCCATAGCAGAGAAGAGGTATATATGATATTGTGTTTTCAGAACAATTAAAAAAAAATCAAACTAAAAAGAAAATAAATTTCAAATATACATAGGAGTAAATCCTCCCATTTAGCACTAGAAGCCTTATGTTTCCCCTAGGGGAAAAATACTCATGAACAGTCCAGAAACTTCATGCCCTGTTGCTGAATACCATTATTCCTCTGCCTTCCTTTGGGAAAGCATAGACCCCTCAACACTTCATCCCCCTCTAATATAACACAATCCAGAAATCTGCAGGGAAATCCTAAAGATCTGAGAGTGAACATTTAAAGGCCAAGGAGCTTCTGCTAGGAGACCCCATGCTTCCGTGTAATCTCCCGAGGTCTACCTGTCATAATGACAACATTACCTCTTTGTGCAGCTCCAGGGAGTGTTGTGCAAATATTGGATTATCTGGTTCAATGGCCAAGCAAAAAACAATCATGGGCACAAAAAATTTCAGTTGAATCTACCTGAAATAAAAGCCAAGGGGGGTGGTTTGGCTACGGGAAAGGAGAAAAAAACAAACAAAACAAACTCACAGCAAAGGAGGAAATGTTTGCCTTTAAAATAGTAAATACTCTGCTCAGTATTTTTTACCTGAAAAGGAAAAAAATGCTCACAAAACAAAATCATTTTCGTAACATTTCCCTTCATCCTCTTCTTTGATTTTGGGGAGGTTTCGTAATAAACCTCATCAAATTTCATGTCACACCAAAGTAGATCTGGTCTCCCTGAAAAATTTGTTTTCTTCAGCAAACCTACTACTTAAAACATTTTGGTGAGGTCTAGCTCTAGGAAGAACTGTACAGTCTGAACTACAGAGATCCAGTGACCATGTTTTTATTTTTGTTTAAGAAGAAACAAGTTTTTAAGTAAGAAAACTAATCAGTTCCATCAGTATAGATCAAAAATGTGATTGATTGATTGACAAATATTTTCCCACAAAGGCACAAGAGGACCAAATACCATCCTTGGAAGGAGAGACAAGCAGTCTCACTTACCATAAGTACTGACCCCATTGTTTTGCTTTCCTGTAAGCTCCTGCTGCAGTACCTATGTGAAATAAAAGGTACAGATGGATTCCACTGGCAGCAGTAAAGTCCATGAGATACCACTGGCACATTTCCATAAGTTTGTGTAACTTGTTACATGTGTGGCTGGTAGTGAGTACGCTTGGAAATCACTCTAGTTACCTGTTATCCTACAGCTCTGTGAGGAGTGGTTGGCTTGGAAGTTGACTCCTTTACTTCCACAGAATAATCTAAATTGGATTCAAGAGCTTCTGTAGCTGAAATGACTTTGATAAATATTAAGAGATTCCTCCTACTACATATAGGAGTAAAATTAGAATGAAATTTGCTCAGGAGAACAAAAGAGAAAAAAAATCTTAAGTCTGTAGACTTATGAATTCAGCGTATACCAGAACTGCTGCTGGTAAATATGACCAATACTATTTACTGGAGAAAACAGATACTTAAGTCTATATATGCCAAAACTGAAGCAAAATTTGCTCAGAATGGCAGAAGTGGGAAAGATTCAGAAGTGTTCAGGTCAATCCCAAATCATAAAGACCGGTGTCCCATACTTTATTAAGATGCTGTTGAATATAGCAGGAGACAGGTACAGCTTTAAACTTCTTTCCTCCAGACCCACGTTATACGCACAACAAGGCACTGGCCAATATTTATGCTACGTTCTACCAAGTACTGTCCACAAAAGATGGATCACAAGACTGTGGATCACAAGATCACAATGCAAATTGTTGTTTATCAACCCATCTTCACAGACCTTCCCTACACAGTCAAGGCTTCAAGGGACAAATTATTAAAGCTAGAGAAAGACAATTACTGAATACGGCTGCCAGCACAGCACTTGCATACGTGTTAGAGGAATATGAGCCCACACCTCTGGGCAGCAATGCTACAGATGTCCCATTCACAGGATGACACTCAGTTTCTTCAGCATTTGCAAGTGGGAACATTCAAAATTAAGAAACCTTTCACACTGCAGTGACCATGTCCAGGTGATACTCAGCTCCAAACTGAAAAGGCAACAGGGCATGGGCAAATGAAACACCCTAGAAGCACAACTAGAAGAGAGTCCAAAGCTCTTTCAAAGTTTACCAGCAGCTTTGTGCAGGAGGAGAATGGTTAAAAAGTGAAGCTGTGAAGGGGAACCTGACAGACAACACTAAGAAGCCAGGAGACACAATGGCAAAGCAGAACCAGGACTTCAAACAGCCAGAGAATGACAAAGAAGAAATTAGAAAAGAACTCCAGAAGGTAAAGGCAGGGGCTGGGTGGGAGGAAATAAAAACTTGATGGATTTTGAAAAGAGAATAGCTAAAAACGTATTACAATGTGCAGGGGGTAGGAGCACAAGATCCAACAGTAAACATGCAAAAAGGGAAAATAAAATTTTTGTTGGAGAATTCAGGGTGTTCTTTGATATCATAACAGCAAAGATAAGTAAATACATTCTTCCTTTCCATTCTAGGTGACTGTAAGACACCAGAGAAGAAAGCACGAAGGTGTTATATGGGGAAGAAATTAATGCAAAGAAATAGAAAAGCTATTTAAATACAGAAAATAGCTAGAAACTCCTGTAAAGCAAACCTCTTTAAAGCATGTTATAAGCAGTGTTTTCTGTAAGAAAAACAGAAGCAAGCATTTGAGAATGGAGTACTCTTAGACGACAGGTTTACCTCAAGTCCAAATGCACAAACAGAGGAGCAGACTAGGTAGTTTCTCCTCAAGCCTGTTCCAGGCTCATGTAAAGGTCAGAGAACCACTGTCCCAGTTCAATACACAGCTATTTGCTGGGATCAGGAAGCATGTTAAAGTGAAAGGACAGAAGAAAACTTCATCAATACTGCTAATACACAACAATAGCCCGGGTAGAGCTGCCCAGTCCTGTCGAAAATGGCACTCCTACCTGTTGTAAAGCACTGAAAGAGCCCTTTACACATTACACTATGGCACTAGCAATCAGCAGAAGGTGTAAGGTATGGCACCAGTGATTACAGGACCCACCTAGAGATATAAATCTGCCCTGAAAAAAAGAGCTACCTAAGAATATGTCCATTAATCTTGCTTCAGTAGGTTACGGCACACATCAAGAGACATGCAAAGGCAGGTCCCTGTAAAGCCAACCCACGTCTACAACGTCTTGCAGTGTGTCTAATATTGTAATTCTACATCTAAGGATCAGATTGTGGGGACTGAGACATCATTAAAACCTGTATGTACATTCATGCCTCACACTGGCTCAGGAGACCTCACTGCCTTCTCGGCCGTGTTCAGCCAGAGACCAGCAGTTGCTTCTCAGAAACTCTGCTTACTATGGCTGAAAGTAAGGTGCCTACCTTATTCACCGCTACTTCATTATTTTTATTTCTCCGACAGTCAGCTGTATCCGTTCGCAGACATGCACAATGGTTTTGTGCCACATAACTCTTCTTTCAGCAGAGTTAACTCTAGATTTACATCTGTTTAAAACAAGTGTGGAAACAAACTGAGAGTCCAAATCTTTAAGACTGAGCTTGAACAATTCATATTTCTGCTTCTGGCAAACCTGCAGAAGCATGCAGCCCCCAGAAAAACTAATTTGTGTGCTCATATGGAGAGGAAAAAATGAGTGCTGACACAAATACAGAAACAGACAGTGGTCATTTGATAATGCAACCTGAGAGCAGGGCTGGGAGCCAGGCAAGCCCCAGTATTTCTGCCCTATTGTCCCAAACACATGCACACACTGCATTGGCTCTGGCACTTGAGGTCCAGGGGCCCTGCACAGCCCAGGGGCAAAATCAATGTGTACCCTTTGTTCAGAGAGCGGATAGAGCAAAGAAACTCCACCTCTCAGACAGACCCCAGGCAGATGTTGTGAGAGGGAAGAGGACACTTGGCAGCTTCTCCTACTGACCTGGGCCATGCTGAACTCAACTGCCCTCCTGTGCCACAGGAAGAGCTCTGATGCAACCTCTAAAGTCACTGGTGTTATCACTGGAAGCACTGGTACCCGCACAAGCATGTATTTAGGGTCTGATCCAGTTGCTCCATGCTTTCCCCTCAAATACTGCCCAGCCACAAACAGCCTCTCCAGCAAAACACCGACTTCAACACAGCCTAGGAGCACAACCGGCCTACCAGGCAGTGGCCAGGACACGACCAACCTTGCGTTTACTTAAAGCAGGCTCCTGCAGTGCCCCGAGCCCAGCCGCTGGCACACCCCGGGCAGCAGTGACCACATCCCAGGGATCCCCATCCTGCCCTGCGGGGGAGCCGCGAGGAGCCGAGGCATCCCTCGCCTCTGCGGGAATGACGCCAACGCTTGCATGCGCAGCGCCTGGGATACGTGCGCCAATTAAAAGGCACAAAGGAGCTTTTATCGCTTTATTATTAACCCCGGGGGCGGCGGGCGCCTCTCCCGCACCGTTCCGCTCCGTCACCCTGCCAGGGGACAACATGGCGGCCGGGCCCCCCGCGGCGGGGAGGCGGGCGGGAGGCGGCGCGGCACAGCGCGACCCGCCCGGCGGCAACACCTGCCCGGCTGCGGCGGCGGCGGCGGCTCCCCCGCAGAGCCGGCGGCCGCGCCCGCCCAGGAATTACGAGCCGGCGGGGGGATGTCGGAGGATTATGGAGGAGCCGCGCGTCGGCTCCAATTAGGATCAACGCTCCCGCCGCCCCCGCGCCGCCGCCGCCGCCGCAATGGCGGGGCCGCAGCGCCCCCTGCCGCCGCCCCGCCCGCAGCACCCGCTTGGAAAACGGGGGGTGTTTGTTGTGGTTTTGAATTATTCTTAAATGGAAACCCCAGGGCGCCCCTCACGCAATGGTTTGGGTTGGAAGGGAGCTCTGTTTCCAAACTCCCTGCCATGGGCAGAGACACCTTCCACTAGAGCAAGTTGCTCAGCCTGGCCTTGAACACTTCCAGGGATGGGGCATCCACAGCTTCTCTGGGCAACCTGTGCCAGTGCCTCACCACCCTGACAATGAAGCATTTCTTCCTTATGTCAAACCTAAACCTACCCTCTTCGAGTTTAAAATTTGCCCCTTGCCCTATCGCTGCAGGTCTTCCTCCATCTTTCCTATATATTCCCCTTTTATAGACTGAAAGGGGGCAAAAAGGTCTCCCTTGGCCTTGTTGAACATCACGAGGTTCATCCAGGCCCAGCCCTCCTGCCTGTCCAGGTCCCTTCATTCCCTCAAGCAAATCCACTGCATGACTTTGCTTGCCATCATCCACAAACCTGCCAAGGCGGCACTCACCACCACTGTCTGTAGCATTGATATTGAACAGAACCAGTCCCAGTATGAATCCCTGAGGGACACCCCTTGTTACCGATCCCCATGTGGACATTGAGCCATTGACTGCAATTACTGGGATGCAGCCATCCAGCCAGTTCCTTGTCCAACGAATAGTCCATCCACCAAACTTATCTCTCTACAGTTTAGTGACAAGGATGTTGGCAGGGTCCTGGCCTGCCTGGCCATCGCTGGTGGAGGAGGATGGTGCTTGTGGGCAGGAATGATTGGCTTTGAAAGCATGAGTCTATTATCCCAAAAGCTTCATCTGGAGCATTTAACATGCTGGCCAGGGCCGCTGCTGGCCAGGGCCACCACTGGCCAGGGCCCAGCTGGTAGTGTGGGTGCAGGGTGGCCAGCGCCCACCAGCACTCATGCTCGCTCACTTTTTGTCTGCCTGCATTAGAAGAATGCGTTCCCCCCAAATTACTCAGCAAGTAACGAGCAGCAGCAGCAGCTGCTATAGCAATATAAATCCACAGGAAAGGATTTTTCCCCTCCCTTTTCTGAGATAAAAATCTCAGAACAGCAGAGGCTACACCGTTGACTAGGCTATTAAAGTGGTATTTATGAGGCAATCACTTATTTTAACTGCCAGCTACATAAAATTTATCAGGGAAAAAAAAGACTCGGGGAATTTTATAATTATCATTTACATTTTCTTAAACCTATTTAACAAATCAAATTTGCAATCCCTCCACACAAAAATATATCAGAAGGAACAGAGGAAGAGAAGCAGCGAATGGGCAGTTGGCGCATCTCCTATGTACGGCTGCAGGGGTACTTCTCTGTTTGCCCAAAATGAGTCCCTTCTTTGCACAAGAAAAGCTCTTAAATGGGGCTAGGGAGCAGAGGGTACAAGTCTGATGCACCCCAAGCAGTACCTTACGGTGCCCCCAGCCCTCAGAAACCCAAAGGAGGAGACTGTGATATGCGGAAGTAAGGAACAGATGCTCAAGTAGTCAACACAGTTGTTTTGCAGTGAAATACACTGTTTTGTTGCTGTCAAAAAATATCTTCATTTCTGCAGGAGGGTTGTTAGAGAGGTGAGAGCAGGATCCTGACTGCTGGCCCAGGCCAGCTTGTGGCAAATGGGCAGGGGTGAGAAAGCTTCACTCAGGATCCTTCTGGGAGAGATTCAGGTCAGGACTTTCCTGGATCACTTTAGGTCTAATGGAAAAGAGATACTCATGGGGAGGCTCTGCAAGCCAGACATGAGGAAGGGCTCAATGCAACACAGAGGCTCTGCCAGTGAGACAAGGGGCTTCCATACAACACCCCAACTCAACCACCCCTGAACACAGCAAATGTATGCAACACGTTTCAAGTGTAGATGTTGCTTGATAGCAGCACACCTACTCAATGCCTGATCATCTCATGTCATGCTCCTGGAGGGTATTACACCTCTGTGCTTACAGACAGGGAAAGGGGGGTGGAAAGTCATTGAGGGACACAGGTGCAGCCCCACAGGAGGTCACCAGCAGAGCAACACTTACTGTCAAGATTTTGGCCAGTGATTTATTCTACACCAGATCCCTGACTGTGCAGTTTATGTCTGGCAGCTGATAGACTGGGGCTAGGGACCCTCAACCTAGAGAAAGCGAAGGGAGGGTGTGGCAACAAATATGTGAGAGGGGGTTGAAGACCATTCATCCAGCCAGCCAGCTATCCATTCATCCACTCCAGGGACTACATGTTTTGTTCTGGTTTCTAGGTCTCTCTCCTTCATCCATGAACACTTTCACTGCCCTTCCCCGGGCCACTTGATCTCTCAGGCTTTGCAAGGGAGAGTTACAAAATAACCGATTAAAATGGAGGAAGGAAAAACAAACATATCTCGTGTCTTACCTCAATGAGGATCTGTTACACTTTTGGATCTTCCCCCACACACACCTCATCTGCACAAAGTAGGCATACTGGATTGCACATTGGTTGTTGATAAGAAATTCATATTAATTCAGTAGGTCTGCAGAGCTAGAAGTTTGCTATGCCACATGCTTGATCATACTTTTAAATTAAAACTGAAAGAAAACAACTATCTCCCAACTATGCAAATCAGCTATTTAGAGTGCCAGGCTGCTTGTGGTAGTTCTTCGACATTCTCAGTGTCAGAGCATATTTTTGTCTTTTTGGAAAGCATTACAATTATTTCTTGTACTTTTTAAATACACTTTGTTATCCTTTCGATTTTAGAAGGGCTTCCTGAGTATGCTGTGTAGGTAGCAACATGCTGGAAAGCAAGAAGTTTTGATTTCAGTATTACTAAATCAATTTAGTGTTTGTGGAAAAAACATGTAACTTCCATGTGTCTGTTTACATGTAAGCATCCAAACATTTCCTGCAGAGTTTAATGCCTGTGTGGCAGCAGGGCTCTTCAAGTTGAATGTGTCCTGTAGGGACAATCTATGGAAATGATGGCTTCAGTATGTGGTAGATTAGGCCATCAGTATGTGGTGGTGGTGGTGGAGTTTTGTCATTAATAAAAACACATCATTTGCAGTAGGTGAGCCTCCTTCAGGTACCAAACATTTAGAAAGAACCTTATTTCATTCGTTCATTCCTGCTTCTGCTGAAGTGTACATTTGTCACAAGAAAAACTTTGCTGTTTTAAAGGACACTAAATCTTTGCAAAGGGGGATTTCATTCTGGAGGAAGGAAAATTGGGCAATACAGCTGTACGAGTCATAGAGCAGAGCGTATAATGACTCATTATTTATCAACAAAGACACAGCCATGAGCAGGATGTGATGGTCTGGGATGGGCTGATGTCACAGCAAGGAGTGGGAAGATGGCAAAGACAATGAGACTATTATGACTATCTTTAACCACATAATACAATCAGACACTTTATTACTATTATTAGTCACTGCAATTCTGTAATTCTACAAACCCACTCCATCTATGTAGGAAGTTGTGAAAAATTTTTGTAGCAGATCATTATTTTTTCTTAAAAATTCCTTCTCATTTACTTTTTCTAAGAGATGTCTAAACTGGGCAAAGAAGTTTTGGAAGAAAAGCTCTGAAGTTATCCCTTGGGGAAAAAAAATACAGTATTGGCAGCACAATCCATTCAAAAGAATGAATCAGCCTCCTGGAGAAAGGAGTAGTTCAAAACAGAGGACTAAATGAAAAAAAAAACATCCCTCATATTCTTTATATTTGCTTCTCTTGCTTTGCATACTTTGGGCTCAGACTTTCAACCTTTTCTTTGCAATCACGGCAGCTGGAAACTTACTTTTTTCAATGGAAAATGAGAATCCAGCTTAATCACATGAGTCCTGGAGCTGGAGTTTCAAGGAAAGCTCTATTTCCCCTTCAGCTTGTGATTTGGCAGTGCTAAAGGTACAGACAGACAGCTCTGAGACTTACAGAGACAGTCCATAAGAGATAAGCATTTAATAAGCAATCTCTGGCAATACTAATGGCCTCCATAGGAGCAAATTTTCATCCCTCTAGGAAGAGCGAGCTGAGCATTACAATCTAACATTTTTTCCTTTTTGAATCACATACTAGAAAAATGTGGCAGACTGTAAAAGCAGGCAGCTGGAGTACAAACATCTTGCAAGGCTTAGCCTTTAAAGAAAGAGGCGAAAGGCTGTCCAGGATCACTCTTGTGCCTTTGAAAAAGGGCCATCCCCAGCCCTGTGCTCATGCAGCAAACCTGGAGCACAGATGTCCTAATGCAGCCCCTTTTCTGCCTTTCCCTGAAGGTCAACAAACCAACAAAGTCAGTATCTGGCCAGGTTCCCCCTGGGCCATCATCTGGGAAGCATCCCTTTACCTGAGTGGTCACACCCCAGGGAAGCATGGATGCTCCTAGTCTGTGAGGGACCTGACTCTTAAAGGCATGTGGGTGTTTGTTTTCCAAGTGAGTGTGGTACTGTCTCTCTGATGAAGAACATTATCAGCTGTAAGTAATTAGTGCTGTCCATTGCAAAAATCTAAATGAGGTTATTACAATTCATTTTTTCAATTAATTTCTCCACAGTTTTTTTAGATTACTGCTGTTATCTTTCATATTCATTTCAATAAGCTGCTTCCAAACAGTTAGGTGGCTGATATATACAAAGAAGTTAAAAACCAGTAACTCTTGCAAGGAAGTGACCACAGAAGGTCCATAGCCCCTACTGTGCTGTAATCATGATTGAAATGAAGAACAAAATCTTTGATGCTTTTTACCCAGCAAACTGGAAATCAGCGGCACCGTAAGCTTTAAAGCACAGCTTGTCAAGACGGCAAGCTTTTCCCTTGTACATTACCCCAGTCACATCCCCAATAGAAAAATAAATCTGAAGCCTAACCTCAGGGGAGCACTCTGAATTCAGTGGTCAGTGCTGGGCATCAGGGAGAAAGCACAGTGTCTGATTTTTCTCTTGTCTTTTGTTTCTGGGACCCAGCACATATTTCCATCCTCTCCTCTCCTTGGCTATCATTTTTTGACACAACTAAATTCTGTAAAAATGAAGCCATTTTTATTGACTTCTGGATCCACATATTATATCTGCTCTAAACTTTTCAATTAATCAGCACATCTCTTCATCACACCCACTTCAACCTCTACGTAATAAGTCACTGGCACCAAAATCTGCCTTTTCCCAGATTTCCCTGTCCCATCTGATTGCATGCTGGCACTGTTAGCCCCAAGCAGAAACTTAGGGCATTACGTGGGGCCCTGTACAGGAGATTTTCCATTGCCAGATGTTTGAGTCAGCACAGGGAATGTGTTATGTCAGGGGTACCTGGTGACACTGTTTCTGTGCAGCTGACCTAAGTGAGTCAAGGGAAGCTGTAATAGTGCACCAAAGCAGGTCTCTCCCACTGCCTCCCTTCTGAAGCACTTGGTCTAGTTGGCGGGGTGGGCAGCCCAGGACTGGGGTCGGCATGGAGGCTGGCTGGATCTGGTTTCAGCAAATTTTGCTTCATGAAGTGCTTGGGCTGTTTTACAGCACAGGTTCCTATCCTGCACCAGTAATATGCCCCAGCCAGCAGTGAGCAGTGTTTTTTCTGCCCCCTGTAAAATTAACACATGGTGGCATGGCACACATTCCCAGGTAACAGCACACCCTGCCTCTGGAAGTCCTGTGATCTGCTGCAAGGACAGAAACTGCTGCCTGCGTCTACCCTGCGGTAAAGCAGCAGGCACACAAAATGAATTTTTTCCTCCTTTTCAATTTAATAGTCTCTTGGTACTACTCAGGTAATTATACCAGTGTGTCTCTTTGTAAGCTTTTTTTATTGTCCCTAGTATTCCCCCTGGCAAAGAACTAAGGAAAATGTCAATTTTCTAAAAGCACTCTGGCTTAAGCTGGCTACCAGTGAAGTAATGTGGCCATCCCTAAAGTCCAGAGTGTATAACTATAACCAAAATGGAGTTCTTTCTTGTTTCCAGAGCAATTTCTTTAGCACTATTAAGAAAAAGTCTGCAGAATAGAAAACATCACTGAACCACTTTTCTTTTTTTTTCCCCATGAGTACGAGAAAACATTTTTTAATGTCTATTCTAAAAAGTATTTTGGTAAAATGCTTATCTAACAAAACTCAGTGTCTGCTATCTGGCCTCTACCAGCAGGAAATGCATATTCTCAGCCTCAATGCTTCTAGCAGTAGTTTTGGATTGGTGATGAGGACAGTATTTTCGTCCCAACAAGTCCCTTTAGCATTTATCTGCAAATGATGGACAAAAGGGTTTTGTAGTGAAAGGAGGGCAGCAGAGCAGCACTATTTAAGAGAGATAATGTCCAGTTTTGGAATGTTCAGTAAGATAACAATACGGGGTTTTTTTACTCATCTCTTAATAGATATTTGAAATTACAGGAACCAGTCCTTCCAGTACAGGTACTAATGTTAATGATAAAGAATAAAATGCATCAAAGGGCTTAAGCTATTTGATTGCCAAAATATCTAATTTCACTCATCTGAATGAAGCTTTTCTTTTTTTTTTTAAACAAGCCAGATATCAAGCTTTATAGTTCCCACAAATCCTCATCCTATCTTGGGACCACACATGGCTGGTATAGCCCCTGCCCTGGAATCTGCAGGTGAAATTATACCCTGCCTCTGCAATCCATCCCACTGCTCCTCCGATCCATCTGATCACCTCTCGACAGCCACCCTCCCCTACACAAATGGCACCAGCCTCACTCACACCAACTGAGAAACGGCATCACCTGCTCCCTCCACCTTTCTTGTTCTGCTGCTTATTAAACAAATGTCTGCCCTAAATAGGGTTCTATATTTTACCTATCATGCTGCTCTTTGGTCTGGTTTACACTTATATATTGCCATTTTCTGCCTATCAGCAGGAGACAATCTCCTTCAGTCCCAACTACCTTTGAGGGCAAACAGGCATATGGAGAAGTTACTCTGACAACCAGACAGCGTAAAACTCCTTATCTCTCCTTTCTGGGACACCTTAACAAGTTCATTTCTTTCAGACATACTCTAGAATTTTTTCTTTGACAGTCTCCCAGGCTTAAGACCTCATGGTTTATTTTCACATTAACAGAATACATAGAAAGTCAGCTCATCCATCCATGCCAGTAAAGGGGCTCAGGTTCTTCAGCTCTTTCTCTAAGGAGCATCCTCATTCTGAGCCATGGTCATCCATATGCCCAGGTGTGTCCCAGTCACCCTATCCCAAGCTTTTCCTAGATTACAGAGCAGTGATACCATTTTATTCACCACATGCAATGAGTTTTCAGTCAATGTGCACACCATCATTTGATACAGAGGTGCCTGGATGAAGCTGGGTCCTCTCAGCAGCAGAGATGAACTGGCACTGCACAGCCGTGCTGTGCTCTTTCCTCTCTGACACATGAAGCTCCGCCCTATTAAAGCTGTATTGCACCTAAAGTGCCTTCGGGGGCTGCCCTCAAGGCTGGGTCACGCCGTGCAGACATACACCATTTTTTCTGGTGTTTTACTCCATAAACATATTTGCTCTTGACCTGCATTTAAGAAACAACAAACAAACAAAAAACCCCCAAACAACAACAACAAAAACCAAAATAGGAAGGATGAATCACTATTTAGGTTTGTTAAAGGCTCAGTAGTATTTCCTCCTCTTAGCTGATTCTTGGTTTAAAAAAAAAAAAAAAAAAGAAAACTGTGGTAGGCATAATGTTTTTAGATGCTCTATTACCTCTTTATATTCTTTCTCACCAAGTTCTTATGGAAAATATAAGTCTTTAGGCACTCAAAATGCTTTCCAGCCAATGGTAGGAAAACAGCCTTTGCTGAGCTGCATTTTCTATAGCATTTGCATAAAAATACAGTTCAATTCTCAGTATATGCTGCAAAAATCTGACTCTTTTATTTCCATTAAGTTGGAAACTGTCCATATTGCCATATGTAGCCATTTTATCTTTCCTCGTTCCTTTCTTATAAAGCACAATCCTTGATGCCAGCTTGCTTTATGTTTTTGCCATTCACGGGGAAGTGAAAAATAGCAGCACGATTCCTGAAGAGACAGCAGCAGAACAATAACTTTGCTTAAAATCTAGAACAGCAAAAATTCACCAAACCTAACCATTTAAACTACCTCATTGCAAAATCAAGGTTCAAACTCTGTTTTCCTAGTGACTGCCGGTTTGCAAGTGAGCTCTTAAAATGTGATAGCAGTTTCCCAATATCTCACAAAGTGGGGTGTTTATGATAAATACTTGATATTCAGTCATTTAATAAAACAGAGCTTCCTATTTCTGGTTTTATGTGATACATTGTACTAAAAATTTGCACAACAGTGATGTGCTTCTGGTAACGAAGTGGAATATCTGCAAACATTTACAATATTCTAGTATAAAGTTGGCTCCTTTGCTGTTAAGGCTGATTTCATCCATTCATACAGACACAGATCATAGCATCAGCTTTAGTGAAGTTACAGGAAGGATAAATTCAGCTCTTTTAGTTTGTGTTTACAGAGTCATGCATTTTTTATAGTTCTACAGGCAGAGAGATTTCTGTTTAAAGCAGCATTTTCCTGGAGAAGACTATGGCACCATCATATGATTGTAAGGTGTTTATATATAAATGAAATAGAGTCAGAAATTCAGAAGGCAGCCCCTTATATTCCTCATGATGAGAGGGAGACGATGATAAAGACAGTGTTTGCAAAAATGTTGAGCTTAAGAGAAGAGTTGTTTTTACTAATTGCACTGATTTTGGTCTGAATGCTGATTTTGTGTCCAGCTTTACCACTAACAGACCACACCGGCTCCTCAAAGAGATCCATTTTCCATGGTTTTACACATCTAATGGCACTCACTACTACTCAGGAATCATTAAGTCAGGTCCTGTGTCAGCCCTTATGCCTTGCTTGCACTAAAAATTAATTATTTAAGCCTTAAAAACATCTGACCTCTTGTTTCTTTGCTTTGACCACACTGTGACATTAGAGAGCAGAGCTCAGATGAAAACACTTTCATTTGACTCATTTCATTGTAACACCCTTTCTCTGTCTCATGGGCTTTTGTTGGTTCGGGTTTTTTGGTTTCCTTTTTTTGGTTTTGTGTATTTGGTATTCTTTTTTTTCCGTTGGATTTTTGTTTGCTTGCTTTTTAGGGAGGCAGAGAGATGCCTCCTGAACACCACCGAGAGCGACTGGAAAAAGTAGGGGCTTGGTACAGCACTGTGCATGTGGCCAGGTGTGGGGCAACGCTGACTTCAGCAGCATCACACCGAGATCCCTGCTTGGTTTTGGACAAGTCTCTACAAAATTACTGTTGTTACCCTTGCACATCTGCAGGGGAGTCCCTGGCTCCTTGCTGTGGCACCAGGCAAGCCACCAGCAGGCACAGGCAGGGAGGTAAGCTCAGGCTGCCAGTATTCCTGTGTGCCGAGATGGGGAACAGCCGAGCAGACAGAGAGGGCATACCACTTTGGAAGAGAGCAATGGTTGGATGGAGAGGGAGGGAAAATGTTATTTCCTGAATAAGTCACCTCGAATTAAAGCCTCTGGGTTGTGTACAGCAGCTGGGGCTGGGGCTGTCACTCAGTGAGCAATAAAGGAAATGCCAGCTCCTGTCTGAGCTCATTTTTTATTTTGGCTTTCAGGCAACTCACTCATCTCAGTAGCTCTTTGCAGCTCTCGCTTGTCGCACATGCTGGGTGAGGGCTGTCTGTCCCAGAAGGGCAGACACCTTTGCAGCAAATGGGAAGCAAAGCCAAGCCCAGAGGAGAGATGTTTGGCCATGGTGTTTGTTCTGGAATCTCCACTCTCAAGTACCTGTACAGGCAACTCCCTGCTCAGCAAACCTTTCCCTCTTAGACTCTCACCCGGGCACAGACTCAAGCACAGGAGGCAACAGGAAGGATAATCTTTACCCATGCCTACTCTAAACTCTCATTTGCCAAGGGAAACAGCCATTTGCCCTCTCAGGCAATAAACAGACATTAATTATTTTTTTTGTTCTTGCTCTTCAGCAGCTACCTACTTTCTCTGTAAGCAAGAGCCACCCTGTTTTTTAACATTTCTCAGTGTGTCATACAAGAATCAACAATCTGACACAGCCCTGCCCAGCTTCAACAAACGCTGCTTGGATACAGTGGCACAATGTAAACAGAGAGCTGTAACCAATGCAATTTTGGCTCCAGTCATTTTGGCACACTGGAGTCCTGTGGGCAAGGTCCCCACTCCTGGTATATTTTTAATTTTTCAAACTAGAATAAAAAGAAACAGCATCCAAAATGCAAAGCTTCCCAGGGAGGCACGCTGCCAGTGCTCCTTATGGCCAAACTGGGCAGAGGAGCAGGAATATCCCTGCAGCAGCAAAGGCACCAAGACAGGCAGGGGCTGGATGAGATGGATTTCCCTGAACAATAACAGGTGAAAATGGAGATTTGTAGAAAGGAGAAAAAAAAAAAACAACAGGGAAAAAACCTAAAACCAAACAGAAATAGCTTTTGAACTTTGCCTTTAGCACCAAACACCTCAGCTGGGGTTTTTATTTAAATGTGTTGATTACTTCTGCGCTGAAATTGCAGCACAGCTACAAGAATGTCTTGCACTGCTTTCTGCCACGGTGATGCTCATGTCCTCCTTTAGCAGGCTTACCTGCATGCTGCCCCTGCTCTGGAAACTGGGTGAGAAATGTGAACCTCAGCACAAAGAAGTTGAAAGAGAGTTTCTGGTTACTCAAAAAGTAATCAGAAAGCATTTTAGGAGTATTTTGAATCTGTATTTTAAAGAGAATGATCAAGATCCACAGCTGTACTATATCAGCTCAATGACAGCAGTATTAAAAGAGGTCAAGTTATGCTAGGCAGATCACTAACCCTGGATTTTAAATAAATGCAATATACAAGTACAGAGATCATTCATAGAGGGAGTGACAGAGTAAGAAATTGAAGTGCACCTTGTTTGCTTACATGTGTTTGCGCCCAGCAGAAGGTAAGTCAGCATGCACTCCATTGAGAGTGCTGTCTCACGTGCTGAGAAACAGCTCGTGATTTTCGTAATGGTAAAAGGATAAAGTCCTCCCTGAATGATGCTTGAAATGACCGTGCAGGCTCGGAGACATCAAGCAGGTAAACCAGATTTTGCCACAGGGCTAAAGAATGAAGGTCAGTGCTGAGCAATTAACATAGGTGACAGCATCCTCTATGTTTCTTTTTCATACAACAGAATTGACTCAGAAGAGTGAGGAAATGTAAACCGAGTAATTTCCCCAGCTGTAGTTCGCTGACTTTGTCAGCCATGATCTGGATCCCCAAAATCTCCATGCAGAGTGCACCAAACTTGTTCCCCTGATGGCCACATGCATGAGCACGCAGGGGATGCCATCAGCAAGGAAGGGTGAAGGAGGCAGTTGGGGGACATTACTCTCTGCTAGTGGGATGAGCCTGCACCTCCCCATGTTGCTGCCACAGCTCCAGCCTGCACCACAGATGCTCACTTCCTCTCCTCCAGCCACCCTGGCCTGCCAGGCTTACGTCTTGTCTCCAGCATTTAAGGGGGAAGATCCTCCCTCCTTCACCTCCTGGTGAGCTCTGGTCTCCTTCGCTTGTGTGTCACTATCCTTTCACCTAAGCATAGGCTGGACAACTGCCTGGCAGCTTTGGGAAGCACAGGTTTCCTACTAAAGGCACTGGGTTGACAGGCTGTTTCTTCTTGTTTCCTTACCGTTTCTTCCAACCAGGATATTTTTAAAGTTTGGGAAAGGATTCAAGTCAAATGAGGAAAAAAACCCAACCACTTCTAGGCATATTTATACAATACGTCGTTTTTTTGTTTTGTTTTGGGTTTGTTTTTTTTTTTTTGTCTACTTGGTTATTTTTGCACCGGCTGTCCTTTCATAATGAGATCTTTTTTGCTTGTTTTGAGAGTTTGTTTTGGTGTTTTTTTTTTTTTTTTTCAAAGGAAACCAATGAAAACAATCATCATCCTAGTGGCTAGTAGTTTTCAGGTTAGATATGAGATAGAACTAGAAGCAACGGTACAACTTTTTGGAGGGCATACAGAAACAGAAACGCAGCTCATTTTAGCTGCTGCACAGTTGCATATCTGTGGCAGGGGCTGTGGTCTCGCTGACCGCATGCAGGCCTAAGAGCACATATCTTTCGTATGTAACTGGAGATCATACTCTAATGCTCTGCCTTCCTCTCCAGAGCCAACAGCATTTCTCTGCCACAGGCTGGATTCGTTAGTAAATAGGCAAGATACAGTTGGGATAAAGACTATATTTCCCACTCCAGGTTTTTATGTCAGTCCCTCCAGTAGCGTTCAATGTACAAATTTGCTTTCCTGAAAGCTTTGCTCATGAGCAGGTTCTCTGCTCCAGCCATAAAGCCCATCTGACAGCAAAAACCTGTGGCCCTGCAGACCCCGGGAATGACCCAGCCATCCTTATTCAGATTGATTTCAACAAACCGGTCAGTCTGAATTTGCCCCCACCTGAAGCAGCTGCACAGGACACCTCAAGCCCGTCACTCAGGGGGTGCCCTTGGCCACTGCACTGTGCCTGGCTCCTGCCACCCTAATGCACTGTCAAGGCTTGGGGCAACCTTTGACTGTCTTTGATGAACGTTACATGTATTTGCAGGCAACGAGCCCCTGCTGTGACAAAAAATACAAAACAAGGGAAATAAAATTGCATAGGTTGTTGTTTCAGCTCAGGATAATGACTCCACCAGCATCTGCAGGCTGACACACTGCTTAGATTAATGTCGCTTTCAAGAACATGGCTTGATTTTTCTTTTAAACATTTGTCTTTACCAACAAGCCCCTCACCTTAGCACCAAATAATTTACTCTTCCTTGAAGATACTAGAGCTTGTCACAACACTTTAAATATTAGGCTGGCTGCAGCTCTCACAAAGTTAAGGGAAGCAGTCGAGGAGCTGACAACACCTCGCCTCCTCGTGCCATGGTAAGGTTGGATGTGCTGAACCACCAGATACCCTGCTGGTGAGGCAAGCGGCTCCTCACCACTGCTCCCAGACTTGGCTGCTTAGGCTTGCCAAAGCATATCAAAGATCAAGCGTTTCTCCCAGATCTGCCTGGAGAGACGATAAATGGGACGAAAATGACTGTTTGTCATCCTACTCCCCAACAATGCTAAGCCAGACAGCTCTTCATTGCTTTCTTGCTTTCTAGAAGTTTTTAATATTTCAATTAATAATTTAATTAATAACTTAAATACACTTTAAGTTCCCTTGTAAAAGTGGCCAAGCGCAACCACTGTATTCATTTTCAACCACACACCAACCATCTTCCCGTGCAGAAGAGAACCCACACCAACAAAAATCATCTTGGCTACAAACTACCTTATCACTTTCTCAAAAGAGAGATTTTTCAGTGTTATTTAGAACACAAAAAGGAAAAAAGAGAGGAAACTCTTTAAAGTCAGCAACAGAAAGGTAAGATCTGTTCAGATAAACATAAACGTGACAGCACAATTTTCTTTGGTCTTCTTTCTATCAAATCTAAAAAATTATTTTTAATTGATTCTCGAGGCACTATTTGAAGTTCAATAAATGCTTCAGAAATCAGTTGGGAGTCCACAAATGTTAATAGTATTTAGCTCATTTCAATAAAAATGGCCTCATTAACATGCCAGCTGCTAAAACGTGTGATACCAACTGTGTCCTTCTGCCAGCCTGCAGAGAAGCATTGCTACTTACTACTCAGTTTTGCTTTAAGAGACCATTTAGAAAACATACCAATTTTACTGTATGCATGCATCTAGATAATAATTACTTCACGAGTGCCTTACCCCCAAAAATGGCTTTAAAAGTTGCTGGCAGCCCTTCCAATGAGCTGAGATCAGGCTGGCTTTCTTTATGAATTTTTTTTCTGCAGGCAAGTAAAACCTCATTCACTTTCCCATCCATCAGCACAGAAGGAGCCAGGTGAGCACCGTGCCTGTCTGAGGCAAGCAGTTTTTCATTATGGCTCTGCTATGTGGAAATAAATAATCTTCGCTCAGCTCTGCTGCTGTCAAGCCACAACCGGCATCTGCAGCTCGCTTGACTGTGTGTAAGCACCTAACTTCCATCTCCAAAATTTTAAAGTCATATTGCAGTTAGCATTAGAGCAAGTGCTTGCTGCCTTTACCCATCTACACGAACTAAGGATGACCCACATTTTGGCTTTATAAACATCTTTTCAACTAGTGTTTGTGCATTGGGGTTAGCTTTCTGAGACCCCTCGGATGAGAGCCATTAGAAGCTTTCAGGAGTGGGGTGGTGCCTGTGTTTGAATGGGCACAACATCCAACCCAGGTTTGGGGCACAAATAACATTTGGAAGCTCATTTTGAAAACTAATTTGCTGCTTTAGTTCCTTAAGCTAACTGCTGCTGCTGCCACCTTCCTGGCCAGCCCTGGCACGGTGAAGGCTTGAGACACCGCTGCGGTGCTTTGAGGGTACAGTAACAGTAGCAATAAAAACGATGCGCCAAATTACACCATGTCATTAGGTCACAAGGGAAGTAGTAGTACTAGATAAGTATTTCCAGGGAAAATGTGGGACATTATTCAATAAAGTACTGATCAAGTCAATGAGATTGGCAAAATCCAACTCAGAAATGTCACCAACAGGTGGTAACACCAAAAATTTCTACATCTAATACATATCTCTGGCATAAAGCTGCATTAATAATTCAAGATTCCAGCTCAGGAAAAACAACACACTCTGGCCTTTGAGAACCAGGTTTTGATTTTCAGATTATGAGAATGCCTCTTCCTCGTGCTTACATTTGTAACTGCGCTTCCAGCTGGCGCCCTACCTGCCGAGCAAGCTGTTCACGCAGTTAAACGAAGCTGGATGTGCCAAGCAATAGTCATGTTACCCAAACCAGCTTGGATGGCAATACACATGCCAGCCTGCCTGCAAAGCCCTGTCCCCTCTCCATTACAAATCAAAGGAGCATGTGACTGGCTGTGCCACAAGTGTCCCCCAGCACGTGCACGGCCAGAGGAGATGCCAACAGCCATCCCAAGGAACCCATTTCCTCAGTGTTTTAGAGCATTCCAAATGCCTTATTGTGACAATTCTTTCCCATAAGAACCAGCATAGAGGCTGTGAAGCCCTCATCATGCTCAGGTATGCCTTTGGTGAGAAATCATGGAGGGAACTCAGCCCCCGTGGCCACAGAGCAGCTCTCCAGGATGTGACCCTACAAAGCAGGCCAGGGCCTGTGAAAGGCAGAGCAATGATAAGCAAAATTAAGCAGCAATCAGCAGCCTGGTGCAGCAGCAGGTCCTACACATGGGTACTCAGAAGCTGGGCCCACAACCCCTTGTCATCCTGCAGCTCCTATCCCAGATGCTGGCCCAGCAGGGTGCAGCTCAGACATGTCAGTGCAAGGATCTGAGCCTACATTACTGGTAGAAGTGGATTTAAATTAACCACAAGTCATGAAACGGGCTGATTTGGCTCTACTACTCATGCTGCAATGGGAAAGAGGGAAAACAGAGAGTAGGACTCCGAGTGTTTAAAGCAGCACAACCCATTTGACTATTTCCTGAGCTCCTTGTGCAAGTGGAAACAGTGTCATATGCCTGCCTTCATCCTCTTTTCCACCTACTTCCATCTAGGACCATTAAAAAGGTGATACTCTGACATGGCTTTTCCACTGCTCGCATTGACACCCTGCTGGGTCAGAGGTACGAGAAAAACCTCTCATCCCAGCACCTTCAGACCCACACAGCTGCAGGAGCCAGCAAGCACCACAGAGACATCCTACCTGCACCCCAGATGTGCCCCAGCCTCTGTGAAACCTTGCCAGTGAAAAGATAAAGTCAGTGCTTTGGCTCAGTGCATTGCCAAAATTTAGGCAAAGTACAGCAGTGTACAGCACAGAAGGGAACTGGAAAGTGAAACATGTGTCCTGCAACCATGGTGAATATAAGGTCAGCAAATCCCATCTGTAACTCCATGATTTTGGCCAGAGGCCACTGACTACTTGGTACCTTTCAGCAGAGGTCTGTGATTGCTGAATTAAATCTCACAGTCCTGTGGCGGGTGGGGTGAACACTGGGTGACTGGTGCCAGCCTGTTGGCCGTCACCACCCTGGGCAGCCTGTGCAGGGGAGTTGGAGGTGTCAGCCCCTCCCACAGTGATCAGAGCTTCTGAAATTACTCCACTGCCTTTTGGTAATCAGAAAGTCTCAGGGCACCTCAAGTTCACGTATAAAGCACAACTAAAATAGGAAGTGTGACAGACCACAAGCAGAAAAAGGCCACAGTATGACTGTGATTAGAAATATGCAGTTCTTCTGAATCCACTGTGAGATGCTGAGCCCAAAGCCTGGCCAAGATCCTCCAAGGACACACAAGGAATCAGAGGGTCTATTGGCACAGCTTTAATGCAAAGGTTAAAGCACAAACAGCTTCAGAAAGTGCTCAGAGATGTTCAAAGAAGGCCAGCCTGCCTGAGATCATGGGGCATAATTGCCTCTGTGTTGTCCTTGAGGACATGTTTGATGACCAGAGCATGGCTGCATGTCCACGCACTGCCTGGCAAAGACAGGCACCTCTAACGTAGCACTTGGCAGCAACTGCCCGTGAAGCAAGGGGAGAGGGCACTGAAGAGGCCTCTCTGCCTCTGGCTGCCCTAACCACAGGCAGAAGGTGCTGACCTGAAGGTCACGGTGGTGTGTGGAGCACACTGGGGCTGTCCAACCTGGAATTTCAGCTGCAGAGGACAACTTCGCAGAGCTACAAACATTTTGCTCAACAACTAATTATATTTTTGTTAGATTTTCACTTACCGGGCTCTGTGAAAACGGTGTCTTAATAGCTGGAGTACTTTCGAATTTCTCAGCTAAGTTTTTTTTAAAGTGCAGTTATGCTTTTTTTTGCCATTGCAGACTGACCCAAAGGTGCAGGCAGTAGGTTAGCGTTCTCCAGACCTACACATTCATAGACTGTGCCCTGTAGAGCATCACTCTCACCCCTGTCCCTGGGGCAGAAACCCCTCTCTGGGTACCCACCATAGACCTACGAGTCCCGAGGGAGGGGCAGGCGCCCCACTCCCCTCCTTCCCCTCTCGGTTTTATTTCGGGTCACCCGTATTTCACTGGAGAGGTCAGAGTGTGGCAGCACAGCCGCGGCTGAGGCCCTTCCCGGAGGGAGGAAGGGAGCACTCAGAGCTTTTGAAGCAATGATAAGAGAGAACACCGCAATTAGGGGCTCGCAGTTTCTCCAGCGAATTTGCATTTTAAATTACGTTTTGGTATAATTGTGTTTCATCTTTCTTTTCACTCTGACTTCTGTAACTTTCATTATTTCCTAAGGATGATTTGAAATGCTGTATAAGACTACAATTAAAAAAAAGAAAAAAAACAATTTTATATCAATTTTTTTTCTCAAAATATTCCTTTGAGATTAATCATTGGGGGGAAGGGAAAAGTCATCTGAGATGAGGGGGAGCTAAATAAGGTGATGCTGAAAGGCTCCCTCAGGAGGGAGCTGTGGGTTCTGGCTCATTACCCCAGGCTCTGCAGAATGCAATGGGGGCTGTAACAAGGATTTCGCCCCAGCCACCTCCTGGCTGGGCAGACACCCCGACCCCACCACAGGAGGTAATCCCAATTACCAGCTCCTTCACCCCAGGAGTTCACAGCTCGGCCTCAAGTGCTAAATCCAATTATCTCTAGGTCCCACTAAGGAAAGATACCTTGGCAGCTCTGCTGTCAGGATAGATTAACCCACAGCCAGATAGACCCCTGCATCCCCTCCATGCTGCTGCTGATTGTCTGAAAAGTCAAACAGCACCAGTGTGGCCGATCTGTTGCACCTTCATTTCCCATCCCCTCCACACAGCTTCTTGCCGCGCACCAGATACTCAATGCTGCCCCCAAATTGGGAGCAGGGAGCTCGGCTCCCGACAGCACTACAGAGATGCTGAGCCCCCACAGCTGCCTGCAGGGTACAGCCCATGCTGTGGGAAAGACAGCTTATGTAGGAGAATACCCTCAGCTCTCTCAATACATGAAAAAAAGCATATCTAGATCTCTCCAGTGTGCTCTGAAGGGGAAAGGAAAGCTAGTCAAAGGAAAATGCGCTTCAATCTGTAATAAAACAACACCACTGCCATTGTTAGGCACCTGAATGGAGACGTGAAGGTTAGATGAGCCTATGTTATATTTAGTGCTGTCAAATACTGTTTGAGCATAAAGTATGGCTTGTGTTATTGCTACACTCCCTGCCTGCAAGGCCATCCTGCACTCTAAAAGGACTCCCAGCATGTAATGGGCTCATTTTTTCATATTTCCAGAATTCTAGTTATGAAAATGATGGGAACTTCATATTTGAATGTCACCTCTGATACGTTGTGTTAATTTTCCTCTTTTAATACCCTCATCTGGATGCTTATGCCAGATGATTATGTTGGTATATGAAATGAATGCAAACAGGTCTAAGTAATAGGCCACCAATTCATACCCCATCAGGACAGTGGTCATGGGTTTATTGGCATACCAGTCCCAGTTTTGATCTGAGTTAAGCCGATACAAATTAAAAGTAAAAAAAAAAAAATTAAAAAAAAAATTTGGTGGCTGGTAAGGGGAGGTCCACGGTTGGTATTAATCTGCATTTCTCCTCTGAAGACAGTCCTTCTGCAGAGACTGACCCTGACTGTACATGCCTGTCACAGCCAGGCCCACTGAGGTCACATAGGACATCCCATGGCTGCTGCCGAGGCAGTGCTGAATGCTGCTTTCAGCCTTGTTTGCAAAGGTTTTTTGGTAAACTAGTTTAGCTGTTTTATACACACTATGGTCCTGGTAGAGGGAGGATGGGTTTTTCCTCCCTCTTCCCCCATCCTCCAGCACAAACAGCAGTTTCACTATGTCTAGATTTTGCCACTATAACACCCCCACTTGTGGGGTTTGGTTTTTTGGGTTTTGGCATGGGTTTTTTGGTGTGGGGGGGAGTTTTTTCAAAGTCTTTTAAGGCAGGAAAAAGAAACAACTCAATAAATAAGTGCTCTGTTTTACTGCACTTGCTTAAGATAATATCCTTAGGATACTATTAATTAATGATCCAACTCTTACAGCTTTTCCACAGTAGAATAAAAGTTGGCAGAATAGAGAAGCTCCAGATGGAGGAAATCTTCTGCATCAGACAAGGCTTTATGAGTGACAAGCCCCTGCCACTCACGTTTAAGGCCACAGGCATAAGCTGCTTGTTATGCTGCAAATCAGCTAAAAACACCCTAAATGCAAACCTTTTTCTTCTCAAAACCACCTGTTACATCAGAGGCTCTCAGAGTCTAACATTCAGATTTGTGTGTAGAGAGCACCTTTTTTATTATGAAAGAAAAAGTTTAGAGCAGTGCAAAATAAGAGGGGAAAGGATGCACTGCAACTACAGCCCAGCTTCAAGCACATCCTGTTAAAAGTTCATGGAATAAAAAGTTACACAGCACTAGCAGAGCACCTGCAAGCTTGTACTGGGTGACATTTTAATCAGATTGACTCACCTTTTTTCTTTTCTCCCTCAAAACCTGTAATTTATTCTCTCTTCTAAGCCCTTTGGAGAAAGCAGCTCATGTAGGTTTGATGCCAAGTGCCCTGTAATACTAATAATAATACTAATCCAGAAGCCATAGGCAAGAGCACAGAACTCTTTACAGGAGCTCCAGTTCATGGGCAGGAGACCTCTAAGCCAGCACCTGAAGGGCTTCTTAAGAGAACCAGTAAAGTTGGCTGCAAAACCTTTACAAAAGAATTATTTTTAGCATTTTAATTTATGAGGGCAGTAAAACAGAATACAGAGCATGACTAGCAATCCACCACCCCATGAGCCTTATCAGCCAACCCACCTCCTTGCAGCACTTTGGACCCTGCTTCAGCATCACAGGGACATGCATGGCTTTGTCCCATTTCTTTGAGTTATTGAAACATTTTGGGCTTTACCTGCATAAGTAGGGCCCTTGGTGAGCCAGGATCTCAACTTACATGGTCAGGTCTAGAATTCACATGCACTGAACCCTCCACTCCAACATTAAGTCAAACCCAAAACCCCTACTCACATCTTCTGTTGCCAGCTCTCACAATCCCAGTTTAGTTAGGTTGTAGTAACCACTTAAACTCTCTCCTCAAAGTTACGTAATCTTTTGTGTTATTTAAGTGGCCTTTTTTTAACTGATGAAGATTAAGTATTTCATTTTGCCTCTTAAAATCTGTGCTCTGTATCATCTCATGGTTTTAAAATGCCTAGTAGGATTAAACTCAAGATGTTTCTCCATTAGGACAACTAAAGCTTTTTCAGTTTGAATCTATGGGTTTTTGATAAGACAAGAGGATACCATATAAATCACTGGAGCCTGTTATTTTTAAACAGTGCCCTCAACCCCATCTTCAGAAAGGAAAGGATAATTTGAATTTTAGATTTTAAACACTGATCTCACTTGAGACTTCTTCTATCCCAGATAGTGATGTTATGCTTGCTGTCTAATTAAGGAAGAGATGGATTAAGTGATAGATTTATCACCTACCTTGGAAATTACCATAACCATTATTATAATAGTAATGTCTACATCCTGCAGGATCCAAAAGTGCTTAAACAGATAAAGAAATCATGTTTTCACTACACACATGTAACAGCAGTGGCATCTGGAACGTCTCCAGGCTAAAAAAAAAAAAAGGAAAAAAAAAATCAAGCCAGAATTCAGTCTAGTGTGTATTTGTGTTAGATGTTAAGTACACGTGAGGGGTCCTCACCCTTCTGAGTTTTCAGTGTAATTCATAGGTTTAAATATAAATGTGTACATAAGAAACAATAGCAGCCCAACCCTCAGAAAGTAAAAAAAAACTAAGAAAATAACTTTGCTAGAGAGTATTTTAGATTATTTAAGTGCCTAAATCCACAGCCAGACCCTGAAATTCTCCCTTTAGATGTTGTGGAAGCTCTGCATGCATCTCTTTAAAAAAAATGCAGTGCTCGTCGAGAGTCTTCCAGAGAGACAGGAGTAGTTCAGCTGTGGCAGAGATCGTGTTGGTGTCCTACATGCAGCAGGGCCCAAGTGGGGTAACAAAATAATAGCTGATAAAATCTCATGTGCCCCAAGATGATGGATGAGTATACCTTGTGAGGCAAAGAGAAGCCAGTGCTGGCAGCTCCTGTGACAAGGAGGGGGCTCAGGAACTGTTTCCCTCTAACCTCATCACTCCTCATCCTTCAGGCCAGGAGGCAGCTGCAGAAATACACCACCTCTGTCTGATGGTTTTTGGTTTTTTTTCAGAGTCTGCATTCCCATCCCATTTCCAAAGATAATTTTAGAGATTCCTTAAGGCAGCAACTGTAAAACCTTACACCTCCAGGGCAACAGACCCCTGTAACACAAGGCAGTAAGACAGTACAGGCAGGGTAAGCTTGACAGGATGCAGCTAGGCTGCCTTCAGGGGGCTGAGAGGGCTCTCCACTAGAAAAGCAATGCCTAAAAACTGCTGGCTGCACCTGGAAGACAGATGCTCAACAGGTATCTGTTGTAAGGAAGAGGGGAAACCTAAACACTGCACTTAATCCTCTCAACTCAGAGGAACATGGCAGAGAAGATGGTTTTTAGCAGAGCATGTAAATCACAGCAGTTTGCAACTGTAGCTAGCTTTATCGAATTGTGTGCTAAAATCAGTAATTCTTCCAGGCCAGGAGGAAGATTATCATCTGTTGTAAATTGTCATACTTCAAAATAGCACATTAATTGCTGTGATAATTTATACCAGCTGAGAATCTCCCCTGGGGACTGTGTTTATTATTCAGCTTTGTGTCTCAGACAATAGCGGTCTCTATCAGGGATTGGGTCCTCTGGTACTTTCATCATACCCATGATAATGGAAAGCGATATAAACCTTATGTCTTTCCATTTTGGATAACCAATGCATCAACTGAATTGGACTTAATTGCATAACAGTGGAAGTGGAGCCTGGAAACACTGATGGAAATCACCTGTGGGGATTTTCTTCCCTTTCCCCCCTGGTTACCTGTTAACAAATGATCATCCATCTACCTATAATGCTGTGGAAAACAGAGCATTTTCCTCATGTTTCAGTGAACAAATAGCCAAGCTACATTTTGTGCTTTACAAAACCAATTTTAAAAGGTGCGCAGGGAGCAGAGGAGGAGGGTACTTTGGGGGTTAAACTGCTCAGCACTCAAATTTACCCAGCTAAATAGTGAAAACATTTTTGGCTCGCTTCCTTGAAATATGACCTGTCAGTTGTGTTCAACTTTTAAAGCTAAAAGAAGTTGAGTGGGTAGGGCTGGCAACACCCTGCGAAGTTACTTTGGTTTTTCTTTTAAAAGTTGAGTGCTGCAAAACATTCTTTATTAATGCTGTACATGTCTGACCAAAAAAAAAAAATTGCAACACAACTAACCGACCTGTAGTGGTGCTCCAAGAAAAAGCAGTGGTTGGGGGTCCCAGTCTGCCTCTCCATGCATCCTCTCCTCTGGGTCCCAAGCTTTGGCTCACTGCAGCCTGGGACAGGACCAGTTCAACGAGATATGCTCACAGGGCTGGCAAGTCCCACATACCCTTTTCATCTCCCAGGCACTGAGTAGAGGCTGCCCCATGCTTTTAGTCACACATGGTCCTACATGAGTGTTTTCTGTAACCAGTCCACCTGCAGACAATCTGGAGAGCACTGGAAGATTTGTAGGAGCTCTTTTGTTCAGTGTATGGCCCCTTTTCTCCTGCCCTAATGCAAACAGGCTCTTAACGATCTAAACAGCAGCTTGGGAATGTTTAGACCAAATGCATTCCCAGCAGCTGTCAGAATTGTCACTGCCTGCCAGGCAGCTGTGGGGAGCAGGGAGGGGAGCCAGGTGGGCCTCCAGAGGATGGTCAGCACCACTAGTTTTTAAAGATCTCCCGCTTTTCTGGAGTGATGGAGATGCCTTTCCTACAACTCATGCAGGTTCCACTTGGTCATCTGCATGCCGGCAACCAACCCCCTCCAGAGAGAGCTGTCTCATCTGTGTTGTGTGTTCCCATTTCTGCAGCACTCCTGGATATCAAGAGCAAAACTGCTTCCTAGCGAAGTGATATTACTCAGCTTCAGCATTATATTTGGACACAGCCCTAACTCGGCACTGTTACCAATCTAAATTCTGATGTCTGTATTTGAAAAAAAGTTTTGTTGCATAAAATTTGAAAAAAAGTTGGATGAAGTTTGAGGTGTGCCATGAAACAGCTGATATTAAGATAATTTCCTTCCAAATCCAGAATGATGGTAGCAGCCGTAATCTGGCTCACTCTCAGTTCCCTTCGCTACCATGGTAAAAAGCCTTCTCCACAGCCCCCAGCTTTTGGAAGGTTCATTCTTGCACCGTGCCAGGCTGAGGGAGAGGACACCATGGGGCAGTGTGGGGCTTAGGTATTACCGTGACATCTTCCCCCACTTCCCACTCGTCCCCATCTCCAGCTGTAGAGGCACAAAGTTGACCATGTTTCATGGAGGTGTGTTTTGCATATGTGGTGTCTTTTGGTTGAAGGTGGCCATGGTGGTTTGATACCTGGTAGTGACACGCTTTTGGCAAAAACAATTTTTGGAGGCGCTTCATACATCTTAGTCACAGTCACTGGCCCCTTGGCCCTGTGTGCAACTCCCCCGTAGACCCAGTCCACAAAATGGTGCCTCCAAAGGTACCTGCACTCTGCCAGAGCTTGCTCTCATAGTGGTATATGGGGGGGAGGGGGTAGGTGTGTGGACAGGGGCAGGCTATAGGGGAAAGGCATGTTATCACAGCAAATACCTCAGGGTTTACCCCTGCCACACTTCCAAGGACCAAAGTCAGACTGATGTTGCTGAAATAGCCAAGGGAAATTGCAAGTGATGGAAGCCTCCCCTGCTTTTTACTGTATGGGCTGCCCATGAGCAGGATAAGGCAGCACTGTTGACTGTTCCTATTCGTAAAAAATGTCTCACTTGGAAAACATGCTGCAAGACAGCTTTGCTTTTAAAAAACTCAAGGCAAATGAATTAGCCAGGATCCATAAGTGGGTAATTGTCTCCAGAGACACCAACTACCCCAGAATGGACAATGTAAAGTCATTTTTTAAATGGGAATGAATATTCATAGGAAACATCACACTATATTCACCCACTTGCTATAGAGCAGGTCTTTCCATAAATCCTGAACTTGTTCCTCTGACGATGATCTATCACCTTGCTCTGCAGGTAACAAGGACTAAGTTGCCCCACACCTTTATTTTCAGTAAGTGTTGGGTAATTATTAGAAGTTTCACTTATTGTTTCCAATGCAGCCCAGCCTGACAAGAAAACTGGAAATAGCGGTGACATTCCAAAGTTTAAAACTTCTAATTTTCAAGAGCATCTGCATCAGCTGGGATGATGAATAAGCTCCTTGGCAATCAACATCCACAGTAAATGGGCTGACTTGTTTGGAAATAGTATTACGGAGCATGGAAGCAGAGAAAACAGTAAGGTATGAGATAGGTATTGTTCCTGGGAGCCATGCAATGGGTAACAACAGCCCTTCATCAAGCGATACACCTGTTAGAGATCTCCTGCCTCCCATGCACCAGCACAGACACTTCTAGTTAATCCCAGTGGCAAGGACATGCAGTTTCATCTCTTTTCCCCCAGTGCACCACCACCAGGCCCCATGGTGCTTTGCTCTTGGAAATGGAGGATCACAGATCCCAGCAGAGCGAGTACCACTGGTTTGCACCGCCAAAGCAAGGAAGGTTGAGGCTGATGAGCGATGCAAAGGGCATGAGGCTGTGGGAGCAGCCATTCCCTCAGGTTTGTACATGCCTAATAACTAGTAAGCTGTTGCACTCAGCAAATTGTTGGTCTCAGGCTTTTTATTCCTGATTGTTGAAGCGCAAACGTCATTCCCCACGAAAACATGTGATTTTGCTCTCAACCTGTTGGTTCAGGTTTGTGCTCCCGGTACAGCCTTAGCAAAAAGCTAGGAGGGAAGGAGGGAAGTTGCTATTAAGCTGCAGAGGCCTTTGATCTGCTCTATTATGTTTTACAAGGCTTTGGAGCTGGACAAAAGTTAGGTGCTCTCACCTCTCATCCACCACTGCCTTGGGAGGTAGAGGAGCAGCAAATGCAGATGGACAAGCTCCACCACCCTGTCCTATGTGGAATCTTTGGCCTCCCTGTTTTATTGGGGATGCATCACAGTCAACCTGGGGCCCTGTGGTGGGAATTACCTCTGGGAGAACAGGGCAAATGACAACCCTGTTCCATCCCAGCTATGCAGCATTGCTGGCAGGACACCCTCACTCCCTCTGAAGAGGAAGTTTTTGGGAGCTGCAAGAGCAGGATGAGGCAGCAAGGATGACAACAAGGATCCCTCTCACCGGCCATTTCTTTGCTTTTAAGGGTTTGCTTAGGCAGACTTTGCCACCACGTGGCTTGTCTTGGAGCTTGGTTAAAAAAAGACAGCCTGTCTGACCTCGCCCCAGTGCAGTCCATTCCTCTCATGGTATGGATGACACATTTTGATACAAACTGAAGTGGTTCAGTTGGGTGTTTTTAATACCTGGCAAGGTTTCCTTCTTGAGTATTCCTACAACACAAATCTCTTTGAGAAAACTTGTTTTCTATTTAGCAGAAAATTTAAATATATTCAAGACACTGCGTGCCAGAAAAAAAAATATAGAAAATTGTCTTCAAAATAGCTCTGGCTACTGGGGGAGCTATTTGTGCACTTTAGAAAACACAACCTCCTTTGGGCTGGGAGAAATAATATGGTGAGCACATTGCGGCAAAGAGGTCAGAGAATGTGGCTTTTTTCCTCCCTTTTGTTTTAAACATCTACAAAAGCAGCTGCTGTTTTTCTCACGCATCAGTTGTGGCGTGCTCAGCCTGCGGGCTTGTTTCAGAGCTGCAGAGGATCCTGCCAGGGCCTGGGGCAGCCAAAGCTCTGCACCTCTGTGAGCCAACACCAAAATGACTGGCTCTGACGGACACTGCACCGCGTGTTAGAGGCTGCTCCTGAAGGAATAGGGCTAAAGGGATCAAGTTCTCTGCTGCAGAGAACCATAACATCAGTCACAACGAGCTTGGAATGTATTATAGTGGCCTTATCCTAAAAAAATCCTTATAATCTTTTGTACAGCAAAGACAAGGCAAGCCCTCTCTGCTCCAGGGAGACACTTACACAGAGTCTAGTATAACATGTTCACAGAGTTTCAGAGAGTTTTGTAGCATGCAAAAATATCCCAACTATGGTTATGTAATAAACACCTGGAAAAGCAGATTAGATCAGTCTGATAAAATGCTTAAATAATATCCCAGGTTAATTTTAGTGCAGTGAAAATTTCCTGCAGCAGTCCATTAATGGAGATGTCAGTGACATTTTACTGTATGGTATGTCTTGCAATAGCTCTCAGTGACTGTCGTCAGCCCCTCTCTTACCAGTCCTTGTAATGGCAGCAAGTTTGCATTGAAGCATCCCTTCCCCTGCATCAAATCCTATAAAATAACAAGGAGAGCATCTGATAAAGGCCTGAGCTCTCTTTTATTTGACAGTCTCACGTTAACATTAATGAGGATGACTCTTGCTCAGACTGTAAACCAAATGGGTAAGCTGTGGAGTTTAGCTATGGGCAGAGGCAAAGCAAGTCCTACAAACAATAAAAATCATGATCAGCTGTCAAACTTAATAATGAAAAATAATAATAAACCCTTTCATACATTAAGCATACCAGTCCTTCCTCATCATAAAGTCTTACAGACAAATCCTGTGTCTGTACCTGCTCTGGCCAGTTTCCCTGGTGGGGAAATCCTCATCATGTCCCTAAGCTGCCCATCCCCAGAAAGGCAGCACGGGTGCCTGCCTGCAGTAAGTCGTGATTCCTGGGCACCATGGTGGCCTGATGAGAGCATCCCCACCCCATCTGCACCTCCAACAGAAGGGATTTATGGTGCACCCGAAGACAAAGGCAGAGGTAAGGAACAAAGACACTAAGCAGGAAATGCAGGTTACAGGTTACATTCGTTCCCTCAGGTTAACAGATGGGGATTTCAATGCATGAGAGAGGCAGAGAGGGTACAGAGCATGGCCACCTCTTTCTTTCCCATGCTGAAGAAAACCAGAGCAGTGCCCTGTTCTCATTAGCACCTGCTCAACATCTCTTTCCATGCTCAGCTCTCAGCTCAACCCTCCCAGTGTCCTGGTAGAAAACTCCTTCTCCAGCATGGACCCTGAAGTAACCCATTTGTCTTTCCCCTAGTTAATAATAAGGCAAAGGACATATTCTCCAACTGAAGGGAACTGATGTCGAAAGTCTTGCCATACATTCCAGGAAGGAAAGCTGAACTCTGCCTGTTTTCCATCTGAATTGCATCCATCAGAGCCAATTCTGCTGTGCCAGAGGTGGGGATGAAAGGTACAACTTGTTTCTGCTCAGTGTCAGTGAAAAAAAAATTCTCATATAACTAAAGAACATTTCCCCATGTACAAATAAAGACTTGGCTGAAGTCTCTGGGTAAGATACATGTGTGGAAGTCTCTCCAGTGGATGTGGAAATTTGTTGAACATTTCCATCTGCTGAGGAGTCTGGCCATCAACTTGTCCTTCTAAATTCTTAAGTTGCATTGGATTTCCAACATTGAAAAATGGGATACTGTATTTGTGGGAATATCCAAACCCATAAATATTGCACAGACATGCACATACTCACACAGAAAAAAGTGTGGCAGGTAATGACCGGGATTGCTCTTTCCAATTAGTGTGAGGGTTTTAGGAGTACTCACAAACTCTTCACAAAAATGGCCTTTTAGGCAGGCTGATATCACCCAGATGTTTTTAATTACAATGTCTCTGGGAATAATTTCTCAGCTTATCTGTCACTGCCCTCCAGCACTGGTTCCTGTTGATTAAATCTGCCTCAGTAACAGAGCACAACTTTGGCTGCAGTTATTCAGTTTCCTTGCTATTGGATGTTAAGGCTTTGCCGCGTTTTCACATGAATTAACAGAAATAGTGGAGAGCAGATCCATAGCATGCTAGCTTCAAAGTGTGTTCCTGTCCCTTTCTCTTCTCAAAAGTAGCCCTACGTATCTGATAACCCCACAGGTCAGAAGCCAGTGGCCATGGTCTCCAGAGGTGACCAGGACTCACAGTTTCATGTTGAAGAGCAAGAAGATCACCTTTAAACACAAGGTCCTGTGTCCTGAATGGTGGAAATAGTTCATCCCACAAATGCAAGCCCTTCTCTCTTCCGCAGGTGGAAATCTCATAGGTTTCATAGTGAGTTTCATAGTTGGAGACTACGCGTGTTGTTCTACTCAAGTCAATTAAGGCATTGCTGTTGAACTTAGCAGGGCTCCTTCCCTTGTTTAGGCTGTAGTGACAAGGGACAGGGAACATGCCCTGCTGTGAATGACATTCAATGCTGTGGCTGTACTTTCAAAAGAGAGGTTTGCAGGAAGCAGATTGCCAATGCACACACTCATTCCATGCGGGAGGCAGCGTAACCTGCACAGATATCCCTAGATGCCAGCTGTGGGCAGGTACCTCAGTTCCCAGGGATTGCCTTCCAGCTGTAGCCAAGGGCTTCACACACATCACAGCCCTCTTCCAGATTGTGCCTGCTGTGAGAGGTTCCTCTTGTCATGGGCAGTGCAACACTTCCATGGTGCAGAAAATGATCATTTCTCTAGGCAGATGGTTGCTGTGCTCAGAGGGAGGGAGAGAGAAAGTTTATGGACTGAGGCCCTGGCTCTGAAACAGAGCAAAGCAGCCATACCAACATAGCCTGACAAGAAAGCAAAAGCAACACGAATCACCGGCAGCCTAACGTGCCAGCAGCAGCCAACAAGTGGTAGTTTGTCTTCTAAACTCTTAGTGAGTCTCCAAGTTTTGGAGCACTTTAAAAAGCCTTTATGAATGTGGACCAGGATTTCAACTTATTAAATTAAGTGCCATTTTATTTTTTTTTAAATCTCTGGGAGGACATCACATCAAAGCCTGATCTTGAGAGATATTTAGGGTTATTAGTTTACATAGGCTTCGGTGAAGAGATGTATATTGCATACATCTTGGAAACAGTTTCTCTGAGCCACCTTAAGAAAGACATGGAGAAGAAATATCTCTCCTTCCACAGGTGACCCACCATTTAATGGTCCCACTATGTGGGATCTGGGGTAGTCTCTATCTCTCTTTTAGTCCAAGAAGTTCCTTTCCAGAGCAACATTATTGGTTTTTATGAACTTCTCTTTACATATTTAAAGTGACTGTAGTTCCACTAATGACTATAATTGGTCCAGACACCCATTAATTTTGATTTATTAACTTATTCAATTTCCCGTATTGTAGTCTTGCCCACTCTGTAAGTAATTTACTGTTTTAATATTGTGGGTCAATACTAATCATATCATCCGTAAGTTGTTTAATTAATAACAATTAGCACCTCCCATCAAGAGCTCATTTTCCTGCATGAACACTGTTAATGTGATTTTTCAGAATCATTACCTGTACCCACTCCCAACTGACTATTCAACTTGTTTCACCAGAAAAGATGCTTTAAGCAGCTACAGTAGCTTACCATCTCCCATGATTTTATCAAGAATTTCATCATATTTACTTTCCTTAAAGCCTTGGCCCTCCAGCTGAGTAATATCATGTGAACCTGGTTTTCAACATAATAAAAAAGTGTTGATACAGCATATGAGTGTAGGAAAAGACCTTGCAAGTATAAACAGCAGTCTCAAAATCTGAAGGGTAAATAAGAACTAAAATGGTGTCTATATATATATGTATGTGTATATATATGTGTGTGTGTGTGTGTATATCTATCTGTCTATCTTACATTCATTCTTATGATTTTAAGCTGGCTTCTGTTTTTTCTGAATGTACTATTATTTTTTATTGGCCACTGGTATTACTGCAGTATTTAACAAGGAAGGTACCAGTATAACAGTACTTAAATCCCTTTCATAAAGATCTCTGCAACCCCTTTATGGCATGCCCACTTAGTCTTTCATGTCAGCACAGCAATAAACACAGAAATTAATATTCAAGTTATTCGATATCTATTTGCAAATGAAATACTCAGCTTCTAGCAGTTTTTCCCCAGGAAAAAAAAGAACAAAAACAAAACCAAAACCAAACAACAAAAAACACACAAGTCAACCAAACTTAAATATGACTTCTGAAGTTAAACTGAAACTAAACCCCCAAAAGCCTCCACATTAATATGAAGTGACTTGCCCAGTGACACAGCACAGGCAATGAGCTGGTACACATCAACAGGCAGGGATTGTTCACACTCATTTTAACATAGGAGCTAAGCGGGAATGGAAAGGAACCAGCAGCAGTGTGTTGAAAATGGGAAAGATACTCCTCTGCACAGTGGCTGGCCAAACCTGGCAGCGCATCTCTTGTGTGCCAAAAGCTTACATAGGCTTGAAAAAGGATCAGATGAGCTCCTACAAGAGAAATCCTTCCAGCACCATTATGGAGCACTTTTACTGGGGAAGTTTTTGCTGGAAAAGCCCATTGTAGCTCTGCTTTCCCCTGGGTCCCTTGTCCAGAGGACTGCTGCTGCTATGCCCCCACCTATTGCTGGCTGTGATTCCTACCAGCAGGTCCTCTCTTGCATGGCTTTTAAATCCAGAAGTATAGGCAAGGGATCAAAGATCCTGCTGGAGGGTAGGCACTACCCAAGGGGCTCAGACAAGCACTGCTAGCACCAAAAAAAACCCCAGCATCAACAGAAGCAAAATAAAGCGCAAAATATACGTACAGCAAATTTATACAATATGTTTGAATCCAAAGCAATTGTTTCTCATCTGACTTCCTACCAGTATTGCACTATGGGGAAGGTATCTGCAAGGTGTAACCAGCTTAAGTCACTCGCAAACCACACACTGCTTTGGTTGCCACATTAGCATAAACCCAGACTTTCCATGTGGTCAACAGAAATGCACACAGGACAGCACACACAGCAGCTCTTACATTCTCGGCACCTCCTGAGCCACCCCAGGAAATGCGGTTAACCCTACACGTAGTATGGCAACGCTAGCAGCGACATAGCAAATGAAGCAACATGGAAAAAAGATCAATATTACTATTTTTACACAGATAAAGTAATGTAAAGAGAGGCGAATGAAGAGCTTGAGCACCATGGAGAATCCCACAACAGATCTGAGCCAGATCCTCAGAAGACTGGTTCAGAGGGTACCCTGGGAAATAGCCCTTGAAAACAAAGGCGTCCAGGAGGGATGGACATACTTCAAGAAGGAAGTCTTGAACGCACAGGAGCAGGTTGTCCCAATGGGCCAAAAGGCAAGCTGGCAGGGAAGATGGCCAGCCTGGCTGAACAGGGAGATTTTGAAGGAAATTAGGGAAAAAAGAGAGCTTACCGACTATGGAAAAAAGGGCTGACTACTCATGAAGAGTTTAGGAATATAGTTAGGTCATGTAGAAAGAAAATTAGAGAGACAAAGGCATAATTTGAACTCAATCTGGCCAATTCTGTTAGGGATAACAAGAAGTGTTTCTGCAAATACATCAATAGCAAAAGGAGGGGCAAGGAAAACCTCCAGTTCTTTATTGGACATAGGCGGGAACATAGTCACCAAAGATGAGGAAAAGGCTGAGATACTTAACACCTTCTTTACCTCAGTTTTCAACAGTAAGACATATTGTCCTCAGGACAACTGGCCTCCAGAGACGGTAGACAGAGACAGGAAGCCAAATTTCCCCTGTAATCCAGGAGGAAACAGTTAGTGACCTGCTGAGCCACTTGGGTCCTCAAAAGTCTATGGGACCAGATGGGATCCACTCAAGGGTGATGAGGGAGCTGGCAGAAGAGCTCGCCAAGACACTCTCCATCATTTACCAATAGTCCTGGCTCACTGGAGAGGTCCCAGATGATTGGAAGTTGGCAAATATCATGCTGATCCACAAGAAGGGCTGCAAGGAGGACCTGGGAAGCTACAGGCCTGTCAGCCTGACCTCAGTGCCTGACAAGGTTATGGAGCAGATCATCCTAAGTGCAATCACACAACAGCTACAGGATGGACAAGGGATCAGACCCAGCCAGCACGAGTTTAGGAGGGACAGGTTCTGTCTTACCAACCTGATCTCCTTTTATGATCAGGTGACCAACCTGGTGGATGAGGGGAAGACTGTGGGTGTGGTCTATCTGGACTTCAGCAAAGCCTTTGACACCATCTCCCATAGCATACTCCTGGAAAAGCTGGCAGCCCATGGCTTGGACAGGGGCACTCTGTGCTGAGTTAGGAACTGGCTGGAGGGCCGGGCCCAGAGAGTGGTGTTGAACAGTGCTTCATCCACTTGGCAGCCGGTCACTAGTGGTGTCCCCTAGGGATCAGTGTTGGGCCCAATTCTATTTAATATCTTTATTGATGATCTGAATGAGGGGATCGAGTGTACCATTAGCAAATTTGCAGATGATACCAAGTGGGGGGGGGCATGTTGATCTGCTGGAAGGCAGGAGGGTTCTGCAGAGGGACCTGGACAAGCTGGAGAGATGGTCTGATTCCAACATAAGGATAAGGTTCAACAAGGTCAAGTGCCGGGTCCTGCACTTTGGCCACAACAACCCCCTGCAGCGCTACAGGCTGGGGACAGAGTGGCTGGAGAGCAGCCAGGCAGAGAGGGACCTGGGAGTTTGGATTGACAGGAAGCTGAACATGAGCCAGCAGTGTGCCCAGGTGGCCAAGAAGGCCAATGGCATCCTGGCCTGGATCAGGAACAGTGTGGCCAACAGATCCAGGGAAGTGATTCTTCCCCTGTACTCAGCACTGGTGAGGTCACACCTGGAGTACTGTGTCCAGTTCTGGGCTCCTCAGTTCAGGAAGGACATTGAGGGGCTGGAGCAGGTCCAGAGAAGAGCAACAAGGCTGGTGAAGGGACTCGAGCACAAGTCCTATGAGGAGAGGCTGAGGGAGCTGGGGTTGTTCAGCCTGGAAAAGAGGAGGCTCAGGGGAGACCTCACCACTCTCTACAACTCCCTGAAAGGAGGTTGTAGCCAGGTGGGGGTTGGTCTCTTCTTCCAGGCAGCTTATCAGTAAGACAAGAGGGCACAGACTTGAGCTGTGCCAGGGGATGTTTAGGTTGGGTATCAGGAAGAAATTTTTTACAGAGGGAGTAATCAGACATTGGAATGGGCTGCCCAGGGAGGTGGTGGATTCACCGTCCTTGGGGGTTTTTAAGATGAGACTGGATGTGGCACTTAGTGCCATGGTCTAGTAACCACAGTGTTGGATCAAGGGTTGGACTCAATGATCTCAGAGGTCTTTTCCAACCTGGTTGATTCTATGGTTCTATGATTTCCATGCTTCCTCCTTGTGCTCTCATGCATGGGAAGTCACCACTCCTCACCATGTCCTCACCTTTCCTCCCCTAAAACTGGCTCTTCTGCAGCAGGTACCCATTCCCAGTTTGCTCTTTCCCAAAGGAAAGGGAGGCAAGGGAGCAGCTAATACAAATATGAGTTTTCAGAAAAATACCAGACATGGGGATTAACATTAACTGCTCCCAGGAAGCTTTAACACTGTCAAAAAGATATTTACCCCAACATAGCTGGAAAAGGTGTTACGATGTGATCCTTGGCAGTTGCTTTATCTTCATCTTTCATGTTAAAAACTAAAGACTGTATAAATCCAATGTCAGACTTACTTAATAGTACTCTTTTATCAAGTTGATATGATGGTAGCTAATTATTAAATGAGTTAATGTATGTCTTGTTATTTAATCTACCATGACTGATCGTGAACTGTGTCAAATACTTATTAGACACTCATTCCCTCTACACCTAGCTGACACTAACATGGCCCACAATTAAACACTTGTACTCTCTCACTGCCAGGCACAATCATGCTGTCAGACTTGATCTCACCAGATATTCCTTGTTCCTAAATGGGAGATGTGTCATTCTCCATTTGTCTGGTCCTAGAAATTGTCCAAGAAAGGAAAAAGCAGGGAAAATATGATGAGAATTCATCAAACTGGCTTTGGTACGCCCAGAAATAGCCAAAACCATCAGTGAAGGGTCAGTGTCAAAAGTGACATGGAGAAAAGTCACCCATGTTGGGTTGGAGGTTTCTGCTACACATTGTTCTTAAGGAGATGTTGAGGTGATATCTGGGCTAGTAAATGGATGGGCTGATGGCAAAAGGCTTGCAAGCCTGCGAGCTGAGCTCTCCTTCCCACCAGGTAACATGGATGCCTGCTCCATGGGCGCTGTCTCAGGGACCACAGATGGCACAGACAGGGGTTGAAACCAGGAAACTCACTGCAATTCAACATTGTCTGGGAGCAGTGACACTTGGCTATATGGTGCACATATCCTTGTCACACTGCAGTGACTATCCTTCAAAGACCCCCTGTTCTCAGATAGGATGGGGAGCCCCCAGAAGCAATTGTCTCTTCTCCTGTCCCCACGTCCCAGCAGCTGAGAAACCTCCTCTTGGAGGTCCTTCACTGTCCAATCAAGAGAATGGCAATGAACACAGCAATTTTGCCTTATACTGATGTTTCTTCATCCAGTTCAATATCAGCTTTTTCATTAAGGTGGTAGCAGTAACCCAAACACAGAAAAGATGCTTAAGAAACTCTAGGGTTCATCAGGCTCTAGAAACTTCATTGAAACATCCTTGAAGCTTCATTGCAAGCAGAGCTGCAACCCATTCAGATGTGGCTTTCAGTCACAGCACTGCCAAGATAGATGTTTCCTTTCACCACAAGAGGTCTTGCCTTGCCAAGAGATGACTGCCCCTTATCAAGGGGCAGCTACCACACGGCCACAAAGGACTTCTCAGAGCAAGAAAATTTCTTCCCCATTCTTGGAAGTGTTCAAGGCAAGGTTAGACAGGGTGTTGAGCAACCTGGTCCAGTGGCAGGTTGGAACAAGATGGTCTTTAGGGTCCCTTCCAACACAAACCATTCTATGATTCTGTGATTCTTGGACCACACTCCCATTGCCTTCCTGCACCACCATTTAGTCCACTCTTACTCCCAGCATCAGCTAGACACAAAAACCCCCAGAAGTAAGCCACCCACCTACCCTCTACTTCAGCCAGAACCACTGGCCACCCCTTTCGAGGTTACCATCAGGGCCAAACTGAGCCTTGAGGTATGAGCAGTGAATGCTGTTGCACTGAAGCAACTTCTCTCAGGGCCAGAAAGAATGGAGAAGAGGAAGAGCAAGATGCAAAGCTCAACATACCTGGTTTGCTTTAGGCCTTCTCAAATTGCTGCTCTCTGACCACTAAAAGAACAATTTCCAGTCAAGCTGGCAAGCCACCTCCTATTGCGTTCACTTCACACATCAAAAAATACGTCCTTCTCTAGCTGAAGCCTCTGAAGTTTCTCACAATCACCTCAACCCACCAATACAGTTGAGAGATTTCAGACAGACGAGTGTTTTCTGAACACCTGCATGAGCCATCCTGCTGGCTCACGAACCTGCCCCATCACTTCCACTTTGTTTCAGGGAGCTGAAGCTTGGATGTCAAAACTCTTGGTTTCATCACTCAGTAGTGGAGCTGGCTTTGACTCATGCCCACTTTCAAACATCCTGGCCAGGGAAATGTTTCTGCAAGCAGCCTTGAAGTTCTGCTTGTGTGTTAGCTTGCTAAGCACGCGGGGTGCATGGGGTTTAGCAAGGCATCTGTGTGTCTGTTTATACCTCTGGAAAACATCCCAGTGGGCTTTCATAGGAATCTGAAGGCTGGGAAATCGAAGGTTTTGAGTTATTTTCACACTACTCTCACTTCTCTGGAGAAGTTTGCATAGCATCTAGCAGACTTAGGATAAATCTTTGCCAGGGCTTTTGGCATCCAAGTTCTAAGAAGGCCTTGTAAGATGCTAGGGCATGTTGAAGTTCTTTTTACTGTGGAAAATCAAGGATGAAACAATGGGGTATTTTATTTTATTTTATTTGCTGACTTACTTGAAAGAAAGGGCAGAAGTCAGAAAGTATAATATTAAATAAATTCAGCTAATACAAAGTCTCAGGAAAAGGTTTAGTCCTAAAAATGGAAGAAAGTTGTTTGCTCATAAAAAAGTCAGTTGAAAATACATTAAAATACAGACTGTATAAGAACAGCTTTCTACCTGCTTGTGAACGCCTAAGGGAAATTACCTGAAAATGCAGAAATTGTTATACAGATCAAACAAAAGCACTTATCTATAATTACTGGACTTATCTGTTTGTCTCGGGACTAGCGGCAACAGCTCTCATCGTCAGGAATAAATGTGGTGCTGTGATTCGTATTCTCTTCTTCTATCTCTTCCACCAAGACCACTCAAGAAGGATTAATTTTATTTAAAAATTTATTTTATTTTAAAAAATTGTTTCCTTAACTTTACTAAATAAAGGCAGATTGAAGAGATTTGGCCAGGTAAATGAGGGAGAGAAAGAGAGTAAGAAGAATAGTGAAAAGCTCTTTACAGAAGATTTTCTTTTCTTTTAATAACTTTGAAGCTGGACCTGCTAGTATCTCAAAGACTTCGGAAAGCCACCTGGGAAACTCCTCATGTTTCTGCTATGTCCTGGCTCTCATCCTACCTATTCAATAAATAATTATTAAAGTTTTAAGCATTCACAGAGGAAACTTCCTGTTGCTTAGACTGAACAGGCTGCTGCCAACTTGATGAGCCAACACTGCACTGATGATACCAGCATTAAAGCCAAAGGATAATTATATGGTTTATATGAAGTTGAAGGAAGTGAGTGCCCCTGCTAGTTTGTAATCATACCTTGTTGGCCAGTGGCCACAGGGATTTGCCTCCATTGTACGCCCTCAAGTTTACAGCTTTCTTCTGGGAAAAGATGTGCCGGTGCAGCTCCCACTCAAGGATGGACCAAGTGGATAATCATGCTCTACTAACTGTATTAGAGTTAGGGAGGCAGTTTTAAATAAAATACAGTAGCAGAAATCTGTCTGCTGTCTCCTAGGTATGCTGAAAATACACCTTGAAACAGAGCAGCATGGACAGTGCACAACACTGGCATCCAGACAACCCTTTTGCATCACACTTGGCCCTGCACATAGTTTAAGACCCTTCCTTTATGAGTTGTTGCACTTCCAAGTGAAAACACTCATGACCCTACAGTTGCTGAAAGAGAACAACTCACTCCTGCCTGAGCTACTGCACAGCATCACTGGATCCCCAGTGTCAGCAAATGTTGAGGTTCCTGGCGAGAAATGAGATGCCTGTGCTCCAACTCCTGGACTCACGAGCCACTCCGGCATCTGCCAAAACCTCCCTTCTTACCTTGAAGGCCTTAGCATGCAGTGTCAGACCAGGCACAGCCCTTGTGCTGGGGCAAGGGTGTGAGCTGTTTGCCTGTCTTTATATCACATTTACAGATGTTACAATGAGCTTCTCACGTGCAAGCAGGCAGCTCAAAGGATGGAGCGTGGGACTCAAGCCAGGGTTGAGAGGGATGGGGATGTTGGAGGGATGGGGTGGGAGTGCCCCGAGGTGTAACCTGCACAGGCAGTGTAATCAGAGCTGCTCCCGGTAACTTCTAAGCCATGAAACTGTCATTTCAGAAAGGATGCAATTGTTAGAGGAATTAGTTAATCATCGAGGGACAGATGAAATGGTGTGCTGGGGCTCCCTGGAACTGCTGTTGGTTTAACTGATTATTTCTAATTTAATGCATATCACACACTCCCCCTCACACTTTCATCCACTCTCTTGCTGGAGGTGAACATGATGCCTGTGCCTGGATGAAATATTTGATGAATCCCAAATCAGTGTTGCTGCAGCCTTTCAGAGATGAGAACGTAGCTATTAAATATTTCTAAGGACTTCATTATACCTTTAGGTGCAGCACTGACCTCGTCCTCCAGCCCTCTGGACAAGAGCAGGTCCCAGAAAATGCTGAGCCCATTATCTATTTCCAAGGATAGCTCCTCCATCTTTTTTCCTTTTTCCACAAAGGTAGATAGAAAGTGCACTGAGGTGCATCAACAGCAAAGTGTGGTGCTCCTTCTTGGAGAAAAGTCCAAGCCCCGTTCATCTTCCTCCCGCTCGCTTCTCAGAGGAAAGGTGTAAGTAGATAAACACATGCATCTTGGCACTGCAAGTCTTCAGACAAGGGTTAGGATGAATTGCTGAATCAAACACAGTTTGAGGATAAAATTATATTTTCCACTAAGCAATTTTTTGCAAACATTTGGCAAGTTTGCTTTTTCAATAAAACATCTAAATGAGAATCCTTGGATGAGGAGGAGGGAGAAAGTGAGAAATTTGGGCTATAAAGGTTTATATTTTAAATCTATCTCTCTCAGGAGCTGAAAGCACATCCCAGGTTCTCTGAGCAGATATTTCTGTGTTTTCTATGACAAACTGTCTCACACATCCCACCAGTAACCCTGGAGGTGGTGCTTGAAGGAGGTGCACCTGCTTAGCAATGCAATGCTGTATGACCGATGCACAACAGCCTGTGAAGATCAAGGAGGTGAACCCCACAGGTCAGTTTCCCAGGATACAGCCACCATCTCCCCTTGCCTCCACCAGCACTGAGCCCAGCCTCAGCTGCTAAGGAGGAGCACTTCCTCATGCACTACAGTCAGGGAACTGACAGGGAAAAAAACATATGGGGAGAAAACCTGGATCCTGATAGCTCTGGAGACTTTCTAGGCAAGTATTTTTATATTTGTGAGAAAACCCGCTTCTGTCTGATGCAGATGTAATGGTTATTTGGGCCAAGTTATGGCAAATGTAAAAACCATCAGTTTGCCTCTGCACTCACCCATCCCATAGGTTTCAGCCACTCCTCATCAGCCTTCTCACCTTGCTTTTCTCCAGCCTCACTGCAATTTCTTACAAAACAAAATGCTGCACACTGTGAAACAATTACCAAAATTTAGCCTTTTCTGTTTGTTTTTTTTTTAACAGTGGCTACATTCACCAGCCAGATGTATTTGTGTGCAGTAGGCTGTGCGATGTCAGCGTTTTCCCTTTCGAAGGCGAGTGATACTAAAACTAACCTCTTTTTCTTAACTTCATCTATTTTTTGCTAGCTTTGTTTTGTTTTTTTTTTTAATATGCAGTAGAGAGTATTTTAGGAAATGTTTTATCTCCATAGCTTTTTTTTTGTCCTATAGTAACCCTTTTTAAAATGCTGAGTATATGCTTGCTCAGATAAATGAGCATCTGAACACACAAGCAATTATCCTATTTTCATATAATTAATTTTTTCAAGTTTCTATATGCATTTCCTGCTCATTTGACCATGCAATAATTAATTAGCATTAATTATCTTAGATTGTACCTTCTCCATCTACACACACATTCAATTAGGCAGGCTTTTCACAGCGCACTTCAGAGGGAACACTACAAGCAGCGAAAACGTATCTGTGGTGAGGACACATTTCACACCTGCTAGAGTATTCTGAGAAACCATTACTATTTTCTGAGAAATGCTAAAGCCAAAATCTAAGCCAGAAAACCACCTAGTCTCTACCACATCCATGCTAGAGTCTGGTCTTTCCCCCCTCTCCCTCATCCTTCTCCACATCCATGGAGATATTTCCTTCCTGGAAGAGAGGATATTTCCTTCCACTGGATACATCTGTACTTTTGAAGTCTTCTCACTCTCTGGACCAATTTCATGGCTCTTTGATGCCCATTTCCCATCATCTTCCATCATCTCCCATATCCAGCCAGTGCTTGCAAACACCCAGTTTAAAGCCCTTGTGCGCCTCACCCTCCTTATCTCCAGAAGCTCTTTCTTTCCACCTCAGGAGCAGAGGACCAATATCTAGCTAATTTTCTGCTGGCAGCTGAAAGGGTTTCACCTCTGCTGCTAAAAGCTGACTACATGTTTTGTCACTCTGGGTGAGCACTTTGATTTCCTGCAGTGGGAGCGTGCCCACTCAATCCAGGGAGAGGTGTCTGGAGAGACTTTTCTGGTAGTATAAGACATTTGCAGCAAAACCATTTCACCACCTTCAGCCAAGTCCTGCAGCAGTGAGACTGGAGGATGCTGTGGTTATCCTCATCCTCACTCCTCATGGCTAGGCTTCATGAACGAAGATTTGAGGAGGGCTCTACCCACGATTGTTACAAGCGTGCTGGTGGCTAAAAAGGCCAATATGAGGCAGGCATGTCCAGTTGTAAAAGGCACAGCAGAAAGACTCCTTAGGTGGTATACTCTGCAAAGCACAATTCTTTCTGCATTGTCTTTTCTCCTCGAGAGTGATCCTGCGTGCGTTCTCAAAAGCATCAGCAGCGTTATAGATGGTGTGTCTCCAGACCTTCCGATTGGAGGCCAGAGTAGACCAGTTATGGTGATCAATATGGCCAAGGCTGAGATGTTGTTTCAGGGAGTCCTTGTATCTTCTCTTCGGGGCTCCTCTCATGAGGCAGCCGGTGGCAAGTTCACCATAAAGCAAGATCTTAGGGAGGCGGTGGTCCTTCATCCTGGAGTCATGCCCTGCCCAACACAGCTGTGTTCTCAGCAACATGGCTCAATACTTGTGACTGCTGCTTGTTCTAGAACAGATGTATTGGTCACATAATCTGCCCAGGGGATGTTTAGGATTGTACAGAGACAGCGTTGATGGAAGCGTTCTAGGAGTCGCAGGTGGTGGCGGTAGATGACCCATGATTCAGATCCATATAAGAGAGTAGACAGCCCTATGGCTCTGTAATCACTGATCTTTGTACTTTTCTTCAGGTGTTTATTTTGCCAAACTCTTTTATGAAGCTTTCCAAAGGCACTATATGCCTTTACTAACCTGTTGTCTATCTCTCCGTCAATCTTACTATCTGAGGAGATAAGGCTACTTAGGTAATTAAACTGCTGGACTGATTTGAGCTCTGATTGGCCAATGGTGATATGGGGATGATGGAAGACTTTTTTCGGGCGCAGGGCTGTGGTTATCGCTGCCCTCCTAAATTATTAGGGCAAGGAAATTTTCTTGCCAAGGAAATGGCAAGGAAAATTGTCACTCCAGGATAGCTAATGCTATCTGGATGCCACAAAAAAACAACCATAAGTCAATATGAAAGGAAAGAGCAAAGAGTGCAAAAAGCCCAGATAGTGCAGCTCAGCGTGGAGGAAGGGAAACGGTGGCATGATTTTCCTGGAAGACTGACCATGGAAGACAGTGTTCCTGGGACTGAAACTTTTGAAGCACCAGCACGAGGAGTTTAATCATCTGGGTATTGGGGGAAAAACAAAAACAAAAACAAAAACAAAACAGAAAAAAACCCAGTCTAACCTGCAGCTGTGCAGATGAGCATCATACTGATGCTGGAGATGAATCATCTGCCACCTGCGCTGACTCAGGGCCATGCCATGGAAGTAGCCAGTGCCAAAGGCAGTGCTGCTGAGCCCCTGCACCTACACACCAGAGAAAAGCGCCCTAAAGCCCCCAGGAGGGAGGGAGGGAGCCAGGGATGGTGGGGCACGTGTGCCTTGACGTGACATCTGCGTATCACTGAGTCAGACCCTGTTCACTGATAAAAGCTTTGGGCACACATGCTATACACATGCATATGTGTGTGCACAAAAATCTGCATATATGCAAGTATATGCATGTATATTGGTGTGATTGCCTATGCAGTCATACATATACCCATAGACAGCATGCATAATTAGGCAGCTATTGGCACTGAGAGATGTTTGTGACTTCTGAGAAACTAAGCATCCTTAAGCTACATGTCATAAACCTATCACTCAGAGGATGGAGAGGAGTTCCCCTCAGGGCACACAAGCAGTTTCCCATCCCTAGCCTTCCTGGGAGGGCTTGGTCCAGCCACCCTCCCCTGTCCTGTCTCTGCACGGGGGATTAATTTCCCTGGCAGAGTTTTGTGGTGCTCCTGAGGTATCTGCTTCCTTGGAGAGGAGCTGGCAGTGAGGTAAGGCCCCTTCCTTCTGGGAGATGGGCCCCTTCCCGTGGCAGGAGCCATTTCCTTCCCAAACAGATGCTGCAAGGAATGAGCCTGGCCTCTAGGCACAGCTGCAGGTGTGAAGCCCCCACACCTGCCCATGCAGCCAGAGACTCAGCTGTGGCAGTGAGGGCACCACCAGCACCCCTCTCCCCCAGTAATACCACAAGGAGATGGGAAGGAACGGGGAAGAGAGGTGCAGGAGCTGCTGTTTCAGTCCAGTCCTTTGTGGAGCAGAGCGAGGAAGCCCAAGGAGCCCAAGGAGCAGGAAAAGGGAAATACTGAGGAGGGCTCCACATGGCAAATCCCTTCAGTGAAGAGATTTTTCCTAATATTCAATCTAAACCTCCCCTGGTGTAACTTGAGGCCATTTCCCCTTGTCCTATAACTAGTTGCCTGGGAGAAGAGACCAACCCCCACCTGGCTACGACCTCCTTTCAGGTAGTTGTAGAGATTGGTAAGGTCCTCCCTGAGCCTCCTTTTTCACAGGCTAAACAACCCCAGTTCCTTCAGCCTCTCCTCATAGGACTTGTCCTCCAGCCTCTTCACCAGCTTCGTTGCCCTTCTCTGGACATGCTTGAGCACCTCAACATCTTTCTTTTGGTAAGGGGCCTAGAATACATGTGTATTTTTATATACATCTATACCTGCACTGTTCTTGCTTGAGTTACCTTCATGTTCCCCGTTGCCAACACCGCAAGCATGCAACCCTTCCCTCCTGATGGCTCCATTAGCTTCTTCGCCTCCCCAGAGAGCTGCTGTGGGGGTGAAAAGTAAGAGCTGTTGTCACTGCTGGTGTCCTCAAGCAGGGGAGGTGCAAAACTGGTGAGAGGGGGAGAGTACGGCCAGCTCCCTTTCTGTCCCTCCCTGGAGTACATCCCTGGGCCCACACCTCTCCTGCTGGCCCTGGGACACTGCAGTCCTGACAGGAAGGCTGCCACTTTTTCAGGTGGTGTTGTTCTTTGATGCTTTCCTGGAGGAAAGTCATCTAACTTCTGCAGCTTTTCCTTTTCCTTTCCAGTTTCCCCTCCCCACACTGCCAATAACGGCCTTCTTAAAAATAGCAGGCATTTCTTCCTTGATGTCACTGATGGCTAGGCTAGTTGGTATGGCAGCACCTGTGGCAGAGGACCCCCATATCTCACACCAGCTTCTGCTTTGGGTAAAAACGATGCAGTCTCACCCTCATGAAGATGGGGGATCTCTGCTGATCCTGGGAGGGATCCCTGACTGCCTGCCGTCCCCCTGACTGATTTTTCACAAGCTGAGAGATCAAATCTACTTCTCATGTTTCCACATAACAGAGAGATGAAGAGGCTGACCCTGCAGGAAATTTGTGGTCTGTCTGAGGAAGAGCATATTGAGGCTGTATCTTGAAGTCATTAGCCTTATATTCAACTGATGGTCTTAACTTTGCTCCTGGAGCACTTCAGAGCATCTACCAAAATGCCCTTTGGTTCTCCCAGGCTTTCTACATCTACCTGAGGATTTTTAGTGGATGCCCCCCTGTGAGTACAGCCGTTAGGCAAGCCCAGCACTCGTTTGTCCCCTCAGTCTCCCTTGAGACCATTTTTGGCAGATGATATTAAACCAAACTGCCCCTAAACTGCCCAGCAGTTCTCCATCCCACCATGCACGTGGGAACGAGTCCCCAGACCAGGCCCATCCCCAGTGCACAGAACTGAAGGAATGAGGGAGGATAGTTTTCACATGTTGGTGACAAGTAGGTAGTAGGATGTATCTGCATTTTGTGGCTTCCCAAACCCCTTCAAAAAAAGTGTCTTCCATGGAGGAAATATACTCACCAAAGCATCCTGCAAGTCCTCAAGCACAACTTAAGCATATACGATGGTTCTCCTCAACCAGGGATGTGTGCAGCCGTCTCTCAGGAGGCTGTCAACAGGAAAGCTGTAGTTCATTACTGGGATGTGGCCCTGAGGATCAGGATTTCACCAATGGCTGCAGGAGGGGTTGATGGGAAGAGGGGGTTCTCCCTGTTCCCCTTGTTTTGTGTCAAGAGGAGGAGCACAATAGTTAGAGGAGGAAGAATCTCACTGTTCATCTTAGAAAAACACCTTCTCTTCACCTCACTTTCCCCAGGAAGATTTAAGTTTATCCTTGTGCCTGACCCAAACCCCAGCTCCATGAGAGGGAGCTCCCTGCTATGTCCCTCGTGCTGTCCCCTTGCACCAGGAAACCCCCCCCCCCCCCAAAAAAAAGCTTGTGCCTCCCTGAGCTGCGGGAATGCTGGCATCTCCTTCTACCATGTATCCTTGGAAAACAACAAGGGACAAGGACAGAGGATGAGGAGGATGGTGGGAGCAGTACACTGATGTCTCCCACACCTAACAAGGCTCACCCTTCCTCTTGGCTGTCCTTGTTGTGGACTACACCAACCCAAAATCAGACTGCTGTTGCTCAGCCCCAAGGGAGATCAAGCCCTTCCCCAATCTGCCCTCTGGGAACCACGACGTTCTTGTCAGAGCGAAAAAAAAGCCAGAGAAATAATCAAAATGTCCCAACCCAAGTGCTCTCAGACTTGTCTAGATGAGAATTTAAATGTCTGCTAGCCTATCTGCTAATAGCAGAAAGCAGATTGCAAGTGTAACAGAATGCAGTCGAGTCAGACAATTCCAGGGAGAGCACCAGAAGGCTTAATATTAGGACTACTGGCATTCACAGCCTTTGCTAATGACTTAACAACTGTTTGCACTGATTTGGGTTGGCTTTGATGTGTGTAGAGAACAATACTTTCTGTTCAAAACTGGGAGAGACCATCAGGGCTTTTACTGACTATCTGATGGCTTCTTTCTAGTATATTTTCAACACTTTAATGTTAAATGAATGCATCAACAAAATGAACAAACACTCCCTCCTCCCCCAAAAAAGTCAACTCCCTCAATTGCCCTCTCAAAGGATGGACATTTTATAGGCAATTTTCCACCCAGCAGTATTACTATGAAAGAAAAAACACACCTGCAGGACTCAGTGGGATTTAGTGCAATTGAAATCCCACAAAAAGCACCAAAAGAAGAGGTTTCTGCTGCCTAGGGCTACCTCTCTCTGCAGGGAAATCCTTCTCTAAATTGCCCATCTTGCAACTCTTGCAGTGCAGGCAGGCTGGGCCACACTGTTACTCTCTGAGATTGCTCCCCTGACTTTAAAGTGGCCGTGTATTTAAACTAAAAGCAGTTCTCCACGCTTGGGATGTGAGTTTGGTTGCTCACTGAGCTGCACCAGCTGGTGCCTGTCCTTCCTCAGGATGCTCTGCCTTTAAGGTTTATCCTGTACCAGCACAGAGGTGCTTTGGAAAGAGGTCCCAAACCCTCACCTCCGGAGAAGGAGCACCAAACACAGTAGGCACGTGGGGGTGGCCACCACATATGTGTACACTCCCAGCACATGTATGAGACTAATTAGCATGCAAAAGGCAAGTAAAGACAGCTCAGTGCCTATTGTTTAGCACCTAACAGCAGGAGGAGTGTCAACATCTTTTTGGGGAGGCTTGGAAATAGATGTTAATCATTAATTCTCATTTAGCACTTCCCTTGGGATGAGGCCTGGCATACTGCGAGTATATTTTCAAAATCCACTGGCAGAAAGAAAGCCCAAAATTTAAGTAGGGAAAAGTGCATTGGGGGGGAGGGGGGGAGGGAGGGGGATTAAACCCCTTGAAAACCTTGAAAATAACACAACATACAATAAAATAAATCTATTAGGGGGGACAGCCCTAGCCCCTCAGAAGCCTGCAGCATCCTGCCCAGAGCAGGTTTGCTTTTCCTCCCCTCACTGGGCAGTAGTGCTGACAGCATCTTGTTTTCCCCACTCTCAGCCCAGCCAAAATTTGTGGTATCTTAAAACAGGGATGGTTTTAGAGCATGAGGAAAAGGAGATGGATGCAGGCTTCCTGCTTTCCCAACTGCCCTAGGGAGGATATGCCTTAAAAAGAAGCTTTCCACAGCTTGCAGCCTGTGGATGCTGTTACAGCTGTAGTGATGGATGCCAACCATCTCCACAGAAAGAAAAGGTTGTTGCTTTTTTGTGGGACCAGAGGGTGGACTGGAAAGGTGACTGAGAAAGGGAGGAAGGGATGAGAAGGAGGGAAGTCCAAAGGAAGATGGGACCAGGACAAGCCCTTTACCTGGCAGGTTTCATTACACCTCACCCTTCATACCCAGTCTGTACAACCTCAAGACCAACCCTGGCCCACCTGTGATCCACACTCACCCCAAGAGCTAAACCTTTGGAGTCATCTGGTTTCCCAGCATCTTCTCCATTGAAGGGGGCCCAGAAAGCTGCAACTCAAGATGCCAGTTTTGGAGAAGATTCAAGCAGTCCCAAACCCCAGATGCTCAAACCCCAGAACAAATCTCACAGGCCTTTGTTGACCAGATCATGGAGGTTTGTACTATTTTAGTACCCAACAGGGCACTTGTACACTCCCCTGCTGCAATTCATCACAGCTAGGAGGAAATAACACTCTATTCAACATGCCTCTGCAAAACCCTCCCAGAGCAGATATATCATGCTCCAGGCTGCTGCCAGGCTTTCTTCCTGGTGGCCTCTGCCATGGGCAGTCCCACCAGGAGCACAGACAAGATCAGCCTGTAGGGCACTGGACCATCCACAGAGAGAATGGGGAAACCACTTGGAGCAGGAAAATGCTTCTTCCAGGCCCCAAAGGATGAGGAGACTGTCAATGCTTCCCTTCAAATTGTCTTCAACTACTAAACAGAAGCAAGCCATGCCTACACACTTCCCTCTCATGCCGGCAGGTGAGTGTTTGCCTTTTGTCTTTCTGTCCAGCACTGTCCTATACCCAGTGCTATCACCCAGAGAGCACCAACCAGGAGCTGAGGCTTCATCCCCGAGCGTGGCACCGCTCCCGCTCTCTGCCCCTCATTGCTCTGCCAAGGGGCAGCTCTCTGCCTTCGCTGCTGTCATACCTGAGAACTGAAAACAAGCCAGGAAAGCAAGACAGGACGTAATGAGGGAATTGTTAAAAAAATGCAAACTCCTTGTAGCTGTTGGATCAAGAGAAAATGCATACAAGGTCTCTGCGTTCCCATATTGCTCTTCTCCACACTTCCTCATACAGAGGTACCGCCAACAGACGTGCACGAGCCAAAAGGCGTTGGAGGTATCATTAAAACACTGTCCCTCCACACACCAGGTAATGCACTTCAGGCACAGGGATAGCATGAGGAGGGAACAGGGATTTTTACCTCCCCATTGCTGCTGATTTGCACATAGCAAAACCTTGGACTTGGGAGAAAAGTCGCAATGAGTTTAAATGGACTGAAATGCAAACAATATTATTGCTGAGTAATGTTCAGCTCCCAGATTCTGCCCTCCTTGCCTTGGCAAAGCTTCTCTTCAGTGAGACTCACAGACTCCCACCTGCACTGAAGCCTCCATTGACAAGACACGATTTGTTGCTCAAGAGCTTTGCCAAAGCAGATCAGTATGAAAGGGTCAGCACATTATGTGGGACAGCATTAATGTTATCTTCTGGGCAAAGATTGCGTTTGAAATGCAAGAGGAGCAAATGAGAAATTAAGACCTTGTTTGTCAACATGCAAAGTGTGGGTCTCACCTAAGTTTGGGGTGAAGGGGTATTATGTTCATCAACTGAAAATTTTTAAGCTAAGATATCTTTCCTGAGAGTATATGTATCTATACATATGTATACACTCCTGTCACTAATCTAATATAGACACATATGTACATATACAGGTGTCCACCTTCACTTGAGAGAAGTGTCTTTGCCTTCGGTGCAGCTGACCTGGCAAAATCTCCCAACAGATGCCCAGAGCTGTTACAAGCATTTGCTTCAGCAAACATCAACTCTGTTGCCTGTTCATTCTCTCTAATGCAATTAGAACAGATTAACATGGGTGACTAGAAGTGAAAGACAAATGCACCTCACCATCTCTGTCCCACCCACATTTATTAATTTGAGTCCTGCCCTTTTCATAAACTTGTTGCTCTCTTGACCTCCCTCAGATGGAATACCCTTTTCTTTGTTGCTTGAAAATTAAGAAGAGCTCTGGCAGAGAGGGACAGCCAACTGAAATACTCAAAGCCACAGAAGCTTTGCAGCAATAGCCCACAAAGTTTCTTTTACAAGCAAGACATGGGTGGAAGCTTCATGAGCTCACTAGTGGGCTAGCAGCCACCTCTCTTGACTCCTACATCAATCTCTGGCTTCAAAAGCCCTGGAAGGACTGTGCAAGTAATATCGTTACAATTCTTTTGCATGGGACATCTTGCACTTTATCTCTTCACTCTCGAATGCCGGATGTCTGCTCACTGGATAGACCTCCAGCAACAGGGCAGACATCTTCAGGTTAACTGCTTGTGTCATGCTTTAATCACAGCACAAATGAACTTAAAAGCGTGATCCACAGACTAAATTGGACCACACAATCATCTTTTCTGACCTCTCATAGAGCACAGCCTGTAGGTAACCACCTGAAGCACCATGATACGTCTTTTAGACAAATCCTTGATGGAAAGGCTCTGCAACTTCCACTGATAAATTGTTCCACAATTTAGGAAAAGAATGCCACTTGCTCTTAAAAATGAGAATCTTTTGTACTGAACTTCTCTAGCTTTAGCCCCATCTTCAGTGTTTTGTTTTGTCTTTGTCCAATTGATTAAAGAACTTGCAGCTACTGAGAATGTTTCCCACTGTAGACATTTGAGGACTGTATCTTAACCTTGCCTTTCTTAAAATAAATGGGTTGAACTTATTTGCATCTCTCAGAGGGAGACAAGTTTTTCTGACCTCGAAAAAATAAAGGTCAGAAACTGATGGGGAGTTTGCAGGTCCTCTGTGAACCCTTTCCAACCTGTTAGCAGCATTTGGATGTACATCACCCACCTTCAAATGCGTATGACTTTCCAGTGATTACTTTGAATTTCCCTGCTTTCCTCTGTAATTCCCATCAGAATTTTATTTCCTTAATCTGACTTTACATCTATTATTTTTTTTTGTATTTATATAATTTAAAATACTTCTCAAGCTTAGCTTTGTTGGACTGCCATCTCTATACATCAAAGAACCTTCTCTATTCAAGTCACTCCTCAGTTTACAACCAGTCATATTTTTTTAATGTATAGGTTAATATTCCATGTTCACTTCACTCCTCGGCATCCTAGCAAAGAACAATGAAAGTTCTGCCCCCTCCTTCACCTGTGACAATGTGTCCTGTAATTCTGTAAGTAGGGACAGCCCAGCAAATGGCACATTTCCACTATTTATCTTACTTTGAGCAACTAGATTTTATTTTCTGCATGGTCTCCAAGTAGGATGCTGTTGCTCTTCCTGAGACCCCTAAAAAAGTCCATTATTTTCTTGACATGATGGAAACATGAGTCTGAGAAGGACCAGGCAACTTTTTTAAGTGCAGAACAATCTTTACAGTCAGAAATTACTATCTTGGCAATAGATGTGCATTGCTGCCAATTAGCACAGGTTTTCCTTGCTTTATTTCCAGTGGATGTGAAGGGCAGTCAACGCTCAGCATTTTAACAGAATTTAACATGGACCAGATGACTTACCATGTCCTTGCAGCTGCCAAAATCCCAATTCAGCAGTTCCAAACCCTTCTGCTCAGGGGAGAGCCTAGCTGTATAAGCTGTCATTCCTGCAGACCATCTCTGAACTCCCTCATCTAATATATTACTGGAAGCATGGCTCTCCAGCTGGCTACATTTCTCCATCTGAAGCTTCACCAAGCTGTGAACAACAGAGGATACCTCCCAATGGCAAACACTTAGCCCTTGGACAGCACCATCTGGCTGCTGGCCCCAGAGTAGCCTGTTCTGCTGATGCTGAGCCTGTGTTCAGGGGGACTCTTTGTTGACCCGCAGGCTGGGGTCCTTCATAACCAATGGGTGACTGCTTAGCACCTGCTTATGCAGCACCTTCCTAAACATCTCCCTTCAAAGCAAGTGGGCTGTAACAACCCTCCTCTTGACACCCTCCTCTCTTCCCTCTTCATCTGTCTCCGAACAAATTCAATAAATCTTCCTCTTGCTTTCTTGTGAATGTCAGATGAAGAACAGCTTTTCCTGGCATTTGTCACAAAATTTAACCCCTGTTTTCTCTGCTTGGTTTTCCTAAATCATCCGTGCCCTTCCATATCCATCTTTCCAAGCTGTAATCTGCCCCCAGAGTCTCTGTGGTGCCTGTTAAATCCTGATTTGCTTCTGTGCTGAGCGTCCAAATACCTCCTGTTTATTTTCTGTACTTCTGGCATGATTTCTGAAGGAATTAAAACCAAATCTGTTTATCTTTGCTAAATCCCTCTGCTGATAAGGGTATTAGTGTTCTTATTTACAAACAGAAAAGCAAAGCAAAGTGGGACTCGAAGTAAAAATTCCTCATCTGAGATGTCCTAAAAGCATCCAGCAGCTGAATTTTCTGAAAATGCCAAGTAAGTGTCCCATAAAATTTGTGCCCCTTAAGCTGCTTCAGTTTAGGAACTTCTGAGCAGTGGCCCCCCACATCCTTCATACCACAGAAAACTGAGGATGCTGTCACAGAGATTGGGAGCTCATCCTCAGCTTTTTCCTGGAACAAAATAAGATAATACATTGCAGGCTATGTGGCAATCAGAGTCCATGGTCACAGGCAGTCTACTTCTATCACAGCAATTGCTTTTTAATATATCTCCTATTTTTTCAGGGATGGAATTAGCAAGGCAGAGATCATCCCAATAGCTATATTTTATTTTTTTTTTAGTATTACCAGCTTCATAAAATCATTTTTTCCTTGTCTCTCAACATCCCATTAAAGGAAGGAGAAGACAGGGCAGGTTTTCACCACCAAGAAGCACTGTGGCTATTTTTCATTTCGACAGCCAGTGGCATGTTGCATTGAAGGCCATGGCTGCGTGGAAAGGTGCACAGCGCCAGTTTAAGGCTGACCACCCAACACACTTTGGCCTCGAGGCCTCAGCCCTGTCCCGAAGTACCCGCTGATTCCAGCGACCAAAAGCCAGTCCCATCTGCATCACCCCACTGCCATTCAAATATAGACACAGGCTGGTACGTTTTGATGACAGAGTAAACTTTGCAGGAGTGAAAGCTTCTCCAATGAGCCAGGAAAGGCAGCTTCCTTTTCTTCACTGTCCAAATATCCTGATAGAAGAGAGAATTTGTGGGGTTTTGTAAGCTGCTCAGGGTGTCAAGGGCTTCTGCTGATGCCTCAGAGCTGCTGAGCCCCGTCAGTCTACACTTCTTGTTCTTCAAATCCTCAGATAAAAATGTAATTCTTAATATAATGTGGCAACTGTGTGTCTGATGTATGTTTGCATCTTTCAGTAGAGCTTTTCTATAGCTTTTCGAAGAAGGGCGTAAAGGCAGCTGTATATAACAACCCCACATTCACCCAAAGAAAAAGGACTGAATGCATAGCTCCTTCCTTGAGCTGCAAAACCTCGGGCTATTGCCAGGTCATATCCAAACATGTCTTGCCCCCATGGAGCCACGGTACCAACTCCCTGTCTGAAACAGTAGCAGCATGTAAGAAAAAATCAAAGCAAGCTGACAGCTCAGCTAGGACCATGTATAAATTGCTCTGTCACAGAAGGAAATCAAAAGAGACAAAGACAGCTATAACATTTCTCTTCTTTATACATTGCTTCTAGATCAGAAAATCCGCACTAACGAGACCACGGGTACGCACGCATCTACATTGCTTTTGAATGCTATTTAGCTGCTTAAATGCATATTGCAAAGCAGTTAGCTTTGCATATAGCTTTTATTTATAGGATAAAATTGATTTAAGTAGAATTTAACTCAATGTAATTGTGCCTGCACTAAGGGTACAAATGCAGAAATGGTATGCTTCTGCTCAGGGGCTGAGAATTTCTGAATCACGGCGGCAATGGCAACCCCATGATTAGGTTTGGGCTCTCATCTGGATTTACTGTGAGAAGGGAAAGCAACAAGCAGAGTCCCACTGAGCTTTTTAAAAAGGCAAATGATTAAAAATGAAAAGGTAAAGCTCTTTGAGTCACACAGCCTTGCAGCCCCTGCCTTTCCTAGATCCTGCCCAGGCACACAGCTAAGGCTCCTTCCAAAGACAGGCATTTGCTGCATCGCAGCCCAGGTCTCTGTGTATCACCCCATTTACTGTTTCATCAGTCCCTGCTGGCTGCGTAATGTACTCGACAGAAACACAGCACAGCTCACCACACTTTGCCATGACAGGCATTTTCCTGCAGCAGAGCATTCAGACACAGCAAGCCTGACTGATGGAGCAAGAGCAGTTGCCCTCTGCTCATGGAGGCAGGTCATGAGGAAGGGAAACCACACATTCTGTTCTTGTGTGGTCTGTTCTGCATATTTTAGTCTGTGGCACTGGGTTTATGCATTTGGCTCCCTTACCCTTGCTCCTCTGCCAGAGGCTTCCTTGCCCTGGGGCATTAATCCCAATCACAGACCTGGGGGCAGGAATTGCCCAGTGGGTGTCTGGAGTGCCCAGATTCAGGCTTTCCAGCCATAAATGCTTGAGCAATCACAAGGCTATGGTCACCTGCAGAGCCATAAATACTGAAGAGCAGAACAAAGACATCTACATCCACTGGCAAAAGCCAAGGGCTTAAAAGCTGAACCATCTACAGCTCTTCCCCATCACCAAGAGACACACATCTCCCACCAACAGAATGACAGCACTGGCAGATAACACATTGCAGTATTGATATCATCCCAACAGGCATCCCAGCCATTGGGCACCTCGCTCCCAAAACTCCTGCAAACAGACTGGGCTCCCCATGTGTTCCTGCACTTATCTGTGTGGCCCTGGAACAGCCCCCTCCTGTCCAGCGTGGGAATGCAAAGAAATGACAAATAGTGATCTTTGATGAATTTAGGGGAAAAAATGAAGTGGTGTCCTGTCATCAACACGAGACTGACTCATGCCAGACATGAGTCTCTCAGGACCACCCCCAGCTATCTGCTCACATGGCAGCACCCCCAGCATCAGTGTGATCTCTCAGCTCTGAGGCTGGGCTCTTGAGCTCATGGACAAGCAGATGTCTCAGGACCTGAAAAAGTCCTGCTGAAAGTATAAGCCAAAGCAAAAACGTGGATCACTGAACAGATCGTGTTGCCTTTCACACACCTAGGGCTTCTGGTGGATGATGCTGTGATGCAGATGGCCTCATGAGAAATCAGTGTACCTCATGACAGAGTAAAATGTCCACGTGGAGAAAGGACAAGAGAGATTTTCTGCAGGCCCATCATGTCACAGTGGACGGTCCTTTGGACTCCAGACGTTTCCTGAGGAGGTGAAATGGCCTATCTAGCACATTTCTTTCATCTCACATAACTGTTCACACTTTATCATGGGGGGAAGAAAACATGAATAAAACAATACAAAGAGTTGCAGTCTCAGTAGAAGCAATTTAATTATGGCTCTGAACTGGTTTTTGCACAGAAATTCTAAGTCAGAGTTCAAGTTGGCCCAGCAAGCTATGTGAAGCAGGTAGTTAATACAAACTCCCTTATTCTTCAATGCAGGGTACAGGATGAAATATTATTTGCACTGTACATCTCTCTGAATGTTTCATGTGGGGCTTTGAGGGGGCCAAGTACACTACATTCCTTCAGTAAGTCAATCAGGTTTGCTCACTGCAGCTTTAGAGGGAAACTGGCAGCAACTCGTGCCCTGGCTGCCCTGATACTCTTCACAGGGAGCAAGCTTTCCCTCTAGTAGAGGGGCAAGACCCACACTCTTTGAAACCACTGGACTAATTGTGTGTAATTAAATACTGTACACACAAATACTCTAATTGCCAAGTGGCAGGAATCTCTTTACCTGTCATTTTGCCCATGAAGCGTTTCCCCTGCTGCAGCGCCTATTGGGCAAGTACAAAACAGTGCTCCAGCCATGAGCTTCAGTGACCCCCCCAAAACACAGTCCTGCAACCACACCATGTGATGATCAGCCTCTGGACTGTCCTGCTATTAACTCTCTGCAGGTTATTCTGTTCCCAACAGATCTTGAAAGGAGCAAAAGCTTTTCCTGAAAAGAATAGCAGTAAACACACATAGTCTGGAGTGGGCTTTTTTTTGGTAGGATTCCTAACTCCATGCATTTAAATCAGTTGAGATGTCTTTTTTTTTTTTTTCATTGCTTACAGATGCAAAGACCAAACAAGAAGAAAAATGGTGTCCCTGGGATAGCTCTAGAAACAGATCCAAAACACCGCCTGAGCTAACTGCATTTCAGCACATTTCCGAGGAAGCCGCATATCTGTTTCTTTACAGCAGATACTTGTTTTGAAAAATGCATGCAACTGAAGGCTGGGAATAGCACGTGTCAGAGGTAGAAGGCTTCCCCCCCCCCCCCCCCGAAATCTTTAAGGGTGAAAGGGTATGGGGGATTTTAAGCCACTTTTCGCTTGGGTCATGTTCAGTCATTTCAGTCATTTTTTCTCCCCGTTTGATAGATACAGCAAAGCAAAATGGATCAAAATTTCTCATTCAATAAATACATTGAAGCCAACACAACTACCCCAAGGGAGAAATTATGTCCATGTCCCTCTCATTAGGCTGCTAACAGATACCAAGAAACATGCTTTGTAGAGGAAGCTGCATTTGACAGAGACGTGCAACAGAAAGCCAATGATTTGGAAGCCAAAAGATCCTGTGGTTTGTCAAAATGTGGCAGGACTATGGGATGGCACCAGGTCAATTAGGAGGCTTGTAGGTCAAGATAGCTGAGCACAACCCCGCAGATCAGGGGAGGCTCCGGTAAATGTGCCTTGTGCTCCGAGAGGCAAGACAGTACTGCTGGTTCAGCAAGACTGCTCCTGGGTTTATTGAGCCTGGTGATTACAACAGGCTGACATTAGGGCAGTAAAGTTTTAAAAAAAGAGAGAGAACCACACCTATGACAGGAAGCATTTAAAAAATGCACCCGTCTCTCACATTCATACGTGCAGATCGCATATGCATGAGTGGTCCCTTATCTTCAGCACAGTAGCACAGTCAGAAAACAAAAGAATCCCAGCTCAGTTTCACACTCCTGCTTGTGGCTTTCGGGTTAGTGGTTGTTGGAAGTTTTTTTCTTTCTTTTTTCCATTTTACCCACCCAGTCAGTTACCCAGGTCTGCAGCTTGCTCACGCAAAGGGAAGAGAAAAATGTGCTCCTGCTGAAACCGGGAGCTGGTGCGGCACGGTCCTGCCAAAACTAGCCACCTGCTTTTTCCAGACGGAAAGGGCGCGCGGGCACGAGAGGGATTTGAGTCATGCAAAGGAGGGTCACCTCTCCCAGTGCAATGCAAATACTGGAGAAAAGCACGGAGAGAGAGCCCTGGTTAAGCAGAACAAGACGGTGCAGAGGACGGAGGTGTCTCTGAAGGTGCTAAAGAGCAGCTCAGGGACAAGGCAGCACTTTGAACCCGCTGAGAGGTTGAGCATACTCATTCCTTGTAATGTCAGTTGGATGTGCCACACCAGTGGAAAAAGCAATCCCAGGCTTTAATAAATACATAGACTTAAAAGAGTTTGAAATACTGATTAAAGCCTGCTGGAAATCAAGCAAGGGCTGTGAAAGCACAAAAAAACCTGGCAAAATTGAGACAGACCTTGACCATTCTTTGCATCTTTTGCATTTCTTTTGCGTTTACTCTTCCAAAAACAGATGGAGACCTGAGTCTATTTGCACAGATTTAGGCTGCACAAAACGATGCTGAAGTCAGCTCTGCAGAAGCAAATGCAACGATCTTTGTCAGAAAACCCGTGCATTTTCCTACAGGATAGGGCTGGAGAGAGCGAGCTGCCCGGCACAGGTACAGAAGTGACTCTCTGCCATCAGCGCAGAACTATTTTAGCAAGCCATAAGGGCTTTTCTCTCCATCGTGCTTCTGAAAAGTTTCACAGAAATTAAAGTAAAACCAAAACTCAGAGAGCAACCTGTGATGTGAAAAACAAATTACTCAGTGATGACCTGAACTTCCTAGAAATCACTCTGCTCTGCATCGAATGCACTGGATTTGTCATCTTTCTGAAATCCCTTTTTCACCAGCCTGCCTTTGCCGGGCAGGTGATAGATGGGGATTCAGCATCTCCCGGGCACCACTGATGAACCCAGAGCTTGCCACCCCTGGGGTGAAGGACCCGGGTCATTCCGGGAAGCTAATGCTCTCCTGAAATCGTCCCCAGCCCCGTTCGCGTCCCGGGCAGGCCGGAGTAACTTCGTGCAGAGGGGACGGCGCGGCGCAGGGGAGGCCCCCGGGTCAGTCCGGCGCTCGGGGCTCCGGGCAGCGTCTCGGCGGTGTGAAAGCCCAGCACTGGTTCCCAGAGAGGCGGGTTTGCATACTCTTACTTCTGCTCCCCGCAGCCGCCCGGCTGGAAAAGTTCCAGCTCCTTAGAAGAAGGGCGGCGAGCGGCGGGGGTGGCAGCGGGACCCTGTTCCCCGCTGGCGAGAGTGGCGGGATGGGGGGCACCGACCGCCGCTCCCGGGGCTGCGGCGCTGAGATCGGTAGCCAGACCGCCTTCTGGGGCTCCAGCTGCCGCGGGCACGAAACCGCAGGATGGTGAATGGTGCCGTGAGTCCCGCTCGTCACGCACCGAGCCGCGGCGCCGCGGGCGCTTCCCGGCATGGGTGTCCAGCCGGCGCCGCGCTGAGCAACCCCCGCTGGCGGCCCGGTGTCTGCGGGCACGGGACTTCGTTTTGGAGAAACCTGGGGAGATTTTGTCGATTTTTCTTTTACGCTGTCAGCTGGCTACTGAACATTACCGAGCCGCTCCCCCAGTCCCCCCGCCTCAGCCGGGGGAGAGCGCAGCCCAGGGACAGCAGGGCCGTGGGAAAGCGCCGCCGGCCCGCGGGCACGGGGAGGACGCGGGACGCGGGGTGTCCCACGGGGGGCGGCGGGGGCTGGCGCTGACGGGCGCTACTCCGCGCCCCGCGGCACCGCGCGGACCCGCCGGCGAAAGCAGGAAAGGCGGGGGGGAACCCCCAAAAGACCAAAAAAAGGCGTCAGCAGCCGGGAAGAAAGCCCCGCGCGGCGGGGGCCGGCGCTGCCCGCGGTGACGGGGCCGCTGACGGGGCCGGGGGCGCCCCCGCGCCGCGTGCCGGGGGGAGCCGAGGGGGGGGCCGTGCCGCGCGCGCGGGGCGGTGCGCGGGGCGGGCGCCGACGTCAGGGCGCCGCGCGCATATTGATGCGGGGGCCCGGCCGCGCTCGCCAAGGAGCAGAAGGAAGCAAGATGGCGGCGCAGTAGGAGCGGGGAGCGCGGCGCCCGGGCTGTGCGTGCTGGATGTCGGCGAGGCTGAGGGACGCGGCTGAGGTCAGAGCGGGCTTTCCCGCGCCGGCCGCCTTCTCCGGCGCGCACCCCCGCGAGGTGTCGCGGGGACCGCGCCGCGCGGCGCCGCCGGGGATGGGCGAGGAGGGGGCGCCGCCGCGGGTCCCTCAACATGGCTGACTGACAGGGCCCCCTCCCCGCGGGGCCGGACCCGGGCTTCGCCTCGCCGCCCCTCCCCGCGCCTTTGTCTGCGCACGGGGACGGCGGCCGGAGGCGTCCCGGCTTTGTGCCGCTCCCCGGCCCCCGGCGGACACAAAGGCGGGCGCAGCCCCGGGGAGAGGGGGAGAGAGGCGAGGGTCGTGCGGGGCTTGGTGGGGGCGAGGCGGCGGGAAGCGGAGCGCGGTCCCGGGCGGCTCGGGAGGGAGAGGTGCGGGCTCGGCGGGGGACTCGGTGCGGGGCCTCCCTTTTCCCGTGCAGTTATCCAACACGCGCGTTTTGTCCGCGTTGCTGAACCCCGCCGTCGGGGCCACTTGCACGATGTGGCCACGGGATGAAAAGGAGAAATCACTTTCCCGAGCGTGTTCCCCTAAAATAACGCTGCCGGCGAGGTCGGGCTTGTTCCCCGCCAGATGACAGACAAGAGCAACAACCTCCCCACGCCTGAGTCGGACGCGGCGGTGTGTGCTTGTGCTCGCTCGCATCGTGGCGTTGATCGGCGTTAAATCACCCCTTAGACACCGGCAGCCCCGAGTTAAAAGGAGGCTTTTCGGCTCGCGGTTTGAATCTTGGAAATTCGGCAGACTCTTTTCTGCTAAGTAATTTTCCTTTTCGGAGTGAGGTGAAGGGAGAAGTGATGTGCTCTAGCGTGCCTTTATCGCAGCCGAAAATCTCATCACGAGATTTGTTTTCCATGATGAGCGGCGTGCCAATGTGCGAGCTTTGAGCAGTGATCGGAGGCACTGAATATCAGTTCGGCATCATTTTCTTTTTTGTTTCTTCTTTTCGCTGTGAAGTTTAAGAGTTTCAGAGATGAGGAGATACTGTCCCTAGTGAAAGCAGGTCAGTGGGTGTTGTTTGTCGGCTAATGAGGCCATTCTATTCGCATGTTAATGGCAGGTTGACTTACTGCAGCAGGGGGTGAGTGCAGTCACACGTACATTCACTCGCGTATCTGCATGTGTATTCCACTACGGCACTTTCTCTGGAGGTTGTAAAGTGCAAAACAGGACGTGGTTGCCGAAGATACCCAACAGAGAGATGTCAATGGTCTTAGTCCTGTATAAACTCATGTCTAATAGTCATGCATAAATTGGAGTTGTAGAGGGATCTATCTGACTGCTGCTCTTAACACTTTGAAAGAATGTACCCGTTTTGGATTTTATCCCGCAGAAAAAAAAGCAGCTTGGAAACAATGAAGATAAATCACTGTTGGGCAGTATTTTGTCTCTTTTTCTCACGGAAAGTGAATCCTGCCAGTGAAGTCAGAAAACATTTAAGTCGAGCAACCACGGTGTAGGGAGGAGGAAAAAAAGGGAGGGCAAAGATGTGGAAAATAAAGAGTGCTTTGGTGGTAGGACTAAACTGTTCACGTGAAATGAAGAACTCAAGTCATCCTTCAGTGGAAATAGTTCATTTTGGGAAGTGACTTAAAAAAAAAAAACACCTCAGTGAATGCATCCAGGGAACCTCAGAAAGTGGTTTTCTATTGCCCATTTCAAAACTAATTCTTAACAAATCTTCAAAAGAAGAAAAGGTTGAACGGGAGACACTGAGGCTCCCAAATTTGCCGAACTGTCACTCTTTGTAGTAAGGCTTTTGACGAGGACTTTGGCATTGTGCTGATTCCTGGCTTTTAGCCAGGAAACTGGTATTGTTTTCATATAGTATGCGTGGTCCTAGACTTTGCCATGTCAACATTGTTTAAAGAACAAGAAACGTGTGCTTGCTGAGGAGTTATTATGACGGACAGATTTCCAAGGTCTCTTGTTGGCACCAGTGCTGCACTGGGTAACAGAAACAGGAGGTTGTAAATGTTTTGGCTTCTGCATGCAGAACCGGGAGACCCTGTAGCTACTGCTGGAACGGGGATTTCAGCTGCCAGAGTTGGATGGGACTGTTCCTTCTTGCCCTAGGCACTTCAGATGCTGCTGGGACTCTGTCTTCCATACAGTTCCTTTAAATATTAGCAACAGCCAGACAGCGCTAAAGAAAAGAAAAAAAGACCAACCAAAAACCATCTCATCAGTTTTTTGAACAAGTCTGCTGCTCAGATGTTGAAAAATGTGAAGTTTGGGTTGGATTAATGCTACCAACCCTGTTCAGGATTACAGGGAATGCTTCACTTCTAAGTTACTTGCATGGACAGTTTTTTTCGGTGTGCCAAAGCAGTGACTTTAAATCCCTTGCTCCATTTAAGTCTGAGGGGAGATGTTTTGTGCTTCTACAGGAGCCAAATAAGGTCCTTTTTAAAAAGCTGATAATTTTTCAAGGTGGAATTTCAGAAGAGGTGTCAAATTTGGCTTGTCATATTGAGTGACCCCTCTACCTCTCTCACTGGGCTGCTGCACAGCAGCACTAGGCATGGTAGCAGCATCTGTAAGCCAGCTTCACAACTGGAGCCTGAAAGTGGTAGAACAAAGTTGCCAAGTTTCAAGTAGAATTGGTGGTTATATTGGAAACTGTGCTGGAGAACACAACCACAAATGATTTCGCCAAATAATATACAGTATTTATTTAGTCCAGCTCTCTGATTGCTGTTAAGGCAGTCAGCCAGCAGCAGTAAGTGTTGTGACATCATTTTGAAAGGAAATGTGCTGGTTCTGAAATGGAGTGGGATGTACTATGATTCATTATAAAAAAAAAAAAAAAGAAAGCTGTAGTCTGAACAGAGATAAAGCATATGACTGCATCATGGCTGAAAGCCAAAAAGAGAATTATATGAATCAATCACACTTGAAGCATTATTCCCATCCCTTACGCCATAAGGCAGTGAATACCATCTTACTCATTTAATGATATTCTGCAGCAAAAATATGCTTTTGAACACTGAACAAGTAACTAGTAACAAGTTGCCATAGTTCTGGTTGTTAGACTTTCAGATCATCACTGCTTGCACGTTCAATTTGCATAGCTTGTCCCAATATCCTAGATAATAAAACCTTACAAATGGAAAGCACCATGAGTAATCACCCTCTCAGTCACCCATTGAAAAGAAGTCACTTCTGCCTTCCCTTAGGATAGATAAGTCTGTTTTAAAAAAAAATTATATATGGAAAAATCACCCATTTTGTCAAGGAATTGCTCTGTGGGTGGGCACAGTGGTGGTGGGGTTAAGGAATAAAATTCTGAACCTCCAGCATCAGCTGGACTAATCCCAAGGACAGCTGATGACTGACCCAAAAAGGTTGTTTTGATTAAAATATTGAGAACGTGCCTTGCATTACGTAACAGGGAGTAACAGAAGGAAGGTAGAGAAAAATAAGGTTTGAGAAATAGAACAGCTAACTAATTTCACCCACATATCTCACACTGTTCTTGAAATGAAGAAAAAAATATGCTCTAACTTACAGGAGGATCAGAAAGAGTGTTCTACTAGTTTTTCATAGTAAAGGATTTTAAATCTGGGGTCAATTTAAAGAAAGTTGCCATGCTTTGAAAAAATTGAGAAAAAACATTAACGAATAAAAGCCATAAAGATTTAAATTCCTGTCTGTCTTTTCAAGTAGGCTTGTTCATCTCTGTCAAACACCTTCCAGAACTCTGAATCATCTTAGGAACCTGAACAAAATTCAGGCTGTCCTTAAAAAGCAAAGTTTTCTGTGGAGGTGTGGATTCCAAGTTGGAGTGCTGTTGCCCTGTAACATACATATGGCAAGAAATCCCAGTAGGATTATTCTGACAGATAAATAAAGGCTTCCAGTATTTGATATAATTCCAGGTGTGTGTGCTTTTCCTCTTGCTAAAAAAAAAAAAAAAAGGAGGCATTTCTATTGCAGTGTGGAAAGGAATAGGCTCGTTCTATGCTCAAGTTAAGCAAGAAGGGATAATTCAGCATTTTAACCCTAATCGAGTACAGAGATTTGTTAAACCACAACAGACAGTTTCAAAGAAGTAGCAGAGAAGTGAGCAGGTGAGTGTTTAGATAGCTAAGATAACCAGGAATAGCTCAATAACCAAATACCCCTTGGAAGTGTCTTCCCCAGGTACAGGGCAGTAGCCCCCGCACTCTCATTACTGTGATGCAATTTAGACAACTTGAAATAACCCTCACATGTTCTACAGCGTTACCTCTGACCTCAAATATATTCCACGTGGTTTCCCAGCATATGAATATTGGTTTCACCAGGTGTGTGCATGGTGAAGGAGAAGTTTCTAGGTTTAAGCTGAATTTTTTGCAGATGTATAAAGAATAACTTCTTTACTCTAGGTGAGCTACCTTGTCCTTAAACTTACACTTCAATGACTAAAGTTTAACCAACTTCTCTGCCTAATTTCCTTTCTAACAATGCATAAGCAGTCCAAGTTTGTCTTCCAATGTCCTGGCGTGAGCTACTTTAAGTCACATCGTGTTGGGAAAGGATTTGGCTCCATTTCCGTAAAACCCCGGCTTACCAAGTGGGTAGACGTTTAGGTCAGGACAATGACTCTCCATGTGGTTGCGCGCACGTGGTTACAGTGTTTACAAACAGTGTCCCAGCATCCTCGGCAGCTGCCTTGACGCAGCCAGTGAGGACAGAGTTCTAGGAATGTCCCTGGTCCTCACAAGCGGCGGAGGAGGGGAAAAGAAATAAAAAAATGCACAGTTTTAAGAACCCATATCGCAGTTTGGTTTTTGGCTGAGCTTTCTGCATCTGTGTTGCATTCTGGATCTCTGGGTCCTTTGTCGGATGCCGTTGTTTTTTCCCTCAGCACTCGAACGCAATCTGGGCTGTGTTGACGTGTTTGTCTGGAACGGACTGACCTGAACTATGAGATAGGGGTTAAGGGAATTGTTGCAAAGGTTTCAAATTATTTTTATGCCCCTCCTTCCCTTTTAAAAAATTTTAGAATTCAATCCCCAAAAGCTTTTATGACAAAACAGCTCTTTGCAATACAAGAATCCCACTCTAAATGGTTATATATTTTTTCCTTAATTAGGCATGACTCACTGCCTGTTAGGATACTAGAACAATTCCCTTTTTAAAGAACAAAAAAGAAATCATGAATCCTACTAACTTTATAAGTAAAATCAAATAGGTGAAAGTCTTTACTACTTAATTAGACATGTTGACACAAAGAGGCGTTGCTGTTACGAAAGCTGATACCACTGTAAGGCAAGTTTTGGATCTCCATTAGACATGAGAAGCTTGCTGGAGATTTCTTCATTTACTTATCCAAATGAATAACGCCACCAATCTGTTGTTCAAAAAAAAACAAACCAAAGGATCAGGGACAAGTGGTAATAGTTACCGGGGATGCCTTGCACAGATGAAAATTCTGTGATTCTGTGAAAACGCACTGTAGCTGGTCAGAAGCACCCAAGTGGCAACGTGTTTCATGCTCTCCCCTGTGGACCTAAACCAAAGCTGTCAGACAGGTTTTAGTCTCCAGAGACACTTGAAGCCTGTGCTCTTGCATGCACTGTGGGACTTCGTTGTCAGATGTTCTGCTCCTCATCCAGTCTCATGAACGTTTTTCAGACTTTCTTACGCAGCTTTGCAGCAAGTGCTCGGAACAGTGTGCAAAGCACATCACTTGCCTTACAAAATGAATCCTAAGATCTGTTTTTAGCTCGTAGGGAGGAAGCAGTTGGTACAAATGTCTCTTCCATATTCTGAATTTGTCTAGATGAATCATAGTATTCAGTCATGCAACAGAGTATGAAGGCTGATCCACAGATCTTGTTATACCCATGGCTTCTGCCAGCAGTGGTATTCACATTGGTCGCTTCCATTTTATGTTAATGTCTATTACATCACTGTATTGTTGGTATTACATTGCAGTGTTTTCTTGCCCACCTGTTGTCTCATTTGTGAGACACAATTTTTGTGTCATATCCATATCCATTGTTTCCTTACTGCCTTTCCTTTTCTTTTCTGACTTCTTTTTGACCCACAGTTCCCATTATTCTTGCAGCAGCTGGCTAGCAGAAGGTAGCAAGTGAGAGTAAAGAATATATGATAGAATATGTGACAAAAGTATTCCTGAGTTGGTACTGAGTATTTGTTCCTTCTCTTGCCACTTCTGGTGCTGTTGGAGAGATCAAAGGGTAGACATTAACCCCGGGCCTGATGCTGGAGGAGAGTTTTGCCCTCAGCTTCAGTGTCCTTTAGTATCTTTCCATATTTGTCCCTTTGCATGAGAGACAACAACTGTTCATGCTGCACTCACCCCCATTTCATGCCCCTGGTGGTTTTTTTCATCTTTGTTTAATCTGTTTGTTCTTTCAATGCTACTTCACTTGTGTTTGAAGTCACATTCTTTGAAGTTATACAATTTTTATACTTGCCAAAGGACACAAAACTCTTTCAGCTCTTATGTAAGCAAAAAGGAGAAAAGAATGATTGCATATTTCCTCTTGTGTGCAAGTAGCATTACTGTCCTGCTCACGGTAAAATGAGGAAAAGGAATTGTTGCAGTAAAGCAGGAGTTTCTTCTGCTCTCCCAAAGTTCACAGAAGTGAGATATTTCTGTGAAGCTTGAAGTGCATGTACAGATTAATAAAAGGAATGCCATTTATTCCTAAAAGAGAGCATATGAAATCTGGAAAATACATTGGACTCTCCTCTCCCTGAGATATAGAGAAGTTGGGGTGAGTGTATGCATGTATTACAGACTTTAACATACTTTCAAGTTACCAAATTTTTGTTCCCTCTGTACTCCTTTGCTTGCTTGTCTGTTTGATTTCAAGTTTGTCTACCCAGAAAGCTCTGAATTATTACTAAAACGGCAATAGTAAAAATCAAAAACATGAAAGCTGAACAACTAGAAGGGGTCAGATTTAACACTTATTTAACTTAGTATAACTAGTAGACATTTTGGGGGAAAGAAAACCTATGCTAGTGAGTTTCCATTCCATGCACAGTTAGTTGCAAGTGTACACATTACATACCCAGAAGCAAGTGAAAATACTGACCAAATAGGGGAAAACACTCTTTATATTTATAAAGACAAAAAATGCAAAAACCAGAAAAATACAGCCTTTCAGTTCTCTGTTGTTTTTATGGTGCTCTCCATATTCTACATGGAACATTTGTTTTCCTTAAGTAAGTTTAGACCTGTGCTTTTCTGCTTCCCTATAATCCTTAATGCAGAGAAGAAACTTCCGTAGGTGTGAGAAGGCAGTACAAAAAGAAAAATTGTGCTGATCTGGGTTTTTTTCTCTCTGTTACTGTGTGTAGTGCCCAAAAAGTGAGAGACCAGGCAGGAAGACACAGATTTCTATCAATTTTTCCACTATGCCTATGTGTGCAGTTGACAATATGTTAAATATAGGTGGCTTTTTCCCCCCCACAGTGTTGTCAGCTGGCTTGTGATCCTGCAAACTGATGGCAGCCCCTGCCATTTTCACAAAGCCCTGTTCATTTTCCTTGGGCTCAGAGAACTGTAACAGAGGCACTTGTAGAAGTGAGGCACCTAGTCAGCCTGTATTTTGTAGTAACTGGAAAAAAAAAGAAAAGTAGTTTTGGAGCTATTCTTTTCTTCTTTGAGGGGGACAGGGAGAGAAGTGGATGGAAAGGCTAAGAGGCAGGTATAGAAGCTAAAACCTGATTTTTACATTAAAAAAAACCCCAAGTTTTCAAAGCAGTTGCAAGTTGACATGTATTTTCCAATAAAATATAAAGTCTAGCTGATGGATTGGAAAGAAGTTTTGCCTCTGGAAGAGTGAATCTAACTACTATGCTTTTTCTTGAAACAACTAGCTCGTTGAAGATCCTCTGTTGGACAAGCTGAAGCATGAGTCTAATTCAGGATGGCAACTCTGATCCTTCTAAATATAAGGAGAGTGGATGGAGTGAAATTAATTATTGCACATTAGGAGGCACCTCATATCCCAGCCATGAAACAGAATCCCACTGTGCTTGGGGCTGTACAAACATAAGCCATTTTTGTTCCATTTTACTGTTTAATTCAGTAAAGGAGGCAGGGAAAAGGGGTCTGGCAGCACACAAGGGGTCAGAGTGTTAGTAACTCTTGCGTATAGCAGAGGCAGGCAGCTCCCTTCAAAAAAACTAAATATTTGCAGTAAATAAAGCAAAGCTGCTATTACTGCCCGCTCTGTGTACATATGTCTGTATATGTATGTAAGAGGAGTTCCTCACCAGCACTGCTGCAGTCTTTTCCCAAGGGTGCTAATGTTAATGAGCAGGCAAAACACGAAAAGAGTAAGAGAAGGGGTACAAAATTAATGAGAAACAACTGAGAGCCAAAGCACACAGAGATCACGCATTGTGGTACAAACCCTGCTGGAGTAATTCATTTCAGTGTCTTTTTTTTTAACCCTAAAAGACCTACAGGAAAGCTGTGGTATAGCTAGGAACTGAACCCATATCTCCTAAACCCCAGTGCTTTACCCATGATACCCTCCTTCCTGCTCATTCAGAGGTTTACAGATAGTTTTCTCTGCTTACTAAGATAACAGAAGTATCAATTTTAAGAAACAGAAACTAGACACTTTTCACTTTTTTTCAGAAGTTGGTTTTGAGTAGCATTTTCTGTTTATTGAGGTGTTCTCTTTTTGCTGCACAAACCTTCAGACCTTTAAATCAGCAGTGTTCATTCAAAACAACCTAGCAAATTAAAATTAAATAAATCTCCTCAGGGAAGAGGATGGCTCCTTTTGTGCACTGCTTTGCAGCATTGTTTAAACCCCACTCCAAGTGAGAAAGGGTGCAGGAAAGGATGTTATCTCCATTTTACTGGCACTGTAGATGTCTCCATGCACCTCCAAACAAATAATTAAAGTAACAATAATTAAAAATAGTATGTTGTGTCAGTTAATCACACTGTGTGAAAGAGTTATGTAATGTCATTTCAATAAGTAAGTATTCTAATAACTCCCTTTAATGCCCTCAGTCCTCCTAATCATTCAGGCAAGATTTCCCACAGTCTGTAAACTGTTCATGTACATCAGCTTCCACCTAGGACACAACTCCCATTTGATCTGTTTTACCAATTAAAGGTGTGTCAGGGTTCACAAGCCCTCATGTTGGCATCATACTTGGTAGCAGAGCTCAAAGGAGGGCAAAAACCAAAACAAACTTTAATTTGTTGTCAGAAATCTCTCTGCTGGAGATGAGATGCACAAACCTGTGCAGGTGACACAACCTTAGAAGCATTCATACCTTTCTGTGTAACAGTCACCTGTTATCTCCTAGACCTGAAATGGCCTTTGAGAGTTCCTGTGCTGCGGGTAATAGTCACAGCTCAGCCTGCCTGGTGCAGAGTGCATTTCACCAAGGGCCTACCCTATTTAACTTTAGCACATTCACAGACTTGTGATACAATCCATGATAAAATGCATTTGAAAATAAAATCAGATTGGTAATTTAGCTCATGCAGCTTCTCTGGATGCTGGCAGAGGCAGTTGACCATGAAGGACAGATGGATTTTTCCCTGCTATGTTTAGGGATCCAATAGCACTGCAAACTACTTTGGAAGATGATGGAGTAGGGGCATTCGCACTTGCCTGCCCCGTTGCTCCCCTCCCTAGGTTTGGAGGTTCAGCCAAGCTCCTGTGCACGTGGCCCTGCTGTTTACAAACACGCTCCCAGGTGTCCCGAGGCACAGCGATGGGCTGAGGGTGCCCCGCTGCAGGGCCGGGTTCCCTTTGTGCAGCTTGCGAGAGCTCCTGTTTGAGCTCCTGTTTCTCACCCATGCTCGTGGCTGCTCATAGCAGGGCTGTGACGGTGGAGAGTGCTGGCTTGTTTGGGTTTGCTCATTTTACATTCAAGCAATATTCAGGCCGGGGTTTTAGAGCAAGGTTGTCCACAGTGAGTCAAAAATAGAAACTTCATTGCTCGATAGAGTCGTAGCACTGGGGAGCGCTAGCTAGATATACACGAAGCAGCGAGGAAGGTACTTTTCTGCTTTCCAGAGACACTGCTAGGGAATTGGGTAACATTTACAGTAGGGCAGGATTTCAAAAAGCCTGTGGAAATGAATGGGCACATTTTTTTTCATTTCCCACTAACAAACCAGAGACCGCTTTTTGTCCGGGTTTAAGAGATGGGGCTTAATGAAACACAAGTAGTTTGGAGCAGCTAGTATTTGAAACCACAGTTGCATTATCACTCCGAGAAGACTGCCTTGGTTTTGCTTTTTTAGCAGGCCATTGGCATACATCAAGAAAGAGGTTTGAACAGCTGTGCATTGCTGCATTAAATGGCCTCCCATAGCTGAGGCACAAAAGACAAAGCCTGCTTCTTTCCAGCCGCTCAGCTAAAATTGTATTGACTTACTTTTGCTGCTCTCCTCACCAGTTCAGAGTTCAAGGACTCATATATCTACTGTACCTTGAGTTCAGATAACAAGATATAACTACATGGAGGGAAACAAACAGAAAAGTTCCTGTTCTTCAAAGACGAGCATTTTTCTGTACTTGTTCCCCTGTTTTGTTTCGGGGTGTGCACAGTTTATTTTTCTCCTTTTGTTTTACTCTCCTCCCCACTCACCCTCCCTCTCACCCTCTGCTGTGTGCACACCCTCTCCGAGCCGCCTCTCTGGCTTGCCTGGCTGAGAAATGCAGACTCAGCAGGGACTGGTAACACTTTAACTCTTTGTCCTGTTCTCAGCTCTCTCAGCAAAGGTCAAAGCAAATGAGACAGCTGCACTTGAGACAGAGCTGCTATAGGAGAGAGAGGTGTTGACCACAGACTGTATCCCCTATCCCACTTTTTTTTTTCTTGAAGCATATAAAGTGTATGGCCAGGGTGATATGAAACTTTGCATAGGTTTGGGTGGCTGGATCTGCTCTTTTCTCATTAAGAGGAAATGAAAGACTCGTGACTTTTGTTTGTACTGGCCGTATCATGCAACCTCTGCTGATAAACAGAAATAATTTAGGAGCTACTTCCTCAAATGCCTGAAACGTGGTCTTAATTTCATCAATGCAAAGCCAGCAAAAAGCTATTACAGACACGAAGTCTCAGTTATGTGTCTTTGAAGTAATTTTGGAAACTGTGGCAGTATGCCCTTATACGGTTCTTTTCCCTAATAGCCAGAGTTTTGCATTGTGTTGTAGGACCATGTGGACTCCAATTTCAGTGACTTAGGACAGAAATCGGTTTTATTTTTCTCGAGAACAATTCAGCACTGCCATTTGCTTACCACTGAGAGATGAACCTGCTGGGCCATCATCAACATTAGCACATGTCCACATGTGCCACGAACAGGAAGAGGGTTCCCCTTTGCCCTTCAAACCACCCGCCGCGGTGTTCCACAGGGCTGTGAGGGGTGCGCTCCAGCGGGAGAGTCGGCGCTAGTTGGCTTAGCGACATCGACACTGGCGCCAAGATTTACCTCCCGTCTTGGCACTCCAGGTCATGCTGGTGTCTCGCCACGTGCTTACGCGCACATGGCAGCAGTGTTTACAAACATGACCCCAGAACTCTTACGGGCAGTTATGAAAGAGCCAGCAAATGCCACATCCCGCGCGCCAGGGTGACCTAGATTGCCAGTGCTGGGAGTGAATAGCGAGGCACTCATACTGAACACAGGCTGAGAGACGTTCAGGGCAGATGATTTGCTCCCAAACTCTTTTGAAATATCATTGCCACCATGAGAGCGTTTTATACCATAAACTAAAAATAGCTACTATTAGCTAGCAGGAGCGGCGGATAAGTGATTCAGCAGCTTGGGGATAGAACTGACTGGGTTCTTTAGCACCGTAAGTCTGTTGAACTAACTCAGAAAGTACATAAAATTTTCGAAACGGGAAGGAACTGCAAAGCTGACTTACTTTGGATAAAAGAAAAGAACACTGCATGATTGCGTGGTTCCTGATTGACCGTTCCTTTTTTATTCCTTTATTAACACTTGCACTTGGGCACTAATGAATGCTTTGTAGTCAGGATATAACCATCCATTTAGGAAAAAGATGCCTTAGTAGTTTCAAAATAAACACCTCCATCTACAAAATATGAATACCACTCTATGACTGACTTGGTTTTTTTTACATGGGCCTTAGGGGGAAAAAATCATAGCTGAAACTCTCCTTTAGCAAACCAAGGACTGTATGCTCAACTGGCACATGTCCATTATCTTCACATGTATATTTTTTACAGTAGATGTCTACTTCCAAAAAAAAAAATCCCTTCTTTACCCTTGAAGTTCTGTAAAGACATTTGCATTCTATGCCAAATTACTCCAAAGCAGTTTGCTTCCTAGAAGTTAGCAGTTTTTACTAAAGTGGAGTATATGGGCAGACAACTAGTTTTTGACAGATTCTAGCATTCTTGGTAGTTGTCTCAGAAATACATTTATGTGGAGGAAGACAGATTCTATAACTGTGAGTAGTTTCCAAAGATAAACAGAGCTTTCTTGAAAAAGCTGCTAAATGAGCAAAAATAACCAACACTTGTTAATAAATCAGTTCCAGGTTTCACTTTTGGAATCAAAGAATTTAATCTCAGCTTTGCAAAAGCCTACTAAATGATGAAAAATTCTTTTTCTCCTCTCAAGTAGAAAGTTTGACCTTTCAGAAGCAGATGAGATGGTAAAAAGGTGGTAGTTCTATTTTATATTAGTTGCTATAATACATCTCAGTGTTCGTAAATAATCATAATGACAAAGCCCATGGGAAAGACACACTATGAGCTTCTCCATCCCTCTCCTCCAATACAGTTCAATCCCGTTACTGAATAAAACTTGTAAGTATAAAGCTAGTCCATAGTCTTCATCTTTTCCAACCGTACCCATGGCAGGTCTGCATTGGAGTTGTCAGAGTTTATGCAGACTTTTTTTGTTACGTAAACAAAACAAAACAAAACTAGAGAGGCTGACACATGTCCACTCTGGCCTGGTCACTAACTCATTTCTTGTGGTCAGACAGCTCTACTCCGAGCAGATGAAGTGCTCTGCAGGTCAGCCTCTAACCCATCACTGGTTTTGCCCAGTCTCCTAGCTATTTTTAATCTTACATTGAGAATGTTAGCAAATGTACTTGGTCAGTTATTGATGTCTTTTCACTGCTGAATGTTCATTACAATGTTCATTACACTGTATATAATGGACCTAGAAATAAGAATGGAAGTACTGAAAATAGGTCACTGCTGTGTTCCTATTTTAAGAGCTCTTTGTAGCGTTTCTCCTGCCTGAGGAAAGCAAATCACCTTACTGTGAAACTGTACAAGTATGGGCAGACTTGGAGAAAGGAGAATTAGAGCCTTAAAGTAAAATCATCCCTTAATGTTTATAGCTTTCTCTTGGATACGTCATTGTACATCTTCTGGAGTCTTTCTTCAGAAGCCCTGAAGCACTTTTTAAATTGCTCTTAATCAGAAAGTACTGAGGTTTATAAGGACTGGATTATTAGTATTTATGATGTCTGTGGGCTTCACCAGTACGTTTAACTTAACCAGTGTAGGGTCCATACAGATACACAGATTCTGTCTGGTGCATCTTTGACTCAGAGAATCTTACTGTTACTGTTTATGATATTTTCTTATGTTATACAAAGAGCTTCTTTTAGCCACCCAGTGAAGATAATATAAGGGAAGAAATGCTGCTTATGATAAAGATTATTTTATCCCATGCTTTCGGTTGGATCAGGAGGGAAGGAACACTGTAAGATTACCATTGTAGCTACAGGGTGAATACTGCCATTGTGTCAGTTTAGATGAGTATCTCAAAATAAATACAGACTCTGTCATGGGTTTGTCCTCTAGGTAAAAAAGCAATGGAAATCTTGTTTAACAAGTTCAGCGAAAGGCACACCTAAAGTTTAATTAGATCTTCAGATGCATGGGTGCAAGTCTTACTAAAGAGTTTTACAACTCCCAGAGAACAGACTTGAGACTTTTGATTTTTCTTATACTGAGATTTGGTGATCAACAGTCATGACAGTGCATAGTTTGGGGAAGAAAATCCCTTGGCATAATAAACAACTATTCCTGGCCATAGCTTTCTCTGCCATATGTGTGTGTGAGAGAGAGTGAGAGATTATTCACCAGTTTATAATTTGCTGCCAATCTCCCTCTTCCCTCACCCTTTTGAAAAGCCAATCTGCCAAAAAAGCAGGGGAAGTGGAGAAGAGATGAAACAGCACCTTGTTATTTACCTGAGGGATTTGTCATTAATGTCTTTTGGAGCTGGGAATCTTGGATAGGATCTGAATTGCGCTACCAAAATTTGCAGCACTGAGTGAGGCAGTGGGAGGACTTCCTGACCTGAGAGGTACACAGACTGGGGTCACACTGTTCCTCTGTCTCTGTTACTCATTTTGTTTTCTCAGCAGAAGATGGTTCCTTAACAGACCAATTGCTTATTGCTTTTGTGCAGAGAGAAGACAACTTACAAAACACCTGCTTGACAGTACATTAAGTCACATTAACAACTGCCCACAGCACTCAAAGGCAAGGTGGGAACATGCAACCAACCTGCAGAATATCTGCTCAGCACAAACCACAGGCAGAAAATGTTTCACATCACCTTAAAAACATAACAAGTCCTGTTAATTCAAGAGTTACAAGAACTATGATGTGTGCAAAAGAGAATAGAAACAATGAAAGGAAAAAGCAGCATTTTAGATTTTTACAGTACTGGGGAATGTAGAGGGGAAAATGCCCAGAGATGTTCTTAGGAAAGCAAGAAAATAACACCTTACAGAGTAAGTTTAAAAAAAAAAAGTTATCTGAGCCATACCAGCAATGGCTTCTTCATGTTCACAGGATTAAGCCAATGAGGTGCTGAGGTTTCTTCCTCTATCTTTCAGTCGTACAAGAAACACTACTGTGCTTTGCCCACCAGCCTGACTTTGGCCATGGCCAACCTCCAAAGCTTCAAAATAGGATGAAACCTCCATTTCTAATAGTCAAATTATACATCAATAAAAGAAAACAGCCTTTACTATTCAACAGGCAAGCTGCAGAAATACTGATTTATGAATTCAATAGAGATACACTGGAAGCAGCAAAATCAGACCTTCTCTTCTACTCGTGTTCCACTATCCTAGCAGCCTTTTTTTTTCCTAATTATTTATCCTTGCTGAAGGTCCACAAATGTGGAGAGTATGGTTGTCTCAAGCACAGCAAATACCGTGAAATTCCATGTAAAAGAATGTCATGCTCCAGTGTAAAGTTTTGATGTGGAAAATTTAGGTTAGTTTAATTTTCAGGGGAAGAGTGGCCAGCATGTTTCCTTTGCGAGCCTCTTTATGGTCTGTGCAAACTTGCTTGCACCCTTATCCAGGAAAATTCCCATTGGGATATACTAAATAGTATTTCCCTGTACCAGTGCACAGCAGTGAGAAAGATGGACAAGTTGTTCCTAAAAGTTGTATGAAATAGCCATGGAAGAGACCATTTATTCCATCTTCTTCTCCCAAGTCAGCCAAATCATAACTGTCATTTTGACAAATAGTTGGATAATCTGCTCTAGAAGACCTCTGCTAAAGGAGATTCTTTACTCTGCCAAGTCTTCTCATTTTGATGAACATTTTTTCCTTTTGGACAGATATAGCATTCCAGTTGAAGCCCTGCCAAGGCTTGAGAAGAAAGGTAACAGTGTCTGACAAAGCCACACAAAGAGGACTTACAGCCTGTGCAAAAATTGCCTTTTTTTCTCAAAAGGACTCACATAACTGTTCAGCTTGATGTTTAGTGTAACTGCAGGAACTCCTGTTCCTCATTCAGTGTTTGTGCTTACAATTGTTCCTGCCTTTTGAGATACTGCCCTTGGGTTTTGTGTTCGAGAGACCTCAGAAGAACTTCAGAAAAAAAGTTGGTGTGTGAAACAGAGAAGTTGGCGTCATCAAAGAGGAGGAACTGCATACTGGGGGAATCTTAAAATAAGTAATTACACATTTTTGTGAGGGTCTGGTGATCCATTAGACTGTGAATTTTTTGGCCAAGGACCATGTCAGTGTTATCTGGGCACACTGCCGCTGTTCCATGCATGATGCAAATGCTCTCTGCCGCAGAAGATCTGGACAACATAACGAACAGCTTAAGTGTAGGCACTTGCTCGATGTGGCAGTTACGAGAAGTGGGAAAAACAAATCCAATACAGTACTTAATCTTAGTATTATTTATGGGTTTGTTAAGCTGTCTTTGTGGATGAAGATAGAAACGTTTGAGAGAATGCAAAACACTAGAAAATATTTCTCTTGATCTGTAGTGCCAGAGGTGCGTGGTTTGTCCATTGGGAAAATCTGAGTTCTCCTATTCTTTCTTGTTCCAGTGGAATTTTCAGATGTTCCCATGTATTCTGACTCTGGGGTCCGGGCCTCAAAAGGGGCAGCATAGTATGAGGGAGCAAGAAGTGGAACACAGTGAAAATAACTCTGGAGTGTAGCTAGATACCATGGGCTAAAGGCAGAGAAGGGGTCTCAGGAGCTTACCTTTGGCTCTCTAGCACAGTTTGAAGAAAGACAGTATTTGAAGAAGGTAACAGCCAACGGATTTCAAATTGCTTAAAGGAAACAAATATGACGGGTGTGCTTAATCTAAGGACTTGCTGTCACAACCTGCTGCTGATGCAGGTTCTTTTGAAGGTGGCAGGCATTTCTGTGAATTAGGACTGTGTCTAGGCGCCTGCTCCTTAGGATACAAGTGATAGGGGATTTAAGTCTCGTGGTTCTGGCTGTGAGCTGGAGGTTGCTGAATGCATTACTGAGTGATTATACATTTCTCTGAGGCATTTGCCCTTTAGCAGACTATGATAAAAAAAGACAGTTATTTGCTTCAGTGTGGCACCTCTCAGCTGCTGCTGGCTCTTCCCCTGCGTGCTTCCTCCTCCAAAGACTTCGTATGTCTGAGAGTACTGCTACAAAAACAGGGTCCAGAAAATCTGTTATTAGGAACATACACAAACTGAACACCTACCCCAGGAAGCTATACTCTTCATTTCTTTGTAATTGCAACATCCCGGAAAGTTGTAGTTTATGCCACTAGCAGCTAGTGTGGTCACAATTTTTTTCTGAAGCAGTGGCATGAACTGTTAAATTATCTAAAAAGAGCAAACAAGTGTGGGTTTTTTTTCAAAGATTAGATTGAAGGAACAGGAAAAAGCTCTATCCTGTAGTTCTCTCTTCTTGTCCTCTTGTTTCTAGTTTTAATATTTAATGAACATGTGATATTGTTTTAAGCTAGTCCTGATGGTCTTATGAAGTTAGTATTTAAAGCAGATGGCTGCAGTGCTTTAATAAGATGGTTACTATAGAAACACAGCACTGTGAAAGCAATAGTTTCTGTATTGCATGGTTTCCTCACTAAACATTTTAAAGACTCCTGATCTACGTGTAGCAGGCCCAAAGAGGACTAACCAAGAAATGGAAAAGATAGTATGCCTGTATGGAGTATTTACTTCAGCTGGGGTCCACTTAAACCTAGCTGGATAGCTAACATTTTTGTGGATTGCTAAAGAGCTGCTTTGAAACAACATGAAACATGAGAAGAGAGATAAGCAAAAATATTGATGAAGAGATGACTGTGGGCAGGAGACAGATCATTGCAGTTATCTTTTTTTAGAAGGTGAGTTGGACTTAAACATTAATACAAACAAATTTAAAAGCGGAAAAAACCCCCACAAACAGTTAGCTAATACACCCAAATATTTACTTTGCAATCCCAAGCTTTTTGTTTACATCATCCTTGCATATCCAATGCTGCCTATCAACACACTTGTTGCAGCCTAGTGCATGGGGAAGGACACATTGTGTACTTTCAGGGATTTGGGGTTTTTATTACTGCTTCTAGTTTTCTTTATTCTGCCAAAACTGTTTTAACCTCAAAGTACCTAAATTCCTCTGCATTTGCCAAAGAATTTTATAGGCTATGACACACACTTTAGAAATCCTTTTAAAATGTTAATTATATATATGAATGTGAGTTTGCACTAAATCAGGATATTCAGGGGGGTACATGAGAGTCTTTTTGAAAGAGTTACTAGTTCTGCTGTGCAGAACTGGGCAGGAAAGTGCTGCCTCATCTGACTGTCTCTCTCCCTCCAGGAAATTTAGAAGTAGTTTTCAGCAGTCACAGAGGGATGAGTACATGGAGATACTGTTTGTAGAACTGTGGAAACTATGAAGCAAAGAAGGTTTCAAAGTAACACTAACCTCAGGTAAAGATAGCACTTGTGAGAAATAAAATCTATTCCATAAAATGTGGGCATCCTGCAGAAACTCATATATTGCAGTATAGCCAGCACAACAGTGCTGACCTGGACTAGGTTCAGAGGGAACTGGAGATAACCTGGGCATTTTCTTTGTTTTGTCCTTTCTTTTGTTTCTTTCTGTTCTCCTGAACTCAGCAGGTGTTTGTGCTTGCATGTTTTTGCACTTTAGAACACCTAAACTGGGCAGGTTCAGTTGCAGGGTTTGCCTGTGTTATGAAGCTGAACACATCATCATTTCAAAAGAAAGAAGGGGGAAAAAGCTGTGAGAAATGCTCAACTACTAGGGTTTTCCTCTACCCCAAGACTTAATTTCTTTCATCAGTTCCTGTTTCTGTATGGTCATATCTGAATCCTTTATGGGCTTTTTCTATGACTTAAAACTTTCAAAGAAGGAAAACCACATATGGTCTAAAACACCTTCCACCTTTGTGCTTTGTCACTATGGCCCTCACCACTGTCATTCTCTACACGCCAAAGTACATCTTACCTACTTTGCACTACCCTTTAGTTTCCTTCCTTGGAAACATTCAAATGTTATACCTCATCTCACTTGTGAGGCTTAGCCTGCCTCCCTGCTCATTGTATTTCTCTCACGCCTGTAAAGTATTACTGCGAGCAGCACTGCCCACAGCTCTGCAAGTTTAGCAAGTCTAGAAGTCAGAGGTATTCCCTGCCCTGCTTTACATACCGTCTGCTTTGGTTTAGATGTATTTATAGTGCAGTAGTAGAGCTAGAGACAGATATTCAGAAACGAATATCAAGCCCTTATTCATGACACTATGACATTAGATGATCCTTCAGTACAGCGTTCATGCTCCGTGGAGGAGGAAGCTCAACCTCAGGCTTACTCCACATGCACTTGCACATACATTAAACACACAGGCACAGCACACAAAACCAGACATCTCTGTCTCTGTTTTCATAACAGGAATATTTTTAGGCATGACAGATACTGTGAAGGAACTCTGCCCAGCTGCACTCAGGATGGATGAGGCAGGCTATTTTAGGTTATTACACAGCAGTTCTTAAAAAAGAAAGCTTTGTAACATTCAGGCAAAAGCTTAGCAGGGAAATCTGTCCCTCAGACACCAGCAAGAAGAGCTATAGGGGAATGGGTAGCCCTGTGGTCTGTATGAAGATTAAGCCCTGGACCCACTCAATGGCCTCAGGAGGGCTTGCTTGATCCATGAGCACCTGTTTCCAGTCCTAGCCTGTGACTGCTGCTCCATGCAGGATTGTGATCCTTGCGCTGAAAAGCTCTTTTCCCCTTTTCCCTTTGTTAACAATAACACGAACATGAGCACTTTTACACAGTGGTCATTAGTTAATCTCAGAAATAATGTCACTGGCTGCAGTGAGATCACATGTAAGATCTTACATGCATCCATGTACGAAACTCAGAATACAGCCCTTTAGGAAGAAACAGATAATAGCGAGGGGAATCATAAGCCCATTACATATCCTTACAGTGTCTGAAGACATTACTGTGGTGCATAAATACCACATAATTATTTTTTCTGTATAGACTTTAAATTATTTGTAAATGCAAATACTGGCTAGAGGCACAAAGCTCAGGTACTGCACCAAGTAAGACAATGTAAAGTTGAGAAAATCCTTGCACCCTAGACCTTAATATTCTGCTTTTATAGTAGAATGTAAGAGTTGGAAGAGGCAGAAAGTTCTTTGTAAGACGATAACAATAAAATACTCCCCAAACCTAGGCTTAGCATGGCTTGTAATAGGGACATTTTGCCACTTGTCTGTGGTGACATTGGCTTTTTCTTCACACAAGCAGAAGTAGAAAATAAGTCTGGTGATCTCAACCCCTGGGAGATTATCTCATAGCACTATCTGCGTTAGTCCTAAAGGGCTGGAAACCTTTTACATTGATGTAGTCATAATTAAATGTGATCCCACTGCAGACAGTGGAGCTATTTGCGGAATTAACTAATCACTGGTATGAGTAAGGGGCTCACAAGTCAGCCAGAAGTTACTGTGGGAAAACCTCTGTGGGTTAAACTGAAAGATGTTGAGAAATGTTGATATTTAAATGGCAGACGCAGTAGCTCAAGAACATGGGGAATAAGCAACTCTGCTTCTAACATTTCCTGGCATATGACAGTTTTGATAAGGGGATTACTCTAAACAAAATTCTCAGTCTCACGTATGTTCATAACTTTAATTAGACCAAGCATAAATGGAAATTTACAGTCTGCTTAACTTTCTATTTAAATCTCTCTGATATGTTCCCTTTGCACACCTGTTTGAAATAAAGTGTGAGTGGAAAGAACAACCTCATGGTGCTCCTTCAGGCTTTCATTATACAAGATAGGTGGCTGTCTCTGCCTAAGTTGCCTTAGTTACTTAGAATTTAGAATAATTTTTTACTAGACAACTGGTATCCATGTGTGGAGAATGCTTATTAGTGGGTACAGTGGGAAACTGCAGGGAGGGGGCTACAAGAGGATACTGTAACCTAAGTAGTGTGAAGACTCTCCACTAGCTAAATCTCATAAATTGCTATGATAATGTGCATAAATAATCCTGTCCCAGTTCCATCTGTAAATTATATTTTCTTCAGTAAAACTATACTGTTCACTCTTCTAAAACCACAATTTTGAATATTACAAGCTAAGGGGGTTACTGCTGGTAAGCAGGACCTACCCTCATAGGTGAAAGTGTGAATATCAAGTCCCTAAATGTGATTTCACATTACTTTTTCAATATATTCTGTGTTTGATTTCACATTAACTTTTCAATATATTCTGTGTTTGCTAAAGGGGTCTTAAGTTTGTTTAATTTTGAAAAAATACATGCAAGGGGGCTGAAGATCCTTACTATGAAAGGAAGAATTACTATTGTGTGGTAAAATTGAAGGCCTGAAGTGGCAGCTGACAGATTCCGGCATCACAAGGATTACACAGCTGTACCCACCACACCTATCAGCCTGACTGAGTAGACCACAACCCACCAGCTATGTTCTAAATTACAGGCACTGCATATGTGCTGACACTCTTTTTTTTACAAAAATTCTAAAAAGACCTTCTCACAAGAAGATGTAACCACATGAGAAGACTCTATTAAAAAAAAGAAAAAAGTATGCTCTGTAAATGACCCTGCCACACCCCCATTAAAATAGTGCTTTTTTGAACTTAATCCTAAACCCACTTAAGTGACTGAAACAAATCTGATTTCAGTGGTCTTGGAATCAAATCATTAAGTTTCATTAAGCAAATGCTGCCTGAGTGCCCAGGTGCAAGTATATGAAGAACTCTATCGACTTCTCAGTAGAAGGCTCTCATTAAAATCCCACCTGAACTGTGTTTGTAATGAGCCCAACAACCTTTGCGATCAAAGTTTCTGATTATTTTTATTTTAGCAGCAAGCTTGCCTGGACACTGAGTATTCTGGTTTTTCTGCCTGCTCAGTTCTCCCCTTCTCCTTCCCCCTTTTACTCTGTTCTTTTCCTATCAGTATGTGCCAGTGTACTGTACACTGTGCAGTTCAATTGCCATTTATCTGATGGAGCTGAAAGCCTAGATCTTTCTCTGTAACTTTTATGAGCCAAGCTTTAAAAGCTTCTCCTTCTCCTTCTCCTCCCCCTTCCAGATCCCTTCAGGGAAGAAGCAATATGAACAAGAACATGCACAGATCTCTCAAGAATACAAATTATGTTCTGAACAGAAAGTTGGCTCATGCATGTCAATTACTTGTTACAAAGAATAAAACATTCACCTATAGTTAACCTTTAGAGGGAATGGAAAACATAAAGTTGGTTGCTATATGCTTTTTACTGAAGTGGCAACTGGCAGGATGAACTGTGGAGGGGAAAAAAAGTTGCTCTAGAGAATTCTGGGAGAGTAATTTTGAGCCATCAGAGAGAGGGAGAGAGAAAAAGTCTCACAGCAAAGGACAAAATTGATTTGTTGCCAGGGTGTGCAACATGGGAAGAAGAGACATGCTCAGCAGTGGTGTTTAATTGTCCTTTTTATACTCACTGCACTGTCTGTAGTCAGGAAAAAAAAAAAAGCCCAATCTTGAGTCAACTAATGCAAATGCAGAGGAGTTTTGCCTGCCTCATCTGATGGCCCTGCTTAAGATCAGTGCCTTTGTGTGTTAATAAAACAGCTGTGGTTTTGGTCCCTAGGACATGTGCTGTAAATCATTTGCCTCTGAGCATGCTTGTTTCTGGTGTACCTATTAGTACCTGCCTTTTCAAAACTCTTTTGCGTATTCATTTTTGCCCTTTATTGCATGCTCTCAAAGCAGTAGTATCTTCAGGAGAAGACTGCATTGGCCTGTAGTGGCACAGCTGATGGTCTGTCACTCTCATTAGACAGGATTAGCATACTCCATGACTTACTAATGTAAACATCTGGAAAAGTAATAATTAGGAGACCAGGGGGAATAGAAGTTGCCTGGCCAGAGTTGAAAGCATCAGAGCTGATGGACAAGGCAGTGAAACATACTGCCAGCAGAAATCAGATAAACATTTTTTACGAAGATGCAAAAATACAATTAGAGTACATAAGTTTGAAACCTTTTTTGTCCAGTATTAATGATAAACTGAACTTCAGTTCTCTCCTTGCCTTGAACCCATGCTGCTCCACAGTGCTGGGGAGAACAGACCGACATCCTTTGCACTGAAGGGTTGTGCTGTAGACCTCTTCATACGTGGCAAGGACCAAAACATCCATTGCAGTTTAGTGGATAAAATAAAACCTGTTAGAGCACACCAGAAGCTACAAATAGTGATTTAAATTTTATTTTTTTTTTAATAATAGAAATACTTCCTTGGGATCTCTCTGGTGTCTGTGTATGGGTATAAAGCTGGCTTAATAACAGAAGCCAAAGGCTTCTGTGTTCACAGTTCAGACCCAAATGGGAAGTTGACATGTGAGGTAATTTAGTAGTCTAGATCCTGATCTGATGATGTGTACCTAAAAGGCACGAGGAATAGTTCAGTTCCACACTTGCTCCAGACACTCACATTCCTGACAGAGAGAGGCTAGTGCATAACTGTAACACTACCCATGGTGACAGTCAGGTGATGGGGTTGTGGCTGGGATTGCTCAGGTCTTTATATTACTCTTGACTTATGGTCACCTTTTGGAGGTGAAAGCAGAGCACTTGAGCGGAGCAGGCATCCAGCTAGACCACTGGGATACCAAGGGGTATAGAAACTATGATAAGTCATTCCTGGTTTGTCTGGGGTGGAAGGTGTTAAACGAGGGCATTTCCTCCTTCGGGAAATGGGTACTTGCAATAGAAAGTTATTTTTAGTCACTCTGTGCTGCAGGAGTTGATACATAGAGCCCTGACCTGTCTGCTGATAACACATTACCTCATTTGCAGCTCCACTGTTGACGTGTGCTCCACTATGTCCTTGCTTGAACCTGGCAGGCACCGTGTGGTACAACTGTCGTGGCATCGTTTGAAGGAGTACACTGCAGCAAGGAGGTTGCTACTTTTCAAGCTGATGCAGAAACCCCAAACAAACTCTCAGTAACAATGTCTCTTAGCAGTAAGGCACAAGGGGACAGGCTTACTTCTGCGTTACACCAGGAATATCTGGAACGGTACCATTTTACAGCAGCGCAGTCACACCGTCTCACTGTGCTAATGCCACTGCTCAGACCTTGAGCTTAAACTCAACCAGTGGGGCTCTGCTGATATCAGTGGATCTACCCTGATCTACAGCAGTGCAACATCTGCCCTTGTCTCCCCATTTCTTCCAAAATTACCAGATATTTTTGGCAAAGGAAACAGGGCATCTTTAGCAAGTGTTCAGTCTCCTTATAAAGCTTGGCGCAAACACCTACGACTACCCCACCGACTCCCTTCCTTCTCCCTGCCAGGCTTTCACTGCTGCCAGCACAGCGCCACATCCATCTGGACAGCCAGACAAGTTACTCCCTTCGAAGGCAGCCCGGTTGCCTTTCCATGAATTGGCGCAGGGATGGCATGGCACCGTGCCGATGGACTGGAAGCCTTCCGCCGGGAGTACGCACGTCACCCCTGTGGCACGCTCGACATCCCTTGGCCCGAGGCCCATGGCCTGCAATCCCGAGTCAATGCTCAAACTAGGTTTGTCACCCAGCTGACAGTGTAGTGACCTTACTCCATGACACAGATTTGGTTCCATGGGTCACAGAAGAGATATCGTATAAGCCATTTGATCATTTTGAATGGGGCATTCAGAGCAGCTATTATGAACTAAGTAGATGGGTAAATTCATCCTCATGTGTATTTTTGCCTGTATAGTCACTAGAGATGTTTTTCTCATCATGTCCATCACTGTTACCATTTGGTCACACCACGCTAGCTCTAGAAGGAAGTAAGAGCAAGAATGTCATTCACAGAAAGCTGTACTTTACAATTTTGTTAATGTTTAGCTTTAAAAGGAAGAAATCAGAAAGTCTTATTTCTTCTCTCCTTTCTTGCCTGTATAAACTTTGTTTCACCTCTCACTTGCTATGTTCACTTTCTGCAACTTGAAAAATATCACTGCTTTATTTCAAAACTTGCTTTTGTAAGCTTTTTCTTCCACTACCCAGAACCTCTTTTTTCATATCTAGCCTTCCCCATTTCACATTCTTACTCATCTATTCTTGCCCTCCTTTAAGATCCTTCCTTTGATCTCATTGCTTTTTTTCCCAAAGAAGGCCAGCCATCTGGTTAATCTAACCAAGGACTGCATCTGAATCTGGATACCTACAGCACTCTCCTTACTCGATTCTTGGCAGCCTGCTTGCTCCCAAAGCACCTACACATTTTCTTGTGTGACGACCCTGCTTCCCTTCGTGTCCTTCAAATTTCTCTCTTCAGTTCCCGCCACCAAACTTTGCAACTATTTTCAACTGTTTCCAAAACAGTTCCCAAATTAAATATTAGGCAGGGACTTCTAACACATTCCCAGCTGCCTGCCCCTTTTGGTTCTGAGGCTCTCCAGCCTTTCACATATGTGTCACTTTGATGTGTGTGAAATGTTCCCTGGGAAAACTTGTTGACTGGCACGAAATTCTTAGCATGACTTAGCATGCATTAAAACAACACAGAATCTTTCTAAACTGCACCACCTCTCTGCCCTACCCCTTTCTGAAGCATTGCTCTGGCCTTTACTTCTGATTTACTGTCCCCAAAACATCACTTACTAAGTTTTTCTTCATAGAAGACAAAAAAGCTGTCAATCCAAAGTACTGTCCTCTAGCCTGTCCCAAATTACAGTAAGTCTATCACTTCAAAAAGGCTTGCTTGGTTTTACTTCTTACCTTTTCACCTCCTTCTGTGAACCCAAACAAGGAGTGTCTTCTGTGAACCTGTTCCACTTGCCTCCAGAAGAGCTCCTTACATAATCCTTACCGGGGATTGTGGGGTCCTGGAGTCAACTACTGTCCAGGCTTGTTTAAAAACTGGCTTTCTCTGTTGTCTCCTCTCCACTTCCAACTCTTACAGATAGTGTTCCCTAGTGTCCTCTGACTTGTGGTTAAGGTGGTATGTCTGACAGCTTTCTGCTTTTTGGTTTGAACATATTTCCCTCACCCATAAATACCAGCAACCATTCTGCTCACTACCACAAGCTACTGCAGTCATATATCCCTTGTGTGTCTAGAAAAATACATATTAAGCTAGTGTCCCAGCAAAATGGGTAATATGGGATGATACTGTGCATATGCACCTGCCCATCCCCCCCAAAGAGAGTCCAGTGCAACTGTCAGTTTTCAGCCATATGTGACAGATTTAGTGCTCCAACTGTTGTGAAGATTGGAAGCTGGGTAAAGGAAAAAAACCCTGTAAACCTCCCAGCAATGGAACAACCAATACATAACTTCCCATGTTATTAAACGCCAGAGAACCCTCATGGGAGAGAGCCTCTAAACATGTTCCAGCCACAGGAGAAGTTTCCCGGAAGCAGGAGAGTTTCACTGCTGAAACTCTCAGTCACTCAAGGAAAGCAAACCCAGCCTTCCTAAGGCTTGCTGCTCCTGAAACTACCTCCTTGGAAAGCATGACCTGGGTCCCAAACCAGGAATAGTTCCCATTCCAGTCAGAATCATTTAGTGTTTGCATTTCTGCTCAGGAGTAACAAATACTAGTTCACAACATGTGTTCTTAAATCTCAGAATACAAGTAATGGTACTGAAACCCCTTGGAAAGATGTTATCTCTTAGGTTAGTGTTTAGGTATAAAAAGCTCTGTAAGGAATTCTGGATAATGACAGATATGCACCAGTTCTGGAGAAACCATCAGCCTGTTGGGGTTTGATCTACTAATTTTCACGTCATAGCACTTCTTCAGCATAGCATTTATACTTCTTCAGCACAGAGGTTTTTGTATAACCTGCTCACTGCAGAATAACCTACTTCAGTGGGATAGAGGTACAGCTTTACAGAATCCTAATAAAGGTATTTATTCAGTAGAAATTGCAAGACAATCTGAGAGGTCTTGAGGAAGTCTCAGACTATGTATTCATACTGAAACAGCTACCATAAAAGGCAAGAAAAAACTGTTTTACATAGTGCTGAAGTGATTTAGAATAACCTATGCAAGGCTCGAGGGAGGAAGGAAAGCACATGGCTGAAAACACTCAGGAATATTTTGGCTTGCACACAGTGTCATGCCCACTAGTACAGTTATTCACATTTCTATATATAGCTCTGTGTATCCCCAAGATTGCCAAGGTGTTTTGTACAGTTTATATAAATAAAAACCCAACATGTAAAGATCGCTCCTTTCAGTTCCTGCCCTTTCCTTGCTCTGAACAAAAATGTAGTTAATTATTTCAGAGGAAGACAGATTTTGTGCCTGTAAATCAAGTTACTTCATCTTTTTGTGTTGAGGGTTTGGTGCTGACATAAAGGGAAGGTGGTTTTACACCTGGAAATACGAGCCCCACTTCCTGCCGCATTTGGCTTTTCCTTGTAACAAAGTTAATTTATCTGCTTAGCAAAAGAGGTCCAGTATTGCAGCTCAAGGTGGAATTGCACTTTTTGGAATTACTGCACTTTTTTTTTTTTTGCATAACACTTTGACCTCAGCTTCATAAGGCTGATTCTGGCGACTGTCCACATATTGGCAGGATCTCGTGGAGGTCAGCAGCAGTCCCACGAACCATGTATGGGACTGGCAATCAAATGCCATGGGCTGGCATTACAGGGAGCGGGCTACCAAAACACCAGTGGTACACACAGAGCTCAGGTGCCCTGTGGGAGAGCTGCATCCAGGCATCTGATCTGTGCATCCTGTGGTCACCAAACCTGCACACCTGACTTCTAATAAAACAGGCCCTAAGGACCATCTCTCCAGAGGCGTTTAGAAATCTAGAGAGTCAGATGGGTGCTTCTGTAATTCCACAAAGTTTCCAATTACCTTTGTAAATCCCCATGACGTGCCTCTCTGCATATCTGCTTAAACACCACTGCACATTTTGGCCCGTCTTTTGATCATTTCTTCAGTCTCACACTCAAGTTTTGCTGAGTGCCACACTGTTGCCCCTTCCTAGCCTCAACAGCAATAAACATGGCTTCTCCTCCACGTCCCTGCACGTTTCAGGTGCTCAACCAGCAGCCTGGCTGCGCGTGGAGTGAAGAGCTGCTTCCTCAGCAAGTTCCTATCAGGCAGCTGGCTCAGACCCAGCGAGGAGGCTGCCTCCAAAGCACGTGGATGCACATGCAGCTTTTTCCAGCACAGCAGAGCTATTCCTCTCCAAGTCTAGAGATCAAGGTCCTCACAAGGAGCCAACTCCTTTCTCCCTTAGGGATTTGTCCATTCTGCCTGCAGGAAAACTCTTATGCGCTTGAAAGTTTCACAGCGATTATTCCCAGGTTTAGACAACAATGAACCCACATGCAGTGGAGTGACAGTGAAAGCAGTTCCTCAGCGCTCCATGTACGCACAGAGCTGCTGTTAGTCACGCACAACAGCTAGATAAAAATCCAGCCTGTTGCCTCACGATCTCTGATCACTGTGGAAGTCGTTCTGTTGCCTGGTTTGCAGCAGTCACCTCACCACTGCATTCTTCTCCTGCATTTGCTGGTTTTCCCCATTACACAACCTGGTTAGCTATTTTTCCTGAATTAAAGTTACTCCCATTCCTTGCATGCTTCCATGATTACCCCACGATTATCTATGATGTAATTAAGAGCTCTGCCCATTTGGCATCATGTGTGCACTCTGGAGTAATGCACTTGGTGCCTTCTGGTTTCCAAGCAAGGCCATGGGAGGACAGACATTCAGCTGAGCGGAACCCAAAGGGTTTTCTCACTGAGACCTACCTTCCTGGCTTCATGGAAAATCTGTTTATTCTCCTTATGAATACCCAAAATACTTTTGGGACAACAGAAACAGAATTCTTATGCTTAAGCATAGTTCTTCCTTTTTCACTATAATTAAGAGTTGCCTGGAATGACTCACCTTTCCCATACACCCCCTCTTAATGACTTCCTCCTGGATTGTACCCTCCCAGCAATGCAGGCAGCCATCAGGGTGAGAGAAGAAAGGGACAACCACCCTTGGTATTTTCTTCAGACAAAACTGTTCCTGAAGTGTTCTTTCCTTAGTGTGTTCGTTATTGTTGTCCAAAAAATAATGAAAGGAAAAACGTGCCTATGTTAACTTGTCAAGGGAAGGAAGCAGGGCAAGAGGCTTGTTTTTAATTAGTCATTTTGTGAACATTTGTGCAAGGACAGAGTCTGCTGCCAAACAGCATCTCAATTAGCATGTCCCTGTGGGCAGACCTTGCTTGGGCTGATCTGTGGTTTACAAAGGTGGCAGAGAGAGAATCCTCTTTTATGTGTTGCTAGGATAGGAGACTGGTACAGTGGGTGCTGTCTGACTGGGAGCAGTGACCCAGTTCAGTAAACCTGGCTTGGCTTCTGTGGGACTGCAGTGGGGTGGTGCACAGGAGCAGGCTGTGGGACCCCACCAGGCATGGAGCAGGAAGCTGTTTCTAGTGCTTTGTTAGGGAAGAGAGGTGAAATGTGAAGAAGTAAGACATGGATGAGGCGGGATTTGAGAAAGTAAAAGTACACTGAGCAAAGACATGCAAACCCAGACAGCAGTTTTTGTCATTGGTTGGTATTCCTTTGCAAAGACCACTGTTTTTATCAAGTTCTCCAAACTTGGAAGGAATATTGGGAAGGGGAGGGCTGAAGGAGAATTGAAGGAAAGGAATATTTTTTTATTCAGAAAATTAATGAAGAGTATTTTTTCCTGGTGAAAACAACGTATGCATCCAGGCTTCAAAAAACACAGGATAATTTGCCACAGAAATATTTTAAAAGTTTTGGCGTTTTTGTCACACAGCAGAAGCGTGTTTTGCATCACTGAAACTCCCTGAGGAGTGCAGTAGCATTTCTCAGCATGTTAATTGTCACACAGTGCAGCGGGTAGCTTCTGCTCAGGAGAAGGGGTTGGCAGTAAAGAGATTAAAATGATGATTCAATCAGGAGACTCTCGGAAATCTGCCTAGTGACTATTTTTTTTTATAAGGACTCAGGCTCTGTGGCATAGTTACAAAGGAGGAATCTTAATTAAAATTAGCAGGCAGATGAAGCATTTGAATGGGCATCTTTCAATTCTTTTTCCCTTTCAGCTCACAGTAAACCCTCTTCTCCTTTTCTGTCTTTTCTCACAACAGCTTAAGTTTGCTTGAACAGTTTTGCTTGTCCATTTTCTTTCCATCACAAAAAAAAATCCCTTAAATTATACCCACTCTGGAATGTGATGCAAATAACTTGCATTTCTATGATTCCTTTCAGGCAGGAACAATTTAGAGGCAGTTCTGCCTCTTATCAGCCTGTGAGTTAGTCTGTGTATCACTCACTATCCCCTGTTACGGCTTGCGAAACAGGCACAGACATTAACTTAGGGTCTGCATCATAATTAGCTTTTGCTGGGTGTCCATAACAGAAGTTACATGTGGTTTATCTGCACGTTTATCAGATCAGAACAGAAATGTTGCTCAGCTCTGGCTTCAGCTGCTTCTGTTTCTGACACCTGTTGACAGTTAGGAATACATTTTTATGCACTAGGAAAGGCAAGCAAAAACTCTAACTGTGAAGATCTTAAAGCTGAAATAAGCCCTTGAGCTTTCATGTATACATATACATATGTATAAAACATGCAAGATTTCACTGCTACTAGCAAAACTCATGTCATACTACATGAATTCAGATATAGGTGTTATAAATAAGGGTAATCAACAATTTCATTTGCACCTTCTGTTTCACTACCCATTCATCATGCAGGAAAAGCAGGCAAGGCTCCATTGCCTGCTTTCAGCAGAGAAAACTCAAACCCATTTCATATGTACGGTGTCACTTCCTTAAACCAAATTTTCCTGGCAGAGCAGATAGCAAAGAAAGCACATGCTCTTGGAGTAAGTGACAACATTTAAAGGACTGACAAATGAAATTTATTTTTTTTATTATCATCATCATACAGTTAAACAGAGCACAAAGCCAGGTAACTTAGCTATTAAGTTCATTACATTCCTAGATTTTGGAACAACTTTCAGCTCAGCAACTCGCTATGTGTGTACTTTGCCAGGCAGAGCAAGCCAGCTCGCTGTATTTCTTGCTGGGGTTTGGAATTAAAATGTAGATTCAAAGCAGATGGGGATGTTTCTGCAGCAGCTGAATAGAAATACACAGAAAATGAGAAAACTCCTTCCCCTCCCCCTCCCAGTTAAAGTCAGCGATCATCTCGTTCGGACAAAGGCCTGTTCTTCTGCAGACCACATAAAATTATCTGTCTGGTGAAGCTCTGACTTTCCGTACTATCGGGGCTGTTTGTGAAGTGCCGGCGAGCCCCCGGGCCAGCGGCACCCACAGTGCTCGCAATGCCGCTGGTAGAGAGGAGCAGAGCGACCTCTGTTCAGGAACTCCTGCAACGCTTGCTTTACATACAAAGGGAGAGGAACACAAAACAACGAGAACCAGAATCAGCGATACAGAAAATTATTTCCTGGATGGCTGGTACCTCATCGGCATTCAATCTAACCTGTTCTGTACTGGAGCAGCACAGCAAAGCCATCCTCCTGGATTAGAGGTTAGTAAGTACAGACAGCTGGTCTCCCGTTGGATCTCTCCCGTACACTGACCTTGCATAGGGAATCCCTCCCTCCTTTATCCTTAGATAAACTCCCGTCGTCCCTGAAACTGGAATAACTGTGCCATCTCACAGTCACATTGCTTCTGCATCTGTCATGCTTTATTGTGAACCACCTTTGTTTTCGGCAGGGAGTTTCAAGCCATTACCTGCCTAAAACAGGATTCATTCAATGTGTTAGTGACTCTGAGGGTTTTCTTAACCCAGGCACAGGAAGATTTCTTGTATTTGCATTTTTCTTCTCTATTAACTGACCATTAAAAACAACAAACCCTCATCTCACCCTTTTTTCTCTAGAAAGCCAGCAGTTTCGTATCTGAATGCTGATTTATGCCATTCTACCCCTGGTGGGTGCATTTTTTTTTTCTACAAACTTTGGATCCCCCCTTCGCTCTTGCTGTTTCTTTTTCTGTGTCTTTTTGGTGTAATTGGTCCCAGCTTTGATACTATATCCCCCCCAAAGAGTTTCGTTCCTTCTCTCCTTAAAGAGTAATTTACCTTTTAGGAAAACACAACTGCCTCCCCCTGTGATACTGTCCTTATCTCCTCCATGCACAGCAAGAACTAGAATTTCTACTTCTTGAGAAAACACCCATAAGCTCAAGGAGAGAAAAGGTCAACTGTGACAAGGATTACGCATTTCTGTAACTCCTTCTATCTAAAAAGATTCCTATTCTATGTCTGAACTACAGAACTAGGGTTTACCCTTTCAAAAACAAAAATCTTGCTACACCTCTTGTATTGCCTGCTACAAGGTGAAGATACTGCTCTTTATTATGACAAAGGCCTGTTTTTCTGAATTGCTAAAATGCCATTGAAAGCTAAGAAATAATCTCTTTCTCTCACCCCTAAAGATAGCCAAGAAAAATCTTAGCTCTTTTTTAAAATTGGGAAGAATAAAAGAAAAAGGAATATAGAACTTTTTCTGTAGGACAAGAAGGAGAAGCATGAGATTTGCCTAGATTTTCTTTCTTCCTCAGCAGCTCTCAAATACAGCTAATGTTGAAATGAAAACAATAAAGCAACCAGCTGTGAGGACTGTAGAACGGAGGAAAGAAAGATTTTTGCCCATCCATTACTGATTCAGTTTCTCGCTGTAAAGCATTTGGCAATTTTTGTAAGACAGACACTGATCATGGACTGAAGTCAGATGGGGTATGAATATACATATCTTTCTGGGTGTGGGGAATCTTTCAGGAATATCTCTCTTATCTAAGACCCTGTGCTGTCATTTTGACTTTACTGGGCTTTGAGTCAAATGCTCAGATGCTAAATTGTCATGAGCAAAAATGCAGCAACACAGATGAGCAGGATTTCAGAATACGCATTCAGGAGCAACATTGTGGAGGGCAGGAAACTAATGAAACTATTTTGTGCATTTAAAAGTCACCAAAGATTTTAAGTGAAAAAGCAGTTTCTCATTTGTCATCTTGGGTGACTTGACTTTAGCTGAGCGTTGTGTCATGACTAGGAGATAACAAGTGACAGAACTGTGTAAATCTTCCCAGCAGATGATCTATTTGACAGTGTAACTTTGTCAAATGCACTAACTGTAACACTGAAAGAGAAAGCTGATGATCTTTGCTCTTTGGAGGTGTCAGGTACTTAAAATATTATCTGTCTTCTTCATTCAACTACTATAAATCTGTCTTTTTCCCTTTAAGAGAAGATTAGAATGAGATGAGAAGATGAGAACTACATAAACTAGACTTCAAAAATAAAGGTTTGGGGTTTTTCGTTACTTTTTAAAAAGGCTCACAGAAGAGCTTCCCTTCAAGCAAAAAACACAAAGAATGCAAATAAACATTGTCAAACCATGAAAGACTTAGTATTACAAAAGAAGAGCTCTGTGGGAGTTACTGGGGCATGACCAATATACAAAATACCACCGACTACTTTTCCTGTTAGTGCTTGTAGCACCTCTGAGTTACTAGAGTCTGTTATGTTTCTGTGTAAAATCTGATCTGGTCCACACAGTGTCAGTTTTCCAGTCCATTGCAATGGATGCAAAAGTTTATGGTCCTCTTTTCCCTGCAACTGTAAGCAAAGTAGCAAATCACTTTGCACTTATTTGAGTAGTTGCACCTAAAACTAAAACTAAATTATAAGGCCACAAGTACAAAAAGTTAACAGATGTTACAGCTGCTCCTCTTTTCAGCCTGCTTATTGTAAACCCACTAAGTCTCAAGCTGAGAAAGTTCATTTAAAACTTAGAAGTATAGCTATTGCTTTTACAATGCCTGTGAATAGTTTATCCCCGAACTTCTGGTCAGAAAAAAAAAAACTTATATACTGTACTATGTGCTCTACATGTTGCCATGCCAAGCTGTACACAGTTCATGGCCTGTGGCCACTCCTTTACAGACACACAAGCTGCAATTTGAACAGGCAAATGCACAGCCTCTCACTTCTCATGTTACTCCTAAGTCTCCTAAGTATTCAAATGAAGAATGGTACACAGATACAGACGTAGTGCCCAAAGAGGAACCAAAGGTGGGAATAGCATTTTGCAAGCTGCATTCCCCGAGGATGGAAAGGTGCTGGGGTTTCCCAGCCATGTCAGTCTGGGATGCGGTGGCAGTCTGGCTACCCTGAATCCTTCAGGGAGAGTTGTTGCTCAGCCCAACATGCACTAGTTACTGTTCTCATGTCTTCTGTGTCTTCTGCTTCTGAAAGATAATGTTGGGAGTACTTGCCTAAATTAATCTGTTTCCATATATTATAAATATGTGTCTGTACCTTAACAGAAAGAGGCAACAATGATACTCGGAATGCTTAAAAAATGTGTTCCCTGCATTTCGTACATTGTTATGTATTGGTTACTGTAGTTCCTTGTGAATCTGTATCTGTGGCTGTGACCTGTATAAGCAAAATAAATGGTAAGGGCTGCTGCCTTGTTCAAGCTGGAACGTAAATGAAGGCAAAGTGGTGTCACGTGCAAGCCCCAGTATCATTCAGTGGCACACTACTCACTGCAGGGAATGGGAGGGCTCTCCGGGGTGTTAGCCTTAAAGATGTGGTTTTGTAAATGCCATAGCTGGAATCTCAGGTCAGATGAGTAAGTCTGCTGGTACCAGGCTAGATGGAAGGAGAGGATTTCAGTGCAAGTTGGCAGAATCAAGAAAGCATACAGAGCTGCTCTGCACTGGGAGATAGAGAGGGTCATGTGGGCAACTTCCTATAAAGACTGATTTGAATCAGATCAGCTGACTGATCAAGGGGGAGCCTCTGTAATAAACACCTCACAAAGGTCACTGCCTGCCAATTCCAGGGTGCACATGCCAATCCCAGCAGGTGCCGCAGGAGCATCCCAACAACGGGAGACTCGAAGATCGTGTCTGTTGGCAGTCCTTGGTAATTTCATCTCCAAACACTACTTTTGGTGTTTGTACCCATTCAAATCTTTAGCTCTAATCTCTAGGTGCTGCACTGCCTTCCTCCAGCTTCAACTTCCTGCAGTTCTGTGGAACACATTCCCTCATCCCCATCCACTTCCTCTAGTTAACCTTGTAATGGAAAATCTCTCTCTAAACCTCTCTTTCTCTTCCCTGTTGCTACCTGAAGTACATCGATCTTTCCTCTAACACAAATACAATCCGAGACAACAAAAATCTGAGACAAAAAAAAAAAAAGGGAGAATTATTACTGCTGACTGCATATTTTAATCTTTTCCAGCAATTTCCTTTGTAATCCTGATTGAGCTTTTTAGTATTCGGTAGACGCAGGTTGTCCGCAATGGGTCTGTTGTAAAGGGGACTGCAAATCCTTGAGCTTTCTATTTTCCCTCCTCAAAATTTAAAGCAATAGCAATGCTTACTACCATTTAGTTATTTCCATGATAGCCTGTTTGATAAGTCAGGATTTAAAACCAAACATCAAAGTAGCGTCTTCTGTATCATGAAGGTTTGATTCATTTGCAAGGCAGTGTACATTGTTAGAAAGCAGTTCCTCAGCCCACAATACCAGACTGGTTTTAGCATAATCTCAGGATCATTTCTCAAGCTCATTGGCAGCAGCACCACTAGAGTTAAAATGTTTTGGTGTTCTGTTTTTGCTCTAACATCTTTTTGCTGATTTCCGAGTATCTTGTTTTACAATAGCCTCCTTCAGGCAATAGAGTCCAGAGCAAAACTTAATCTTCAGAGAACATAACAAAAGAAATCAGCCTTAGTTACCAAAAGATCATTAAGTAGTACCAGCTGTTTTCAAGACATTGAATTTTTTCAATGAAGCCAGAAAAAACGAAGCATAGACTAAGACTTTTGTGCTGCCTGGTTATATTGCAGTGTATGAGGAAACTTATGACAAGTCTGCCTCCACAGCTCTAGGAACAAGGGCTGGGGCAAGGAGCTCAGGCAGGGGGAGGTCGGGAGCTGCTGGGATTCCCATCAGTTTCCAGGATGGGACTGAGGCCCTGCAGGATGGTGCTGACACACGCCCTGTATCCACTGCATGCCCAGCCGGCCCCTTTGTTTGAAGAGAGGAGCATGGTTTTGTTTGGATTGGTCAGTGAAAGGACTTAAAAGTGCTAGAGGGAGAAGGCAGGAAACAGGATGGGCTCGGAGGCATCAGCACCCTGAACACAAACTCCAAACAGCTTCCTGCCATAATTTCTGTGATGGACAAGACATGCTGCAGAGTTGGTGCACAGCAGTATGGCAACACAGCCTGTCTCTAGCATTCACCTCATTTGCTTTAGTCCTTCACATGCTTTTTTTAAAGGTTAACTGGAGGTACTCCAGCATATTTTTTTCTGCTTATCTCATTTTTAGTTCTAATTTTACGTGCAACTAACTTTTCAGAACATTTGCATAATCATCAATACTTATCATAGACTTTTAAGACAATTTTGATTTGGGGAACTGAGGCATGCATCTGATTTTTTAAACGTCATTTCCATGCAAGCTTTTGTGAGCTAGATGAGGCTGTTAGGAAGGTTTGTTTGCTGGTGAATGTAATGAGCAGATAAACTTTGCCATTCATCATCCCCCACCCTTCCCACAGTAAAACTGTTAGCTCATTTTCTCATAATCAACCTGGCTGACCCTCAGATGTTAATAAACCAAAACTAAAATGCCCTTATATGCATTTTGACACTGGCATGCATGTTAGCTTAAATGACTGCATTAGACATATAGTATCCTGATAGCTGTGTCCTTCCTTCTCCCAGCCCCACCACTTTTTATTTAAGAAAAAGCAGCTGTCCATTGCCCCCAGAGGCTGTGTAGAAGTAATACTACCAATCCCAGACTGTGCTTTGTTTTCTTCTGAGCAAAAACGGTTGCATATATCAGAGCTTAATGCCTATCAGCCTTGATTTGCCCCCAAAACTGTTCTCTCCCTGGTGTGTTTTGGGGAAGGCAGGGGTGAAAGAGGGAGTGTAGGTTTGTGTTGGCAAGAAAAGCAGCGACTGCACTGTGCAATCACACTTCACCTACAATGACACGCATACGCTTACGGGAACTCAACCAGCGCAACGCAAGGCGTTCTTACCTACACCTGCATTCCTCAGCTTAAGACCACTGCAGCTGTTAGGCTGCTGGCTGAAGGACTAGCCTGGCAAACACTTTGCATAACCTTGCCAGCTAGGAGCAGTTCTAGAGGACCTGTGGGATCAGGTCCTCATTGCTAGAGGTGTGGATTTAAAGAACAAAAAGTCACCTCACCCTTTTGAGGAGAGTTCACCTGCTTAGGTCTTCTTAGGAAGACTGAAGGGAGGCATTTAAAAGGCTTCCATTAATTTTCATTATCTGTAGTAAAGAAGTTTACTTAAGCTGAAAAAAAAGTCTCAGCTATGATTTATGAGTTTCATTAAAAGTAGTCCGATATCTTAACATTTGTCTGTAGTTCCCAGCTTTCTAAATCCAGTTGAGTGTGTACTTTATAATGGCGAGCTTTTCATCCACAGTGCTTTTTTTGTGCACTAAGAGCATGACTGTGTTGTGGACAGACAATAATCAATTAGTGAAACAGTATCTCGTGACTGGGAATATGAAGTGGGCTTTGCGGGAACTGACAACAGCTCTTTTAGCTCACACGTTTCTGTATGTCTCTTAAATATCCCAGAATATCAAAGGTCTTTCATTAGAGCTTCATACTCTCTCAAATCCATGCAGGCCACTGGATACCTCAGAAGACCATGAACTGATGTGAGCCGGCAGCAAATGGCGCGTTGCCAGAATGAAGAACAACCGACTGTTTTCAAAGCTTTGAAAATATTTGAAAAGGAAGGACAGAGAGAGAAGTGTTGCAGTTCCCTTCAGGACTGCTCAAACACCGCTCTTCCAAGTGTCAGCTGTGGGAGTCTAAAAGTCTTAGTGAGAGTTAAAACACAATCTGCCAGTTCCTCCCGCTCCTTTTAGCTTGGCAGCAGTGAATTTTCTGCCTCTTCATGTTGCATCTCGCCACAAGGAAGAAAATTTAAACGGGAGAAACAATGTTGCTTTGAATTATTGGAAATTAAAGCAGGGATGCCTGCATGTTCTGAGATCCCAACTGTTTCTTGGCACAGGAATCCCAAGTTTCTATCCAGTCTTTTATTTTGGTTAAAGGGAGAAACTTCCATGTTAGAGCTGTGTTTTTAAGCAAACATCCCATTCAAAACATCTAGGCTTGTTACTGGTTTCCAGTTTCCCTGAAACACTGAAGGGAGATTCCATAAAAAAGGAAAAAACCTGTCTCCCTGTAATAAGCTTTTTTCTCTAGTAGTTCTCTTAAATGTTTTTTTGCCACAAAATACATAAAACTCCCCATACACTGCCCATTTAGACTTAAATATTATGAAGTTTTAAATGGCTATACATTAACTCCCCATTCTTTGGAAGCGAGGATATAACAAGATAAAAAGGAACTTGGAAATGGCCTCAGTTGTGTGGAAGCATGAACTGGAGCCTAGCACTTAGTTCTCAGAACAAGATTAATAGTGGCCTTCTAAAGAAAAACCTGAAAACTCTCTTGCACGTGATACAAAGCTAAAATTAGAAAGGGGGGGAACTTACTGTAGCCAAGATGGTAACTACAGAAAATCTGTTTTTCAAGGCAGTCTTAAGAAGCTTGGCTGAATAAATGCTGAATTGGTGGTGTGAATTGGGTGTCTTCTTGACTTAAAATTTGTTTGGGCCTGGGCCCTTTTATCTGAGATTAGCCAATGACCAAGTTCTTTCAAAGTTTCTATGCTGACTATTCAAAGTGAAAAGTTGTCCCATGTCTTCAACCTAAAACTGAAGGGGATGTCAACAGTACTCATGCCAAGCTCTCTTGTGCGCTTAGAACTGTGGCAAGGCAGTGCCGGCTCCCATGTTTCATTTCTCTCCCAGAGTTGTGCTTTTATCAAGGTTAGACCTCGACTGCTCTTAGGTTGTCAGCTGGCTCTGGTCATCAAAAGCACCTTGTCTTTCATCTCTTTAACATCTGGAGAGGCAACTGTAACTATTTTTTCAGATCTGGGTTTCAGCACAATAATCCATGCCATTGTTGCGTGTAGATTGCAATAACCCACATGAAGACTGCTCCTGAAGACCACACACGAATGCAGAAAGAAGCTGAATGGCAACCATAGCTCTAGGGAGCACCTTCTAATAGACCTCTAAAAATGCATTAGATTCTTATCTTCTGTGGTTCCTCAGCAGCAGTGGGAGTCAGAAGATATGTTTGTGCTAGTAGCTCACAGGCCTCAGCATACGGAAGTCAGGTTTTAAGGAAACAACCTCCTCTATAATGCTCTGTTAGAAGTAACAAGCCTGTTCTTTTGATTTCAGTGATTTACACAGTGAAGGAATAAAACTGATCTTAGTTACTGGGGGGAAAGCCAAGGTAATTCATACAGGTATTTGGAAGATTATATAGGCACATATTATAGTTGCTTGTATATCAAACATCTGAATTTGGAGAAAATCTAGCAGACTGTGGCACGTGCATAATGCCTCCAAAGAACAGACTGTGGATTTGCTTTGTGACCTCTGTGCATCTGGTCAGGGAACAAATGGTATGGATATAGATCCACCCAGGGAGGAGATCGGATGTCACGAACCGGGTTGTTTATTCTGTCTAAGAGGGGAGCATTAATGACAGTCTTCAGTTACATAGGGAGAAAGAAGCTGTAGCACAGAAGGAAAAAAACCTGCTCCGCATGTCTGTGGCAGATGGGATGAGCCGGTCTAAGCTTATGTTTTAAATGGTAGAAGCTTTCTAATAAGTAAGATTAATAAAGTACTGCATGTAACTGTATGTTATTATGCAACCCTCATCATTAGAGACTTTTGAAAACAGGTTGGAGTGGACTGGTACGTGTCTGGCTAGTGTTGCCCTGAAGCCAAGGAACAGGGCACCAACAAACCTATTTTTTCCATGTGTTTATGAGCAGTTGGTCTCGTTTGTAAGTCGTGAAAGGCACAAATTGGAAGGAATAAAACTAAATCACAAGTGGGCATGAAAACACATTTTTAAATCAAATCATGCAAAAATTAAAACAGCACAAGATCTTTCGAAAGCAGGTACCCTTGTTTTGGCTCAGCTTCTCCACCTTCACTGTCTGGAAGCAAATCCCCAGAAGGACATGCAGTGGCATGCAGCATTTCGCATATGGACACGAGGTATCTCGTGGCTCACCGCTCCTGGCAGGGATCCCCAGCACCTGCCCCTGGGGCACGTAGGCATGCACAGTGTACAGTGTGTAGTGTGGGAGCTGCCTCTGTGCTACCTCTCATTTCCCAAAGCATAGTTGCTGAAAATTGAGTTCACTACAGGATCCCAGCCTAGGTGTGCCAGAAGCATGAGAAAAACAGAGGAGGAATGTGTAGAGGGGTGTAAAGGCTACTACCATAGTGAAGCCAGTGAAGGGGCTGAAAGCTATGCTTTATCATCTGGATGTGCAGGAGCACCAGTGAGAGTAATCCTTGGAGTCATCAACCCTTCTCTTTGCATTCTCCTCCCTCTCCTCTCAGTACGACCTTCAACTTTTGGAGAAGAAATTTAAGAAAACTGCATTTCATCAAAAATTCTGTTTTCAACAGAACTGGGAGACCTACAGGATTTGAAGTTCAAAGGATAATGGAAAACAGAGCTGTGTAAACAGGTTTTCTGAGGACACTGCAGCCCACAACATTTTACTCTCTTCTATCAGTTCTTCCACTCATATGCCAAACAGGACCGTTTTTGTTCCTGTTTTCTAATGTTACTGTCCCAACACGATGAAACCCTGAAATCTTCAGCTTGACAGTGGTTTTTCCTTTTCCTTCCAGTGGCTTTTCACTCTGCCAAAAGCTGTGATGAAATCATCATGGATAACTGACCTTTGACTGGTGTTAGGAAGTCATCAACCCAAGAAATCCATGCTGTATCCAGGTCTGAAGCCAGATGGACAAAGATCACAGAAACTGGAAGATAATGATGACACTGACCTCTTGGTGACCTTCCCTAAACAGCAGGTTGATAACATCAAGTGTGTCTTGAAGGACGGTTCAGCCACCAATGCTTGTTTATCCTGGCGTGCTCACCAGAGGCTCATGGACTGCGGAGCTCGACCGGGATAGCGAGAGCCGTCAGCTATTGCTCTCGGGGAGCTGATGTTAATCAGCGGCCAGTATCATCATTACCATTTGACACATGGGGTAGCCGAGTACCGAGAGGAAAATCATCCCTCAAATTACAGCATTTCTCCAGAAATCAAAAACAGGTCTAAGCACCAGTCGTACACTGACAACACTGCCCAGCCTTTCCAGAACACACCTAACCTAGCACAGTAAACTGACTGAGATGAAGAAAAAAAAGAGACTTGGTTCTGTTTTCCAGCACCAGCATGTTTGCTGATGTTGAATTCATAGGCACTGGGGAATTACCCAAATGATACCCTTTGTGGGTCACAATTTGAAACAGTCTTGATGGTCCAAATGTCACAGGCATATGAGAGAAGTTTCTCATTATACCCAAGCATAGAAGGATCTCACTCAGCACACATTTATTTGAGCCCCCCTGGGATTTACGGCTGTAACTCTCATTCCCACAGCCTTCATATTGCAATCATCAGATACAAAGACTCTCAAACCAGCAAAGACAAAAGGGTGTTTTAGTTCAGCTTCCCTGAACATTTGTTAAAGATGTCTAATAGTCAAGGTAGTGCTCAAGAAATTGAGCAATACTGGTCTTAGAGTATGCTGGCATACCAGCACCCAAGATAATGTCAAAGAGGTTAACTGGGGGAGCAAATCCATCTGAATCCACCACATTTCTAATCTAAACTACTGAAAACAGCTTACAACTGGCAAGAACAAGCATAGGTGCCAACCTCATCTCGATTGATCTGCTTATTACAGCGAGAGGGTGCTTTTGTCTCTTAAATCCAACCTGGTTCTAAAGTTTCACCTTTTGGGAAACATTTCTGATTTAGTCATACTATGGTGGCATTACAAGCAACTACTTGAAGAGTTGTGTTCTTCTGTTGGAAGTGCTACATTTTACAGTTAGGTACAAAGTTTGTATAGGGTATAAATCACAAAAAATAGGAGTTGGAGAGCTGTGTGATGTATCATTATTATTTCTATTTCTTGCATTTTATATTCCTGAATTAATTTCCTTTGCATAATTGTTTTTTTCACCCGTATTGTAGAGGCATTTAATTTTTACTTCTCTTGATTTTATGCTATTGTTAGAATAGTGCCATTTTTCACATCTGAGTAGATATTATGCAGTATCCAGTCTTGTTGATGGTTATATAATGTAGCAAAGGGAAATCACTGTGCAGAGCAATTTATCTTTACTATAATGCCCTCTGTAGTAAGGTCAAAAATCTAACTGATTCAAGTGCTTTTGCAGTTAGACCATTGTATCACTGAAATGCAAGAACTGATGTCAGTAAATTGAGGAGGGGTTTAGCACTAGTTGATTTTAAAAATGCATGAATTATGAAGCTTCTGGCTTGGATAAGATTTAATGAATTATTAATCCTCATATGTCACAAATCCCATGCTCTTCATTCCCTTATGTCTGCTTATATCTATATTTGCTAGTCACCATTTTCCCCTGTAAATTAAGGTTAAATTAGCCATAAATTAGATAACAAATTTTATCCATCCCACATTTTCTTTTGTTTGACACAGATTATCATAGATCTAAATGCCAGAGAAGACAATTATATTCATGTAATATGACCTCCTGCAGAATACAGTCACAGTTTCCTTCAGGAATTTCTAGATTAACCCCTTAACTGCTCTTTGGAGCTACAATAAGAAGTTTAGATATTTTAGATATTTCAGATATTTGGATCTTTTTGAAAGAAATATAGCCTTAGCTAAAAATATTCAAGGGACAGGCAAGGCATGGCATCCTTATGCAAGTTTTTTCCAAAGTATTGCTAATGTCCTGAATAAATAAACTGTCCAAATGAAGAAACAGCTGAATGTAGTGCAAAAAGACTCTATTGTAAGCCACATAGCCCAGCTAACAACAGAGTGTCCTTGTCCTTCTGGGGCCTCCTTTACATCTGCCTTGAAGTTTCACTGTGTTTTCCTAAGCCACCACACTTGCAGCGGGGCAGCAGTGATGCTGGTAAGGAGCAGAGCAAATCCTTAGGGCATGTTATGGGGTTTAGAGCCTCAATTCACCTTGGGTATGAATGCAATGTCTCTTGAATCTGTCCTGCTCTTGCCTCTGCCCTAAAGTTTCCATGTGGAAGCTTGTATTGTTTTTCAGTATATAAACTTGGAGTACCTTAAGTGCAAAACATACAGGAAATCCTTAAACTATATCCCAGTTTTCAACTTTTTATCCCAGCAATAATGGGAATGTCTCATTAATAAGGAGGTTTGATGTGTTATGTCACCCATCAGCCATCTGAGTAACCTGCTCATCTTTTCTCCTCTAGGGACACTGGCAGCTGCTTACAGGTGTTAACCCGGGGCACAGCTGCAGCAGCTGGTACTCAGATAGGCCAGAGAAAAATTACATCCCACAATAACCACGTGGCCACAAATCATTGTGCTGAGCATCATTATAACTTCTTACACATGTTGTTCCAATTTTAAATTAGAGAAAACTTTGACACAGAGTTAATCAGAAACAATTTCACATGTGTGCAAGTCCAGAAGATTTAAGGGTTAAAAGCAGATATTGAGCTTTCTGATAATATCATGTATGAGTGTCCTTATTTAGGAATAACCACTCGTGCCTTTTCTCAAATTTTCATTGATTAATTAAATAGGAAAAGAAAACCCCTTAACTCCATGTGTTGGAAGTTTAGGATTTAGAACTCTTTGTCAGAGGCATAAGCTTCAGAGGAGAGATGCAACTGCACAAGAGCACATAACAATACATAGCAAATCAAGCCACAAATGAACCCAGGTATTCTACACAGGTGATAGGAGCAGGAGAGTGTAAGCAGAAAGTACGACTTGCCAAACTGGAGTCTGGCAAGACATAAAGGTAAATTCACCTCTTGTCTAGAAAGTGCTGCAGAGGTTTCTTGTCTGGAAGCAGTTTAGACCTCTGAGCCATCCGGCAGTGGCAGAAGGGTGCCAGCAGGATAGAGGCTGTGGCAGCACTCCAGGAACAACCCAGTGAGCCATCAACAAGCTTCCAGGTGTCTAACTATTGCTTTCCTGAGTCTCATCCTGATAATCAGTTGAGCACAAGTCAGCTGAAGCCATGATCTGAGGAGGTATATTTCTGCTGGGAAGAAAAACCTCTGAGGAGATAAATGTCTATCTGAGCTAACCCCAGAAGGGGAAACAACCCATCTGACATCCCACCTTTTGATCATTTCAGGGCCACAAGTACTCTACCACAGCATCCCCCCACCTACTTTTTCTCCTGGGAATCTTGCCTAGTTTTGCAGAAGACTGTACTCCCCTGCAGTGGGTCTGTTTGTCCATTCATTCATCTGAGCTGCTTTGCATTCACAAACTCCCCACATATGGGTGCTATAGAAAATAAAGTATGAACCTCTAGAACTGGCTAAAAGTAAAGGATTTTCCATGAAAGAAAATGATGACTTAGAGTACGTTTGTTGCTGCAGAAATGTATGGTGCTCTCTTAACAATACGTTCCACAGTATTGTACTGATAAGAGGTGGTAAAAATATGCCAAACTTGCCCATAAAACAAACAATGAAAAAATCTCAAACTCTTGCTCAGTACCTGATTTCCAGTTTGTGCCCCATATGTGGCAAGAAATAAATGTACATACATCAATTGCATCTGAAAAAATCAAAGAGTGGTAGTCTGAATTATAACTTGAATGCATATTGGTGGGATGAGATGCTGATCCATTTGCACAGTAATGTGCTATATTTAAGTCACGCATCGTGGCATCTTCAAAGAGGCCAGTCATAATTATGATGGATTAGACTGCAGAGTCAGTCCTAGATGCAGTAATTGTTTCACAGATGCTGCTGATGTGACTTGAATTTCTAATGGATTATAGCTGAAGAAAAATATGTGGAGCTTCCAAATGGTCTGGATAAAATACGGTTATGGGAAAGAGAAAAAAGACTAACTGCTACATTTAGGGAAAGGTAGATTTACTTTGAGAGGCAGAGAGTTCACCCCACAATAATTATCAGGAAGACTACAAAGACTTAAGGAGCAGCCAGGTCTACTTAGTAGTAAGCTGTAAGAATATCTTCATGGTGTCCCCATTAAAACCAGTAATAAAGGTATCATTGCCATTTATCTTTTTCCATTTCTATACTACAAATTATTGCTGTGATTTGTAGCTGCTTGAGGAAGATTTGTACTCAGGTGTCACATAAGGATAGTGATACTTGAGTGTAGAGAGAGAGACAAAGAAGTGTAATGCAAAGTCACCATAATCGTAGATGCATTTCAAAGAATGCAAATCTGGCACTTTAATGGAAGAATGGACTTCGTATTTTAACCAAATTATTCCCATGGTGTTAGCAATACCTAATGCCAGTGCCTTTTACAGGAGATGGTCAGAATTTGGGGGAGCTGGTTGACTAATACCATGAAGTCTTTGAGAATACTGTGAATAATAGTCCATGTCACACACTGAAGATAACCTTGTGGGTTTTGAGGACAGCATGAACCTAAGACTCTTTTCTGGACCACAGATGTGCTCCTTTGAGAGATTTGCAAGCTAAGTTTAGAGAAGTTGGGGAGCCCCCACTTCTAAACAAAAAGGTATTTTTACCTATCAGTAAGGAATTGAAAAGAAAGATTGCCTGGGAATTATCAGAAGGAATTTAGTTGCAACCCACAGGATACACCAGAACACAAGCAGCAAGGCAGACTTTGAGGGCTAGAGAAAGTTTGTCATGGCTCACTCGCACAGACTAAAACTTTTTAAAAGGGACTTAATCTTGTAGAAGCAGCTTGATGGCACAGTGTTAATTACTATGATGCCCTTTATTTCATTTCATAGTTGCAAAATACAGCAGCCCACACACTCGTGTCTGAGTTGCGGTTTACCTGCAGTTTTTAGGTATGAAAGGTGTGAAGGCAAAGAATGGCTTCCAAATTAGGCTGACATTTTATTTTTTAGATATTCTGGGAGCATCATTCTGCTGCCTGGCCTAGAATGACACATCAGAGGAATCCTTTTCACACTGCTTTCTGCTAAACACGAAACATCATCTCCCTGGGAAAGCTCCACAGGCTCATGTCTTGTGGTACTATAAAGCTAGGATGGGAAATATACTGAAATATATCTAGAAGGGAAGAAGCCTTCCTTACTTTGTCAAAAAAATAGGCCAGGTTGACAAACATTCTTTTCCATCTCCCTGTTCTTAGCTTTCCCTGCAAAAACTCTATTTTAGAGTACTTTTACTTGCAGAGAGAACTTCTCTCTTTCTGTCTTACAAAACATAAACTGAGTAAAGGAAGAAAACAAAAAAGAACTTCAGGAGGTCAAAAGTAAATCTAAAAGCAAGTTTGGGATATGGAGGAAGGGAATACAGGTCATTGTATAGGTGCTTGCCAGTCAAAATGTACATTTGAATTATCCTGCTACTGAAATCAGAGCTGCAAGCAGAGGGGAGTCTGCTGGATGAAATAAATTTCATTAATTAGTATTACTTTTAAAAGCATTTTAAAATCATATTACTCAACTGACTAAAGCAATATTGCACTGAAAACGGTATAAGTTACATTTAAATAACATTTAAAATTACATGTTAATAACATAAAAATATTAATGTAAATTAAAATTATTATGTAGATAAATACATAAGCAGAGCAACCATGATGGGAGAATTTTTTTCAGTTGAGTAGCCCTTCCTTTGTAGTGGCAATACCAGCCACATGTAGTGTTTCTCCTGACTTGACAGTCCAACCAGGGATGTGGTAATGGAGGACCATTCAGATTCCCCTTTATGCAAACTAAAAGTAAAAGCTTCAGAACAAAGCCATTTACATGTCCAATTTTTTTCTGTGCAACTTCACATCTGTAAGACCCACTGTTAGTCTGTCTTCTGTCATTTGTGACTGGTTGAGAGTCATAAAGCCAACAATGAATAAATTACAAGCAGAGTCAAACAAGGGCTTTATCTGTGTTAACTGAGACTGTGAATCCTGGGAAGATCCATGTGAACAGGATTAGCTTGTCATTATATGGAATTTGTTGACTGCACATTGTCAGTACTTCTATCCAGCTAAAACCTTCACTTTGTAAATAAAATATAAAGAGTATATGAGAAAATGGGTTTTCCCATCCAAACAAAGAAGAAAGAAATGCTAGCTTCACAGCTGTTCAAAACCCAAATGCATAGTTTAAGCCATGCGTGATGTCTATATGTAAATGTTAAAGGATACTAATGCCTGAAAAAGTACCACTTCCACCAAACCTTTCAGAAATCACTCAGCTTGTTTCTGCCAACACTACCAAGGTGTTGATGAACTGTAAGCGTTCCTATGGACAGCAGTCAAGCATGGCTTTTTCTAATGTGTACTGTGCCACTTACGTGCTCTTTAGGAATGCCAGTTTTAAAAGACCCTGTCAGACAGCTGAGGACATTAAAAAAAGGACATTTTCGCCTCTAACTGACAAACTTGGTGGCAATAATCCTTCAAGTCAGACAAAAGAGGTTTGGCACACTTAATCAAATGAAGGGATTAGCACCAAGTCTGGGAACCATGGTTTCAGCATGACTTTTTGCCTTACCAAGGGCAAAATGTGATGACAGATGAGTCTGTGCAAATCATTCAAAAGCAGAGAATATTTTTTGCGCCATTATGAGATATTTTTTCTGGTAAAATGTTTGCTTGTGTGTTAAATGGCGGTAAGGAAGCCTCTCTGTATTTTCACTCTTCATCTTCAAGAATAAGTCCTTAAGAAAAAGGGAGACATGGGCTGCAAAATGCAATAGGATAGTGAAACACTATTACAGGTGAGCCTGCAAGCTCACGCTGTGTATGGGAGCTGGTCGGGGCATCGGGTGCTTGAATGCTGCAGGAATTGTTGGTAACTGGCTGTCCATCCGTGGAAACTAAAATTGACTTGGATTCTCTCCCGTTTCTTTTCTCCCTCAGATACATTTGGAGGGTAGCCTTGTGGATGGCCCCGGAGCAGGCCAGATGGAACAGGACAGAACCAACCATGTTGACGGCAATAGATTGAGTCCGTTTCTAATACCGCAGCCTTCTCACGTGTGCCAGCCAGAGCCTTCTGCGGTGAAGCTACAGAATGGAAGTCCAGCAGCAGAGAGGCCTGGAGTTGAAGTAAACGGAGACCACAAACCGCTATCCATTAAAAGCAACTACGGAGTGCCCCACCCGAAGGGAAGTCCAAACAACCGCGTGAGCCCGGACCTTTTACAAGACAAGAAAGTATATTCCAAATATATGCAAAATGGTGGGATAAAACGCACTTTTAGTGAGCCCTCTCTGTATGGACTTCATGAGAGCAAAAAAGTGAAACAAGACAAGGAGGTAAATGGAGAAAAAGCTGAGCCAGAGGATAACAGTGAAAAACCAAGCGTCTCCAATTCTTACAGTGAGAAGAAACCTGAGAGTTTTACAAGACAAGAAAATGAAGCTTCAGATTTGATACCGTCTACAAGATACAACAGTGGTGGTTCAGAAAACTCTCATGACCTCCTGATTCAGGATGAGCAGGAGCAGGAAAACATTCATTGCCACAACAGGGACATTGTCTTACTACTTAAGAACAAGGCAGTGCCAATGCCTAATGGTGCTACAGTTTCTGCCTCTTCCATGGAAAGCATGCATGGTGAACTCCTGGAGAAAACACTGTCTCAATATTATCCAGAACATGTTTCCATAGCAATGCAGAAGAACACATCTCATATCAATGCCATTACCAGTCAGGCTACTAATGAGTTGTCCTATCAGACGACGCATTCATCCCATACCTCAGGGCAGATCACTTCCCCACAGACCTCAAACTCTGAGCTGCCTCAAGTGCCAGCTGTAGTGGTTACTGAGGTCTACAACACAGAAGACTCCAGTAAACCACCTGTATTGCCGGGAAGCTGTTTGCTTCAGAAACCAGAACTACAGCTACAGCAACAGATTCCAGGCTATGATCCACACCAGTTACCCGTAGGAAGCAGTAACGTTCATGGAAGCATAGGGCAGGTTCCCAAACAAGACCTCTCTTTAAGTTCCAGCAGTAACCTGCAAGCTCAGAGCACTGCTCTGGAAAGGTACTCTGAGCAAGCAGAAAATAATGGTGCTTTCTTTACACAGAACTCAACGTTTCACAAAGATTCCTCCACTCCTCCTGCTCCAGAAATGAACAGTGCCCTGTCTGCCATGGTGCAAGAAGGACACCATTCCTATGACAGCAGATGTGAAACTCTTCCTGGGAAGATAAAGAATGAAGGACAACAGGAGGGACCAATGCCAGAAAGTCCCAGCCTCAGCCAACAACAACTTCACCCTCAGCAGAGACTTCTGCAGCAGGCACAAACGTCACAACAAGGTGTCAGTGAAAGCAACCCACAAGCTGCTGTGGCCTCCTCAATTCAGCAGTGCCCTGAAGAAGTGACGCTGGCGTCAGAACCTCCCCTCCAAAACCTGCACGCGCGCGGAAGTGAGGGTGAGTTGCAACAACACTATCAGCATTTCCCAGGACAGAGAGAACCTGAGACTCCTCCCGACAAAGAAAAGGACCAAGTGAAAGAGCCTGTCCAACAGGCTCAACATTATTCAAAACCAGCCTGGATAGAACTGGTTTCCACGCAGTTCCGCCAGAGAGAGCCTCCCCAAAAGCCCAGCGAAGCATTACTGCGATCAATTCTTCAGTGCCAGCCAAACACAGCCCAAACAGTCTACACAAAACAGTATGCTGGAAGTCCTGATTCTTTAAAGGGGCCTTCAGGACAGCCCCGGAGCCAGAAGATAATGCAACAGGAACAACTTCCTTCGCTGTACAAAAGTGAGAGCTCCCAGCTGCAGCCGCATCCCCCAGCTGACCAGCAGCTGCCGTTCCAGAAACACTCACCACAGCCACAGCTCACAAAGGTGGATTCCCTACTCAAGTCCCAAGTGCAGCAACACCTTCCGCAGCAGCTCCATTTCCAGGAAAGACCAGAAAAACAAGCTGAACAGCCTTTAGGAGCCCCCTTGAAACAGCAGCACCTGAATCCCCAGCCAGGGGAAAATGGGCAGTTCTTGCATTCACACATTTTGCAACAGATGCTTCAAAAACAGACACATCGGGTGCAACTGCCATGCAGTCCACAGGTAACCTCAAACCATCAGCAGTCTCTGCAAATGAAAAATAAAGACCTGCCCCGAACTGTATCCCACTCCCAAACCAATGCTGAGCAGCTTCTAGACAGGACATCCTTCAATCAGCTTAAAGTAGAGGAATGTTTCCAAGCTGGGAATAAGTACATGAAATCAAATGCATTCCCACTGCCTCACCCTCAGCTAGGCCTAGAGCAGGTGCGTACCATGAACAACAAAGCTCCCCTGCACACTCAGAAGGCAAAGGCTAGTCTCCAGCACCCATGCCCAAACAACATGCACTTGGTTTCCGAGAAGAAAGGAAGCGCCGCCAATACAGAACGCTTTGGAGCCAACAAAATGCAGGACTTGCAACATGTTCAGTATTTTTCAAATGACTTGACCACAAAGCAAGATGTGAATCACTGTTTTCAAGAACAAGAGCAACGGACACAACAAGCCTCAGTTTTACAGCTACCGCCACTCCAGCCATCACAATGTTATGGTGCTAGTCTGAACCAAGACCTCCCGAGCAAACAAGCTCCACAGATTCCTCAGCAGTACTTACCACACAGCCAAACTGCCCCACACTCCCAAGATCAGAGAGGCTGTCATTTGCAGTCCCAGACTCCTAAGGATTTTCAAAAGCATGCTGCTCTAAGGTGGCACCTCTTGCAAAAACAGGAGCAGCAAGCATACCAGCAGCCCAAAACTGAGATTGGTCCCAGTGCAGCACGCAAGCCTATCAAAACTGAGGCTGGCACAAAGTCTAATGTCTGCATGCGCCCATCAGCTGGACAGCTGGAAAACAAAATGTGGAAAAAAACAATTAAACAAGAGAATCAGCACTTTGGCTGCGAGAACATGCAACAAAAGAGCATCATTGAAACAATGGAACAGCAGCTAAAACAGATACAGGTCAAATCACTGTTTGATCATAAGACTTTTACTCTCAAATCACCCAAACAAGTGAAGGTTGAAACAGCAGGCCCTATTACCATTCTGTCAAGAAATACCAGTGCTGCAGACTTTGACACTCAGACTCCAATCTCAGATCAGCAAGCAAACTTGTCTGCTGAGAAAACCCCGACCAAAAGAACAGCTGGAACTGTTCTCAATAATTTTTTAGACTCACCTTCCAAGTTATTGGATACTCCTGTAAAAAATTTATTGGACACACCTGCCAAAACCCAGTATGATTTCCCATCTTGCAGCTGTGTTGGTAAGTGCTGAGATGTACTAAAAACATACTAGTTCACAGGAAGGAAATGAACCTTCAAGTTGGGATCATGGGGTTAGTTGGATGTTTTTGTTGCAAGATTTTTTTGGGTGGGTTTTTTTAGAACAGTAATTAGGGAAGACTTACAAAACTAGAATTTTATACACTTATGCCTACTCCACTTACCAACCCTACGCATGGGCCCTTTCTCGTTTCATAAAGCAAATACCTATTTGATTTTTCAGTCAGAATGCTTATGGCCTCACATCCATTCTCCTTGAGCAGTAGACACATAATAACAACATACTGATAAAAAGTAGGTCATAACTTCATAACCTAATTTATTTGTCAAGGTTAGAGATAGCATTTATAAACATATCCTGGATCCAAAACTTGAGATCCTTATGCCATTTTTTGCTCTAACAGTGAAATTGCTGAAGTTTCCCTCAACAAAGCCTAAGCAAAAAAAACAGATGTCAGATTATTCCTCACTTGTTGCAAGAGTTTATCCTCCCTTTCATGCACTTGTCTCCTGTAAGGCTAAAGAGATCAGCAGTTCTTAGAGAAGCTACACAAGCAGCACCAAAGAAAGCAGTGAGGGGGACCCTCAGTGTTTCTTCATAGGCATACCCAGTCTCCAAAAGCTGGAAAAATAAACCAGAGGGAAGCAAAGTAGAGTGACAGGCATGGCCCCATAGCCTGAGCTTCCATACAGTACTGACACTGCACACAGCCAGGTCTAACAGGCACTTTCAGACTCTAGTGGATAAACTATTCAGGCTGAGACAAAAGGTTCAGCAACAAAAAGGGGTGGGGGGGGGGGTAAGGAAATAAAAATCCTTGTTATAGTTTCAGTTACTTGGATTTTGTACCAACTATAAAAGAGGAATGTTGAATCAATGCTCCTCCAGAATTGCAAAATGGACCTTGCTTGGGGCTATGTCTCAGAGATGATCCATGGGAACAAAAATAGGAGATAGTGTATTTCCAAAGCTACCAGGAAGAAAACTGGAAGCCAGTTCCTTGCTGTTCCTTGTTGTTTTATAAGAAACAACCTCTAAAATTTAGGTTTTTTGAAAACACAGTTGTTTGTTGGTTGTTTTTTTTATATAATTTCTCCCATATAGTTGGCACAAGTTTTCTGGGAATCATTTCCATTGCTCTTTCCTATCAATACTTACCCTTAGGAAGATTAAATTAAGCCATCCCCCCATTGACATGTTCAAGTTTATAGCATGCCTTTGTCATGCTTCCTGAGGCTGTATATCAAGAGCAACACCACCTCGTCCAACTCTTGGAGTTAGCACGGCAGAAAACATAAAGGCAACATTCAGACATCAGGCAGCACAGCTCCAGCACCTCCTGATCCCAAGTAGAGCCTGGCCATTTCTTTCTCACTGCTGGAGCCTGCCTCCTGGTATCAAACCAAACATGTAGCATGTATTGTGACTGATGGCATGGTCCTACCTACACACAGAAAACTGAGGCCACATTCTTAGCATACAAGCATTTTGACCAAGCCTTGTGCAGGATTTCTTTCAGCAAACTTTGTTTTTTTCATTTCACAGTCTTTCTGTGGGTGGCAGGAATTCACTATGTAACCTTACTGGCCACTTTCTCAAGCTGTAGGTTCCTACACTGTAACATGTCTGCTGAAAACCAAGTACTGTACAGCTCAGTAACGTCAATATTTACCATTGGTATCCCATTTATCCTCCTTTTTAGATACTGGGAGAGGAGGAAGTGGGAGAAGGAGAAACAATTGTTTGTTGATAACAGGAAAACGCCTTTTGAATTTCAGTGTAGAGCCTGAGACATGAAATGACTGTTTGTGCTGGCAAAGGGCACATGGTCCCTATCACGGCTATTTGCACGATTAGCCATGTGCTTTGCATGTCTTGTACAAATTGCATGGGCATACTTTAGACCTTAGTGTTTGAAAACTTTGACCCCAGACCCATACAGCAGTATTCCAACAAGCTAGGTGTAAGCTTTGCAATGTGACATTTTACATTAAAGAATTAAGCTTCAAAGTAATAACCCTTTATTTTGTTTTAAACAGAGCAAATTATTGAAAAAGATGAAGGTCCTTTCTATACCCATCTAGGAGCCGGTCCTAATGTGGCAGCTATTAGAGAAATCATGGAAGAAAGGTAATTAGTGCAAAGGCACAGAGCAGATTAACATTTATCCTTTTGTGGATGTCAGAATTTTTCCAGCTTTTGCACATAAAGAAATAAACAACTGCAAATCAAGTAATTACTTGTAGGCTTAGCTACTCCAGTGTTGCCAACATGACGCACTGTGCTATTCACCAGAGAGTCACAATATTTGACAGGGCTAATAGTCTGCTGGCTGGCACAGGCTGCACACTTTGAGACAGACGCCAGCAAAGCCAAGCCGGAACAAGTATTCACCAGTCTGCCAAGCAGGACGGTTGGCAATGGCTGCAAAAGCAGGCATGGAGCTGGTGGTTCCCTCTGGGCAGGAGAATGCCAGAATGTAGAAGGAGGATGAAGAGCAGAACACCAAACTTCAACATTAGTTCCCCCTCACTGAATTACTAAATATATAATACATCCCTAAAGGGCTAAATCTGACTTAGTCACGTCCAGAGGAGTGCCACAAAATTGTTGGATAGGATTTCAGCCCAAGAATCGATAAGCGGTTTTGTGAAAAAACATCCCCTTCCTTGTAGTATTGCACAAACCCAGTCTTATCTTGATTAAGGACAATCCCTGTTATCATGTTTCATCCCGTGATGTATTTATTACATCAATGCCAACCAAATCAGGAATTTTTAAAGGCACGGAATAGATACATGATCTGTGCTATTTAAAAACACGCGTAAGTGCAAAAACCATCACCCTTTCTAAGGTATTTAAATTAAAAGCTTTCAGAAAAGTGACTTCTGCCCTGTGAATTCTGCATTACTTGTAGCTTTTGGTGGGCACACAGTAATGACCAGATTTTTAGAGGTATCTGGGAACTCAGTTCCCCCCTGAACAAAGAAGCAAACAAAAAACTTCAGTAAGTCAGAGACAGATGGGAACCTGTACCGTAAAAATTTGGACTCCAGAACTGCAATGAAGCTGCAGCTAATTGCAGAACCAAAAGCAAGTGGGCATTATTGCATTGCTGTGTCTGAGCTAAGCAGCACCATTTCTTAGCAGTCTGTTGGCTTGGCTCATCACTGTACAACCATGGGCCACTTGGAGACTATTAAACCCTTCAGATTAAGTTCTAAGGTCCTTTCTCTTTCTTAGTACTTCTTACCCTGTGACTCCTGGGCAGGGCTTGCCCCAATAATTGTTTTTGGCTTTGAGAGCAGCTCAGATGCATGTAAGCTACATAAATCAGCTTCTTTCTGTGAAAGGAGGGTGAACACCGACTCTCTGGAGAAGCTCTTTACAATTTGTTATCTCCAGAGCTCCCACTGACTGGTTCATTCTTTAGTATTTACAAATAATAAATAAGAGGAAAGTCATTCCTGTCATAACATCAATTATTAGAGATGAAACTCTTTCATTTTTTTTACTTTGGAATGTAATTTTTCATCCATAATATTGACTTCACTTTTTTCTTTTTTTTTTTTCCATTTCATTTCATGTTGGCAGAAGGAAATCCTGAGAGATTGTAGATAGCATGCATCTTCTCAGCCAGGTTCAGGAGAGTATAGCGGCTGCCACTTGAACAATGGCTAATTTTCAACTGTTCACATGGTATGAACTGTGTAATTCCCCGACTGAAGAGCTCCAGAACTCTTCAACAGATAATTTTGTATCCCTAAGTAAAAAAAAAAAAAAAAAAAAAAAAAGCCTTCATTATAAAGATATGTGTGCAGTTGGTGACACTAATCACAACTGAAGTACTTTTCACCTGGCTTCCCTTGAATATGGATTGACTTCTAAGGTATCAGCATTGCTAAACAAACCAGGATTTGGATTTAGGCTTACAATTAATATTTTAGTTATACCAGAACTAATTTCTTGCAGAATCCACAGTGGATACATACATTTTACCTCTTCTTCTCCCAGTTCCTACTTCATGCTCAGTGAGTTTTGCTCGTTTTAAAGCCAGTCAGCTTTTGCCTGAAAGCAAGCATGACAAACATCAGGCACAAATTCCTTTGTGACAGCTGAAAATATTTGAGACAAAGTCCATTTCATTTCTAGTGTGTAATGTACAACATGTTTCTATAGAGGCATCTGCACAGTTGTCCTGCAATCCAGATGAGAAAACTGATAGAAAATGTTAAGATTTAAAAATGTTTTTTTAATGTGGTTAATTAAAAAAGCAAAAAAATACTAACATGCAAGCCTAAGTAGGAAAAAGTGACCTAACAGTTGCCTGCAGAACATGTGTACTACAACTAGATTTTATTTGTATAATTTCCTGCGACACTGAAACTTCACAATGAGATCACATCTAAAAATAAGCATTTTTCATTTCCTTGACAGGACAAAACTTTAAATATAAATATTGACCCTTAAATATGTCACCAGGATTTTAGTGCAAAAACAAGAGGGAAAAAAGGTCAGAAGTTCCCAAGGCATCATTAAATGGCTGCATAACAGGAAGGAACTAGCTTGACTGCTCTATAGGTAACAGGCAAAGAACAAGGAGACTGTAATTTAGTCTCCACTCTTGGCTATTAAAAAGAAAAGGGTAACGCCAATGAGAGTGGCAGAATTCAAGAAATGGTGATGGACGTGCAGTTTGCCCAGTCTGCAACATGCAGCTGAGTCTGTAACGCTCAGTAACTCACAGCTCAGTCTGTAACGCTGCAGCCACTGCAGTTTCTGGCTCTTGGCCTCCCCTGAGACCTGAGATGCAAACGGCCTAACAGGTCTGACACTTGTTACTGAGTCAAGATTTGCTTCACTTGGTGTTTGCCACATATTTCCACCTCTAATTCCACATTAGAGGACATGGAAAGCAGATCCCATTTGCTCTGGGTAACAGCATTCCTTGCACATGGAGCTGGATTCTGCCTTGACAGCATAATCACCTTGACTAAATGCTTCAGCAAGAACTGAGCTTGCCCACCTTGGTCACTAAAAGACACACACAAATGGCATCATTTGAGGGCACCTTGTGATCTTAACTGAAGTATAGAAGTCGGGTAGAAGTAAATAAGTAACAATTTATGAGCAGATGATGAAGTAAATAAAATAGATATGATGCAAATTAATGATTTAACTGATTCACACTTTATCTAAGCCAGAAACAAGCACAGAAAATCAGTAGAGTGACTACTGCATGCCAGCTGTTCCATGACAACTTAATTATGTACATTTCAGAGAAAAAACTTTCACCCAGAAATAAAAGAAAAATATAAAATTCCTCACCAAAATAATTTTTTTTTTAAAAAACTCCACTTTTCAAAATGTCATCTATAACAAATGCTCTAAAGAAATGGTTAAAAAGTTTGGGAATATTAATGTAATATTGAAAATTTTTACCCATGCATGTGATATATAAAGACATTTGCCTCTCTTAATATATCAATACACTACTCTAATAAAATCAGCAAAATAAACCACACTGCACACCTTTCCCTGTAATTCATAGTTTATTTTTCTAACATAAGACTGGCAAATGTGCTCCATCTTTTCAGTGTTCATGCAGAACCAAATGAATCTGCTTACTGTACATATTTTTGTTTGTTTAAGATTTGGACAGAAGGGTAAAGCTATAAGGATTGAGAGAGTTGTCTACACTGGGAAAGAAGGCAAAAGTTCTCAAGGATGTCCAATTGCTAAATGGGTAAGTGATGTACACAAATTAATCCAGTTCAGTATGATGGTTTATGTAAACTGAAAGCAGTGACATGTCCTACTGTGAGCTGACACCATGAAACTTAAAATAGCTCAATGGCAGCAGTACTACAGGATGCCTGTAGCCTGCTCCCACCCATCTCTCACTCCATTTACTTGTTGCACGGCGAATAGCGAGACTAAAATGTGGCTTAAAGATATGAAAACCTAAGAAAAAAGGCACTTTTGCTTAGATTTAAGATTCACAACACCAGACATTTGCATTGCTGTTTAATTTTAGCTTACAAGTATGTCCAATAAGTGCACACTGTCATGTTTTTAAAATAGGGTATTTTAAAATACTCCCAGTTTGAGAGAGGTGTTAGGGCATCCTCTTGTCAAACACTGTTGTACTTTGGCACAAATTACTGAGTGGTTTGGATCGGCTGAGGAAAGACAAGATGAGGAAAAACTGATGCATTATTATAATCTTCATGCATGCCAGACTGCACCTTTTTTTTTCAGAATGCTCTTACTGCTTATGCTACTGGAAGGATCCTGTCTTATTTTAAAATTATCTACTGCTTTCCTCTCATCACTGTAATGTCTGTATGTAGTAAGAGCGAGTCACAAAACAGTGAGGTTGATTACAAATTTAGCTGCTTAAGTTGGAAGGGGAGAGAGATTCCATGTCCAGTTCCTGCCCTAAGAACAGGTGTCCACAATCCAGTTCTGTGCGGGGAGACACCTCACTGCTCACTTCCTTTTGCTCACCAATCAAACTGGGCCACAACCATAACACAGATTCAGGAGAGTACTCCTGCTGAATCAGAGCACAGGGAATACCTTTACAAAGCTGTTTTCCACCACCATGGCTTTCCATGCCATCAGTCAACCTCTTAAGAGTCAGCTTCTTTAAACAGAAAGGGTAGCCCTGGCCTACATCACAAAATGCCAGAAACAAAGAGGAAGACAAAAGTAGAAGTAACCTCCACACACACGCACTAATGCTGAGGTGTCCAATTCTCCTGCTCTACCCATTAAGAAATGCACTGTTTGTGTTGGGGCTCTGGGGTGTGTGTTGCTGTGCATGCAGGTAGTCCGCAGAAGCAGTCAGGAGGAAAAGCTGCTCTGCTTGGTGCGCGAGCGAGCAGGCCACACGTGTGAGACAGCCGTGATCGTGATTCTCATCCTGGTCTGGGAGGGAATCCCAACAAGCCTGGCTGACAAGCTCTACTCCGAACTCACCGACACCCTGAGGAAGTACGGCACGCTCACGAACCGGCGGTGCGCCCTAAACGAAGAGTAAGTGGAGCAAAAGGGGTGCTCACCAAACTTGCAGCCCCATCGTCAGCCCCAGACCCAGCACCTCTGCTCATGCTATTACCCTGAAACATGTATAACCTTCTCAGCTATTTCAGGTGGTTTGGAAGCCCACAAACCTTGTAAGAAAAGCAAAATAAACATTCCTATAAATAGGAAAAAACATCTTCCCAGAGTTGTGAAGCATCTCAGCAGGGGCCAGGATAGCAGATACTTCAACCCTGAAATAAAAGCTAGATGCATTGAATCATACCGTAAGCATAGAGAAGCCAGCCTCAGTCTAAGCAAATTGCACTGTATCATTTTCCCATGCCTTTCTGAGAGAGAAGAACATTTAGACCAAAATTACCATAGCTGTCACTGTGTGTTACTTTGACTTCATGGGTAGAGTCATATTTCAAAAATTATTGCTCAGCCCCTGCCAGAGGGCTCCCACATTCTTGCAGTGCTGTCAGCATAAGCCCCTCAGGTGCCATGAATATCAGTACTTAACAAGGCACCACACAAACATATCCTCTTCCAAGCAAAGCCGAGTTTCTCACAGAAGTGTACAAACCCCATAGACCCTGCTTTGTAACCATGAAATTATTCACTATGATAAATTTTTCTGCCATAGTGTGTAAACCTCCCTTTTCCATTTCTTCATTTTTTACTGATGGAAGACGATCTGTAGCCCTGATTCCCTGCAGAGCTGGCAGAATGCCGATGCCCACTGTGGGAATGCTCCAGGGTGACCTGTCTGCTGCTAATAGCTGTATTCTCTTCTAGGCGGACTTGTGCATGTCAAGGGCTGGACCCTGAAACTTGTGGTGCTTCATTTTCCTTTGGTTGCTCCTGGAGCATGTACTACAATGGTTGTAAGTTTGCCAGAAGCAAGATTCCAAGAAAGTTTAAGCTGATGGGGGACGACCCAAAAGAGGTTGGTGTCCATTTCTAAAATGAGCCTCGTTTGCAAGGAAATGTTTTCTGTCACTCTGTAAATAGAGATACAGTACAAAAGAGCAGGGGCCAGAGGCCTCCCTGGATGGTGTACAAGTAGGATAATTAAATAACTGCCAGTCAAAAACGATTGATTTCAGTCACTGAGCCAGCTGAATTGACTGTCCAAATTCTGACAGCTGGTAAAAGCCCTGAGACTTGAAACTATGTTTGCAGGCTTTCACAGTTAGAGGAGAGGGCACGACCTGAATAATTCTGGCTGTACTAGCCCTGCAATTGGGCGTTCCCCAGTGGCACCGTGGAAGGTTTACCAGCTAATGGCACATAACACTGCCACTGGGAACCAGAGCAGACTGGTTCAATGGAGACAAACATGATGAAACTCTGACAGGATAATAGGAAGAAGAAGATGGGAAGACTCATTCTACATACAGTCCTGCCCCACTGAATGTTTCCAGACTGGACTCTGTGTTACAGCAAACTGGCACATGTTTAAAATGCGTCAGAGTAACAGACATTGACCTTTGCCTGGACACAATATGCCTCTAAACTTATGACTGCAGCAACTCCTGGACACCTCCAGCGATTCATGTGAAGCTCCAGTGGCCCAGTCTGGTTTCTGGAAAACACATGCAAATTTAGTCAGCACAAACAGGAGTCTCACCAATAAAAACTAGAAGTTACATTAATAAATGGTAACCTACAGGCCATACAAAAGCTCCAAATTCCTGCAGCAGCCACAAGGTCACAGCGAGATATTTTTTGACAATTTCATAATGTCATTTTAGACTCACAAACTGGGATATGGTCCCATGGTAGGAGCTACAAACCAAACACATGCCTCTCTGAAACCTGTTTTTTCACAGTTCTTCACACCCTCCTAAAATACAAACACTCCTAAAAACAAGTATATCACTCCAATATGCCACTGTTCTTTATGCACTTGAAATTAAAAATAAGGGCCTCGCAAAGTGAGGGTTTGAATTCAGGATTCTCATCCTGAGAGGATAGGGAAAAACTCTGGAGTGTGTTATTAGATTTCTTTATTTTTAAAGAGTCTTTTATTTTGAGAGTGTACATCTTATAGAAAAAAAGAAATGTGGTAATTCCTACCTCCATATCACCAATTACTAGATGCATCCATGATTCTTCATTGCTTAAGAACTGGGAAGTTTTTGAAGGCTGAAATATTACAATACTTTTAAATTGCTGCACATACAGATATTTCAGGGTTTCAAAGTACTGTCATTGCAATGTGCAAAACTCTTAAATTAGCTAGATTTACTTGATGGACCATTCTGATGTTATATCTCTCAAGCTTTCTGAAGGATGTTATTTTCCCAAAACTCCAATAGGGAAAATAATGAGGATTACCACAGTTAGATCTAAAACACCTTCATGATGAAGAATGTGATTCTTCTTCATACAGAACAAATTATGATTACAGTATATGATATCCTCTTGCAAAGATCCTACTACTCTGCTTTAATTGCTTCATTCCTTTAAGGGTTGTGGAACAATAAAATTAAAAGGAGATTCACAACAGTTACTGTCTAATCAAGAATGATAATGGTCTAGGCCTTTGCACAAGCATCAGAGTAAACATAATTGTGTAAAGAGCCTAACTGCTTAGATCCCAGGCATACAGTATGGAAATGTCATTGAATTCTACTTCATCTCCTAACAGGAAGAAAAACTAGAATCCAATTTGCAGAATCTGTCAACCCTGATGGCACCCACCTACAAGAAGCTTGCACCCGATGCATATAACAACCAGGTATGATGGGGAAAAAAGGAAATGGAGAAGTCATGGAAATAACCTGATTTTTACCACATTTCCTAGTGCTTCAGCCTTGCAACAAACCATTATGTATATTTTGTGCCAGCATTTCTTTGTCATGAGAGAAAAGACAAATGGAAATGAACAATTCCACTAAAAATGCTTTCACAAGTAAAACTAGCAGAATTTGGTCCACTAAATAGAACTAATCATTTCGCTACATCAACACAGTAAAATTACTTCAGTCTTCAGCTCTAACACACAACTTTTTGGATTTAGCAGGAGTTACCACCTAAACTAGCAAAACTCATGAAGATGGCGTGAGATTGGCAACAGTGCCAGAAGGCAGCACATCATACTGCACTCCAGTCCTGAAGCCACAGTTTAACTTCTGCTCTCTCAAGCAGCAGATGAATTTAGTTTTCACCAAAATAGCCATGATAAACATGCTTTTTAAGGGAAGTTTTATATTTGAACACACTGAGCCCTGTGTACGCACACAAGTGCCTGTACCAGCTTTGTTGCATGAGGGGATTGTGCGCGTGTATTTTCTGTGTATCAACTGTTTGCAGACACAAGCACATTCAGAGCCTTGATGATGTTACCAGTGTGGCTGTGTCTCATCTACATTTCATTACCAAACGTCTTTCAGATAGTTACATCAAAATTTGACAACATACCACTTGCAAACTTATAACTGCTGGCCTTCGTTTTCATTGCTCGAGTTCCCTACTATTATGAACATTCACAGAATTTACAGTTTCCAAACTATCAACATCTACTGCAAGCTGTGACATCATCTTGCTTCCCTGTTGACAGCATTATGCAACCAGCACAAGACAGATTTTCAACTGTAACAGAAACAGTAAACGAACACAGAACTGTCCATTATTATCTACTGTAAAATTCACTCCTTTACTGCATATTTAGTAGCAGCTAGACAGGGTAAGCAGATTCGGTACGGACTTAGCCAGCTTTACTTACCTGATCAGATAATATTTGAAGACTCACTACGGAGAAAACTATGGCTGTGTGCCCACTAGCTGTGGTTATCTGTCCAAATATCTGAGAGACATTCTGCAAGAGAAAAAAGGAAGAGGAAGAAGAAAAAATGAGGGGGTGGTGAACAATAAAATGGTTCTTTGCTTGGGCTGCTTTTTTTTCCCACAAAAATTCACAAAAGAACTTTTCTCCAAATAAGCTGTGGTCCTCCCCAACATTTACTGAAAATACATGTTTTTACAAGCTTCAATTTTTACCTTATGTAATAAGGCATGTATATAGTTTGGCCTATTTCAGAAGATTCCCACAGACCTTGTATTTTTCGGGAAACTGTCATCAAGTTATGGTCAGTGGCTTTAAAGAGAGATTATCAAGTTGTAATTTGTATGATATTGTAAAAGGTTCTAAAAATGAAAAGCCCTAAAACCAATCACTCTTCAAATTCTGAAATTTCAAATTCTCGGATATATTCTAATCCAAATCTGGACCGCTTCTGGATTAAAGGGTCTGCTTTCCCAACTGGACCCAACAGAACATTTCAGAGAGCAGTTGCACCAATATAGTATAATCAGACAATTATAGTCTGGCTAACATTTCAGACCACTCACTTTTAATTCCAAAGAAGTTTACACATTGCAAGTTTTGCTCTGCTTTTATTTTCAAATTCCAGGGAAGTAAATAATTCAAATTTAAAAATTAAATGTGTGTGAGCAAACGATGTATTTTTAGTGATGTTGAATCAAGACTTGGCAAAACTTCTGATTTAACCTTAACTTAAAATGGGATCCATTAAGTTCCACTAAGTGTAGATGTTTTGTGTATTCACTTGAAAGATTCAGGAATTTCAGTAAAGCATTTTACAAATGTGGTTTCATTTTTTTAATTTTCTAAATAAAATATGAAACCATCATTTTTCTAAGGCTTGATCTTTCATTAAAAAAATCCTTTCTTTCTATGTTAGATTTATTGTTGCATTATGAATTCTTTATAAATCTCCTTAATAATGAGTGCATGGGTACAAAATACTGTCTGGACTGAATTCCCTCTCTTTTTAGTCAGGTGTTAGAGTTGTACTTAAGCTAATGAAATACATGTTTAGCATGCCAAAATATTACAAATCAAAAAGCAAATTATTATTTTTCATGAAGTAATTCTGAAGTCAGTTTTCTACAGCCATTTTCCCTTAATAGCTTGGTATACTTCCAGTCTACACAAACATATCACTCTCACAGTGCCAGTCACGGAAACTGTGCGCTGCATTTGTCATGTAAAAACACCAACCACTGGCAGAAAATCAAAAGTAATACATGAGGAAAAGTATTATTGGCTAATTTCACAATCATGCCAGAGAAGGTAACAGGGAACAAAGCAGTGAGGAATGAAGCATGGATACGAAATTGCCATCAAATTGCTTCATTTGATGTGCCTTCAAGATCTGTTTGTTGTCACCTCCAAGACGTTAGGGAGACCTGCACGTTGTCACAGCGGAGCATTCATTGCTAGCTGGGTGCTAATTCTGGAGCATCCAGCTCGGCTGCAGTGAAACCTGTCCTGTCTCTCCAGATCGAGTACGAACACAGAGCACCTGAGTGTCGCCTGGGTTTAAAAGAAGGTCGCCCATTCTCAGGGGTCACTGCCTGCCTGGACTTCTGTGCTCATGCTCACAGAGACTTGCACAACATGCAGAACGGGAGCACACTGGTAAGTCTGTGACGTGTAACAGCCTCCTTACTCCAGCACTCACCTCGTGTCTTCAATACGTTATCTCCCGCCTGTTTAAATTTACGCCTGCCTAATGCAGATTGCTAAAAAACCCAGAAACATTAAGCAGTAACTGAGCTAGCTTATTATCCCCTACACAATTTTTCTTTCAACTGAGATACTGTATTAAAGAAAGGTTTAATACAGAACTGGTGAAAGAGGAACTGTGAAGACAATGGAAAGAAGATCCCAACAGGGCTGAAATGCCTGTTTCTGTGTTGCTGGCACAAAATGGTTTATATTTGTCCCCTTGAAATACTTCTTTTCTAACAACTTAGGATTATATCTTCTAATAAAGTGGAAACAAACAACTTCTTTCCAAGAGGGTTTTGAAAGCTTTGAATTTTATTCCTGCTTGGGATGAGCAGAAAGTCTGCAAGACTTGCCATCCTTTGCATTGTACATGCACTCTTTACTCTCTTCAGTTCTGATTTCTAGCATGTACAGCAAAGGCTGTAGAAGATACTAGAAAAGCAAGCTAGTTTTCAATGTGTACTGGATTATTTCTGTTCCTTGCCTGCTATCTCTGTGACAATACAGTTGGGGCAAATATGAGAAAGAATACTCTTCAGTTTTGAATAATCATCATAGTTGTAGTTTTTGAAGCAACTACCTAGATTCACAGTGCAGCTCTTATTACAACCAAATAGAGCATCTGCCTCTTTAATTCCAACTAAATTTTTCCTGTTTCCAGGGTCTGACTTAATTGTCAATTTAATCACCACCAATACAATATACATTTCCAGCTGAGCTTTCCTCCTAAAACCAGCTGATGTAATGATTTTGCTGCAGAATATGTCCATCGGCATCTTTTTCCACCAAGATCCACCCAATACCTGTTTTAGCTGGAACTAACACAATGAGCTTGCTGCATGACACAACAGTAACTTTCTTAAATCTTATTATTAACATTACAGTAGTTGGCTCCTTCGCAAAGTCTTGGAAGCTACCACTGACTGGGAATGAAATACAATGCCAGTATGTTATATTGCACGCTATCTCTAATAGGTAGCTACCTCATGCGTTGTAGTGAAAAAATCTTCAGGTGAGTACAAAGTCCCAGGTCCCACTGCTTTAGCTCTCTGGCCACAGCACCATAGATCACAGTTTATTTCACATTAGGGTAGTCCCTAACTATAATGTCCATTTCAGCACAAGTAAAAGAAATAGATACATATACCTTCTGTTTCTCTTAACACCATCCAACAGAGTAATGGAAGGAATGAAATTGCAGGCTTGTGATATGCATAAATTGCACAGAAACTTGTAGTTTACAAATAGCTTGCCAGATGCCAATGCTGACAGTGGCAGGGCAAGGCAAAATGCAGAGACAGTGTTTCAGATCTCTAATACCCCTTCCTACAGGTTTGCACACTAACTAGAGAAGACAATCGTGAAATTGGCCAAACACCAGAAGATGAGCAGCTCCACGTGCTCCCGTTATACAAAGTCTCTGATGTGGATGAGTTTGGAAGTGCTGAAGGCCAGGAGGAGAAGAAGAGGAACGGCAGCATCCAGGTCCTTACCTCCTTTCGCCGAAAAGTAAGGATGTTAGCAGAGCCCGTTAAGACCTGTCGGCAAAGGAAGCTGGAAGCAAAGAAAGCAGCTGCAGAAAAGCTTTCCTCCTTGGAGAATGGGTCTAGCAAAGCTGAGAGAGAGAAGTCTGCTGCAGCACGCAACAAGCAAGGCAACTCTGAAGTGGGAGGTCATGCAAAGCAGCTAGCAGGTAAACACGTGAATATGGTCAGGATCTTTATCAACAGCGGTAAGCTTCCTAGAAACCAGGGCCTTTTGTAATCAATCTCAAGAAAACCATTATTCAGCCCAAGAACGTATTGAAGTAAAAAGGCAAGAGAATTCTTGAAAGTGAATATCAATAATGTATATTTATAAATACTAGAGTGCTGAATTTGGTGCAACTCCGGAGAAGAAAAAAAAAAAAAAGAAAAGTTGCAATGAGAAATCCTTTACTGTCGGATAGTTAACACCTGTAGAAATCTGGAAGCAAACTCTGCTTGTCATCCAGTGTATTGTAAAGTATCTTTAAAAGACTAGTAGTGCTAGAAGCCATGAAGAGAAGTGTGTGATGCTGCTGCCAAAGAAAGAATGACCTACACATCACTCGATGTCTGCCACTGTAACAGAGAACCTCCTAATTTGAGGGGATTCAAGCATAACCTCTTTACCAGTATTTATACTCTGCCTCAAGACCAAAAGCAAAACAGGTTTTCCGTAGTGGAGTAAGAGTTTAAAAATCCACTCAACAATCCCTGGCAGTTTTCATCAGTAGATTTGAGAGTCCTGGGCAAAGGGGTTCATCAGGACTAATTTATTGTTACAGCAGTTTTCTCAGAGAGGAAAAAAGCAATACATCCAAGGCCACCCAGAAGGTCACTGAAATACCTATGAATAGAAGTCAGCTGTCCCATGACCCAGGATAGGGTTGTGACCATTAAATGATGGCATTGCACTTTAATGAATTATATTTTTGCTCTTACAACTTCAGTTAATCTCACCTATTACTGCACTGTTCTGTCTATCAGTGAATGTTGGTTTTTTTACATAAAGCTAGAGACATATTTTGAAGACAGTTCTATTCATATAGATGAGAAGAATTAGATATTCTTGGGGAAAAGGAAGTAATTTTGTGCACGGCTGTTTGGGAGCACTTTGATGCCCCCTTTCATGGACTTAAAAGATGATTCAACTCTTTGGATTTTGTGCATGTGACTCTGAACAGATTGCACTGTCCTCTTTTCCCCGTTGCCACTAACATCTGATCTCACTGGATATTTGCCAAAAAAGAAGAGTAGACTTAGTATTTATTCAGCTTTTTAATTAAAGGATTGTGTTTGAGGTCTGAGAAAGGGAGTCTCTGTTAATGCATCATATGATATACTTTTCTTAGATATTTCATAGGTACATGTCATGAAAAGTCTTATAAACTATGTTATTTGTTGGGTTGTTGTTTGGGTTTTTGGTGGGGTTTTTTTCCTAAAGCTGTTTGTTGTGTGGTTGTTTGTTTTTTCCTTTTCACATCTACAGATCTTTTACGTCTTTCAGGACCAGCCACACAACAACAGCAGCAGCAGCAGCAGCAACATCCACAGCGCACTCTCCCTAACAACTCTCAGTCAAATCCTATTAATTCTTACTCGGGTTCAGGTTCTGCAAATCTCTATGTAAGGTTGCCTAATCCAGCCAATGCTTATCCAAACTCATCATACACTTCAGATCCCTACAGAGGGTCCAGTCCCATGAACCTCTATACAACCTCATCACAGCCTGTGGGGTCTTATTTGAATTCTTCCAGTCCCATGAACCCTTATTCGGGATCATTAAGTCAAAATAACCAATATCCACCCTACCAATGCAATGGAAACATACCTATGGACAACTGCCCCTCTTACTTGGGCTCCTACCCTTCCCAGCATCAGCACATGGACTTCTATAGTTGCCAGAGCCAAGACTATATGTCTAAACTAAGTCTACCACCCATTCAAACATTATACCAGCACAGGTTTGGGAATAACCAGAGTTTTGGTCCCAAGTACTTGAATTATGGAAACCAAAATATGGAGGTAGACTCCTTCAGTAATTGCACCATTAGACCTAATGTACACCACGTAGGGTCTTTTTCCTCTTACTCCACCCATGAGGCCAATGGTCATTTTATGGAGGTTGCCTCAAGGTTAAAATCTAATCTGAGTAACCCAAGCATGGATTATGCCTCCACAAGTAAAACAAGTGAACATCATCACGTGCAACCCCCTCCTCATTTACCACACGACTACCATTCTGCTCCAAGTATGTTTAGTAGTCCTCCTAATTCACTGCACCTCCAAAATAAGGATAATGAAATTATTTCACATGCAGTTAATGGTTTGTCTAACATGCTTCCAGGTCAAAACCATGACAGGACTACTCCCCAGGGTGGTTTAGATAAAACTGATGTGCTGAATCCAGAAAAAACAGAGGATCCCGATGAAGTCTGGTCAGATAGTGAGCAGAACTTTCTGGATCCAGAAATTGGAGGAGTGGCAGTTGCTCCATCTCATGGGTCAATTCTCATAGAGTGTGCAAAACGTGAGCTCCACGCAACAACTCCCTTGAAAAACCCCAACAGGAACCATCCCACCAGAATATCCCTTGTCTTTTACCAGCACAAGAGCATGAATGAGCCAAAACACGGTCTGGCTCTGTGGGAGGCAAAGATGGCTGAGAAGGCAAGAGAGAAGGAAGAGGAATGTGAGAAGTACGGTCCAGACTATGTGCCTCAGAAATCTTACGGCAAAAAAGCGAAGCGGGAGCCTGCGGAGCCACACGAACCCTCTGAGCCAACGTACGTGCGCTTCATCAAGTCTCTTGCACAAAGGACACTGTCGGTCACCACAGACTCCACAGTAACTACATCTCCATATGCCTTTACACGGGTTACAGGGCCTTACAACCGATATATCTGACTTCACACCTTTGCCGGTTACCTCATTCGAAAAAATACCTTGTCGGTAGGGTAGTAGTTCTTTAGGTTTTGGGGAAGGCAAGGGTGGAGAAGAAAACAGTGTTTTTATGGAACTCATCGGTGGAAAAAGCCTCAGCACACCAGCAAAAAGAGGTAATCTCACTAGCGCACTTATTTTCCACTGATTTTTAAGTGGTCACAGATGGCACGTAGGAAACAAGACCAAAGCATCCTATGCAAAAAAAAAAAAAAAAAAAAAAAAAAAAAAAAACAAACAACAAAAAAGTGTTTCACAATTTACATTTGAAAACACTGGCTCCATTACTGAAAGAGAAAATCTGCAAATGGATTTTTTTTTTTTCTTACAGTTTTGCACATCTGTGGCCACTTTTAATGTCATCAAGTTTGCATAGTCATGAAACAGGAGCAAAAAAAAAACCCTAAAAAAAAAATACTGTAGTATTACAACTGCAGGAATCTTAAAATAACATCTGGTGCTGAATCTATGATGTACTGAAATACTGGAATTATGGCTTTTTAACATGCAGTTTTTACTGTAATCTTATTAGTCTTTTGATTTTATTTAACAAAGTAGATAAGTATAAAACATAACTAATAGACAGCAAAACACTGAATTTGTTCGAATATTCTAAAACCATGGTGCTATCTAAGAGAATGGTGTCTTTATTTTATCAGTCAAACAGTTAATGCCTTTTAACAAAATGTCAATGATGTAGTCAAATGTTCTTCAGCAACAGGGAGGACCTTTTCATTCATGTATGTATTGAATTTACCTGGTGTTAAAATAAGCTTACTTTTTAACATATGGGAATTACAAAGACCTCTGGATTTTGCTCATCCAGTCAAGTCCTAGAAAAGGACAATAAAATATAGAGAGAGATATTTTTTTTTAAATAGTGTTTCAAAAGCACTTTGTCTACCTAAGCTTGGCAACTTGAACAATGCTAAGGTACTAAGACATTAAAAAAAAAAAGAGTTTACTTTGATTTTAAAATGCAAAGATAATTTTTTTAAACTAAAAAAGCTTTTAAATACTTTTGGTTTAGCCATGCATCTGCTAGTGGGCTACATATCCATTTTTAATACAGTCAGTTATGATAAAAATGGGGCTTACTGGATATAAGGGAATACTTTAGTACACAAAACACATCTTTTTCTGGTGCTCATCTCACACAGCTATACTGTAAACTGTTTTCTACAATTATTATGACAAGTTCATTGCTCAAATATGTACAGTTTTAAGGAAAGAATTTTATATTAACCACAGGTAATAATTAGCAGCATGCGACAAACTACAACTAGTTAGCTTGGGCTTCTGCTGTTTTTAGAGATCTGTACGCTCCCCAAATATCGAATGGCAGATTGCTTTTGTGTTGATAATTATGTACATTGTGGTGCAAGTCATTTCTCGGTGCAAGTGTCCTCTTTTCCAGGAAGATTGAGCAGACCGATGCCTACACAAGATGAATGAAACAGGGTTAGTTCTGCGTGATTCCGTTGATTAAATAGAAAAAAAAATAGGCAGCTGGCTTGCTGTGGTGGTTTTAAATCATTAATTTCTATTAAAAAAAAAAGCAGGAGAGTTGTATAGTAAATTAAATTGTAAACAAAACTTTTTTTAACGCAATGCTTTAGTATTTTAGTACTGTAAAAATATTAAATCTATATATATTTGGGTTTTGAGCTGAATTCACATCATGGTGCTACTCAGCCTGCTACAAATATATCATAATGTGAGCTAAAAATACATTAAAAGGTTTGAGTGATGTTCCTACTTGTCATATACCTCAACACTAGTTTGGCAATAGGATATTGAACTGAGTGTGAAAGTTTATATATTGTATACCATCTTTTCCCCCCAATAGCCTTTGAAAAAACAAACAAACAAAAAACTAAACAAAAAAAACTCTCGATACTTGACATTTTAGCAAGTATAACTTGAATTTCAACTTTTTTTTTTTTACTTTTTTTTTTGGTTCTAAAAATTCAGGGATATTTCAGCTCATGTTCTCCTATGCCAACGTGTCACCTGTGTGTATGTAAAGCTGTTGTAGGTTAAATATATTATTCTTGGGTTTTTTGTTTTGTTTTGTTCTTTTTTTTCAGGGATTTAATGTTTTTCTTTTGAATCCCTTCTCTTATTTTTCTTGTACATGTATTGTGTAACTAAAACTAATTTTGTAAATTTGTTAGCTCTTTTTATTGTAATGGAAGTGTTTAAGAGATTTAGAATGTTTTGACTGTTTCAAATGAATAAACAAAAAGAAAGTAGAATGCACTGAGCTGATTAAAGGGAAAAATGTAAGGCAGGGGTTTGGCAAGTGACTGTTTGCTAGAGTTGTTCAAGTCACTCTCTAAACAAGGCTTCTTGGATACTGTAATAAATAAAATAAAATATAAAAAGGTACAGTCTGTACAAGGGCTTCCCTAAACATGCAAACCTCCACGTCCCAGATATATCTTGTGCAATATACTGTAAGATAAAGTTTGGTCGAAAAAAATTCTAACTAAAAGAATCACAACCTGACTCAAGTAAATCAAAGGAGGCCTTTGGGTTTAATGGTCAAATATTTATTATGGCAATTTTGGTTTTTAATTCTCACTCTGTGACTCTACCCACTGCATTGAAACAAAAGTTTCGCCTTTTTTTAAAAAAAAATAACAATGATTATATGTCAGATTAATTAAATCATTATATATCTTCATCTTTTGGTGATTTTTTTTAAAGTCCTATACACTTCACGTAATCCATAGTAGATGTTTGGTTAATATGCCGTGCACCGTCATTTGCCAAACTGCTGGCAGCAGGAGCAGGAAGCTTGGTTGGTGAGTCGGTTTTGTATTGTACATACGTGAGCTGTAATTTGTGGTGTACAGAACCCTGCCTCAGTTGGAACGAATGACAAAGCAGACAGAGTTGCTTGTATAGGATTATCAGGTTGACTATAGCCATACTTGAAGATGCTTCTGAGTGGTGTCAACTTTACTTGAATGAATTTTTCATCTTGATTGACGCACAGCGGTATAAAGTTCACTTCTAAAGCTAGTGGTTAACTTGTGTAGGAAACTTTAGCAGTTTGACACTAAGGTAATGAACTTCTGTGTGCATTTTCTATGCTTATGTTCTACTTTTTTTTTTTTTTTACTTTAGTTTCATTCATTTTCATGAGATGTTTGGTATGTCTATAAAAAGAATCTGAGGATGGTTATAAATACTGTAAGTATTGTAATGTAATGCAGGTTATTTGAAAGCTGTTTATTATTATATCATTCCTGATAACGCTGAGATGTGGGTGTTTTTAATAAAATTTATATTTATTTAATGCACTCTAAGTCTGTCTTGTAGAAACTTGTCTTTCCTTGTAATTTTTATCAGCTAACAACAAAGCAGGCCCACCTCCCCACATCAGTTCCTCCCACCTCCATCTCCCTCAACTCAATCATCACAGTCAAACAAAATGCATCACTCGGGACTCCAAAACAGGCAGTCTAGGCATCACATTTATTCCTAGTTCTGCTTTGACTCTAACAGGTTGGGATGCAGGCTACCTAGCCCAGGCTACTGCTCCTTAAAACCTGTGTTTACAGTGAAGGAGGGAGGTATTTTTGTGAGTAGGAAGAGGGAGTAGAGTGTCACTACTGATTTTCTATTGGTGTTTGTGTACACAAATGAATATGGTGTATTTGCTGTTGAATTGCCCCGCTGCTCACGTAACAGCCACAAATACACACTTGGCAGAGCCAGGACGAAGGGGAGACTCTAGGGATTCACTGGTTGCTTTGGGGTATTTATCTGGTTATGCATTTTCTACTTGATTTCAAATTACTCCCAAATGGCAGGATGCTCCAACAAATAGAACTAGGGAAGGGTTAGATTGGATATTAGGAAAAATTTCTTCACCAGAAGGGTTGTCAAGCATTGGAAGAGGCTGCCCAGGGAAGTGTTTGAGTCACCATCCATGGAGGTATTCAAAAGACATGTAGATGTGGCACTTGGGGACATTGTTTAGTGGTGGACTTGGCAGTGCAGGTTTACAGTTGGACTAGTCTTTTCCAACCTAAGTTATTCTGTGATTAAGAAAAAAACCAAAATTATAAAAACCTAAAACTTCACGTATAATCTAAATCACACATAAGCTAAAGGAAAGCAGAAGCAATAAGAAAGTGTGTCTGAATCAATACCAGGACATACATTCTTGCAGGCATCAGACAAAAGCTTGTTTTCATGGTCCCATTGTTTAGCTTCAAGGAATATCAGGACTGAATACTGAAATATCCTATTCTGTGGGAATAGACAGAAATTACTCTCCACAGTAGCAAAATGTTCCTGCGACAATTGGTACTTAAAAGCTTCTCAAGCTTTCTTTTTTAAGAGCCCGAGTTTGTTGTCAGCCCCTGTTACCCCATCCATCAATGCCACGCACCTTGGGAAAAGGCCCCCTGCTATGCACATTCATGTGCTAAGGGTCTTGGGGACACGGGGATTTAAAACCCAGCGATCTGTAATGTTCACCCCTGGCTCTCAGCATATTCCCAGATGGAAATGTCTTGAGGCAGGCGAGCACACTGCAGCAGCCAAGTGTTGCTCTTTTCTGTGCACAGGTGCACTTTCATGCATTAGACAGCTGGAACCGACAGATGCACAAGCTTTAACAGAGGTCTTGCACCCCTTTAGCCTTCCCTGGAAAAGAATCCTGCCATTAATGAACATTCCCATCGGCTGCCTTTCAACATAATTTCCTCAGTGCACTTCGACAGATCTCATTTCAGAGGTGCTGCTGACACAGGCACAACACGCTCACGGCCAAGACCACTGAGGAGCCAAATGTGCCCACTGTGCTCCTCCCAGGAGCAGGGGCTCTCCCCGAGACAGGGGCAGTTCGCTCGTGTGCCGCCGGTGGCCGTGACCAAGGCACCGCCTACAGTCGCTACCCGAACCACCGCACGTCAGTAACAACTGGGGACTGCCCGGCCGAGCGTTCAGGCAGCTTCTGCCTCACCTTCGCTCCTCACTTCCCAGTCTGTTCTGTCAGCTTCTGCCTTTTGTCATCTCACAAAGGACCATGCAGGTTTTTTTATGGGAATAACTGACAAGCCTGTGGTGACAAGCCAAACCAGGGTGAACAAACCCCAAGAGCAACAGGTGATGATACTCAGAGACACAGTAAAGCATCCAACGTGGAAGAGGGAGCAAAGGAAAAACAAACAGATTTCTCTTGAAGCAGCAAAGCACCTTACAGAAGAAGGTGGGGATTGACTAGTGGGTAATGGTGGTTTCTTCATATGTACACTTTCAACACACTTTCATATTGGAAATATTTAAAAACCAAATCTTTTCATTCAGGTAAAACTCAAAGCAGAGGAACAAAACCTTGGATTTAAACATGAACCCTGTGGTTTACACCTGGCTGCAAAACAGATTCTAGGAGCACACACACTTGCCCGGAGGCTGTTCACAAGAGCACGGCCCTCCAGCAGAGCTCTCCTTACACCTACACTTGCACGACAAATGTCGCACCAAACTTGTAAAAGCTGCTGATAGTCCAGGAGCACAGATACTAGAACTGGCACATATCAGCATCTCAGCAGTAAATTAATACTCTGCTACTTAACTGACACAGTAACTTCTTTTTTTTCCTGAAAAACATGCATCTGTCAAGTTTCTGTTACACTCAAGTATGTTTACCTCATGCAGACACAACTGCTGATTTTGAGACACTCAGGAAACGCCCAATTTGTCTCAGAGGACTGGCAGTTTCACCCCCACCACCCCATGAGCTACAATTAACAGCTCTCCCCTCTCCCTCCATCACTCTCTGAGACATTCTGCTATGTTTATGCATTGAGTGGGTCCCTTTACTTTGACCTGTAAATGATTCCCTAAGTTAGTTTAATTAGTGCAAATGTTGCGCTAGGAGCGATTCTTGCAGACCTTAAGAGGTAAGTCAGTCAGCTCTATGTTTTATTTGCCCCACCTCTAACCAGTGAAGGGAATATCTGACACACACGAAGTGAACACAGAAAGTCTCACTGATTTAAAAAAAAAAAAAAAAAAAAAAGCTTGTTTTTAGGGGAAAGGAAAACCTTGCACTGGGGTACGAATGTGAGAAAGAAGGAAAAGGTCTGTTAAAGATCTACTGCTGTCCTTTCTGCTCTTTCTGATCAACAGAGAACACTAAAGGTTGAAGTTACATATTTGACCTGCACGTTGCAACATGAGGCACTTGAGCCCCAAGTGAGCACCAGCTCACTGCAGCCCCCCTGCAGCAGAGCAGGGGCTGGTGGCCCCGTCCGCAGGGGAACACAAAGGAGGGAACTCCAGATCCAGATACCAGGCCACGGAGAAAGGAATTACATACTTCCTACAACATGGTGTAAAAATATCCCTGAAGTGTTTCTGTTGAGAAATCTCCTCCTTCCTTCCAAGCTTGGAGCCTGCACCTGTTTCTTTCAGATGCAGGAGCAAGGTACCATTCTTTCTCCCCCACACCATTTTGCCATTAGTTCCGATGTTTGGAGTACTCAAAACCTTGGCATTCAGGTCCTCAATGCCTGAACAGATTCAGAGCATCATCTTCCAGGATGTAAAAGGTTTAAAGTACTCTGGGGTACACACAGGCACATCACATCACCCAATCCTTCTCATGCCACATAAAGAAGTACTTCCCATCATTATATGAAGGAGTGGGGGAAGGAAGAGCCTGCTGCTCCACTTCCTTTTAAGATGGGGTTTATTTCTCAGTGTTAAGACCAGTGCCATCCTCTTGACTCATAACCCCAGCAGAACCAGAGCTCTTACTGCTGAAGGTGGTCATGGGAGAGTTTTCACAGTTTTTTTCTTTTACAACCCAGCCAAGCTAATCTAGGTTAACCTGTTTCTTCCACTCAAGGTTTGCTTCAACTAACACATCAAGTACTTTGTCTTCATAGTATTTTACACAAGGAAAACCATCCCGGGCTAAGTACACTTCCTTATAATGTCATGGCAACACAGCTGTACACTCCTAAATCACAGTAAAAAAACCAGCCTAGTGACTGGCAAGAACAGCTTGGGATTGTTGTTCAGCTTCCTTTTAGTTTCCACTGCATTAGCTACTGGAACTTCATTTGGATTTTCAGGCGTAATCATCTTCCTCTTATTTTTCTGCTCCTGTTGTGATTATTTGTAAAAATGACAGCACCATTATCATCTTGTATGTAAGCCTTCATACAGACCACTTTGGTAAAGAGATTTAACTGGAGGGGATGGCTTAAAGTGCAGTTTGCTCTGAAAAGGAATGGGGAAAGTGGCATCCTGGGGCTCCCAGTCTGCATTTCAATTATTGTTGTAGGCTGTCTAGGCTAATGTGCCTGATTTGGAAAGCGGAGGGGGGGGGTGTGGGGGGTGGCATTTCCCCCATCTATCCCTCCCCAAACAGATGCAACAGATCTCCTCTGACTAGCCCTTCTCCCCACCTGTGTAGTCCTGGCTCTGTTGATATTTGTACAGGCATAAAGCTGGTCAGATGGCAGGAATCCAGTTCTAATTAATGGGAGCAAATGGTTTGCTATAAACAGAGGAAGGGTTGGCATGGGGGGAGGTGACAGATGTCAAGCAAGGGGAAAGCATCTATTAGCTGTTCCCTCCTCCACCACCCCCCGGGGTACATTTGCTTTGAATGACAGTCCTTCAGTTCAGGCCCTGGTTTAAAATATCCAGACTCCACATATTGGATCTGCATTTGAACCTTTGCAGCATCCACATAGCCTTCCTAAGGCAGGACAGGATACTGGAAGGGACCATATAAGGCAGAATTTTAAAACCTTGAGCTTGCCTGCTCTTCAAGGAATTATACTCTCATAATCAGTAACCCTGGCAAATCTCCCCTTCTGTCTCTGCTGTTAACACTCTCCATACCAGAAACAAACAGGCATTTTGTCAGAGGGCTGCCGTTTGCAGGCATTTATTCTCCCAGCTCTGAAGATGAAAATGATTGCTCATTTGCACCACAGCATTCCAACATCTCTGGTGCAGGATGCAATTAAGAGCAGCCTGTTTCCACCTTGACCCAGCTCCTGTAGCACCCTGCAGAAACTCCTCAGCTGAGCTGCTCCAGCGAAGACAGGGACTAAGTCCACGGCACAGCGCACATGCCTCGCAGAGGACATTCTGGGCTCGTCTTGTCCAAAATGCCAGGCAATAAATACTAGCACAGAGGAAACTCATCTGTACCAGGCCAATGACACTGTGAGGAGATGCCAGGGGATACCAGCCAAACCAAAGGAGGATAAGGGAGTCTGACAGTTCCTGGACCACTCGAATTGCCAGGCACAAATCCCAGCTATGTAAGGTGACAAGACAAAGATAAGCCTCTCTCATAGGACTACCAAGAAGAAATTTTTTAGATCTGCTCTCTTGATAATTTTCCCAGCAGCAACACACCGGCATTTTACAGAAGGATTTGTGTCTCAGGGCTCCTGGCCCCAGTGCAGGCAGAGCACAGCTTCCAGGTTAAATCAAATTGAAAACCAGATGTGCTTCTGACAAGGAAACCAGGTCAAGTGTAGCCACGAGGTTTCAGATCTCCTGCAGCTGTGCCAGTTACATGAAGAAAACAGTGCCACCTCCTCCTCCAGCACATTCTCTATTGCTGCACAGCAGCAGCTGCTTCCTTGGGAAAGGCAGGCAAGCAGCTTAGTTACACATTCTTAGACTCCTCCCAAAAAACCACATTTTAAATGCGAGGGAAAAAAGAAAACTTCAAAAAGTCTGAAGAGGACAAGGTTCCATGAATCCAACAAATATTCCAATGTGCTCTCTTCATGCATTTGCAGTTAAGTGCTATAGAACTACCCAAATACACAGCTAAGTACAGGTATTACAGAATCACAGAGTGGGTCAGTTTGGAAGGGATCACAGTGGGTCACCTGGTCCAACCTCCCTGCCCAAGCAGGGCCTTAGAGCACATGACACAACGATTGCATCAGACTCTTCTTGAATATATCCAGCGAGGGAGAACCCACAATCTCTCTGGGCAGCCTGCTCCAGTGCTTGGTCACCTGCACAGTAAAGTTCTTCACGTTCAGGTAGAATTTCCTAACATCAGTTTCTCATGTCCTATTGCTTGGCACCACCAAGAAGAGCCTGGCTCCATCCTCTTGACACCCTCCCTTCAGACACTTGTAGGCATTGATGAGGTCCCCTCTCAGTCGTCTCTTCTCAAGGCTGAACAGGCCCAGCTTCCTCAGCCTTTCCTTGTAAGAGATGCTCTACTCCCCTCATCATCCTTGTTGTCCTCCCCTGGACCCACTCCAGGAGCTCCACGTCCCCCTTGTACTGAGGAGCCCAGAACTGGACACAGCACTCCAGATGTGGCCTCACTGGGGCTGAGTAGAGGGGCAGGATCACCTCCCTCGACCTACTGGCAATGCTCTTCCTAATCCACTCCAGGATACCATTGGCCTTCTTGGCCACAGGGGAACACAGCTGGTTCATGGATAGCTTGTTGTCCACTGGGACCACCAGGTCCTTCTCCGCAGAGCTGCTTTCCAGCAGGTCAGCCCCCAGCCTGTGCTGGGGCAGGGGGTTATTCCTTCCCCTGCATATAGTCAGGTACAGCTGACATTTGACCACCTGGGAACATGAGCAGCCATTTTATTCCTCTTCCGAGTCCAACCCTTGGTCCAAATCCAGTCCATTTACTAGATCATGGCACTCAGTGCCACGTCCAATTTGCGTTTAAAAATCTCCAGGGATGGTGAATCCACCACCTCTCTGGGCAGCCCATTCCAATGCCTGATTACTCTCTCTGTAAAGAATTTTCTCCTGTTATTTCCCCTGGCGGAGCTTAATGGCTGTTGAGAGAAGAGACCAACCCCCACCTGGCTAGAACTTCCCTTCAGGTAGTTTAGACGGTGATGAGGTCACCTCTGAGCCTCCTCTTCTCCAGGCTAAACAACCCCAGCTCCCTCAGCCTCTCCCCATAGGACTTATGCTCCAGTCCCTTCACCAGCCTTGTTGCTCTTCTCTGGACCCGCTCCAGCACCTCAATATCCTTCCTGAAGTGAGGGGCCCAGAACTGAACACAATACTCAAGGTGTGGCCTCACCAACGCAGAGTACAGGGGAAGGATCACTTCCCTGGTCCTGCTGGCCACGCTATTTTTGATACAGGACAAGATCCCATTGGCCTTCTTGGCCACCTGGGCACACTGTTGGCTCATGTTGAGCTTCCTGTCAATTAGTACCCCCAGGTCCCTTTCTGTTATACTTGTGCTGATAAAACACTAACCAAAGATCTGCTGCATATGTGATGCCTGCCTGCTTGGCTCTAGAGCACAGACTAAACAATGAGCAGACACTTTGATCCATGGAGGGCCCTGCTGCTAGCAAGTATTCCCAAACTCCTGGAGAAGAGCAAACAAAGTTCTTGCTTGTTCAGTTAACACTGATCAATTACAGATAAGAAGAGAGATTATACATTACACAACTTCTTCCCACAGAGGCTGGAAAGAGATCTCTCTCCTGCCACACACAGAAACATCTTCCAAAACACATCTGGGTTCCTGTTAGGAAGCGTGGTTTTTAAATGACTGCCAGAAGAGAGTCAAGCCTTCAGTGCAAGGGAGAGCATGGAAGCGTTAGTCCGAGACATGCCCGTCCGCAAGGAAGGAGATTCCTCCTGCCACTCAATCCAAATTATAATAATGCATGTGCTGGGCCAGAGGGAGACAACTATGCCTAAGGAGAAGCATGACTTGGTAGTAGAGAAGAGCTCTGCTGCCTGTTCTTTTTTCTGCTTATGGATGTTAATATTAAACAGCACATTAAAAGACAGTGCTCAGAGATAGCACTTGACCCCTGCCTTTGCCTTCACAGGCAAGCACCTTCCCCAGTAGGCTCTCTCCTTCCCCAGCTACAATTTAAAAGCGACCCAAACAGAGGTGTGATGCTTGTCAGGAGCTTGGTTTCCCCAAGAAATGAGTGTGCTTTGATCAGAACTTAGGCAGAGGAACTCTTTGCTTCGGGGTCAGGTCACACGTCCCTACTGTCCACACTGTCCACAGCTGTGCTGTGGGACTCCCATTCTGAGCAGCCCCGGGCAGGTACAAAAGCAGAATCCATCTGTTCATAGATGTCAGGGAGATTCATCACCTCCAGGGGTAAGTAGTGACTGAGCAGGGAATATACGGATTGCAGTCATGGATTTCAGCATCTAAACTCTGCTTAGAACCTACTTTAGGTATCCAAGCCCCTAAATTCAGTTTCTGGGTCACAGTTCCCTTCCAAAAGGGTCTCCTCCAAACCACACAGGCATGTTACAGCAATAAATACATTAATAATTTAAGTGTTCAGATACTGTGGTAACAGCACCCGAATAATTTCATATGCTCGAACGGGGAGAGCTCAGATGCTTTTCTTTTTTTCTGTTTATGTTAACTTTCTTCTTTCCTGCTTTAAACTTCCACCCCTATGAGATAAGCCCTATTAAAACACTTGGCTTTTCCTCATCTTTGCTTTAAAAATACCTCCCTTTACAGAATTGTTCCATTGTCAATCTGAAGTTTACTTAAAAAAAAAAAAGAGATAAGAAAAAGAAAAAAGGGGGGTGAGGGAGAAGGAATGAAAGAGATGGCTTTCTATAAAATCTTCCAGTTCATCTAGCCCATCTCAAAGCAGGTATAGGCAAGAATAGCTGTTCAGCACGTGTGCAAAATTGTTTTACTAAATGTGGAAGGAGAAGCAGTGATTCAATCTCATGGACATGAGAAGTCAAAATTGCACAGAGTTGCCATTAGTGCTCTCACTGCTGTGAAATCTGAAAGGAGGAGAACGGCCACTCGTTCAGAGGCCAACATAAAGGCAATGAAGGAAGCCAAAATTACTCTTCTGAATTTTCTCTCACTGCTGCTATAATTGGGCACCCCAAGGTATTCTCTTCTCATTCACAACGGTGAGCAGTCAAACCTGCCAGTGCACACAGAGTAGGCAGCACAAAACTGACAGCCAGGGCAACTTTTTAATTGATTTTTCATAATATAATCAATAAAATATTTCATTATGACTCATAAAATCCTATGTGCAGCATCAAAAGATGGGAAAGGTTCTGTAAGGTCTGGAGCAAGAAAAAAAAAAAAGCCCAAAACACTAAAAAAAAAAGCAAAAACAGAGATGCAGATCTGCTTACTGCTTTCTCCCAGTAAAAGCCCATACAAAATGGTTTCCTTTTCGATTCTAATCGCATCAAGTAATAGCTAGCTGCAAGGGGAAAAAACCAAAACCCACCAGCCAGAATCAACTTTCAGGTGGAGAAGTGACACCCAATTCAACAACCATGCTTCTAGTTGTCTGGGACAGCAGGAGCAACACAAAAGGATTAGCTCTCAGCATTATAGACACGCTGTATTGCCTTGTTCAGAAATAACGGCACAAAACACTAAACAAAACAGCCTGCAAGCAAACTCTACCAACCTTCAGTGAACTGTCCCAAACGTAAAGCCAACAAGTGCATCTTGCTGTTGGTTTACAGAAGGGCCCTATCCCAAACTAATCACCCATGATCTCTAATAAGCTGATGATCCTGGGGCAAAGGGTATTTTCTACTCAAATGCATTCTGTTGTCCACTGGGGGTAAGATAATTGGAGGTGAAGATACACTAAAGGAAGAGAATTTCAGTAAGTCCATATATGCAGAAAGCAAACACTTTCACTTCCTCCTTTGTCACGGTCGGTTTAAGGGCCATTCACTTAAGAGTTGGACTCGATGATCCTTGTGGGTCCCTTCCAACTCAGAATATTCTGTGATTTTTCTGTGAAAGAATGAAGCAAATCTTTCAGTCTATAGAAAGTACATGGCCAGAAATGCTACAAACTCTAGGAGCCTTCCCAGGTTTTCAGCATGCACAGCTTGAAACCTTTTAAAGCCACCTGATTCTTGGAATATAAGCAGGTACTTCAGCTTCTTTTTAACATCTCACATTAACTATCCAACACTCAGCTGGCCACTTTGAAAAGTATTTGAGTGCAGACTAACTGTGGATCAGACTACAGTAACATCTATTTCCATACTTATTAAAACACTCAGCTGGCCACTTTGAAAAGTATTTGAGTGCAGACTAACTGTGGATCAGACTACAGTAACATCTATTTCCATACTTATTAAAACTTTTTTTTTAATTTCCCCAATTACAGATTTACAATGATAGACCTTGTTTATACAATTTTTGATTGCTCACAAAATAGTCTAGATACACTGCAAAACCTGGGATTTAAGTAGTACAGATTCTGGAAAATGGTTTATGGAATGAACAATTTTCTCAGGGCACTGCTTACAAGGCTGAGCTCAGCCTGTGAGAGCTATTTAGGATGGTGCTGCCCTGACCTTCTTGCCCTTTCAAGACTCCAAGAAACTCTCACAACAGCTTAGTTCTCCAAAGGTTCTTCCCAAAAGGCAATTAATAACCTTTTAAAGCACTAAGATCACAGTGGATATAGGACTTGTGGGAAAGTTCAAGGCAAGACAATGCAGCCATTCTGCAGAGTGCTTCAGAGTACCCATGAAAGTAGGAGAACTTGCACAAAAGCGAGTGAACCACACTCACCCTTGCCTATTTGTCAGCAGTACAACAACCAGGCAAACTCTGCAGAACTCCAGCCAGGTTCACCACAGTTTTTACTCCAAGATGCACACAAGCTGTACTGAACTAGAAGCACCATCTGGTAACTGCTACCAACAAAAGCAAGATATGGACTGGGGATTTCTGAATGGATCATATGTGACAGAGGAAAGATTGGCTTGAGAGAGGAAAAAAAAAAGGAAAATGTTCCATCTCAACTTTCCCCTTATAGAAAAAGAAAAAAAAAACACAACAGAAAAAGTGAAAATCAGCATAATCCTGCCATAATACAGAAAAGGAAGGAGTGGAAGGACAGGTAGAGAAATTGTAACTGTTTTTTGCTGTGGATGCCATTTTACAGTTGCCTGTTGCAATGCAGGAGTCAGGCCAAGACAAAGAGGATCATTTATGCAAAGGTAATCTACTGAGTATCGGTTTCTCCTTCATACCATGGGCCTCCATGAGCAGGGACGTGAACACAAGGTGTGACCAGACAGTGCTACCTCCAGAGCATGCCCCTGGGAACCCAGCAGGAGGAGGTTGGGTGGAAAGTGAATCCACGGGAATGGCACAGAAATTGATCCAGGCAACCAGAACACAGTTTTCAGAGCTGGCACCACACACAGCACGGGAGTACCAAGACATCAACAATGACTGCAAAAAGTCTCAGTTTTCTTCAGGGTCCCATGAGTTTCTGCAGCTTCCAACTTCCCCTAGGGATTTGAAGATTTGCTTCTCTGCATCCATCTTCAGGTGCTGAAGAGATCTATCTGCCCAACATGTTAGAAACAGATTTCTTCTAATAGAGAAGATAACCAGGGTCTTTAGTCAGCACCATTACTCAGACTTTTATGCATCAGTTACAAGACCTCTTCTATCTACTAAGAAATCATGCTTTCCTCATCCCTCAGTAGTATCAAGACCTTCAAACCTCAGTGTATGCTGATTGGAACTTCACAGGAGCTATAGCACCCTTTCAGAGCTCTCCCCTCTTCTGTCAGGTTCACCACCCAGACTCAACACATCAGCTGGCAAAGAAACTTTAAGAGGAAATACAAAGAGCCATTCTGAGAATTATTAGGTGATTTCTACTTGTCTTTATGTTATTTCTGTTCATAGAGGGTTATTTTAATAAACTGTATGCTTGTGCACTGCCCTCCGTCAGTCAAAAACCAAACAAACCCAAAAAAACCTGCTTATGCCTTCATGATACTTTCCTGTTTATTACTATGACCATCCACACTAATTCAAAAAAATTAACAAAAAAGTTCAACAGGAGCTCACACAGGACCCTGGAAGGGAACATCATACCATGTTCTGCAGCCACTGAAATGCCAATCTCTTGGTGCTTGTAGCTCAAAGTGTTTCAAAAAGATCAGAAATTATACCTACAGGCATTCTTTATTCCCCTCCTCTTTTTTTTTTTTTCAATCCTCTCTACCTCCGTTCATAGCAACTCAACCTGTCTACCATGCCTACAGAAACCAGTATTATAAAAAAATAGTTGTAACCTGCAAGAATATTAATAGAAAAGCTTTTCTCACAAAGTGGCAAGGAACAGAATATAAATCAAGATGCTATATAAGACTCAAAATTCACTGATATGCATTGTGACCCTTTCGCGTCTTTCATTTTAAGAGAAGCAAAATATATGAATTAAAGCCCCTCACTTTGGATACTTTGAAAGGGAACTCAGTGAACAACAACCTCTTCAAGTGCTCTCACATAGGAGCCACACCCAAAGCAGGGGGTCATTTTTTATTAAGGCACCTTGGAAATAAGAAAGGAAAAATGGAGCTGGGGATGACTAATTCCCTTAGGCTGGAAGATGGCATGATGACTGCATAGCTAATAAAAATAAATTTTATGCAGAAAATCTGGGGGGAAAAGTAATACACTGTAAGGTAACAAGCAAACAAGAGGTAAGGAAACCCCAGGAGTGAATGCCAGAACTTCCACACACATTAGAAGCAAGTCAGTCTCACTCTTTTTTGAGTCTTTAACAAGAAGAAAACACCTGCATTTCTGTAGCCAAAACAGACCATCTTGTAAAATGGTCTGACTCATTCTGGATACAGGCAGCATACAAGCTTATTTATTTGGTTGGTAAACTGTCAGTAAGTTGTGTAAACAGGTTAAGATCATCCTGTTCCTTCACCTGCTCTGTGCCAGCCTTACTCCTGCTGGGCTTGTCCCCATCGGATCGGGGACATACCATTGCTAATGAGCACTCCGAAGCCTCCACCCTGCACAACTGGGAGCTGTGTCTCAGTTTGAATAGTTGCACTCCTAACACAGTTTGCTCCTTATCAGCTGGAGGGAGGGGTTTCACGCTGCTAAGTAAATGCTTGCCAGCTCCACAGGAAGAGAGTGTAAGCTGTGATTTCTTCTGTAATGCACAGAAAGCATTAGCAACATGAGTAAACAGAGAGAAAGGTCAGTAACAGCCAATTAATAAGCTGATTCCTGCTTCTTAGTGGGAACGTGGTCTCTTAAAGTTAGTAAAAATCTAGCTGAAGCCTAAAACTTTTACAGATGCAGGCACTGCTGTTTGCTTACTATCTCAAATTTCTGTTTGCTAACCCAGGATTAAACAGTATCATTCCTCTTGACAGGTGGTTTTACCTGTTTTCTTGGGCCCCAAGACACTGACTTAACTTGGACATACAAGCTCTTGTGCTCAATCACCTATTTACTTCCAAAATGTGTTACTTATTACACTAACAAAAGTCTTACCAATGCTTTATTAAAAAAATCAGACAATCGTTAGCTGTAAGAGCATTTAATCACAGCCTGAAAATGGTTCAGTGAAGGAGCAGACTTGCCCAAACGTCACAAAACTTTTAATTTTCCACCGAAAACCCAACAAGGTTCACACACCTTTTACTGTCTCACAGTGCTTCACAATAACTTTAATCAGAGCCTCACACACCCTCCCTTGCTTCACCAACGTAACAGATGACAAACCTCACATCACGGCTCATCTCTGGGTTTGCTTATGGAACACCTCCAGGCAAGAAGGCCGGGACGGTATTACAGACACCTTGTCCTCCCCCAGGGTCATTTTATCACATGTGGAACACAGAAAAAATGTGGACAGTTACACCACAGCACAACACAGCAGCATAACCCAGAGTGGTTTTATAATTTCCCAACTGGGTTATGTTTTTACTTAATAATTTTTTTAATTTACTTTTTTAGAAGTTATACATTAAAAACAAGGGGGGGGGGGGAATCAAACACCCCGTCAGTTGCCAGGTACTTTATGTCAAAGTACTTTCATATGTTTCAATGTTTTCTTTCTTGACAGTGCTGAGGGCTAACAGCAAGGAATTCAGCCCACAGAGGGATTCAAGCAGCTCCACAGGCAGCACTCCTTGAGTGGAGTCTTACGCAAAGTCCAAAGACAATCAGGTTCCTCAGAAGGAGATGCAGGGGCATACAAGTGGCACAGCCCAGGATTCCTGGCAGAAGCTTCTACAGCCTCCCTGGGACCTTCAGGCATTTACTAAGAAGCAGCATCATTGGTCCACAATGCACATCCTCTGCTTAAAAGAAAACGCCTCTAGTCCTACTTTAAGAGGAGGAGTCATTGCCTTCAGACCACAACTAGCTTGGCATTTAGCTGAGATGTAGTAGATTATGCCTTAAACCCCCTCTGTTCTGGAAGGGATTCAAATTTATAATTCTTAGTTCCCAAGAAAGCATCTTAACACTTAAGCCAACAGTATCCCAGAGCCTGAGCGTTCTTCTCTCTCCCAGCAGCTGCTCATGCATTTATCATTATATGGAGAAGAGCATGAAACACTAGAGCCTCCCTCTCCACTTGAGATAACAGGCACTCAGACTGTAAGTCTCTGAGGTTGCAAGATTAATTCAAAAGGTTGTATGAAGGCTGCTCCCACTGAACAACTACCCATTTGCACCTCCCTGGAGAACTCCACTGCGATGCACTAGGTGAGGACTCCAAGCCCTGAGCCCATGGAAGGAGTTGCACTTACTGCCTCACATTATCACAATCTGCTTTCTCCTTCTGTTAAGCTTTGCATTTCAGCCACAGCTGCCCTTTCATGAAGGGAATTATTCTTCCACTGTACCAGAGCAATGATACCCAAGATGACTGTAAAGAACAACAGTTCTGCTAAATCTTGTTGGTCCAGTTGCACTACGAAGAAAAATAACTTGTACTCTAAGGTGAAAACATGGTGGGAGGGCCGAGAGGCAATAAAAAGGACAGTTCTTAGTGGTCTCCAACACACATTTGAATTCCTTCAAAGTTTAAGCTTCAGAATTTCTTGCCAGTTACACTGTTCAGTGCTTCCCAGACTTTCTAGTAGTAAGTACTAAACCAAACTCACCTCCTTACCTTGTTTTCCCCTAAAGGCTGCTATGATCTACCTTGAAAAGAGTCCTCCCTTCCTTTGCTTTTGTTTTGTAACCTCACTTCAGAGGCAGCCAGTGAACCCTGGGAAGGTAAAACCATCTCCTCACTCCTGGAAAGCAGCCCCCACCCCAGTGCTGGACTAGCCCCAGTCACACCCACTCTGCCCAGCTGCAAAGACTCTCAACCAGCCTAAGCCAACAGAGAGCAGTGAACACATTACTAAATAGCTATAGTATTGTGTCGAAACCAGAGCAGTTTCAGCTGGATGCTTTCCTCTGCAACACTGACTGTCATTTTCACCTATAAACTGAAATGCCTATAAACTGTGCCCTTGACTGATTCTGTCTCATAGGTGTGCCAATTTATCTTTAAAAAAGTGGAAATGACAGAACCTGTTTTTTGCATTCCTACCAGTTAATTGAATTTAACTGGGTGGGGAGGAAGGGAAATCTCTCTCCACTGGTTTGGTTACTTTCTGTGTAATGCTGTAATTCAGCTTTTCCCTGACACTACAGAACCCAGCCATCTCTTGCTTAACAGCAAACTCCCATTCAGGGAGTCCAGACGGTTTCTGTGGCTCCACAGCAGTCTGTCTGAGACTGCTGTCTGGGGCACAGAAGCATAATTATAATAATTATGAAAGAGAAAAGATAATAGATACAGAAGTTCTTTTCCCTAATCAGCTCTAGGTCAAAGCTTTACCTACAGCTAACAACGAAATAATCTATTAATGAGCCCACATCAGGAACCAGCATAGTCACAGCAGTGCAAACAGAGAAAGTCATAATTTGCAACAAATGGGTTAGAGCTACATTTAAAAACAATGGCAGTCTTAGGTTTATTTAACTGAAGACATTATTATCTTTAAACTATAACTGCCTCAGTGCTTGGTCTTAGCTTAGAAAGAGAGAAGGCATCCATCCAAAGCAAGGAATGCAACACACTGAAATTTTAAGAGTTAAGGCTACCAGAGTAAATGCTGAAAGTCCAGATCCACCAATGCATTACACAAGGCATTTGGAAAGGTACTTTTTTCTTATTTCTACTGCTACGCATGCTGCTTATTCAAGAGAAAGATGCCATCCATTCCTGAATGATGCTAATGCACAGATCACCAGGACTCAGGGTGTTAGACCATCCCAGAGAGCTTCAAGCTTTCTAGAGAAACTGGACTTTTTTTTTTCTTGTACAACTATTTTATTATGTACTTTATATACAAATGGAAGGCTAAGAAATTGATTGTTAGATCCACACAAATACCAGTGCATGCTTTGCTTATGCTACAGCTGGATTTTTTTAGTAACAGCTGGTAGACATCCCACGAGCAGCAGAAGTGCAACAAGATGCAGGGAGCTGACTGTCAGCACTGTCATCGATGCTTCTGAGAGCAAAGCGATGCACACATTAGAAGCACTCCTTGCAATGCCTCTGCTGTCGCTGTGACTGATAAGCTTTTCAGGGTAGCAGGCTGGAAGTAAGGCTGCTTTTTGTTTTTTTCTTCCAGGAAAGAAACCATTGCACAGATGCAAATCACGACGGACAAGTGCTCTGCCAGCAGCCTGCAGTGCAGGTGGGACACAGAGTCTGGCTTTATGTTAGCTCCTCTAATTCTGTTTCAACTGTCATAATTGTGTAGTTATTGGGGGGGTTAATGTATATTTAATATAGAGCCTGCTGGGAGGAGGGTTTGGGAAGAAAGCAGTGCCAAATGCTACTTTTCCTCTGTACAAGCACATACGTTCAGGGTATTGTGGTGTTAATGTCCCCTAAGGAACAAGCTATTAATCTATTTGTGGACCTAAGTTTTTGGCATAGCAGGGCTACACAAAAGGACATGAACTACTGTAGTCTCTAGATTTTGCAGCAAAAGCAACAGTTGTGATTTCGGCAAGTAGGTTCCCCGTGCAACGCGCAGGAAAGGGCTTGATGCTCCAGAGCACAATCCATGCAAACTCCTCACTGCACCATAAGCTGGTTCAACCAGCACCAGGGAGCACCAGAGAGGAAGGAGCTCCTTAAACTCACCTCTTTAGAGGGCTCAGGCTCTTCATGCAGGGCAAGAGGAGGCCCTTCTTTTCATCTGCAGTTCAGCCCATTTTGCTCTGCCCTGCCTACCTCTTTGCTCTCATGAGGAAGGGCAACATCCTTAACACACGGCATGACCAGAGGAAGCAGCAGTTTCCTTGCCCTTCCTTAGCGGTTAGAGCACTCGCTCAGGATGTGGGAATAAAACACAGTTCCGCGTCTACTTGCTGGAACTCAGATCCATCTGTTCAGTTTCGCAAGGGCTGAATTTCCTCAGAAATTGGGGAACTGAACACCATGAGCTATTGTGTAAAAAGACCACTCTGGAAGCTGCTTGGATCGAGCACTGCAGGGAGAGCAGCCTGTCTATGGCTCAGGTGAGACAGACGTGCCACGCCACTTAGCCCCGAAGAAAACAAAGGTGTTTCTGAGAATGGCAATAGCAGGATTGTCCAAGTCCAAGGATTTATGTACAAAAACTTAGGATCGTATAGTTTCCAAGTTTAGATGATCACAGCTGGCTGCAACAGGAGCTGTACTAGTTCCTCCTTCAGACCAGTGCCTGCAACACCCGTGCTCCAGATCAGAGGCAGGAGAGACGGCATCTCTTGTCTACGATAATCAGACCCACCAGAAGAGTCCAAGCACAGTGCTTCCCAACAATTGAGAAATAAATAAATCCTAGGACTACCTGCCCTATCAGAAAATTAAACAAACAATATCCAAGGCCATGCTTGCTTCCCTGTTACTTACTAAAATCTCCCAACAAAAAATGAAGCTAAAACTCTGTACATCTGCTATTTTGATTTGCCCATTTTCTCCCACTTCGTTGACTTGCTGAAACATGTGAGAGCACACACATGGTACAATTTTAGTGTTTTGCTTTCTATCCTTCCTGGGATAATGCCCTATGTTTTATGGCTGACCAGCAATCCAGGATTGCAACCTGAGAAACACTGATGGTTCTTCAGATACTACCATACTTTTCTAAAAAGATGATTTCATTTCTGAAGGTAATGGGGAACAGCTATCCAAAGCCAGGCAAGGCAGTACTCGTTGTCTTGTATTAAGAAAAGTCTGACAACCTCATGTCAAAGACAGAGGTCACAGCTGTTTTGTTTGTGATCACAGTTAAGAGCGCAGAGACAAATAAGGAAAGCAGTCACCGTAACGGAATTGTTAGGTTCAGTTGCAGGAATGGGAGAACCAGCTTACACTCTAAACAGGATAAACCAGCTCATACTGGTTTACATAAAACACCCTAAATAACAATGCCAACACAGTGTGTCAAATCACTGAACCAACAGACCACGAGATCAAGTTGCTGTTGGATAATCAACAAGTCCTCTGAGACAGACTGTGCTTATCTTCAAAGAACTGGTATTCACCTACTGATTCTTTAAGGTGGTTCATGCTCTTACACTCCATTTTTCTTTATAAAAACTTACAATGCCAGAAAGATGGTAAAGTATAAGCATACTACAGAGAATATCTAATCTTCTCTGTTCAAATGCACCTTTTTTGGCTATGGCTATCACACAACCCTCAACATTCAGGATGGTGCTAAGCACTATGCTCCTTCCAAGTCCCCATTACATGACCCTGCACTTCTCATATTATCATCTAGACTCTCACCCAGCTGAAGTGGCCTTGGCTGATGTACATGTACAAACATCATCCAGAAATTGCTTTGTATTGCTGCATACTGAATTTAAACCTACCTGCAGTGCACTGGGTTTCTGGTCCATCTGGCTCTGGCAACTCTGCCTCAGTATGTCCCTGTGCTTTTATTTCTGCAACACAGCAACAATTCAATCACTGTACAATTCTCAAATATGATTCTAGAAATCTGACATAACAAAAGTCCATTTTTATTTGTCCCAGCAATTACAAATCACAGCTGCCTGCTTCTCAGCTTCTGGGGTGGTTTGCTTGTTCCTGATGTTTTGGTGCTTTTCAGGGATAGGATTCTGTTTTGATTTGAAAACAGGAGAAAAGAAGGGAAAGTAACTGTTAACCTTAAAAATCTGTGAACATGAAGGCTATGTGTTCTTTTTCAAGTAATGCATGTTATTTCCTGCCCTTTTATTTGTGATTGCAATTATTCTTATGTTGATATTGTAGGAGTCATAAGGCAATCTGCTTGCTTTTAACTATGTTGACCACGCAAAGCAGATTTTAATCTAAACAATAAGCAGATTCAAGCCAGAAATAAACATGTTGGTGTCCAAGTAAAGGAAGCCTACAGGATGTTCTCAGAGCAAGATTTTTCAGGATTGGTTCCACTGATATGTCTAAAGTGAATTAAACAGTCCTTTTATTGACACTAACAATAGAAAGTACAGTAATTCCAGTCTTGATTTCCATTTCTTAACATTTATACAGGCTACTAGTTTTTTTTGCTTTTTCGCCTTTTTTTTTTTAAGTGATTACACAGTATAGATGTAGTTAAACCAAATCCAAAATGCATCTGCCCGCACTTTTGTCAGTGCTGCATTTCCCCTGACCTATTTACTAAGGAAAAAATTACACTGCAGATTTATGGGGTCTGAAAAAAGCCATTAGTGAGAATTTGATTTGCATAATTAAAGTATCACAGTTGAAAGTAAATGTTATTTATTATCAGAAAAAAAGGAACAATGTTGAAGTGGTGTTATTAGGTGGTCACTTGCATTGCAACAGGGAAAAAGGTCAAAAGCATTTAGCATTTTGAAAAAAGGAAAAGTATCTTCAAAGTAGGTCACTTCCAAACACCTAATTCATTCCTAACAACAATTCACTGTAGCTCCCATAATTTATGAATCCCAAGGATGCACTTAAACATCTGCAATTTCATTATTTTGCATTTCATACCATTAGCTTAACATTTTGACGAATCATTGTGCAGGTAACAAGTCGAGAAGTTGAAGATTACAGTTGCAGGAGAAGCAATGAACCCAGCTGTTCAGCATGATCAAGAAAGGATTATTTCCAATGACAGGTCATAGCAGAGGATTTTCTTGCTGTTGTTTAATACCTGTAACAGCTGAAAAAACAGCTGTTTGGTTTGAACATTTCAAAATTCTTCAATGTTTTCAGGGTTTTTGTTTTTAGGGGGTTTTCTTGTGTTTTGGGGAGGTTTGTTTGGTGTGGTTCTTTCAAGAAAGAAGAAAAAAAACTGCAGAGCTCACAATCAACTTGTTTGAGATCTTTCAATTTCATAGAATCCCCCTCCTCTTTTACCAAAGCATAACAGCCTTTCATGAAAACTAGCAGGGTAGGCATACCATAACAGCCTCATGAAAGAACCAGCACTGTTTTAAATACATTCAACATAAGATCATGAAGTCTTGGAGCATTTCCAGAATGGCAGAGAAATATTATGCAGCCTCTCACTCCTGCCCTTCCATAGAAGCGGCCATGGCTGCCGGTAGGGCAGCATCCCTTGAGGATATCCTTTGCCTCACAGGACTTGCCTTTAGCCAGGGTCTGACCCCTTCTTCCAGTTTCCTCTCTCCTTGTAACTACCGGAAGTGATGTCTCAACTATTCCGTGACTTTCAGATTCACACACTTTCTCCAAGAGTTGCTCCATCACGACATCCAGCCATACATGCCTCTTCCATCCTTTTCTGATGCATCCCGTGAGGCAAAAGGATTACAGCAACAATGTCTGCTTTTCCCTCCTCTACCTGCATTCTGCATTTAGTGTTGGACGGAGTTTAGAGAATGCAAACAGCATGTCCAATTCAGAGTTCTCAAATAATCAGACAAGGAATACCACTACAGACTTCCTGCACCTTACTGATAACAACTCCTTTTAGAGTTCAGCACTTGTGGCACTGTAGTTTCAAACAGGCTAATTTCACTGGTTTTCCTTCATCTAGGTCAGGACTTCCCAAGCTGTGGTTTCCACACCATGCACGATGTGCAAAGCCAGTTTGAAGAGCTATGTCCTAAAACCAGATCCGCCCACAGTTGTTTCTCTGGAGGAAATGGGGACGGTAAACACTGCCCATGCAGCTGAATGCTTCCTCCTGTGCCTGCCAGCAGCCCCAGGCCTGGCACCACATCTCTTTGTGTGATAAAACTCAATGCAGAAGGTGGAAATTAGCAATCTTCGAGCACTTACTCATCTGCACAAGAATTCTTTTGCTGCTTTGCCCTCTCAGCCTGGGTTTTCACAGAATCAGGCTCTGTGCACAAAGGTATCTGTTTCACCATTCACTAATTTCACTTCCCAGCATGAAGTACAGCACCAGAGACTCTCCTGTGCCACATGACAGTGGGTCCCAGCAGTCTCTCTGCCTTCCCTTTCCCTGACTTGTCCTGAAGTAACCAACAACTATTTAGTGAGGATGTGGATAATGTGACTGTGCAGCCATGCAGCTGTGCGGAGTCATCTGACTGCCATGTGGCACTAATTTGGAAGCTAATCTGGATGAAGCTGTCATTTCCCTCATCTTACCTTCCTTCTTTCCAATTCTCATGGAAGTCTCATAGAGATTCAAATGGCATTTTTCCATCCAGAGTATTGCAGCATTTGCCACAATCTCATTCCAACATCAAGAAAGCAAACTTCAGGACATTCAACCAAGTTTTGCATGGGCGGGGGGGGGGGAGAAAAAGCAATGACAGTAACTCCCATCTCCATGCACACTTCCATAGGAAGCAGCATGCTTCCAGGAAAGCAGTCCTCTGAGTTGACACACTACACCACTTCCCCTTTCCTGTCCTGATCCCTGTGTAGGCAGCGAGGGGGAGAACCTCTGTGGTTACTGCCTTGGCCCCTTCTGCCAGGCAAGCAAGAGCGAGGAAAGTAGGGAAGAGGACTGCCCGGGCAGCAGCGGCTTAGCTACCCCTGCTGATGGCAGGCAGAAGTGCGAGGTGCCAGCTCTGCCCTCTGCTCGGGTCTTGGCCAAGCTCAGGGTGAGCCCAGGGAAGCGGCTGCCATTCCTCACTGCTCAAGACCAAGCTTGTAGGTGTTTAATAAGAGTCACCCAAAGGTCACTAAATGATTCAGTCTGCAATAAAACTTGAAAGTCGTGACGCTGTAAATCTGCCACTTGCTGTAACCGCTAAATCACGTATAGAAATCAACATCTGTAATGCGTCTTCAGTTTCACAAAGCATGACCACATTTTAAATTTGGGACCTGGAATGCAAGAGACAATTTCACACCTACTTCAAGAGGGAAAATTAACTCAGGCTGAAGCTCACTGTTTGTTTTAGATAATGTTTTCATTTTAACTTAATCTTTCCGCAGCTCCCTCCCCCCCAACATATTTCCTTAAGGCCTGAGCTTCTTTTCATTTGCCTGCACCACTGAACTGTGCTCTTCAACCAATTTCCACATGTCATTACTTTAAGGAAATAAAGCATTTTCTCAATACAAGGAATTGGGAAAACTCACTGAATACAGGGGGAAATAAACATCTAAAAAAATTGGAAAACCATGGTAAATGCATGACCAAAAGTTTCTGCAAACATTGAAGTGCTTTTTCAGTTTCTCCCAACATTTCCAACTACTGTTTTTCCTCTTGGGTCAGTGCTTGCATCATACAGGATCTTTTCTTGAGAAGACAACATAACTAGGAAAGTAACACTAGATTGCTTGAGAGCTGGATGGCTTTAAGCAGTGAATTAATCAACTGCTCCCCCTAAGAATATCCTCCTTTCAGAAGTGGTTGGGACCTAAAGTAACTGGGGAGGTTGAGGATACCACCTCCCTAACCCCTCACCACAGTCTCCTCATGTTCTCAGAATGAGAAACAAGCTGCTGTGGTCAGTGTGTGTCACAGGGTTTCGCAAATAATACAGAAAAACTGATAGGCTCTGAGAAACAAACCAGGGAAAGAGAGACTTCTTTCATTCATTCATGCTCACAAATATAAAATCAGAGCAGTAACACACAAGGTGGGAAAAAATATCCCTCACAATCTACTTGTTTCCTTCAACTCCACAGTTGTCTTAGAACCCTGATCTCTCTCACGTTTTCATCAGTATCACCTCCATAGTGCATATCAACTCCTCTCGCCTGGAACACCCAGATAACTCCAGTTCCAACACTCTTCCTACACATCTGTGCTCTACAAAAATGAATGCACAAGCCCTCACCCTGCCTGAACACTCACTGTCCCCGGCCCCAGAAACATAAGCTCAGCAAGGAGAAAACAGTCTAGAGCTCTATTGCTGTCTAATCCACATGGCAGATCAAATTTTCCTTCGTGCAAGTTCCTCAGCTTTTCATTCTCCACTGTGCATCCCTTCTGCTGCCTTCTTGTCTCAACAAAAAAAGTCAAAATGCCTCTAAAAGCAGACATATTTCACACAAGATACACATGGGATGCCAAAGGTCCATCTTCTGCTGGAATCACTTGTGGCTTGATCATACTATGATGTTAAGTTCCTGTCAGCCCTCTCCCAGAACATCTGAAATGGGCCTAACTAGAATTAACAGCTTCAGAATGGGAAAAAAAAGGGGGTGGAGGGGGGGAAGAAGGAAAAAAAATGACCAAGTGTTTGCCAATAAACCAACCATAAAAGTTCCGTTGAACTTCTCCTTTCTGTGCTTCTCAGATAGTTCTCTTTTTCAGATGGAAAGGGGAACTGTAAAAAGAAAGACTTTTCTGATCCTCTTTCCAAACTGGCATTTTGGTCATCCAGGGTTTGAGGTTGTTGTTAGTGGGTTGGTTTTTGGTGTTTTTTTGAAGGCTGAGTGCTTATTCAAATTCTGCATTTCATGGTCACATCATCCTACCATTAGCAGTGACTCCACTGGGTAACACCCTGTTCCTTAATGTTTAAAACAATGTACAGAGCTTTTACTCCTGCATTGCAGTCCCAGTTCTGACAGGATCTATGAACAGACCATTTCCCCCTGCTGCAACAGAGCAGAAGAGATGTCCATCACTAACTGTTCACACCATGCCTTGCTCAGAGTTACCACTTCCTCAAATCTGCTGATTTGTTTAGTCTAGTTATCCCTCTGTTGGTCGTTTCTATCAAAATGTCCTTGCTTCAGTTATACAATCCAAAAACTGTAAATCTCTGAAAGCCTGATCTGAGAGGTGGAAAGCTCATGAGACATTTGCTACAGTTAGATATTGTGCATCCACAGCCTTTTGGGGACAGTCTACTCAACTGCCTCAATCTTACCCATAAAATCTCTCTTCCAGAACTACTGCTTAAGTTAACATAGCTAAATTGTGCATGGTCAAAAGAAAGACATGCAACATTTTCTAATCCCCTGAGAAGAGGGAGGTTGGAATAAAATTCTGCATATACTTACCTTCCTATCCCTCCTTCTCAAGAGCTTCAGGTTCAAGCAGAATACCTCTTGGCATTCCCCCTCTACCCTGCTGCACTAGGGCTTAAAATAGTAATTAGAGCACAACTTCCAAAAAGGGCAGATCTGCCTCAGCCTGTTTGAAAAATGAAAGAGGAAAAAAAGCAAGATATCACAGCTATTTTTTGCTGGTAACACTGTAATCCAGTGAATAAAGTTGCAATTGAGTTTAACTTGGCTCCATGTCCTTTAATGTAAATATTCTGCTGCTGGCATTAAACATGTTAACATTTGAGCATATGGTCCAAACACCACACTTTTACTGAAGCAAACATCATCAGCTTGAATAAAAACCTAAATACACAGACTCCTACAACAGAATTTCTTATTAATGGAAAACTGCTAAAAAATATAGTTAATTATTTGGACTGTATGAATAGTTCAACTTAGATGGCTACAGTCCCATCATCCAAATTATTTTCAGTCACCTTGCCAAAGGAATTGCCTCTAGTTTATACTTTCATCAACATGCAAGATTGAAAGTAAGAAGAAAGACAGGACCACAGTAGGTCTGTGTTATGTGCAGAAGTTTCTTCATGTAATAAAAGATTTTAACCTCCTACCCCTGCCACCAGGTGTGAGGTGAGAGTTCTGTGTCAGTGATGTAGGAGTGTTTTACAGTAACACAGGGTAGGTCAGCAATCTCCAAACACCAGCTCAAAGGGTTTGCAGAAGCAATTCCAGTGGTGCTACTTAATTCCTGGAAGGCAGTAGCTCTTCACAGTTTGGTTCCGTGTCAGAGAACTACATGTTGGTTGGTGTCGTTCATGAATGCTCTAGGATTCAGCTGACAAAAGGACACAAGAGGGTTTAGTTCCAGGGAAAAGTACTTCCTCAAGGTGAGTTGCACTTTTATGTCCTTTGGAAACACAAGGCTTGTTTTTCTGCATCTCAGCAACATGTGGTATGTAGACGACCAAGACTTGAAGATACAACAGAATGGATTTAAGGTCCCAATATCCTACATTTTTACTATTTAGGGCATGCTAATTTAACACTTAAACCTGAGTCCTGCTTACATGACTGTGTTCCAAGCAGCCACTCTCCTCCACATAACTGTCAAAACAATAGCACCATGACACAGTAGCACAGAAGCTGATGGGTAAGGTAAGTCTCTGGAGTTCTCCTCCTTCACATACCAGCCACTGCCCCTCAGTAACCCACTAATGTTCACTGCTCCTCAAGTTCTCTCAATGGCAGAACAGGAATAGCATTTAATTTTTCTCCCATATCTGATCTTTTTTTAATACTTAAAATGTTAGCTCTTTGAGGTGCTATATATATTTTGATGTACCTACTACAATGCCCTCTGATCATGATTATAAGTTCTCATAGATGCAGAAAATGGTTATGGCTACAAAATTAGGTTTTTTCATTATTCATATTCTAGAAAATAGCATCTTTAAAATCAGAAAAAATAGCTTCCTAGTTTTGTTATACAGAATAGGCATTTAATTTTTATGTATACTCTGTGTCATCTGATGGGTCAGAAGACTTCAGTGCAACATGGTTTTGAAATGAATAATTTAAAAATAGAAATTTTTAAATAGGAAAATGTACAATTTAAAAATTCAGAAAGCAAACCCCAATTATTACAGAAGAGAACTGGGAATGAGTCAGCTACATCTATTCACTATACAACTAATCATCATAAAGAAACCATTTTTGCTACACTTATTTTAATAAGCTTATATTTAGAAAGGGATTAGGCTTTTAAGTTAAAATGAAAAAAACCCTGAAGTTTTTAGGAGCTGGTGTGCACATGTTCACTAACTGCTACAGTTTGCTTGGTCCCTTCTTGGTAAAGGGCATATCTCCCCATATCTATTTCTCTCCCTTCTCTGAAAAAATTTCTTTTACATGAGATCACTAGATCACATGTTCAGTGAAAAATATCACATGCTGTGCAACTTGCATACATTATACTTTCAGGCAGACCATAAGCACATTGGTATGATTCAGAGTAGCTATACTATATATATAACAAAGAGCTTGTATGTCACAGAAACATCATTATGATATTTTCAAGAATTGTGTCACTTCTTCCAAGTATGAATTGAAGAGAGACATCTAAGGCTAATTTGCATTTCAGTTGAAGGTCTCTCCAACCATTCCAGCTCAAGATAGAGTGCTAAGTGAATATCAGAGAGCGACATTTACAAAGCAGATTATCAAAATCGGGGAGGAACACCTTTACAGGCTTTGTAGATAACAGACAAAGATGTTCCAATGACACTTAGGTCCACAGAAACACAAATCTCAAATTTCTTTTTGAATTAGGACAGGAGATGCCATTTTCTTTCCCACATTTGTGTCTCCTTGTTCTCTCTTCTTGCTCTCCCAGTTGCATGACTAGCTACAACTTTCTTTTCATATGCACTTCACAATAGCTCTTACCCTGACTCTTTTCTCTTCCAGGATTTCCCTTCCACATACATAGAGCTATAGAAACGTTTTTTGACAGGATTCCAAAACTCCTCTTGTCTGAACACTTAGAAGCTTTCTGCTGCCAACCTACAGGGTCAGAGAGACATCTGTCAGTAATAAGACTTCCTTGACCTTTAAAGTTTTTAAGCCACTAATGCCCACAACATTACTGTAACATAAACAGATACTACCCCTACTTATAGACACAAAAAGGGAGAGAGGTTAGTGTGGTTTGTCAGTCAGAAAACTGCCCAAGTAAAGAGCTAGAAATTCCTAAACTCTCTGTTCCCAAATTGTCACAGGCAAGGAATAAATAATCTAGTTAAATCAAGGCAATAATGAAACAAGAAGTAAATTTCAGTGAACAGCTGTCAGGGGAATTTAGTCCTCACCTGACTGTGCCTTCCCTCTCATCTCAGCTCTCCATGGAGAGCAGGCTGCCAAATGCCACTCAGCTAGACGTGATTTTTTTACTACATAGTAGGTTTCTGAATAGCAGGATATTTTCACTTTGACTCTTAAACCAGTTTTGTTCCCAGGCCTCCTATGATTTACAGTTAAAATGTTCAGAACTCCCAGGTGGTCATGAGTTACACTTTGAAACTGGCTTTTCTGCACTCCAAAACCACCATGAATAGGTCCATTAGGGGACTTTAAGGCCTGCTTAAGAATTGAGTCTAGTCTCCCAAAGAACTCACAAGGACAAAGATGCCAATTTACACCTTGAACTTTTACCACCACTGATGCTCTTTTCACTCCTAAGATAATTACCCCATCAAACAACCTTGGCAGATCAGTCTGACTAGAAAAACCTGAGTCTTCAGTCAATCCTTCAGAAAGCCTGTTAGTATAGCTAACCTCATTGTAAACAAAGCTGGATGTATCCTATGTTTTTCTCCCCTCTTCAGTGCTGGGACAAGTCTTTGTTAGAAATCAGACCACTGATAAAAGAAACTTTTCTACTCCTGCCCAAGGCCACAAGATACCCTAAGGAGAAGCAGAATTTAAAGTTAATTCTTTGTATTCCAACCCAAGGCTTTTGACACCAGATGGATGTTTACTCTTTAGCATACTTAAAATGTGAAATACAAAACGCTTAAGAAAATCCCCAAACCTGTAGTTGGTATAATAGCAGCAGGCAGCAGTCAGTCATAGACAAATCAGTTTCCTAACATTCCAATATCCCTATCCTGATATACACATCAATAAATGAGCATAAAGCCAATAGCAGCTACGAAGTGCAACCATTTCAGTAACTACACTTACTCTCTTCATCCCAAAAGAGAAGCTTATAGGACCATACACTGATCTATTAGAACTGAACACTGCACACCAAACCAGATCTTCAGGTCTGAAAAAAACCCTAATTTCCAGGCAAGTATTAATACATACACAGAAGCAAACCACAAGGCGTGCAACTGAACACATAAATTTGCACATGTGTGGTAACACTTGGGTAATGCAAGTATTATTCTTCCAAAGATAATGAACAAAAAAGAATTAAATTTGGTGACATCTGTGAAGAATCTACAAACTTTATGGGAAAAAGCTGATGGGCAGCAGTATTCTGGCACATAAGACATATTCTTCATGAAATTATTTTTTGCTTCTGCATTTTCCCTTACAAAACGAAACCCTTTTTTGATCCTTGCAAGTAGACCAAATCATCAACAAAAATCTTTCTTTTGACTCAGCATACTGAATCACTGACAAGACTGAATAATTTTTAACTTAGCAGATCGAGAATGAAAATAAAAAGAAAACCATGCAGCACTACCTGAATTCGGCCTATAGCAGCAGAACACTTAAAAACTTCTGCCACAAGAATTAGCAAAGAGTTAATTAGCCAAAGGTGACAAACAATCACAAAGCGACAATCTACTGCAGTGAGCTTGGCTTTTTTCAGTCTACCATCTAGCCCCCATCTGTAGTTTCAGGAAGAGAGTACTTGCTGCACAGAACAGTAACAGTAAGCTGTGAGAAATCATCAACTGTGTGTGGATCAGTCGTCAGCACTGCTGAGCACCCACGTCATCTCTGCATAACCCAAGAGACTCTCAGAAAGTCAACTTAACAATAAATGCAATTGCTGCTTTCCATTATTTTCCCTCACTCAAAAGACCAAAGATTAAAGTACTATTTCTAAGCACTTATGGGATGCAATTTCAACTTTTGTATGGTAGGTAAGTGTTCTTCTTCCTTAGCAAATGCATCCTATTGACCTCTCCAGTCACATGTAATCAGCATTATTACATGTTGCTCTAACATTTAGGCATAACTGTTTTAAAGCATTTCAGTCACTCCTCTTTAGTTTTCTATTCATTACTTTTATTCACTTGACCCTCCTAGATCTGCCTTATATTCTTTCTGTCCTCTTCGAGCCAACTTTTTTCGTATTCGTTGTCTAAGTCCCAGAACTCCTGTCCGCAGAGAGCGGAACCCAGGTTGTCAAACCCGGCAGGAAATCATCTTACACTTCATAGCAAGGGCAGAAAAACAACCTTTACACCCTACTGACTTAATATTGGGGTTGAATTCTCACTGGACTAAAATTGAACTACAAGCCATTAAAAAGATTCAATCCCAGTAAAAGCAAAGAGAAGCATGAAATAATACTTTGGTCAGCTTAAGACTGCTTTCTGCTGTGGTTCTCAAGCGTTAACACAAATGGTAACCACAGACAAGTTATGGTAAGGCATAACATCTCCTTGCATAACATCTATGAACAGTTCTCCCAAACATATTTCAGAATTACTTCCTATTCTTTTGGGGGTTTTCAGAGGATGTCCATTGTTACTAACAGCATGAAAATAACATCCTAACAAGGACAATATCACGCTATTTTCACAGTCCTTTTATTTTCACACTTTATAAAGAATAATGAACATTATTTCCACATAAGTAAAATTCAAACCCCACTTTCCACTGGGAGGATTGATGTGTGGACTCCATGCCAGTAAAAGGTAATACTTTGAGCAGCAGCTAATTATATAAGTAAAAAGAATCTTCACTGTCACAATAGTGAGGAGGAAAAAAGGTAACCTCTCCTTTCTCTCCACAACACACAAAAAGAGGAAAGCAAGATGAAAAATTATCCTTTAAAGAAATAAGTACGTACGTGTATTATATGTTCAACACAGAAAAAAATACAGTTAAGATGGATTTATTTCCTGGAGGAAAAAAAAAATGTTTCTCTCCATGCTCTTATTTACAGAAGATATTAGTATCAGATATGAAAAAGTTCTTTTCATAAAACTATTGCTACACTTAGCTTCCTGCTACAGTGAAACTAATTTTAAATACAACAATATAGGCATATAAATACAAATACAAAACAGCCAAAATAAAATAATGTGTTTATTGCACAGACTGTTCTTTTTCCTGAGGAGATCTGAAAAATAATATTCTAATTTCTCTGTCCCATTCCTCTAATCCTCTTATAAGTAGACATTCTCTCCACAGCTATTTAATTACGCTGAATTTCTGAGATCCACATTAGTAGCATCCAGTACAATCTAGCAGCAAGCTTATGTGTAACAGCACATCTTTATATCCCACTTGGGAAAAATCTTCAGAAAATGTACACAAACACTTGTCTTCAGACTACTTTCAGCATGACAGTCATCTGTTTACATACTCTACATGTAAGAAATATTTTAACATTTTCAAATTTATGGTAGTATTAGGCATTTCCAATCACTTCAATTTTCAGCTTTCCCAAGTACTCCTTGTCATTTTCTTGCACAAAGCCTAATCTGATTTAGAAATCTATTTTTCCTTCTGAATTCATAACCACATTCCAGCAATACACTTAGAAATTAAAAACCACTACTAAAATTATTTGAAGTAAAAATGAAGTAACTTCAAAAAAAAAAAGGAAAAAAAGGAAAAAAAGGACAGCAGTGACCACTGTATAGGGAAGATAATTTGATTTTACACAGTGCCCTTTATTGTCCAGCTGTCCTTAGGTACTTTATAACACAGTATGCCTCAAAGGTGTAGTGCCATACAGGCAAATGTAGCAGCTGTTGTGCAAGCTACAAGAGCTCACCTCTAACAAGAAGAAACTCATCCTGAGAGGCTCCATGGGAACAAAAGGCACTCAAGAAACATTTACTCTATTTAAGAAAGACTGTACCTATAATGCTGCATGCACATAGAATTCTAAACTATAAAATAAACACAGAAAATCAGTACTGTAAAGGTACGTTGGATGCAACATATCCCTTGACTACAAAAAATGAAAGTAGTCCTTAATATCTGAGATTTATGTTGCATTTTTCATACCACACCTGAACTCTTGTGTATAAAACAATGCAGAGCTCTATGCAGATGGGAGAACTTCATCTGCTCCTAAGTGCTGTGGCCCAAACTGAGAACTCTGAAGTGACTGGTGCTTATACACTAGACAGTATACTAGGAGAGTCTCTAAACCAGGGATATCGTATCCTAAAATCAAAGAAACATTTCCAAAGGTGAAAGCTTTCTTACTAAAAACTTATTCTTTGTATAGGAAAAGTTAGTCCTCCATGGCAAGCCACAGCATAACTTTTTCAGTTCTTTATCTTCCATTTCCCTCCTGTGTCAGCAGTATTAACCTTTTGTTTCCGACACTGTACAAAGCAGACAATGCTCACCTTTGGTCTCAGTAACAAGCTGGATGAAGTTGTCTGTCTATATTATCATTTCCTCTCTTTCTATTTAACAGCTGGCTTTTTTTGTCTTTAATGAACACTGTCGTACAGACAAGCCAGATATAATCCTGCAGTAGGAAAAAATGGCAGATATTTTTACCATGAAAGTACAAAACTTAGTTCTGTACATTTTATTAAGCTTGTCTCATTGAATGAACAACTAACTGTCAAAAGCATACACAATTCTAAAAATGGAAGCCTTCCATAAGGAAAATCCTTCCTGTATGATGAAACACACAACTTATCAAAACAGGATGCAGAACAGAGAGCACATGTGCATCCTTACTTCAATTGTTATGGCATTAGCCCTTCCTAGTTGAATTAATCTTTGGAATGATGTTGTGTTTGTTTTTTTTTAAAGCAAGTATGCTCTGCTCATAACTCTACGAAGCATGCAGAGACAACTGGGCACAAAAGTGAATACAACTCAGGAAATAGTCACCTATCAAAGAACATGGTAAACTCCTAAGCCTATTACATAAAGATTACTGTCTACTTGAAACAGATTAAAGTCAGGGTGGCCAGAAAAGTCCTAAGGTATAAATTAACAGTCTTCTATGCACTCGATGGTTGGATTATTCCAAAATCTGGAGAACAAGGTTGAAGACAACTTATCTCCCATCTCATTCAATACTACACTTCATGAGTGGATACAAGCAATTCTGGAGTTCTGAGACGCAGAAATAAACAAACAAGCAAGCCCTCCTCTTCCCTCTGTTCCCCCCTGCACAAAGACAGACATGGAAAGGAAACATTTATTATAATGGCAGTGTTTATTTACAAGAGAGAAGGTTTACACAAGTTGAAAAGTTGTTTCAACAGGAATCCAACAATTAGTGCTCTTTCCCATCTTCAAAAAAAGGGACGACTTTAAGATTTGATGATGCACCTCCAGAAGACTTTGATGATCACTTGGGACAAAAGTACCAGAAATCAACTAAAACAACAACAAAAAAAAGTACATCAAGAGTGACATGAGTTCTATACAACCAGCCGGACACAAACACTTGAAAAAGCAATATTCTCCACTTTCAGCTACCTCCTCTCCCATAACAATCCCTCTGGGTGAGCTCTATCCCCAGCTTGTGCAAAGCAGGGCCTCAAAATAATATCTGTTCACTCTAACAATTAGTTTGGCTGAAACAATCCTGCAACAAGTTACAACATTGTTGTGACCATCTCTGGAAAACATCAAAGACCAGGCAGATTATGTTCAGTTGTCTGTCAGAGGTCTGAGATGTAATACTTTGGTAAATAAATGCTATTTATTGGCATGCTATATAAAAGCAAATGGAATGCAACTTGTTTTCCATGACATGGACTACACAGATGTTACTTTGTACACAATCTGGAACTCGGCTCATGACTAAGTTTGAGTTACTGTTTTCATAATTCCCTCCATCTCAAAAAGAATGTATGCCTTCTCTATAGTTCCTGCCAGTAGAAAAATTTTTTTTAAAGTAGTTAAAAATGAAAATGTAGGATGCATTCTTATTTCCTAAAGAAAAACACATGTTCTGTTAACAAGAAAAATAGTCATAACAGTGAAAAGATAAAGTTTTGTCTTTAGAACTTACACTTGAAAAGTAGGAATGGTTATGCCAATTTTGGGAAAAGGAGTTGTTCATTTGATTAGTTTGCTACTGTGAGGTATGACAAAAACTAAGGCAAAGCAACCTATCTCCTCTGCTTTAAAAAGGATAAATGTCATGCATTTGCCTAGCATAATCAATGACAGAAAATTTTTGTCTTCTCATCTTTTTATGTGAACTACACTTTCACTCAAAAGGAATCTCCTGCAAACCATCCATGAATTTCTGTTATGTTCTATTTAACAGGGGACAGGCGATATGATATGACAGGATATAACTATTATCATTTTCATATACACAAAACCACCTTTTTTCAGCAAAACAGTTATGTCAATTTTTAAAGCAAGCAGTTAGAGAAACAGTATGGCATCTGGGAAAAAAGGTACCTTCTGGGGAAACAGAACCTCCATTCACATGCACTGGTGCCTAAAAATAAAACAAACCAAACCAAGGTATCAGTATTTAGTTAAGGTTTTACAGGTAGCACCCAAACTCCAAGTTATTTTACTCCTCAAGGCAAGAGGTATTAACAAAAACAGAACTTTCTCTTGCTCCCACAGGACAATATTCCACTTTACAGATTTCTCACCCCCAGTCTACAAATTTCTTTGTTGCTTATAAATGACAAAACAAGCACACGAATAATTACTGATAGATTAACGCCTTACCTAATATAAAGGGGATTTTCCTACTCTATCATCTTTGAGGATAATAGGATTTGTTTTTTACATACAAAAGGGTAAAAATGCCTTTCCATTTATTATATTCCACTGTAAGATATGCATGTGAATATACATACACACACACAATTTGCATTACATATATGAAAACAATTTATGTGATGATACTCTTTTACAATCACACTTTGCAAGAGCAGGATTCAGTTCTGCGGAAAAGTGACAATTTCTTTTAAAATTTATGTCTGACATTTCAAAGCTGGATATGCCATTATTCAATTGCAGTATTACACAGCATGTCTTGTCCTGTAACGTAAAGGACAAAATTAAAGCCAGTTTTAATACTGTCTGGAAGCAACCTGCCTCGTGATGAGGATTCAGCCACCCTCCACTGCCCTTCCTTAGGACAGCGCAGCACTTGGACTGAGCTGCACTGATGTAACATTCCCTGAGCAGGCACAAGGCTCTACACACTGAGGAGTGGACTGAAGCCTACGAGGAGGAAAGGGAGAAGAAGGATTCTTCTTCCCACTTCAGGCAGGAAGTCACTTCACCTGCACAGGTGGATTATGTGACTGGTCTGAAAGGATGTACCAGTAAGACAAATGTAACCCAGGTCTTCCAGGTCATACCACCAGACTATCGCCTCTCTTTCCAGTAAAACTCAAGCTTTACCTCATAAGGCAGGGAGAACCAGTGGTCACCATGTATAAGCAGATGCCTGCCACTTCTCAAAAGTGCTCAATTGCTCTAATTGCTCAAAAGATTTGAGATAAGGACTTGGCACCTTTCCCCCAGAATCAGATCAAAACCTCATCCCGCTGAACCAGGATTCTCTTCACTACACAACACTTTCAACTGGAACACTATTTAAAAACCAAATAAACTAATAAAAAACAAACTCCAGAGTAAAAAACCCACCAATCTTTTGTTTCACAACTGAAAAATGTACAGAAAATTCTGCCTCTAGTAAGTCCCAAATGGAAATGTCCTCACAGAAAGCATGTAGGGAGAAAGGCAATTGAAAGACTTTCCTGCTTAGATCTGAATTATTCAGAACACACTAGTAAACATACAGATTCAAATTTGTTTGGAGATTTTTTTAAATTATCAGGAAAAGTCAAATATTTTCCCCTGTAAAACACTGTTCTGCATTTTATCAAAAGAGACGTCATCTAGCAAAGCTTTCCTAGCTCACTTTCCAATATTATAAGGGAAGAATTATGTGATATGTCTGAGAAACACTGCTCTACTAACTATATATAGATTGTCTTGGAGATTTTCCAACTTGCAAAGTCCTCAGCAGCTTCTTCAGAGAGCAAGCAGTTCTTAGGATTAATGTTAAACAAAGGTTTGGCGGTCCTGGTCAGTTTTACAGATGGCAACACTTAAAAGCCTCAAATAAACAGTATATCTTAGCACTAACAGGTTCATCTACAAAGCTCTATTCCCCCTGAATTTAGTTTTCAACATATACTGACAGTGAAGCTGAGAAGGAGATGAAACAACTTTCAGAGGCTAGAGAACACTAGAAATTTTCACCATGTAGTGTTAAAATTCAACTAGGTTTGTTGTTGCAGGGGTCTGGTGCATTTTTGGCTGGTTCAAGTGAACAGTAAACGTGTTTATATGCACAGATTATCTTCCATCTCTTTGGAATTGACTGAATGTGGCAACTTCACCTGCTGTGGAATCATTCCTGGTTGGCCACCAATACAGATGACAGTACACATGCTGAGAACTAACTCAATGGAGTGGAAATTCTCCAATGCAGACAAGCCATTTTAACCCCCATCAGTAAAATACTGAAAGGTCAAACAATTCTGAAATCAACTGTATTAACTTGGGAATTACCCAATCAAAATCTATATGAAATTCTGATTAGTGTACAATTTGGTAAACATTTGATAAGGATCTGAATGTTTTCCATTTGGTTTTTAGTTATAGTTCTCCTGCTTGCCATGAAAACAGTTCCATAACAATACTGAGTGTTGCCTTTTGGGTTTTGGTGTCTTCTTTCAGGTTTTGTTTGTTTTGGGGTTTTTTTGAGAACATATATCTGATTTAAGGCAATTATCACCCACTAAAAGTGCCACAATTGGAGTCTGACCCTGGAAACAGAATTATAGGGAACCAGCTCTCACTGAACAAATAGCTCAGAAGTTTTGCAGTAGCTAAAATATGTTTCTTACTGTACTTGCATACAAAATCTCTTCCTCAGCTTTCATATTTTCTTTTTATCCAGGAGTTAATAGACGAATATAAATTAGAAGGAAATGTATCTGCTTTTAGTTTATATAAAAAACTCAACAAAAAACACAAACACCCCTGCAGACAGACACAGGCAGCTTTCATTTAAAAATCACCACAGCCATTAAAATTCTGCAGCCAACACTCACGTACTTTCACTTCAGTGTGAAAGAGATGAATGTCTGACAACCAAAGCATGCAGTATAGTGTACCAGACAAAAAGATACCTGCTTAAAATGTGCAAGTCAACCTCCCAGCTTATATTTAGAGTTCAACTGTTCACTATTCCTATTTCAAGGTCATTTAAATTTTTTTAGTTAGCGTTATTTTTAGTTATCATAGATTGGCAATTGCATGCAGCATGAAGAGTATTTAATAGAGTATTGCATATTTTCCCAGTCTGGAAAGTACCAAGAGACAGCACCCATCAAAGACATAATTAAAGACTTAGACTGAACTGAAACAGAATCATGCAATGGAGTATGTGGAGACAACTTCACAAAAACATTATCACTTAAAGAAAAAAATGTGAGGCACAAAAAAGCCAGGAAATGATACTATTTGATAAGAAGGCAAGCTTTCATAATAAAAAAAGCATTAAAGTTTGATACAAGGTACCTGTTTTATGAACTGGTTTTATTAACGTCCTCCCCTCCCCTCAAAACAAGAAAAAATTTGATTTGTTATTAAGAGACCAAGTAAGGCACACTGATGATTTAATAATTATTTACCCTATGTGCTTCAAAATACAAAGAGCACAGAATTCAAAAGGAAATATTCCTTTGCAGGTGTGTCACCATTCAAATATGTCGGGACTTGAAGTTTCGGTTGCATTTGAAGACTCACTAAAAGTTATTGCAAATTTGAAAGTACAGAGGAGGTAAATATTTGCTTACAGCTGTGACTGACATGACTAAAAACACACCTGAATTCCAAAATGTGTTTTTCTTTCATTTAAAACTTACGGTCCCATTAAGCAGCATTCACAAATGCAATGATAAAGGTACTTTTAAAGAAATGCTGAAAGCAAGAGACCTCTATAAGAAAAAGTTTGGTTTGTTACTTTATGACTTAAACCAACTTTTCTTTACAACTGACACTCTTATTTGCTGGTGACAAAACAGCACCCAGCACAACACATTCTTCCTAGAAATGCTGTTGGAATGTTAACTGCACAGACAGTGGATGGCGTGTCCTTTGACACCTGAACTTGCATAATTACTGTGACTATTGAGGCAAAACACTGGGTGCCCTGGCAGCCATGCACATGTGCAAAATACCTGCTGCACTCATGTGGTCATGAGCACAGGCTCAGTCACAGCACATGTTAAAAAAGAAAAAGTAATACTTGGGGGCACTTTTCTCCATGTAATTTCTGGTAACTTTGCTTAATTTCTGCCATCCAAACTAGCATATTTTGAAATGGAAAAAATTCTCCTCCACTAACATTTGCACATGAAAGCATCAGACCTGCAGGACATTCTTCTTGCCTGAACAAGAAACCTGCATGTTTTAATTTTATGTTAATTTTCAGAATATGACAGGCAATCTTTAAGAAACATTCAAAAAAGCATTCCACTCTCTTACAGCATTGCATTTAATTATACCAGTAGACAAACAAAGGGTCCGTTTAGTGATTAGGGACTATAGTCAGCTAGTCAATGACTTCTAACACTGAGCTGTAACTCATGGCAACAGGGAGACAGAGAAGACAGCAGACTAGATACAAATAGCAGTCCATCTTGCTATTCAGGATCAGAAGAAACAGAACTGCAGAGGGATGAAAAAAAATAAAAAAACAAAACCAAAAAAACCCCACCAGAACAGTAATGAACCTGTCAGAAAGCACAATTGGATCACTGCAATGATAGTTTTATATCACAAAGCTTACTCTTCCCCCACAGCCTTTGTGCTCCTGCTTTTACTTTATGCCTTAAATTTTTGCTTAAGGACCATTTCAGTTTAGCTACTTTATTTCAGTTTTGGAGCTCTGAATCTTCTTTTCCTATTAATCATTAAAAAAAAAGAGGAGGGTGGAGGGAGCAAATACCCTTACCGACTGAACAATTGACCGGGCATCCTCCTCACTGCAACAAAATGGGCTGCCACTCACCAAAACATTTGTGCTGAAAAATTAAATTAAAAACATGCTTTATCAATCAGTGGAAAAAAAGCCACACACAATTAAGTACCTATGGAAAAAAAAAGCCATCTTCACATAGAGAGCTCAGAACTGTGAAATGAGGAAGTTAAAAACAAAAGTAACCAGTAATGCTCAAAGGAACAGGCGTGTGGAAGGATTCATTGTTCCTTTGGGTTTGAGGGAGGTTTTAGGCTCTATGTTCTACATAAGTGCAAGCAGTACTCACACTCAGTGCTTCTGGCTGCTAACTTGGGTACAGTTCAGAGGACCACAGTGAAGAAACCAAATCCCCCCAAAAAGTCAGCAGAGATAAGCTGGCACTTCCTGAGGCAGTTGAAGAACACCTAGATGGCCAGCACAGATGATGAGAATATCCCCCATCACTTATGCCTTGAAGGATGGACAGATTCTGTGGCAGGTCACAGAAGTAACAGCAGGTTACTTCAGTAACCTATCTGCAGTATCTAACAGGAAGGAAAAGCAGGCCAAAATTCTACTCCTACATAAAACAGGAGATACCTGTAGTACTTCCAGACAGCAGACAAACTCTGGGGCCAAATCCCTTGAAGAAATGTTTCCCTATGAATCTGTATCCTTTCACACAGAAAGTGAGTTTGGTCATGAGTTTTTAATGTCCTACAGAGTAAACTGCAAGAACTTCAATTACTCAAAGTAAGACTGCAATTTTATTTTTTTTTTTTTTAATTTTATCAACATGAAGCTCAAAGTGCCTCTTAAATGATAAAGACCAAAATTTGAATATTATCCTACAGTATTCTTGTCATGCAAAAGTAAAATTAACAACCTGTCCAACTGCTAAGGTGTTGGGCAATTGCTGGACAATCAGCTCCAAGAAAGAGAGAGAAAGTCACATTTCCCCAAAGCAGAAGACAACAATAACTACCTGAGAACAGCTTTTCCCACAGCCTTTGCCCTCTGGTTTAGCCAATGACAATCTACAGTCCTTGGAAAGCACCAGCCCTACTATTCAGGGCCTCTAGTGCCAGAACTGCCAATGTAAACCAGTCCAGAGTTTAATAAAGTCCATTTTAATTCAGACCAGGCCAAAGACTAGTAAAGAACAATAGTTTGGTTCTCTCACTCCAGAGAGCAACTAAAAAATATGGAATGCTAAGCTGCCAAAGAATTTTGCAACAGAGCAGTGCAGCAGTGAAGGATAGAATAAACAGTGACAAGAGGACTGGTATAGGATACCAAGATTCCCCCCAAATGATCCCGAACAAACACTCTGGGGCCATTCCTCAAAAGCCAAAGTAATCTATGCCACTTACCAGTAAATCATCATCATACAAGGTGCAATTAATCAGTCATGCTCTATTATCAATTAATTATCAATCAAACCCATGAGTATTCCTGTTATCTCAAACAAAAAAAAAAATTAAGCAGTTCATGGACAGCAGCAACATGTTGAATAGCACCAGTACCAGCACAACACAAAGAGCAAGAGACACGACTGGATACTTACCAATTAATAGTACCTCCATCAGCTTTTTTATGAAGCAAAGCTTTCCAGTGTTCATGGGTGGATTTAATAATTTCAGCAGCAAAATCCTAGTTTACATGAAGGAAAGTTTTATGAATTAAACTGTTAGTTAACAGAAAAAAAGCCACAGAACTAGTTTATTAAAACATACTATTTCATGTGGTATTATAAGGGGCATCCTTTGAGGCCTCATTAAATTTCTGGAGAATATAACATCCTTTTTATGAAAAGAAACAAACTTCACTGTCTTTCAAATATACTGGCTACATATTCAGAAGTTTCCTCAGTCCTCAGCCAGAAAATATGAATGGTGCATGAAAGAAATTAAATCAGCACTAGATGCTAAGCAGACCCCTACTGCTGCAGAAAGCTGTACCAGGTCCTAAATGGGACAAAGTGTGTGAGCTATGACTCTGCTGCTACATGTGAGCGTCAGAGTCAGAATTAGGGTTTCCCCTCCAGTAACAAAATTTGCATTTACTTCATTAATTGCCCAATCATATACTTAAGCATTTGCAAGAACGTAACATGTCAGCTGCTTAACAGTTTCTGTTTGTTTGAAACAAGACTAAGCTTAAAAAAAAAAATAAAGTAAAATAAGCCCTCAGTATGCAGATGATGATAGCTAGACTGGCTTGCAAAAAAAGCTGCCAACAGAACATTCACATTTCCTAACAAGGAGTGATTTGGAAAAGTGCCACTGGAACATTGTGAACTTCACCAGAGCTGCTGGAGCACAGCCACAGCCGCCTGGTCACATCCTGGGTCTCTAGAAATGCTTGAGAATTATTCAAGTGCTCCAAACCAGCTATCTCAGGGCATTTAGTGCCTCCAGGCTGAACTCCAATGGTCTGACAGGGGATATGCCGTTCAACTGTGGCTACAGAGCCACCACACTCTGCTTTACAGCGCAGAAAATCTCTAAGACCTGTTCTGGGAGAACAGAGGAGAGGTCAGGTTATCAAACCTTACAACTCCACACTTGATTGATTTCAAAGACAGTTTTAGTGCAGAAGGGAGTCAGGGCATCTCTTTAACCAGCCAAAACATGTAAAGTTGCCTGTGCTAGTTAGAAGACATTATATAACTTAGATAGCACCCTGCAAGGTGAACTAGCTGACACATGGACATCATTCATTAGAAACCTGTGATTCTTTGCCAAGAATAATTTACAGAGTGTGCAATATAAAAGTTGCAAAGCAGTTTTACTGAAATCACATCCAATTTCCTCTGGAAAAATCCAGGTATTTTCTTCAACAAGGTCTACTCCTGGGTCCATTCCCCTTTCAAACACCAGCCATTTTAACTGTAGGTAGTTTAAAAAGCCATTCATATTTTCTAAAAAAAAAAAAAGGGGGAAATATTTTTTCAGCCTTCAAGCCAAACAGTTCAAATGATTTTACACAGAATTACCAGGAAAAAGTATATCTTGAGAAAATACCTAATATGAAAAAATCTGCAACCCATTGTCTGCATAGCCTTAATGAAAGTCAGAAATATTATCAAACAGGACTGAAAAAACACCTGAAAAGACAATCTGTTCATTACTCTGACAGAATGAAAAATGCCTTAAAAAACACCTACAAACAACACAGATATGTGTGTAAGTCTCGTCAGCATTAGGACTGAATATTTTTTGCAGACTTCCTTTAATGACCTATGCATTTTCCCTGAATAAAATGGACAGCAGCAAATATCATTTAATCGTAGCCTAATAAATTGTATTCGGAAGTCCCTCATATCAAAATTCTTTTCATTAAACCTCTTCCTTCACAATTCCAAAAATTCTAGGAGGTATTATAGAGGCCACATGACAGAATGATGCATCTTTGATTTTGCATTATCTTTACCTTGTCTTTAAATTCTCCATTAAAAGCAAAACGATTTTCTGGTTTATCATCAGGGACTTTATATAATCGGAACCAGTCAACTGTAGCCTCAAGGTAACCCGGTTTGTGCTTCTTGACATCATCAATATCTGTAGGTTAAAAAGAAAAAAAAAAAAAGACTGGATCATTTTTAATCATAGGTTTTGTAACATTCATTTTTTAAAATTTCCTAGAGGATCTGCAAGCAATTTGATTGCACCGAGCACTTTCAAAGTCATTGGGGAACTTCACTTTATTACATTTGCTGCCCAGAGTTGAATAACTTATGATTTCACAACCACACTAAGCAGGTAAACCAGTTGCCTCCTGACATTCGTTAATTAAGACCCAAAGGGACAATGAATAAAAGGACCATATTTGTGATAGGAGAAGAAGAAAATTCCATATTTATAGACTTTCATCTTAGTAGGTATCTCTTGCAATACTTAGATTATTCACTGAGGTAATTTTTTTCCCCAGCAACTGCAAGGGCTACAAGCATTTTTTGGTAATGAAAGAATAGCTAGTAAAAACAATTTCAAACATGGATTTTTAAACTAGCACCTCAAAACAAAATACAGGCATGACTTCTCAAAGTTGTATTAAAGGCATCCCTTTGCTCTTCTGAATTTATGACTTCCAAATTCAGCCCCTTCAATAAAAGATAGATATGTGCCAGGAGCACTAAACACTAACTTTACTGATAACGCCTTGGTATCTGCATATGATAAGCACATCACAATGATAAGCAAGTCTACCTCTACCTCTATAATCCCAATGTGCAAACAGGACACAAAGAGGAACGTATGCCACTTGTGGGACACCCTTGTGAGGCAGAGATGAACACTGCCACAGTGTGTACACAGAGATTAAACACTCACATAGTAATTCTGCTTGAAGACTACACTGCTGTATCAAAGATGCATCTCGTGATCTTAAATGCTTACTTGCAATGGGGTGGTCCTATTAACCCATGGGCAAATTAATTCTCTGTCAATATGTTTACGTGGTAAAGCCTTCAATACTTTTCTAATTGATTTTTATACAATAAAGGATTTTGTCCTTTCCAGAAACCAAGTACTTTGTATCTGGTGTAATCTTTCTGTTTCCCTTTTACAGTCACTTCTGAGGGAAATGGGAGCTGACTTTTTATTGCTGTAGTCTTCCAGTTATTTCATAACTTCACTCTGCTCAGGCCACCTTCCATAGTGTTACTCTCCTTCTCTACCGTTTTGCAAGTCACTCACTCATGTCTCCCTTCCTTATTCCCTCTTATTCTCTCTCAATACTGCTTGGCTACTTCATTCTCTTCTCCCATAGATATGCCTCATTTAATGACATCTGCTGATTAGCAGTGATTCCTGATAAGATACTCTTCTGTCTACCCAGTCCTAAAAAAAAGATTTTCAGAGTTGTTTAGTCCATGGAATTGACACCTACTCATGTGCTTTCCATCTTGAAGTGCCTAAATGTCTTTTCAAAATTTCATCGTGAACCTGAACAAAAACATTAAAGTATTTCTAAAGAGAGTAGTAAGAGACGAAGAAAGGTCTTGTGCTACAGACCATTCAATTCTCAGTAAACCACCATAAGGGATGACATGTGGACTGAACAGCCAGGCCAAACCTCTGTGCGAAGATATGCTGAGTATTCATAAGCATCTGATAGATGCCACTCCCAAATTCCGCTGCATTACACACTACCCAGAGAATAAAGCATAAAACCTTGAAGAACCCCATGTAAATTTTTGCTTTTGCACACACTTAATAGGGCTACGTGTTTACGGACTTAGAGTAAAACACATTTTGAACTTGGCTGCTGGCCATCTGTCTATAGGAGATTAGGGAGTTGCATTGGCAGAATCCCAGAAAAAGCAAGGGCACGTAAGGCTGTGCTAGAGGCAGGTCTTCTAGCTGGAATACGTGTTTAAGAGCACAAGAGGCATTTCACTAGGATGGGTGGGCAAGACCAACCAGAAGGAATGATTTAGAAAAGGGTAGGATCTTAGCTGGAGCCAGAATGCTTCATCTGGGCACTAAAAAAACTGCAGCTTCAAATTGGTTTCAGGGCTCCAGTGTATCTTCCTGTTCTCACCAAGCAAAAGAATATCCCACCTTCAACTTGAATCCTTGTCATCTCCTCCTCTTTTGAGGTCTGAATTCACAATTTATAGCATTTGTTGAAGAGACAGTATCTCCTCAAGTCTGTAAAGCAAACCAGGCTGCTGCAGCAATGTCCTTGGCTCCCAGCAGTGGACAAACTCCAGATCTCTGTCTCCAGACACTACTTAAATTCGAGCATGCTTTCTCACACTTTCTCACACTCCTTTTTTCTGGTTCCTGTTCCAGCAAATCTCTCTCCTAACTCTGCTTCTCCATTCCCCCTACTTGGTTACTTGCTTCCCATTCCCATAAAAACTGTTCATCAAAAATGCTTTACTGTCTCCTAACTGACACTTGGTCCTTCTCAACTGTTGTCCCTTATTTATAAGTTTTATTTAAATTTCTTTAAAGGACTTAAAGATGAGGATAGGCTTTGGGACAGACTTTACTTCCTTATGATAGGGATGACCATCTTCACGGATAGAATTATCTCCCTGAATTTCACGCTCTCTCTTACCAGAAAATACCTTGCCTAGGTAAAATGACTAAACAGAATCAGGCTACAGCATTATATGGCTGCTGAATACTGTCTTTGAGGACTTAAGAAGACAGGCATTGGCTGCTTTTATTTCCTTGGTTCCTGGCAAGTTATTCTCCTTCATCCCTGTGCTTCACTTCACTACTCTATACTATAAAAGACAGCTACTGAGCATCAAATGAAGCTTAAATGCTTGAGGAAAAAAAAAAGACCCAAAACATCTGTATTTTAGTGGGAGTTGATGGCAAGAAACAGAATAAAGTGCAACAATGCAATAAAACAAACAAACAAAAAAATTGATCCTGTTGCTGTGGAGTCAGCACATAGTACAAAATATAAGGAAAACAGCAGTTCTTGCATCACTCAACAGCCACCTGATCAGTTCATTAAAAGTCACCACAGAAAAACTTTAAAGACATCTCATCTTCCACTCTGAAATCCAAACAGCTTTTTTGGGACATCAGGGGGAAAAGGAGAAAAACATACTCAGAAAACAGAAGAGCAAGCAAAGAAAGGTGAAATAAAAGATCACAATAAGCAGTACCATGATTTACCACACTAATATCTATAGAAGATAGCTGCAAATTATTTTAATTTAAAAAAAAAAAACAAAACCAACTTAGATGTCGTTTCTACAGCAAACACTGTTAAGACACTTTTTTCTGACCCTGACTGCTTACCTTCCCTCAGAGCTATATACTTACACTGATGTCAAAATGGGCTAGGCAGGTTTGGGAGTAGTAAGCATGTACATGGCCTGTGAAACTATGGCAGTTCATCTCTGCAAGCAAGCCCCGCTCAAAATAACAGAGTAGAAAGGCCAGGCTGCCGCAGGTACCAGCCAGCAGGTACCCACTGGGCTCTGGGTGGTTATTTCTTTATACTGCCTACATAAAATCACAGGTCTCATTTTTCTGGGCACCAGAGTTAAGCACCAAGGGTTAAAAAGAGATAGCTAATCACATTAAGGGTTGCAGTTTAGTCTCAATAAGGAAAACCTCTAGAGGCTGGGACAAAGAACTGCTGCTAGCTCTCTGTCAAGGGACTGAGCCAATGTGAACACAGATCCCACTTCTATCTGGCTTTACAAAAGAGAGTAACAAAAGCATTTGTACAAAACTACCATTTTTAGTACAACAGATGCTGCTTCTTGCAAGCAAAGCTAAAACAACATGCTTGCAGCAAGCTTTCTAAACAAGATCTGTGGGAAGAGAGGACATATGTTTTTAATAACATCTTATAAACATTTACAGGAAGCAGCAGCTACATTCCATATAAAGGCATTTGGTGTATTTTGAGCAGGGGGTAGGAGGGGAGCCTTGGTACATATAATTAATTTCTTTATACTGAGTGCTTACACAAATCCACAACAAAGGTTTTATGGGCCTCTGCTGCTTCTCTGCATATAAATACACTCATATGCAAGGAAGGGTCTGTAACAATATATACAATATACTTTGGTTTTGCCATTTAGGGTTTGATCGCTTAACCCTATCTTGAGACGCACTTTATAAAAGCAGCATGGCAACATCATGGCTAGGCTTCACAACAGCACAGTTAACTACACCAGTGCCAGCAAAAGGCAGAGCAACAAAGGCAGCAGACATCAGCAACTGCTGCTGAATACATCCAGGCACCTTTCCAGTGAGCAATAGCAAAAAATGGTTGCTAAGATTCCAGGCGGGTAAAACACCTTCCAAATGCCACCAGCATACATGACTAGTCCAATTTGCTGAAGGAAGGAGACCTGACCTTTTGAGAGTAAGACTCTTCATAAGCTGCTTCAAACACAATTCCTGCTTCAGCTGCCAGTGACTTTTAAAACCTCTTGGCCAACATGAAGAGGCACATACATTTAGACCAAATCACAGCACAAAAATATCACTCCTCCTTTACGGCCTCAACTTAGTAAAGCACATCAGATATGCAAGTAAACTCCAATATATTAAGTGCAATCCAAATTATGAGGTAAGCAGACAAGTAGCCTTTCTACTCCTGGTTACTATTTCACTGAAAAAAAAAAAACCACAAAAAACCAACCGAAATACAACAACAACAAAAATAATAATAATAATAAAAAAATCAACCAGGCCTATTACATCACCCAGATTTGGTGTTTCAGTCTGCAAGGAGCTTTAGGTCCTTTCTCAGAGTTGCTTGGTCTAAAGTTACTTTGCTGGTCCACTAATGGCCATCTGCCTAGCAACTCCCTGACCACAAAGACAACAGCCAATAAATAAATCTGAAGATGTGTAGTTTTAGTCTAAAAGAAACTTTCACACACAATTACCTGCATCTGACACACAGCTTATATTTGGTGTGAGATTGTCCCCACTTCCACCAGAATTAAGTGCTATTATTTCAAAGAGATTGCCTTCCAAAGTCAGTCCAAAACGACACTAAGCCCTTGCTATTCCCACTGATGACATAGCTCCCACTTGAATAGGTGCTAAGCATTGCTAATCATTCCTGGGTATTGTCACTGTAAATTAGAGTTTCTCATTGCTCTGTGTGAAAGAGAGAGTTCTAGGCAGGGTCTTCAATTTAAACCAGTATTTATCAATAAATGCCTGCAGGACACAGTACAGCGGAGTGCTATGAATGAACAATGAGAACCATTCAGAAGTTGAGACTGCTCAGTTCTAAGTTCTGTGAAGTCTCAGAAAAATCAGTGGCACTTAGGAGAACATTCACGATCCCAGAAGGAGAATATACAGAGTACCTGGGGTGTGCTTAAAGCGGCAAGAGGAGTTAACACACTGCGCGGGCTCAGGATGGGGCTTGCGAGTAATCACCACTCTGGTGTCTCGGAATTATCTTTTCCAAATGTTCACTGGGGGCTGTGCACATACTGAGCTGAAAGCAAATGTGATGATTCTCAATCCAACTGGAAATGTTTAACAAATTATACAAAAGTGACCGGACAGGACTAGAAGGCAACACTTAGCCTCATCTTCCCCAGGAGGCCGCCTCCGTAACAGCAGCACATGAACTACCGAGGAGAGACCAGTTATATCTGTAGCTGCCATCCCTTTACGCTGAAATAATTAACAACTTTGGAAAGGGGGAAAAACAAGTATAAAAGGACATATTGTACTGCTGGCTCCAACAGATTTGTTTGTTTTCAGACAGGAGAATGATTGCTGTTAAACACTGCAAGCCAGTCGTGTTTTGTGAAAGCAGATGGGGGCTTTTTCCCCCCTTTTCTTTCTTTTGTAAATCCTAGGCTGCAACTCCAATCCCAAAGGGAAATCATATTAAATTGGATAAATATTTCTGCACTTCTCTGTATCTCAGGGCAGTTCTCGAAGTTTTGCACATATTCTCTGATAAGAAAGTAGGCACTCAGGAATCAACTAAAGGCAATGGTTTGCCCATACTCCCCCCTTTTTTTTCTTTTAAATAAGATTAAAGCTCCTACTCCCCCACTCCCAAACTAAAGTTGTAACAGAACTGAAGTAAATCATTACCTGCGGGGGGGCTTGGTACGAAACAAAAACCAACCAACGAACCAACAAACCAGTAGAGGACTTTCAAATAGAGATAGTTAATCCAAATTAATAAATAATACTGGAATAAACTGCCACAGTTTTGCCCCGACTTAGTAGACTCCTTTTAAATTCTTTCATCCATTTTTCTGACTACATTCTCTCAGAAACTGTTAAGCAAAAAATGTAAGACTTTAAACAGAACAGTGTCTAGAAATGAAGGGCCAATTACTTGTGTTTTAACTACTGACACTTATGCATTTTGCTGCACATCACAGAGTGGTTTAAATTGATACTAACATTAACAGCAAACTATTACTTACTATTTCCTTAAGCTGAACTTCTTAATCTCTATCAAAGTAGTTAAAGAGTCATAAACACTATGTAGTAATTCATCTGCCCAATGATTTAAATCAGCATCAACCCAAGAGTTTCCTTTTCCTCATCTCCTCTTCTCCCCTTCTTTCCCCACAAGTCAAGTATTCTCCATGCGAAAGCAACCTGCAAGAAAACTGAGAATGAAGGGCCAGTCCAGTGACATACTTTATGTTCAGAAACCAGGATAAAGCCTCAATGGCTGAGGAACACAATTCCTTAAGAAACTACTGGATAGCCCTACTCCTACAGAAAGGCCACTCTGTGCCTTGGTGCTCCCAACCAACAAAGAGCTCTGATTGTACATACCTGATGGGTATTGATTGCGTGTGTATATATATATGTATGTATATACACATGGGGTTTGATCTCATAACAATCACTTTTAGACAAACCTCCTCACTTAATTCTCATGATTCCCAAAACACTGCATTTGAGGAAGAGAACCTCCATTTATCCAGAGAAAAGCTGTGCTTTACCTGTGCTGTAAAAACCTACTTCCCTGCAGCTTTAACACATCTTCAAGCGAAATTAGATCTCATCTGCTATTCCCGTAGACACATTTCAGTATTTGAATTTCATTTGCATACCAGAAGAATGGTAACAGGGAATATAAGTCTGAACAGGATATTTCCCCCTGCACAGCTAGGGGGATATTAGGGTGATACTAGGATGAGCTGCACTAGCAGTTTACTTTGCAAATTTTCAGGCTAAAAGGGGAAACACACTAAGCAACAAACCCTGGAAGCAACACACAAGTGACAAAGTACTGGAAATATACAGCCTTTTCAGAATGCAACACAATGCCTGCAAATATAACAGGCACAAACACTTTCGACAAGGAAAACAGCAGTGTGCTATATAACGCAAGTGGGTAAATATTCACTATTACACAGGAGATAAGCCCGTAATTTTAGGAGGTCACTTTCTAAGGCAGTTGTGTTTCAGAAGTCAAAAGACTTTCTGTATGACAGGTCCACTTGAAAATCCAAGTGAACCATTTCACAAAAGTTTACTGTGAAAGCACATATACCCTCCATGAAGGAAGCACCTGACTTAAACAGAACAATAAAAGAAAAGTCTTGCCTTTCCACTGTGTGCCTCTTCTTGTCCTGGGTGGCCTAAACTCAGGTACCATTCTACTGTGCAAGTTGTGGACCTAAATGGCATTAAGAAAGACAAAAATACTTGCCATGGATTTTATGAGCTTCTGGGTCATCCACACTGATAGCAATTATCTTCCAATCTGTCTCTCCTTCATCAACAAGAGCTAAAACACCCAAAACCTTCACTTGAACAATCTCACCAGAAGAACGAACCTGAAACAGAACACATCACAAAGATTTGGAAAACACCACAAAGAATTTCTCCTTTACCTTACAAAAAAAATAGTTTTACTACGTTTTTGACTAGCAGCTATAGCACTATTGCACGATAGATCTGCAAACCTAGCACACATGTATTTAACATTTCTAGCCTTTCTCCTACTATTACTATTTGTCAACCCTCAATCCTCTAGTCAGCATTTAAGTACATAAGAAGCTAGAAAATATTTCCTTCCTTTTTACCCTAGTTCCTCTACACTTTCTTGATCGTCACTCCAAACTGCAAGTCAAAAGTAGCTCATACTCATTTTTTTAACTTATTCCTGTCTCTTGACTCTCTGCTTTCCTCAACTCATGGTCGTAATTTATCTCTTGTTATTCCTTCCTCTAGACTCCAATATACACACATAAACACACAGCCCTTCCCCAGAAATAACAGCACAACTATTTTTCCATTATATTAGGAACCTTCTCCCTACCAGAAGATACTCCCTTTGTAACTCCTTCTGGATCCATTGAAATTCATCTTTAGGCTCCTCACCTCAAATAGTCAGTTACCACCTTCACTGAGGTCACCAATTAAATTTCCCCTTACCTAAAATATCCCAAGATATCTCTCTTCCAAACTCATTAATTTCATAACCTCATTTTTGATACCACAGAACATTGCTCCATTCTTCACTGCCTCTAGATATGTACATTTTTCTTTCAGTGAGCTAAACCTTTTCTTTATACCTACTAATGGTGTTTTCTGCACCTCTTTTTCATCCATCCACTTTGTGACTCATAAATCTGCAACACGGCAACAGGTTCCTGTCTTCTCTAGAAGAGGATCTACTTCTGTTTGCACCCATGAGTAAACTCAAACTTACCTCCTTTGTGGGTCTGACCTTGTAATTTTAATGTGCTAAGGCTGTCATACTTCCTCATCTTTCAACAACCTGTTCACAGCTACAATACTGCTAACAGGAGGAAAAGAAATAAATCTTTTCCTTCACCAAAAATCTTAACTCCCTCCTACCTCACACAAAACTCAATGTCCAGCCACAGAACTTCAGGACGGTGTTTTTTTATTTTCCCTTTTATCAACTACAAACACTTTACCAAATCCTTCTTTTTTTCCTTCTTTTTAAAAATCCACAATTTCCTTACCTATTCTCTCCTTAGATCCTCTGTTTATACTTTCATCAACCCCTAATACTATCACCATTTTTTTGGTTTTCCATCTGACCTTCTCTTCCAGAAGTTGTTACCAAATTATTAAGTTAACCTTGATATATTAAATTAATCTCAATAAAGACAAACCTTTGAACCTATTTCACAAACGTCAATAGGATCATTATCCCCACAACATCCTGTAATGGTATCTGTATGGTTTGGATCTTCCCAGGTCTGCAAAAGGAAAGAGAACTATCAGTTATCAACTAAACTGCAACCATAACTTGTCTTACCACTAAATTACTAAGATTAATAAAAACACCAATAAAAACATCAGCTTTCTGAGAACAGGCTTGCTCAATGGGAGAAGAAAAAACAAACAAACAAACAGCCAATGGACTGACCTTGAGTAACTTACACTCAGGACAAGTAACATGAGGATTACTGAGGACACAGAAACAAAAATATTAACTGCATCCATGACTCAGCAGATACACTTTACCCAATTGCAGTGATTAAGGCATCAGAGGATGCTGAATACGGATTTTTGTAGTTACTAATGGTTATGGGATCAAGCTAGGTTATCTTACAATTACGTTTTCATTATACTCTTCAAATACCATGACACTAACACTTATTGCTTTCAAAAATATGGAAGCTTTGAGCTAACTATCCTCCTAGGCATGGATTTGTCAGAATCCAATAAGCTTTTTAAAGTTTTCAGATTTGGGTATGAAGTATTTCTTAATATTTTGAGATGTGTACCTTCCCAAGAACAGTAAACTGCTTAAGACCAAAGAAGCTTCTCCAAGGGTAAGTTTAAACCCCTGTTCTGAGCACTGTACAAGCAAGGAGTCCTAACCAAGTTATACTAATTTAATTACTAGACCAGTACTTGTTCTTACTCTTACTGGCAAGTAACTCATTCTACAGTTGAGAAGTTTTTCTGTTAACAATTTTAAGTCCAATGAAGTTTCATTGAAAATATTTTAGAAAGCTTTTTTTTTTTAAGGAATTATGCTGTTAGCTCCTGCTGTCCATGATCATAACTCCACCTCAAAATTGTTTATTTTTCCAAAACTCTTCCAAAGGGCTTTTTATTTAAGACTACATTATATCAGTGTTACTCTTCTGCCCAATTTCATCTCTTCACATCTAGGTTAAAAGGAAAGCTCACTAGCTGTTCTCTGGACAGTAGATCAGCTTCTGCTATGATAGCAAATATTGTAATATATTAAAAAATAAAAATTACAATTATTTCCAGCCCTCTCCGATTTCAGGGCTCAACATTCAGTACTTATACAGTTAAATGTAAAGAAAATAAACTACCCTTTTCAAGCTCCATCATGTTCTTCAGTACTAATTTAAGTCCAATGGGTTATTCATAGAAATGAAAAAAGTTTAAAACTTTTCATTATGCTCAAAATTTCATGCATTAGTTGGGCTTTTCAAGGTTTGAAGCTTTGAATGCCTCCTGATCAGTAAAGTCTCACAGTTCAGAGAAAAGTTAAGAAAGGCAGTTGAGGTTTAATCTAAAAAAGAACAGCCCTTGTGTTCTTCTTAGTTAAAGATATTAAGAAATCCCAATTAAAATTTATGCTGCAGCACATGAAAATCCTAAATGAGTTTTTTAAAAAATGCCTTGTTTAAGCAGGAAAGAGCTACTTGACAAAGTATTCTTGAATGGCGGACCATGACAGTTTAAGTCTGTCACTACAGCACAGAGACAGACTAAAGATTTGAGATTTCTTGACCATTTAACTCCTTCCTAAAACATAGCTCAGATTTACTTTCACACCAAAATTCTGATCAAAATTTATGGACACAATAAAGTTCAACATAAAAAAAATCCTAATTTACAAATGTATCCAAGAGAAGCATCCCTCTTGCAGCTGATTTGCATTCAGGTAGTATCCAAGATTTACAAGGCAATTTACACAGAAGACAGAAAACTTTCACCATTATACCAAAAATGTTACCTGTGGGAGGGCACCATAATTCCATATATAACCCTTGTGAGGAAAGATATTTGCCACATATCGAAGCTTCCCTTTCTTTATATCTTGTTTAATGGGATTCAACGGCTCCTCAGTGGCAATCTAAGCAGATCGTGAAAAAGGGTGGGGGTGGAAAGGGGGAGAGAGAGAGAAGGAGAATGATAAAATGGAAAGCAATTCATTCCATATCAGACCAGTTAGAAAAATTCATCTGGCAGGCACATGCTTGTGGTTTGAGAATTATTAAAAGTACAATAGCCTCAGTCTGAATCTCAAGGGTCATATTCAAAAAGCAGTTTATTAAGGTTTTAAATAATGCTGTAAAGTGTGCAAGAAAAAAATGAAATCTAGAAGAGAAAGTAATAAATTTATAAGGAAACTGTCATGGTCAAACATAAATACTGAAAGGAACTTAAGTCAGAAGCTCTTGCACTTTATAGTACAAGTTCAACAGACATGCAAATGGTGGCACAAGTTCTTCTGACAACAGGGACTTTGACACTCACAGAGGAAATGTTTCATGTTCTTCTTGCCCTCTGTTCCTTGCTCTCCTATTGCACACATCCCTTATTTCCAACACCTTTCAGCATACAAATGCTTTTTAGCAAGCACGAATTCTCTATAGTCACCAAATGCCAACTTAACGCAGATTTGGAACAAGTTGAGCGGGCATTACAAGAGGGCATTCTTAATCCCAAAGAAGCACTCTCAGAAGGACAGAAGCTGAACAGTATCATCCTCCCCAAAACCTCAACTACAAACCCACTGCCATATGAATTACCTACCACAGCTAATTCACTGTAACCATCCTTTTGACACTACATACCACAATCCAATCCATGTTAGCTTGGCTCTTGCTTATGAACACTCATCTGAATGGCAAAACATTGGTTACCAGCTGAAGTGGTTACACTGGCTCAGGCTGTGCACAGCTTCCATGCATAAGCACACGGCCCTTAGTCCACATTCATTCTACATCCCTGTCATTTACCTAAATCACCTCTCTCACTCTGGTTACAAATTCATCCCCAAGGAATTCCTCCTTTCCGAACCACAGCAGCCTGTCAATAAATAGCACATACTTATTCTGCAAGTAAACCCTCCCCAACAGCTGAGATGATGGTTCACACATTTCTGGTTTCACACTGGATTCTACTTGCTTCTGGTCACAACACTGAAGACCTTAAATGTGCCACCTGGGACACTGACAGAAGTGGAGCTCAGCAATGGAAACTGGGACAAAGAAGAGTGACTGCCAGCAGCAGACAAAAGTTTCATGAAAAGCCCCTTCAGTAAAATCAAGGGAAGAACAACAGAAACACAACAAGGTGATGAGTAGAAGATCTGTCACTGGGGATGTAACAGCAGGTAACATTCACTCTAAGGCAAGATTTAATTTCCTACAATCTCCATTCCACGAGAGGGAATCTCAGCGCAGAGATGCAGACAAAGTATTAGTAGGTATTAGCAGCTTACCACGGTCTGGACTGAAGGAGTGCCAGGACACGATGGCATGGCAAGACAACTGCCTTAACGACTGATGCAGGAAATTTCAGCTATATTAGAAGTTAAATGTTAGAGAACTACATCTAGTCTCCTCTATCAAGCCAGAAGAGTCTACACACTACAGATTTCTGAACCTACCAGGACAGTAAACTTTTCTACCCCTGACATAATGTGCCAAGAGAAGAGGAGGGAGAGTAACCTGAGCTTTAGGCAAAGAGTTCAAGTAGAATTGTCAAAGGAAAATTCTAAGAAAGAAAACTCAGCTTCCACAATAAATCATCAGTTTAAAATACAAGGTAAATATCTAAGGTAACCCTGGTTGCAGAATAACAACTGTGAAGGTAAACACAGTTCAAATAATTTTCTATAATCAGGGAAAGGAGAAAACAAAATTCTGAAATAACAGGCTGGGTAGATTCTTTGGTAATAATTAATAATAAAATAAAATAATAAAAAATAATTAAAATAGTTAACAGCTCAATCACAAGCTTCTTTTAAAGCAGCTGGAAAACATCCCTAAGATTAATACAAGTGTTCAGAAAGATAGGACATATCCTGGTGAGATGTGTTGTTTCACAAACACTACAGATGAAGCGCTATTTGTAAAATATCTCCCTGCAGGAGATACTTTCAATCAGTGAGGTCCCCAAGTAATTTTTTTTTTGTCACAAGGAAATGCTTTTTTATTTGCAACTCCATTTGTCAGGATTTGGTCTAGCACCCTATAGAGTGGAAATGATTAATTAAATTCTCTGAGTGGAATACTCCACAAGCAAGAAAAAGTAAGACTAAAATGCTGGACAACATCCCGAATATCAGTACTTCCGAACTCTGCTGCAGGTATGCTGCACCCTCCAGTCAGATGGTTGAAAAGAAGACACTTTTTATAATTGCAAGGAAAGTGTCTGTATGCACCACTTCGAATCAATTGTTTAACAGAGATTTCATGTGTAAAGAGTAATCCACACTGTGATTAAACTCAGACTATTGAAAGCCACTTCATTGTCATAACTTCCATAAATACCTATATAATCAAGGTATTTTTCTTAATTACCTCCATTTTTGCATTAGTCCAACGAGGCACTTCTACAATCATATTATATAGGACCTAAAACAAAAAACAGTGTCAGAACTGAAAATAAATTCCTCTTGGCAATTAGTATTTTACAGTAACACAAATTCTGTCCTCTGCATTCAGCAGCAACACACATCACATTTCTCTGTTCCAGCTGCTTTTACTTGTACAATTCATTTAGTTCTGCACAATGATATTCAACCTCCTTGGTTCATCCTTTCCCCACCCCACTCCTTTGAGAATACAAACAACAAAAAGTAATGGAAATACACATGATGGTTTTTATGCCCATATCGATATTACTCTTCACAAAATGTTCAGAATTTCCATGGAATGGTTTGCTACATGGCAGTGGTTCAGCCTACTAGTCAAAGAGGATTGGATGTTTCTATAGAAAAGAGTTAGCTTCTCTTAAGCAGTGGAAAGGACAATGCTTCTGGTTTTTTCCCCCTAAGGATTTATTTCTTTAAAGTCCTTCTCTTTTGACTCATTAATTTTTTTAAAAAACCCATGCAAATGCAACAACCACTGACATTTCTGATTCTCACTCAAATCTAGTTGAAGCGAGGTGATACTAATCCAAAAGCGATGGCTGAGGAAAGATACGGACACAGATACCTCACATTTGTGTTAGGCTTCTTCCTAAGTGACAGTTGTTTTGAGAAGGGGGTGTGGGAGGAATAAACCCAAAACATGTAAACTTGCATGCTTTTAGAAGGAAAAAAAGTAGTCTACACCTTTCTTACTGAGGAAGTTAAAGCAGTATTTTCCAAAGAGAAAAACTCTGTGTAACAGCCGTAAGATTTCTTCTTCTGAAGCTGTCAGAGGTAAACACTACCAAGGAGTGGAGTATTAATTGAATTGGGTAACTAGACTAAACCATCAAGCAATGTCTACAACCTATTTTAGATTACTAAAATAACCCCAAAAATATCAAATTGCCTGGAACATCTCTTCATAGCCAAAGAAAACTTACATTGGTATTAACAATCGCAACAGTTCAGGAAAGGCAAAGTATGTTTTTGCAGAAATTTGTAGGAAAAAAATATAAAGTTACACCAACTGAAGACTTGCACTGACTCTTTAACAACATTGCAATTAAGGCTCCAGTGGACCCTTAAATATTTGTATTTTTGCTCCTTGCATCTTGCAGCTGCAACAAACAAATACCATTACCAGGGTCAATGTCACAGTCTGATTAAAGTAATTCCAATGGTTCTATGATCATGTCCTCCCAAACAAATCTGGAATGTGGAAAGCAAGAAAGCAAAGGAAAACCCCAACTGTCACTCAGCATTTCTATCATGAGATCACAAGCTATGCACAATCCTAACAGCAGATTCCCAACAAATTTAAATTATATTTGCCATCCATAAGTACTGTGCCCATACTGCAATCCGTGGCACATCAGATGGAATCACTTTTCCCAAGCAGGTCATGACCAAATAAAAAAAGATTTAAAAAAAAAACAAAGAAGAAAGGTGCTTCAGATAAGTTTCAGTTACATAAAGTACACCTTATGTATATAAGAATAGTTGAAACAAAAGTAATCAGAACAAGGGCTCAAAAATGTCAACACTGAGGAAGGAGACAGAACAAAGCAACATACATGCACCAGCAGGTAAGAGAAGGGTTGGAAGAGTGCCCAATAATGTCTGCACATCCATCTGGGAAACATGTGGCAAACAGAAATGCTCAGCATGAAAGCCAGTGCTGACAAGAAACTCTTACGGAACTGCTGAGCAGGTCGAAGAACTGTTCTGACTGGTAGCTACAGGTAGAAAACTTACAAACTACTCCTGGAATTATACATGATGTCTTCTCCTCTACCACAATCCTGTATTTTTCTTTATATGCTGCTAAACACTTTTCTGACCATGTCAAATACAATGGCTTCAGCAACCTCTAAACTTGGTTTTGAGCTTTAATTAGTCAACAGTTAGTCCAGGTCTTCACCAAATCAACCCTCAGGGCTGGACAACAACTGGACTGAAATGAACACAATGTTGCTCTCACAAACAAACAAAAAAAACCCACTTGGATTTAACTCAGCTCAAAGACCAGGCCCTCATAATTTGTGGTATCAGTCAAATGTGAGTTGTCAAGAGTCTTAAATGTGACAGCCTGACAGATTCATTTGTATGCAAAAAAAATCCCTGAAATACTCTCTCTAATTCTAAGCTGCCACAAGCATTTACAAGAGATTAATGACTTCATACAGTGTTTACATTTAAAAATAAAAAGTTTTATTTATAGGGCAATCAAATTTTCACAGTGGTGAGACTAGATCCACTGGTGTGGAAAGAAGAGCATATATTTTGACAGATAGAGAGAAGTAGACTCCTCTGGTTTTTAGGGGTTTTTTTCCTCCTCTTCCTATCTTGTTTCCCTCCTTGCCTAAGTATCACCCAGGAATATTTCCATCGCTCTTATTTTCCCAGACCAAGCACCTATTCCTTCTAACCACTTGAATGCTGTCTCCCATCCCTTGCTGAAAACTGTTCCCGCCTCAACTGAAAACAGAAATGCAAGTGTCAGACACCACTTGTCTTCACAGATTACCATCTGCATGTCATTAGTTTGGGCTGGGGAATGCATCTGGTAACTGATATTTTTATTTTAAATCAGTAAAACAAAAAATTCCACCCCACAAAACCCCCAAGCAAGCACTTCTACCCCCTCAAGCAATGGTGAGACTGCTTCAATAGCCCATTTGACACACCTTCAAATGACAGAAAAAAGATCTCTCATCAAACAAAAACTATTGCTTGCAAAGTTTACCATTTAACTGCCTCAGTACAATAGCAGTCACCTGGCCTGCCTGAGATCATTGCTAGCTGCAGACCAGATTTAATCCCACTCTGCAAGCGCCTGATGTAGAAGGGACTCCAGTTCAGGAGAGCCAACTGTACAACAGGCCAAATGGAGCAGCCTCATGCCAACTCTGCTGGCTGACACTCTCCTCAGGACAGTATTCCTGGAGCATGCAAGAAAAAAGGAGGAAACAGTTTCCTAGATTCAGAGAAAGGGACAGAACTCATCTGCTAGGGAAAGAGCACTGACAGAGCCCAGAGGGACTTTCAACCCAGGGTATTACGTAGCTTTTTTGACTTTGAGTCAATATGAACACGAGACAGACATTTGTACTTATGTTCTATTATACCTTGAAGAGGTGATGGGGGCCAGGGGGTGTGGAATCTATTTGCTCAACAAAGAGAAGTCAAAAGTGCATTTCCTAATTCCTAAAACTGAATAAGCAAATCAGCAGAAAATGACACAGTAGGAACAACCAGTATGTCTAAATGATACCCTTTATTTCCTAAGAACTACACACTAAGTACATTACATGGGAACTCACATAGGTTGTAACTGTTCGCTTTATCAGGGTGTTGTCTTTAACACTGCTTGGCAACTTATGCATTCCATTTCAGCTGAACATCATTTTTAATGTATCATGATATAGTTTTTGCTGAGACAAGCAAAAATGTCTCTCTCTCACACAGACAACAGAAATGGGTTTTATTTTTTGAAATAAGAAAACCAGAGAAAGATAAAAAAGATACACAAAACCACTTTGGCACATTTGTACAGCAAGTATCAAGAAAAACAAGCAAAATACAGACTGCTGTACGCAGGTAAACTATTAGTCATCATTCTCTACTCCAAGACTGATGGCCAAAAATAACTGTTAGTTCTGGCTGTACAGATTCTTACAGAACATAGCTCATTTTGATCACAGTTTGTCATTAGAAATCTGAATATCAGAAGAGAAAAAAAATAAAAAGACCTTTCTGACACTATTTTTACAATCTGCCTTTCTGGAATGCCCTATACCCGTCTCAAAAACAATTCTTCCTTACCTAACTTTCCCTTTGTTGTTCAACTATTTCCTTTCCCAGTCATTCCAAGTTCCTTAGCTCGTGCACTTGAGGAAAGGGTTTTGAATAAGCATGATTTTGCTCGAGGGTTGCAACCCTTAATGCTGAACTTTGAAGGTTCAGCTAATTTGAAGCAGAAGTGGAACAACCTCTGTAGAGCAAGGAAAGTGATGAGGGAAAGAGACGAACAGAAACTCAGTACAATTTCATAAAATGACAAACATCAACCACTTTTTAAGGCCTGATTGTGATTCACCATCACCTTGCATGACAAGGAGAAAAGATATGCTAAAGCTGACAATGATTTTAGTAGTTTTTATAGAAAAGTACTTAAAAAAATCTGAAAGCACTAGAGGCAGCTGGTCACTCTTCGTCACAGTGAAGTTCTGAGCTCAGAAGAAAGAGAGAAGAAAAAGCAGCTATCATTTCCTTTTATTTTCTGTCTGCTAATTTGCAGTCTTGCAGGGATTCTCATCAACCATCAACTCAACATGGCAGCATCCACCCGAGGACTAACGAGAATGAGAGTGATAAGCTGCAGTCCAGCAGCAGTGTGAACAAAGGATGATGTTTGAAAGAAAGAAAAAAAAAGGAAAACAAGAAGGCAAATATGGGCTGTCATTAAATATACCCAGAAATAAATGGAGTGGGGTTTCTTTACAAAATGAGTACCCATGTTATAAGCATTCCCAGTGTAACACTTCCTGTAAGGTATTTGCCAATGAAAACAACAAACCAGATGCCAGCAACATCTGGACACCAAATAGACTGTATCTAAATGAGAAGGCAGTGGAACTTTTCCAACATAAATTAACATGCCACAGAGCAAAAAAAGGAATGCAGTGCCCAGCACAAATGCAAAGTGCCTGCAGTCTCTTCATAGTGTACTTCTCTCATGTTATACTGAAAAGGGAATCACAAACACTACACCGGTTTTTACACACAGGTATCTCACTGGTGTCAGGCATATTCTCTGATCACCCAGTTACGGGACACATTCATCTGCAGAACTACAGTGTACAACCATGACATGAATAAAAATGAAACACTGGCTTTCTCAAGTTTAAGGAACCGTTTATTTGAAGTTAAGTTTGATCAAATCACTGATGTAACTTTCTCAGTAAACCAACTCTACTCTGGGTAGATTTCAGCTGGACTGCTGAGAGAAGACTACTTTTACTCTCAGTATTTGTCCCTCTACAAGAACACAAAGCAAGGCTGCAGCTAATGGACACATCCTCAGAAAAGAGCTGGGCAAGTTCAAGCATCAGGGTGAAAGATTCACTGATAATCTAAAATTCGGAGTACAAATCTCTGACCACATAATGGATGCATTACAGCCCAAGTTACATATATTAAAAAAAGGTCTAACATCAGCAAGAACTGTAACAGAGGCTGTAGTTAAGGCAGAATACAAAGTCAGTACAAAGTGTGCACCTGTTCTGCACAGAAAATGATGACAGCTTTTCCTTTCTTAAGAAACATACTGACTTTATCATAAGACAACTCTGACATCAGTTTTGAACACTGTTTGAAGTATAAAGTCTCTATCAGATCACCTATTCAGACAGCATGACCACTCTGATAACCCTTTATATCTCACCTGACTAGTTAATTTATTAGAAATTTCTGCCTCACAGAAGCAACTCAGCTGAAGTTCACAAGGGCATTCCAGCACTGTGCAACCCACAGGATGCAACAAAACAAAAGCTGTCTTGTTTCTTTCTTTCTTTCTACCTTTTTTCAGATGCTCATGAGTGTCTGCAAGTTAGAGAACTATAATCGCTACGTGCTTGGACAGATGCCTTACCAGGACGTACACCTGAAATAAAACTTTGTATTCAAGAACACCTGGGTCCTCTGAATGATGTGGCACGTGAATACTTTACCAAAGATATACAATGACAAGCAGATTAGAAACGCTTTCACTACAGCAGGAAAGCAACATGTCACATTAGTCTTGAAAAGAAAACGATGACCTCTTCAAACCTTCTTCCTGCCAGACATGGAAGACCATATTCAACATCAGGCTCTGACAGTTTTGACTGTAAGCACAGTGGAAACATACGCTCTTCCAGACAGAGATGGGAAACTTTTGAAACCTTTCACAGAGATTTACTTGGGCAGGAACGGATTCCAAGTGCCTGCAATGCTTAAGGCAATGCAGAAGTTCAGACTGCAAACTGCTAATAATTTTGAGACTGGAGCTGAATATGATTTCTTTCAGCATAGTTTCTCCCTCAAAGTAACTTCTCTCTAGTCTTCAAATGGTCAAAAATCATCTGTGAAAGCAAAAAGTCAGTTGTCAGCAGTGTCTGCAAAGCTAAATTTAACTGAGATTTGGGAAGATCTAAAATGTTATGTGAAATGGTTGCATTATTGAAAACAGTTCCTACAGAAACAGCACGTTTCCCTTAGAATTACAAACAGACTGCAAAACAGCGAGTTGCAGGATGTGCATTCCCCTACCCCCCTGCTGAAAGCTGAAACTCCTCTATTTTGAGACTTTCTTTTCTGGCATCAGGAACACCTAGGTCAATTTAAAGTAGATTAGACAGATTGAAGAGACTCTTGCAGAATTATCTTCAGTTTCCACAGCTAGACTGCCATCTGATGAACAGCAGCTCAGCGTAATTTAACACACACTCTTAAGAGGGTTTGCCCTTGTCCAGAGTAACAAATAACTGTCACCCTAAAAGCACAAGTTTTAAAGATGTCGGTGTGTTTCCAGGTTAAGAACAAGTATCACCTTTGAATTCTGGTCAAATTCAGTGCAAGGACCAACTGAACATCAGGTATCAATAGCAACCTTTGCATCCCTAGACAAGAGGAAGGAGTACAGTGCTTCAAAGATCTTCTGAAATCAGTACATGACAATCAATTCCTGATTTTCCTGTTATACTCTGATTAAGCTATGCTTTCCCTGCATACACACACACAAGGATGCATTTCTCACCAGGCCAAGGCAAAGAGAGCTGCTGAAAAGCCCAGTGTAGAAGAAACTGCTTTCCTGAACACAAAGATTCCTCTGTTTTCTCTCTCCTCCCCAACTCCCAAAGATAATGGTGAAAAAGGGTTTTCTAAACGATTTGTTTTCTTGCATCTCACCATCTAAGTAAAGACCAAGAACGTTTGGGAAGCCTGTAGTCTGTGCATTTGCTTACTTGCATCAGAAACCCACTAAGATTGAAATGTACATTTGCCTTTGCTCATTTTCTGTAGCTCTATTAAATCACAGTCCAGAGCTCTCTAACAGGAAGAATTATATGAAGCAGCTCTGGATGCTACACTGTCCCAGAAAGCAAGAGCTGCTCATCCTCACTGGCATTTTCCAGCCACCTCTCCCCAGACTACAAGAAACATGGTTTTCAACAAGCTAACATGCTTCTCACTGCACAGACAAATGCAGTTTTGAACATTTTTAGATGCTGCATAAAACATATTTGCACCTGGCAGGTATTGTCACAGTATTTATAAGCAGGTAAGAAACAGAATACTTGACTTGCAGCAAGAGCGGTAAATAAGAACTGATGTTGGAAGACAATGATTTTTCAAAAAAGTCAACTGGCACATACTCTTTGTCCTGAATAATTCCTCTTTCAGACATGATTCTACACCTACTAGACTGTACTTAAATGGGCATCAAGCTACAGGAAATCTAAAACGCATTACTTAGGTATTGTAGCTTGAATGAATCACAGAGCAAAGGGAGAGGAAATACACAGGGCAGGACTGTGTGGGGACTGTTGCACAGCAGAAGAACCAGTGTACCACACACTAGTTGCAAAACTATGAGAACCCAGACAGTTAGAGCAGTTCTTTCACATCGCATGGGTAGTTACAGTTTTGCAATATGACTGGCCGAACAGATATGAGGAGATAAAGCTTGGGACACACACCTACCCACACACATACATACATCATGGCCTTAAAACATAGTTTGGTTCATTTTTTTTTCTTTCACATTCTTCTACTAACTTTTAGATGAGCCTGTGCCAGCCAAAGCAGAGCAAAAAGTGTTACATTTTGGAAAAGACACTTGCATAAACAAATCTTGTTTCACAGAAAAAGCTTGAGCAGATCTTCCATGTTTTTTGGGCTTCTGTTAGGTTTAAATTCAGTGCTGGATAATGCTGAACTATTAGCAGATGTGATTTTTCTCCCTTTGGGCTTCCCAGATGAGTATAGAAAACAACATATCCTCAGTTTTGAGAGGCAGATACTTAGTATAATTTCTGTCCTAACATACTTAGGACTTCTGAAGTTCTGTATATATAACAAAGATTATCCACAGAGCATAATGAATATTTCATTAATGGAAGTTTAACTGCAAATGTTTCTGAATGCAATAGTAAAAAAGATCTACACATCTACACTGTACTAGTCACAACAAACCTTTGAAAGAGTGGTATAAGTGTTTGCCTTTGAGAACATCTTGATGAATAAAAGAATTCTGACGTTTCCAGTCCATTCAAAGAGGAGAATATTAAATCCCTTTAAGCCTTTTCCTCCTAAAAGACTTGCATTTGAAGACATGTCAACTTTATTCACTGAGAGCAAGTTCACTTTGCAGAATAATAAATTGATGTTGGAAAGGAAATAGACAACATAGTTAAAAAAAAACCCAAACCAAAACTTAGCAGTACCTCAGATCCAGTAGTCTTTGCCCTCTTTGCAGGAATTTCTTTATCCTATAGGGAAAGAGTGAAGTAAAAAAGTGTATCAAGAACATCAGAGAGGAATACCGTATTCACATAACTATAGACAACAGTAGTTTGCAATGCAATTGAAACACTCCTTTTTGAGCATAAAGGCCTAAACTATAACTTTTAAAAGTAAGTACTCAGTTCTGTTTCATTGTGACATTTTAACCTTCAAGATGTTAACAGAAGAAGATAAAAAATGTACATGGATACATCCACCGTCTCCCAACTACTAAGGAATTTAAGCAGCAATTTAGGCCTGTCCTCAACTGATTAAAAACACAGTCATCCTTCTGTACAGTCGAAGAAGAAAAAAAAAAAATCTCAAATAAACAAAACAAGCATGGAAAATAAGGCTGGAGTTATCCATCATAAAGTCCACAAAGCTTAGACCACGGGGTGGAAAGCCTGTAACATACAACTCTTTAAGTCCTCCTCTGACAAAGAAGGCAAAATTAAAGGAGACCTTCACAATGACTCCCCTTCTTGCCACCCCCCACCCTGCCCCGCCCAGGCTCTCTGTGACATGGAATGCTATTTTACTGCTCACATACCAAAATGAAAGTCTCTCCACATTGATCAGACACTGCTGTACTCTAATTTAATCTACTGAAAAATTACAGACTATAGCCCACTCCTACAAACTCTAAACTCTACATACACGAACAGCAAGGTCAACAGAGAATGTGTGATGGAAATGCCCATTGATTTTCCAGCACTAGCACCCACTGAACAGGGCAGCTTATAATGACACTCTGAATGACTTCTCTCTTCCATTGACTAGCACTCAGGTCTCCTGATCAAAAAAGGTTTCATTCATATTTTAAATCTCTCGGTTTTAATAATTCACAAGATTGGCTCATCAGTTCAGAAGTCTCCATCTGAACACCTTAAAACTACTGATCTTTCACACCATTCATATCATCCATAGAGACTCGGCAACAGATCGAGAAAACAGCTAAAACCCTCCCAACCTGTTTGTGTAACAAGCACATCATGATAAGCAAACCCAAACCTAAACTGAAGACTGGCAGTTCTCCCACCAGTGACAGACAAAACAGGCGTTTCATTATTGCTATAACGAAGCCCCAGGGAGGGTGGCTAACAAGACGTGAAAGTGCTCAGCTGCACCTCACGCACTGCCATTCTCCAAAGGTGTGATTACCTCTTCTCTCTTGGGCATTAGTGTTGCCTTACAATTATAATGCTCCTTCTGGGAATTAAAGACGTACGCTGTAAGTTGCGCAAGCACGTGCTGTACATATACTACAAAGAAATGTACGCTTTTAATTGTAGATGTAGGAAACCACCAACTTAAAAAGAGTAGCAACAGAAAATTAATTCAAGCACACATAAACACAGACCTAAACACAGAGAATAAACACAAGGTACAGCGAGGGTTCCTCCTGCCCTCAATCACTTGAGGACTTAGAGAGACACCTAGGCTTGCCTACACAGCAATCATTGTTCCATTGTAAGTTACTGAACTCAGCAGAGAAAATTTGGTGGAGTTATTGCGCCTTTATTACATAAGGAATCAGCCTGAGTTAGACTGGTCCTTTCTGGCACAATACGTTTCTCCATTGATTATCCAAAAATCTTTGTGTTTCAAATTAATTGTGTTTCAAGGCATAAATACATACCTCTTTAGATGCAGCCAACAGTGGAATGTCATGAAATGGGGAAATATATTTACCATCTGCATTCTCTGAAAGACAGAACAAAGAAGCAGCATCACAAACCTAAAGATGTGCCATACAAGGTTGGTGTTGCTAAACATCATGCAGTACAGAAATGTATATATGCTACGGTTATGCATCAGTTAAACTTTTTCCGAAGTTTAATTTCAAGTACTAAAAATTAACCTACATGTAGGACAAGGAATTTGATTGTTTTGATAAAGATTCATTAGAATCAATTTTATTGCTTTAGTATTCAACACTATGCTCCTCTTCTGACTACCTGGCAACACAAGCTATGTAAAGATGAAAAGATCCTTTCATTCTCTTTTCTTCTCACTGGCCATACAAAACCATTAACAGAGAAAAAAAAAAAAACAACAAAGGAACTTCATGTCCATCAGCAATAAATGAATTAATCTGGGTTTCTAGCAATGTCTCTAGAACAGTGTGATTTCACTGTATTTCTAATAAACTGGGTTTCAGGACCACAAAGAGAAAATCCTCCAACACAGCAGGCCAAAGTTTGATCAAAAGAGTGAGGGATAGGACAATTGCTCAGGCCCTAGATATGAAATACCACAGAAATTGACATTAACTTAAAGGGGGCCCAATCTGCACTTCAGCCTTGCTCCCACTTGAGAAAGAAACAAAATTCATTGGAGAGGATGCTTTAATTTTTCAAACTACTCCACTGAATTTTTTTCAACATACTAAAAGGCCAAGTACCACGTCTAAACAGTGCAAACACTAACTCAAACCTCAAGGAATTTCTCCTCTGCTAGCACCTCTATTCACAGTAAAGGAAAAAGTAGACAAGTAACGTCACTTAGCTTTGGACTTAACTTTGACCACCTCAGCAAAGAGAAGTGAATAGAGCTGATCTGCAACTCCTGGAAGCCTCCCAGATGCTTCCCCCAAACAAAACAAAGTTTAGTGCTAGGCTGTTTATTCCCACCAAAGAAAGTGACTTTCCTAGATCAGCTCGTGCGCTGGCAGCCCCAGGGACTGAGCACAAGGCAGCTCTGGCAGGACGCTGCCAACCGGGTACGCGACGCCTCCGCTTCTCCCACACCAGCGGACGTCAGAATTGACTGCTTATAGGTCAATGGACCAAAACCGTACAAAACCACTGCTAGAGATTTGGCACCCCGATAGAAAACACTGTTTCAAAAACCACTGCCAGAGAACTGGCACACAAGCAGACAACATCGTTACGAAAATGGGTAATACTGAACACGGCACACCCTCAGCTCTCAGCGGGCCTTGAGAAGCCTCCTGGAGCACTGCCCGTGTCTTCGCCGTGCCACTGGCTGGCCCCCCCTCGAGGCCGGAGCCCCACGTTTTGGATGCCAGCCTCCCATCTCAGTGACGTGTATGGAGGGGGGGGTGCCCTGGTCACAAGGGACAGGCTGCGCTGTCACACCGCAGAGGCTCCCGTGGCTGTCCCCGGGGTACCACAGCCCCCCGCGCCCAGGCTCCCACAACACGGCGGCGCTTCACCCCCGGCGCCCTTCGTCCTCCGGGGCTGGGGAAGGGCACGGCAGAGCCGGGGCTGAGCAGGCCCAGCATCCCCTCCAAAAGCCGGGATCTCCACAGGATCCGCCCCCACACTCTAGAAAACACTGCTCCCTCCCTGCAGCAAGGGGGGAGATTCAGGGGCGACGCTTCACCGAGCCCGATGAACCTCCGCGGGAGCGGGGACCCGCCGCCGCCTCCTCTCTCCCTCCGTGCGCCCCGCGGGACGGGGAAGGAAGGGGTTTACGGAGCCCGGGGGCTGCTACTTACTAAAGTAGAGGCGGTAATCGGGCGAGTTGGGCCGGCCTCGCTGCTCCGTGCTGTAGCGGGCCATGGCGCCCAGGCGCCCCCACCCCCGCGCCGCCAGCAGCAGCCGCGACAGCCCCCGCGGCGCCCGCATGATGGCGGCGGCCGCCCTCCCCTTCCTGCGGCCGCCGTCGCTGCGCCGGCCCCTGCCCCGCCTGCCCCCGCCGGCACGGAGGCCGCGGGGCCGCCGGGGATAGGGGGTAGCACCTTAGGCGGAGAGGGAGGTTGTGGGGTGCCCGGCCTCAACGGAGAGCTCCATCGAGTTGAAAATAATAATAATAATAATAAAAAAACCCCAACCCCTGCTTGAGGTTGCAGGTGACCCCCAGCGGGAGCCAGGAAAGCCTGGGCAGGGTCGTACCCCAGCTGTGCCCAGGCTGAGGTGTTCTCAGGCCACCAGCGCTGCTACATGGAGGGAGTTTCCAAGAAGATGGAGCCAGGCTCTTCTCCGTGGTGCCAAGCAATGGGACATGAGGCAACGGGCAGAAACTGTTGCACAGGAAGTTCTACCTGAATATGGGGAAGAACTTCTTTACTGTTTGGGTGACCAAGCACTGGAACAGGCTGCCCAGAGAGGTTGTGGAGTCTTTCTCACCGAAGATATTCAAGAACTATCTGGATGTAATTCTGTGCAATGTGCAGGGAGGTTGGAGCAGATGATCCACTTCCAAACACTGATTCTGTGATTCTGTGTAAAGTGTGGATGCAAAATTGGGGGTGATGGTAGTAGGGTTGCTATCCCTACCTGAGACCCACGGCAGTGTGAGAACCCTACTATGCTGCTCCCTAGTTTGTTTGTTTCTTCTTGGCACATGGTTTTATGTCACCCAAGCCAGTTTGTGTCTGCACTGCTTATGGCCGGGCTATTTGCATGGGTTGCCAATGGCAGGTGAATTCTTATATTGAACGCTGCTGATACTTAAATTAGATTCTCATCTGTATTCATGTTGTGCTGGTTTTAAAGCTTAATACCTCTACATGTGATCTGATTCCTTTGAATTCCCTTTTCATTGATCCTTGAGGGCAATTTCAAATTAATTTCCTGTCGATAAGGGTGATAGTTCTTGGAGTAGTGCTCCTTATTTGTGGATCTTTCAAAAATTCCTGAAAAGGGGCAGATACCACTATTTGCATTTCATCGATGGAGAAAATGAGACAACAACTTTTGTTGTATCATCACTTAAATCCGAAGCCAATTATCTTGTGTATTCACCGTTAAAGGTGGTCAATATTAGCTTTGAATTTTAGCTGTTTCAATTTGAATTATCTTGAAAGATTTCTGCAGGGTAACTCCATGTTACCCTCATTATTTTATACAGTATTTTAAATGTTACTGGGAATTATTAATTTGCAGCAGAAAGGCTTAGTCTCTTCAATCAGATTTAAACTGCATATAACTACTTCTTCCCATTATTTCTTCCCTCTACTACTTTGGTAGATCAGGAAAGAGTCAGGATTGTATATTCAGCATGTGCAGAAAGGGCAAAGAATTATTTTACACTGGAGCAGGAGATTTTCATGATGGCTTCAGTCACTGTTCCCCCATGTACTACATTGAAATATGTTAGTTGCTGCTCTGGATCTTTAAGGAATCTGCATTCTAGTATGTAGATTTTCCATTACAAGAAGGCTCTGGGGAAAAAAAAAAGCTGTGGTCTTCTCTGATTTGTGCCACTGCTTGCTGTATTTATGACAATAGTCTTATCTCCATGCTATTTTGCAGGCCCATTGCCCACTTCTGCAGAAGCTGCAAAATAGTAGTTCATGTTCCACTAGAGGAGTTGGCATCTTTCTTCACTGAGTTCATCAAATGCAAGGTTATCGGGCTAATCCCCTCCATTTGACATGTAGGGATGAAATTTTTCATAGAATCATAGAATGGCCTGGGTGAAAGGGACCTTAAAGACCATCTAGTTCCACCTCCCCTGTTATGGACAGGGGCATCTTTCACCAGACCAGGTTGCTTAGAGCTCCGTCCAACCTGGCCTTGAACACTTCCAGGGATGGAGCATCCACAACTTCTCAATTCCAGTGCCTCACCACCCCCACAGTAAAGAATTTCTTCCTAATATCTTCCTAACATGTTCCTAATCTAAACCTACTCTCTTTCAGTTTGAAGCCATTTCCCCTTCCCCCTTGTCCTGTCACTACATGGGCTTATAAAAAGTCCCTTTCCATTTTTCTTGTAGGCTCCTTTCAGGTAATAGAAGGTCTCTGAAGTTACTGATATTTTAAGTTTATCAAGAGGGCAAATAATCTGCTTTTCATATGGAATAGTTAAAAAAGGGAAAACCTAGATTTTTTTTTCTATTATAATAAAATCTATTATTACATGCTTTCTTTGAGCTGGCCTGGTGCTGAAATGGGCAAGGTTAAAAGGAAACGTGCCACAGGCCTAGCCTTCCGCCTCTGCTTAGTTCTGAGGAATCTGGATTTCATTTATGGAACGTCAGAACCTTTGAAAATCACTTACTGAGCACGCACACAGTACTTTTACACTTGCAAAGCTAGCAGTTGGGTGCAAGGTTATTGTAGTAGGAGTCCAATATATATTTATTTCCCTATACAAGCTTGAAAGTGAAATACGTTGCAGTGGCCAGGAGTCCCTGTAAGATGCGCAAAGTCTGAGCACAGAGTTCTCCGTTGCTTTGTGTTGTGAACATGGTCTTACCTAAAGCTCTCTCATCTGTAATGGGAAATGGACTGTGAAGCACTTCATTTTTAATTTATAAAGTATAAACAAGTTTCTGTGCAGTTACTGTTTAGATGCATAGATTGATGCCATCATGTTACCTAGCAAGGGTAGATGATACAGCAGAAAACCACACAGAAACCTTGTTAATGCTGCCAGAGCAGAGAACATGACATTTTAGGACTCTGAGGTATCAAAAATTACCCTACTACTGAAGAAATAATAATGCTTTAAATAGGCTTTACTGTATTTTTCAGTACTGTGCATTATATTACACAGAATATGGCAGAAGTATGCACACAACTCCTCAAGTCATATTTGGGTAAGACAGCTTCCTGATTAGAATAAATCTACCTAAAATCCTTGAATCTTTGAAACAGATTAATGTTTTTGTTCCAGTATTTACCTTAAGCAAATTGTCCAGAATTACCAAGTCTTTTACTACCAAGGGATTTTTTCACATTCATTCCCAAGCATTTTACATCCAGATCCTTGTAGTATGATTCCAATTGGGCCAGCAATAGGCATTTATAGGACTGATCCCATTTGTTGACCTTGAAACAGCTCCCACTGAAAAACAATAAAAATATTGCTATTTATTTCAATGGAATTAGAACAAGATCCTTAAGACTTAAGTAGGACTTACATGGTACTTAGGTTTTATGCTTGCCCTCTGCACAGGGATGAATCTCATTCCAGCAAAATGCCACTGGAGTATAGCAAAAACTCAGCAACAATATAATCATCTAAGCCTGAAGGACATCCTTTCTTTAAAAGTTTGTACTCTGCAGTGTACATTTACATTTATTTTAGATAAATTTTTATATACATACCTATATATTTTAAAATTAAGGGTTTTGCCCATGAAAATGCTGTGCAAATTAAATACAGAAAACATTGTATTATAATTTAGACACCCATCCTCCTGAATGAAAATAATTTTCATCTTTTCAGCTAACAAGGCTTTGAAGAATTTCATTAGTACCACTATGTGCTATTTCAGTGCATTCGCTCTTGACTGGTGATCACATCATTATCGTTACATTTTGCTGTAATAGAACTTCTATCTCCATGGCTTATAAGACCATTAATCTGAAGGAATCAATTCCTGCCAGCCTTCTGTTTTGCTGCTATGTGTGTGCAAGAGGCCAGCAGGAGGATAGCCACCCTCCCTGTCCAGCCACCTCTGCGGAACAGGTCGCTGCTTGCACTTGCTTGCCAGTGTTTCCTTCCTCAGCCATCACCATCTCACCAAGGTGCCGATGGATCAGCTCCTACCAGTGCTCCCTAGGTCAGACCAAGACAAGCAAGGCCAGCTGAGGCAGCTTAGAGAGGTTGGGCTGAGTTAGTCAGGCTGCTTTACAGCCAAAGCAAGTTAAGGAGCATGAACAACTCCTCCTGCAGATCTATGCACTAACAGTCTGCAGCAGGAGGAGGAGGATGAGTTGTGGGACTCATTGGCACAGCTGGATCTGGGAGAGGACATCTAGAGAGGATGTCTACGCACAGCCTACTCACACACGTGTTTGCATTTTGCTCACGGATGAATGCCTGATGGCAACAAAACACTACATCATCTTGCTAAGAGGAATAATCTTCTATTTCAGTAACTAGAATTAGGTTTGTCAAGTTATGTTACTTTCCCTCTCAATGTGAATAAAAACACAGACTCCTATCCCAAAGAAACTAAGTATCCTGGGTCAGACTGCGAACCCTTTTTTTTTCTAGGGATGAATTCACTTCAGCAACCCAATTGCTTTAAAGAGACTGATGCTCTGTATTTATGCAAAATTTGGATTTACATTACTATGTGTAGGAAGACGTCAAGTTTACATCCTGGATTTTTCTGAATAAATTGTTTATCTGAGATGTTTGTTTATTTTTAACCATGTTTTTTGTTTAGGCTCCCTGTAATGTATGTTAGGATTCACTTGCCAGACTTAGCTTCTCTGGACCTCTGCCTAGGAAGCAGATTTGGCTATCCTGAGGCCAAGACACCATGGTTGAGTCACGTTTTGTAGGCTATGGCAATTTTTTTCCTCTTAGACATCTGTATTAAGTTCATTTTAAGCTCTGTGAACCAAGGATTTTCAGCCTACCCTAACTCTCATCAAAACTTGTTTGTGAGTAAAAACTAAAACTTATTTTTTTTTTAAGACTCTTATCTTCGATACCCAAGGCAGCTTCCCCATCACAAAACAGAAATCACGAAATAGTATCTTTTCCTGTTCATTCTTTCATTGATTCTTTCACATAAACACAAATAAAGAGAGGGGAAAAAAGGCTCCAGTTCATGATATAAAAATACTGTCTGGAAATATGAAGTCTTATTGTGAAGCTGCAAATCTGTAATCATTCAAAACAGGGACTTAAAAGGAAAATCTTGCCTGTTGTTCGTAATAGTTTTTTGGCTCCATTCCCATCTTGATTTGTGAATTGCCAGACATAAGGTTCTCAAAGATTCCTAGAGAAAATATTTCACCTTTGGTAATTTCTACGCCCCCCTATTTTACATTGAAACATAATAAATAATAAAGATTCATCTTCCTGTTCTTTTACCTGTGCCTCGTTCACTTGCTTGTCTTTCCTTATTAGCTTTGATATCACAGTGCCATCTACTTGATCAACAGAGTCAGTTTATTTTCCTTAGAAAATAACTACACAGCTGTAACTCTGAAGAAATCAAAGGGCTGCTCAGTTTCCTAGCAAGTTCCTTCTCCTTCTCACCTCCTAGCCCTTTCAAAGCAGCACTGCCCTTAGATGTCCGCCTTTGGGAGCTGGGCCAGCTCCGAGACTGTTTCACAGACCTACACAAAGCCCAGCTGGATAGTGACAGATCCACAGGCACTGCAAGGACAATGCAAGCCCTGCCGACCCTTCTCTCAGCATCCCTTCTCCTCTCTGGCAGGTGTTTTGATTTGAGAGACGGGTCCCCCTCTATAGGCAGAAAACGTGTCAGCCTTTTGTACGTGTAAACTGGAGCAGAGGCTTTGTTTGGAGTAAAAAAGCATCACAGCAGTTGGAGAAGATGGATTGCACAGCTTGAAAGGTTGAGCCATCCCTTCTTAGAAATATCAGCAGCCTAGCCTGAGCCCCGGCAGGCATGTACCTTATGAATTTTTCCTACAAATATTTAGACAAGAAATACTGTAGACGGGGCTAAAAGAAATTATCGCTGTGCGCTTACTTCTAAAGACCTGTTTCTCTACAGGAATCACCAGTCTGGCAAGATCAACAGTAAGAGTGAAGGTGAGACTGCCACACTAAATAACTTTTCACCTACAAGACAGGCTTTTTTCTCTTTTTGTACTATTGAAAGGTGTTTGAAGTGGGTTTTTTCTATGTATATTTCAAAGTAATTTTGATTCATTCATTGTGAAAAATCAGTGTGTAGACTCTAGTTTTACCTGTCCTTAAGCCTTCTCTTTTTATTGCTTTTATCCCCACCTGTCACTCTCTTATCTTACCAGTATGGTTGAAGCAGGTAGGGCGTACGTACCAGCAACTTTCCAGTGCTCAAAGTCCTCGGTGGGCCTTACGCATGATTGTTCTTATCAAAGCCTCAACGTTTTGTCCCTCAGAAGACATCTTTGCTATGACTAGTGCAGAGTGACAAGAGATACAGGCTTGCTTTTATAGGCACTTTGGCTTCTCTGTATGGAGGCAGGCAGCTGTAGAGACATCTGCGTTCTTTGCTGTTGAGCTCCATCTGTGAGGAGGGTAGGACAGCTTTCTGCAACAGTACCATGGTACCTTTCTGCTTCTCCACTGCCTGTTAAATGTTATCTCTTTACCTGAGCAGTACTGGTACTGGCTGGTGAATTCACCCTGCAGCTGCAGATTGAGACTGTCTTTTCGCTTGGTGGCTGTGCTGGCCATTGCAGTGAACAAACTTGAAAATGCCGTTCCTGTCCTATTGCCGCAGGACTCCAGCAGTGGTCTGTGCCTCCCCTCTAAGGGAACAGGCACAGTAGTCAACCCACACCAGCAGTTTTCATGTATCCTTGGGGATACTAAGTTATAAAGAAATCTTTTGTAACAGCTGTGAGGCATTACAAGAAAACAAATAATTGTTTGCTTACTTAATGGCCACCAGTCTTGATGGCGCTCCTGGTTCATTTATAGCTCAGGACTGAGATAAAGGTTAGCACTGACCATGCAACAATAAGCTCTTATATGTGCCTAATGCAGTTGCTTGGGAACACAATGCCAATATTTTCTGTGTCGACACCAGCACCTGTTCTGTCTCCTAAGCAGGGTGGCTTCCATGCAAATAACTCCTACGTGAGTGCTCGCATCAACTGGATTCCAGTTTACTTTGTAGAATTAAATGAGCACAACATAGAGTGGTTAAAGAGATTTTCACATTAATTGTAAAATGAGCATTTTGTCCACACAGATGTCAAATATTCCTTCTTGTCTTATGGATTACTGACTTTGATACTGCTTGCCCATCAGTTGTCACTGGGGCCAGAAGAGAGTGGTAATAACTTGAAATTGAGAAACGGTTGTTCATACTATTGTGCATGGCAGCTATGGCAGCTGAAGTCATCACATGCAGTTCTTACTGCGCTTTCTGTGGCATTTTGTTATAGCCCAAATAAAGTTTGGTAAACACCAATAAGAGTTTATAGGGGTACCTTACTCAAATGCACGTCTGATTGTTTTTACATATTTCTCCTGCTGATTGCACAGGCACAGGCACAATCCTGTGGTCCTGAATCCACTGGTCCTGAATGTGTCCCCTTCATTTGGAATATTACAGAAGACATGTATTTTCAGCCTTTTCCATGCTGAGTGGCACAGAGGAGGTATTTTGAATTTTGCAGAAAGTACTTATGTACGTTTCTAAACTGTTTTGTAAGCCTGCTCTGGACTCCTGGCTGCCTCCGAAATAACACTGCCAGGTAAACTATTGCAAGTACAACAGCAGCAGCAAACTACAACTGGCTTTCCCCATAATAATTGCCTTGCTGAATGAAGACACACCTTTTCACACCCTGTGACTGAGTTGAGGAGGAAGAGGAAGACCACTTTTGCATGTGGGTAGGTTGCTGTGGTAATAAACACCTGAGCAAACTTTACTGTATCCTATCTTGGCTGTAGCACTGCATATTGTGGCAGAGCCTACAAAGCCAAGACTTTAATAAAGTTTGTTTTTCCACCTCCACCCGGCCAAAATACATTCCTCAGTTCTCCCCCAAACCATCTTAATTTAAATAAATATAATGAAATCTCATGTAAATGATGGGACCTGTGTCTTCCGAAACGCATGACACTGTAAAATCCTGGTAGGGGAAGATACCTTCTCTGGGTGACTCTGGTTTAAGCAACCATTAGTCCTACCCACAGCTGCTCAGATCCCTGCGTCATCCCCTGCCTCAAGCTGCCACAACTTCTTTCGTAGCTGGGTGATGAACTAATCAGGAACACAGATCTAGATGGAAAATAGCCCCAGGATAAGGGGTGAGGGCGGGAGTTTTCTGCCAGATCAGTTCTTCCATCTCATCTCAAATTCGTGTGTTTACACCCTGCAGCAAGAATGGGAACAAAATCATCTGGGGAAGAGGGGCAATCAGGGTGGTGACTGTTTAAACCAGTTTTACCACCCTCAATGAATGCCAAGCCATTGCTTCAAAAAAAGCTCCTCCCTAAGTCTCAGTGTAAGGAAATGGGGTGGTTGATTTTCCTCAATTCACGTCTTAATCTGTGTACTACTTGTTGCTGGGGCTTTGATGCTTGTCAGAAGTATGTCACCAATCTGTCCCTGCCTACGCCTCTCCTTGCTGTCACCACTGCTCTGCCTTTCAAGGAACTTTTGTGGTCTGACTTGCAGAATAAAGAGTTTCTTAGGAAATATCAGAGAGGAGGCAAGATGTAACACATGAATTGCCTATGTAATATGTGACTTCTCTGTGTGAGCACAAAGTCTTCCAAGTATTTCCCTCACATTTTATTCCTCTGCCAGATTGTGTTTGGGCTGGACACTTTGTGCAGCACTGGCATGGTGCTGCAATTTGACGTAGTAAATTGCTTAACAGTTTCATAACCTTTTCCTTTCACTGTTGAGTAGAAATGAAGGTCTTTGATCGGGAGGTTGCATCACAGGACCAGCTTTGTAAAGAAAAATAAAAGTTGGAAACGAGGTTACACTACTACGTTTCATCGCCACTTGTTTTTTACTAGACAGTCCTTCAGGGACACAGTGTGGCAGTGCTAAAGCCATAAGCTCTGCCAGCATCTGTCAGAGGGACATTAGTTTGTCCCCTGGCAGATGCTGTGGCAATGACTGTGTGTGAGACTGACACCGATTAGGTTGCACCACGGGACTCCCACCAGGCGTTTCCTGTGGCAGCAAGGGCCACAGGGTTGGGTATCACAGCAGCAGCAGTGATTGCTACTGATGGCTGTTGGGGCTCTTTCCAGGATAAGTCCGGTCCAAGCTTAGATGCCAGCAACTCCCGCTGTTTTGACATGAGCTTGATTAGACCGGCGCTACAGAGGATCACTAGACAGTACGTATGTGCCAGAGGCCATTGCTAACAGACAGGATAATAAGATCTCTTCCAGGGGCTGATCCAGAGGTATGACAAGCAGGTGTTTTGGTGTCCAGTTCCTCAGCCATCAGAGCACGGTGGTTTTTTACAGCAACCTTCACAGGTCCTTGGCAGGCATTGCCTTGGCTCTGGCCTCTCTGTGCGTAGTGTAAAGCAGGACAGAGCCTGGTTTGAGACAAGTGTCAGCTCCACACTGCTTGCCACCTTCCAGAGGGGCTTTTGTCTCCCTCTCAGCCCTTCTCTTCATTGGCCTGAGGGATTGGTCTCCTTTCAAACCTGTAGATCCGGAGTTTCCAGCCCAAAAGCTACACCTGTCAGTGGGATCGAGGGACTGGCAGATGCAACTCAATTTGGGGTCCTGACCAGGCTGCCGGTTGGGCATTAGCCGAGGGGAAGCAGGAGTGAGGGTGAAGGTGGTGGCTGACCTCCCCTTCCCATTTGCCTTGCCTCTGCTTCCCACTGCCCCTGCAGTGCACAGAGGGAAGGGGTCTGGTGAAAGCGTGGCAGTGCCCTGTCACACTCGGGCATCTCTCTGCTAGAAAGCCAGGAGGATGCAATTCCCTCTTCGGGGTGCCGGCACCCACGGCCGTGCGGCGGGGCGAGGAGGGTGCCCTGAAGCAGGAAAGGATCCGTGAATGGCTGCGGTTTGGGGCTGGCCCTGAAAGCGGCCCCGCCAGGCGTGCTTGAACACAAGGCAGGTGAATGCAAACGCTGCCTGGGGCGCCACCTTCCCGGGGGTGGAGCTGCTCCGGCACAGGTGGCAGGGCTGAGCCCGGGGCCCTGCGGAGCCTGAGGAGCCCTGCTCCAAAACCAAGCCTAAAGCAACCAGCCTTCACCTGGGCGGTGAGTTCACCTCCCTGAAAATCAAGCTGTTGCCCACCCTGCCACCACCACGACCACCAAGCAAGGCTGTCCGTGGCGAGCATGGACTGTCCGGGGAAGGAAGGCGTGGGGGGAAGGAAGAGGAATTTGGCCCTGCTGAGGAACAAGCTGTACATGGGGGAGAGGAGGAGGACAGAGCCTGTGGTGGAGAGCACCACCACCGCCGGGGACCATGGCACCTTGAGGAGGAGTCAGTCTGACAGGACAGAGTACAGCCAGAAATTACAAGGTACTGGGGAAGCCTGTTTGGTGCTCTGCTGCTAGGGATGCTCTGAGCTGGGGTGGTATCTCAGTGCCCTCCAGGTTGCAGCCTTGAGATAAGGAAGGGAATGGTCATCTCTGCCCCCATGTACTCACAGTCGGAATAAGCAATGGCCCCTCTCACGTTTGCCCCTCACCTCCAGGGTGTGAAATGTTTCCCCTAATTTTTCTAAATAGTGTTGTGTAGACAGGACACAAAATATAATCCAAGGTTTTGCTGAGTTCTGCAAAACGCATATGCAACCAAGATCTTTCTTGTTCATCACCAGAATGAATTTGCAGCACAAACTGTTATGTGAAAATAGAATGCCTCTGTCCTATCTGTCGTTGGCTGTTGTACCAAGTGGATTTTATGCCAAGTCATTAGAAGCATCAAGGACATTTTTTTTCTCAGTTAAAAATATCAGGATTTATGATGCGTGTATCTGCTGCATGGTTTGTACAAGCCTGAACTAAGTATGTCCAAATACGTGTTTGGATGGATATACTGATTCAAATTATACCATTATGGAGAGGGTTTCTTTTAAAATAACCAGATTGCATCTGGACTACAAATTGTAGTAAAGTATGCCGGTATTGGGCTTGTCAATCAAAAATTAAATGTGATGCCACAAATTGAGGAAAAGCATGAAGAATGTGAATGGCTATTTCTGAGAGTGCTCTGGAACACTAACCGATGAATTCCTGTGGGTTTCCAGGGTCTTTTAACAACAAGGTCCCATCACAAATGCAGGGTTTGAGTATTATTATGCTGTGTGTATTACTAATAGTCATATAACTACCTAGTGACAGTTACTCTTGCGACCATAATCCTTTATGGGGAAATAAAATAGAAAAATACTTGTATTGTGGTTTTGATGCACTTAATTAGGAAGTAGCATTGCTTCAGAAAAACAACAAAAGCAGAAAATAAAGTAATAAGCCTGAAAATAATAGGTTTTCTATGGGGGCTGCATATGCCGAGAACAACAGAGCGGTTCATCAATTATGCTGTTCCCTCCTCTTGATAGCTAATCAATGAGGAGATGAAAAATATTCAGTTAAGTCAGGCCTATTCTTCAGGGATCTGATGGGGGTGTTTCAGGGCACAGGCATGGATTGCTGTGGCTGAGCAGGCAAGCTCCTGGCAAACGTCCTATCAAAACAGTTTGTAACTCGTGAGTGGGGTTGTCCAGGTGAGGTCAAGGTTATCAGAGCAGTATCCAGCAAAAAGTGTGAGATCTTCCTGTCTCATGATGGCTGTATTCATGCCATGAATGTCTCCTGTTTAAAATCTGAAGCAAAGGAGGTGGGGAAGCCTAGGAAGTCATGGCAGAATGTGAGGTTATGTTTATGGCAGCATTCCAAGGAGACGGTAAATCCAGCTTTACAGCTCCTGCCACCAGCTGAGGCTGCCGCAGCCACATATTGCAAAGCACTGGTCCGGTATCAGCTCACTTCGCTTGCTTCTTTTTGTTCAAGAAAAACGATGATGGGTTAACAAGGTACCTGCAGGCTTTATATTGGATTAGAGGTTGCCTGTCCTCAGAGTGAAAATACAAAGGCAGTAGAAATTCCCATGAAGTATATTTACAGTTGCCATAGAAAGAAATGCAGCTGTGTGCCAAGGCCTGACCTGGATCAAATTTTCCTGAGCTAGATGTGCCTGAATCTGATAACGATCACGGATCCCGGACCTAACGTGCTGCCTGCCAATGCTGAAAATGTGCTATGATCCTACACCTTTATTTTCTTCATTTTTCTCAGTAGTACTTGAATGCAAAGCAGCTCACTTCAGGGTGAGGGAAGTGGTTTTGTTGGCACAAAGCTTCTGAGTTTTCCATTCCTGTTAAGAAAACCCAGGCTCTGTTGGTGACAAGTAGTCTGTTGTGTATCACCAGGTCAGGACTTTCTGATCACCCATGAATGGTAAATGCTTTGTAAAAGAAAAAAACAAATGGTAATTTGCACTTGCTTCCCATACAAATTGCGGGAAAAATTCAGTGTTTAGTTGCCGCTCCCTCCTATAGTCTCCTGTTAATATGTTTTCTAACACATAGTCTGCAGAGCTGGGGTTGGTATTAGCACAGACAAGGAGGTGTAAGAGAAAGAGATGCAACAACAACAAACTCTGCAGAAGGGAATCTTTTCCGAGTGGGGCAGGTTTCCACAGCTAAAAATCAGGGGCTTCAGGACCCTCACCTCTGCTAGTGGCAGGCAACCTTGGCAGAGCAGGAGAACCAAGGTGTCCTTACACATCCTAGTGCCTACTTCAGCATTGCAGTACATTTGTGCAAGGTGAAGCATGGGCGAGACATCTCTCAAGGGCCCTTCCAGCCCTTTGTGTGCTTTAAAGGGTTCCCTGAGTAAGAACTAGGCTGTTGTCCCCTATAGCCATTTCCAGCAGCTCTGAAGTATATGTTCAAAGTACTGCTTAGTGTGTTGGAAACATAGGTCCCTAAATAAAAGCCTTTAAACCAAACCAAACCCAAACAAAAACAAGAGAGCAAGAAGACAAGCATAAAAACTCCTGAGAATTCAGTTTCTGCCCTTGGATTTTACTGAAGTTTTGCTATTTTATGCAGAATCCAAAATGTTTTCTATAAAGAGTGAGAAAGAGAGCCTACTACCCAGATCTCCAGGGTAATCCAGGTGGTTTGCTCTGTCAGTCTACAAACACAAGTACAAAGGCATTGTCAAAGGTGAAAACTTCTGCAAATGTTTTTCACTTTAAACTTAAGGAATCATTAGAATACAAGAAAGCATTTTCATGGTTAATTACTGTACTGGATACATCTATTCAATACCTTATCTGGTGTGAATGGCCATGCAACACCTCCCGACTTTTCTCTTTTTAAAAAGGAAATAAGATGCAAAGTAACTATTATATTCTCAAGGAGCTTGGCAAGCATTAGTGCCTCTACTTCAGCTCATCCTGTGAGATAACCAAATGCCTGCAGCCCCATTTTAGATAGAGGAAAATAAGGTGATTGCTATCAAATGTCAGGTTGATGATACAACCATGCAGGCATTTAGAACCCAGGTTGTAGTTGCAGTCTTAGGTGAGTCCAGGGATACCTTGATCGAGCCATATACATTTTTTTTTCTTCCATTAGCTGGACAGAAGCATCAGTTTTCTGAAGAGGAAAGAATGGGGTTAAGGAAGATATATTTACTAGCATTTGTGGTGGATGCAGAAATAGTATTACAAGAGCTAAGACAGAGCTCCTGTGACATTTCTATGCATTGCTTTGCTCTGCATTCACTAGAAAATTCTGCACATTTGTATTTTCCAGAGGCATGAAGAACTAGCTGGTCTCCATAAGCAGTGGCACGAAGTGGTATTTAGCACCTCTATATTCAAATGTATTATCTATAGCTGTTTAGTTGGTAAGAGTTGTTCTCTTTTCTACAGAGAAAATCCGTCAGCAGCAGCTTTAAAAGTAGCTATATCAATATTTATGTATTATATTAATGTTGGGATCAGTCTTTGAATTAATCTAAAGCTTCCAGTCTGTGAGTACCTATGTATTTTGGTAAAAGGGGTTTGCTTGATGTAGTTACTGGCACATAAATGTTTGCAAGATCAGGGCAGATTAACATACAATGTGTCATGGGGATAGATACTAATAAACAAAAAGGGCAGACCACAAAAAGGAATTTAAAGCATAGTTCACTGTCTGTTAGGTTTTGGACAGATTGCTGGTTTTTGGTAATAACCATATGCCAAACTTGTGCTTGCTGTGAAAAATGAACGGTAGAAAATGGTGGGTTTCCTGAAGGAATCAAAGATCGCATTTGCAGTGTTCAGCAAGGCAATGCCTGCCTTGATAATACTACTTGTCTTACAAATTATTACATATTAACTCCTTTATAACTGTAGCTGTGAATGGGTCAACTGCCCTGGTAAATGATTTACACACATTTCAATTTAAAATGCGTCAGTGACATATCTGTAATAGACAGTGATTCAAATCACACAGCTATCATAGTATACTACCTTGTATCTGAATCCAGAATGCCATGTGTTTTCTGTGTCTAATGTAGTTATGAGAAATAACCAACTCCAGAAATTATGCAGAAACCTGTGAAATTATACAAATTCCTGAAAAGGTGCTATCCCTTGGTATACAAAAGCCCAGTCAGAGGCAACTCGTCCCCCTTTGCTCCTTCTCGAGCAGGGCAACTTTCTCCATCCCATCCTTCTCCCTGCTTGCAGAGCTCACCACTCCTTCCTCCATGGGCTGCTCATGCACTCAGCTTCTGGTACCTCCCACTAGAAGTAAAGATCCTCTGCGCCTCTTTTCAGTTCCTTATTTGCTTTGTGCTGTACTTACTGATTAATTTTCTATGGACTGCAATGTAGATAATGAAATATCCTATTTCACTGCAAAATGTATGCATCCAATGATCTTTGGAGCAGCTGGTTTACTAAAGTACAGTAAGGAGTAAAAGTCCGGATTATTTCCTGAAGCGCAGGAGATGGTTCAATGAAAATACTCCCTTGTGCCCTCTGATGAGAAGTCACGATCTAACAAATACTTTTATTTTCTCCCATGCAAATTTGAGCTTGGAGAATCTTCTTCTGCTAACTTGCTCTACAATAAAGCTGGAGTTATTCCTTGAACTTATTGTAGTGGCAGTCAAGCTGGGAAATGAGCTCATCTTTTCAGAGCAGAATCCATTTTGTGCCACTGTGTTTGCACAGCACTTAGCATAACAAGCCATGCCGTGTGGCTCAGGACTCTTAGGAGCTACCACAGCATAAGTAGTAACAGCAGCCCGGGTAAAGGAGTGAAGACTAGGACCCAAGGAGGTTTATGGATCCTCCTCTGAGCATATTAGCAAACATTTTATTAATTGGGATACTTTGCACTGTGGGCCACACAGCTCACAGCTTGTACACCTAATCCACCCCAAATCTTGAGGTATGTGTGTCCCAGGGGAAGAGGTTCAGATATAACCCTTCCTCAGTTCTTACTTTATTAACATACAAGCTCAGTGCTGCAGGAGTGGTATATTTATGCTGGTATATGACACACTGGGAAGGTTTATTTGTAAGTATTGGCACTAACAATGAGGGCATTCTTCTGTCACCTGATGATAAGCTTTCTTCCCTTCCACAGTGGTCACATGGGAGCTCTCTGTAGTCCTGTCAGCACACACATAATTAAAGCAGTCTGCTGTCAAGGAATTGAAGAAAGAACCTTCGCATTGAATGTAAATATTTTCTGTACTTTATGGAACAGAAAAATGATCAAAGATCAAATGACCTAATTGCAAGGAAATCTCTGATGCAGATTTTATAAGCAGACCTGTTGCCCAGGAATACAGGTGCAAGGTCATTCTGGTCCTGCAGTGCTTTCCTGCTGGGTTCAGAAAAGGGGCTTTTTGCATGTCTAGCTCACAGCCTGTACACAACAAACCTGTTTCTGAACAATGCTGCTGTTATACACCTCTCTGAGTCAGAAAAAAAAAAGAGGTTTTCTACAAACCTCTCCCAATCCTTTCCTATTTCAATGCCCAACTTAGAGTTCAGCAGTGTAATTCACACCATGTTTGCACTGTAACAACTCCAGTGTGAAACTGTAAGGACATCCCTTATGAAGTGATCCCTCACAAGGGGAGGGGCATCTGAAGTTGGAGGAGCCTTGTGTGTTGGCTCATGTGATGCACTTCTTTTGCGCACAGTGGGACACTTCATCCTTCCCCACTGCTTGTCCTATTTCAGGCTCCCTCACTTCCAAGGATCCCAGTGTCCCTGTGGCCTGCAGCCTTCCCAGCATCTCCAGCAGAAGCAGTGTAGAGGGCAGAGCCGGAGAGACGGTGTGAGGAGGGAGAGGAAAGCTGCCACAGCAGCAGTCTCTAAGCTTGGCTGCCTGCATTTCATTCCCAAATCCAGCTGATAAAAGCCGGTGTACATTCCTGTGTGTAATGGTTAGGTTATCTGAGGGTACAGGCTATCTGAGGACTTGCTTTCACAGACGAATAACTTTATCCAGGGTGATACGAGCCCCATGTTTTACACGTGAAAACACAGTAATGCTATAATTTGTTATACCTTGACAACTGGTGCCTTCACCACTCCCTTGTGCCAGGTAAAATCCCCATATCTGTGCAGTGCAAGTGTGGCATCCTCCGAATGCTGCCTAAGGAATGGAAAGGCCTGGTATCACTCCATTCACCGACATCACCGTACTCATTCTTGTTTTGTGCCTGTACTGTCAGTTCCACACGGGAAGCATTCGACAGGGAGAAACCTGGGTTCCCTCCCCAAGGGTGGATGTAATACCCAACCAGACCATCTTATCTGGAAGGATGGATAGAGGAGACCTCTCGAAGCTTCTCACTCTCTAGGTGTGGAAACCAGGGAAATTTGCATGCATAGGTCTTGCAAACCTGCTATGGCTGTTCCTCCAGTCACTTGCTGTGAGTGTCCCAATACCTCCCCTGAGCCTAGAGAAGGGCTGCTGCATTTGCACATTGCAAGCTCTGTTCCTCCATGCTCTCACTGCATTGTGGCATGTCTCCATCTGGGGGATATCTTTAGACTTCACACTTGCAAGAAACTGCTTTTGTAAGACATGTGGCTGCTTTGTTCATGCCATCACATAGTGAACCTCTTGTTGAGTGCAACTTAAAGCCATGTACTTCAATACGCAGCTGGAAAACCAAAGTCATCACCTTCCTCTCCAAAGCAAAGTCCTCCAGAAAGGTGACTCCTGCAGATAGCTGACATCACAGAGCAACAATTCAAACATTGCATTCTGCTTTTTATTTTTATGCCTACTAAAAGTACCACCTAGTTTTTTGTAAACTGGGCTTAAGGTGCGACTGTTTAATATATCATTCAATGGACTGTTTTTTCATTTTTCTCAACCTGGCATCTCTAAGGACGAATGAGTCAAATTCTTAATGTAATAGTTAATCCGCAGTGATATCTCTTCCTGCTAATCCTCTCTCTTCAACTGTTCCAGGGCTGGTACACGTTACCAGGTAGAAATGAATGTGCTTATATTCCAGATATGCACTTGCTGTTTGCGCATTCATTAAACTTTCACTTACTCCACAAGGATTTCAGCAAGATACTAATGTTCTCAAACTGGTCAAAAGCAATCAGCTGAACATGAAATCATACGTTTGGGCTGTAATCATCACTTCAGGATCTTGCTGTTGCATTCTGTAGAGACAGATATGCCTGAAATGAAAAACTGAACATATTGAGTGAAAATGGAAAATTATATTACATTTAACAAAAGGAAACATTTATTAAAAAACATGTTTTCTATAAGGAAACAGCATCTAACTGATATTTCTCATTATTTCTTCCTGTTGAGGATAGCTTTTCTTTCCTCACATTATTATCTATCATGCAATAAAGATAATAGATGAGCCCTGACATAATTCAAGAATCAAATTTGATCAGGGAGATCTAATGGCATAAACTGAAAGAACAGCCTCTCAAGGGATTGTGACTTCCAGCCTGAAGTCACATGCCCTCCCCTGTCACCAGAATAAGAGATTAGAAAGTTCTTTTGTACACCATCTCGTGCTTACCTTAAAATTCCATCTGATACCATAACGGTTCTGTATCAGAGAGCAAACAACACGTCTGAGATCTTCCAGGATGTCTGGTTCTCTCTGCACTTTCTCAGGAGCTGCCCCAAACTCTCACATATGGCTACATGCATGCTAACATTTTCACAACCAGTCTCAAGAAAAGTCCTGATTTTGGTGCAGAACTGGAATAGAAATGTATTGTTCACGTGGTTCCTTGTGAATTTATAAGTGTGGTTACATACTATGAGTTTCTGGAGGAAAAAGTATCTGCTGGTTTAGCACATCAACAGCAGGCAAGGTGGTCTCATTCTGCAACCCTAGCAGAAACTTTCTCAGAGGGAGCTGTGAAGTGATACTGGTACCAGTTTTGCTCTCCTCACTAATGTAAGGGCAGAGTTTGTTTTATCCAGCACACAGCACCTTTGGTGTATGAGCTCTGCAGCAGCACAAGCTCCTGTGCAGTTCATTCACTCACACCAGCACAGACTCACTGGGGCAAAATTCAGCTTAAAATTCTTTTGATATCCAAGACCTTGTGGAGGGGAGACATCCTCTTCATGTTTCCATTTTATTGTCTGAGGACAAACTGTTCATGCCTATTATATACAGACTTCAAGGCTAAAAACTCAGACCTGAAAAGTACATCTAAACACAAAAAGGTTTTAAAAAAATCAGCCCGCCCTTGCCCCAGTTTCTTTGGGTTCTTTGTCCTCACTGTTTAAAACTAGTGGTATAGAGATAGAGGTGCAGTCTCAGAGCAGCTATTTGAAAAGAACTGTGGTCACATCAGTCTCACTACAAAACCTGGTGAGAGAAGCATTAATAACAAACCTGTCTTTTCTGAATATCAGTGGTCAGCATAATTGTAGAAAGGGTTGGGGAAGATGATACATTGGATTTATTATATTTTACACCTCTTGTCGGAAGATGGCTCGAGGCTCTCTGTCCTGAAAGCTGATTGGCTTTCCCACAAGTCCAGCTCCAGGTTATCATCTACAGCCTTGGCCGGTGTTGTACTGGTGAGCTCATGCTGTTCAATTCTCACTTGAGTGCTCATGACCTCACCCTCGACCATCAGTTCAAACAACTGCAGTATTGGCTGTCAGTGAGCAAAGCACCTGATACTGCTTGCTGTTTCCTCATTATTCGTTCCACTCCCTACAAGAAGTTGACACAAAGGTGTAGCAGTCTGATCCTCAGCGGAGATTCGCTGAGTGATAAAAGCCCATGTAGTCAAAGCTCGACCTGGGTAATGCAGACTTGAGCACCTAATGATATGTGCGTCTTTGTTGGTACTCTGCACCATCTTGTGGCTAGCAGAAAAACATCAGAATAGCCTCTGAAGTATTTCACTTTTTTTTTTAATGTTTTGGTTTTGTGTGTGTATGTGTGTTTCCTCATGAAAAATACAGATTAGATTGTCAGCGTACAGAGATAAAACTCAGCGCCCTTTTTACAGCTGACATAGATCTCTGCAGGTTGGCTTACAAACCAGAAAATGGGAAAACCATCATCACAGATAAGTAGGTTGTGTGTAGGTCCTGTAGTGTACGTAAATTACCCATCTGTAGAAAACTAGCTTGCATTTTCATGTATTTGAAACAAATCAGATATTCTAGGTGCTAAGTATTGAAAAACAGTTAAGAATGTCCTGATCTCAGTGATCTCTGTTGTTCCAAGAAATGTTTGTTATTGATCATTAAAGGTTTTCTCATATTGTCCTTTAATTCCTTTGCCTCTTTCAAAAGATTATTTTTAAACAGAATTAGAGGATTCATCATTATTGTTACTAACATTGCCTTCATTTGAAAGTTTGTCTTCCAGTACTTGCTGCCCTCAATTTCCAATGAATAGACTCAGTGTTACATTGTACAAAACAAAGATTATTATTGTGAAGATTTTTTATGGTAGGCAGCCTTTTTCTTTCACAGAACATATTTTTCCCGTCCTCCAAATCATAAGAGATGTCAGACCAAGACTGTGTTTTCAAAGGAGTAGAAGGGCATCAGCTATCCTTGAATTTCAGTGTAACAAAGATCAGGCTTTCCTGGGCTCCACAGAAAATTTCTGCCCAATACATAACATCTAAGCTGGGGGAGCTGGTGATGGGTTATCCTCTTAATGCCAAAGGGGCAGTTTCCTTCCCCAAATCCATGTCTACTTTTAGAGGAAGGAGATGGAATGACACTCAGTCTGATTTGGGTTTGCCACTTCTTATGCTTCTTTTCCTGCTCTCCATGGTGATTTGGGAATTTCCAGCAGGCACCAGATATGTTTCCCCACCCATGGTTGTGCAGGGCAAGCTTTGTGCACTCTTACGAATTTCTCTCTCTTTTAAACAGAAAAAATGGCCCCACAGGTGGCCACCTCACCACAGGAGGATGAAGAACAAGTCAGTAGACGCATGATGGCCAAGAGGGTGAAAATCATCGCAGAACTCATGCAGACGGAGAAAGACTATATCAGCAACTTGGACCTTTGCATCAAGGAAGTGATTCAGCCCCTGAGAAACAAGCAGGTGAGTGCTGGGGGTGGAGGACAAGGCAGTGATGTCAAGGTCTCAACCTGCCCACGTTCTTTTGGACAGTCTTAATGCAAGCACAAGTGCCAGCACGAGAGTGACGTGGTGCTGGAGCTGGCACTCCAGAAAGTGATATGTCAGGGCTCTGGTGAGGAGAGAGGAATGCTCTGACACTTGTGCTGCCCTTGCATAAAGCCTGCATTGAGGTACTCGCCCAGAGGCCAGCTTGGATGCTATATACTTTCCTGTGGGCTGCAACAGCAGCTTCCAGCTCTCCGTACCGCTCTGTAGTTATAACTTTTCTTACATGCCCTGGCAGACCTTTACCGGCACCTCGAAAAGCAGTAACAACTAATAAAACCAAGATTTTTTCTACAATAGAAACTGGAATGGAATGAACCTCTGCATCAAGTTTAAATTCAGTTTTTAGGATAACTTTATCCATCCTTTCAGACAGCTGTGGTGGATAAACACCATGCTTGAGAGGCCATCAAGCACTTGGGAAATTTGCACTCTACACGGAAAAGGTACATTTAAGAAGGAAGGCTCATAAACTATCTTTCAGGCAAAAGATCTCATTAGGCCAATGATAGCCATTTTCTTTTTTAGCTGAGACTTCAAAGAGCACCTTTTCCTCAACAGTATTTCAATTTGTAGGAAAATGGTGACGCTGAAAGCTGGGAATAGAAGAGATTGTGAAGAGAAAGATTTGTATTTTTTGGGGCCTGAAATATAGCATTCAGAGAGGCTACACTAATTATATCTGCTGCAAATATGGAATAAAAATAATTTTAAATAGACTTTAACCCAGGTTCTCTTTATGTAGGGTTTCTTATGAAACTGGTGATAAAATACAGGTGCAGAGGCCAAAGTGTCTTTAGATGACATTGACAATGCCTCTTCGGGGAAATGCTGTGGTCAGCTGAACTCTGTGCTGTTTAAACTCCTGCAGGACCTTTTTTTCATTCCTAAAACTCTGTCGGAATTTGTTCCAACCCATTTTTGGAAGAATAACCCATTTTCAGAAGAGCTGACCTCTGATGACATAACTTTAAGGAGTTCTTGACTTCTTCCTCCTCGCTTGTTCATCTACTTAGTAGTCTCCACTTGACTCCCTCCCCAGCCTGGCCAGCACTGAACAAGAGTATTGCCTGGCTGAACTTGAGATTTTTGACAAATGTGCTGTATTCTTTTGCTCATTTTCAGTCAACTGAAACCATTCGTTTTGTGTTAACCTGTGTAAGTGTCCATGCACAGCATAGTTTGGATATATGTAGACATTGTTCTGGGGAGTAGATCAGAAGTCCTGTGCTAGATGTATACAGGAAGAGTAATGTATACATCATGTGCTAGATGTATACAGGAAGAGTAATGTATAACTCTCTTAATGTAATAACGTCTGCATTTTTGAAAGGTTTTTAAGAATGTCATATGGTTTTAAGGCTAGTTCTCAGATAAACTACCATATTGAAAGTTTGTAATGTGTTTAGAGAAGGATAGCTTTTAGAAAATTGGCCTAACAATGAATTTGTTTCACATTTCCAAATGGATAAAGCATGTTTTAGCCCCTCTGATATTTGTAAAGAAATTAACTGCATTAGTACTGGAAGTATTTTTCTGATTCTGTTACAATAGCATGCAATTTGATCCTTCTGGCATCTGCTAAGCTGCTATGTAAATCAGCAATTCTGTTTCAAATGGAGAGGTAGGTTTCGAGGGTATTAATATGGATGATGAAATTGGTCTTGTCTTTGTTCTCAATATTAGCAAATTACCGCTGGCTATCTCCAGTTGTCTCCAGATATTGCCCTGCTGTGCAACGAAAAATATGTGTCCTGGAAATTTTTTACTTCCTCTAAAATGAGTAGGGACACAGTACCAAATTTTCTGTTGGTATAAATTGATACAGTTCATTGAAGTCCATGTTGTGTGCCTAGGCTCTGTAGGAAGCTCGTTAGGTTATATTAATACGCAAAATGGTAAATGTGTTTGTTTTAGTGGACATTATATGATCTTGATTGTATTCTTGGATTTATAGGACAATTAACTTAAAGTCATACCAGCTTTCTAGAAGTCATTGTACCTGTTAGCTGGCACCAAAGTGCCAAGGTCTGAGTTTATGTAACAGCCTCTGTTAGTGAGTGGTAATCAGGGAATAAAACCCATTGTCAACTATTGTTTTCCTCAGTGGGAAAGTAAACAAACATTTCAAAGCCAGCTAAGGATCTTTTCTTTATTCAGACAATAATATTTATTTCCTTCCCAGGTAAACACTTTCAGATTAGGGATAGTTCAAAATAAAGGTTAAAAGCACTTGATAACATACCCTTTGTTAACTGCGTCAACCGCATTATACTAATCTGAAAACTGTATATGCGTCCTTGAAATCACAAGGAGGATGTTTATATGAGGTTTTGCAGAAGTGGTGCTTCCTGGAGTTTTGAACAGTCAGGGCATAGCAAGAGAAGGTCTGTAATACACAATGTCCTTCTTTATCCTTTGTCAGTAGCTGCTTAATATTTGTATTCCATTAGATTGCTCGCTTTGACGTGGATGGCTTGTTTAGCAACATTGAATTGGTCCATCAAGTATCAGCCAAACTGCTGTCATTGTTGGAAGAAGCCACAACAGATGTGGAGCCACCCATGCAAATAATCGGTATGTTTACTGTCCTCTTGAGTTCTACAAAGCTACGTGAAAGAATAAACATAACTCTCTCCTGTCCTCCACTCTCATCAGACTTGACTTCCTCCCCAGTATCCCTCCCAGAAGCTGGCATACTAGAAGCTGTCCATAATGACACAGGAAAAATGACATGTGAAACCTGTCCAGTTGTTCTACTGTACTTGTAGGATTATGATGCTCTTTTTTCCATCCATCTGGATGTTGAAGGGGAGGAAGGAAAGAGAAAATGAGTTTAGAATGAGTAAAACCTGCAGCACTGAGTTATACAACTTACTGATAAGATCCTTTTCGTCGAGTTTGATATTGCCTACCTAAATCCACTCATGCTTATACCAACTCTTGTAATGCATACTCATTGTTATGCCATTCAGGAAAAGCATTAAAAACGATTGGAATAACAAGCATGTCATATGACACTACCACCCCCTCCCCCGCCACAACACTGTAAACATGTGTCCACTGGAGACACAGTTCATGTAAGAGGTGGTTAAGTGTGCTTAGTAGGGACTTGGACAGTAAAGAAAGCTGTAATGAATCTGAAGTTTGTGGGATTCTGTGTAGGAATGTCTGTAGGGATTATGGGTATTTTCGGCAAACAGGTTGGCCCTGGATATGTCACAGCAGTCACAAGTTCTACGGGCCAGGCCATGAATGTTAAGGCTGTGATTCACTTGACATTCTGGTGCAGCTGGAGAGATTTAAGAAGTTACCACTCATTAGGTCTCCTATAACTGCTTCTTCAGTGCAGAGGCCCTAGGTGAGCCATCTTAAGGGATCAGGTGAGAATATTTAATTTACTTTAGTGAAAAGTCAGACAGTTCAGTTTAAAAAACTTCCAGCTGTGATTCAGAGGTCAGGGAGGTTCTTTCTTCCCTAAACTGACCACATACCACAGGTAACACATTATAGAAAGTACCCCTCTTCTCATGAATAAGGAGGTAAAAAATATTGGTTGCCACTTGACTAAGAAACATGATATTAAAGCGTATGAGGCTTGGGAAAAGTATTAATCCTAGCACGTCTCAATCAGGTTTGCCAAGGCAACAGCTTAACGTAGTTTGACACGTCTGTTGTTTGGCGGTATTTCAGTGAAAGTGCATCATGATGAGTCATACTCTTAATAAGCAATGTTCTATTCTAGCAGGAAGTGCCTTTCTCACAGCCAAGAGAATCATCCTATTAGTTCCCTGTCACATCCAGAAGTAAAGACAAACAATTTCATCCATCTATTAGGTGTATTTCTCCAGAATCAGACAAAGAACCATGAAAATGTATGGTATTGTGGATCACAGAGTTGGCTAAGCTATGGCAGGGAAAAAGCTGTCAAATAAGGTGTGAGACATTCTTTCAAAGGCTGAGACAAAAGCAGGGAGAATAACTGCATCACTATAAGCAGTAAGTTAGTAGGTTTATTGTGCTGTAAAACTACATCAAGGTAATTTTTTGGGGGGATCTTAACAGTCAGTGTAAAAGTTGTTGAAGCCAGCCTATAGTAAAACCAGGCCGAGACAGTTTTAACACATCCATCATATTCCCTCATGTTTAATGTTTTTAAATATCTTGCATTGAAGTATCATACTTTGGAAGGCAACCCAATCATGGTGAGATTGAGGAGAACTGCTAATACAGTGCTTTGAAACCAAAACAATGTGGTTGCTTATATTCATGTCTTATTTTAGTCTATGTTCTCCACACTAACAAGTATTAATGTCCAATAGGAGCAGACTTGCAGATTTAAAGAGTTTCTGCTAAGGAGCTGGTATCCATACTAACATTTCAAGAGGCCTTACTTCAGACTGGCTGTAGCCTGTTCCTGTGGTTTGAGAGATGCCCTTTGTGGTTTGACTGCATAAAATGTGCCCTTGGAGTGTGTCTTCTGGTAATTACCATCCCCAAAGAGATCCAGTTTGTGTCTCTGTGACTGCTCCACCACACATACAAGGCATGGGAGATCAGGACTAACGAGTGATTGGCTTCAGAAGCCCTCTAATCTAATCTGAGCTAAAGTGCTAATGTAGACAGACCTTTTGTGGTGCTTGGTCTTCTGATGCTAAATGCCTCTGAGGTTAAATACCCTTTACAGTTCTCCCCTGAATTTTTTCTCCTCCCTGTTTTGGATGCTGTATATAGAGGAATATGAAGACTTAGTAACCTTGACTCAGCTGTAGCTATTAAACCCCCTCTTCTTCCCTCTCCTGCTGCTGTCCACACAGGAAGTGCCACTGAAAGCCATGGGGAGAAACTGTTTCTGTTACTCAAGCCTTCCTCCTAGGATTTTATCTTTCACACTGATGACCACCATACTCCAGAAGAGGCATCAGGCAGATTTGCATCTGTCAGAGTATTTTTAAATTTGTGCCCAAATACGGTGTGGTTTTGGTCCATAAAGCAAGCTCCCACAGAGATATGCCCAAAACTCATCTGATTCGGTCCATATGGCTCAGAACCAAGAAGGGCTTTAGGCTTAAGAAATCCATCTGCTTTTAAAAGGCCCTATCCATGAAATCAGCACATAATTTTTCTCATCACTGAGCATCAATGAAAGTATCTGTCATTGTGGCACAATACTTCAGTGAACAGAACTCGCTCATCTCTTTCATCTTGGGGAAGATAATTTCCAGCCTCTAGTATATACTGAAAGGAGCTGTAAGTCTACAGCTTGCATTTTTTCCACTGAAAACGGAACCTCGCTTGAGTGCTTAGCATAGTACAGGCCGTGCCAAGCACTGTAAGAGCTCATCATCTCTGAGAATCAAGCACCAAGTGCTCAGGATCAAGAGAAAGCTTGTTAAGGTTTCCTGTTACATTGTTAGCTAATAAAGACCTGCATAGAGAGTTCATGGGAAAGTCAGGATGCAATGTGCATTGGTAGCATTCAACATTAGCAGTAAGCACAAGACAGAGAAGACAGCTAAAGAGCATTAACTATAGGATGCTGGTGCTTTTCTAACTGTGCCCTTACAGTAACTGAAATGAACTCTGGTGGTCTTAGCTCTTCATTGTTTTTCCCTTATTCACACCTTGAAACCAACATGCATTAGACAGCCCAGTTAACCTTCGCTGCCAGGGGGAAAAACCCAGAGCTGTGTTACTGTGGTAACTGAATCATTTTTCACTTTAAGACGGAGCAGTTCAATGCAATGTATTATGAAACAGCGCACTCTGGTCAGGATGGAACATGCAGGATGTGTGACAGCTCAGCGCTTGCTCTGTGGATGAATAGAGAGCTCCCAATTAATGTGGTGTTCAGCTTTTAACTTTAATAATCATTGCTATAACTCAAAAGGAATGTCTATAAAATGTTGGACTTGTTGCCACATAGATGTAATTTTCAGTAAATGCCCAAGACAGGAGTTTCTAGCATTGCTGTTTTTTATTATATGCATTTCCAAGGACTCTGATCAGGGCACTGCTACGTGAGGGCGTAAGAACCAAAATAATATCTCGGCAGAAGAGCTGAAGCATGGCTTCTCCGCCTGGATAGTATCTCTTACGTACATAGAAACTGACACAGGAGTCTTAAACTGAGAGAATTAGGCTCCAGAATTAAATGGAAAATGAGTGTAGGACTACTTTAGTGCCTCTAAAATTCCCACCTGTTCTTTGGGGGAAAATGGTGGTGTGGATGACTTGAAATGGAAGTGTTTTCCCTCTTCAGTTGTATATAAGCCTAGATACTATATAAAAATGGCTGTAATCTATTGTGGGTTTACTTAATGAGGGGAGAGGTGGAGATTGTCCCTCTGTCATGAGAAGAAAATTCTCTATTCTAGGCTATAACAATTGCCATTTCAGGATTTTGCAAAACAGATAAAATTGAAATGGCTAATGTAAGATAGAGTCATTATTCCTGTTATAACCAAATTAAGTTCATATTCAGTTGAAAAAAAAGTCAAAAGGAAAACTAACAGGCTTACATTCATCCCTCCTGCCAGCCCATGACACAAAAATGGTCTCCCTTTATCAGTTAAGCTCTTCTGTGTGTTTTCCAATGCAGGGACATTAAGCTGGGGCAGTGAATTAGGAAAATGTGTTTGAAGGGGTACAAGGTATAGAGATTTCATGCTTTTTCCTGAGGGAATTTTTTGCATTAACACTGATATAATGATGCCTGGCTATGACAAAGATGAGCAGCTGAGAAATACATGTAATAAATAATGCACATAAACACGCAAGATCGTTTCTAAGGGAAGTAAAGTGCAAGCCAGCCTTTTTAGCTCACGGCTAATGTGGTGGAATAATAAAACTCCTTCTGAGATGCTGTTGTCTGACTTGACATGCTTTGTTTTTCTCCTCAACAGGGGAAGTGTTCTTGCAGATTAAAGGCCCACTAGAAGACACATATAAAATCTATTGCTATCACCATGATGATGCACACACCATGCTGGAATCCTATGAAAAGGATGAAGAACTGAAGCAGCATTTAAGAGACTGTGTACAGTCCTTAAAGTAAGATCTTTTCAAATGATGATTTCCGTCCATAGTCAGTTTGCCTGGCAGGGAACATTTTAAATGGATGTAGATGAAAGGTCCCCTGTAAATCTGGAGTTCTATAAGGCTTGCTGGGAGCTCTAGCTTATGCTGCTTTCATGAAAAGATGACAAGCCAGGGGCCATGATTAGATTTCTTTCTCTCTAAGATGGCCAAAAATAGCACAAGAAAGGTTGCTCTTCCCTTAGTTTCAGTGCCCCATACTGGCAAATAAAAAAAATGCTGCATCATATCATATTGGAAACACCTTGCCCAGCTCCCAGGAAACTTGCTGTCCCCCTGTCTTCAGCAATTCTATCGCTTGAATTTAAATAGCCTGTAATGCAGCTACTCAAATGCACTGGTGTTTCTGGGCCCCTGTTGCAAGGCCCCAGGGGTCTGGAGCTGCTATGTGGTGCTGAACCCCTCATGATGGGGGTGTTTGAGAGCGAACAGTGATGGAGCAAGCTGCCAGGTCCCACCAGTGGGAGGTGCTTTATGCCATCGGCTTCAGCGCCAGCCCCTCGGGGAAATGTGTCAAGAACTGGGGATACCTCAGAATAAAGGATCCATCTTTCCTTCACCACAGCTTCCTCCTGCAGCCAGTCACTGGAACCTGCTCATCCTCTCCATGGAGAGTGCTTCTCTTTCCACCCATAAATTCTCTTGCCCCCTTACTTTCCCAAAAGCATCACACAGAGGTGTCAGGAGGGAAAATGCCACAATTTCAGAGCAGAGATGTGTTAAGACTTAGGAGATGGGAAGTATGTCCAAGTGAAGTCTGGAAAGAGTGGTGGAGGAAAATATCAACAACATTGAAAGAGAAATGTTTACTTTGAAAACAGGTTATGTTGAAAATGACGCTTATTTTGTGCAATATATGTGGTTATTAAATACATAACAAAGTGTATGTGCAGGGTGCTCAGGTTTTAGCTACTCTGAAAGTTGAAAGAAACAGATTTTCATATAAACTCAGGCTTTCAGGCTAATGGATGACCAGGTGTCTCCCCTAAGGGAATGTTTTAGTTGCTGATGCCTGCAATATTCTTTCCTGGCTAATCAAGAGAAGCTGCTACTGTCATTCATCCCTGCTGCTGAAGCAAGGGGGCATGGAAGAAAATAAAGATAAAAAATAGCATCCATGTACATGCTAGGGTGGAGGCTGTCACTTGAATTCCAGAGCCAGCAAGAGGTGCTCCTATTCCAACATCTCAGCTGAGCTTTCCGAAGAGAAAGGATATTTTGTGCTGAGCTACTGTATCTTTGCTAGCAGGAAGTGACAAAGACTTTCTTACAATGAAGCCTTGTTTTGTCTTGTTCTTTCCTGATTAGCCTTTAAACAGGAACCAACGATAAAAGCACTGGTGTGTGTATACTATGTTGTGCTTTTTCCCACTGCCTAAAGATTGCAGTCAATGAAGACCTGAAAGTGCACCCTCAAATGCTAAAATGCAGAACTGTGGTCATTTAAACCTATTACTACCCATTGGAAAATATTTGCCCTAGGAAGAAAATTATGTAGGATTGTTACTAAATAAGTTATAGGCTGTTTTCCATTGTGAGGCATAACAAACGTGGGCAGTGGGGGGGGTGGGGGGTGGGGTCGGGGTGTGTGGGTGTGGGCTGGTGACGACTACTCTTGAAAAATGTTTACTTGTTAAATACTTTTTTTTCCTTAGAAAGAATACTGTTCCATTTTAAAAAATCTTAAATTAGCTGACATTACTAGGGACTTCTGTTCTTCAGCTGAGTAATATCTGACATGTAAAAAACAAGTTCTATATCAGGAGCAATTTAAGAGTGGCACTCTGCACATCTGTACAGACAAATCAGATTTAATTAGCTATGCTGAGACTCCTATTCCTTTTGACTGAAGAGGAAAAATATTCATCCCAAAATGTAGGTGTCTGCATTGGAGATGTGCAAATCCAAATTCTGTAGAGCCTCGTGTTTCAGCTGTGATTATACAAACTGGGGATATTGTTTGCTAGTTTAGCCAAAGAAATGCAGCTGGTAGAAATGAAAGGATGCTGGCAACTACCTGCTCAGCTTTCAGCCTGGAGTAGCTTGGTCACATATTACAGGGACAGAGGGACGTCCTAAGCACACAAAATGCTGACAGTGCAAAAGCTATGAAAGCACCAGCTTCCAGATGCTCAGCTAGACACTGGTGGACAAGGAGATGAGAGTGCAGGCTGTCAAAAAGAAGCGGCTGAGAACGTGATGTCAGGAAAGCCTAATGCAGAGATGGGGGGACATTTGGTTCTCTTGCATTTGAATGAATTCATACCACAAGGAAAACATTCTGTGCATATGCTTGCATGTTTGCAAATTACAATTGTAAGTCCCTGCTGCTTTCAGTATATAAATCTACTCCATCCTACTCTGGAGAAGTTTCATTTGATGTGTAGTCTACAAAAAAGCTTAACAGCTTCATTGATTCTATATCCTAAAAGGCTAAAAGGTATTCTTTCTCATTTAGAAATACATTTCTTTTTAAAGAGAGAAGACAGGAATGTATGTAAAGTATAAGAATGACATATTTAATTTTACTTTTTGTATTAACGACTTAATATTTCTTGCAATTGCTAGTAGAGTGATCCAAACTTCCTTCTCTTAACAGTGGGAGGACTAGGCTGGCTCTCATAGCCAAAGCCAGATTTCTGACAATCCTTTCTCATTTGGGTCTGTCCTTTCAAAAAGTTATAGGGCCAGATTAACCGATACTCTCTGGCTGCTTTCTACAGCTCTGCTGACACATAGCAGCCATAAACCTAAGTTAACTGGCCAGTTACAACTGCTCTGTGTCACTGAAATGTATCAGAGAATCTGGCTCCTGATCTGTGTAAATCCTTTTAGGAGGAATCTAATACATGTTTTGTTTTCTTCTCTTTTGCAGAAAGATATATGAAGAAGAGTAAGTACTCTGCCTTTCTTACATGTAAAATAATCTTTAAAATACCTTTAATTTATCTTTAGTATGTTTAAAACTGTACAGGTGGAAATTTTAAGAAGACAAGCTTTTTATGTCAGTATAAGCCAAAGATTTTTCCAGGACACATGTAGAGGGCTCTGAAGTCTGCAAGACTGCTTGTCAACAACATAGCATCAATTTTTGAAATTCAGACATTCTGAAATCTTTCTGCATAGGCTGCTGTAGACCTGCTACAATACAGACAGATTCGCAGGTAAAGGTATTTTTAACCTGATGACCCCTTCAGTAGCCTTTTATGAGAAGCCCACCTTAGGATTTTCCTTCTGACAGTGACAATGACGAGCTCATTGCAATGCTTAGCCAGAAAACTCCTCCAGCCACTGGTGAGTTATGGTTAAGGGAATTCTGTGCAAAATGTGACATCTTTGAAAAGCTATAAAGGAGAATTTATCACAGCTGCAGTTTCTGGACATCCAGCAGGTTGGGATCATTGAAATGCAGCGATGCCTCTAGTTACCTGCAGTGAGAGGTCAGAGGAGGGGGTGGCTGAACGGAAGGAAAAAATTACAACTTCAGATGAAATGTTAAGAGAAGAGAGGAGCAAGTGTGGTCTATATTGGTAGGAGAGGAACAGACCTACCTGTAAAATCAGAGAATTTGTTAGTCATTCATTTGCATGTAATAATTATGATCTGCGTAAAATACACTTCAAAGGCTTTGCATGTTGAAACTCTAAAGTTGGGAGTTCCAAGCTTTACTCTATGATAGGAAATAGTTTTTCTGCCTTTTGTTTTGATAAAGGCCATTCTTGCATACTCCTGTCCCTGAGCTTGGCTACCTCACATGGTGTGGTGGCATTTGCCTTCCCTGCTGACCGGCAGAGTGCTCAGAAATTCCATCACCTGTAACTCAGCTTAGAGGTTGCAGAGCTGTGGCAGGACTGCACCCAAAAATCCAATTGACGTTGAACTGAAAAATACAGCCTAACTCACTCCAAATGGTCTGTGATGTTGCTGCTTCCAGATTGCTTTTCATTCAAGCACGATCAAGAAAACAATTACGTAAATACCAGACAGTGCTGCCCTTTGCTAGCAGCTCGATAGGTTAAAAACTCTGCTTGGCTTAACAGGTGTGTGACCTCAGTGAATTCCCTGGGTTTGCATGAGAGGCTTATGGCACAGTGAATTATTTGTCCTACATGCCTTGTACTAAAATGAAGCCGCACAGCAAACCACGAAGCCTGAGACTTTAAGTTGGCTCTGCAGCCTGATGCCTGCACACTATTTCAAAACTGGCAAGCTGCTTATTCCACCAGCCTCAGCCTGGTGTACCACACTGGCTGTTGCGTTTGCCACTGGAACAAGCTGCTGGGTAATGAGACCAAATGAAATTAAATCCTGTATCACCTGCCTTTGTGTACCTCACCACCATGGATTTTTTAAGCAGGTGGGAATCTTTCTGTATGTGTGACTTGGAGGCAGGAGGAAGGATATGTCATGAAGCTCACTGCAGTTACACCAGCTGCATTTACTGCAGAGCTACAGTGATAATTTGCGATGAGATTAGTACAGCTGTGTATGACCTAGAATACTTGCTAAATTCACAATAACACGGAGGGAAGGCTGAAGTAGCATCACAAATGAATTATCAACTTAATTTTTTGCACAATAGATGTCATGAGCCATTACTCTCCTGCATGGCAAGGCCGTGTCCTGCCCAGTGGTTGGGTGTGTCCTACTGGGATGCATTGCAAATGGGACTTGTCCAGGAAGAGTGGCTATCTCAGCTAATAGTGCTGGGAGAATCAGATGAGTTGAACTTTGTGGCATTTTGTTCCCCAGGGAGTCATTATCTTATAACAAACCTGCTATCTCTCACACCACACCGCAAGACTGTGTCATGCAGGTACGAAACAGAGGACTGTTTATCACTTAGGCAGCTGTCCAAAGTGCAACTATATAAAGAGAAGACACTTGAAGATTTTTCCATTCATGAGGCAGCTTTTATAGATTTGCATTCATGGTGCTTTTCAGAGAAAACAATAACAATTTAAGATTTTTTTTCATTATTGCCACCAGAAGCTGAAAGAAGGGAAAATAGCTCTCTATTTAATGTAGGGTATAGGGGAAATGAGAGGTATTGAAATGATGAGAAGGTTTTGGGATATCAAGAAGCCTTAAAAGGCATTTACTGTTAATTTTTTTCATGCAGAACTTTTTTACAGATAATGTTTGAGATGGTTTAAATATGCAGATGTCTCTTCTCAAAGATATTCAAATTGTTAGTTAATTAGTCAGCAGTAAGGATTGGCTCTTGTATTTTTTACACATATAAAAATGGGAATGAAGGCTTTTTTTATTTTTACTCTTTCTGCTGCACAAAACAATAGATGTCAGCCTGCAAAACCAAGTGGCTGTTCCCTGTTCTTTGTACTTTCCTACATTGTGTTATTTCATCTTTCCACGTGCAGAAATCCTTCTTTGCCTACCCTTAACTCCTGCATAGTTAATGTCAAATAACTTTTTCTACTCCAAAGCAGCCTTTTGGCCATGCAAATGGAAAGCTTGCTCTGCTTTATTGCCCTCCACATGGTTACCAGCAGCTCATGCTAAGTTTCAAGAGAGAGGTCCCAGGTAGCTCGTGCTGGAGCTTTGCCTGGTTTGCTGAGGAGCACTGTAGTGAGGAGAGGCCACGGACATGTCTGTCCTGCTGCTGGCGGTTCAGCAGTGACTGGGCCTGGTCTTAGGACTTGACCACCTGGCGTTACTTGTTCCGGGGAGACCCCATGTTTCTACCAGCCACAAAGAAGGTAATGAAGGCATGTATGGTTCAGTCTTGCCCTTCCCCATTTCCTTCCAGGCTGTTGTGACAGCCTACACGCTGCACAGCCTCTTCCATTCAAGCCTGGAGAGTGTAAGCAAAGGCTTTTGTCCAGAGCAGGGCTGGAGCATGAGTTCAGCTGGCTTGGGGCCCAAGAGCTCGGGTGGCCTTCATGGCCTGAGGCACTTGGATGTCTGGGGAAGCTGCTCTGCTGCCCTTGCCCAGCCAGTGGGGGTTTACCCTAGATCCATAAAGCATCCCTTTTCCCTGTGCTGGAAGCTGTGACTCCCCTACTCTCATCCTTCTGCCACCCTGACCAGCTGCCTGCTTTGCCTTTGTGTAAGGAGTCTTCCAGCAGGTTGGATCAAACCTGGGTGAATATCCTGTGTGTTCTACATTTCCCCAGGCCCAATCTGGTACCCTTTGGAAGCTCAAGTATCATTAGAAATAACTAGCTGGCAGCCAGCAAAGAAAAGCCACAAGTAAAAGAGAGTAAAGCTTAAGGGTCAGGTCATGGTGGCAAGTCAGAGATGTTGTAAGAAGGGATGCATTTTGAGCAGGCATCCCAGTTACTCACAGCATGTAGATGTTGAAATTTTAAGCCTGAGGTGCCAGAGCAGGATGTAACAGCCCTGCTCACATGCATTTCTCAAACTTCCTGTTATTTGTTCTTCCACCTACTTCTCCCTTCCTGGGTGTTGTGATGTGTAAGTTATACCACATGCACCCTCAGACTGAGTGGGACAATTTCAGAAGTAGTGTCTAAGCAATAGTCTGATAGGTTGCTGAAAATACAGAAAATTCTGGGTGTATGTCACATTGAGGGGGCAACAGGAGAGTTTCGTTTACAACAGGCTCCGTTCCCTGACAGATGAGTCTTATTTTTTGACTTAAATGGTAATTGCACTTAAGTGACTATTACTCAGTGCAAAGGATTGCTCTGGTTTTGATATTTTCTGTAGGTGAAAGCTCAGCTGAAGGATATAAAAGGCAGCAGCTTCAATCACTAGACAGAAATAATAACAAGGTTTTGCCTTCGAGGAATTTCTTATTTTGTGACAATTTTTTTTGGTATAAATTATAGAGGGAAGCCAAATCTAATGGACATGGGATCTCTGATGATTAAACCAGTACAACGGGTGATGAAATATCCCTTGTTACTCCATGAACTCTTGAATTCAACTCCTGCTTCTCACCCTGACCACAAGGTGCTACAGGATGCCCTTTTTGCCATGAAAAACATTAATGTGAACATCAATGAACTTAAAAGGAGGAAAGATTTAGGTAAGAAAAAAGCACAGTAAGTCTTTGTAGGTTTGGGCTGTCCATTACAAGAGAGGTTTCAACTCCCGGTATTTCACTACAACAGTTTTGGCTGGTGCCACCCACGCTGTGTAATACACCGAGTTTCAAGAAGGTAACAGTTGCCTTAATGTCACTTAGCCAACTATGTTATCTGCCTGGTAACTCCAGTATCAAAACTATGAAAGAATTCATGTTATATTGTCTGTAATGCAGTTGCAAACACTGATAATAATTAAGATGCAGTAATAGTAATATTTCTTATAGACTTGCCACATTGAAGCCCTAACTTCACTCTTCCCAAGGTTAGTGTTGATAACAGGGTTTTCATCCTCTCAAGCATTTTCACACAAGATTACAGCAAGTGACATCAAAGTGTCTGCTCTCAAATGGTTTCATATTTGTGGGCCTGTCCCTTTGAAAAGTCCTGCGAATACAGATTGTTAATGTAATGAAATTCTCTGTCTGCAGTGCTGAAGTATAGGAAGAATGATGATGATGAAACCCTTAAAGAAAAGTTTTCCCGACTGAATATTCACTCCATCAGCAAGAAATCCAAGAGGGTCACCAGCCATCTGAAAATACTGACGGGGGGAGAACCTCAGGTACTTACTCATCCCACTGCAGATTTGCATCAACAGGTTCAGTTCTGCTTTTGCACTGGATGTTTTTCAAAACGTGTTGGAAATGGAGTTTGTGGTGTTGCGCTTTTTTTCTGCATAATTTCTAAAGTAATTTTCTGACTGTCAGAGAAGACAGGAAAGATCTTTGTGATTGAAATAGAAAATAATGTAATGTGTTCTCCACCTTTTCCTTTTTTATACAAGAGTTTCTCAAACTTCTGATCTTCAGTAGAGAGGAAGTGAGTGGTAGTTTTGTAAAACTAAGCCTGAGGTCAGCATTTGGCAGATAAACTGGCAATAGTTATTGTTGGTGCTGAGAACATGTTCAGTCCGTCTTGCTCCATGTTGTAGCATTCAGGTTCGGAACCCATCAAAGAAGATGAGCAATACCTCTAATTAGGAAAGGCCGTGGGGTTTGCCTCTACATGTGTAAAGACCTGGAACCATCAAAACTACTAGAGACAAAGAACTCTGTGATGAGTCTGATGGGCGTTGGGCAGCCAAAAATAAAATGCTCCTTCATAATTTCGAAGTTGTAATTCAAAACCTAGCAGGATAAACATTTTCAGGAAAGCTTAAATCTAAATCTCAAAGAAAATCAATTGCAACTGACCTTGAAAATTATATCCAGTACAGCTCACTGCATGAGATGGCTGATCATACAAGGTCACTTGCCTTTCTAGATGTGACTTTACAAGGTACATGCCATTTTTTCCTGTTTTGTTTTTTATCAGTGGCTTCCCCCTTTCTCTGATGAAAACTACCCACATTTTTTTTTCTGTTCATTTATTTGTACAGTGGAAATTTTTGTATTCAGAATGTGACAGGCACCAGCAAGGCTATAAAATGAGAGAAAAAAAATGGAATTAAATTTGATTAAGAGGATATGTGATTTTTTTTTTTCCTTTAGAAGCTTCTGGTTTATGTTTTTTGGTTTTGTTTCCCATTAAGCTTGAAACATTTGAGAATCATTTTAGAATCAGAATACATCTGTTAAAGATTCAGCCGTATCTGCTGCTTAATTAAACTAAGAAAGTTTCCAATTCACATGTTGAAACACGCCGTGACCCTTACAGAGAGACCCCTAAGACGAGCCTTGAGATTTCTCAGGCTTCTAAAGTGAGAGGTAGGCAGAAATAAACGTGTTTTCAGGGTGTTTCCAGCTGGCGCATAGAAGCAGCACAAGCCCATTCCCAGCTGCCGGGGTTTCCAGGGAAGGGCTGGCACGGCTCTGGGGTAACAGCGCCACCTACAGCCCTCCGAAGGGAAAGCGCCCCATCACCCACGGACCGGCACCCGGGCAAGTGATGCCACGACACCAAAACATCTCACCATCTTCCCCGTCCTCTCCTCAAACGGAGCAACAATAAGAGTTTTGTCGGCACGCGCTGGTATGCTCGTAAAAAAGCAGCTCCACGAGGATTTAAAAATTAAATTCTCTGTCATGTTGCCTTGTGGTTTTGACTTCTCTTGAATTAGAACTGGAGTTTGGGAGAATTAAGGGTTGATCTGTTTTCAAAGGCAGGAGTTCAGGGAAGGTTTGGGATTTATTTTAGCAGCACTCTGGATGTTTCTTTCATTAGCCAGGCTCCTCTGGGCCGCCAAAATAACAGTGGAAATGTCTATTTTAGGTGAAAGATCAAACCTTTGATAGGGAAGAAAAATTGTTTCGAAGTTTAGAGAAGACTGTGAAATTGTGTGTGAAGAACATTTCACTCTCTTCACAACATCTACAGGTGGGTACAAGCCTTTTTTGAAATCTGTGGCCACAAAATCCTGACCATAACCAGTTTGACACAGATTTCTGCCACTGGTTAGGCAACACCGAATTATTTATAAGCAGGCCTGTCTACATCAGAGTATTAAATAAATAAGCTGTGCTGCTGCTGCATTGCTGAGCCCATGGCAAAGTGTTGAAGCCACCTCTTTTGCATTTTTGCCCTGACAGAAGCAGGTTTTTGGAGATCCACAGATGCAGTGCAGAGAAGAAGGTGCTGTCTGGTGGCACAGTTAGGACTTTCAATCGCTGTGTGAAGCTGTCGTGCCCACCTGCTGCAGTCGAGCACAAACTGCTTCTCATTAAAAATGGAAGAACTGAGTTGCAGCCATATGAGTTAAAATGTCTTATAATACGTATTTTGGATGTGAGGACTCCTTCCTTTTTCCTGTTGCTAAGTTGTGTTGAGGCCTAGCATTAGATGTACCGAGTGCTCAAGTTCTGTAAATGTCTTTGCTTCAACCCTCCTCTCCAAAGTTGAGTGTTGGCTTGTGACTTATCAACCTCTCCCTCTCATGGACTACTTGCCAACTTTGGCATGAGGCCAAAGTGTAAGTGTGCCCTAACCAAACTCAAAAGTTGTTTGAGAGGTGGGTAAGATCAAAAGCCAGCTGGCCGGGGCTTATTACAAACACACCTTGTTTGGTTCAGAAAACAGGGTGAGGCCGGTGAGCTCAGCCCGCAAGGGTTGATGCCTGGAATGGTGCTGACAGTTCCTTATCCAAATGGCTCCACACTTCATTAAGATTAAAATTCTGAGTAAGCCACTTAGTTCTACTTAGTCCCCTAAAAGAGGTTTTTGAGGATGCATGGGTCTTGAGGTGGCTTCTTGCTGAGGAGTAGCTGATTTAGGGCATAGTTTTTTCAGATGAACATTAACAACTTAATTCTTAAGTAGTTTACATTGAAAATAGACAAACCACAGGAAAACATTATCACAGTAAACAACCCCACAATGGCTGGAAACTGCACAGCAGCTGCATGAGTGTCAGAGATGGAAAATTCCATCAGTATTATTGCAGTATCTGTCCGAGCAAACACAGTATATTAAAATAGATTGTAATACTGTTTCATCTTCCTACCATCTTCTCTTTTAGGATTCTATACATCTGGCTGCCCAGAATATAGTTGGGCTTCAGGAAATCTTGCAAGATAAAGGTGACAAAGTCAATGACTGTTTGAAAAAAGGGAACAACACTGCAAATCTCTGTGAAGACCTTGTAAGTTTATGCAATGTCCAGTGTTACACAGCTCTCTGTATGTGTGAGAAAACAGGTGTATGTGAGGAAGACTAGGACAGAAGGGAACTAACCCCCCCCCCCCACCTTAGGAATCCATTGGGAAAGATGAGTGGGGTTTTTGGTTGAGTTTCTGTAAAAAATAAGATAAAATTCTGTGTAAATGCATTGCATTTTCCCTAAAAGAACTAAAGAAAACTTTTCAAGCTCAATTCCTGGGTTTAAACTAAAATCTTTGTGCTAAATTTATATGTCTTCAGACAAGAGCAGCAGACTTTGCCTTTGTACTTTCATGACCAGCAGTTGCAGTTTAAGAGTGAATTTTGTGATCTCTATTGTGCTCATGTACTGTTAGCTCTAGAATCGCAGATCTGTGAAAATCTCAGATTTATTGACTTTTCAAGTAAGTTATTACCTTTAGAGTCATAGAATCATAGAATGGTTTGGGTTAGGAAAGGTCTCTAAGATCAGTCCAGATATTAACGCAGCACTGTCAAGTGCTCCACATAGGTAAACCATGAAAAATCTGAATATACCCCATAGTAATTAATAAAGCAATTAAAAAAAAAAAGGTGAGAGTTTTTCAACTAGTCTTTTGCTTTCAAAATTCAGATAAACTCTAATGTCTGGGTCTAATAAGATAGCTAAAATGTCTCTTCAAAATGGGACAGGCTGCTTCTTCAAAGTGCTGCTCAAGCTGGAAAAATTTAGAGGTGAAGGTTTTCTTACAGTTTCCTAGCTCTGTGCTAGGAATTGAATATAGCCATTCAATCCTTTCCAAAACACTCAGTCTGCAAGAAAAAGTATGCTCTTTGGCAGACCCCAGCCTTCAGGATAATGACAGGGAAGTAAGATGATGTGTATCTTTTCCTCTGAAATTCGCACCTTTGAAAATTATCTCAAAAATTAGTCTCAAAAATATCTCAAAGAAAGATATTTTCAATGTCTTTACAATGAAAGAGTGCATAAAGTGCAAAAGAGTACCCCTCTATCATTGCAATGGTGAGTGTGTTCATTATGGAAGCTACCTTCATACTCAGAAACATAAAAGAGAAGTAAAAGTAATTCCACAAGAGCTGAAACAAAATACTTATTTTTAGAAAAAAAATTGTAACACCTATCAGCTCATGATCCAGTTATTCTGAAGGTCTATGTAATTAAGAAAACTCCAAACAACTTAATCTTATTTGTTTTAACTGTGGACATTGTTATTAACCATGTTAAATTATCTGTTTATTTCTGCGTCTTGGATTTACAAGATTACAAGGATTCTCTATCCTATGTGTAAGGTTTTTTTAAAAACAGGCTTTTGTCTTGACATTGCACAATGGGTAGATGTTCTCACTGAACAACCCATAGGGTTCTTCACATGTTTTCCTGAAACGCTTTTATCAAGGTAGATCTCAGTACTGGGCTTGGGTTAATTTTTTTCTCTCCTTTGTGCAATAATTAATACCTTCCTATGTCATTAGATTTTTGGGAAAATTTTCAAGTGGAAATAAAATAGGAGCTATCTAGCCAGTGTATGTCATCTTGGCCTTGGGAGAGCAGTTCTGGGGATAAAATGGATGTGTCCTCAACCGTGATGTGTTTTGGAGGGTACAGAGACAGCTGATTGTGGTCTCACATTCAACCCGACAACTTAATTCACATAGAATGTCCAAGAGCTTTAATATGATGATGAGTTTCACTCACTACAAACCTGTGCTGTATCTGAACAAGTGACTTACAAAAATTTATTTCATGCAATATTAATCCCTTGAGACAATTAGAGACTAATGGAAAAGTCTGAGACTTTTTTTTACCAGGTGTCTAATTTTGTTGATTACTAGAGATAAAACCAACAAGCATAACCTAATTTAATCAAATCAAGTGATTGTTTGTGTTTGCTTAAACAGGAATTGAGTTACAGCTGTTTCCAGGAAAAAAAAAAAAAGGCAAAAAAGACTGCCACTTCACAAGATCTCATTGCCTTTAGGCTGTATATTGGCATGGGCCTTTCAGTTAAGGAAATTCCAGTTTTATTGGACCGCTATACCAATCCTTGCTGTTTTCCCCAGTGGTAACACCCTATGGTCAGTACCACAGGCTGCATCCTCCAAGGGACCACTGCCATTACCAGACACTGCAAAACTGATATCCCTCCTTTGCAGTGTTATGAAGGAGATTCTAAGTCATGATGGACCCTGCTTAAGGCCCACTGACAGCAATGTTTTGTGAAGAGTAATTAGCAGGTTGCTTGACAGGCTGTCATCAGACCCTGTTACAGGGTCTGAAGGACTGTATGAATAAAGTAATGAGTAGGTCTGTTTTATACCTTTCCAGATGGCTCAACTGGACAAGCTTATTTTGACTCCTCTCTCAGCACTACAAGCCTTGTTTTCAGGCCCTCAGAAACTCATCCAGAAGCGCTATGACAAGTTGTTGGACTACAACAGCTGCCTTCAGAGGTCAACCGGAGAAGAGCTGAACCTGGCAAAGAAAGACTATGAGGCTCTAAATGCACAGCTAGTGGAAGAACTTCAGGTATTCAACAGAGCAGCCAAAAAGATTGTGTTGAACTGCCTACATTGCTTCATCACCTTCCTCAGGAATATTATGTCTGCAGCACTTCAATCAAATTCTGCTGTGGTAGTGCCTGTTCCAGTAAGTACATTAGAAACAGGTATAGCTCTGACTTAATTTGTCTTTTTTTTCTTTCTGTATGCTTTGTTTAAAGTTATGTAGGACACACATCTACAAGCTACACTGATTTTGTTTGTTCTGCTGAGCACAATCAGGTGGTTTTTTTTCCTTTGCGAGCTCAGCAAAGGTTAAATTCATAGAATCACAGAATTGTTTGGGTTGGAAGGGACCTTAAAATTCACCTGGTTCCAACCCCGCTGCTGTGGGCAGGGACACCTTTCACTAGATCAAGGTGCTCAGAGCCCCATCCAACCTGACCTTGAACACTTCCAGGGATAGGGAATCCACAAGTTCTCTGGGCAACCTGTTCCAGTACCTCCTGACACCACCCTGACAGTAAAGCATTTCTTCCTGATATATAATCTAAACTTACCTTCTCTCAGTTTGAAGCCGTTCACCCTTGTCCTATCACTACATACCCTGATGAATAGTCCCTCTCCAGTTCTCCTTTAGGCCTCCTTTACGTACTGGAATGCCACGATAAGGTCACCCCACAGACCTGAGTTCTGAGGAACTTATGTTCTGAGCTTAAGTTTTTTTCAGACCTGGACTTTTTGTAGAGAATGATCCTAATGGAACTGTTCCAGCTGTTCCAGTGATAGTAATGGCAAGAACATTACAGTAAGGCAAAAAGGAGGCAGCTGCTAGCATTTTAATCTTGTTTCTTAGCATCTACCCTAAATGGCCAAGAAAACGCAGGAAAGAGAAATTCTAAGAAAGTACATGAACATTTCTGTGACTGCTAGAGCTGCAGAGTCACAGATGACTGCAAAAGAGAAACAAATTAGGAGATCTGATGAAATAATTTTTATGGAAAGCAAGTTGCTTTTAAACCCAAATATGCTGCAGAAGCTCCTGCAGACATCTCTTGGCAGTAAGGAATAGTTTTGTCTATGCTGGCATAGAAAGTCCAAATCATTTCACTTATGTAGCCAAAAGTACCAAAGGAGCCTGTGTGGGCTACACAGGAGGGCATTAGTTCCTCCAGCCCACTCTACTCTTTCTGGGCACTGTGGTCATTACCTGAAGATTGAAATTGAAAAACTATTCTCAATTTGTGTGAAAATCATACTGTGTTTCAGTTATGTCATACTTTTGCCTGGAGGACTTGAACCCCCTGAGAAGCATAGCTGCAACAGTGCCTTCCACACATCCAAATCCACTCACCTGAACCAGAGCAAGACTCTGTATAGGAAACACATTGTAGTAAGGCAGTTCTAGAGTATTCCTTCCCATCAAGGCTTGAATAGAGCACGTTATAGTCAGGGGTAGCTGAAAAAAATTAAGAAAGCAAGGTCAGGATCAAAACAGAGCTATGTGTTAAATGGCAAAATGAAGACTTTTCCCACATGAAGAAATTGCATCCCTGTAATTTGACATTTTCATGTTTTGAAAGCTGTTGTGTCAAGCATTGTTTTCTGTGAAGGTCTGGCTACAAAATCAAATTCTTTTTCTTTCTTTTCTGTTTTCATCAGCAAATACATTTGGGGTAAGGCATAGACCAAAAGGACTTACCCAGTGCCACAGACAGAGACTCAGCTTACCCAATGATTTTTAACCTATTGGCACCCAGTTGCACAAACACACAGCTGTGGGGTAAGCTACTCCAAGCCGTGCAGCACGTTGGCCATGCTGATAGCTGCTGAGATGCACATTTGCATCTGAAAGCAGGTGGCTCAGTAGCATAAGTACAAGACTGTTCATTTTCAGCACCATTCGGAATATTTTTAATGATTTAACTTCAATGGCCATGTCTTTTAAATCTAATAGCAATTACTAGAAACTTTCTTTAAGCAAGACCCTTTCTTCCCTCTACATCCTGTATGTAGAGACTACACTGCACTATGGGCTCTGCAGAAAATTGGCACAACTTGTCAGATTTCCTGACTCCTAGCATTCAGCCCATTAAGCCAAATCTGCTCTCTCTCAAATCTCCTTACCATTTTGTACATGAGATCTAACCCACATTTGTGTTTGCAGCTGTCCTCCTCAAGCATCTGTGAAGTGCAGAATCAATTGATAGAGGAGGTTCACAAGCTGAATTTTGTAAAAGAAAACAGCAGTGCAACATTTATTGAGAGAAAATTGAGCTTGGAAAGAAAGAAACCTGTCCCTTCTCCCGTGAGTACCATACATCTGGATCGTGTATGAAGCATCCTCTTTTGATCACTTTTGAAACAAATCCATTTTTATGCAACCTAAAGGTTTGGGCTTGGTCTCTTCCTGAATCAGGTTGTTGGAGTGAAGCTGTTTCATTGACTAGTAACTTCTGATGATTTTTCACTTTTTTCATGTATTATCTTGAAAATCTACTTGAAATTAGCTCGGATTACCCTTAGGCCTTTAAGCACATGTTAAGTCTAAGGTTGTATAAATAACTTGGGTTATTTCTTTTGTTAAATACTCTTATAGTTCATCTTAATCTTGTAATTCAGATGATTTTTCCCCCATGCTCAGCTGTGGTTATATGTACTGGTGTTTACACACATATGCACACACGTACACCCCAACAGCAGAAGATTTTAAAAATCCACCAGGAAATCTGTGTCCCCCTGGTTCCGAATCTTATAAGACATTTCCAGAGCTTTTAGGAGTCTAGTTTACAGTAAAGTAAAGACTCAAGTGCAGATTTACAGGAGAAGCTGAGGAAGCTGTAGGATTCCTTTTAGCATCAGTAAGGCAAATGTGTTCTTGCTTCTGTGGTATGTTAAGATAATACTGATGTGCAGCACCTCCCTCTCTGCCCTCTGACCAAAACTCTGAAACAAATATGCTTCCAGCAGTTAATAGCTCCTTGCCTCATTTAGGGAGGTAATTTCACCCAAAAAGCAGACAGTTTGGGTACCACTGATTTTTTTTTGACTAGTGCCTTATCATGCAAGTTGTTATGTGGTCTTAGCACGCCTCAGCCCATTTTTAGATTGTGCTTTTTTTGGTGATATTACATAGGAATACAAAGATCATCGCTTCAGAAAAACAATTAAGCAAGAGACAGTTCACATACAGAACACAATCCCTTTGAGAGCAGAGGACAGACTTAAGGGGTCTTTAATTAGTGAAATTTCTGCATTTATTTAAAATCTGCCCTTTACTGCTGACCTATTAATATAGCAGTTGGACAGGTCCTTTCTGCATATGCAAAGGCCATTTGGTCACATATAGCTGTCTAAGTAACTCCTTGGTCTATATGTAAAAATGCGGGGTCCGTTAGCAGCGCACACAGATTTTTCTGCATCTAAGTTGCTCTAGAAATGACCTCAGCATCATTGAGTCTGAATATTTTTTTTTTGCTTTTCAGCTGGAGTCCCCACGTCAAACAGAAGGCCACAGGTCCAAGCTGTTGTCTACGTACAGCCCTGAATTGCTGTACCAAGCTAAGCGCAAGTGCAATGCCACTCAGGAATTTGATATTGATTTACATGGAGGAGAACTGGTGGCTGTCGTGGAGCAAAAGGACCCCTTCGGAAGTACAAGCAGGTGGCTTGTTGACACAGGAAGTAAGTTCACTGCACAAAGATCCCAATGACAGCTTCCCTTTGGGATATTGATTTCTTTTCATTCTGGCCCCATCTGTTTGCCTCTGTCATACTGACAGCTGCATAAAATGGCTGGTTTTGAAATGATTTTAGCAGTGTTTTGCTGTTTGTTTATTTTCTGTCTCTTTATTCTGGTTTCTAGTCCTTAAAGGGTATGTGTATTCCTCCTTCCTGAGGCCTTACAATCCAGCCAAAGCACAGAAGGATGTCACAGAAAACGGCTTTAGTGATGATGATTTTGATAATATCAGCCTCTTTGTCTCTTCACGGCCCTCTACTGACAGCAGCACAAGAAGTCCAGGGCACAAGAAGAGTGACAGCAGCTCTTCTCTTCAAATCTGTGAAAATCCCACAATTAATGGCACAGGGACTGATGCTCTTCAGGATATGGATGATCAGCATGTAAGTATGATACACACTGTGCCTGTCTTCTTGTTGCTCCTATTTCAAATCCAGAATTATACTGTTTATAAATTAAATGGTTTCATTTTACACCGTAAAAGACTGGCACTAACCTATCAGTGTGACATGGGAATTTGTTATCCTCTGTTCTTAAGTAGCTATGAGGGAAGAAAAGATAATCAGTTAAACTGTGAATTGCAGTCCTGTGTCACAGAAAATAGACTGTTGCATTATCCCATCTACAATGCCTCATGGTTCCTCTATGAGCAGGAACCTGCAAAATAGCTCAGTTTGGGGCATTTTTAGACTTACCATTGACAAGAAAGCTGTGGCAATGCTGATCAGCACAGCACAGAAGTGACCCATGTACCACATTTGAATACAAGAGCTTTGTGAAAGGTGATTTTCCCTGAGAAAACCTTGCTGGAAAATTCTTCATGCAATCCATGTCCACTTGGTGTGAGCTGAAAACCAGCATAGTAAAGTGAAGAGATCTTGGAGTTTGGTTCATTCCTCCTCGTGCAGAATTCCCCAGAACCTTCAATTTTACTTTTTATTTTGGCCCTGTCCAGCAATCCCAGGCAGTGGTTGTGCACTGGTTTGTATATGTTATTACATGTTTTCTGTACACAGAAATCATACCAATACACAATGACAGCAAAGATGTAGCTACATTTTTCAATTCCTATTTTGGTCTGTGTGGCTTTCGTTTTTCAGACCTTCTATGCTGTTTACGCATTTCAAGCAAGAAATGACCAAGAACTCAGTCTTCAGGAGTACCAGAAGGTTAGGATACTTCGTTTTTCTGACCTGAGTGGCAATAAAGAATGGTGGCTGGCCGAAGCAAAAGGTCAGAAAGGATATGTACCATCTAATTATCTCGGGAAGATGACATACGCTTAGGAAGAGAAGGGCCCATCGAGCCAGTCTCTCTGAAGCAAACAGAATAATCATCTGTTACATTTTGCAGCAAGCAAGGCAAACTCACAAGTGATTGACAGAAGCCATGGTATCCAGCACACAAATGATATTGAGAACCTCCATCCTCCAAAAGCTATCACCTTGTCAAGATCTGAGTGAAGAATGATTTAACAGAAAGACAGATCCTGATTAACATCCTAAAGAGCTTGCTTTTCTATTACCCCATAATTTTCTCTTTTGTCAAAGCATCCTGTGTCAAGAGTCAACCTACAAGTACAAATCACAGCTGAAATCATGTTTTTCTTCCATAATATTTAGCAAATACTATTCAAGATGAAGAGAATTAGCCTTGAAAAAAGACAAATTCAGTCATCAGGAATACTGTAGGCTGAATTGTTCCTTAACTGCTATTTCAATGAACATAGATGGATCTTAAAACTTGAACTTTTTGACTGTCTGTTTTTATCCTCAGTCACTTTTGTAATGAACTTTTTTCTCAGTGGAGATTATTGGATTGAGAAAAGAAAAGGAGTTTCATTGTTTAGAAACATTTCAACTTACAATACACCAAGCGTGGTGGTACGAGTGACTGGTCCTAGGGAAGAAGGTATGTTTAGTTAAATATGGAAATGCAGGGGGGAAAAGAGGGGACACAAGAAACAACTACTGTGAATTAAAGAAGTTACAATTTTCAAAAGAACTACACAACTGCTTTGTATGGTATAAACAGTTTGTAGCAATATGGAATTACCCCAGATTTGAAATTCCACATATATCTACACACTAGGCAGTTAGTGCAAAATCTGTGTAGTGAAATGAAACCTGTATTATTAGTCTTGGGAAATTTATTAATTTAAAAAAAAAAAAAGAAGAAGAAGAGTCAAGCAGTGCCTTTGAATGAATATTTAGTGCCTATCTGATTCCTTAAGTCAGATACAGGGATGATATTGTCTAGTGAATAAGCTGGGAGTTAAGATTCATCAAAATTTCTCTTCCAGAAAAAAAAAAAAATCATTCTCCAAGTGTCTGATGTTAGATTGAACAGTGAAGAATGTATCAATGAGCTCATTCATTGTTTGCAGATTTCAGAATCAAAAGACATATTTTGCTAAACTATCCTCAAAACAGATGAGGCCAGTTTTACAAGTTAATACAGTCCACATTGCATCCTCAACGAGCATAGAAAACAAGACATCCCAAGGAAGGAGCTGAATGTCAAGTAGTACTTCTTTAGGTCCACTGACTACAGCGATCCTTAAGCCAGGCTGGTGTCCTGCACTTAAGCCAGACTGAGTAGTGATAAAAAATATCTCTTTGGGATTACCAGTGATAACTAAGTGCTTGTCACAATGTATTTCATACAGCAATGCCAAGGTCCTCTAGTGATAACTGAACACCTTCTTGTGCTAAGCACTGCAACAAGGAAACAAAAAAGTGATTATGTCTGCAGCAAATAATGTAATTGAAGGTAAACTCCTGTCAGGTATTTTCTGTATTGCATAATTTCTTACACTGAACATTAAAATGACAACACTATTAAAATCAAGGTGAGGGTGGGATTATTGCTGGTTGAGGGTACACAGAAAGTGTTCTAAAGTTTTGTGTAAATTTCTACTTCCTATAGTTGAAATGTGAGGTTTGAAGACGAACTAATTCAAAATGCTTAGCAAGATCTAATAGGAAATAACCTGTCAACAAAGAAAGGATAAGAAAAGTTAAGGCAGTTGATGCAAACAATAGTTTTTGCTATGCTAATGAACCTACCTTCATTTTCTTTGATGTCCTCAATTTTCAGATTATTTTCATAAAAGGGTAGAAAAAGTTGTCAGTCTTGCTCAGAGGATGAATGCAGTGGATCACAGAGATTAGAACCTAAAATTTGTGCTGGATTAAATCATATAATAGAGAGACTTTTAGAGTTCTCCAAGATGGACATTCAGAATCTGGTATGGGAATCTCTGTGAATTACTGCTATCCAGTGAGCAGTAACAATAGATAAAGTATTATTTTGCCTTATTGTACTTATGCTTTGGGCACTGTAATCTTGCCGTTTCCATAGCAAGAAAAAAGGGTTCTCATTCATTTTATGAATGGATGTAGCTGCTTTTACGGAAAACTTCGCCTTTAGTTAAATGAAGTAAATGAAGTGGAGAGGGAGTATCAGCTTGGAAAGATTGGACTGAAAGACTCACCCCTACTAAGCTTGCACTCCTTTGACTTTCATATTTTGAGATTATGGGGAAGATACACACAAGAAGCTTTGCAGTTATGTTTTACAATTTAGAGTCTTTTATTTGGAGATGATCTATACTTTGCACCAGTTGAAACAGTTTTAGAAATTACACAATTGTACTTAATAGGCTTAATGCAGTCGTGTAAGCACAGTGATGAAGTTTTGTATGTCAGACAGTGAAATTAATTAAGGGAAAGAGTCAGTAAAAAAAGATTTCTTAAGTCTTAGCTCTGAGAACTCAGCTTGAGTCATAGGGAGAGCTCTGATTTTGAGTGTTAATGTAGATTCCCCATGAAAAATCAGGCTCCGTGAAGGTGTCTCAAAGCGTACTTAAATGCTGCTCTCCAAAATACTCACTAGGTATCCTGATCCTGAAGTAACAAGGAATGAAGGATGAAATATACTGGAGCTGACCACATAAATTTCATTGAATTTCTAGGGGACTTAGGAACTCCTCACAGGTCAAATGAAACCCCAGTGTTTGGTTAGGACCCATAATAATTTTTATATTGTGGGTAATATGACTTTATTTTAACCTCACAACTTGGGATCCAGAAAAAGTAATTCATTAGGTACACAAGTGTATTGGCTTATGCCATTTCAGAAATTCGAAGTTTTAGCTGTTATCATTTGATATTATGAATATATTGCAAACTTTTATTTTTGTTTAAAATAGATGAATGCAAACAACAATTGTAAAAAATTAAGAGATGCTCCTTGAATCCAAAGCTGTTTGACATTAAGGAGATTTACAATATTTCATATTAGACTTGTTCAGTCACATTTTTGTTAAGATAGTGCTTTAAATACTAGAAACTGAGATATATTGGGGCTCCAGAAATTCCTAAGAATATGTAATGCTTTTGCCGCTGTTTTTTTAAATGGAGGGAAGGGTACAGTATTCTACATTAATGACAAAACTAATTTATTTTGATTGAAGCAGGGACAGGCTGCAGGACTGGTTTTGTGTTTGTTCAAATGTGCATTTTACGTACTTGAACTGTTTTGACAGTAAACATGTACAAGTACTTCCAAGACTGGGTCCACTCAAACTGAAGGGTTTCTCCATTTAGGGAGTATTTTTAAGTGTTGCCATTGATAACCTGGAACGCAGAAAATGCCCAGTCCAGTGAACAGCAGAGTCCTAGGCTCTGACTTCTGGCACCTATGTGCTTTACCATCTTCCCTTTGTTTGGGTGGTGCTGTGAACTTTAAGTAGGAGTTCACCTTTTCAATGCAAACACAGATTGAAGAATTATTCCTTCTGAATTTTCATCTTTGGAAGCTTCACTGAGTAATTACCTCCTTCAAACACTTAAGTATGCTTCTGCTGTCATTTTAAGATAGCTTTTAAACATGAAGAAAAATGAAGTGGACCTAACACCTGCACTAGGAAGCACAGCCATGACAATCCTTGTTCCCGCAGATCTATTACTGATAATTCCTCTTACAATATTGTTTGTTCAGAAATAGTGAAAAAGTTCTTTAAATTATTGCAATAATAAAAATCTATTTTTGTAAAGATGTTTCTTCTTATTTATTTTTTAAACAAGATGTTTTCCAGAAGCGAAATGCTTTATATGCTATCCAACATCTGCCTGCAAAATTAGCAGAGGAAACAGAGTTGCCTCAGATAAAATGCTGCATTTCTAGTATGCATCCTAGCTTATCTATAAAAAGTTCTAAGATAAAAATATTAGAACTTGTCAAACACTCAAAACACTAAGCCAGTTTAAAAATACACTTCAAGGTTCCAAATACCAGTATAGTTCTTTTCTAGCTGTTCCTGAGGCTGTGACTGTTACTTACTGCTGTGTCCAGCCAGAGGTCTGTCATGACTTGTAGTAGATAAAAGCTTGTAAATTACAGAGCTTTGTGTCAGACCTTTCTTTTTAGACGCAGATATCACCAGCATCCCCTAGTCCAGCCAGAAGGAACATTTATGGAACCAGAGTAACCTATCATTTCACATTACATGGGCATCAATTCAAATTTTGGGCATCTATGAAAAAAACATCATATTTAAGTAGAAGTAAAATACTACCACAAATTTATAAAATGTTTAAGGAAAGTTATGTAGCTGTTTTTATAGTAAATCACAGGGCAATTTGTATTGGGGACAGAAAAATCACAGGACTATTTTCCAGTTATTTTTTCTAAATAAGAGGTATGCTTCTCAAAATTCAGACAGGCCTTCCTTCTTTCTGCCCTACACTATGTTCCTCAACCTGACATACGACTTCAGTCAAACAATCCTGTAGAACAGACTCCTTTCCTGAAAACACAGTTGTTAATTCCATCCTAACTATAACATCAAAGCAGAAAGCAACTGTTCCCTTCAATCTACTCTGTTTTTCAGCACTGCCTATCTTACATATTCAAGCTAAACACTTGATTTAGAAGACCTGGTCTCTGCTATAAATCCTTCCTGATATAATACTTCAAAGAATCACAATCCTAACTGACATTTTTATACCAGCAGAAGGAGACTTTATATTTCATTTAAGAAGCTGGGAAAGTTACAGTGGAAGAAAGTCTTTCGCTGATACAAATTGTAGCTGTATTGCAGATTTTGCTAATACAGGGATAGTGACAAGTCCAGCTAGAATTGCCCTTATCAGAGGGAAAAGACCAGAATGCACTAAAGGTACAGCCTAAGTTATTTTATTCTGAATGGAGATACCCTACAGTCAATCCATGCCAGAGTTATAGACATAAAAACATCAGGATATATTTGAATCAGGTCTCAGAAGTATTTTAAATGGCATTAGCTACCACAACTTAAAAACAAGGATCAATTTTGTTCTGCCTGTGTTTACCCCATAGGTGGCACCTAAAGTAATCTGCACAGTTCAGCTGTAAGCTCCTGAACTCTCACAAGCAAAGCTACATGTGTGTTCAGAGGCAAGACAGAGGCAGCTAGCACCTTGAATGTTACTCTGGGAGCAGGTTTTACTACTGGAATGAACACTTTACATAGCAGCACTCCAGCCATTTAAAGAAAATATCTTCACACTACTACTTAGATCTAGGCAACAGTCTTCTGATTAACACTTAGGAAGAAAATATGCCTTCTGCTTGCTAATGGAAACTGCTTTGGGGTCTTTTCCTAGTATACCACCATTAAAAACCCTCTGTTGGAAAGGAAGAAGGATGGGCTGATCAAAAAGCAGTAAAAGTTCTGGATTCCTCCTGCTCATGTTGTTATTTTTACATAGCCCTGGAAGCCACAGGCATTACAAAGTCTTTTTTTCCTCCAAAGGAAAAAATAGTTGAAAAAATGTGCAAATTTCCCAGGTAGCTGAGGCAATCCCGAGTAAATGAAACTATTCCTTTCAATGTTTAAGGAACGTTAGCCTAAATCTTAATTGTGGAGAAGGGAAATGAGGCATGGGAAATAGCTGCATGTATCAGCTTTACACATACCTAAAATACAGGATGGATAAAAATGGATGCCTATGAAAGTCTGCATGGTGGGTTGACCATGGATAGATGCTAGGTGCCCACCAAAGCCACTCTGCCACTCCCCTCCACAGCTGGGCAGGGGGGACTGGAAAATAAGATGGAAGCCTAGTGGGTCGAGTTAAAGGCAGGGGGAGATCCCACCAAATACCATTACTGGCAAAACAGACTCAGCTTTGGGAAGATTAATGTGACTTATTACCCATCAGAGTATGATAAGGAGAAAATAAAATACTCCTCCCTTATTTCCAGGCTTTACTCACGAATTCACCATCTCCTCTCCCAGCAGTGTGGGGAGACAGGGAATGGGGGTTGTGGTCAGTTCACCACACATCATTTCTGCTGTCCCTTCCTCCTCAGGGGGAGGACTCCTCACACTCTTCCCAGGCTCCACTGTGAGGTCCCTCCCACAAGAGACAGTCCTCCACCAACCTCTCTAGCACAAGTCCTTTTCACAGGCTGCAGTTCTTCATGAACTGCTCCAGAATGGGTCCCTTCCACAGGGTGCAGTCCTTCAGGAACAGACTGCTCCAGCATGGATATCCACAGTGTCACCAGTCTTGCCAGCAGATCTGCTCCAGTGTGGGCTTCTCTCTCCATGGGGCCACAAGTCCTGCCAGGAGTCTGCTTCAGCACAGGATTACCATAGGGTCACAGCTTTCTTCTGGGCATCCACCTGCTCCACCACGGGGTCCTCCATGAGCTACAGGTGGATCTCTGCTCCCCCATGGACCTTGATGGGCTGCAGGGGTCTGCCTGCATCACCATGGTCTGCACCACAGACTGCAGGGGAACCTCAGCTCCTGGAGCACCTCCTCCCCCTCCTTCTCCACTGACCTGGGTGCCTGTAGAGTTGTTGCTCTCACATATTCTCACTACTCTCTCTGGCTACACTTGCTGTTGCACAGTTTTTTTCCCCTTAATATATTACCCCCAAGGCTGATGAGCTTGGCCTTGGCCAGTGGCAGGTCCATCCTGGAGCCAGCTGGCATTGGCTCTGTCAGATACAGGGGAAGCTTCTGGCACCTTCTTACAGAACCAACTCCTATAGCCCCCTCACTACCAAAACCTTGCCCTGCAAATCCAATACAGTCAGAGATGTTTTGACATTTAGAGATGCTCCCCTCATCACAGAAGGAATAAAGGGAAATTGCCAAATGCTGGTCACAGCGAGCAAGACTCAAGATCATTTTCCAGTGCCCAACTCGAACCAGTTCTGGAGAGCTGAACACAACCTGGACCAGCTGGGACAAAGAGAGGGACCAGAAACTGTGAAGAAGAGCTCAGGGGTAGGAGTGGAGAGCTGGAAGACGTGATACTTCCCAACTACCTGTCTTGGTTGGGTGGTAAAGCATTAATCCACACATGGCTGGGACAGGTTTGAAGAAGTGTAACAGAGTCTGGTAGGATATGTGGAAACAACTGAAGGGATGCTTGTGGGTGTAAAAACTAGGTCTAGTGAAGAAAAAGTCAGGAATGCCTCCATAGGAAGCTCCCAAGAGCCACACTTGAGCTCCCAAGAGCTCTCATATCTCCTTTGTAACAGTAGCTGGGCTAAGTGCAAGACCATGCTCGGGCAGGGAAGTAGAGGGGACTCATGCTCTGCAAAATGAAGAGAGACAAAGCTCATCCCTCTGTTCCTTCTGGTTATGAGAAAGCAGTAAGTGTAGATAACAATCATATAGGCTGTGGCAGAACAGTGGAGAGACCAGAGGCTTCATTTTCCAGACCAGCTGGTAGGCAATTCTTCTTTGGCACATGCCAGGCTCGTGAATTTTACAGCAATACTTTGCAGCAAGGAATACTTAGGTAATCAAAAAGTCTTCTGTGTTTCAGGTGTGCCAGAAAGGAAGCAAACTTACTAACACTCAAGACAATTCCCTTCATTTTCTTCTATTTTTTCCCCTCTCTCACATCATACAACAATGTTGTTCAATTAAAATATACACTAGCTTCCACTTATTTTCCATTCCTATTCAACAGGACAATATTAAGGCCCTCTACAGTTTAAGAAAGCTTGAAAACACTGCCTTGACTCTCTTCCGCTCTTTTTGCATGAAGTTTCTCACTGTATAAAACCAAAATATGCCAATTAACCAAACTACCAACCCAAAATTCACCATTTAAATATACCGTTGTTTAACAGCTAATTTTTGAAAATGCATTTTTTTCCATGATGAATCTGATAATTTGAGATAATTAATTCTGTATAATATAGAGAACTCTGAACACCTCAAGCATTTTAAGTGTTGGAATACGAGGTGAAAGAAAAGTGGCAATGACCTCCCAGATTAATAATCCTTTTATTTATTAACATTTAAGAATGATGGTTCCAGAAAGTTCATTTTATTAAGTGTCCCCATAAATGTGGGTTTTTTAATATTTAAAAATACCCAACTTTTACAATTTCAAGTTTCAGTGCTTTGAGCTACAGAAACAGGAGCATATAATAGTGAATTCCTCCAACATACTCAGTTCACAAGGCAGAAGGAATACCAGAATTATTGAAGTTTGACCTCCTGTATAACATGAGTTTTGGGCTTCCCTGATTTAACCTCCATTTCAGTCCAGTAACTGGGGGATTTCCTTTAACAAAAACACCAATGCTGCTGTTTCATAGAACATAACCAACAAAATTAGCAAGCAGACGTACTACTTCTTGAGTTTCTTTTGAGCAGCCTTTTTCTTGACCATCTGTAACCTTTTCATAGCATTGAGCTGAGATTCCTGAGAAGTTGGGCCCTTTAGGGAGGCTGACTGATTACCAGTATCTGTGGTGGTTTTACTCGTGCTGCCCCCGCTGTTCCCTGAATTCCCGCTGTTGCCGTTCCCGCTGCTCCCCTGGCTGCTGGTGCTCGGCACGGCACTGCTGGGACTCGGGAGACCCACTTTGCTGACGTTGTCGCTGCTCACTGAGCGGCTCAGGGTGGTTTTCCCCAGTGTCAGAGGTGGAGGAGGTTTCAGCTGAACAGGGTTTGTGCTGTTGTTGGCAGAAGCTATTTTTGACCCTAGTCCTGTTTTTGAAGTTGCCAACCCTGACAAACCCACAGGTTTCTGGTTATTTGAAGAAGCTGCCGGTTTCCCACTGGCACTCTGTGCTGTTGATCCCAGTTTGGCAGTTGATGGATTGGCAGAGGAGGTTTTGGCTGCAAAAGCAGCCCATCCTGTAAGGCCGCTCGTTGCTGAAGAGGAAACACTTGTACTGGCAGAGTTCCCCGAAACTGCTGCTGAGGTCTAAAATAAAAAAAACATTCTTATTACAGTAGCATCTATTTGTGCAACACATCACAGTATGAATACATCGAGCCTCTGTTTCAGTTCTTTTCCCAGGATCATCCAATGGACAATATTTCATCACTGCTTACTGCAGTTGAAAGTACTAACATGAACATGAAAGGATGCCAGGTGCAGCCAACTTTTAATCTCCCAGCCACATGGAACAAATAATACCTTTTCTCCCCTTCCTTCTATACAGTTAGCAGGCTACCATACAGCATTGTGATCCCTCCATGAATAATAAAAGCCCAAATTTGTGAACTATATAAAAGGTGGTGGCTTGCCTTCCTTTTTTTTTTTTTTTTTTACTGTTGTTACCTGGTGTCACTTGTTAACAAGATGACAGATGCTTGGACAAAAATCAGACATTGATCAATTTATTAGTAGCAGTATCTAAACTGTTTCCTTTCTCTCCCTTGGTTCTTAAAAGCCTGTACCACAGAGAGAACTAAAAAAAAAAAAAAGTCACTGCACTTCTTTCCTGTAGGTCTCTTCCCATTCAGGTACTGCAAAACACAAGCCTTCTGCACACATGGGCTCCCTTGCTTGCAAAGTGCTATACACATTACCTGAGTTCCCACACCTTAAACCCTATAACCCCCAGGTTTCAGATGGGGATGATATGTTGCAGTATTAAACCAGAGTTACAGCAAATGGCAAAGTTAAAATGAAAACTAAACCCCTCTATTTAAGTAATATCCCTTTTACAGTATTTCTGGAAAGTTTCTAAACAGTAAAGATGACGGATGAAATCAGGCCTCAGGTCTAACAACCCATTTAGGCAAATAAATAACTCTGCTGAGGTGAAAAAAGTATTCTCAAGTATAAGAGCTTGAGCAATACCCATCATATTATTCATGATGGTTTGCATCCAGGCAGAGCAATGGCAAACATAACTCTGAGTGCATGAATAGTTGCTTTGATTTTGAGTTAAAGCTGTGTTTTCCTAGGTAAGCGTCACGCTTTATTAGACTGCTATGTTTTTTTACTATACTGCCTCTGGTTTACCACCTTTGAGCAAATTGTGACAGTATTTTAACTTGGAAAAAACAGAAATAGAAGCAACATAGAATCATGGAATAGAATCACAGAATGGTTTGGGTTGGAAGGGACCTTGAAGGTCATCTAGTTCCAACGCCCCTGCCCACGCTACCCACTAGATCAAATTATGTGTAAGAAGCAGCAGTCTCCTAAATTAGATCTCAGAGTCAGCTAGAGTTTCCCTTTTGTAGACTCATAGAACTGTCTAGGCCAGAAAAGACCTTCAAGATCATCAACTCAAAGTGTAAACCCAGCACGTCCAAGTCGACTGTTATCAGGAAGAAAAGCCTAACTGTTAAAATACACACGTTACTTGACCACAGAGACCAAATAATATATTTTCTATGATTCATAGAATGATAGAATGGTTTGGGTTGGAAGGGACTTTAAAGATCACCTAGTTCCAACCTCCCTGCTGTGGGCAGGGACACCTTCTACTAGACCAGGTTGCTCAAAGCCCCATCCAACCTGACCTTGAAAAAATGCAGGGATGGAGCATCCACACGTTCTCTGGGCAACCTGTTCCGGTGTCTCATCACCCTCACAATACAGAATTTCTTCCTAACATATAACCTAAATTTATCCTCTTGCAGTTTGAAACCATTCCCCCTTGTCCCATCACTACATTTCCTTGTGAAAAGTCCCTCTCCAGCCTTCCTGTAGGTCCCTTTTAGGTACTGGAAGGCCCCCTGGAGCCTTCTCTTCTCCACGCTGAACAACCCCAGATCTCTCAGTCTGTTTTCACAGGAGAGGCTCCAGCCCTTCCCAGCTCCTTTCAGCAGTCTCCTTTGGACCTGCTCTAACAGGTCCATGTCTTTCCTGTGCTGAGACAGCTGGACACAGTAGTTCAGGCAGGGGCTCACAAAAGTGGAATAGAGGTGCAGAATCACCTCCCTCAACGTGCTGCTGGGCCAGCTTCTTATGATGTAGCCCAGGATATGGCTGGCCTTCTAGGCTGCCAGGGCACATTTATAAAGATTTCTACTTGTATAAAATATCATTAAAAAAATTCATAGCGTCAGTTCTGTTCTTTCCCTTGTAACATAAAAATACAGTCAAGAGCTGGATGTTTTAGGGATTTCCTGGTGAAGTGAGGGTTTTTTCCCCATTCTTTCAGTGTTAATGCTATGGTGCTGCTCCATCTGCATTGTTTTCATTCATGATTCTTGTGAGAAAAGATTATAATCTATGCAGTGAAACATAAACTTTTCCTCTGGCAAATTTAAACTACATTACCTTGACTTCTGTTCTCTTGAATGCTAGAAAAGCTGGTGGGGTCTCAGGTTTTAACTTAATTTCTGGCTTCTTGACCAATGGATCCTTCAAAGCTGGTGCAACTGAAACCACTGCAGGAGCTGGTTTTTGAGGTGGCTTTTGTGTCTTCTGAGCCTGTAAAAGTGGTACCAAAAAATCATGCCAAATTAGTTACAGACCCTATAACATTGACTGTTCTGACTGTTAACAAAAAGCATGAGCATTTTAACATTGCAATCTAGTCTTTACAACCTCAAGTTTAATGGTCCATGAGAAATGAGGTAATAGGGGATGTGGAGATAGTGCTGGTTATGGTATTGGAGACAGGGTCCAGCCACAAAGCATCCTGAACAGAACTTGCTATTTCAGCGTGGAAAGAGTTGCAGCGGTGACACTGAGAGAACAGGAAAGCACTGGGCCTTTACAGGAATAAGGTAAAGGAAGGTGAACTTGCAGAAGAAAGGGACATAATCCAGCAGTACTGGGATGTGGGCTGCAAGAGCCTGCTAAGAAGTGGCAGGCAAAATGGCAGAATTCATGCCAAAAAGGAAAAAAGGAAAAGTCATATTGAAGGCAACTATTGAATGGCTGCAATTGCTACCCTGTGCAGGAACTGACCTTCAGCAAACACTCCTCTGAGTTCAACAGCCTGATGATCATCAGAATAATCATGTATTTCAGTCAGTGATGATAATTCCTAGGCCAGGATCTTACATTGCCTTTTTTTCTTGTTTCTTAGTAGAGCCATTTCAAAAGATAACAACTTGCTAAGTTATCACAGAGCAGTTTCAAAACACACTTTCTGCTGTATAAAAGGGTGTGATTTTAAAACGTTGGAACTAAAGTCACCAATGTTTCATGCACCCAAGGTGCTGTCTTACTCTCATATTCATTTCTCATAATGAGACGAGTGCAATTGCAGTGGGATCCTGTTTAGTCAAGAAATTAACATGCAGATCAATCAAAATAAAGATTTTAATTTCTCTTTTTTTTTACTGGAATGTGCTACCCTCAGCTTGTTTTTGAGCCTGAGAAAACTCAATGCTTGACATCTGGACTGAAATTTGCAGTCTTGTCCTACAGGAAAGGAACCATTAATGTCCAAAGCTGAGAAGAAAACTAAAACTGTAGGGCTATTTGGTAGACATATGCTAAAAACTGAGTATCACCCAAAATAAAGAAAATAAAAAGTTTCAACTGCTGCCTGCCAAGTAGGAAATAATCCTATTTCACTCTTCTTCACTCAACTTTTCATTTTTAAAAAACGTTTTTTAAGAAGCACATTGCAGAATGCTCTTTGAGATGCTACATTAAAAAACACACCTGCAGCAAGGGAAGCACTGCTGAGAAAAACAGTTTTCCAACGTGCTTCCTAAGATTTCTCTAACCCATAAAATACTCTCACATAGTAGAAATAGCCTGCTGTATTCAAATAGTGCTCACACGAGACAAAAAACTGACTCCTACCATTCTCTTCATCTGCCTGGTACAGCGGGCACAATACCATACAAGTCGAGGATCATTCACTTCCTTGTCTGTCACCTGAGGTTTATGGCAATCCTGGTGGTAGAGATTATGGCACTCCTGACACTCCACTAGCTGATTCACAAAAGTAACTGTCATTTGCCTGCAGAGCAAATAGTTAAGAACAGATTATGGAAGAAAGCACTTAGAGGATTATCCAACTGTTGAAAATTTTGCAAGGCTTAAGATAAAAATTAAAAATATTTTTGCTTTCGCATATATTTCCTACCTTTGGCAAATGAAATGTATTCCTTTTCTTCCTGTATCAGCTCTTCCTAACTAATATTTTAGAAACTTGATATTTTTAAAAGGTAATTTTTTTCAAGAATATCTAAAACTTCCACAATATTAAACATGTGTATGACAGTTTTGATTTCTCTGTTTGATTTTTATATTAGAAATATAAGTCTTGTCTGCTTTGCTTCACCTGGGCATTTTATGGATACATCACTCTATAACAAACATGACTTCCTCATTATATTAGTATATGAAGGCCTAGTCTCCATTTGTACAATTTTGCTGTAAGCTTTAGAGCAATACAGTTCAAAAACAATTAACTTCTCAACGACAAGCCGGTAAGAGTGCTTTCTGCTACAGGATTTGAAAGCATCATCATCCAAGCTCTACACTACTTTGAAGATGTTTTATTAGCCATCCTTTTGGTCCCTACTACACAAACAGACACGTGGAATTTGAGATAATACCAGAGTCATGGAAAGATGGAATAGAAAGGATTAATTGTGCAGTCCTGCCTTGAAGCAAACATGCAAGCTGGTGATGAGGACTTCATTTTGCATGGGCCTCTGTTGAAAGTAATCATGCTGTATAAATGATAAATTAGTGATATATACATGACTGGGAGTCTGCCTGTGAATTAGCCAAATACCATTTTCTTAACGATTTCTTCTTTCAGAGGACAAATCAAGCTATTTAATTGCTAAGCTGCTTTTGCTCATATCCCTGAGGAGCAGGTACCCAGGTAACCATGGAAACTCTATTTGTAGATGGGTGGGGAAAGGTAATCCCTTATTTCTTTATATAACAGAAAAATGAAGTCTGATACTACAACATTTTCTAAGAAATATTTCTCTTTTACACAGGCAATTTAAAAACAGAGGGAGAAACCTTTCTGAAATTCCAGGGTCCATTATTCTACATGTAGGATATTTGAAAGACATTTTGTTTGTTTCTCATTCCTAAATAAACTGGATCAGAACAAAGCAGTGATTTTTCAACCTCATGTGTCAAGGCGGGAGACTCACCCTATTTTAAAATTACAAAGAACAATCCCAGACTGATTAAAAAGTCAGGAACTCCTCATGATCAGAAACAAGTTAAACCACTTACTTTTAAATTATAAGATAACTAAGAAACAAGCCTAACAATTTTTTACCATCAAAAAACAAACAAAAAGGTATTAACAAAAAATTTGAAATTTTGTTATTTCCAACCCAGTGTTTTTTAAAGATTTTTCTGGGATGAAAACTTCACAATCATCTATAAACTCCATACAGTATTTCCTCTTCATATAACTGAGGAGCCATGTAACTGGTGGGTCCTGTTTTTGCAAGACTTACAGCTACTGGAGAAGTTGAAGTTATTTTAATATTCTCTCCCTCCTTATGCCTAAGTTGGCATAACAGAACAAGAAGAAAAACACAATAGGCATCAACGTGCAATACTCGTAATCACTGTGAAAATACATTTGACACTTGGCAAATCTTGAAGAAACATTTCACATCTCTGCTTTAGTTTTTACATCTATAAAAAGGAATAGTTAATATTCGAATGCACTTTTTGCATTTGTGAACTCACAGTTGGGTTCTTGTCAACTTGTCTTCTTAAGCAATGTAAATATAAACTCTTTTGCTATGAACTCCACCTACTCTGCAATTGGACATGATGTTTTCATTCACAACTGGTTGAATAATTGAGTCATTAGAAGATGCCATTTTAAAAATACTATTCATACTTGAGTTATTTTACAGAGTATCCAGTGCTTTTATTCTTCATATGTATGGGGATATTATTATTTTGGCTCAAGATGGCCACCCCAAAAACAGTGCACATATTGAAAGTGAGCAGTAAATAGAGGAATACTGTCTGACCAACGTGTTCGAGTCAGAACTCCAAAGCACAAATCCTCTTAAAAGCATCTGGTTCAGCACGAGGTGGAGGTGAAGAACCATGTGACATCAGTCTCAGCAAGTTCTGTGTAAAATGAAAGTGATCCTGAGTGTGAGGGTGACTGTTGCCACCCCCTCTCTAACGGGTTGTTTCTTTCCCTGCAGTACTTCTCTCTCCCTCTGGCATCAGTTAATGAGAGCTATTTTAGTTAGCCAGGGCAGAAAACTCTTTTGCAAGAACAATTGAGTTGGTGATCATGAGCATGTAGAAGCAACACCTTCAGCAGCCAGGTTAAACATTGATTGTGGAACAGCTAATGGAACCACATACCCAGCTTGTGCTTTTCAAAGCAAAGTCTTGGCCATGCTGGGCACAGGAGTTGCATTTTCTTTAGTTTCTTTACTTTGCAAGCATTTCTCATTATGCCTGTATGTGGTTTTTTTTGCCAGGGAAGACAGAAAATTAATAATCCACAACAGGCTCAAGACTGTCTAAAAAAACCTTTTTGTTATCCCTTCCTGCCAAATAACTTAATACCATACTATTCTTAGTAGCATTTTAACATACCACCAAATGGGGATTTGCCCCTTTTAGGGGACAGAAAAGGTGGAATTTGAAGGAAAAAAAGGTAAAATTGAGATATTTATTTCTTCCTTTTTCAGTGTCTCTATTAAGAAACTAAACATTTGAGCTAACATATGGAAATAATGTGACATGAAATCTCATCAGTCCACAATTGGTTACCAGTATAATTAGCTGTAACAACAGAAATTTATCATCCCTGGACTGCAGTTGCCTCCTTACCTACACAACAGGAATAACCATGAAAATGATGGAACAACGAAGTTATAAAGCCCAGTTTCACAAATGACTTAAGCTGAGCTGAAATACATACTTGCTACCGAAAGGCCAGTTCCAACCCCTTCTCTGTCCTGGCTCTACATTCTTGTATCCACACATGTGCCAACACAAGCATTTACTCTCACTAAGCCTACTGAAACCTAAACCTACTGAAAAACCCACGTGGAAAGCTGATCCAGAAGCTGATTCAGCTCATCACAAAACTCTGTGTGCAATACATCCCCTAAACAGTACAGGGAAGGAGGTACAACTGGGAGAGCCAAACTGCTCCTTTTGGCAGCAGTGGGGGCTTAACAAGGACATAAATAATCTGTGAAACCAAATCCTGGTTTGAGTGATTTGATCCTAGGGTAGATATTCAGAAGTGAATTTTATACTTCTGTTAACACTAAATGTACTGCTAGTACAATGTTAATAAATCCAATTTTAGAGCCCGTACTGGAAAGTAAAAAGAACCTGTCTTCACTGCAAGATATATTTACTGAGAAAACATGGCTATGTGTAAATTAATGTCAAATGATTAGGAAAAGAGGAGCAAAACATATACATCTCATAATAATGCCACTTACAAATGCTTTCAGAAGAGAAGTGATTTTTTAAAATGCTTATCATTAGCTGTTAATACTTTAACTTGCTTTCCAATAATTAAAAACTGGTATTTGTCACGATAGGCTTTGCATCATGTTTAGTTTTATTTTTCACTTGCCTTTTCCTGAAGAAAAGCTGTTTTTCTCATTAAAGGTTCTATTTTCAAGAAACTATTCTTATTCATGAAGGATGCTTAAATCTATTATCAACTTTGGATATGTGCTTAAGTGATCTCCAGAATAAAAACTAAAAGAAGCATTAACTCAATGGTACACATTAAAAAAAAAGGTAACTACCTAGCAATGAAGCAACGTGGACTTACCTGCAAACGACACAGGCCAATCCCATTTCCATAGCAAAGTCATCAGCACTGGTTTCCTCAAAGCTAGATAAATCAGGCATTGATAAATCCTTGCTCGTCTGAACTGTAATAGGAGAGGAACGAGCCTCTTGCTTCTCTACTTTGGGCTTCTTTGGTGCATCAGCTCCTTCAGCAGTATCCCCTTTTGTCTATTAAACACATACAGAATGTGAAAACTCAAAATGCTAGTAGATATTATTAAAATGAGAAAATAATTGGCACGATTAGATTAGAAGTATAAGAAAGTGTGCTTTACAGAGGACACACACAATGTATTTTCTTTAATTACATATTTTCTTCAAAATATTTACGAACTAGAACCTCAAGCCCACTTTTTGTACTTCACCTCAAAATCCTTGAAAAAGCTTTGGGAAATCCACATTTCAATTTGCTACATTTTAGTACCTTGTTATTATCAGGATGATTCAAAACAGAGAATCACAGAATGATTTGGCTTGGAAGAGACCTTTAAAGGTCATGAAATCCAACTCCCCCTGCACTGAGAAGGGAAAACAATCACAGAATAATTATAAGAAGACTTTTGTTGGAGTGCCTAAAGACATGATTGGCTAATGCAGCTCACAGGTTACGCACCACTAGATGAGTTGAGCTACAGAGACTGAAAAGGGAACCTTCTGTTTAAAACACCTTCGAGGTTATATACCAAGTTATCTCATTAGAGAACAAAAATCACTTACTTTATCAGCAGATCTCTTTTCTGTTTCTTTTTTCACCTTTTCTGATGCAGTGGGCTTGCCATTGTTGTTGCCAGAGGGCAAACTAGAAGAAGTTTTAGGCTCTTGCTTAATAGGTTTGGTAACAGATACTTTTGGTTGCTCGGCTTCCTAAAAACAGAAACAAAAATTGAAGGCAAACCCTACACTCGAGATACTTCCCAATTTGCAATTAGTTAGATACCAGGATAGGCAAACAACATACAACACCAATCATCTACACACACACTTTTAAAAAAAACCATTTCTTAAATATCTTCATACCACGTCAATAAATTAGTGTGCATAAGTTGCAGACAACTAGTAAAACCTCCCCTTACCACTCACCTTCCAGAGGGAAAGGTGCTCCTTTTCCAAAGACAGATCCTCTTTGGAACATTAATTAAAAAGGAAGACATTTCTGCTTTTAAAATTCAAAGAGATAATGAACACAAATTTTCAGATAATTCTGAGGACAAAATTCAATATAAGCTGAAAACATAACCCGACCTCTGATGTAACCAGACATCAATACTTCATTCCTTCATGGAGAAAAATATTGACCTCTGCTGAATCTCAGTCCATATTCATCTAGCAGATGAATAAATTTAGATCTCAACAGGACTCAATAGTTCTCATTAATGACGCCTTAAGGTCGGCAATGGACAATAACCAAGAGAGTCTGCAAATGAGTGATTAATCACACTTATGCACAGGAGCAAGGTACCCCCTCTCAGCTGGTAAGAGGGTAGTAATTCCCTGCTCTGTACTGGGACAGGTCCTAAGCCCTGAGCTTCAGCTCTCTGAAGTTTGTTGACTTCCTGTTGCATCCAGGGTCAGGTTGCATCCTCATCTGCCTGACTGTGGTAACTCTGTGCTCCCTACTCTGTTCTTGGATTTCATGGTCAACCATAAATTAATCCTGCAGCCTTATAAGAATGCAAGGAAAGAAACCATTACATTTTTTTTTTCATTTCTGAGCTTTGCAATCCAGCTGATACTGGAGACATACTAAAAAGAAGAGAACAAAAGATTTCTTCCTCTGGCCTGAGCTTCAGTTTCACCTGAGGGCAGGTGACTGCCAGCCAAGCTGTTATTAGAATGGCTTCCCAAGTCTCTTTGCACTATTATTGATCTCTCTGCTTCCTCTTTAAACCACAAATCGCTTCTTTGAGCTCTGAGGGCACTCGAGAGTTTTGAGACCTGTGTTAGGGGGAACTGCAGTTTAGGTTTCAGGGAGCTGAACAGAAAGGAGTTAGACCACACCGTACAAGCCTGATATATGCTGAGCAGTAATAGTATCTTTTAGTTATTTGGAACCACGTAGACGTAGAAATGAAATATTACTGATGTATCAGCATACAGACCATCATTATAACACACCAGGCTGACTTCCAGGCATCCTAGGGGAGAACACTACCTCGTTATCCATATGGCAATATGTAGCAGTACGAGGATGTCCCCGCTTGGTTATTTCCATTCACTAATTTGGATTCAAATAGTCCCTCTAGCAGGTGTTCAGTGATTTTCGGTAGATGAAAAATAATGTTTGTCCATTGGACGGCAATGGTTCCAGACTGCAAATCATTTCTGCTTTGAACCATTTTGTGTTTTTCATTCCCATATGACTTCATCAACAGAATTTCACGGAAAGAGACCCAGCTTTATCAGTAAATAGCTTGTTCTGTTTCATATTTATCTGTGGCAAAAGTAATCGGCATTTTAAAGACCTTTTAGCTCTGAAATGTAACTGCAGAAATACGTAAGTTTGGGTTCACCTTACATAGCATGTCTGATATAATGTTGAATATCTCTTTTAAAGGTCTTCGTATATCAACAAGGTAGAGATTTTTCCCCATTAACTTCTGTTAATTGAATAGACTATTTTGCATAAAAGGGAAATGATGAATATGAACATTCCATGATTACTTTTTCTTTTTCCTAAACTTCTGATTCTCTTTTAACTTTCCAGCTATAAAAGAGGAACTAGGAATAGAAGGAGCTCTGTAAAGGCATACAAAAATGACCCATGCTCTCTAACACCAATACCTTCTGAGATGGACGATAGCTTGACTCAGTTCCTCTGGCCAAAGACTCATCAAGAAGTGCTTTCAGCTTTTCTGCAGAGTCCTTACTCTTTGAATGCAAGAAGCCCAGGGCTTTCAGAAAAATGGGATCAAGCTCCAAGTTCACTGTAGCAGCCATAGTGGTGTCTTCAGAGGGAGTTTGAATGAAAAAAAACCAAAAAACAAAGAAATAAAGAAAATCAATGACAACTTTATTCATCTGGAGCATAACTAAAACAGCATGTGGTTATTTTTTTTGCAAAATGGAATGACATTAAATCACAGGAAGGATGATATGTGAATTAATTATCACTAGAAGATGACTGATTGTGAACTCTAGAGTTGCAAAACTTGAATTTGACTTTACATCTGAAATTATGTCAAATTAATTCTTTGGCATATCTGATATTCAGAAACTAAACTCATCACACTCAGGTAAATGAAACAAATATTTCATATTCTTGATATTCCATACATCAAGAATATTGAAAAGTATACAAAACAAGTGTCAACTTCAAGGAAAGCAATTACTACTCTTCTCCTCAACATTATTTGCACATAGAGTTATTTCTAACTCATGGCTTGTTTAAGAGTAACTAAAAAATCTTACTTGCAGAAAAATTAACTTTTGAAACTTCTGACAAAAAGCCAGCTCATTGTAGCATACAATATAAGATAAAACGGCTAGTGTATTATTTTATACAAATACCTGAAAAAACACCCTATCCATTTTTAAATTTAGCTGGAACAGTGAGAAAATTTATAACTTAGACTGTGATTTAACCACGCCCCCATGTGACAGTCTGGGTTTTAATGTCAAGTAATGACTATCCAAGGCTTCAATATGCCACAGTGACAATGTAAATGGAACGAAGTGAGAAAAAGGTTAGAACTAATTAAAAAAAATTATGTTTGCTTCAGAGCAATACATTCTGGCACTCTGGAACCTTCTCGGTTCATTTCTTTAACAAAAGCTCTCAGGAACTGCATTTACATTGGAAACCGTACTTAAAAAGATCTCACTTAATCAGTAATTGACAATTAATAATTTAAGAAATAAGTGGGAAGTTATGGGAACACATCAGGATGCTTTATGGTTTTGTTTGGTTTTGGTTTTTCGTTTTTTTTACACAATAATCTAGATGTTCTTGAAAAGCCTTTCATCAGTTCTGCTCAAAAGCACTGGACAGCTTTTTCAGCTGGAGCTTCCAAGGTTTTGTCTGATTAATTAATTCCTTTTGATATTCATGGTAGTGAACTTTTACCTCTCTGGCCAAAACACCAGCAGTGGCAGCCTGCTCCCTTAACACTTGCCTAGAAGTCCCTAGGAACCTTTATCTCATGCTGAGCTTTCACGAGACACCAGAGAATCACTTGACTGAGATCATCAAGGAGTTCAACATACAGTAGACTTCATAGGGATTTTATCAATGGACCCAGCAGAGAGTTAAGAATCCTCTTCAAGAGCCTCTTCTCTCTTCCTTAATCTTTGCTACTTGACAAATCATTTTCTGGTGGCCACAGAACTTCTGCTAGTAATACCACACACCAGTTACTCTGCTTTTTCACTGATCAAGCAGAGACTGCAGTGAAAGCCCCATCCAGTCTCTCTCTGATGATTACAAAAAGTGAATTCACAGTGCATGGAAAGCACATACCCTTTTTTTAATGCATCAACCTCTAATAGATGCTCAAGCTGCTCTCAAGATCTGTGGGTAGGTTATCTCCTCCATTTCTTTGTTCTGAGAATATGCCTTTTATAAGAGTTAGTACCACATACTCTTAAACCAGGACTCTGCTAAACCCTCTGTTGAATGAAAGTAGAATCAAAACACTAATTTCAAAAATTTTGTAGAATTCCCTGCTAAAAACCAATACTTTCAGTTCTTCTCTGAGGCTTCTACTAGGAATATACACTTGTCTACAAGAAGAACAGGTAGCCAAACAGTCATTAGCAGCCAATTCAGGATGCCTGTAATATTTAGAGAACAAGTATAAACACACTAATTCAATTTTCATCTAGCTGAAGATTTCTTTCTAGCTCTAGCTTTTTAAAGACATATACTGAAAGGAACTGTTAAACCCCAAATTTCAAGAGGGTTCTCTGTATTTATTCTTTTATTTGCTATGAAATTGCAGCAATTCTTTCTTTATTCTTGAGGGTGAATTTTAATGTCATAGGCTACTTCAGTTACAACTAATATCACAAGAAATTTCTCAAGAGAAGGGAAGGAACTGGGTTTATTAAACAGTTCAAGTATGCTCAGCTTAGGCATGTATTTTCAAATAAAAAAAAAAATCTATTTGTGATTTAGAGGAAGTCTATTCAATGGGAAGATGAACACATCAATAGCTGTCTTAAAAATAGCATCACCTGAAAAAAGTAAATTGATAATTATGCTCTCCTTACTGGACCATAACAACACAACTGCCAAACAGACTAACATCAGTAACTGACCTGGTCCAAAAGGCAAATTATTGCTTCTGGTAGTAGCCCTTTCCAGATGTTTACAGATCAAACAGTTTTTAAGTATAAAACAGTGGTTTGACACTTATAAACCTAAGATCCAACTACATTCATTCATGTTTTCATTCATAAACTGCTCCTCTGGCAGTGGAAGCAGCATACAGCAATGTGATAGCCTTGAGATAAAGACAGCAGAGTGTTCTAACAGTGATGCCATAGGCTGTTCTGCAAGACAGACCTTGACTTTCTTCTTGAAGGGGAATCTTTGTACAAGAAATAATTCAAATGCTGTTTAGGAAAAAAAAGTATGGCACTGTCTTTTCCTTAGCAGTTTGATAACTCAGCTGTGAAATTAGATGACTGTGCTAAAAAAAAACCCAGAGCAGAACTGGTTTTGCTCAAAGCAAGTGCACTCTTCTTGCAACTCAGCATTCAGCCATCAGCCTAGCCCTAAAAGCACCTTTCTCAGCTTAGGTCTCTGTTTGGTACTTCTTCACTATTATATAAGAACTGTTTGATGATGGATACACAAGACCAAACATAAGGCAACAAAACTCCCTGAAGTATCGGAGATTATATTAAGAATCCTACAACGAACAATCATGGAGTAGCCTCTCACCGTGTACTATTCGAAGTGTTTTAAATCTCTGTGGGGAAAAATAATGCTAATTAGTAGGTTGTTATTTTTAAAACATCCAAGAATTTTTGGATTCTCTCATTTCTTGAGCATACTTTGTTCTACTGCCAAATACATACAAGTTTAATGGAGCACTATACAGAATACATGGTCCTTCAATTTAATAGACTTATTAGATTTCTAGGATCTTAAGAAAAAAAGAGCCCTCTTTTTTTTTATTTATTTGCCATCTACTATGTTGCATACCTACACATCTATTATCTTATTCATTATAACTTGCAGTTAAAGGGATCTACTTCCATTACATTTTCAGATATGGTCGTATTTTTATCCATCTGTTTCTGAACTCCTGTTTCTATTATTTTCTGAGACAAGTGTACTACTGAAGATATTTTTCCAAGAAAGCACACACCTTCAATTTATATTGCAATGCTATTATCAAACCCATTCTTTTATAAACTTGGAAATATTTTTATTTTTCACTGACACTGATGATTAAAAGGACTTCCACTCACATATCCTTTTCAGCTACCTTCAACATATGTAGCAGTAAACTTAAAACCCAGTCACATGAAACAACAGCACATAATTCCTGCCAACACACTCACTGCACTGTGTTTATCAATAATTAATTTATCATAATATTAATTCACTTTCTCCCTCCCCTTTAGATTCTTCCGTTCCTCAGAACTTACTCTCTTCCTGACTAATCAGTGACAGTGGCAGATTTTGCTTATTTACCAATAATACCTTTTCCAGATAACTTCCAGATGTAATGTAAATCTTAAGAAAGTAGATCAAGGAAAATCTTAAAAGCAGGAAAAAACAAACTTCTGTTTTCAGTGTTTGCTTTTGTATCTTAATCAAGACTTGATTCATGACAGCATAATTTCTCAGTTACCTTCCACAAGGGACATTTCAAAACTCACACACTTCAGTAGTCTGGAAAACTGTACTAATCAGTTCTCATTTATCTGTTATCTTCTGCAAAGAATCTTCTAAGGCTAGAGTAAAATTTCCTGCTATGTAGTTACTAGTACTGGTATCCTTAATTTTACATTCTATTCCACACTATATTTTATAATATACTTCTAAATTAATATTTCAATCAATATCACTGTAATCCATTTATCCAAAATGTCTAAGATTACACTATTTGCCATTTTCTCCTCAGAAATAGTGAATTATTTAAGAATCACAGAATCATTTAGTGTGGAAGGGCTGTCACATGGTCACCCTGTGCAATTTCCTGTTCAAAGTGAAGTCAACAGTGAATTCAGACCAATTTGCCCAGGACTTTTCCAGTTGGATCCTGAAAACCTCCAAAACCTCCAAGGAATGTAAAAAACCTTATGGGCAACCTGTCCCAATGCCTCACTACCCCCATTTCCTTGTTTGGAATTGGAAGTTCTAACTTGTGCTGTCTCTCATTCCCCCTCAAAGCATCTGACTACAAAGACTAGCTCTATCTTTTCAAAAACCTCCTTAGATTTATAAAGGCTTCCATTAGGTCCCCTTAAGCCCCTGGCAGATGGCATCCAACACTTCCTTCACCTTCAGATCTAGCTATTTTGCCACAGGGGACAAGCCAGGTAGTCAGGCACGACTTATCCTTGGTAGATCTCGAGATGGCTATCCCTAGTCTCCACCTGCTCCTCCTTATGCCTACAAATGGCCTCCTCCATGATCTTTCCAGATGGAAGCAGCAAGGCCTGTAGTTGTCTTCCTAGTCCCTCTTGCCCTTTTTGAAGATGAGCATAAAATTTGCCTTTCTCCAGTCTCTGGGATCTCCCCAGTCTCATGGCCTTTAAAAGATGACAAAAAGCAGCTCTGTGAAGATGGACCTGAAGATGGTGTTTCAACACGTGCCATTGCTCATTGGTTTCAGTCACTGGCAAATTGAGTTTACCTCCACTACTGTTTTCACCTTTCCTTAATCCAGTGTATACTGAAACTCATCAAGCTCACAAATTCCTGGGTATCATCCTCCCGGAATCTTCTTGGTGACAAAATCAAACCTTAGTTAAAATGGAATTTCTGAAATAGTTACACCAAAGCCACAACACGACCCTCTGCAACCTACTTGCTGCAAATCTCTACCTGAGATTTCCCTTTAGGAATGCACAAAACGCCTCTCCCCTGAAAGCAATGTTTAAGATAATAAAATGTTTAAGATAATAAAAAGCCACCCACCCTCCTGCCCCCGTTACCGCCCTGCACCGAGTTGCTCAGGGCAGCGGCTCCGGACGTGCCCTGTGCCCGGGAGGGACCATCCTGGCACCCACCGGGACAGCGCGGCGGCCGCCGCCCCTCCCAGCCCCATAGGAGACCCACAGCTCACCCCGGGTCCGAGGGTAAAGAGAAGAAAAAAGGGGGGGGGGCGAAAGAGGACGCAGCAAAAAAAAAATCTGACTAAAGGCCCACACAAACCGCCGCTTACTTACTCCTTAAACCCAAAACAGAATGTCCCCGCTCATAAAAATGACATATGCCGACGAAAAACAAAAGCCGAGGAAACAAGAAAAAGAACGTATTACGAAGAAAAAAAACGACAATATTCCTCCCTGAAGCCTCCCAAACTCCCCCTTCCTCTTCCCAAACACCTTCTCCACCGTTTTCCTCCTTCCCAAACCCTTCTTCCTCCCTCTTCCCAAGCCCTTTCTTCCTCCTCCCAAACCCCTCTTCCTCCTTCCCAAACCCTCCTCCTCCTACCAAACCCCTTCTTCCCCTCCTAAACCCCTTCTTCCCCTCCTAAACCCCTTCTTCCCCTCCCAAACCCCTTCTTCCGCCCCCCAAACCCCTTCTTTCTCTTCCTCCTCCCCAAACCCCCCTTTCTTTCTCCCAAGCCACTCTTTCCTCCTCCCAAACCCCCTCTTCCCCTCTTTCTTCTGCCAGACCCCCTCTTCCCGATCCCCGCAGAGCCGCCCGCTGGGGTCTCACCGGAGGCGAGGAGGAGGAGGAAGAGGAGGAAGGCGCACAGGCGGGTCCGCCGCCACGCCGGTCCCCCCGCGCCCCGAGGCCGGCGGGCGGCAGTTCCGGGCGGTGCGCGGGGCCGGGGCAGGAAGGGGCGGAGCCGGGGCGGACGCGTCCGGGCCGGGTAAGGAAAATAGACCGAAAAGAGGGAAAGCGGTCGGGCTTAAATCCCTGGGTCCGGTTTTGGTGGGGTGGCAGAGCGCTGAGAGGAGCTGGGAGCAGAGGTTTTGTGGAGCGGGTCTGTGAGGGAGTTCTAGCTTGGCCGTGTTGTTCTCTGCGACAGCCGAGTTCCAGCGCGCTGCCTCCCTGAGTTCTGGTTCTGTTGTTCGTAACCAGTGTCCTGCCTTCTTAAACCATCCACAACTTCCACTTTATTGGTAGACCTGTCTGAAGCTCTTCATGAAAAGCTTCTGGGCTCCCTCGCGGGTGCAGTGGTGGCTCTGGCCTCATACAGCAAATGGATCGTCTGAATAGAAATATATTCTCCAAAGTTATGTGTCTTAAGGCACACATATTGCTTTGCACTAATTTAAATATTTGTTGCGTTTTTAAATGACATTATATTGAGCGTTTCTCAAGCCTTAATGCATCTGCTTTAGCAAAAGTTCTGTGTTACCCTGTAGTAATCATCAAATGAATGATATCTTTTTCATTCTGAAAGGAAGAGGATGCTTATATACTTACTTATTAATTTTGAATTTTTTAGTTTTTCATTTTCACAGGAAAAGCTTGTTTTTAAAGCAGTTATTTTCTTTATTACGTTGTTAACACAGCAGCTGAGTGAAACTAATTAATCTGTTGTTTAGTGCATGTTGAAAGGAAGAGGAAATGGTAAAAACCGGTACAGTTAGCGAACATTATACTTACATAGTGTTTATTGCTTTAAATAGCCACGGTGACTTTTATACCAAAGGTAGACAACATTATTTATCTTGTCTTTACGTTATTGTGCAAATCCTGTATTGATCATTGCTTCTCGTTTCCCCTCTTTCAGATAGTGGCTATTGTAAATAAGACCAGTAGAGTAAAAAGCCACCTCTTCCCACAGAATTTATAGTCTAATTAGAGAAAAAAGTGCTGGGAAAAACGTTTTGAGCAAATAGTGCAAGGTCTGTGTCTGCTTTTGTCTTAGTAAGCTGCCAAGGGATTAATCAATGTATCACATTTAATGGAAGGGTAGCAGTTAAGTGAAAACACTGTAATGAGAACAGGCAGCCAGGTAGGCTATTGAGACGAAAGGCTGTCCATATATTCACAAGGAAGGTAGACTCTGCAGAGCCAAAACAGTGTGGAAAACCACCTGTCTTGGGAACAAAAAATATAGGGAACAACTTTGTAAATGTCATTGCTTAGAGTCAAGATGTTAGGAGGAATTCTCTGAAGTAAAATATGGGAGAGGGGTAGGATATGGCAGTGTAAGGGTGTAGAGTTTGGTTGAGGTGACAATTCAAGGTGGCCTTATCTTCTCACAGGAAACAATACAGAAACACAGGTAAAGTCACTTATAGACAGAACTCCTGGGCAGATTAATATAGTTTCTCTTCTGTGAGAGACTTGAGAATAAAATTAGCCTGACTGTAATTTTCATTGTCACAGACTGGCCTTAGAAAAACCCAAAATCTCACAACCAACCAAACAACAAATCCTTTAAGAAAAATGTTTAATTTTTAGGTTTTCCTGTGTGACAGTGAACTAAAAATTCTCTTTGTGCTTCTATTTTTTCACATGTATAATGGTAACACAGGAAACTTGCACCTTGCAAGGCTTTTTGGGAGACATTCAGTTACTGTTGTGATGAAGGGACATGGAGGTTTTTACAACCAGCAATACAAATAAATACAGACTGAATGCTTTGCTATTCTAATGAAATATGTAAGGAGGTCATGACAGAAGCCCATTTTGTTAAAATTACTTTTTAAAGTTCTTGTGGAAATTAAAGTATTAATTAATTGAAGTATTAGCTCTGTTGATGTTTTAAAGCTCAATGCAAAAAGCAGAGTGTGGGGTTCCAGTGCTTGCTCTCCTTACCTTTTAAAGTTTGTTCTCCTGGTCTGAAAAGCATGTAACTTTAAACATCCCTGTAGTTGATATTTCCTGTTCTTTGGGGCTTTGGGAAGAAAAAATGTAGTAGGATAGTGTATGAGAAGAATTTAGGACTATATTTTAAAGTAGTGGAAGAGTATATTGCAAAGATGCCTTCAGGTCTGGTACCATAAGAACTTGCAGGATCAGGGCCTTTAGCTGAGAGAGATCTGATTGCCCATACAAACCAAAATGAATTGCCGTCATATAAATGATAAGAGATTAATTTGTCCAGGTCTGGAAATCGTTTGTGTATGTAAGTACCTATTCTCAGATTTAAGCCTGATATTGTGAAATGTGCCATGTTCTTAATTCTCCCTGAAAACCAAAGAAATGAGACATTTGTATTTTTGCTAGGAGAGCTGGAGTTGTCACCTCCTCTGGAATCTTTTCCACTGTTAAGTGTAAGATACTAGTTGCTTGCACTTTTTTTTTAGAACTTAGCAATTTGCAGTTTGTTTTTATTTGGTTCAGAATTACTAAATGGAATAATTAATTGTTGTTGTATTGATACTGTCACTGTTTATGTGATTCCTTAAAAAAAGAAATTCTCATAATATTGACCATAATACTAATCTTTGGATTTTCCCTTACTCCTCCTGTGTAAGGAGAGTTTAATTAACTGAAACAGCAGTCTTAGCTTAACCCTTCTTCTCTTCCTTCACCTTGAATTAAATCCATCTCTAAAATTTTTATGAGTGCTTTACTAAGTAGATCATAAATATCACTGTTTCTGTGTTCTTTTTGTCTTTGTAGAAGTTCATTTAGGTTCAGAAAAATAATTCAGTCTCTCTGTCATGTCATACTCAGCTCATGCTGCAGCTGAGTAGTGGTAAATGACTGTGTATATTTACAAAAGTTAGTCTGAGTTTTGAGGAGGTTAGTAACCACCCTCAAACTGTCTAGTGCAGCTGTCTCCCAGAGGTTCTCTCTTCAAGGCATTTGGAAGAACAGACCTTTGCTGAATGTACCTTTTCTTCAGTACAAAATCCAGAGCTTTACCTAAAATGGTTGAGAGAAGTAACTTGAAGTCACGATACTACAGACTAAATGAAATGGCCTGAATTCATATTCCCATTTTCTGACCCTGTAAAGAGAATGGAGTGGGTGGTTCTGGACTACATCTGCTTATCCTGCTTCAGCAAGATCCTAGTATTGGTTTATATGGTTTGCATGATTTTTGATAGTTTTATACCTGAGGATGAGAATGATTTAATTTGACCAGAAATATTTCAAACTTAAAGAATACAGGTGGATTAATAGGATAGCATCAGCTGTGTTTACTGGGTTGAATACAAAGCAGGACAAGGACCAACAAGTCCTTATTTCCAGTAAGTTACTGTCTCTGGGACTGTCTGACAGCTGCTGTCTGTTACTCATTGCTACTGAGTAGAAGTGATTTTGTTCAACAGATTGGAGGAGAATTCACACTGAGGCTGTTTACCCCTTCATCTACCAGTTTTCAAGCAGTAGTACCTCTACTTGGGCATCTTTTAAATACTTATGTTTTATTTTTACTCTAATGACACATTACCCTTTGTGGTGAGACAGTGCTTCAGAGCTGCTACTCTGGATGAAAGTGGGCGAGGGTCAGTGTACCTGTTGAGAGTACCTATGTGGTGAAAAGATTAATGTTTTATTTGGGCAGTCCTGAGTGATGGATGTAGAATGATTTGTAACAACAGGATAGTTGGAATAGTTGGAAATAGTAGAATAGTTGGAAAACGTAGAATAATATACTTTGGAAATAGAAACCTTATCAGAATTTACCAATGTATTTATCAGTTTTATATAGCATGATAATGACCAAAATAACTGATTGTGTCCAGTAAGGTCAACCAGAAGAAAACATTCATCACTGAAGTGATTGGTAAGATATATGTGTATGTCTGAGTGGCCAGAGTGGCCAGGAAAAGATGGGCTTGTGTGCTTCTTGAGTTCCCATGGAAAATAAAAATAATAACCCAAATGCATATGAGGGTACTTTTTAATGTTGAAAGTAGTACTGTAGTCAAGAATAGGAGTTTAAGTGCTGATGACTATGGATTTAACAGGTAAGACTAACTCTTCTGACTTGCCTCCTTAGCAGTGCCTTCACTAAGTAATTTCTGCCACAGAGCTGTACTTGGGATATTGAGTCTGTCTTGACTTACGTGCTGTCAAGATTTATCCAACTTAAATAGCTTCTGGGAAAGTAGGTATTTCATTATGTATTGTCTTGTTCTTTGTGTGGCAGGTGTACTAATTAAAGAAAAGCAACAGTACTCATAGTAGAGCCACTGTTCTTCTGAGACAATAGCTTGTCATGTAATAGTTTAAAAATACTTTGCTATAACAGTCATTAGTATGATCTTAGTGTCAGGTGGATGTGGTTTTATTCTTCCACTGCCTTCTTTTAGGCAGTTGATTTGGCCCCGTGATAGATAATATGAAGTAGTAAATTTGATGTACTTGTCTACATGAAGAAAAAATAATCACATAATCAGCATATATCAAATGAAAACCGTTTTTTTGCTTTTTAAATAATTCCATCATATTCATGTAATTGCACAAAGACCTTATTAATCCAGACAGTTATTTGAAAGACTCATGTTTTTCCAGCATCAGTGTCACTGATGCTTTGTGTATAAAAAACATTCTGGCCTTCCTTAGCAACATTTAAATTTCTTCGTCTTACTGCACTAGAGGTGTCGTCTGTACCGCTTGCTGTAAGAGCCCCATCTAGTGTCTAAGGCTTTTCAATGCAAGCTGTGATTTGTAGGTTAATGGGCAATTCCACTGAGGAATGGAGCATTAAAATTATTGCATCAGTGCTTTATGTTAAACTGGTATGGAATATTGTAATAGGAAAAATGTAGTTTTTCCACCCACAATGAGGAAAATTAATTTTAGCTTTTAATATATTGAGAAGATATTAATTTCAGCTATGCTACTGTCGTATTCAACTGCTTAAAGTAGTTGGGTGCTTGAGGTGTTCATGTAGCATTCATGAAAGAAATGTGTATTTTCCTATGTGTCCTTCAGTTATTATGTCACCAGGCTCTAGATTAATTTTTAATACAGAAACCAATATTACTTCCCATGGCCTAAATACCCTCTATAAATGCCTTTTAGCAGTTACAGAAAGACAGGTGTGTGTATTACAGAACTGACTGTTGTAGATGTGTGCTTAGGAACTTGCTTTTTCAATAATACATGGTTAATGTTGTGGGAGATTTTGAGTCAAAAAAACCCCAAAAAACCTTGCTATAAAATGTTTATGCACTTAAAAATTGAAAACGTTTTCTTGTTTGTTTTGTTTGATGTCAGAAATATGCTAAAACGTAAAAAAATAAAGTACACAAATACTTTTCCTATCCATGATCTGTATGTGAAGAGACAATGTATATGTGAAACTGGTCTTTTCTCTCAAAAAGGGTCTGCGGTCCAAATATACAGGCAGGATGTCTGTCTGTAGTAGTGTCTTATGTTAAAATCAGTAGTAGCAGATAGTGGAAGAACCAGTGTTTTAAACCTTTTTTTGTTCTAAGTTCTGTATTCTTTTATGAATGTCGTGCTCTGATTTCTATTTCAGGAACTTCAACTCAGGAGGAAGATGAAAGATTGCGTCACTGAAGAACATTTATATTTGGCTTTTTCTCATCAGTACAGAGAGAGTATCTTTCCTCTTCATACATCTGTCTCCCTGTTTTTGCTATCCTACTGTGACTGCAAATTATTTAAAATTTTCTTAGTGCCAACTGGCGAAGATGTGGGTGATCAGTGTGTGACGAAAAACCTCCCTGGCGATCTTGAGGTGCATTTAATCTCCAGGTGTCAGCTTCCAGAGGTTGTGCGGAGCTGCAGTTTACCTGCAGTTGTCGTGAAAGATGGCAAATTCTGCCGAGCTGGGCTTTCTGTTGTCTTAAGACATATAATACAGAAAACGTACGAGGCAGATCCATCTAAAAAGGATGTTTTGGAACTCTTGGGCTTTAAGAAGACTTGCTTAAAAGCTTGTGCTGAAGTGAGTGCCTTTCTTTCTCTTAGATACATTAAAATTTCTTTTTTATTAGCATTAAATACTCTGAAGTAGACTCTTAATATTGATGTAAACTAACTTCTTTTAGTGAGAAATTAAATTTGCTTAGAAAATGAAATTTCCTTAATGGAGAAATATCTGTACTTTGGCATAAAGATGAAAATAATTATTTTCGAAGATACTACTTAGCAGCACAAAAACCCCTTAAAATTCAAAAAGTATGTTAGATCTCTGTTTCATGACTAGCAGTATAAATGAGTTCTAAAGTTTGAAGTAAACTAAAAACTATCTAATTTATTTTTACTTTTGATTTCAAGAGCACCATAATACTGTTAGCCTTCACTGCCAGGGTGCACAGCTGGCTTATGTTTAGCTTATCCTCGTCAGGTTGTCCACTGACTTTTCAGCAGAGTGGCTAACATGGCCAGGCGGCCAGTCCCTAGCCTGTACATTCCAGGAGTTTAGTCCCTCCTAGGTGTGGAATATTCTATTCCTGTCAGCCCATTCTCTAGCCTGTGCAGGCCCACGTGAAAAGCAGCTCTTTCATGGAGTTTGTTGACTGCTCTGCTCAACTCACTGTTGTCCTTGATGTGAGTGTAATCCATCACCCCCCTCCAGGTAAAGATGATCAAATAGGATAGGCCCCAGCATAGACCCTTGAAGATTTCCACTGCTAACTGACCTTCAGGTAGCATGTGAACCATTAACCAACACTACCCTTTGAGTTGAGATTTCAGTCTATTTATCACATAGCAGTTTACTCGTCTGACAGCTCATCCATCTAGACTTGCCTTCCTCGCTCTCTCAGGAGGTTGAGCTCCAGCCTGTCAGGATTGCTACATCCATGGTTGCCACTGATTACTGTGTCTCCAACCTGGTTCATCCCTGTTGGTGTGTAGCAGATCTGGAGGAGCACATCTCTGTGTCAGTGCACACAGTGCTTGTGTAAAGATGCCGTCCCTGACATCCTCCAGAAACCTCTGTAATCTTTTGGAACTGCTGGAGAGCTTCATTCTGTATTTCAGAGAGCTGCAAAGTGAGTGAACAGAATAAGAAAAGAAAAGAGTTTAAAAATTGTAAAACCTTTAAGTACAGGTAATAAGAAAAAGAGGACAAGGATAACAGCATCAAAAAAAAAAGTCATTTTTTTGAAGTACTGTTCAGTTAGGCAAAAGTTTTTTTTGATGTTGCATTTTAAAAACACACTAATAATATAATGCATTTCTGAAAATAAATGTGCTCAAAATCTGTTTGCAGTAATTGGATCTTATTACCACCATTTGTAGAGATGACATATAGAAATTGATCACAGCTTTGCTTGTCATGAATTATGCAGCCACCCTAATATTACGTCAATAATAAGGAATAAAAATATGCTATACTGGATAACTGTTCATTCTGTTATATATAAGGTTTAGCTTCCTAATTCTGCTGTAGCAAAAGTAATAGAGAATATCTGAGTTTCTAAGATTAACAAAGAAATCTGGAATTTCTTTCCTTAAAGTGAATGAAAATGTATCCTGGATTTTGTTTCTCTTTCTGTAGAGACATTAATTACATAAATTTATTTGACAGGTTAGCCAGTGGACCAGACTTTGTGAGATCAGCATTCCTCTGGCTGTGGAAAGGTTTTTGATGGCATCTCCTGAGCACTGTCAGGCTATTCCTCCTGACATTTTACAGTTTGAAAGGAAGCTTGGAGAACCTGTCCGAGTACATAATGATGACAAAATTCGTAGGCAAAAACTTCAACAGCAGAAGACAGGTACCAAGGCTGCAGTGCCCATACTTGGTGAAGAAGCAGAAAGGGAATTAAAAGCAGGGGAAGTGCATGAGCATCCACCCCCAAGTTTGGAACTGAGTTTAGCTTTCTCCAAGCTACTTGTCCAGGAAGCATCAGATGCAGTCAACAGAGAGGCCTCCCACATCAGGAGAACAAAAACTTCTGACCTTCCGCTGTTGGACCACATCTTTGCAGAAGGGCTTTATTTTACTGTGGCAGATATAGTGCTATTGCCATGCATCCATCAGTTCTTGGTAAGATGACGAATTCTGCAAATATTAACTAGTGTGTTTGTATGTTTTTTAAGAATTTGAAAGTTGTAAAATATGTTATTTAAAACATATTATGGCATTTACAGTGTGACCTTAACCCAAAACAGAGGATATGTCTTTGCTTTTGTACAAACACAAAAACCAGGGATTGGTGAGTTTACTTTTAAATACGTAGCATATAAATACTTAGTAAACACCATTAGCTGTTAAAATATTATACTGAAATATTTTGGTACCAAGTTGCCCAGAAAATAGTAATTTTAGAATGCTGGTACAAGTGACTTGAGCTCAACTTCAAAGCCAGTTCTGGAGTGGGAAAAACTTCTGAGGCAAGACTGTGCAAGAGTCTTGCTCAGCACAATCTGTGTACTTAGTTTTGTAAGGATATACACACAGGAATGATTTAAGGAAATGATAGCTATGTCTTTATTTCCCATTACAATGAAATGATACAGTGAATTTGCCTGCTACCAGCATTCCTGCAGTTATGCTGTGAGATTTATAGCTAAGCTGGTGTCTCTTGCCAGGAAGAGCTCTGAGTGAGGTTGGTATTGACATTTTGATTTTGCAAGTTGCTTTGCCAAATTTGCCTTATGGTGTTCGAAAACAAAGGGAATTCCTGGAGAAGATGCTGCTAGTCAGATTGAGAGAAACAATCTCTAAAATCAAGATAGGAGGGCCTATCGAACATTAATAGTGTGATAAATATCCACTTTATAACTTCTTTAGCCAATATCATAATCCTCAGTGTATTGATGATAGCAATACTGGAGTGCAGAAGTAGGTTAATATGGCTGCCTCTGAATTAGGATGATGAATTATTTTACAGAAATGGTTCTTAATTCACATCTGCTTTGTTTGTTTTGTGAATCACATAATTGAAGATGAACGGCAACTTCTGCATTCATGATACTAAACAAAAGTATTAAGACAAAATGCTTTCCTACTATTTAAAAATCTTTAAAGTATTTCAATCTTTGTTTTTCCAAGACCTTTTTAAATAAGAAGACCATAACTTTTTATAGTAATTTTTTGATTTACTGATGCTGGGCATGAGAAGATTCTTGGATCAGATGCTTAATTGATTTCAGCAATGCAATTGAGATTGTTCTGTAGATGTACTGTGAGCAGCTGAGAATGATGTATTTATTTACTTAGTGTGTGTGACCCTTAAACCCTGGTCAGCAGCTTATGAACTATATATTTTATAATACACTTGTGTAGATCATGCCAAGGATTGCCCTAAAAACCTGGCTTTCAGTTTCATTTTTATCTGAATTACAAGAGCTCTCAGGTAATGTTACTTTATTTCTCTTCTCTGATAAGTGATCATTTTCTAAGAAATTGTACCTTGATTCCTACAGTTATCATTGAAATTGAGTAACGTGCATCTGAAAGCTTCTTGCAAGCAGTGAGTTGAAATTGCTCTTGTTGATGGAAGTGCCAGAGTTTAATTCCTTATTAAAGTGTTATTTGTCACTTGTATAACTGGACTTCCTGGATTGTGTTTAAAAAAATCACTATAGTTGCATTTCCACTGATTTAAGGGTGTGAATAATAATGAAGTCTTCAGTGAGTATGTGTCTGGAAAGTAACACACCGTAAGTGTGAGCGGACCTGACTAGCTGATTGTAATTATAATTACCAAAAGTAAGATAATGAAGCTGAAGAGTTGTTTTTCATTACCTCGTTCCAATTCAGTTATCTTCCTGAGGTTAGCTTTGGTACACTTTCTGTTAGTTGTAACTGTTGAAAATTAATAAAAGTGTAAGAGAAGCTCAGTTCTCCATCTGGCAGAAACCACTCTTCAGTTTTTAAAATACAATTTAGAACACTTGATAACAAGTGTAACAGTGCCTCTTAGAATTGCTTTCCAAAAGACTTCTTTCTTAACTGAATTATTGTATCTTTGCCTGTGTTACTATTAGGGTATTAAATTAGATGCTTAAAATCACACAGTTCATCCTTCCTTTGCTCCTTTAGCTATTGCTAATTACTTTTGATTATCCTAAGCATGTTATAAACAGCATGCAAGAGAGCTGCTTGAAATTTCACGTCATTTCAAGTGTTCTTTACCAATTTCTACTTCCATACTGCGGACAGATACGTGGAGGAATGCTGCTTTTGCATGGCCTTTTCTGCCTTTTCCTGTAATCATGATTTTTAATTTTATGTTTAAAGCAGGCACACCATCACAAAGTAGTTCAGGTTGGAATAATTGAGGTTGGAGGGCACCTCTGGAGCTCATCTTGTCTAAGCCCCCTGCTTAAAGAAGGGTCAGCTAGAGCCAGTTGCCCAGGATCATGTCCAGTCATATTTTGAGTGTGTTTCAAAGGATGGAGACTTCACAACCTCTCCTGTTAAGAGGATGATCTTCATTGTTTTGAAAAATTTGGGAGTCTAAAGAAAGTGATTTAATTTCATCAAATGCATCCTTTTTAAAAGTAACTGGACTTCATGTAAATTGTGATGTGGTGTAATTTTTTTAATATGTGCAACATATTCTTACTAAAGAAATTTTTTATTTTATTTTTTACACTTAAAATTCTAATTTCTATTAAAGGCCACATCAATTCATAATCATATACGCTTAATTCACAAAAGAAACATACTGGTTACCATTATTGTATAAAATATGTAATGAAGATTGTAAAATAGTCTGAATAAATATATGACTTTTAAAAAAAGAAATAAATTTGATTCACTACTACTAGAAAAAGTTGCAGATGTAGTGAAAAGACTTCAGTAAAGAAGGAGGATAATGTATGCCTGTTTCTGTTTTGCTGTTGCCACATAGTGTAAGGTATTTCAGGCTTGCTGAGCTTTTAAGAACTTCAGGCTACTTGTGGGAAAGAACAACATTCAGATGGTCTTGCTTAGAGTTCAGTATTCATGGCAAATTACTGCAGTGTTTTTTTTCTCTGACTACCAACCAAAATGAATCATTCCTATATTAGGAAATGGCATGCAGTTAAGAACATTATTTAAATTGAACTTTTTTGTTGCTGATTGAAATTATGAATGACATTGGTCATGTAAATCTTTTCATCCTATTAAGCAAACAGGGATTGCAGATAAAGTCTAAATGGCCAACTGGCAATTCTACCTGCAGTTTTATTACCATCATACTATGAATACACATGCCTGGCATGGAGCTGAGGTCACTTCTGTAGTTCATGCCTTCTAGTGGCTTGTAGGAAGAAACCCTCCCATTTTATTTTTTTTAGGTTTCCAGCAAGAAACAAGGCAGAAACCTGGTAAATTTACCACTGATATCCACTTGGTATCGAAGAGTTCAAGAAGTACCTGGAGTAAAGAAAGCTGCTGGCAAATGCAATATGGAGCTTCTCCAGCTTCCAGAGTTGATGTCTGCTCCAGAGGAACAGGCACAGGACTTCTCTTCAGTTCCTGATGAGTTAGAAGAGGAGAACGAAGACAGTCATTTTATAGGTGGTCCAAGGCCAACTATGACTAAGTTAATGGTAATTTAAGCTTTTTAATGAGTTATCTTTAGTAGCAATATTCTGCTTGATTTTTAGTAAGTAAAAGTTTATTGGAATTGTAGAAGCTAATTCTGACAGCCTTGAACAGTTTAATACATCTTGCTTTTCTTATATCTGATATGCATTAACTTAGAATTGATTTTACTTTTTCTTTCTCTTTTGATATTTGATCAACTCAGGAATTGAGGAAAGATAGGACTGCTGAAAGCCCTGTCAATATTTCAGAATAATCAAAGTAACTTTTTGTTTGCATTTTCATATTGTATTCATCTTTTAAAGATATTTAGGTAAAGGATGACAAAAAACCCTGTTGCTTTTATGTTTGGCTTCATTATTCAACTCTTACTGTTTGGGTTTTTTTTGCTATTTGTTAGAACTTTGAACATCTGGGAACTCTGTAATGAGTTTTGTTAAAGAAAACTGTCCATCATGTTCCATAACTCTCAGTATTTTTTGCATAGAGGTTGACAGCATTTCCTAAAAAATTAACAGGACTTTCTTGTGAAAATGAGAGAAATACATAATTTGAATCTCATATAATTTGACTCCCATATAATGTAGAGTCATTTGACTCTCATATAATGTAGAGTCATCTGCCTGTTTAGTTTCAGTTAGGCTGAAGGTGGTGTTGTTGATCTGATGCCATTAAATTCAGTGAGAATTTTGATACCAACTTTAGTGGTAAAGGATCAGGGTCTTAACTTATTTTTTTCTTACTTTCATGTAGGAAAATGGAATTGAAGCAAAGTTTTTTCCACATCCATGCCCCAACTGGACCCTAGACTGGACCAGTCTACCGTCTGCAGTCAGTCCTGGGGAAGGTAAGGGGTTTTATGTACGTGTGTGCATATTTAACAGTGCCTTCTTCTGGTGAAGCCATTTAACTGTTTCCTAGGAAAATATGTCAATTAACAATGTGTTTCAGAGCTCTGTGGAACGGGTAAGCAATTTTAAATCTGTTCTAAAATTCAGTCTGTTTCTGACACATGGTGACATGACTTCCCTCACAGGTCATCAACAGCTGATGACCAAACTGGGAATAAAAAATTGACCTTGAATTCTGAACCGTATTTTTCCCCACTGTTTCCTACTTTCCTAAACTCTTCTTTATACCTAGAATAGTCAACTACATTATGTTAATGTCATTGGCACAAAAGTTGTACATGGACTGTGTCTCCCAAAGCAGCAGATGATGATTTTATTGTGATGAAAATAATAGTAATTAGCAAAGTTTGGTAGCTACATACTGAGTGGCACTTTTCCCTGCCCTGTAGGGACAGTTTGCTTTGCTGGATTGCAGGGCAGTTGCCCAAGGGCTGTGGTTCTACAGAAAAAAAACAACCTGATTTACCACAACATTTATTGTTTTCATCACCGTTGTGAAAATTGAATACCTCTTCCACCGTACTGTAGAGTGTCCTCTAAAATGTCTTATGCATGATGCGTGGTATACTTTCTTTGCTCACAATTTGTGTTATATGTATGTAGAAGTTCTGGGATTGAATGATTTAGTCTGTTTGTAAGTCTAATTAGACCACCTTGCTGTCACAGCTATTTACTACAGAAAAGAATTACAGATGATTGCAGTTTTAACGTATTATTTAGATTATACATTTAAGATGGTTCAGTTTTTTTGATGAGGATTATTTACTGTTGCAAAACTAAAGATTTTCACATCATGACTTGCATTTCATTTGCTTAGTCATATTTCTGAAGCAGAATGAGATAGAATAGAATAGACTATTTCAGTTTGAAGGGGCCTGTAATGATTGTCAAGGCCAACTGCCATACCACTTCAGGGCTGACCAAGTTAAATTAGGTTGTTGTTAAGGCATTGCCCAAATGCCTCTTAAACTGGCAGGCCTGAGGCGTCACCACCTCTCTAGGAAGCCTCTTTCTTTCTTTGACCACCCTCTCAGTAATGAAATGCTTCCTAATGTCCAGTCTATACCTTCCTTGGTGCAGCTTTGAACCACTTCCATGTACAAACCTCTGTTAGTTCTAGTCCTGATGCAATTTATAAAAGGTATGTGATTGACCAAAATGGAGTCATGTTTATATTTTAGATATCCTCCAACTTTTTAAATTTCTGCTGTTACTTCCAAAATGTATGGCTTGTACAGTTGTGTGTATTGAGACGTGAATCTATAAGCCTCTGTGAGCATCTGGACTGTATTTGAAAGAATATATCCCATCATATAGTATCTTCATGCCTTCTGTAACTGTTGATGTTCTAGGATATTGTAGTTGTTGAGTTGTTCTTACAAACTTTCCCATTTTAAAGGAATCTAACACAAAATATTTCATTTATTTAAAAATGTATTGTAAATGCTGTTTTCTCTTCTAGTTGACTGTATAAAAACTTGGCCAGTACTTTATTTTTCCAAATCTATGTTTAGGTCAGAAATATGTTGTTATTGTTTATTAAATACAGAAGCCAACATACCTCAGCACTTTGTTGTTTCTTCCAAATCACGTAGTGTGTAAAGACTTATCCCCAAGCACACAAATCAAGTCTCTCTGGCTAAATATATATCTTGATATTGAAAAAGTAATTTATGTAAAATCTCAAAAGAATTTCTAAGGTATGTTAGAGGCAAATGCCTGTACGCCATTAATATATTTATTGAAATACTTACTTGCAATAAATACTTCAGTTGGCGGTAGACACAATCCAAGAGTTCTAACCAAACTCAGTACTTGGTTGTGTCGAGTTTTCCATAGAAGTAAAGGTACATGTTGTTGTCAATATGTACAAACAATAAAAAGAGGGTGGAAGGTCAGAATGTGTAAAATAGGTGGTCACAGGAAAGGAGGGAAAGAGAGATAGAGAAAATGAGACAGAAGGAAAATGAGATACATCAGTACAAGGAAATAATTGCACGTGTTTTCACCTTTTTCCCTGGCAAGGCAGTGGCTGAAATTTTGGGAAGAGGTGCTTGTTGAAATAAAAATGAATGGAAATAGTGTGCTACTGCTGATTAAATGTGAGGTCTGGGAAAGAGCGGATTATATTTAATTAGATTTGTGAGCAATAAAGAAATGCAACATCTTTTCTGTGGTTTCACTGTTCATATTAGGCAGCAGTAGAAAGAGGGTTTATAATCCTTTTTGGAACTTCAGTCAATTGTGCAGTCTTCGCTTGTGTTCCTGGCCCTAAGTGTATGAAATCATTCGTTGTCTTCAGGTTAATTTCCTACCAGCTGCAAAGACTTTGTGGATATTAAGATCAGTTTGACTGGTTATGATTAGGGGTGCTTCCTTTAGGCTCACCCAAAGCACATTAAAGGGAGTGGGAAAGTGTGTCAATGTGGGGTTGGACAGTGATAACCCTTGTCACTGCTTTATTATTCTGATGATATATGGAGTCTTTGGTACTGTCATGTTTTTTCATCAAACATTGTGTTCATTGTGAAACAAAAAAAGAAAGATTTTTTTCACAGGAATCTATTTTTTTCTCTAAAACAGCTTTTTATTTATTGGTGTGAAATTCAAGAATGAGAAATAACTGAACCTCAGTTTCAAAAACCCTTACTTCTTTTCTCACGAGTTGAAGTACTTGTTAAGCAGAAAGTACTTTATGTTCTTCATTTGTGGTATCTCGTTCTGAAATTAACCATCTAGACTGACAGTATGTATGTGGTGCTATTTACTTATGAAGGTAGTGGTTAGTTGTGAACAAATTTATGCTATTCTTTCCAAAGAAACTGCTCACAGAATGAATGTAGCAAGTAGGAAACTACATTCTGTGAGCTTGTAGATGATGCTCTCTTCCTCCTGAAAATATTTTTTCTTGAATGAAGGCATTATAGTAGGTCAGAAAAAGATCTCCTTAGCTGAACTATGGCTTACTGTCAGGTGAAACTGGAAAGACCACTGTGCTTGCACAGTAGGAGATAGAGGGGTCAGTTACAAAATATGTGAAGACTTTGAGGTGAAGGAAGTCTGTTTAAAAAACTGTAGGCAGATAAATAAAGTTAGATCAAAATAAGTGATTGCATTTTACTAATGCAGCTTGCTCTTACCAGTCAATGGAACACATGTAGCCCTTTAACTTTATGGTTTTAAACAAATTCAGTGGTTTGTAGATAAATACAGTTCCAATGAATCATGTCAAGTATATAACATGCTTCAGTATTTTTAGTAAGAAATAGATTCCTAGTATTGAATTGACTGGGACAAGTGTTTTGACTTGTGGAGGTGAAATTTTCTGTGTGCAAATTTTAAAAAGCCCATATGGAAGATGGAAAGGCCTTACATGTTCTGTGTCCAGGACATAGGAAAGGGTGCTAATCCATTGCAAGGCAATGCATCCTTGCCTAGCTGAAGACAGAATGAATCTGATCAAGTTTGTTTGATTTATCCTTGCTTTGTGATCAGTAGCAAGTTCATGGCCAAATTAAATTGCTATATAAAGCTGTCACAGAAAGGTTGGCCTGAATAAAATGATACCCTGACTGATGCATGCCCCTTATTTGTATTCCAGTCTCCAGACTTTTGAGAAAGTTGCTAGGTTTTTTATGAAAAAGTTGCCTTTCTGTTGTCTTCTTTTTCTAAATAATTTATGTCAGCTGAGAATTTGTTCTTCTAGTGTGCATAACTTATGAATTAAGGCATCAGCTGATTTGTCTACAGTTGAGATAAGGTCTCTGGTCTTTCTTTGAAGCCTAAGTATACAAATAGTTGTGAGGCTATTTTTAACATTCATTTACCTGTTTAGTAGGGTGTTGTTTTGTAAAATGACTTCTCAGGTCCCCAAACTCTCCCCAGCTCCTCCTACCCTCCTACCTTTCCCAATAACTCTTATTTTCTTTTATCTGGTCAAGATCTGAAATACGAATCTAGTAATGCCTCTGTACTGTTTCTTTATATCAGTAACATTCTTTAGACTCATCAGTTCATACATTTTAAAGCTAGATAGATGGTATGATCATCTGTACCTGTCTCCTATCTGATTCTGGCTATAAGCTGAGTTTGTAATTGCTTGAATATTAATGTTTAAAAGATACCTGGTTGAAGGAAGAGTGGCAGGTTCACATTATGATTTTAGTTCTCCAGAATGGAGATTAAACTAGATGAAATTAGATATTAGAGACTTAATCTAGATAAACTAGATGAAGTTAGATATTGTAAAGTGAAAGAATAATTTTGGAAGGATACCAGTTTTAAAAAGAGCTTCTGTTAAACTTATCAGGTGGACCAACAAGAATAAAACAAAGTTTACACTTAGAGTTTAGAAACATCTTCAAAACTGAAGTACCTTTGAATAACACAGGCTGGAACAATAACACAGAACAGTGTTACACTTCTGTGGAATTAACTGGATTAAACAGTCTTAGTGGTGTACCAGACAACAACCCTGAAGGATCAGTGTTAGCTTCAGCTTCCAGAACTGGTATTAAATAAAGGATACTTTAATATAGTGTGGCCTCTCAACAGGGAAAGAAGAAAATTTTGAAAATTTTCTAACCCTCATCATAAACAAAATTAGTTTTAATTAAAGGAACAGCACTTAATGATGTAATTATCTTCTAACCAATTTAAAAGTTTGTGGCTTGGTGTCCATGTTAAAGTTGTTTGTAATTGCTCATAGAACTGACTAACATAATAACTGTGGAATAAATGCTGTATTAGATGCAGTTATATGATAAGAAATTGTTGTCAAAATTGATTCAATATATTCAGGTTGTTTCTAGGATTGTTTTGTGAGGATAGGTCATTGTGAGGATAGGTCATAGGTCACTGCTTTTTATGTTGGTATTATCTTTTGAATATTTAGACTTGAGAGATGCTTTCTGAGTTGAGAATACATGGTGCTTAAAAATCAAAGCTGGTTTAGGGAATCTGATATTTTATTAACATTTTTGCTAATCAGGAGATGCAAATTACGTGTTTTACTTTAAATGTTAAAAGCAACTGTATTTTTTAAAATTAGATCCAGACAGTCATTTATTCTGTAAAACAAAAAGAGTTAAAAGAAACACTTTAAAGTTCTCTGTTTCCCTTTCAAGCCTGTCAGAACTTTTTAAAAGACTTTGAAGATTTTTTTTTAAGAGTTTTTTTAGCCTATTTCAGTATCTCAGGCATCCTGAAGCAGGAACTCATCCTTCTTCTTCAGCTGATTTTTCCATATCAGACAGCTCTTTGCCTGCAAGCCACATGGGTAACAATCCAAGGGAAACTCAACTGAAGCTGCTTCTCATTATCTCCTTAAAGTTACAATTTTGCTGCACTCATTTAAATAAGTTTAAACCACATTTATGTGTGTATTATATTTTGCAGTTCAAGATCTGGAAAAACTTGTGATGGCAATAGAGTCAGATTGCCCCATATTCTTGATAAACACTTGAGAGGTAAATAATTTTCAGTAACAAAGAGAAAGGAAAATGCTTATTTTTCAATATAGATAACATGGGTGTTTGAGGTGATAAATATAAGAAAATGGAAGTTTATTACTTTGATTTCACTCTTCTTTTACATGGCTTATTGAGGATTCTTGAAAAACTTCAGATTTCATATGTGACTTCTTTGGATCTTTTGACTGTTCAGGGATATAACATTGCACAGTTGGCCTGAGGACAATTTTGATGGAAGGTTGAATGCAATTACTAATTTTTGGACAAAAAATTCTTTATGTGTAGCTGGAAGTAATAACTTAGACATGCCACCAAACCAGATAACTCATCCATGACAAGGTACACTATTTCTCCTACTTTGTGTTCTTCCTCCATTTTTTGTTTGTGATTGTCTTAGTTACCAAGCACAACAAGGGAAGGGAATTAATTATTTTATATTTTTAAGATGCCTATTTGGAGATAGAAGGCAAAGCTATATGACTAAGTTAAATTAGTATGAATAATGATTTTTAGGCACAATGTTTTACTAAAATGAATACTTTTCTTTGAAAACATAGATGGTTTCTATGCCTCATGAAATCAGTGCATATGCATTATGAGGGATACGAGTTCAGTACATTTATGTTTGCTTGAAGTCTGTTGCATTTTTTTGTGATAGTTTGGTCTAAATGACATGCTTACAGCCTCTGAAATATTCAAAATCTGCAAAGGAAAAACAACAGTTGCTACTGAAAATGATACTAGAATAATACCAAGTTCTAACAACTGCATTTTGATTCAGTTAGGACACATTCTCCTTGGTGTTTGGCCTATTCTGTAAAATATTGTTGTGGTGAGGGTGATTGATGGACTTTCATACGAGTGATAATCATACTGAAAAATGTCACGTTTGTTTTTAGTGCCTTGCTTTATGGAATAAGTGTAAGCCCTCAGAGAATTTCTGAAGCCTTAATACTTCATATTGAATATCCCCTACAACAGGAGTTCAGGGTTTGATGAAGTCTAATTCCTAGAGGCATGATTTTACAGTTCACAAGTCCTTCTTAATTGTGAGTTTATTAGGTTTCTGAGAGATTTGTTTTGTAAAATACAGTGTATAAAGTTCAATGTATGCTTTTTTTAGTCCTGTTGTGGTTTGTGTTTGTTTTCTGAACACACATAAAGATTAAAATTAAATGCTGCAACTTGCCAGTTGAAATGTTTTACAGATTTATGATTTTGGTACTGAAGGCAATTCTTAATGATTAGTTTTTGTAAATTCACAGTAGTCTTAGTTTTGACGGTTAAATTGAAGCATGTTCTTGATTAATCCAGAGTGAACTTTTATGAAGTGTCTGCACTTGACAGTCGTTGGCCTAAGCTGACTGTATCTAGATAGAGTTTGAGTGTGATCTGCCCTAGAGAGAAAAAGTAGTTTTATTCGTTAGACTGTGAGGGTTTTTTTCCTTCTTTTGTCTCTAAAATTCTCAAACACATGGAAAAACATAAGACCCGAACCCACTAACTCATAGATGCCTAGAGTTATTTTTAACAGAATGGTTAAATTAATTTTCCATATCTTAATCAGAAATCTTTAATGAATGTTAAATAACCTGCTATGTAACTCTGGTCTTTGTTTCATTTGAACTATTTAATCTTTCTTTTCCTCCTGATATCATTGTAGTGGAGTTTACTAGTTTCTTTCTCTCTTTTAAATTTCTATATTCCTTGTTCATGGGATAGCAGAGCCCCAAAGTTGTATTATTTATCTCTTAAGCCAGAGGTTTAGAGATTAAGTTTGTGCTTAGTACTCCGTAGTGTAGAGGTGCAGGTCATTGGAATATTACTACAGAGGAATGAAGGAATGATGATCCATTCTAACAATTATGGTTTGGAACAATGTCTGGCAAAAATCCAGGACAGTTGATTAATGTGATTCAAAATGACATTTTCTGCTGAACCTGGCTCAAAATCAGGGTATTTCGAGGGAAGAGGAATTATATAGAAATTTATCTCCTTTAGTTGTCAATAAGGCGTACTCAGGAGTGATGCTGTGGTACAGTGTCACTTCATAGGGAAGACAGTGATGACACATTTCTTTCTCCTTTTTGTGCGTGCTGCTGGCCCTCAGAAGGTCCTCATGGCAGCTGAATAACTAGTTGTCAAAAAATCTACCCGTTTCAGAACTTCAGCGAAATATAAACAGTTAATTAGATGGAGGAATTCTGCGGGTTTTGTTCATGTTCTCTTGCTTGCCTCTGGTGAGGTCAAAATTGACTTTGTGTGCCACTGTGAGGAAGAGCTAAATGCCTGTTCCAGGAGTTTCGCTCTTTGCACTAGCAATACACTAAGTGTATTAAGTGTTCAAACTTCCAGCCTATTTATTTTTGTACCTCATCCAGTTTTAATTCTGTATGCACTTAATCTTTTATCATGCTTTTGTAATGATGTCCTGGTTTTGAAATATAAATTCCTTTAAAAACTTTTGGATACCATCTAAAAAATTGTAAGGATGTGTAAAGAAATCCTGTGCTGTTTCCACATACAGAAGTGAAACAGATTGCTTTTACCTCTATTGGGCCAATATTTCACTTTTTGAAAGATGTATTAACTTTCTAAATATTTTAATTAAATGTTGTAGTAATTAATTCCATATGTATTATCATACTTCTATTAATTAGAAAGATTTAGGAGGAGAAGGAGTTAACACCCATGTGTCTCCAAATATTCTGAATATGCTATTTGATAAAAAGTTAAATTGTTGATGACATTAGTCTTCATAATTTTTTCCCAGAATATACTAATATCTTAGTATTTCCAGTTGCTATATGATTTAAATTGATCTTCTGTAGCAAAAGAGGTACTTAATCTGCTTCGATATTCTGGTATTTCTTGCCGTAAAGTGTCTTCTCTGCTTACTTAAAGGTTGTTCTTTAAGTTTTCTCATTAGATTTAAATCCCAGCTACATTGATGATTGGTTGTACAGCTTGTGTCCTTTAGGTCTTTTGTGTGTTGTCCATTTGCTGCTTCCCAGGATATGGGGATTCATAATTCACATAGTTATGTAGCATAATGAACTCAAAGATTTAAAGTTAGGGATTTTTTTTACTTTTCTTTGCAGTATTTTTATAGGTCACTTACATCGTTGTTTTGTACCCATTGTAACTGAGAGACGGCTGAGTTTTAAATTTATCAGCTCAACTGTTAAGTGAGCAGGACTGTTCTCTGTGTTTCTGCTACAAAGTCGAAGCAGTCCTTTCAAACAGAGGCATCAAGAGACCTTCAATACCTCTGCAACAGCATTTTGACTTTTTTACTTTCTTCAGAGTGTAATGTTGAGCTGTGCAATCTGTCTCTCAAGAGCAGAATGAGAATTTTTTCTTAGCTGTTTCACCACTGAACTCGTGTGTGACTTCTGAAGGTTAAAATCTTCACAGGCCACAGGAGGGCAGCAGAATGTCTTTGGATATGGAACTGTACTTGGATGGATGGAGCTGTGCTCTGTGACTAAGGGGTCACCCAAGAGAAAGGTGCTTTTTAAGTGGCAATTCTCAGCTCAGTAACCTCTAATCCCAAAATTTGGGATGACCTTTTGGAAAAAGTGATTTACAGCATTTTTTTTAACTCTTCAAATTAAAGTTGATGATTTAACAGTTGAGGTATTAAATTATGTTAGAATACACCTAAAAGCAAAAATTGCAGAGTCTGTTATGCTAGGTGCTATGTAAACACCTTCTGCCTTGGATGTTTTCAAGTCTAAGAAAAGATGTACAGAAAGTGAGGGAGGGAGAAAGTTGATCAGCTCAACTTCTGCTGGAGTTTTATATTCTTTGGGATAAAGGAATAATACTGAGACGATATTTGTAAGAAAATGAGGAGCTTAATGGAAATTTCCAGCAATTTTTTCCTGGCTTACAAGTAACAACATGAGAAGATTTATACAAGGGATTAAATTTTTTTTTTTTTAGTTGATCAATAAAGCCTGCTGTAGTTCAAGGGCCAGTGTTTTGTTAATTAAAAAACATGGTAGCTTTGAAGGTTGGGTTATGGCTGGAATTCAGAGGAAAGGGAAATAATTTGTTTAATATGTTACAAGAAAATATAGACAAATAAAAGGATGTAAAGCAACTAACTAGTAATTTACTAATTTTTTGTTTTGTAGCAATACAGTGAGCCCATAAGAATATGTGACCCTCTTCATTAGGAAGTGAGGAAAGTAATCAGAATGTGAAGAGCTGTCTAACCTAAACAAACATTTGAAAATGAATGCCAGAAACAAGTCACAAAAGATTCTCTCTCTTAATTGAACCTCTTATGACTTCTCTTCCTGATGTAATTTTGCTTTCAAAAATATAGTCACTGGGAAATTACACAGAAGTTAAGATCAGAAGATTAGCTAAATGTAAGAAGGAAGGTATAATTTTTGTACTTGAGCACAGAAGAGACTGCAGCCTGAAAAACAAATGAAACTGAGCCTGAGTGCGTCTCTTTCTCCTCTTCCTTGGTAACAAAATGCTGCAAACCCTTCAAATGAATTTATATAATGTTCTCACTTAAGTTTATTGACACGCATATTTTGTTGTGGGAATAAGTTCTTTAAGAGTATTATTTCTTACTTATTTGTGAGGGAAGTAGAAGAGAACTTGATGGAAGTAGAAATGCTTCATAGATGATTTAATTTTTTTTTTTGTAGTGGTCTTTGGAGAACCCGTTAGATTATTTGTAGCTTATTTGTGAAAAAATAATTCAAACTGTATTCTTAATTCACAGTTTCTTGTTTTACTTGATTATTGAAACTCTATTCATCTCTCTTACTTAGTATTTAATATCCTTAAGAAGTTATTGCTCAGGCTACTGGTTGTTTCCAAAGTTTGTGATTACCCAGATTTTATGTCATAAATTATCATAATAAATAAAATAGACTTTTATTTTGTGATTAATAAACTAGACAGTTTCCTTCAGAAATGTAGGCAAATGGGTTTTGAACAGCTTTATTTTCCAGTGTCAGAGTTCAGTACATTGCAGGTATGGGTCTGCCTCCTGGTACTGTCAGAATCAGTAGTGAGGTACTGGGAAGTTTTGTGCAGCATTAGTGAATTTCTGTAAGCTCCTCACTGACCTTTTATGAGGTGTTTGTGGATCGCAGCATATTTCATCCGGGCAATACAATAGACCTGTGCATATAAAACATACCTTGAACAAGGTGTTTGTGCTGGTGGGTACTGAAAGGTAAGCGTTGTGCGAGTGGCTACACGGATCTTCTTCTTCCATCCCGCGATCTTTTGTATGTGCAGAGTTGAGGTACAGAATTTGTTTCCAATCCGTAAATCACTTGTGACAAAATACGAGTTAGGGAGGTATTTTTCTGTGTCTTGAAGTTACTTATGGCTTCCATCTGCACTTCCACTGTTTTTAGATATCCGTGTTAAGAACCATGAATGCATTACGGGATTTGGATACAATTTTACATTGGGTAAGGTTAGGAGTTTTACTTTGGCTCTTCCTGACAGCGAGTTTTTATGCGCAGTTGTTCATCTAATCGGCAATTTCAAGGAAGACAGCACCGCTGTGTTTAGGAAAAAACCCCATAAACTTAGTAGTGTTAAAAAAATAAGGTAAAATTACTTTGTTATGAATGATTTGTAATCTGTTCTGAATAGTTTGATACTTTCAAAGCTTTTAATTACACAAAGGAAAGGCCAGATTACTGTATGTTTAGTGTTTTAGTGAAGGTGGTATTCATTATTTTGTGCTTGAAATGCATCTTCTCCAGATGGTCTGGAAATGCTTCTAAAAAGTTAATTTTTGGTGCATGTCTCATGTCAAATTTCTGGCATCCTACCATAGCAATATCAAAAGGAATTCACATCCTTTAAAAGCTTTCGAAGTATTGAAGAGCAAAGGCAAGTAGGAAATTCATCTGTTTGTAGAATTATTTTGTAAGTGTAGAAGAAATGGAGAATAATCTCAGAATTAAAATCAGTTAAACCTAATCTGAAGTAATAAAATTTGTCCCCTCTTAGTGTGAAACATTGACCTAAAAATCAAGATGCAATGGAGAGAGATATGATGATTTTATTTTATTTTATTTCAGTATGTGCTTTAAAACTTTTGCAGGTCTATCACAGAGATGTTGGTCTTTGTGTGGATGTTTAAATGGCTTATGTAACTATTGAGAGCAGTTGAGGTATTATTCTTGTAGTCACTCCATCAGCGCACCCTACCTGGAACTTTCTAGTGTGTCTAATTGGTGAAGTGCTCTTAAATCTGTTTAAATGCTTTTGAATATCCCATTTACAGATCTTTTGTGTGTTCTTGCATTTTTAGAGACGAGACATAAGAAAAAAAAGAACATCCCCACACCCCAAGGAGTAAAATACTTCTTACCAGTATAAACTGTTTTGGGTGCTTCCCTGAAGCTCAAATGGACAAAGTTCTTATCTTGGCTCTTGGTTACATTGCATGTCTTCTGCAGGATTTCATTTGTTAGGAACCAGAGGATACTGAAAAAAGTAAAAATGCACTCTTAAACCTCTCTCTGTTTTATACAAACGCTCCTTGCTGTCCTAAACTTTGTACTTGATATTTTTAAGGCTGCACTGAACATCAGATCAGGTTGTAAATGGTTCTAGGCTGGATGTGTGATGTTCAAGACTGCATATGGAAACTGACTTTCTTTCCCTATCCTTCCTCACTTAAGACATGGGGAAATATTGGTATATGTGACAGACTTTCATGAGCTGGCATTTCATGCTGCATCCTGGATGGGTACATGTGTTTCAGTACAAGTTCAGTGGAATTTAATTAACTAGTGTCTTTAGGAAAGAAGACAGTGCTGTTACTTGTGCCATATTTACTAACTTCGTGAAAGAAATAAGTCAATTTGTAGATATAATACCTATGAATACCTTATATTTCTATTGTGTCTTACAGTACTAATGGGTGTATTTTGCTTGAAATTTTATTTATCTATATAACTCTGATGTTTCTGTATCATCAACAGAAACTACTTATATGTGTTGTCTGTTCTCCAAATGCATGTTTCAATAATGTAACTAGGGATTTGGTGTTTGTAGCTCACCTTCCCCTCATGCAGGGCAAAGGATGTAGTTAAATCTTTGTTTAGAAGTAGTAACATGAAAAATCAACCAGGGTATCAAATATATATAGGTAAGTTTGAGAAACCAGACTTGCTGCATAAGGTAAATTTTTTGGACTTTAATGACAAATTTGACATTAATATGGATAAATTTCTTTTATTCTATTATTCTTTTAAAAACATGGATAATGTTTTTAATATTTTAAGTTGATGATTTGGGGTTTTTTTAACTTTAATTCTTTAGACCTTTTCAACTATTACAGACAGAATTACTAGTTTTACTTTTAGCAAGCTTCATATTACTGTTACAAAACTGTTTGAGTTTTCTTATCATAGTAGTCATCTGTTGGTCTGCAGAGTTCTAAGGCCGGGGCTTCCCTGTTGTTTGTATTCCTTTAGCACTTCAATTTAACAACATAAGCAATGGCCTTACTGCCAGATCTCTTTATAGTACAAATCTAATCTGAATTAGACATTGGCATGCTACTGTATCTGCAACAAATTAGCACACAGTTTGGAATTTGTGCTTAGATACTGCTGTGCTAGTTGTGAAAGGACACCTGAAACCTGACTTGGCTTGAAAACAGGGCTGTAGAGAGAATGTTGGCTAAATTAAAGCTGTTTCAGCACAAGATAAATGTAAAAAAGAAAAAAAAAAAGAGGGATGGAGGGGTGTGGAATTAGAACTGTTATTTGAGTCCCCGGGGGGATATTGAATCAATGCTTTGCCATATGAGGAACCTTCAATTTTGATCCAGTAACAGTAGCACACAAGCATGATTTAATAACTTGTTTAGCTTCCACCTGATCTTGAATCCTTCCTTTTGCTTAATGCTGTGTGTAGCTGTATTTAGAATCCTTGTCCCAGAAGAACTTGTTTCCAGGAGAATCTGTCCCTTGTTCTTCCTAGGGTTGTCTTATTCCACCACTTGGTTAATTTCCAAAGTAATTTCCTGAGGAAGAAAAGATAAGGATATAGAATGTAACAGAGAGTTATGGGTATCTCGGTTCTAATATGAACTTCACTTCTCGTATTGAACATCGGAAAGGTTGTATGACAAATCTGTCCATTACACTATTTCATTACTATCAAATTTGTTTCCCACAAACTCTATGAAAACATTTTCAGCCCAAGTCTGGACTAATATAAAACCAATGTTCTGTTTTGTTTCTTTTGAGAATAATTCAGTACTATGACCGATATTGAAATAATTTCATTGAGAAGACTGCGTCTTTGATCAGTAAATTTACTGTAAATCAGTAAATAAGGAAACCCAAGGTCATACTAAGAGGTTTTATTTTTTGGTTGTGTTTTTTCTTTTGAAACAAATTGTAGGTATTATGGCATCAAGTCTTAGTTCTGTCTTTATCCAAGTAGTTGCAATTATTTGCAAGGCAATTACCTGGATATGTCTGTACATATTCAATTAATATAATCACAGGACTGTATATTTTTAACATTTCTTATTACTGACTTCTGTTTTTTAGAAAATCCTAATTGTATTTGACCTTGTAGTAGTTGGTGGATTTTAGTAGAAGAAGGAGGAAGAGGTTGCAGAACAGAAGGAGGTGCATTAATATACGTTTAGTCTTTTAGCATACGTTGACACTAAAAATAAAGTAAAAAACACCACAAGAAAGCACACGTAATGCTCATCTCAATCTCTTTTCCTGTTTGCTTTTTATAATCAAATTATTGTGTGTTTTTCCCCCCTTGTTTGTACAGCCTCTAAAATACTTTAGTTGTCTGTACCTTTAAAATCTCTGCTGATGAGTGCGTTGTTGCAGTGTGATTGTTCCTTGGTTGTCCTTTTCCAACATAGCTCTTTTTCCCTAGTTTCTTCCAGAAGTGGAACACTTTTAGTTGTATCCTTTTAATTGTAGATGTTTATGTTGCTGCTATTACGGTGGTATGTAGTTTACAGCTTCTCAGGTGTTAAAATTCAGAGCTGTGACATAGGACTGTAGTAATACCCACATGACAGCAGAGGCACTGGGCTTAGCTGATGTGCCTGAGAAGGTCCACAGGAGAAATAAGAAATAGCTGAAACCCTGCTTCCATGTTAGCATACAAACCAATTACCCATCTTTTTCTCCTCAAACAAAACTGAAAGTTTAGATGTGATGTGTAATAATGTAAGAATGAACACATTTTAATCATGCTGGACTCTGAATATTGTAGCTGGCCTGAAATATGGAATTTAACTGGTTTTAGAAAATAATTTTTCCTCTCTCAATTTTTCATCTTTAAAGTTTAAGGGAAAGAGGAAAATCCAGGGAAACATGAGTAACCCAAATAAATTTGGTAAATAGCTTAATCTGAAATGTACAACTGTGTAATATTGGAATTTATAGATCTATATTTATAATAACACACATATAAGAATTAATGCCTTGCTTGTTGAAGACTGTGGAGTCCTGACAATAATTTTAATGGTTTCCAAAACAATGAGTTGGGATTTCCAGGACTACTTTACCTGTAATCCAGAAATCTGTTACTGACCTGGGTGGTGTCATATTAAGCAAGTAACAAGAATGTATTTTTAGTCTAAAAGTGTATTGTAGGATATTTATGACATCTTTTAAAATAATTATATTTATGAATTAGTATATATGGATATATTTCATTCTTCTTATAATGGAAAGATGAAGCTGTAAGCAAGTACTGTGAAAAGCCTTGGAACCAGGAGGTTTAGAGTAATTTTCTTTTTAAGTAACTTTTAGAGTGAAGGGCTAAGAAACTCTTGAACAGCTTCTGAGTTTACTCGTGTAGGTGATTTGGCCCTTTACTTTAACCATAAAGTAGCTGTATAGCTTTTCTATGTGGGCTAATCCTGAATATTCAGGAATATGAAAGCCAATATAAATGGATATATAGCCATCTTTCAAAATTGTTAGTGTCCCTATATTCTCTAAATTATTTTTTTGAGCTTAGTCTATTGCTGCACAATTTTTTTGAAGCATTGCCGTTATTTCTTCAGTATACTCTTATCATTTTTGAAAGACTGGAAATGATTTCTTAATTAAAATAGTCTGTTTCTATAAAAACAAACTCCCAAAAAACCAGTCTGAGCTGAGACAGAACGCTTCTTAATCCTCTGTTCTATGCTATTCAGAAACATCTGCCAAATGGATTACTTTCCATCTTATCTGCAGCACGTACTTGACATTCCTCTGCTTGTGCTTGTTACAGGATGCTCTGGCCCACTTGTGATCTCACTTGATGTATATTGGCATTACAAGCTCTGTAACTTATTTGTATGATGTTAGGTAGGACGTGGTGCAGAAAATAAATCATTCCTTCAATCAAGCTGTCTTGACATTTTGGATCTTAATTGTTTTGTAAACAAAGGTTGGATCATTCTTTCTGTGTTTGTGCCCCCCATTTTCTTCTTGTTTGTGGTTAATACGTGCATTTTACATCTCTGTATGTTTTCAACTGTGGCATGAAGATTACAGTCACAGTTGATTCTCACTTATAGGGAGCAAGTAAAACATATGGCAAAGATTATCAATGTTGAGCTCCTATTTGACCCATAAATCAAAAATTTTATATAAAGATAGGTTTGTAGCTGTTGCAATGGCAAACAGTGGGGCTGAAAATCTCTGCAGTATCTTTCTGCAAAACATGGCAGTTGTTTGTAGATTCCACCTCGCCTGGTTTTGAGTCAAGTTCAAAACATGCAGGTTTATGTGAACATACTTGTTCATGATTTTGCTATTGGAGAGATGAGGAGATTTTGTGGTATATTTTTTTCTGAAGGTCCTGCAAGGATAAATTAATCTCTAATAATTAGAAAATATGTCATATCTAGTTCAAGACACTTTATGAATGTGGAGCTTTTTTTGTGTAAGTTGTTAATTTTAATAAAAGCCATCAGGAAATACTTGTTTCTCAAGTTACTTAAATAGACATAAGGAAGCTTCCTTTTGGTTTTGTTTTTAATTCAGCAAGTTTAATTTTTACGGTGGCTGTTAGAGCTTACTCTTCCTCATTGTGTACCAATGTGTACCTTGTTTCAGGGTAGAAATAGTCCTGTTGAAGTCATGTGTAAAAACTGAGCAATAAGAGTTCCAGTAGAATCACAGCTTTATTTTACATTAGGGTGACTCAGTTAGATTTGCTACTGTGGAGTATATACAGCGCCAAAGAAATAAATGTTAAGACTTTTAATGTATTTTTTCAGTTTTATATCACAAATATGCTGCATAGAGTGTTCCCTTCTGCATTAATTTTCCATTGGATTTAATTTTGTTGTGTGTCTGAGAGGGACTGAGCACAGTGCTCAACAAATTTTTTAAGTTAATTTTCTGAAGTATTTTGAACTCGGTACTAATTAATTAATGTATACTCCTATACTCATGCATAGGGAGTTTTTTGTTCCGTTGTAATAAAATCTTTTCCCTGTAATTACAATATAATTTTTTAATACAGAGATGCTTGTTCTACCTTTGTGTCTCTTCAGTTTGGTTTACTCAAGAAGTGGTTTAATCTAAATAAAATAATCCCATCAAATAGCCCCAAAACAATCCCACTCTTAAACCAGAAACATCCATTTTAAGGATTGTGTTTGTATAACACTATTGATCTGACTGATGACCCTTTTCACTGTAGGTTAGGCTTTGTGCTATGCTGTATTAGTTACTGTCAAAACAGTTTTGTGTCTTTGGCCTCGAGGCGAAATTGTGCACAACGTCAATACCCCCACAGCTCGCTCTTGTCCGAATGCTTACTTTGCTCTCTGGGTGTATGAGGGCTCGAGCATCTGCAGAACATCTGTGTCAGAACTATCAGCAGGAGTGTGCATGTTACTTGCTCTCAAAGGTGGGGTCCATGCAAAGGTGAAGGATCCCTATGTTTCTTAGTTCCTTTTAGCTACTTAGAGAAGCCTTGATTTCTTTGAGACTGGTGTTATTGGGATATTTCCTTCTCAGTTCCCCACACAGTTACAAGTCCAGAGAAATAATGCTGGTTGTCAGTGTGTACAGTGCACGTAGGATGGGATGCAGTAAAAATCTTGCAGATTCTTCTGTGTGTAGTTTGTGAATAAGAAAACTTAGGACAGTGGGGTAACAAAACGTGCAAACTATTAATCCCACTCTGAAGAAGGTGACTGTGTTGCTGTCTGAGCTTCATATGCGTTTGCTTAAGCCCAGTTTGTGTGTGGACACGTGTGATGGGCAAACTTTGTTCAAATATACCAAACAACCCTTGCAGTATAGAGTCTGTGTATATCTTGTTTTGCTGCTGGTCTGGGTTCTTTATTAGTCTTGATAGTGTGAATGTTGTTGAGCTTGGTATACTGAGTCGTTTATATTCTCATCTTTCTAGCAGAAGTGGTTCTTGGTTTGGTTATAATAGTAATGAGCACTAATGACTGTGCTTGCTTACCTGAGAAGATAAAAACCTATTAATTCTACATTATATATATATATAAAAGAAGAAATTTTAAGGAGGAAGTGATGCTGAAGTGGCTTAAGTTTTGTATATGTACATTTTTAAAAGTTAAATAATTTGAAAAATAATATCTTCAATTTTCCACTTTTATGTAGTGATTTTAGTGTCCTCATTTGTAAATGATGTGAAGCGTTCCTGCAGTCATTTATCAGAAATATGTATGCTTATAAATATAAGAATAGATTTTATGTTTAAGAACTACTAGCTGAGGCACTGCCTAGCAGATGCACTACTGAGGCATTTCTTAGACAGGTACTTCTATAAAGTCCATAAACTATTCATTTTTTTTCAATACTAGAACATCTCCTATCACTGTTTATTAGATGGTGAGGGGGTCTGTAGCCACAGATACTATGATGGTGACAGAGTAAATGTGTCTGTATGACCTCCAATACCACAACTCCACAGCAGATGATGATGATGATGAAGAAGAAAGAATACTGAGATGGTTTTTGCACTAGAAGGGCAGTATGGCCTCCAGAGGTCTTATTCAAAAAACCATTGCTGTGATGACTTGTTGTTATGGGGGTTTTCGATTGTTTTCCAGCTTTTCTGTTTCCTTTGATGTTACACTGGCACATAAAGTTGGTGTCGGAGACCATCTTCTACACATTGCACTACAAATAATGGCCTGGTTTTTAAAAATCTCAGGTTTATATTCTATAATACTCTTCAACTACCTCATGTTTTTACTATTTGTTTGTGTTTAGTTGTGTATTTTTTCATTAAGAAAGATATTTTGATGAACCTGCCTCCTGGCAATTAGTGGGAGATATATTTTCTTTTTAAGTTTCTGAAGGCAGATGTTTCTTTAGCCTGAGTGTTTAGTTGATGGAGTTGATTAATTTTTGTTGGAAAAGAGTTCATAATTTTTGATTTCTATTTGCTTCAATTTATAGAAATTCAGCAGACTGTTTGAATGACTTTGGTCCACACTACACAGGTTTTCTGTTTCTCTCCATCCCCTCAAAATTGTTTGTCTAATTTTGTTCAAGTATAATAAAGTAATGAAAAGGGAGAACATGAAAAGCAAGAGGATACCGTCATTCATTTCCTCCTCTAAATTAATTAATACTGAGGTTTTTTGTTGGAGATAAGATGATGGATGACCTTTCTGTTTAGTTAGATGGACTTAAGTATGCTTGTCGTTTGTACAGTAAACAGAAGTGACGTGTAAAGTTGAGCTGAAAATGCTCCTTTTTGTCTAGCAGGCAGCTGTTCCAAGTCCCTTGCTATGGAAGGGCCAAATGAAGTCATGTCTTTGTTTCCTGATGCTTTTTACTTGTAGAGCCTGGGGAACTGGAGTGCAGCACTGGGCTTATGCCACAGCTTCATTAACTTTTTTTTTCCATTTAAATCCAGTTCTCTATATCAAAGATGGTTGAAGGGATTTATGGATTTTTCTGATTACTTGCTTTCATAAACTATGTAAGAATAATACAAAGCAAAAAGCTGCTTAAGATACAAGTAAAAGGAGCCTTTTGTTACTGGAACCATTGATTGGGCAACAAGTGCCAATTGTATATATTTGTTGTCTTGGAAACTCAGTTTTGGTTGAGTTGAGAAATCCAACTCTGCTTTGGATTTCAGGAAAGTAAGTTAACCTTTGACAACCTTCTCAAGCTTTTATTTCTTATAATATCAGTAAGAGAAGACCTTCTTTTGCTCTTTTGTCAGGCACGTATGTATGTAGTGGAGAACTGTATGCACAATTAGCTTTTCAGGAGTGTTTCTGAGGTGATCTTACATTGGAATTAGCAAGAACTAAAAAAAAAAAAAAAATCCATCTTCAGGCAGCTTTCCGAATTGATACACTCAAATTGTCTCTAACTGGTATTTTATACATGTTCTGAAAATCTTCTAGGAATGTATTTATTTGTGAAGTGTTGTATGGCATAAGCTGGCAGTTCTATTGAGAGGCATTTCCCCCTTTTTCATTTGTAATCTTTCAGAAATGCATTAAAACATGTTGAAATTTTATTTCATTTTTCTCTTCTAAACTTGATGTAAAAGGTTATTGTCTGCACACTGCATGTTCTTGACTTGTCATGAAAAATTTCTGTTGATGGCAGGATTGTTTAACTTCACAATCTTTCTGACATAAAGGGTGAAATAAAGTAGCATTTGTTCATAATGGGTGATTATCGCTATGTAGTGTGATCCAGATAATACCACCATTATTTTTATATATTAAAAGGAAAGGAGTGGACATTTATCCTTTTCATTTCATTGGGTTGTCGTCTACTGCATCATAATTTGCTTGTGCTGATTATAGTCAATTTGTGCTTTGCCTAACTTGGCAGGATTTGTATGGGTGGTTTGGATAGCTGGCAACAACGTAAAGGAGCACTTTGAACAGGAGCGTTCTGCAAAGTGCCCTGATTCTGTTAGTGTGAATAAATGTCTATGACAACTATAAAGGTGGAAGGGTTACCAAAGGACTGACTGTCTTTATACTTGTTACAAAGCCTGGGGTTTTTTTCATGATAGTAAATGCAAGGTTGATTAGCAAGTGATCTGGTTCTACATAGTTACAGAACTCCTCAAAGCTGAGAATGCTAAGATACCTATTGGTTCTGACCCAAATTGGTTACCAAGAGCACTGTAAACATATCAAAGGACTACTTAGTAACCCTACTTGGCTGTGGTATACCACCTGCAAAATTGCATAGCAGGCACTCTGTAACAGGTACTTAATTATGGCTGAAGGACTGCTGTCTCAGCCAGTGGTGGCTTACTCATTTTGCCTCCCTAGTATGAGAAAGCACTGAAGGGAAAAGACTACGGAAAGAGAAATGCTAATTGCAATGGTTTTTTTGTTGTTGTTGGGGAGGTTTAATCTGCTGTGCGTACTACTTACAACAAAAGTTTATTTATTATAGAATGAATTCTGGAGGTTATACAAACTTAAATGCTGATCATCAGTATTTACAGTGGCAGACTGGTAACATGGCAGAAGCAGATACTGACCTTCAGCATCAGAGGTTAAAAGAGCACTTATCCAAAGCTGGTGACTCACTTAAACTGTAGACAGCAAAGACAATTAATTCCTTTAATTAATGATAAACTGCAGTTAATTTTGATTCTCTCCTGCCCCATCTTTGCTTAGAAAATTAATTGGAAAAATAATAATGAAAGGAAAACAATTAAGTGGTCAAGCAGTTACTATTAGTGAATTAAAAGCTTACGATGGAGTTCTGTAACTCTTATATTTCCTCTGAACTCTTGAATGTTTTTTCAGCCCTTTTGACTAATGTAAACCACATGAATACCAGAGACGCTCATTTAATACAGCAAATCTGATTGAATTTACTAAAATCTTCATAAACTGCAGATTTATACAGGATGAAGCTGTAAGTGCTGTGGTAATTGCAGTGTAGATCAGACAATACAGAAATGTGTAACCTTGGTCTTTCTGTGTGCAACTAAAATGCCTTTGTTTGGAAGTTATATACAACCATTGTGAAATAATGTTGTTATTTGCATATTAAAATGTCAATGAATTATTAATCAGTCATTATACCTTTGCAGTGTGGGATTTAATTTTTGTAATGACTGAAATGCATGATGAAATTTCAAGGATGAAATTCCTTTTCATCAGGGTAAGTGTTTTGGAGGAATTCCTCCAGCCAGTAACCCTTGTAAAGTAAACAGACATAAGGTGTGAAGTTAAGCTGAAAGTACTGCTGTTTGTCCTGCAGCCAGCTGTTCAATTGCTTGACATCTAAGGGCCAAATGAAACATGTCTGCCTTGTGAACCAGCTTTTCTTGTTTTTGGATGATTAGTTCAGGCTCTCTTACTCTAACTGATAAGTAAATCAAGACAGGAATCTTCTAAATTATTAATATACCTAATATTTAATTTTTTATTATTTAGAGACAGTGATGGGAATTAATGAGATGGTATATGTATCAAAAGATGGATCTTTTGGTCTTTCCTTCAACTCCTTGTGATTCACTACTCCTTACTGTACAAAGGCATTTAGCCCTTACCTTTTCCTTAACATTCAGTTATAAACAATTCAACATTCAGAGCTCAGGAAGGAAAATCTCTGTTCCTGCTGCCTCTTAACTACTGAGAGCTGGTCCCCTGGAGGCAACCTGCTGCTGAACAGCTGTGACTGTGAATGGCAGGGGCTTCTGGCCCTTATTCTGACCGCAGTAGCAGCCGTCTCTGGTTCCTGCTGGGGAAGGAGCTCTCCTGCTTTTGCAGGAGACAAGCACTCTTAGCCCCTGGTGAGCACTGAATTCAGCAGGAATTAGTTGTTCCCCTTTCTCAGCAAGACAGTAGCAGTTAATCAGTATATTAGGCTTGTGAGAGGTAAAGAAAGCGTTTGATTCTTGTTTCATTGTCAGACAGTGACATCTTCATCTGAAGAAATTTTGCAGAAAGTGAGCAACCCCTTCCTCATAAGCCTGGATGTTCCTGACATTTGGTATAGCATTGTGTGTAGGTAGAACAGCGCTCCTTTTAGAGATCTTTTAGATCTTTTCCAACATTTACTACTGCAGAGGTTGCTTTTTCCTTTCTTTTATTCTTCCCCAAATGTTTTATCATCTTTCACTTTTTAAGGTTTGTTTTGCTGTGCTTTCCTCCTCACATCTTACTTAAACACTTCACTGTAAGTGATAGGTGGGTTTGGGCACATAGGGTACAGGCAAAAGGGCTGACTGCTCAGGTAGCAGCAACTGAGGAGGCAAGGTGAGGACAGGAGGTGAAAATTGAAAGGAACACCACTGCAGTAAAGCTGTTAGAAACCTGTCTGCTGTGTTGTCCCTGCTCTGACACCTGCTTTTTGAGCAAGATGTTTAACATTCTTACTACCTGTAACACATCCATTGTTGAATGATAATTCAGATTGGAAGGGAACTCACTTATGAGGTCCTGCAGCTGCTCATGAATTCTGAACGCATTGCCTTCACTTTGTGGTATCTTGACCCTAAAGGAGTGAAGGTAAGGGAGAAATGTGAAGAAAAAGAGAGAGGAGTGGAAGAGAAGCAGTATATGAATTGTGTGCAAAAATGTGAAAGAAGGGTAAATGCAAATCTTTTTTTCCCCTCTTGTAGTTCTGTCATGACATTTAAAAACAAAATAATTCCCTGATCTTTGGGATTCTAGAAAAAGGCTTAGAAATGAGAAGGATGAACTGACATTGTCAGTTAGCTGAAATGTGTAGTAACTCAGAATTTTAGAACATCTAGTGTTTTGGGAAAGGTGCTGATGCATGATTTCTCTGAAGATTGCTATTGGCAGTATTATAATGTGAAAAACTTGGAAGAGCATGGCTAGCAGATACGTATTCATGTGGATAGCACTCATTAAGTACCTATAGAGGCTTCATGATCTAGTACAAAATAGTTTAAAAGTAGTATAAGTAGTAAATTAATGTGAAAACATTATGTTAGCTGTTTGTGCCTGGCTTGCTGTTTGTTGAATATTCTGAAGATGAGTTTTGAAGATAAGCAATTGGAAAAAAACCCAAAGAACAAATATCTTTTTAGTAGAATATAGTTACATTCAAGTTACCCCAACATTAATTTTAATTTGTTTTTACTGGCATCTGTTGATCTTTGTTTTTTAAAGGTGGCTTATTCCTTGCTTGCTTAAAATCCTCTAATGCAAAAAAAGAAAAGAGGCCAAATTCCTGCTTAGGTTGTCAAGGGGGTCAGTTTTCATAGCTGTCTGACCTTTTTAGACTACACTAAGATAGTGTATGTGAGATGAAGGGGGTTTTTATGCCTGAAGTGATAAAGCTATTTTGCACAGCTTGCCTTAATAAAGAGTAGATTGGTTAGTAAGATCTGGAGGGACTTCTATCTAAAAAACAAAACCCAATAAATTGCTCTCATGGAGTTCAGTTGTCTTTCCTGTCCTTTTGATTATTGCCCCATATATTTTAAACCAGGCATTGTAGCATTCTCTTCTCCTATTCCCTTGACTGCAGCTAAAACATCGTCACATTTCATCATAAAAACCTTTATGTTGTAAAAAATAATGTAGACTCTGAGATTTTCTCTTCTGACCTTACCTGTTGACTGACAGTGCATGCTACACATTCCCCAGAAGGGTAGTTTATAGACTTTATTCGTAATGATTGGGAGGTTTTGTTTGTTTGTTTTCCCCCACCCCAGTGACTGCTAAGGCTGTTTTTACATATGTGTGTATGAGTAACTTTGTACATGCTGTTTGTTCCCTTAGACTTCTCAGTAACATTCAAGTATTTGAAGTCTGGTCTTTGCAGAATGTAGACTGGTGCATCCTGAACTGCAAAGTGTAGAGCAGTCTTGTGTTCTTGGCTGTAAGGGGGCCCTGGGCAACAAATGTTGTCTTTTGTCAACCCGTTTGTAGGTCCCATCCTCCTCAGAGGTTAGTTAAAAACCAAAATAACACAACTTCCCTGAAAATCTAATAATTGTTGTGATTAACTAAATTAGTGCAGTGCTCTGATAGGAAATGGTGAATAGACTCTGTGCCAAGACAACTTAATAGTAAGTTTGTTCATTTAGTAGGGATTGCTGCTTTTAGAAATACATGAAGCTGCAGAATTGGCATATTGTACCTGTTACTTCTTTTAAAAAGTAGGCATTTACATGCCCTTTTGCCAACAAGTAGATCCAAACCTCATAGTTCCAGAATATGTTTTGATAAACATCCACTCAGGGTGAAAAAACCCTACAAAACAAACAAACAAACAAAAAAAAACCAACCACCTTTCTCTGAACTGTTTGGATAAATGTGGCTGCTGATTACTTCTATTCATAAAAATACACTCTGGGCAGCAGGCTATGTTTGTTTCTACTTCAAACAGGCATTTTATAAAACAGGTTATTTCATAAAATGTAAAAATAAAGGAAAACGAGGCTTTCTCCGTTGCCACTTGATCGATATAAAAGTATTTTCACTGAATCTTTAGCTCATGCTTTCATTTTCAAGGAGTGAATGGAGAGGGAACTTAAAAATGGGAGGAGGTGAGGTGTGGAGGACAGTAATAAAAGCACAGTCCTTCAGTTAATGTTGCTGCGGTTTATTACTCAATTATTCTGTTTTATAATGTCTGTGTAGTATGTTTCATGATATGACTAAGGCATTAAAATTCTGATGCAGAAATAAGGAAATATTGATACAATCAGAACTAGTTCATTTGTTGGTTGTTTTTTTTTTTTAATTTGACCCAACTCTGTTACTTTTGAAATTAAATCAGAAAACTGTTTTAAGAGAAAATCGAGTTAAGCCAATGCAGGAAGCCCAAGCTGAAAAGAAAACATACTCCTAGTGTACTTCTATGATACAAATTTTTTATATCTACATAGTTTTTGTTTAAAACATATAATACTTTCATATATATGTGTGTATATATATACACACACGCATATATATGTGCATATATATTTTCATAGCCACTGTGATAAAGGGAGATCAGAATAGCAATTTCCAAATGTAAAGGAAGAGCAAATGAGTCAATAATAACCCTAAGCTATCTTATCTTGTATGTGATTGAACAAATGTTTTAGCCTCTGTAAACAAACCCATCAATTAATTGTAATATAATAGACTCCTCTTTCTCTGAGAACTAAAAAATAATGATAGCTTGTCATGAAGCAAGTGATTGCTCATCATAGGTGCTATTCTGCCTTACACTACATTTTCTCATGAGAATTGTTTCATGAGCAAGCTTCCTTTTGTACCTTACGATTCTTTTAATATTATATCCAAAATCAGGGAAAAAGAAAAGGATGGTTAATGTTGTCTCTTGATGACACAAATATTAAAGCTTATCCTCTAGTCTGGTTTTTGCATAGGAATTTATACGTGGTTAAAGGGAAGAAGTGATACACACTTCAAGGGCTTCAGTCCTGGACATAGGCATTAGAAAACCTACAAGAACTATCACAAGCAGTCTTTGTAAGTACAAAACAATTCTGTTCAGTGCTAAAAGCTTTTCACCCTTCTGGGGCAATGTCACAGTGCATAGAGAAGGCCAATGAGGAAGCCGAAGTGTGCATATACCAAGTAAATGTGGAGTGGAGCACTAGGACATGCTTGAATAAGCAGTGACAGACCTATGTCCTATGGCAGTGTAGCACTTTACAGAGAAACACACTGAGGTTCTCTAGAAGTAGGAGTAGAGACAAAGGAATTTTTGTCTAACACTGCAGTAATAGGACTCGAACCACTCAAAAAGCCAGTACAGACACATCATCTTGTGCAGACACATCATCTGCATTTTCCAACGCACCTTGTAGGATATATCTCTTGAAAAACCTTGAGCATTGAGTTGTCCTGGTGGTCTTTGGAGATCTCTTGCCCCTCTGTCTTTATAGCACATTATAACTTTATGTGATGGTCTGCAGAGCCAGAAAGCATATACTTGCCCCATCTACCTTTTGGGTATACTGTGGGACTAAGGTCTTGGAAAGGCAATGAAATGAGAAGACTAAAAAAGAAAAAAATTAAGGTTTTCTGTAGTTTTCTCTACAATAAAATATAAACTCCAACATAGAGCTTTGGCTACAGAGATACTTGATACTTTGAGATCCTTTGAAGTATTTTTTTTTTTTTGTTTCTGGTGATTCTCTTTCCTGGCCTTCCAAAATGTGAATTAGATTTTTACATTCCTGCAGGTAGGATAGTGGAGAAATATCTCCTTAATATAATGAAGATGCTGATTAAATACCTTCTTTAACCTTCTTAACTGTTCTGAGTTTAACCTTCTTTGATTAAATACCTTCTTTAACCTTCTTAACTGTTCTGAGTTAAATGTTTCTGTTTGCTTTTCAATGAGAGTGATTTTGAAAATTCACCTATTGTGTAAATTAATTGTCTTAGATTTTAGAAGGAACTGATATAGAAGAAAATGCAAAAGCAATGAAACTTTTTTGACAGTTTGACTGATTTTTTCTTTTTTTTTTTTTTTTTTTTTGTAAATTCCAGCAGATTCAGTGGAATTTCTTATAATAAGAAATACTTTCATCGTCAAATTCAACAGGTTTTGTGTTTCTTGAGTATTTTCAGCTTTGCTTCTCAGTCTATTTTACATCTTCATCAGCTTCTAAAATTTTTCATAAGAAGGATGTGGACCTATTGAAGTGAGTTCAGAGGAGGGTCACAGAGATCACATCTCATATGGAGACAGGCTGAGGGAGTTGGGTTTGTTAATCCTGGAGAAGAGGACGCCCTGGGGAGACCTTATGGTGTCTTTCAGTTCCTTAAGGGGGCCTTACAGGAAAGCTGGAAAGGGACTTCTTACAAGGGCATGTAGTGATATGACAAGGGGGAATGGCTTTAAACTAATAAAAGGTTGGTTTAGTTTAGATAAGAGGAAGAAACTCTTTACAGTGAGGGTGGTGAGGCACTGAAACAGGTTGCTCAGAGAAGTTCTGGATACCCCATCCTTGGAAGTGTTCAAGGCCAAGTTGGATGGGGCTTTAAGTAGTGTGGTCTAGTAGAATGTGTCCCTGCCTATGGATTTTAAGGTACCTTCCAACCAAAGCCTATAATTTTATGATTCTGAGATTTTAACATGTCAAATGACTTGTTTTAGCATTGGTCTGGATCAGGCTTCCTTTTCCAGGTGGACCCAGACTTATTTTTTACATTTAGGTCTTCCTTAATATTTTACTTAGCAATGGAAAGGAAAAGGATTCTCAAGATGAAAAAGCAAGATTATTGCTAACAATGCAATGTAAAGTAGCAAAAACAAATATACAAAATCCTTTTTCAAAACTACTCCATTAGAGACCAGCCTTTGAATGCTGCATTCATGTCAGAGCTCTGACCTAAAGACTTAATAGACTTTATACAGTTCGTAAAGGAGTGCATTCTCTGTAGCTTAGAGGCAGGCTTCCAGTGACAGATACTTTTTAGTCCATTATCACTCAAACAGCCAGACTGAATTATTTCACAACTATAAGGGAGTTGGACATACGGAAAACAATTTATACTGAACCTGAAAAGTGGAGAGCCAAGGTCAGTGTCATTCTATGATCTAGACTGCCTTGAGGAATTGGTTAGGGACGTTTTGTGGTGTTAATTGTTTTACAGCTACTCTGGAGTGAAAGCCTGCTTTATTCCCAAAGCTGAAACCATACTCTGAAGAATGTAACTTTTTGCTTTTAAACAGAAAGATTTATATCAATTAGGAGATATTCAAGTCCCAGTACAGGATGTAGTCAGAATTCTCTCTGAACAACCGCATTTTCTTTTCTGGGTCCCCTACTTTGAGTTATACCCAAGTGTAAAGATCTCAAACACACTATTTGCTGTATTGAATTCAAATAGTGCTCATTCAATTTGCCTGATCAAGGTTGCCTCTCCCCACCATTATAAAAGGGGAGTGGGAGATGGAGGAGAATTGAGATATGTTTGCCTCTATGCCTTTTGATGGAGTGTGTATTTCAAACTGCAGTTTGACTGGGCCTTTACCATGGCATACTTGTAGATGAGGCTGAGACTGGCTGGCCCATCTCCTGATACTTCTCCTCTCTTCTCTGGTGTGGTCATGCAATAAGAGTAGGAAACAGATGTTGCTGAAAGCTAACAGTTTGCTGCTTGGGAGGGAGGGGAAGGGAGACAGGTCAGTGCAGTGAAAGGGGGCAGCTGGAAGGTGGCCCCAGGCTGCAGAATGGGAGGGCAGATCTTCAGCTTTCAGCACTGGCCCACACAGATTGAATAAAAGGAACTAAAGTTGAAGAAGGATATTGTTCAAGTAACCAAGGTGATCAATGGACCACAGCAAAGTTATTGTCTTTGCTAATTGTATTTATTGCAAGACTTGGCAAAGCCCTTTAAAAGAAGGTAGTACTATTTTTGACTGTTAAGAGTATATCTTTGTAAATAAATGTCAGCTGAACTTTTATTTTTTTGAATTCTGCTTTTTCTAGTGGTTGCATGAAAACCACTGTACAGCTATATTGATCTGACCAATACTGTATGTAAACAGAAAAAACCCACCCATAACACACAACTAAAACAACCACCCACAAAACCAAGAAGCAAATACCCCCCCAAACAGTTATCAAAAACAGTTTAGAAGGACATATTGTGAGTATTAAGAAGTAATTAGAATATGCCGAATTATCATAAGGAACTACTTGAAGAAAAAAAAAGCATTGGAGCATTGGTTTCAGAAAAACTTCTTTGGCTGCGTATAAAGTAATAAAACTGTCACTGTTCCTTTGTAGTTGCTGAGCCTTTTTTGCTGTATTTATTTTTATCTTTAATCAGTATAGCAATAAATATACTTTCCCTGAATTTCCATGAAAAGTAGAGTCATATTTTAATTTGAATTAGTTAACTGCAGCTTATGGAAAACTTAATAAAAAGATACTTGTGCTAAGTATGCAATTGAACTCTATGGAATAGGAGAATGCACATATTGTGTGTTTTGTGTGTGTGTTGGTAGCAGTGTTCAGATGTACTGCGTTAGGACTTCAAAGTTGAAAAGGGTTAAATTCTTAGAGGTGATATTTGGGGTTTGCTTTTTTTAAGGATACTTTAATGACTTTTCAAGTTTAACTTGGGAAATATGAAAGTATTATTTGAGGACTAAAGGATTATATGAACTTGAACACTGACCAAGGTAATACAAAATTAGAGGGGGGGTTGCCTTCTGAAAAGTTAATATTTATTTGTGCCAAAATGCAAGACCTCTAAGTGCCACAGAGACTTTAAAGTTCTGTTTGACAAGGGCTAAATTAAGAGTAATATTGGAATTGTGAAGCCAAATAAAATATTTTTGTTGTGACCATTTATTGAAAATTAATCTTACTGGGACTGTATTGCAGTCTGTCAGTTGGGTTCTTATGAAGGGAGCAAATCATTTTTGGGGGGCCTTTCAGTGTACTGTAGGAAAAGGTCACATTCTTCAAGGTTTTGCCTGCTAGGGCTAAATTTCAAGCTACTCTTTCTCTTACTGTTCTTGCAGACAACAATTAGCATTATTTGCTGTCACAGGGCTTGAGAAATGAGAAGTGAGCTGTAGTATTTTTAGATACAGAAGTTTTAGCTGAATTTATTGCCTGTTTGCTGTAATGAAGTACTAGTTAACCATGCTAACTAACATTCTCTACAGGTAATGTGTCACAGCTTGCTGTGTTTCTGTAATTCTAGCTACTGAGCTCAAAACACAGAGGTAGAGCAGACAAAAGACCTATTGATTCAAGCTTGATTTTATCCATCTTTCAAGGGAATGTTTACTCCTTATTGCCTGCACATTAAGGGAGGATGAAACCTTGTTGGTTTGTGATCACGAAGAGTTAATTTCCAGAGTTTTTAAAGGCTGTAGGCTAATTTTTTACAAAAGTATTTCTTATTAATTTAATATTCATGAGATCAACTAACTGAATACTAAGCAGTGGATCTGTTTTTGCTGATGAAACTTGTTACTATTTTACTTTCTGATTTTTAGTGACCGTGTAATCTATTTGCTAACTTTGCTCAGTATGAAAATTTGATGATGCTTTTCAGGATTTGGACTTGATACTAAGAAATCCCAGATGTCTTGGGAAAACCTTAGTGTTGGAGAATAAGAACAGAGAAGCTGGATAAGGAAGTATGAGCATTTCCATACGTGAATTTTTGTGCTGTTTGAGGCGTGACAGGTGTTTTGTCCTTCAGTGTTGTGCAGGAAAATGACTCAGAACATTTGTGTTAATGCCTGTTGAGAGAGAGGATTGGAAACAAAATTGTTGGCCTGGTCCCTCTAATAATTAGGAAGATTGAAGTTGAAAGTGGATATAAGGGAGCAATACAAAAGTTATCAGGAAAAAAAACATTTACAACAGTCCCAGTAAATTAATTGTGACAGTTACTTGAGCTCAGGAAGTCTTGAATTCTGAAGGCTTTCCACCGAGGGAGCTTGCAGCTTTATATCATGAATGAGCTTTAAGTACTTATATTACTTGTTTTCACCAAATAGAAAATTTGTGAAGGTTGAAGTTATTTTTTTAAGATAATGCTTGTTAGAACCAACCCCTGTTAAAAATGAGTTATAGTATAATTTAAGCTACCTAAGCTTACGAGGCAAGTTTTATTGTGTTCAAACTCATTTTGGAGAACAGAGTTCACCTTTTATCTTCATGGTGTATTTCTAGCTAAGGGGTCTGTGTGCTTTGGCAATCTTGAGATTATTAAAAGGGCAAGTCCATACTGAATTCTGTCAAAGGGAAACCTCTGTTTATGCTGTTGCTGTGTTTTTGAAAGACCCATTTTTCTGTTTTTAGCTGAACTTGAAATTCTGTCCAGGATAATATCCAGGATATATCCCTGCTTACTTCTTGCTGTTTAGGCCTCCTACTGCTGGTGCTACTGTCCATTAGTTTTGGACCTGCAAAACCACAAGAACAGGCTTATGCTGGAGTTAGAAGTGTGCTTTCAGTTTATAGACATAAGCTGAGCTAATTTTAAACTAATAGCTTGTTTTTTAGCAGCATAGGAGCTGAACAGATTTTTGAAAGACTGGTTTGCCCTAAATGCAGGGCAGTCATAGCAGGGTTGCTGTTGGCGTCCAAACTGCCTTGTTTAAAGCAAGCTCAGATTTACCGCACTGAGCTGCAGTCACACCTCTTACAGCTGTGTAATCGTAGTCAGATGTAGATACTGTGCACAGACAGCTTCTAGTGGGCTGCAGCAGTAAGATATGTTGATTGATGAGAACAAACCCAAGTAGTAGCCTGTATTATCCTGATAAAAGTCCCCGTTAATTGTGTTCCCCTTGCCACAGCTGTATTTCAGGTCTGGGGCATATAGCAGACAAGTATGAATTAGATTTCTTGAGTCTTTATTACCCAGGTAGCCTCAGTGGGATTAAAGTTATGTTCAGGACAACTGCTCCTTTTTAAAACTCAAACAATCCATTGTGATTGTGCGTGCAGGTATGTGAACGTACATATGTGTACATGTGTACAGAGAACATCCTTGTGTGAGGTTTAGGTATAGGATTTTCTGGGTATTAATCATCACAACACATGTATACCTAAAAAATTACAAGTTTGACCTCAGAAACTGAATTTCTAGCTCAAACAGCACTTGGTTTTACACTTGCTGGAATTCCTGCATCTTCAATGACTACAGTTAGAACTGTAGGTGTTGAGAACATTTGAACATTAGTTTATCAGATGGAAGCATAGAAATTAGAGACAAGCTATGGAACAGTTCACGTAGATACTTGACACACACACAAGGAATTAGGGTTTTCAGTATATCTTTCATAAAAGCTTTTTTTCAAAGGGTCTACTCATGTGTAAGTGATGATTCTTAAAAATGTATTTAATCATTTTATGTAATATGTTAAAGGTTTCATATCTATAGTCCTTGTATACGTTTTTATCATTGCAAAGATAAAATTTCTGGGACTCTTCTTTATGGTAACTTTCACAGAGTCTAAAAAAATGTTTGAAATATAACCATGTTTTTATTTTTATAAAATTCACAATTTTATACATAAAGAGTTGATAAGCGAGGAGGTTGTGTTCAGTCTCTCATTTCCATTAAGAACTAGTACACATTTTAATACGTCACCATGCAGTGGCCTAGGAATATATTTTTAAAATGTCATTACTCTGTTTTTTTAAAAAGTATGCAGTAACTGCACATAATGAAGTCTGCCCTACTTCCTCTGCCTCTTCTTGACAGTTTTTCTCTTTTCTTTGCCTTGGCAGTATAGAATGTAGTATCTTGAAAAGTGATTTTTTTTCTCAGTCTGTGTAGAGCAATGTAGTAATAATTTTATCTGTCTGTTGAATTTGATGGTTTATTTGTAAAGTGAAATGTTATTTATGATAAAATATACAAAGGTATACGTTTTCAGGATAGAGTTTTAAACAATAAACTATATAATAAATGCAATTGATGACGATGATGAGTATTGAACTGCTCCTATTTATAGTAACCAGGAAACTTCACAGATTTGTGGATTTTATTCGAAACTACACCTCGGTACTGGGAAACACAAACTTTTAGTAGAAAAGTATAAGGAATTTTATATGAAACTGAAGAGTGTCCATACTCTCATATAGTGTGATGCTCCAAGTAAGAAAAATGTTCTTATTTCAGAGAACATTTGTACTGTTTGGCACCCCTAAACCTCCTTTGTGAAAACTCATTCAAGAGAGTTATTTCAGTACCTTTTTTCTTATTGTAAAGATGAACTGTCAATATCTCTGCCAAACTCTGCTTTCTGAACAAACGAAAGGAGTATTAAATAGGTCTGTCAGCACTCAGCCCCACTGAGACAAAATGCATCTTTACAAATACATAAGTGATGACTAAACAAATTCGTTATATCTGAAGCAACTGGATGTTGGACTTTACCAAGCACATTTGAAAGAAATAAGTCGGTTTTCCATTTCTGGTTGTGTTACAGATGTGATCACTATGTAAGAATAGTTGCTTTGAAAAGTACCTCCTTGCACACACAGTCGTTTAAATAAACAGGACTGGTTATTAGGGAAAGTTTGAGCTCTGTTTCTGAGAATGAATCACAGGATTAGAGTATAGTCAGGCTAGAGCTTACACTGATTTGGTTGCTTTACATTAAGTTTATGTGAGTCTGTTCCTAAGGATACATTAACAGCAACAAGTGGAAGGTTAATTTTAGAGAAAGCTCTACCAAATATGTGAATTTAGTTTTAAGTGGATTAAGATGCACAAGTGTTTCAGCCAGTTTTAACCTCAAACTTCACTTGCAGTCCTTTGCAGTTACCAATTTAAAAGTATCAGTGTTGAGAACTGCTGGTCTCTACTTCGGCATTTTCTCTGTCCTTCCCAGGAAAGATGTCTAGAGACCGGGCTCTCAGGAAGCAACAGCAACTGAACAATTTGGTAGCAGTGGTGACAAAGCTTGCAAAGCCTGGAGATGTGATTGTGGATTTTTGCAGTGGAGGGGTAATGTATATTTCTGTTTATGTGGTACCATTTATTTCAGCTTTCATCTTTGCTGTTCTGGGTGGTTGCTGCCACAAAGCAAAGCAGAAGTACAAATGCCGAAATTTTACCTGCTTTCAAAGGTTCTGTCACTGTTTATGGGATGCTCATCATGTAATGAGTGAACAGCTGGGAACACCAAAAAGTGATTCAGATCATGTCATTTGTTTTTGTTTTCACAGGGCCATGTTGGAATTGTTCTTGCTCACATGATGCCATCATGTCAGGTAAATTCTCAATAAAAAGTACAGATAGTACGAGCTTTTGGTCTCTGATGATCCCCTTAAAAAGATATGCATATAGGGAAGGCACATGACATCACAGTTGTCTCAGCAGAGGACTTAGGTTTGAAACATGGAAATTTTTAGCATAACTCCCAAATGTGCATGGTGCTTTCCTGAGAAGACAAAAGTTGTAGGAAAATATAAAATATTTGAAAGCTGATCAATATTGGCAAGTATTAAATGCCTTCAATTGTTATTGGGTTTCCAGATAATCATTTTGTAGATCACTACCACAAGTAGTGGTACAAACTCTACCACAAGTAATTCAGAGGTTTTCTCAACTAAGCTAGAAAGTTTTCTGCTTGGTAATGTTGTACTTTGATTTCTCAGTATTATTTTGCCTTTCTCCTATATGTGAAATCTAGGTGGTACTCATAGAAAATAAGGAGTTGTCTCTGATCCGTGCTAAAGACAGAAGTGATGAACTAGGTTTAAACAACATTTGGTTCATTCAAGCAAATTTGGACTATTTTAATGGGACTTTTAACATCGGGGTAAGTGATTATAACTTTTCCAGTTCAAAACTTCAGTGTCTGGTTCATTATTCTTAGAATAACTAAAATAGCTGAGAGAAGAAAGTTCTCTATATCCTTACAGACCCTGAAAATAAATGAGATGAACACTCTCTAGAACTCTGCAGCCCTAGTGAAGAATAAGGCATAAATAGTATTTTGTAACTCTCTAAATATTCTTCTACTTTTTTATTCTGTTACTAGAATATGAACTTCTGTGGCAAGGCTCAAGCTTTCCATGCAAGACTGACTGTTCTTTAAATCATCCATCTAAGGGCCTGTTTTGGCTGTAGCTGAGGACATTTAATGCTGAAGGTTTATGGTATATGAACAGTGCTGTTTAACTATTCTGTTGGTTTATTTGATAAAGGAAAACAAACACAGTGCCGGAGAAAGAGGAGAGAATAAATGGTTTTAGCCCAGTCCTTCCAAGTGTAAATTTTCAATTCTCTGGCTTTAGCTTTTGTGCTAGAGTGTCATATAAATCTCAGTGGATGAACTAAAGATCTATTTCAGGAATATCAGGATCTTGTGAATAATTTACTGAGTTGTGTGTGTGAAATGTTTAATAGTTTTTCTGTGAAATGCGTCTCCAGTTTTGTGATCATTGGAATTCCTGTCTTAATTTTTGGGGGTCTATTTTAAAGGTTAATACTGTGTTAAATATTTCTGTAGAGTTTTTATTTAATAAAAAAGTGTTATACTCTCTCTTTCAAGTTTTGTGACAAGGAAAACACTGAAGTATATGTCAGAAGAATTCACTTGGAAATGCTTCATTTCTGGGCCTGTGATTTCAGTTTCTTTGACTTGATTTGTCTATTCAACAGACAAACCTGGAGCTTTTCCTTTTTGGGAGACCTGTATCAATGTCAGCTTCAGAATTAGTTTGTATCATACCATGATTCACTCTTCAGGATTAGCTCATCAACCTAGGATTAACTTTCCTTGGCATATTTAAGATGGGAGCTCTCTGGTTTGCTGACCTATGTTTGAACATAAAAATATAAAGTTTATACTTTTATATAAAGGTACTTTTGCCTCATTATGTCATAAACACTGGTCTGATACAAAAATGGATATAGATACCATAATACATAGATAAATAAAAAGTTTGTCAATATGCCATATTTAAACCCATTTTCTGAGACTTGTAAAGCTATTCACTCATTGCATGACTTCACCATTTTCAGTAAAACAATAGTGTAAATGTGAGGAAGGACACAATGACAAATTCACTTGAAATTTAGAGAGGTATAGAAAAATGAATGTGACTGAAGTCACTGTCTCTGGGTTTGGTATTAGTTTAAAATAGGTTTATATGCATTTTAGTTACCTTGACATCAAATGTACGTTATTTAGCTTTTTTTTATCTGTCAGGAGTTCAAAAGCAGGTTAAAAAACCCTATGTGAACCACTTCCCTTTTGGTCTGCATGAAATTTCTGCCCTTATGAACTCTTGGGATAATGATGGTCAAGGTTCTGAAACAACGTGTTTGAGTGCCAAATGTACTGGTGCATTGTACTATTACATGTTGTAGTACAACCACCTACCACAATAAATTATTTCAGTCTTAAAGTGAAAACTTCCAAATACTTGCGTGCAGTGTTCATTTACATGCCAACACCCAGAGGAGTCTGAGATCTCAGCTGTTTTTAATATTTCTATAGTACTCACAGTATCTCAGCTAATTTGTGAGAACAAGTTGAAAAGTTTAACGTTTGGTTGGAGAGCAGGGATATTTTTGAGCGTGTTGAGTACTCTTATTTTTAAGATCACTAAAGTAAACCTGAAGTTTCAGGAAACATTCTTTTCCCTTTGCTTTTCTGTGTGCACTGGACTGTTCTGGGCAGTTGCAGTACCAGAGGTCTAATACAGGACAATGCTCTCACGCTGCATTAGCTCTGTTGCTCTCATCAGGGGCCACTTTGCTTTCCTGTGTTTACAGGTGTTTGGATTTGTGGACCAAATATCTGCATATCTGCTTTAGTCTTCACAATTTATTTTGTTTCTGACAGTGAGTTGGATATACAGGATATCCTGAGAAAGCTTTGTCATTAATTTTGTCATTTTTTTTTCCTTAAGTAAATTGGTTCTGAGAAACACGAAGAAATCAGTTGGTGTAACAGGTCATATAGGCTCAGCAAAGCTACTGGTTTTATCTGCTGCTGTTTTACGGTCTGTTTTTCAGATGTGCAAGCAAAATAAAGTTCTTTGTTTTCTGCTTGGATAGATGAGGAAGTAACTATAATTACATTCTATGCTAATCTGATAGCTGTGATATTAAGACTCTATTTCTGATGTTAAACTAGTTTTATTTTTGTTAAATTCATATGAGCAAAAAACTTTCATTGTGAAATTATTTTCTTGTTAATTTTTTAATGTTCTGCTTGAGAAAAAAATAGTTGTTTCCATCTGTATGCAGTTACATTTCAGTTGCAGATTAATGGTCTGCTGAGCTGAGCTTACAGCAAGCAGAGTGCAAACAAAAAAAGACTTTGTTTTAATCTATATCTGAGAGCAAAGGTTTTGTCTTCCAATTGCTCTACCTTGAAAAACAACTTTGAATCCTGAAATCTGAGCTGTGCAGCTTTAAAGCTTTTCCCTTTAAAGCTTTACAGTGAACCAAAAGAAAAGAAAACAATGTAGTTTTATAAATCCACACTGCTGAATAAAATTACAAATGTCTCAAAAATGTCCTTAGTTCAATGAAAACATAGAGCAATATCTATGCACCAGGCCTACTCTTTGGGGTACAGAGTACATGGGAGGAGGCAGAGTAAGTAATGTCTTCATTTCACCTGGCCCGTTTGGCATCACAGAGATGAGAGAGCTGCTTGCCTTTCCTTGCACTTTATTGAGTACTGCAGTAACTTGCCTTGCAGTAACTTGCCTTTCTGTAGGAGAGCATGAAGAATTTGGGTGCAACCTGTGCATTGCCCAAACACATGTCAGTGTTCTCAGGTAGTTATGATGAAATGTTATTCCAGTTTTAGCTGAAGAGCCCATCACTAAGAAGAAGAAATAAAAGATTAAGGAGAAGAAAAAAAAAAAGGAGGGCAAGCTGTGTTTGATGCTTCCCCCCACCTCCATTGTTTCTTTTTCTAGAGGTTTTATTCAACATCTTAAAATCTAATGATCTAAATTATGTTAAATTTTCTCCTTTAATGTGACCTTCAGATATATGTGTTACTTCTCTTACTGCTAAGTTGAAATCCAGTTCTGAAATAGTTCTTTGTGTTTCTAAGTCCTTCTTGCTTGACAAAAACCTTTAACTAATTACCACAAATAGTTTCTCTGTAACTATTTTTCTGGAACTTTGTTTTTAATTTATTTGATATTGTGATGTAGTGCACTTCCTTCTGAGTACTTTTGGTGAGTGACCCTTCTTCAGTGTTGATGCTGAACGGGATTGTATTTAGAATGTTGCTGTAAGGAATTTTCTCGTTTCCTTGGTTTTTGTTTTTACTGCTGTAGGTGGCTCTGCACGCCTGTGGTGTGGCCACAGACATGGTGATTGAGCACTGCATCCGGGCACGGGCAGCCTTTGTCATCTCCCCTTGCTGTTATGGCTTCATTCAAAACACAGTCAAGTTCAAATATCCACGAAGGTAAACGAAAGCTAACAAGATAAGCCTTAAAATATCAACTTAAGTGATGGGATAAAATACTAAGAGAGTATAGAATTAATCAGTTGAGGATCATTGCGAGTTTCTGGGCTAAGCTGATTCACACTTAGAATGAAACTGTTTTCTCCTTTGTCTTTGCCAACCCATCATGAAAGGGAGGCAGATTGGTAATTGCTGGATTATTTTTTTCTGGATTTATCTTTCATAGTTCAGGAGACTTTGTGCAAGGAGCATAGTAGATACAGTATGTAATATGCAGACCTTTTACCTTTAAATCACAAAGTTAATAGAAAACTCACGAAAATTACTGTAAGAAGGGGAATTGACATTTTAATGTTGCAGAAAGATGTAAGCAATCACCTTAAGAATTGTCTGCTTTATACCACAGTTTACTGCTTGTGGAACTTCTCTGATTTATTCCCAAGTAGACAAGCTCTCCTGTATTTCAGTTCATATTTTTAGTATTTTTTCAATGGACTGTGTACATATTTTGTCTTCAAATCCGCCATGTGGGAGATACTTATGTATCTTATGCTTAAGAATTTTAATGCCTTTGCTATAAATAGAATGTAAAAGATAAGCATAAAGTGGCAGAAGATAAGAGACTACAGCCTTCTGAATCAGAACTAGGTGGCAGAAGAGGGTTGTGTTTTGGTTGGCTTTTTTTTTTTTTCATATAGCTGAGCTTTGCATTTTTGATGTCCAAGATTTAATTCTACTAGGAAGTGACAGAAGTATATATTTGCTAAAATAACAAACTGAAACATGCAGTCTGACAAGGAATCAATAAATCTAAAAAATCTTATGCATCTATGTTAAATATTTTTCATATTTTCATATTCTTCTCTAATACCCAAGTGTGCTGACACAGAAGTGTAGAGAGTAAATATTTAGAATTTGTCAGTTTGATAAGCTTTGGATTTAACTGTGTTTTCTTAGTCCATTTGATTCTTCCATCTCTTTGTGTGTGTCCATTTTTGTTTTCTCTTGAAACACAATAAAACAAATAAGTTTTCTTAAGGAAGAGGCTATAAAATTTTAAGTCTTTTAAAACTAGCAGGCATATAGCTTTTCTCAGTTGGCTTGTTTTAAAATTGACTGTATAATGTTGGACTTTTGACCAGTTACGTTTTTGGACCACTAAGACTAGAAATGCTCCCTATGTTAGAAAAGTTTTGTTGCTATAGATGCTGCAAGAATATAAAGTAGGGTTTCGTGTTTGATAAAATTTTGAATCTAACATCACAAGCCTCTGTAGAAGATTATTAACCCTATTTTGAGCTGCATTTTAGGGTTTGCTTTTTCTTTTTTTCCTTATGTTATATGATCATAAAACATGATAGTCAGCCCATATCCCCGTAGTGTCTGTGTTCTGTAGTCCATTCCTTTGTAAAGGCCCCTTACTTTTGCGATACAAACAAAATATGTGCTTGTCTAGAGTATTATTAAATATATATAAAGTATTTATATGACAATGAGGAAAGAACAGTAAATCTGTGTTAGTATTTATAATGATTTAGAGAGAGAATATTTTTATGAATAACATAATAGGGGAAAAAAGGCACCATCAGGTACACTTTTCCTTTTCTAGTGAATGGGAGCTGCAATGGGGTTTGGTATTTTTGAAAGCCTTTCTGTAGGATACAGATACTGCTACTTTGTTTAAAATGTGTTCAAGTATTAAATAATTGCTCCTACTTTCCACCTCTGCTGGTTTTAGATGTTAATTAAATTGGTCTATTTATTTTTTTTTCAGTCGTCAGTTCAAAGAAATTTTGTCCTACAAGGTATGTAAAATGGCAGGTGGGAAGGTTTACGTGCAGTTTCCTGTGTGTCACTGGGTCATTTTGTCGAATGAAATATAGGTGGTTATCTTTTAATTGCAAGGAGTGGCATGTGTTATGTGCAATGTTCATTAATAGTGCAGATGTCATTGTGTTTTCTCTCCACCATCCATGTTTTAAGGCTTTTTTTCTTCAATAAAATTAAATAGTTTCTCTACAAAACCCCCTTGTTTTATCATAATGTATAAGTGAGCCATTCCTAAAGTACTTCAGCATGTATCCATTAACAATTACAAGACGCCAATTTATTTAAGTCTTAAATAGAGCTGTTATTTTCTAAAAATCGTTAGGTTTTTTCCCTCTAATTTATATCTAAAAGATTGGACATACCAAGTAGGAAAAGCTTGTACTGATCAGCAAGAATTTTATGCAGGATTGTTTCAAAAATGTTTTTCAAAATTATTTTGAAAGTATTCAAGTGCATTTTTACCCTGCGAAGGAAGGGTCTGTGGAGGTAGTCCAAGAGAAATGTAGGAGAAAGAATCAATGAAGCACACAGATCTGACAGAGTGAAGATAACAGGGGAGTGAAAAAGGACAAGAGCAGAGAGGTGGACAGCTGAAAACTGGTGCTGATCTGTTCAACTTTGTCATGAGCGTTTAGATGCACTTAATGTGGCATGGAAAGAAAATGTTTCCTTTTGAGTGAAGCAAGGTTATAGAGAAACTTTATTAAATTTACATGTCAAACCCTAGACAGAGGTCTTGGTGTTTACAATGTAGAAATGAATTTTGGAGATGCAGAATAATTCTTTATAACAGAAATATGAAAGCAAGGGAAGGTATTTGTAATATCCAAATTTTTTTTGGGACAGTGAGCAGTGCAAAGATGCTGTATGTGGCAGGAAAATGGAGATTATCCTTTTTAATCCTCAAATAAGAAGGGGTTTTAAAAATTAAGAAAATTTCCAACCATCTTCTAAGGGAAATTCAGTTATCTGCTAATACACTAATCTTACTTTCATGACAGTCTGGTTTATGTACACTTTGCTAATTTACATGGAAATAAATGCCCACAGATTGAGATGACAAAAGCCGCACAATGGATTTGGACCTGTCATAGTTTTTCCCCTTGTTTAAATTTATATGTTTCTAACACATAATCACAAAGAGCTCAGGTTTCTGTTCAGAAAAAATTCATTTACTAGCATTATTAAAATAAACTAGTTAACAGCACAGAGGGAGATGGTGACAGTATAAAGTCAGGGATGCCTAGATTAGAATAGTTGTATAACTTCATTACAACTCAGTGAATTTTTTTCCTAATTTTTTAATCCATGGAGATTTAAATCACAGGGTTTGTCAACACTGTAGATTCCAGCATTTTATTATTTGTGCTGCAGAGGGTACAGGAGTCAAAGACAAGGCTAGAAAATATTGCTGCTCTTAATAACATAAGAGTCTATACAAATGGTCTAGGCTGGTTGGTGCCTCCAATAATCCTAGTTATAAATAACTTTTGTTATGCAGCTAGCTGTATGCATTTTTATATTTCATATTAATAAATTGTTACAGGTTATTGGCTAGCAGCCAGAGTTGCCATGTGTTAGCCAGACATTGTTTGTGTCACCCCCTCCAGTTCCCATTTTAAATTAATTTCTCTTATCTTTTATTTTCGTGAGATCTAAAAAGACATCCAGCAGTCTGGAATTTCCAAAACTTTTTTGATGAGAACATTATGCTGTAATTCATTATTTTATAGTTGCAAAGAATAAGGTATCTGTAGATTTCTACCATGATACATTTTGAGACTGTTTCTCAAGACACAAGGAGAATTAGAAAGTAGAACTGTATAACTTTGCATATACTTTTTGCTTTGGAAATTTAATAGGAATTGAAGGTAAGGGTGTTCTAGTAAGCAGGTTAACTGTTCATGCACACACAAAGTTTGGGCAGTTTATAATCTTCATTATTTTAGAAATGCTTTTCTTCTTATTTCTGAAAATTTAATGTGTGTCATGGGTAAACAATGTAGTCATAACATGCTCTGATTTATCTCTTTGGATCACCTCTCTAAGAAGCCAAGGCATTGGAGTCAGTCCAGATTTTCAGGTTAAGTGATAAGGCTCACCTCGGCTCTGGTCTGGTCCAAAGAACTGGAATATTGATGTTGCAAAGAGCCAAGTTGTATTGGGTGCCTGAAGGCTGGTGAGGAGTTGTGTGCTAAGACGGATCTTTTCCCTCTCCTCTAAATCCCTGTTTTTCTCCCCAGACTGCCTATCACTGCTGCTTCTCTCCTAGTAGTGGCCACATTGCCCATGGCTCTTTTTGTCCTTTGTTCTCCAGTACTCATGTCTGGGTTAACATTTTCAACTCTTTTGTACTGCAAAAATAGCCACATTTGAATGGAACTGGGGGGGGTGGAGTGCATGTAAGTCCTAAATGTATTATAACACATTCTCATTTTGCTTCCATATCTTTTATGAAGCTGTGAGCTGGAAACCTTCATGCCAATAGCTGTACTAGGGAACAAATATCCTTGCCTCAAGATAGTGTAAATTTATTTAAATTAGTAATATTTGAGTATCAAATGATAATATTTTATTTTATAGTATATAAGAAAATTTTTTGCGATCAGGTGTCTATTAAATTTATGAGTTGGATGGAGTGTACTGTGGGGTAGTTACCATCTTGATTTAATATGAAGCTTTTTAGTGGAATAGAAACTCTTGGATGTTTATGTCCCTCTGATAAAAAGCTGGAGTAAGTATTCTTACTTCAGAATACTGAAAGAACCTGAGGTGTCCTTAGGTGAAGTTGCTCTCTCCACCTGGTACAAGAACCAACTCTTTAATGTCATAATTTTATATCAGGCAAGAATTTAAAAAAAAAAAAAGTTTTTGATGCAAGACACATGGCTTTTTTTCAGAACTATAGCTCTGGAAGTTTTGCTTTGGAGAGCACTTTTTGTTGTTGTCCATTTCTGTTTTCTCCCTGTGACATTGTAGGAGACTTGGGAATGTTGTACAATTCTAAGATGGTTCTGATTTACACTGTCCTGTACTTAATATTGCAGCTGTCCCAAAGAGCACAGCTGTCATCAGAGCATTCATTTCATTGCTACACCTGCAAGGCTTTTTCTTTCACCATCTGGCTAACTTGCATTCCTTGGCTTCCCTGGTCTTTGAGCAATCATAGTGCTGACATAGGTGGTGGGATTTGAAGGCAAATGAGGATATGGGGTTCTACCTGCTTGTGTAGTGATCTAAACAGGGAATGAAATGCATCCTCCACTGCACCATCCCCCTGGGTGACAGGATAGGAAGAAATCAACAGCAGCTGTTGTAGAAGCCTTTGCAAAAATTCCTAGTGGAACAGGGATAGGTTGAAATTGCATTATGATAATTTTGATGGAGGAGGCTTTCCTGTTCACAGCCAGGTATTTTTTGCCTTCAGGATCTTTTGAGTTGATCCTGACTGGATTTGGCAGGGCAGAGGAAGTTTGACCATGAGGCTGTTCTTCTGGGATTCAAAATCACTGCTTGGAGAAGTGTGCAGTAGTTCAAATCACCTGTTTAAGAATTTCATCTTGGCTGCTTATTGATGCAGAGGTGCAGCCCTATGATGACTGCGCTAAAAGAAGACTGTGTTGCTTATCAGTTATTGAAGGCAAAATTAGTCTGCAGTATGTCTTTGAAGAATGCTCTCTTGTATACACTGCATCCAATTCAAGTGCTGAAAAGAATGAGAAAGTTTAGCAAGGAACAAATACTAATGAGGAGAAATGAGATAGTGATTACAAAATCTTGATTTACACACATATTTGCGGAATAAAAATTGGGATTTGCACACAGATAAATTTTCTAGAAATACAGTCTTCAGTGTAATAGCACTTTTAATACTTTTAAACATTTAATTAGATTTTTCTTGCTTTATCTTCTTTTTTTTTTTTTTTTTTAGGAGCACATGATTCTCTGCAGATTTGCAGATCAGACAGCTGTTCAGCTTCCACCTGAACGCAGGCTAATTGGTATGAATTTCTGCAGCTGCTGTGTAAACCATCTCAGTAATGATTTCACTTGATATATAAAGGAAGAAGTAGACCTTTATGAATGGGGCATTAAGTTGCTGTCTTCACATAAAACTTGAAAAATTTTAGTTTTGTCACATTTCACTCTTACTCTTCCATTCTATGGTATAGAAACTCTTCCCTTATGTCAAAATCACCAATACGAGATAGAGAGTTTACATTTTACTGATTTTTTATTTTATTTTATTTTATTTTAGTTGCTTGACTTTTTTTTCCCCTACCATTTTATGAAAAGCATGAGATCTTAGTAAAGTTCACTGATGTCCTGCTGCTGCCGGTTCATCTTCCATTGAAAGCACAGACTATTCGTAGTAGTGACTTTCGGTGTGCCCCCTTTGTCCTGCTCGTAGTCACTGGAGGTAACTCTCTTAGGAGGGTAGACATCTAATGCCAGCTGCAAACAATAAGGGTAAATTGCAGAGGTTGGGCTGGCTTTGGTCAGAAGGACAGCAAAATACAAACTACTTCAAATATGTGGCATAAGCTTTGACTTACAAAAGCGTGGTCCTTGTTCTGATGGAAGCTATAAATGAGCTTCCAGGTCAGAAAAGACAGATGAGGCTTGGAACTCTAAGAACATAACTCTGCATTCTTGGCTTGGAAGAAATACTTACAAGCTACATTAAAGCAGTAGTAGCAAATAATCATAATGTTTTTTAAAAGCTTAATTTGAAGCATTCAAGATATTTCTTATGCTCATGGCACAAAAAGAAAGTTATACAGATTCGGTATACAAGCTGATGAGAAATTTTGCAGCTTCTTTTGTTATCATCACAGTATTTGAAAAAAAGAAATTAAAAAGGACAGTGTTCATTTACCAGTGTAGCACCCCACACTGTGGACTGAAAATTGAAATAGGACCCAAATTTATTTTTTGAAAGATTGTAATTTTTATCTGTTGACCATGTCTGAAACGGCAGGGGTTTTTTCCACAAATGTAACTTTCATGTGTTTTGTTCTGACAAAAACCCATGAATATAAATCTTATTCTCCTCTTCCCCTACATCATTGCTTTTTCTGTTTTCAAGAATGTTACTTTTTCTTAAAGTTCCCTGTAATATTAGTCTGTTTCATTGAAGATGGTTCCCATTTCCCTGTTCTGCTTCAGCTTTGAAACTGATTTTGTGGGAGTCTTGTTTAGCAGTATTTTTCCTTGCAAACAATTGCATGCGATCAGTGTTACAGTCATGGTGAGAATGTTTTTGGTAAGTGCATGAGCAGGTATTGAGAAAACTGTGTATTTCAGTTAATGAGATTATTTCTGAACAGGTGGAGGCTTTTTCTTCTCATGTAAATGGTGGCAAAAATCACTTATTCTGCTACTTTTTTAGTATTTTAGGATTATATTGTAAACTACATTTTAGCTATTACCACTGAATTTATGTAGCTTCAGATAAGTGACAAATCATTTGCTTTCATTACCTGTAAGTTAAAATACAGCATTTTTCTGTGACTGTCATCGCTGAAACAACACATTTGTCGAAGGAGTTATCACCGATTTCTATAGTATCTGTGAAGGTAAAAATATGCAGTTGAACCCAGTTCTGCTGCACACAGCAGTTCCCTTTTAAATGAACGAAGTTCTGTGTATCATTTTCACTGGACATGTGACTTTTACACATTATATGCAGCAGTGCAGACTGAATGGTTAAATGGCTTTGTGGACATTGCTACAACCCACCTGCTTACACAGAACTGCTCCATGCATTTCACACAGTCTTACTGAGAGCACCCAGGGAACCAGGCCCCAGTTGTGACAACCCCAGCTGCCCTTTAGTGTGTACACATGGAATAATAAGGATGTTGCTGTCAGTGGCAGGAATGTGTACATGCCATTTTGTTTAACCAGCCACAGAAGGTGATCTTCTATGAAGCCACAAATGTGGGAAGAATAGTGCCACAAACAGTAATTGTACCCTGTTCAGGTCTTGAGACTGTATGACTGTTAGTCATAAAACGTTTCAGGGAAGTGTTAAATCTTTCTTGCAATAGCGTTTCAAACTGCTGAAATACAATCTGACAAGTCAATTCAGTATTTCAGACCATAATAATCAATTATAATGAGTAAATAAGTAAAGACAAATGGTCCCATCATCTTGGCATGGCTGTATCGTAATACAAATGTCTAAGCTGAAAAACTCCATTTATCCTTCCTGTTTTTCTGCAGATAAATCTGAGATAAGCTTAATTTGCATTACCAATGTAGTATTCTTGTTTACAAGTATTTACATTAATATGTCTCAAATCAGTTAGACTGGATAACTTTTTTGTATTGTAGTTTTTTGTTGAAGTTCAATAATCAGAGATTTTCAGATTTTAGATGAAAGTACAGGAGGAAAACAGTTATGGTCATAAAGGGAGTAGAAGTTTGGAAATTCAGAGAGCTAAGGGGTAAACGAGGCATTTTTCTTCCTCCTGTGGCTTTTACATTAAAGTATGGATTTTTCTGTACATTTTGAGAAAGGCAAGACTGTTTTTAAGCTTTCTCCATATATAAAGAGTTAATAATCTTCTCAAGATCTTTGCTAAATGAGGGTTACAAGTCGCAGATGTGATTTGGAACTATTAAAGAGTGTCTATTTGAAGTAAAACAGATTAAGATGGTTTTTAAAGGAGATGTGGAACTTATTTTTAGATGACTTACTGATGTGTTTTCCTAACATTAAATATTGAAGTGCACATTTCTGATAACGTTTCTACATTCTGAGTTTCCGTGCTCTCCCTTGCTCTCCTTTTAGGAAAACAGTGTATGGGGCTTGTGGATCTGGATCGGGCATGGGCTGCAGAAGAACAGAACTACTCTGTCCAAGTTATATCTATGGAACCAGAGAGTTGTTCTCCAAAGAACAATATGTTTGTGGGCACCCCTACTTAGAGTGTGAAACTTGCATTCGATTTGAAATAGAACATAAATCTTCAGTGCATAATGACATCCAGCAGATAGAAGCAGAGCTGGGAACCAGACATCACGCATCTTGAACGCATTGCGCTCAGAAAAGGAAGCAACCCAAAAAGTCTTAAAAAGCAAACTGCATGCAGAGCATCACAAATCAACTTGCGATGTGTCATTAAGCAACTTTTGGTTCTCTTCTGAGAAGTTTCTGGATCTAATGACTGTGCATGGAATTATATCCATCTGTAAAGGTTTAGAAAAAAGTTGGTCTCATTGAAGGGAAGGTGGTTTCCTTTTCAGTAAAACTGTTTCTTGGCTGCCTGAAAATTGCGTTTGTGGTCAAAACTGCGTTTGGGTTTATAAGCAGAGCAGTTATCAGCCAGAAGTGCTGATCACTAGAGGAACAGAAAAGATCAGATTTATGGTGTTAGTGAAGAAGGATGTGGAACAGGTGGTGGCTTGACTTTGCTAAAGAATTCCATACTACTGTAGGAAGATTATTTTTAATAAAAGTTCATCAGATTACTTTGGGCCTCATTCTGTTTATTAAAAATGTATTCAAACTTGCCAGTCATTTTTTAACAAGATTTAAGTATTAAGTATTACACAAGAATTCTGTTAGCAGGTATTTGAAATTGTGTTTGAAGAAATCAAGCCCCTAGTTATCCATGGACCAGATAGTGGGAGCTAGTGATGATGTCAGCAAATGCATACTTCATTATCACCTTTGCTAATTGAAGTGTATTGCTTCCTATTTGTAAGAAACTCTGCTGTCAGAAGAAATTTTTAAGAATAGTTCCTTTGTCTCTATATCTTCATTGATTTTATGTTCAGTTTAAAATTTGGTCAAAGTTGCGATCGTGGAACGATTTGAAAAGATCAGTCACAGTCATGTTACTCTAAAATGAAAATAAGCTTTCTGTGTTCAGTTTTCTACCCTAATTTAAAATCATCTGTTGATACTAACACAATGGAAAATAGCTCCTAATGAAATTTTTGCTGCATGTTTAAGGGTTTTACATATTTATGAATTCTGCCATGTTTTAATTTAAATAATCGTAAGTTTGAAAACTGTGAACATAGCTTCAGTTCATGTGGCAAGCTGAATTACAAACAATAGATATTAGAGGGAAAAAAGAATCCTGAAATATTTTATTCTTCATAGATACTGTGATATCTAAAAGATCTAAATGCTTGGGGTTTTTTTCATGTGAAAAACTGAAGGACGCTGCCCGCTTATTTAGAAGCACAGAAGTGAGCAAGAAGGAGTGAATTCCTACCTTTAGCCTGAGTTCTGCAGCTCTTTATAGTTACAGGAGTAACTGGAGGTTGGTATGGCAATGGTATAAATGGCAGGTATAAAATACATGGTGATACCAATTATCTCCAGAGTTTTCTCTCATACTTGCCCAAAGAGAATTTGCTTTCTGAGATAGTGGTGTGTCAATCTGAACATGTTAAATTACTTTTCTGGAGTGAGAAAATGTTTCTTCATGACCTTTTTGTGCTGAAGGAAGAACTCATCAAGGTGAGATACCTGTTGGAAACTTTGATGCTGTTTACAGTAAGGATTTTCATACTGCTCTGCTCCAGGCAATGGGTAGCAATATCAATGTTTTAATTATGGTGATGTTGAATATTTGGCATGATCTGATGTTATGCAGTAATAAATGGCTTTTAGTAGAGCAAAGATCCGTGCTGTTACATGCTTCACAGTTTCTACAATACCTGTATCAATAGTCTATAATAGTTTTTGGATCTCCTTGAAAAGAAGGAACGTGGGATGTGCCACAGGGAGCATATGCGCTACTGAATAAAGGATAAAAAATTCAGTGTTTCTTAGAAACAGAGTTGGAAAAGGAGCCTTATTTGAACAAATAGTCTAAGAGGTTATTAGGTGCTTTGGATAGTCAAGAAAAATAGTCACACAAGAATCCGAATACCAATCTCTGTTTCATGTGGTGGATTTTTTCCCCCATTTTTTTAAAGTACCTGTTTTCATGTTGATGACAGTTTCCCACAGGTGTTTCTTATTTGTGACTTAAGTAAATTATTTTATATCTGCTGCCCTACATAGAAATAGGCTTCACAGGAGGAAAAGGTTTATAGAAGCAAGGGAGTAAAAGTAGAGCTGCGTTTATATGCATCGTGACATCCCATTTTTCTTGGATAAGCCAAACTATAGAAAGTGAGTTTGCGACATTTTTTTTTTTCCCCTAGAGATTGGGAATATTTTGATGGCATCTCACAGTATCCGTCATCTTGATGGCTTACAGGATTAGTGAGACTGCATTCCATTTGTAATACTGCTTTGTGACCTTGTTGCTATTGGCATCAATGGGCTCTGGTTTCTTTTCTTCTCAGAACAGAATCCTCCTTATATCTAAGGATGGAGCTATATTAGTGTGAATAATAAAGAATGATACTTGAGATGAAATGATGTTTATTGAAAACTGAAGAGGAGCAGATGAAAAAAAGCATAAAAAAAGCGGAAGATAATTGCAACAACTGATAATACCTAATTTACCACAGATTAAATTGCTACTCTGTGCCATGTACTTTTCTCTAGAAATGTGAACACAATGTTTAGGTATGTTAGTTTGCTCTATGTTTCTGTATACATAAATGGTAAAGAATTAATAGAGCCTAGACTTCCCCAAACAAGGTGACTAGACAGTGTGATCCTGGTGAGTGAACAGCTGTTGTTCTTCTAGCTGCTTGTTATGCAAGGAGCTAGTTTGATGTCCAAGGTGCATACCTAAATACTGTTTGTATTTGTTTTGTGTCTGGCCCCACTGGGACCAGCTATAGGATGAACAAAATGTTGTCCTAGCACAGTCATAATTTTCAATCATTTTGACAGTCTTCTTCTATGTTACCCTTGTAGCCTGTAATGCTGGAAAAAGTAAGCTTATAACAGGAAACAGATGACCAAACTGAACTGAGCTCCTCTGTCTGTTAAAGTGAGTTGTCTGTGTGTACATATATCTTTATTTTTGGCTTTTCATTTTTGTCTTTAGTGTGTTAATGATCTGCTTCCTTAGTCCTGTTGCCATATTTAGGCAGAGGTAGTAATAAACAAGGGACATTCCTAGTAGATAAATTACAAGTTGTCAAAATTACTCAATTATCATTCTTAGGAAGACACATACAAAATGATTTATTCATAGGATGGCCATAAATTTTAGACTGATGTTTTCAATTCCTCATTATTGCTTGACTTTTAGCTACCTGGTGGATGCAATGACAATAAGCAGAAATGTTGTTTTAAATAGCTGTATTTCTATGTGACATGATGTGCCAGGTATTCTCATTGAAAAGAACAATTAAAAAACCCTTTAGGTCAAGTCAATTTGAACTTTAAGTAACCTGCACTGAAATGGCATACAGCTGATTTTATAATGGGTTTAAATAGATGGTAGTTTGGCTAGACACCAGCTGCGGCTATTTTCTTTAAGATTTTGATTTAGCATTAGTAATTTACCCTTTCAATGAATATATACATAATTTGAAAAAAAGTATTGAGCTAGAAAAGCATTGATTAGCAAAAAGTAACTGAACAGTTGAAGTTGTTTTCAGTCTTAGTGCTCAGTTGTCAGCACAAAGAAAAACACATTTTCCTTTAAGCCAGATACTATTTTCAGTGTTTTTGCCTGGGAGCATTTTCCTGACATAACAAATTCCTGAAGTACAGTCTCAGTCTAAGTTCCCGTGATTTTATTACCATTCTTTTCTAACAAAAGGAAAACCTAGGTATCATACATTTACCTCTCTATATGTCTGGTATTACTTACATGCCTCTAATAAAATAAAGACAACCTCTGAACTTTCCATGCTCAGACTTGCACTTAAACTAACCTGGCTGTCATGGTTTCAGTTCAGTGGCTTATGCTTAGCAAGTTTAAGCTTATTACAATTATCATAAAAAGATATTAAACTTTCTACATTAATAGATTAAGATTCTACACAAAGAATAAAACTGAAACCAAAATAATTTTCTCTTTGCTTATAGCTTTTATTTAATGAAAAATTGAATGAAATATCCTGCTCTGCAGTCTTCTCCTCAAAGTGAATTTAAGAAAATACCTGTATTTTTGAAATAGGTAAGGGTATTGAGGATAGTTTTATAATAAACCATCAGGTCAATTAAAAAAATAAAAAGAGAGGAGTTAACATTGTCCCAATATTAGCCTCTAAAAAGCTGATCAGAAGTTGCAACTTCCCTTGGTTTCTGTTTCACTTGCAGTATTTCAGGCCTGAAATGTGTTTTCCTGCACATGAAACCTGCAGAGCAGAACAGGAGTGAGCCTTCCTGAACCTTGGTAAGCTGCTGTCCCTGTCCCCATCACAGGCATGTGTCATGCCATGCGAATGTGATGCCTTTTCACTTCCACTTTTTCCCCTTGGGAATAATGTTACTCATTTTCACTTGGAAAACACAGACTCCAAGTATTAACACTACCTGAGGGAGCAGCTGGAAGCAGCGCTTCTCAAAAGCGAAGGAACATGGCTATAAGACAATAGCAATTTTCACCTGACAGGCTGTAGTTACTCAGTGAGACCCATCATCATCCTGTGCCAAGGACCAGGGACTGAGCTGTACTGAAATGCCACCCAGACCCCCAGCAAACCACTCCTTCCAGTGCTAAGCCTTCCTACTCCTCAACTGGCAGCCAAGCCTGGGCAACTGGAGGAGGCCCAAGCATATCCAGGTTTTTGGAGGATGGAAGATGCTGCAAAGCCTCCATCCTTTGCCAAGAGAAGTACTTAGGAAGGTATTAAGGAAGGTGCAAAGCAGCCCCAGCAAAAAGAAACCTACCTGGGTTTTAGTTCTGCAGAACAAGCCACTCACTACTGACTACCATCAGGGGAGGTCAGAAATGTTTTTACTTACTCTGAACAGCCTTAATATTTCTCTAATAGACCACCCACCAGCACTTCCTTATGAAGATTTTGGGAAACATATTCTGAAGTCACAGCCATTGCTATAGTCAAGCAAAGGCACATATTGACACATGAAGTGAAATGCAATCCTCAGTGAGACTAGTACAAATTATTATTTGTCAATAATAACATCTTTTTAGGGCTTCTTTTGATAATCCTTTTAGTAATCCTTTCCTATTTCTGTGTGCATGTAGAGGGACATTTCCCCATGGTGGATTTAGAGGGACTGGTCTGCCGAGTTGCTCTGGGGAGCGCAACCCTGTTCCTGTGCTGAGCCATGAGGAGAGCCGGGTGTCTCGCACCCCCCATCAATAACCAGCCACAAGTCCCCGGCAGCCCATGAGGACAATCAGAACCTCTTTTGCTTGGGTGCCCTGTGGGCAGGAGCCCTGAGGGCAACCACAGCCATGGTGATGGGGCTGAAGGACTGGGCTGGTTACTGGACCTCTGCTGCCTTGTGGAGTGCAGTTATTTGTCTACCCACAGCTCAAAATCAGCATCTCTTATAATTAACCTTTTCTTTTTGGAAGTTGATAAACTTCTTCCTTCCTGTGATGGAAAGGCAGGGGTTGTTTCAGAGGTATTGCACCTTGCTTCAAAACTGCCCGCATGGGAGAAGATAAAACAGGTATGTGGCCTTTACAGCTTCCCTGGCATTTGCAGAGAATGGGTAGGAGGTTTCTCTCCCTCCCACAACTGAGTGATGAATATTTTCAATAGCAGGTTTAATTAAAAAGTGTTGGGCCTTACCATGAAGTCTCTCAGCCCCCTGCTGCCGTTGTCTAGCAGTGATGAGGGAGATCAAGCCCAATAGCCTTCAAATGTTTGACTTACTAAAATGTGCCCCTCCTTTTCCTCAGTGTTCCCTCTTCCCTTACCCCTGAGGACACATTCCTGCTAAAAGCCTTCCAGTCCCGCCCCAAAACACAAGTGGTGCTGAGTCCACTCAGCCAACCTCAGCTGTGCCTGGAGCATGAGTGGACAGGCTCGTTGTTTTAACATGTGGAATGTTTCATAGTCCAGTAAATCCACTTGTGCTTCATCTCAGCTTAAATGCTTTTGCTTTCCAAAAATGTTGGGTCCAAAGGGCAGAAGTTTAGATTACAAAAATCCTAAAGGAGATGTAAGGCTTGATATAAAAATGCTAAGATGGTAAATTCCTAAAAAATATTTAATATTTGAATAATTAAGTACCACTGAATATGAGAAATTAAGTATGCAAATTCAATGACAGAAACCTTTGCTTCAGTTCCCAGACACAGGGTTCAGGAAAATGGGAGTGTCATCCTTACCCATTCTTAAACTCTCAACATGCTGCCAATTACCTAAAAGTAAGAGTTATCATAACAGAAATTTTTGTAAGAAATGATCCTCCTCATGTAGAGCATGAGCTGAAAATATCCTTACACTATCCACAGCTGAGAATACCCATGGGACCGGGGCTGAGGAGCATTCCTGCATCCAGCAGGGCTGAGACAGGGTTGCTGCCTCTCTCAGGAGCCCCAGCTGATCCCTCTGAATGCAGGTCCAGTGGCAGACTGGCTGGAAGGCAAACAGAATTTTAATTTGACTTTTTTTGTTGTCTCACCTTTCATAGCAGAGCAGGGCCTTGGTAGGAAGGTGCTGTCTCCAAGAGCAGAGCAAACCTCCCAGCCCTGTTGTGAAATGCTGGCAGAGGAATAGCTGAACACCTGAAAATGTCAAGACCTCAGAGACTTGAAATGAGGATCTTAACTGTTGGATTTTCAACAGTTTAAAAAAAAATTGATTTAGTTTTAATTGCTGTTTACTAGGGTAAAAGCAGCAACAGACTAATAAACATGAAGGAGGAAGGCTAAGGAAGGGTTTGAATTTCTTTTTTTAGGGGGTGTTTGGTTGGGTTTCCTTAGCCATGGAAAGGCTACAGTGTTACTCAGGCTGAAGGTGGAGGGAGGTGAATGTCTCCTTCTGATCTGCCTTTGGAAGGCCCCATCTGGAGTGCTGCATCCAGGCAGGATGTGCCTGTTAGAGCAGGCTGGAGGAGGCCACAGAGATGCTCAGAGGGCTGGAGCAGCTCTCCTCTGCAGCCAGGCTGGGAGAGCCAGGGCTGTCCAGCCTGGAGAGGAGCAGGCTCTGGGGAGGCCTCACTGCAGCCTTCCAGTGTCTAAAGGAGTCAGAGAGTCATAGGAGAAAGGGGAACGGGTTTCAAATGGAAGAGGGGAGATTTGGATCGGATGTTAGGAAGAACTGTGAGGGTGGTGAAACACTGGAACAGGCTGCCCAGAGAAGCTGTGGATGTCCCATCCTTGGAAGGCCCCATTCCAGGCCAAGGTGGACAGGGCCCTGAGCACCCTGATCCAGCCGGTGGCATCCCTGCCCATGGCAGGGGGTTGGAACTGGGTGATCTTCAAGGTGCCTTCCAAGGCAAGGCATTCTGGAACTCTATGAGGGTGCAAAGTGCACTCCTGCTACCTGGGCATGGAACGTTACCAAGCCATGGGGAGTCCTGCTCCGAGGGCTCTGGTGACTGGGAGTTTGTTAACTTGAAGCACAGACCTTGCTTTGATGCTCCAATTAGCATGACCTTCCATGTCACTTCTTGGTGGTGTACATTGAGGGGGAAATCCTTGCCAAGATGACACTGGCAGATCTTATAGTTCCTTATAGTTCCAGCAGTGACTGACAATTTGCAGATACTTCAAGTCCTGTTTGCCTGGTGCCAACAGAGCAACAAACTGTAATTCTTTACTCCCAGTTCCTGTGGTTTCCTTTCTGCAGCAGTTGTTCATCTTACACAAAGTGTTTGTGGCTATCACAGCTGAATTTGCCTGTTTGGAGGAGAAAGAGGGAAACAAACACCTTCAGCCGAAATCCAGTTAGGGAACAGAAATGGGGGAGCAGGGAGGGGGGTGTTCGGGTGGTTCCTAAGCTGATTCTGTTTCTACCTCGTTGCCACAGTTGGAGCAGAGCCACCAGCACCCACTTGTTTCCAGAGCAGCAGATAATCCAGTAGTGCTACTGATTAGTGATGATGAAGAGGAACAAGGAGATAATGATGGGTATGTGAGATGTAAATTGTCTCTCTAAAGTCTGATTTCTGATACACTGTAGAAACAGGTTGTTGCCAAGTTTTTGGGCTTTTCCTTTCTGTTCATGAAATCATTATTGAATGTTTTTTGCAATATGGCTTGAGATATGCTGAAATGCTTGCAGTACATAAAAGTTCTTGCAACGAGTGTGTTGCTGGGCTGGGATGTTGCTAAATGAGAATAGGGGATGCTTTAATTTCTGACCTTTTATATATCCATAACCCTTGATGCATGGTGAAATTAATGGCTGAACGTTCCTTCTAGTTCTGTTCTCTGTAATACAAGGCCCTCTGGTACTGTCTTCCATTGGGTTTGCATGGATTGCTACTCATGGGTAAAGATCCATATGTTGTCGTCCTTTCTGTTTTGTGGGAGGGGATTGGGGCAGAGGGACAGTTGCTCAACTCAGTTGTCTTATGTGGGATGCTACGGGCAGCTTGAAGCACAGACCTTGCTGTGAAGCTCCACAAGTCACTTTTTGGTACTGTGCACAGAGAGAGAAACCCCTGCCAAGATGGCATTAGACAATCTGTGGGTCCCTCATTATTCTAGCAGTAATCTACTGATTCCAGATACTACAAGTCCTATTTGTCTGGTGCCAACAGAGCAGCAAACTCATATTCTTTGCTCCCAATACATATTGTGGTTTTCTTTCTTTCAGACTGTGCCAAGTGAACAACTGATTGCGTCAACCCCATGTGGTCATGTCTACTGCAGTTGATGCCTCCCTGTTGCCCTTCAGACTGCCAGCACTTGCCCAGCCTGCAGGACAGAACTCAGTCATGAAAAATATCATCCCCTTTATATATGAGCACTTCTATTTCTCCAGACAGACTCAGATGGATCTTGGGGGATAGGCTGTGTAAAGACTTGTTTCTTTGTATATATAGTTCTTCCTGTATATAGTTCTATTTTTCTTGAATTTAATTATAAATAAAGTATTGATTAATTTAAGTATAGTCAAGTCTATGTTAGACTCTGCTGGTAGACAGAGATGTCTTTTCACAGGTGGAAATAACGCTCCTGGTCTGACCAATCAAAAGCACTCGTTCTCTTCACCACACTGTAGTCATTGATTTTGGGGGAAAGCTGCTAAAGGCATAAGCTTTGTAGTTCTTGTGGCCAGTGGGTGTTGTATGGGAGAAAAGAAACAGGCACTGCTTGGGGTGAGAGGCCTTCTATTTCTCAGGATGCACTCAGGTGATATTTTGGTGAAAATGTTGTGTTTTCAGTGCCCAGAAGATTGAAAGAGCAGCAGGTTGTGCACACATCCAAAGAAAAATATTTTCTTTGAGAATAACTGATATATAAACAAGCTGCTGCATTTAGTGTTGTAATGTTTTGTTTACCATTATAATTAGAATTTGGAGGGTTTTGAAGGAATGTGTTTTTGAATGTATGAAGTTAGTTGGAGCTGTTAGCACTACAACTGTATTGTAGCTCCAGCTCCTTCAATTATACCAGTATAATTCTCAATTGCATTAAAGTGAAATTAATTGTCCAAAGAAAATCACTTTTGTTATATGAAAGTAATAAAGAGGAAAAGGCACATCCAAGGTAAACAATGCAACAGTAAATTCATCTGTGCCATGAAACAGAAAACTCAAAACTTAGCTTTCCTTATCTCCAGCATTGTCTTGATGTCAAATTTTTATGTCTTTCTAAATTTTAGTGTTTTTTTGTTTGAATTCCTGTAATTTTGGTCACTCACAAACAGTAGCATGTCAAAGGCCTTCACTCCAGTTAGAAATGTAACATTTTGGAATTATTAAGGGTGGATAGGCCAAACATTCTCAAAATGATATTGCAGGTAAGAAGAAGGATAAAGTTTTGTAGTTTTGGGAGCTTGTGTGGGGAGGTGATACTCCTTTCTTAAGGAGGCTACAGAGTTAGATGGAAATCATAGGTACATTGGGTTAGAGGGTTTCCAAGAGACCTAGAAAGAGTGACCTCCATGTAGTTACCTGTGTTGTCCTTCTTGCTGAAATGATTGGGGAACCTCTCCAGGCTTCACAACCTTTCAAAGACAGTAAACAGCAGCCTCATGATGATGCCAGCCAGCTCTCCAAATACTCTCAGATGGGTCCTATCTACTCCTATGGATTTGTATGAGTTAGAGAACTGCATCCAAGTCGGGGAAACAGGTTGTGGCTGTGGTAAGATGGGAAATCTTAAACATTGAGGGAAACAGGTAAGTTTTCTGACCTCTGAAATAAACATGAACAAGTCTAAAATGCAACTGTTAACTTACTTGAGTAAAAAAAAAAATAAAAAAAAGAGGAAAACCTCACACAGTAGCTACTCCACTGATCAGATGTTTTAACCTGATATTTTCAAGAGAGCTGGGGTACTTCTGGTGCAAGCATATGGAGAGGAGCAGTGAAGTATAAATGTGGAGCGAGAAGCGTGAGTCGAATGGAGGATGGGAATTTGACATACCCTAGCTGTGGAACTCTCTCCCTCTAGCAATTTTGTTTCCCTACCTTGCCATATGTTTGTAGAAAGGTTTTTAATCTGGTATTTCCTGGACTGTGGACCATTTCTGGCTTATCTGTGGCTGTTTGAATTGATAGAGGTAAGGGCTGCTTATGGGGTTTTTTGTGGGGGTTTTTTGTGACAAGCTGATCTCCAGTTTGGTTGCATTCAGTATATATAAAACTACATATTAAAACACAAGAATCAGCTGAAGAAAATCATGTAGGTGATTTTTTACAAAGAATACTATTATTTTGCAAAGAAAATACAAAAAATGGTGGTCTGGGATAACATAACCATCTTTGTGTAGCACTCTAGGGGTGCCAGTAAGTTTGCAAACTCAAAGCCAAGTGATTGTATTTATAATGTGCATGTTTCTTTGTGGCATCTGTATTTAGCCAGTGGAATTTCCTATGACAAACTGCCATTGTGCTAGGTTTTAAATCAAGAATTTAAATAGAGAGGTTTTTAAATAAGGATAATGAAGTTACACATAGTTTTAATGGATGATAGGGAAGGATCATGAGGGATAGAAGCCTCATGGTTTAGAACTTAGGCCAAGATTTTTCAGCCAACTGCTATTCATTAAAAACTTTGTTGCTCCTTTCTCAGAGGCCTTCAGTTCAGCCCACTGTTGGCAACCAGAAGAATCAGAGTTCCAATTCACTACTGCAAATCCCAGGCACCTTCCTTTAATTGAGGTCTGCAGTGGCTGACTTCCTAAAATTAACTTTTATTCAATTTTATTCTGCAACTACGAAAAGGCTGTTGAATTGCACAGCTTCTGGTTATTATGGGTTTTGTCCAGCTAACATTACTTTTCAGCATAAAGTGTAGATTTCTTTCATAAATAGATACCCATTTTTATGCTCCTGCTGTGCCACAGTTCCTGAGCTATACTGCATATATATTGCTGTGGTTCAACATAAGCTTTGATGATGACATAATGGGCTGGTAATAACTCCTGGTGTATTTTATTGGCATTGCTTTCTTAAAATCACATCAGCAATAGACTTCTGAGTTGCCTAAGAGGCCAGCACTTGTAATAGGTGTGTGTAATTTTGCAAACTTTTAGCTAATTTTGTAGAAATAGCTAATGTTTGGCACCCATGAAGGCTGTTTTTATTCATCTGGCATATTTCCATTCAAATACCCATTTAATGTGGTCACCAACATAGAAATAGTTAAACAATACTGTAAATGGACATGTTTTCTTTGTTGGAATGATCACTGACACACTGAATTCTTTTCATTAAGTAATTTGACCACAGGCATCTCTTTACTTTGGAAAAAAGGAGGAAAAAAGCTGTAGCAAATAGTCTTTCAGTTTTCATATTTGCAGTGTTTATATAGGGGTATATAATTAGAATTTCAGGACAAATTACACAAGGTATTGGAAGAAAATCAAGACTAAAATAAACATTCAATTCCTCTTTTTTTGCATTTGACCACTACACACAAACATTTGGTTATAAATAGATACCTCATCCCTGTTGGAATAACATTTCACATTCAAAGTAGGATTCTGGAAAATAAAATTCTTTTTAAAGGGATTTTAAGCAATTATGCAATTTGAAACCTTTGGTTGGTTTATGAATCTTTACTACAATTGGATCGCTTTTGTGTGCTCTGTAGTAAATACCAAATAGCCCTCTGAAGTGAAACATGTTCCAGCTGAATAATCCTTACTGAGGGAATTTGTAACTGCAGTTGTTTTTAATTCTTGGTAAGTTTGCATTTGCAGGGTATCTGTGTACTATTGGTATACACAAAAGCTACTGTTACAAGAACAAATGCCACTGGCATGTACACTGCCTACCTGACAGACATAAATAATCTAATTAATTTGATGTTAGCACTTACCTTGCTTAAAAGAAGTGGGAGCATTCAAATTCTGAGGATAACAGCACCATTCTACCATCCTTGTACAGAATTTGCTGTGCTGTGTGGAGATCACTATAGAATATAGTTTTAAAATTGTCTTATGAATGTAACCTTGAAGAATGTTAATGTCTCTCTGAAGTTTGTCTGTTAACCATGAAAATCTAGGCACACATATGCATAAAATGCACCGAACAGGAATCTTCTCTTGGAAATAAGACAAAAAAGGAAGGTATATGCCCAGTGGAAGCAAGGTCAAGTGACATGGGAAGAATACAGAGATGCTGCTTACCACTGTAGGGAAGAAATTTGTGTGGCCTGTGGCCAAAGCTCAGCTGGAGTTGAAGCTGCCAGAAGTGTGGGGGGGAAATAAAGAGTTTTTTCAAATATATTAATGGCAATAGGCAGTACAGAACTATCATTGGCCCATTTACAGGATGAGGATGGTCACCTCACAAACAGGGACAGAGATAAAGCCAAGGTGTTTAACACTTTCTTTATCTCTGTCTTCAACACAGATGATGGATCAAGGGGGTCTCAGTGCCCTGAGCTGGAGGACCATGACTGTGAGAACGATCAACTCCCAGTCAACCCTGAAATTCTGTTGGAACTGCTATTCCAGCTGGATCCCTACAAATCTATGGGGCCTGACAGAATCCACCCAAGAATCTCAAAGAGCTGGCTGATGTCATCACAAAACCTCTCTTGATGATTTTTGGGTGGTCTTGGGAATCCAGACATGAGGGTCCTGTGCAAGGCTAAGAGTTGGACTTGATGATCCTTGTGGGTCCCTTCCAGCTCAGCATATTCTGTTATTCTGTGGAAATTGCTAGGACTTACTAGCTACCTACATCTACAGAGAAGAGTCAATTCAGTGCAGAAGGCAGTAAGATGAAGATTTTAGCTATTGCTCTTAAGCTGTACTTTCAAACAGTAGCACTTTATGCCTGGGTGATCAAGTCTGCTAGACTCATTCCCTACAGCAGATTTCTCTAAGTGCTGTTTGACTCTCCTTCCATATATTGAAAAACAGTAGAAAATACCTTTATTTGGTAATTTGCTGGTTTGAACCAAGAAAATCAAAGCTCAATTTGACACCCATGGAGCCAAATAGGAAGAAATTACTAAAAGCAGTAAATGCCAGGAGATGCTAGCTTAATTCTAATCAATACTCCAGACCCTGTTGTGCTGTCACTGTATGAGGAATGAGAAAATCAGTCAGGTTTTGAGATACAGGAGGAATCTTCAGAAACTTCTATGACCTGTCTGCTTAGTGACAGATGTCCCTAGTGCACATCGATACAGTGTTCCTTGGGGTTGCATACAGTGTGTAGAGTTGCCCTAAAAGTGAGCACATCTAACTTTTACTCATGTCAGTAATGCAACTGATGTTGGAGAAATGATTCATAAACTAAATGAACTAAAAGTTTAGGACAACTAGGTTTGGATTCAAGTGTTGCTTGTTTGAATCCCAAAATAGTAATCTCGAGGCAAGAGCCAGAGATTAGCATCTTCAGTGTCATTTACAGTACAAACAAACCTGACCCTTTAAGTGGATTTCTTTTGATTGCTTCCTGATTTAACATGCTTAAAATGTATTCCTTTTTTCTTAGGTGATCATTGCCTTTCATTTCAGCATAAGTAGAAACTGAGGGGAGAGGATTCTGCCCCTCTGCTTGGCTCTTGTGAACCACAAAGATGATCAGAGGGCTGGAGCACCTCTTCTGTGAGGACAGGCTGAGAGAGTTGGGGTTCTTCAGCCTGGAGAAGAGTAGGCTCCAGGGAGATCTTACAGCAGCCTTTCAGTGCCTGAAGCGGGCCTAAAGGAAAGCTGGAGAGGAACTTTTCACAAGGGCATGTAGGGACAGGACAAGGGGGAATGGCTTCAAACATTATATATTAGGAAGAAATTCTTTACTGTCGATGTGGTGACGCACTGGAACAAGTTGCCCAGAGAAATTGTGGATGCCCCATCCCTGGAAGTGTTCAAGATCAGGTTGGACAGGGCTCTGAGCAACTTGGTCTAGTGGAAGGTGTCCCTGCTCATGGTCAGAGAGGGTTGAAACTAGATGATCTTTAAGGTCCCTTCCAACCCAAGCCATTCTATGATCTTATGGCTGTTTATGTATTAAAACTAAAAAGACAGGAATAAAATGTGCTTTCCGAAATGTGACATGAACCAACTTTTATTGCTTTGCCCTAGTTCCGTCTTCTGTCTCTCCATAGAACTGTTCATTAATACTGTCATTAAGTCTGTTACCTGTGGATGCTGTAGAGCTTTACAGGACTGGTTTTAATTCATCTAAGAACATTTTGGTATCATCTGAAAACCAGTTTTTAAAATTGTCAATAGATTTGCTGCAGTCTCTTCCTTAGATTTCCCTTCTCCTTTCATGCTAGCCATTACCGATTTTTTTTCTATTTTTGAAATTTTCTCACTTTGTCTCCTGCAGAGTCTCTTCATTACTGATGGAGACAGCTTCTAGTTTGGTGTTCCCAGTCTAGAACTGTTGGATTTCTCTGCCTTATGAAAATCACAGTTCAGGAGAATTGTGGTTTATTCCAACACTTCAGGAATGTGTTGAATTACATTTTAAAACAAACACAGTAGTTATTGTCTCATCTCAAAAGATATCCATAAAACACATAAAAGTCTTCAAAAGTGTTAGTTGTACTTTTGGGGTTTGAATATAAAGCTTCAAAAAGAACATAATACAAAGTAAAATTGAATGCTACTGCACTGTTGTAGCAGAACATAGAAAAATCAGTAACTGTCTACCCAAACCTGTAGATAACCCCGGAACTGCTTAATTTCCTTTCATATTGAGCACTTAAATCCATCTTAAATCTTTTGTATCCTCATGTCTCTCACAGTGTATTCTGAAGACGTGAAGTTCATGCACAACTTTGTCTCTCAAATCCTACCTAATGAAAACCACAAACAAAATTTGTAATGCTGAAAGGCATTAAAAGACTCCCAAGCAGCTATTATACCAGTCACATGCTTTATGTGACTCTTACTACACTATATTTCTATGAGAGATTTTTGTTTGTTTGTTTGTTTTGACTTAAAACATATGAAAACTTTATTGCTATAAATTGCTAGTTTCGCAGAGGTCAGTACTGGGTCGTGATCTGTTTAACAGCTTCATTGATGAACTGGATAATAGGGCACAGCGTGCCCTCAGCAAGTCTGCTGATGAGACCAAATGGGGAGGGTGGCTGACAAGCCAGAGGGTCGTGCTGCCATCCAAAGGGACCCTGACAGCTGGAGCAAAAGCCAGACAAGGACCACATGAGGTTTAATAAAGGAAAGTGCAAAGTTCTGCACCTGGAGAGGAGCAAGCCCATGCACTGAATGTTGACAGATGCCTGTCAGAAAAGAGCCTGGGGGTCCTGCTGGGTCAGTGGTGTCTGACAAGAAGCAATGGACACAAACAGGAGATTCCACCTGAACATGAGGAAACACTTTTTCACTGTGAGGATGACTGAGTACTAGCATGGGTTGCCCAGAAATTTCGAGGAGTTTCTCTCCTTGGAGCTATTCAAGAGCTACCTGGACATGGTCTTGGTGTGTTATTGGAACAGTAGGACCTTACACAGATTAAGTGAGGTGAAATTTTACTGGCTTTGAAAGGTAAATTATTGTTTATTTATGGGGGAAAATAACTTCTTTACACTGTAAGGAAATGCAGTAAACTTCAAAACAAATACCACTCACAGTTTTTAAAAAGGGATCAAGTATGCGTGGAAGAAACTTATTAGAAAAAGCAAATTAATTTGGAAGACCTGATGCAGGAAAAGCATTTGGAAGCTTTTGAACTAGTATCTAAAGCACAGGGTTTATCTGTTTAGAAGGTAAGGGGATGCTACAGTGTCTGACAGGCTTGATGACTTTTTTACCCTTTTAAGAACATTTATTAAGAGGGAGGTGGAGTACCAAGATTGATTTAGTTGATTGGATTGCTGTGTTTTCCTGATGCCTCATAGTTTTCTTATTAGGATGAGACTGATAGAGATTTTTACCTAGCATATGAGAGAGATAATATTTACCTTATAAATACTACTTTTAAATATACCACGTATAAAGCTGGTTGAAAAACAGAATTGCATAACCCCAGAGAAAAAGTAATGACATTGAAAGTCTCATAGATAATTTGGACTTGGATTCTTTTCTTCTGTTCCATTTTGAAAGAAGTATACATGTTACTTTAGCACCACAAATGCAGACTATGATCATGCTTGCCATTAACTACAAATCAAGTGTTTTCTCCACATGTCATAGTGTGATTTAGAGACTTGGAGTAGTGTAGGATTTGTGGTCAACTTTTGTAGCCTGAATGTGGGTGAAATACTTAGAAGGGAGGAAGGATGGATTTGTGGTCTAAGTATGAAATTGGAAAACAGGAGATCTGTTTCTAGTTTGATGACAGATTATTTGATTTGTGGAAAAGTAATTTTCTGTACCTTAATTTCTGTTTATGTAAATGCGAGTGTTACAAAAGTATTTCTTGATTCTGCTGAATAGAGGACTTAATTTATTAAGTTTATTGTGTTTTAGGACAACAAGGAGAAAGTTAATATTAAAAAAGTGGATTTGAAAGAAGTTACTCATTTAATGCCTCCCTCAAAGAAAAGTTACTTGGCAGCAGAATACCCTGAAAACAATGTCTTCTGCGTGTTTGTCCAATTCACAGCTGCCTGAAACAATCAAGATAAATTTTAAAGTTGTTTCTGTGTGATTTCTGTCATATCTACCATATTCTATCATCTACTGTATTTACCAATATCTGTCAGCCTAATATATCTGCCACTTGTATCTTTTCAGGTCTTTTTTCTTAATATTGCCTGTCCAGTTGATGCCAGAAAATATTCCAGAAACTGCTTTTGTTCTGTTGGTTTTCCCTCTTGGGAGTGGTTATAGCAACAAAGAGCTTTTAAAAACCTGTACTTAGCCCTGCAGCTGAAGTTTGAAACACTTGAGACCGCTGGGCACAGTCTAGCCCATGTGAAGCAAAAGTAGGTAGTGTTGTTCAAGACGAGCAGATTTCATGCATACAAGAAAGGTTTGTTTCACTAGAGAAGACTGTAGGTAAGCTTCACTTCACTAGAACTGGCATTTCTTCACCCTCTGCCACCTTATCACGAAAATTCAGTTTTGTGTGCAGTCACATGTGCCTGTATCACTTACGGTGTAGAATAACAGCAACAGAATATACACCTCTGACATCATCCCCTGGGAAATTATGGATAATTCAGAACCTAATGGGCTTGCTAATGGCATGGTCAGCTGCAAGTAGTTTCAGCTGCAAGTATTTTAGACTCTTCCTCTGCTCTCAACCAACACAACATATCTTTACAAGTTTAAGTCTTGATATGCATAGAAGGGTCTTGAACTGAGCTCAATATATCCACGAGAATGAAAGTAAGACAAGGATTGTGGCCGATAGTGTGGCTTCTTTGGTACAAAGTATGTAAAGATCTTTATGGGGAAATGAAGAAGAGTAAAATAAGCAGGAAGGATCACTATGCTTGCATAAAATGAACACCTTTTCAGTGAAAATTTACCTTTCTATGTGTTTTGACATTTTTTATGCACAAGAGTAGCAGCATTGCTGTACAAAATACTGCCTTCCTCTGTGTTTCATTGTTGCTGATTTGCAGCTAAACCCCTGACTATCATGTTGTGCTCAATCAAGTGCCTTATCAGTACTTTTGAAAAAACTTTCTTGGACACTTGTTCTGCTCATTCATCTGAGCACTTGATGTACAGCTTGTGGACTTTTACTGTTGTGAGATAAGTCCTACTGAACATCAGGACAGCCCACCCTATGGCTTCAACATTTTCCAGACTTTCATACTGCTTCACTAAACATAAGGCACAAAAGTGCTCCTAGTAATACTGCCAACAATTTCTGCATCTTCTGTATAGTATCTTGATGTATACCCACACAACTTTATACACCTTTAACTTGTCAAGAGATTTGGTTCTCTGACAGCTCACTCATTAATCCTTCTACTATCATGGATATGAGAAACTGCCTTGTTAAAAAAACTCCACTAGTATTGATAAAGCATTGCCAAAGTAAATGAATTCATAAATGACTGGATGTTCAGTCCCACTGATGGGTATGGAAGTGCAGTATATGATCTTTCAGTGAGTGGTTAACTGTTTTTTTCAGGCTTATGTTCCAAAACAAATTGTAGAGGCAGCAAAAGTTAACCAAGAGCAGACAGTCTTAATTGCAGTAGGCACCACATCTGACCAGCACACTAGTATTAACATACAAGACTGCCAAACAGGCTGCTGAGGAAATCTTACTCAGTGCAGTCTGGACAGATTAAGTGATCTTACTGTCATTTGTAAGTGTCCATGCTTTAAAGGAGTAGTGTGTGCTTTAAAGTTGCTGTGTACATAAGTACCATTTATGCAGCATTGCATGTAAAGAATTGACTTTATGACATGGACATCAGAAGTAAAGTGTCACGTTGCTCTAGACCTTAATTCACAGTGATGTTGCTTTTGTCACCCGTCCTGAACTTGGCTGTGGTGTACTTTGTGGACACTTTTTTTCTACAAGTTGGAGAAATGCAGGCAGATGCTGTTACTAGAAAGAAATCCTTGTGGTTATCACAAATAGGATTCCTCCCCTTTTGCCCATTAAATCTTGACAGTGATTCCACTATGTATGGTCTGTTATACCACAACACACAAACAAGTGAAAAAAAAAAGCGATCAGTCAAGAGCTGGAAATCAATTCTATATTTCAGAAAGGCTCTAATATGACCCAGATGCTCTTCTGTCTTTCCCAAATGTCGCTGTGTTGTTGCCTTCACTGATTGGCTATCAGCTTCTCATGTGAATGAAGGGAACCAGGTTTGGTCCTCAGTGCAGTTTTTATATCTATCTGAGTCCTCTAAGGGGGCTTGCTTGTTACCTGAGCATAGGTAATAAGCACCTTGAAGAATCATCACCTTGTAGCTTTTACAATTGGTTTTTTCCTCTGTGTCTGAAAAGTTCTGGGTTGAGGCTGTGGACAGAATGCTTAGCATGGGATCATATGGTCATGAAAAGATGACAAGAAGAGGGGAAGGAGCATTGGAGGGAGCTTTCTGTTCAAATGTGAGCAGAAAGTGTTAAAACCACTCCGGGGAGGGTTTAACTTTTGAAAGCTTAATGGCACAATTTGTATTTTGTGCAAAAAGTTGTTACCTTTGTGCAGTGTTGCTTGAATTATCTGTGAAGTGTTTTGGAGGTGGAAAATGTTCTGTATAGAATGGCCAGCTCAAACCTGAAGCTTTAAGCTGTGTTTGGCATCCAAATGCTTCCTCAAGGATTTGGCTTTGTGCTACAACAGAACCCAGAGAAGATCTTTGTTTTCTGCTTCTAAGCTACTGCCAGACTCTTGGAGGAACAGCTGATGAGCTTTAGCCTTGATTTAGGCACAAATCAAAACCAATTCTGCAACCCAGTCCAAGTTGTTGACCCTATCTGTCTGTAATCTGGGATCTCAGAGCAACTCTGACCCTAAATTGGTGACAGACTGTTATTAAAAGTGTGCCTTGGTAAGTCCCGAGAACGGTAGTTCATAGAAACCAAACAAAAATAACGGCTGTATTTCAACATGTTAATGTAGAGTACAGATGCAGTCGTTGCTGTCGGCAGTGGTGCAAGGATGTCCTTACACACTGTGTGGTTAGTGTTTAAACTTGTCACTTTTTCTTCTGGACAAGGGCTGGGACATCTAATGTCACACATGCCAACACCTGAGAGCTATTTAATAGGAGTGTTTGAGCCAGAAAAGAACCCCATATACACCTTGTAATTCTTTCAAAAAGCTTTGTTCTGAGGAAGGTTTGGTTGGTTAGAAGAAGACCAAATCTTAACGCTCTTGACTTTAGATGGGGACTTCGCTTGCAAAGAGGAGGGCGTAGCCATCCTACTTCAGGAAGTTCAAGCTAGGAAAGTTTATCATAACAAAGCCCACCCTTCTTAGCGCCCTCAGACTGCGGATTTTTGCCTCGCGGGGCCCCCGTCCGAAGGCGCGGGGCTCGTTCCCGCTGCCTCCTGCCCCAGGTGTCTCCAGGTGCCCCTCGGCGGGAGGGCGGCCCGGCCGCGGGCGCCTCTGCCGGGGGCGGGCGGCGCTGCCGCTCCCCGTGCGGCGCCTCCTCCGCCCGGCAGCCAGGCAGGCGGGCGGGCAGGGAGAGCGAGAGGGAGAGCGCGGAGCTGCCGCCGCCGCCCCGGAGCCGTAGCAGCTCACCGGCGTGGGCGGCAGCCGTACCCCCGTCCGCCCAGCAGCGGGAGCGCCCCGGCCACCGCCGCCCGCCCCTGGCCGCCCGGGCGGCCAGCGGAGCCGGCCATGGAGTTCTCCCTGAGGCTGCTCCTGGCGTCCTACCTCTCCCTGGGGGCGGCCGGCGAGTTTGACAGAAGGTAGGCGCGGGGCGAGCGGGGGCGGCGGCCGGGACCGGCCGGGCAGGGAGAGAAGCCAGTGTTTCCTCGGGCAGGTCGGAGCCCCCGCGGGGAGGGCGGAGGGAGCCCGGGCTCTTTCTCGGGCTGGCGGGGGGGCTTCGACGGCGGGCGCTGTGATGGCCCTCGGGCTCCTTCCTGGCACCGGCCCCCGGAGCCCTCGGCGGGACGTGTCCCTGGCGCTCCCGTCCCCCCACGGTCGGGAAGAGGTGCCCGCGGGCACGGCCGCGGTGGAGGCGCGGTGCCGGAGGTGCCGCTCCCGGGGCTCACCAGGACGGGCTCTCTCGGCCCCCGTTGCCCGGCAGCCTAAACTCGGGCTTAGGTGTAAAAAAGTTTTTTGCGCCGCCAGGGCCGCGAATTGAAAAAAAAAACCAGAGCGCTTCGCATGCTGTAAAGGTAAAATTAGCTTATTGACGCCGGGAGGCACTTGCAGCAGACGACGGCGAAGATCGCGACTCAAGTTTTAACACGAAGTTCGGGGCGCGCGTGCCCGCCGGGCCTCGCCGTGTCGTGACAGGTGTCGCGATCGGCGGCGCTGCGGGGAGCGGACACTGCCGTGTGCGTGGGAATCGGCCAGAACGACCCCCTCTGTCTCCAGGGATTTCTTTCTTAGATTTGTTCAAGTGCAGCGCTCACGGGGTTTCAGCTTGTCGTTAAGAAACGTTACTGATTCATGTCAATATTTTAGAACTGCTTGAAGCCGTGGTATCAGTTCCTTGGGACAAGGAAAGACTACAGCTCTTCCTTTGTATTTGATTTCTACTTAACTGTCCAGGAACCTTTTGTTTTGAATTTTTCCCATAACGTTCCAGTGAGAAAATTTGGCCATATCAGTCAGAAAATTTGGCTGTATATTGTGAAATAAACCAATGCTGAAACTTTATGATGGAGTTTATTCCATATTATAAATTCTGTTTCAGACTTCTGAGTCTGTTTAAAGCCAGCCTGGGAGTGGCAGCAGTGAGCGTACTGCAAAGCATGTCAGTTTTTTCAAGCTTTGCTGAGTTACTCTAATTATCTTTTTGCCTCTTCACCTATAGTCATTTCCATTTTTTGAACTAAACAAAGTATTAATAATAGAAGTATTATTGGCTCAGCTCTACTGAGCAGTTACTCTTTTTTTTAATTTTTTTTTTTTGAGAAGATTATATATCTCCATGCAGGAGAGGCTGTTGCTGGTCATTGTCTTTGTTTGTTTGATTGGTTAGTTGTTTGTTTGGTTTGGTTTTGGTTTTTGAGTGTTTCTTTTTTTTTTAACTCTAGGATGATTTTAGCTACTTTCAAAATGTTTCACCAGACCTTTTTGCACTGTGTTGTTCAGGTGGCCCAGACACATGGTCTCCTCTGCAGGACTCTGTCGGTTTGGAAGCAGAATTGACTGCTGCTGGGGCTGGGCCCGAGTGTCCTGGGGACAATGCCAGCGTGAGTATCATTGCTGCTGGGGCTTCTAGTCACTTGTAGAAAAGGCTTGGACACACCTAGTCACGTCTTTCACATGTTCACACACATTCTTACAACACAGGGCTTAGGCTTTTGCATGTGTGAGTCTGACTTACTTAGAAGGATGTTGTCATGTTGGAATTCTGTTTGTTTTCAACTAAAACCGATTGCAATCAAATAAGGTGAACTTGAGTCAGGGCAATGAGAATTTGGGAAGTTTGGTTCGGTTTCTGCTTCATTTCATGCTCTGATCTGATAACCTGATGTAACTATGCTGTGTCATGTTACAAGCACTGTGGAGCAAGAGTATTTGCATCCAAGAAGGAAACCCAAATTATTGATATTTCACTTAAAAAATTGATGTTCCAATTAGTATTAAGTTCAAACATACTTTTGGTAACCCCAAACTAAGGGAGTAAATCTGCCTGACAGCATCCTTTTATTGGGTCATACGTGAAGAGGAGCATCTCTGAGATTCTTTCATCTATCTAGAATCTTTGATATAATAGTGGGATAAACAAGTAGAGAAGTCTTCATTATTAACTACATCTTCAAAAGGTGTTTTGTGGTGGCAGCTAGTAACGTGTAGAAGTTAAAATTGTTAGGAGCGTTGTAGAGACCTCAGCTTGTTAAAATTACAGCCTTTGATACTGGGAACGCTTGCTCATGTGTTTAACAATGCATGCATGAGTGACATCCCTGAAATTTATGCAGAAGTAAACCTATAGACACTGGTCCTTAGCTTTTTTTATTTAGATACAAACATATGCAGACTAGATTATTTTCTGCCAAGCCATTTTTAAAGGAAAACAGATGTTAAATGCTTAAGTTGCTTAGTCTGCAGGGCGGTGACTGTAGGTGGCAAATATTAGGCAAAAGATAGATATAGCATTGGCAATGCAACTCTCAGCAAAGGTTTTGTTCAAATCTGTAAACAGCAAGACTGGCTGTTTCTTCCCAAATGTGTTAAAAGCCCACAATGTTTAATACGTATATAAGATTACTTGTAAAAGCCATGTAAAGTACTTCTGGAATGTAACATCCCTGATACTATTTCTCTGATGCAGAGTTCTCAGGTTGATACCTCTTAGGCCATACCATGAATCATTTTGATTTTTAGGGCCCTAATTGGTAACAGGTAGTCCTTTCCTTGAGGTGGATATTTATAAAGTAGGATAGTAGATTGATTGAGGCTACTCCAGAGACAACAGAATCTATGCCCACCTTTCATAACACAGATTTATTTGAGGATCATTGTGCATTTAAATATTTGAGGCTATAGAGGTTTAACTGGCAAATATCAGTAATTTGCATTGTTTATAAAAACCAAACCCAAAAAAGCCCAGACCACTGTCTCACTGTGGCCCTTTTCTTGGACAAATTGTCTCCTGTGTTGTGACCGTAAATTGCAGCTTATATTGAGGTGGAAGTTGATTTCTCATTGTTGCCAATTCTGATTTTTGGTTGCATTTTTATGATCTTGGGAGACAGGAATAGCATGAAGTGATACTATCAAAAGATTCATAACTAAAAATTGAAAATGAGATAGAAGTAATAATACACAGAAAGTATTTTTTATTTTTTGCTCTTTGAATTTGTCAATAAGGTAATTTTTAGTATTTTTAGTGCCAGCTTTTCCAGGTACTATAAATGCTCTTTTTTTTCTTCTTTTTTTTTTAAGGGTACAGCCAGGTGAATTCTCTCACCTCCTTCCCCTGCATTGTAGTCCATTATTCACAGATTTGTTTTCCACGCACATTTAGAAGACGTGTAGAGGTGTATTTTCTGTGATCATCTCCAATACCTGGGACCAGACTTTCAAAAGAATACATTTATCACTTAGGTGTCTAAGGCATTTTTTCCTCTTTTTCTTTTTCATACTGGGTGCTGATAATTTTTAATTGCTGATTCAGAAAAGACTCAGGTATCTGGGTGAAAACTTTACCAAAACCATGACAGGTCCTTCTTAGTTTTAAATGGGAACCAACCTCTTAGCAAAATAAAGCAAGAAAATCTGCCCCAGTTGTGGGTGGTGAAAATTCCAGACGTATCATGACATGGGAGATTACACTAAGTGAAAGTGAATCTTTCTAATGCTTACAGCCAAATAGAAAATCTGTAGTCAACTCTCCACCTGGAAATGTGGCACCCAGTATGAAGGATTAACCTGGCACAGAAAGCAGCATTCCTGGCCTCAAAGGAAAACTTGAGTATTTAACTGTACAAAGGAATATCACTGAAAATTTTCCAAAAAGCCAAGTACATGATTATTTCTTCAGCTTTCTCTATGGATAAAGGCAAACCTCTGAGTATTATCCGTGAAATGAGTGGCATAAATAGATGTCAGACTTTCTCTACTAGATGTACGTTTTCTTTGTTGTTTCTAGAATAAGTTGTATTTGCACAATGAAAGTAAGTATAGAGTCAGGCTTAAAAATTAGTAGTGAGACCCAGTTTACAAATGACTCCAAAAAAGAAGCTTTAAATATTCCAGCAATAGTGCTGAGCTCTTTATTAGTGAGCTTGAACTGCTTTTTTTTTCAAACTAGTTTGAGCCATCCTTGGTATGCCTGAAAATGCTACAGCACCTTTGGACTCTCACCTGCTTACTCATGTATAATTTACTGTGTGGGCACTAATTACCTCTGAATTTATCCTTCTGACAATAAGTATAAGGTGAGAGCCATGCTGGAGCCAGAGTGTAGCAGGCATATAGGCTCTGATACATGATAGTGTACATGCCATGGGCAAGTGATCGCTAACATACCTGGATATGTTTTCTGCTGTCCAGTTTAGCTGCTCCACCAAATGCATGTGGCATGGCCTCTGCCCACAGCTATTGAGAAAAAAACGTGTTAGTTTAAACCAACTGTGTGATTTAAGGTAAAGGTTTAATTGTGACAAATGTTTAAGCCTGTATTATATCAGCTCTAACGGGGCAGGAGTGCAGCATAGCTGACAAGTGGTAATTTATTAAGCCTTGGTGATTCCATGCTCCTGATCTTTCATCCATAATCCATCCATACAGTTGCAAATGGAAACTGAACTGTGTTAGCTAAACTTGCTTTTGTGAATTGTGGAGTTATTCCTTTTATGTCCCTTTGACTGACAAAGGAGTGCACACAGAGCATAGTCGTGCTTACTGCTGCTTAGTAACGCAAGTCAGCATAACTCTGCTCCCTTCTGCTCTTATAAACATGTAGGAAGAAGCTGAAATAGGGCCCCTCCTTTAATTTACACTCTTCCTTTACAACCTCCTCTGTCTCCTCTTAATAAATTAAACCAATCAAGACTTGTGTGTGTAGATCTGATCTGTCTGTAAACTTACTTCCAAAACCTGTCAGTGGCAGCTGTAATGTCTGAGCTAGTGGAAATATTCACTCTGCAGTGACATGAAATTCCCTTCCCCAGTGCCCTTTCCAATTCCAGCAAAGGCACTTAGAAGCTGTCCTTCCAACTGAAATAATCAAGAACTTTGAAACAGGTTGGATTTTTTTTCTTTCTTGCAGGTTGTGAACACCAAAGTAAGATCAAGGTTTAGGCAGCTAGATGCATTTTGAGATTTTCAAAGGAGCTGAACAAATGTAACTCAAATTCATTGGCGTTTCTCAATCTTTGTAAATTCAAAATCCATCCACAGTTATTTAGTGGCCTAGATTTAGAACTGTGGATATATTTGATTAGTAATGTAACTAAGTAGCTTCTCTGAGGTTTGGGTTTGATATATAAACCAGTTTCATTAGTTAAACCCGGTGTGTAGAAAGGCTAATTTGTAAGCAGCAGAAATGTTGTTTAAGCACCAACTATTAGTTCACATGAAGTGCCCTCATCATTAGTAGAGCTGATCCTCCTTTACACTGAGGGACTCACAGCATCAGTGCTTTAAAGTTAGATATTATATACCCCAGTTGAAATTAGTCCAAAAATCCCAGCCTGTGGGATTTACTTGCACCTTAATTAGTAGAAGTGGGAGTAATAGCTGTTAAGTGGGAGTAATCACACAAAAGCCTACCTCTGTGTAAGATGGTATGTTGATAAAGTAGCTGATGAGATGTGTGTAAAAAAAAGGTGGTTGTTTTTTATCTGTTATTATTGTGCACACAGCAAAACTATAGACCAGAGCAAAAGTGAGGGCAGAAAGAATTTCTTCTGGATTTCTTTTTCTCAGAGTAGGAGAGATGACTTCCTGTGACAGAGTGTTTCTGGTGAGAGCAGGTATCAATAGTTGCATTTTTATTTCCTAAATAAAAGTAAGGCAACTGCATCTGTGGTACTGAGTGTATTGTCCTAACCCAAAACCCATTCAGTGGGTTTTAAAGGACACAGTGAAACCAAGTTGGGACATGAATCATTGCATGCATCTTGTACAAATGTATTTCTGCATACCAGCAGCAAGAATTGCCTTAGGAAGTTCATTCAAGTTTTTTTTTTTTTAATGTGTTATTCAGCATTGATTTTCATTGTTTGAAATATCTGAGGGAAGAGAATTTCCAGCAGTGGTAGGGTTGGAGCTCAGTTCTTTGAACTGGATGAGAAATGTCAACTGCAGAATAGAAAATAGTCATGTCCATTCCTCTATTTTAGCTACTGTAGTCTGGGAAACCTGCTGCGTGCAGCCTGTTCTATTATCCCCCTAATAAGATGTCTGTGGCAGTGTTCTGCTGTCAGGGATGAGTGTTTCTCAAGAAAAGAATAACCTGGGTCTTGTTTTCCAAGTGTCTCTGTTAGGTCAGAGATAGACAAAGCAGCAGGAAAGTCCTTGGAACCGGTGCTGATTGACCCTTGCTGATAATACAGTGTAGAGAAATCAACTGTGAATGTATATTCACATGCTGCACTTGGTTGACCTATCAGAAAACTAAAATCCTAGATAAGAAATGCCCTGAGTTCATGCAGAGAGTTGTGTGAGAAGCAGTATGATGCTTTTTATTTTCCAGTATGAAAGTGGAAGGTCTTCCCTTCAGTTTCCAACAGGCCGTGCTAGGAGTTATCTGAAAAATAATTCTTTGTGGATGTTTCTGCCCCAATCCGATCTGGTTTCCTGAAAATTATTCTTAGAACTAATGTTCTACCTGCCTTGCTTTTAGCTGGCTTACAAATATCCATGTAGTTCTTTCAAAAGCTGTACAAATTGTTTCCATTCGTATGTGTCTTTTGTGAAGGAAATACACCTGCTTTGTACATGGCTGTTGTCTGTAATTGATTTGTACGATAGTTGTATGTAGTCAAGGTACACTAAAGATGTAAAGACTGCTTCAAAATTTTAACTTCAGTTTAACAGCCAATAACCTAGTAGAAAGAGAGAATACTTTAACATAGATTTAAAAGGTTAAGCAAGAATTTTTTAAGAAAAGCAATATAAAACACCTTGAATTATCATTCTGGTTTACAGTTTGGACAACTCCTTTGCTAGAGGTGATAGCAAAATGGTTCTTTTTGCTGTGTTCCTTTATGTACAGAATACAAGGTTAGATCTGCAGCTGCTATAAATAGATGCAGATCTACTATTGGATCCTCTGTTGTCAGGAGTCTACATGGCTGTTGGAGTCAGCAGATTTTGTCTGATGGCAGCAAGTTTGACCAACAGAAGTTTCTTAACAGGAATAAAATCCCACTGAACATGGATTTTACACACAGTGATATTATTTGATTACTTCACTCGTTTCTATGTGTAATTCTTCTTAGATGATAACAAAGTCTATGAAGTCTGTCTTGAGAAGGTGAAGATGAGTGTGTCATTTCAGAGCACCCATCTGTTGTAACTCCATCTGGTTGTCTCCCTGTGCTGAGGTTTGTGTGTTACTTAGGGAGCAAACCCAGAATAGGTCAGCAAAGTAGTTTCCCGCCACCTTGCACTAAACCCTTGAAAATTGGTTTAAAAGCCTAGGGACCAAGCAATCAGGAGGTATACAGTAAAGTCAAACCATCAGTTTACACCTCCCCTTAGCTTTGCGTCATTGAAAAATGTTAATTGAAGGCCGTCAGGTTAGCATATAGATTTAGTCAAGCCTAGTAGAAAGTATCCAATTTCAGGAAGTTCTTAAAAGGACTTGCAAGTGCAAGGGGGGAGCTTGTACAAGCTGATACATAACAGATGCAGGCGTAACTGAGTGCTTTGCTGGGAACTGTGCATGCTGTTGCCTTTTATAAGGGTTGTGAAGAAACTTTGTGTCTATCCTGCTGCTCCTGTCCTAACGAGCTTAAAGGCTGTGCAAATCTATTTGCGGAGATGCAAGGTAGTGGGAGGGGGAGGAAGAGGTGGCTGTGCTCTCATTGATGCACAGAAGGAGATTTTGTATAACTAATGTTAATGGGAGTTTACCCCCATAAATCATCCCATGCATCAATGGGAGAAGAGGCCACGAGCTGCTTAGGACTTCTGTTTCTTGCACATAACAATGCTTTCAGTGGGAACGGCAATTCTGTATAGTCCACGATGCACAAAAATAAAACCACGATTGTGCCGATAATGAGCTGTGAAAATATTGGCTTCTAGGACGCTGATCAGCAGAAACATCCTTAGTACGAGTTTTGCTGCTGAATTTGTGATTGCAAGAACACAGTCTGTATTAATACATTGTGTTGACAATGTTTAATGAATACTGATGTGCAGAATGTCTGCTTCTTATAAAATGACCAATATTTTTGTGCATCCCTGGTACTTTTCAAAGAAAAGACATTTTATACAGAATTGCAGTACTGCTTTATGCTGCTATGGAAGAAAAAAAAATGAGGTTTTGCTATTTTTATTCAGTTGGTCTTTTCTTTTTTTCAGTTTAGAATCTTTATGCTTTTAAAGCAGTTATGACTTTACTATGTTAAAGATACAGTATCCTTTTCTACTTCCCTGCTGCATCCCTCACGCACTTCATACATGGAGTAATAGTTTTGCAGCCCATTTTTTCCCAAGAAAATCTCAACACTTATGTGATTTGTCTGTTTACAGCTTTAGTATGTTTGTATCTGGAGCTTCTCTCAAAGCCCAGCAACAACCTGGGGAGACTCTCTCCACTGTAACAAATGCTAAGGGACTTTCTAGTTAAAACTTATTTAAATCAGTAGAAGTTACAGTCATAGAAAACCCCTAAGTGTGGGTAAAATACTCCTTAAAATACGAAGAGCTGCTGTTGCTTAACTCCCAGTCTCCTTTAATAAGGCTACGTAGCCTAACAAGTTATTCTGCTAATATAAAATTTATTGGCAAATAACTTGATTTAAAGTAGCCTAAACATATATCTGTTTCCATCTTATTTAAATTTTGTAGCATATCTTTTTTCATGTGATAGTAAGAGCTGAAAAGGTCTTTAAGTATTAGTTTTAATTTAGATGATATTAAATTTTTAAACATTAGAAAAATGACCAGTAAATTTATTTGCCAACAGGTTTATTGGTTGCAGATGTTCAGATACTTATAAATGAGTGTAATTTTAATTGCTCTCGAATTAGCATCCAGATGCTAAGACTTCATGTTTGCTCTGGAGATGCAGCATTAAATTAAAAATATATACCTATATTTAAATGAAAGGATACTGTTTCTTTAAGAAAATAATTTATGTTCTGTTGATGGAAGCATTGAACCTAAACCATGAAACATGAGAATTTTTACAACTATATACCATATGAAACATGACAAAGTGTAGCTCCTTAGTTGATTGAATAAGAATAGCATCACATCATTATATTTAATTACTCTTATATTTCAGAATGTATTTGTTAAATCTCATAATGAAATACTGATGTAAGGTGTTTCCACTTTTAAATGTGTACCAGAATTTTTTTTATTTCAGAAAAGCTCTGAATGTTGAATGTGTGTAATTCTCCAGGAATGTAACAAGTTGATAAAAACCCCAACCAAGTCCATCCTCCTTACAGGAAAAAAAAAAAAAAAGCTGGAATTTCTTTTTTGGATATTTGTTTTGCAGCGTTCTACGTCTTAAGGCAGAGAATAGCCAGCCTAAGGTGCCAGCCCAAAGGTTAGCTGAATATATTTCTTGAAATAACTTTGGCGAGGTTATGACTTGGAGTTACGGCCTCTAAGTCATCAGTTTACATAAAAATTATATGACAAGAAGATATAGATTTAAAAAATAAAACAAAACACTTGATTTGGGGAAGATAAGGCGGGAAGGAAATTAACAGGGCTATTTTATCCCAGACACCCAATGAGATACTTATTTTCTAAACTATTACACTTTTCCCTTTTCACTCTTGTTCTTTTTCTTTATTTTACCCTCAAGCCCTGGGCAATATATTTTCCTTCCTGCAAATTGTTTATACTCTTCGCATCATACAAGCGATCAGATTTAGGAAGCCTAATTTGCTCTCAGAGTATTGAATCATGAAAAACGGGAGGTTAATTTGGGATGGCTGAGGCACTTATTGCCCCCCATTGCCTGCTTTGCACTTCTGCTGCAGGTTGTCGTTCCCAGAACAGGGAGACTTTACAGCCCCTGGTCTGCAGCAGTGTACAACCTGGCATGTCAGAGCAAAATGAAATCAACACTAGTTTGCGTTGGTACTCAGGGCTGTAGTCTCCTGATGCTCAGGAATTAATATGTCTTGTTTGCTTACCCCTGTGGCAGGGGTGCCGGTCTTCAGACGGGTTGGGGGGGAGCACATCAATCAGCTCTTCATCTGTCTGGGAAAGTCAGCTTTGTTTCTGTGATACAGGAGTTACTTTGATGAAGCCAGGGAATGTTACATTTGAAAAAACAAAATAGCAGTAGGGCTCACTTTGTCTTCTGCCACCAGGCATAGAGACACTCATGCTAGCCTGCTTGTGCCTGTTGGAATTCAGTAGACACGTAGAAGGATTTCAGGTAATGAACAGACATTTGAGATGATAGAGCGCCATTCTTTAGGCAATTGTAATGAACGACTTGAAATGCAAACATGGAAAGATAGACAAAGCATGAAATATTTCTTGCTTTTCTAATTTTACATGTGTTAGATCAGATGTATCTAAGTATATAAGCATTAGATTAACTTCCACTGACTTCATTAAATCCAGTTGATTTAGCCCATGCTTAAGTTACGCATGCTTTTTAGTGCTGTTCTGAATAGGAAGGCATTCATGAACCAGAGTCTGGATTTGTCCATGCGGTTCAGAAACACATTTGGCAGCAGTCATAGCCAAGCAAAGAATTCACTGCAATGAATAGCCCACACTGGTTGCAGTTTGTCATGTTAATGTGCTGTTACCGGAATCATATGTGCAAATGGAGTAACTGATTTACCCAGGCAAATGTAGTAGTTGTGCATGAAAAATTAGGAGCTGCATATGTAATGGAACTGTATGTTTTAGATGTAAGCTTTAGCATGCATTTTGACAACATTTGTTGTCATGGATGGCACAAATAAAGGCAAGTAATTCGTGAAAAATATTCAGGCATTAGATATTACTGTTTTATCTGATGATATTATCAGTTACTAGTTATAGAAATTGGTCAAGGACATTTATTATCTCCCCAAAAATAGAGTAAGGAATGTTGTGCAGATGAAATGATCTGAAAATTAATACCCAGTTGCCCTAGTCAGGCTTATTAAGCTCTGCAGAGATATATATTGTGACTACTAATACACTTATTTGGGAAGCAAAGTCACTTTTTTGGAAGTAATTCTGTAATGTGAGTTGTGGGTATGATGCATTTTTACCACCTACTGGTAACTCTGAGGTGGGTTAAGCTTTATGCATTCTCCTATATTTGTGACTAGTTGAAGTATGTAGTTGAACAAAAAAGAATGTAACTCTGAAAGAGTTACAGTGATTTATTTTACAAATTGACTCATACCTTTGGGATCCTCGATCAAAATTACTGTGAGTAAGGCAGATTAATTTTCCTGAGTGTGTGTTTATGCAATTGCATAATTTACAGAGAACTGCAAAAAGTAAAATAGAAAGTGACAGGTGTGAGCTGAAGAAAAGTATGATAGAACTTGAGGTTGTGGTCTGTTAGCACCATGGGAGAAAGGCAGCCAGGTTCAGTTGAGGGAGGCAGCAGAGAGGAAAGTTTCTTTCATCAGCATGCAAGTCTTGTTATAAAATTGGCACCAGGGGAATGTAAGTAGCAATCTTAAGATTGGAAGTTCTGCAGTCATCAGTGTAAGAGGATCCAATAAAAGTTTGTGGAACTAAATAGTATGTAATCATTTCTGGGCTGCTGCACAAATTGCTTTCTGTGTTTGAGCAAACTGAATGTTAAGGAGCTGGGATCTGGAGTCAGAATAAATAAGGGGGTATATGTTACTTGGGAAGAGAGGGCAGAAACAAGATTGTTCAGGCAGATGGTCAGCATAGGTTGTTTCAGATGTAGGTATTTTGTGTATATTTTTAGATTCAGAGAGGTGAAAACAGAAGTTCAAGGACAGGCTGGACATCTGCAGCTTGGCATTTTGAGGCAGATTTCAGTGGAGGGATGCAAAAAGCAGTGAAAGACTCTGAGGGCAACTTCTGGCAAAGAAACCCTCTATTAAGGAACAGAAGTTAAGAGGCAAAGCACAGAAAAAGAACATAAGAATTACACTCAATGCTGTTTTGATGAAACATAGCTAGGAGTGTTGGAAAAAAAACCAATGAAAAGTTAAATTGCTAGAGATACTCCACTAAGAAAGCTCAGGGATTTCCATTGTTGGCCAAAAAATGAAGAGAAGGAGTTAGGCAGGTAGGAACCAGGCATTGCAACCGTCTGGTTAGGACTCCACCAAACAGTGTTTAGTAATCAAGAATTAAGTCATTGACCTTAAAATTCTAGATGAGAAGGAACAGAGGGGGACAGCATGTCCATGCCATCAAAACGTGGATAGCTTAGTGCAGAGGAACTGACAAAGCCTGAGGGGTACTTCCAAAGCTGTTCTGAGGGAACTGTGTGCAAGGAGAAAATACAGGTGAAATTTAGAAAACCAGCATTATAGACCCGTAATGAATAGGTTGAATGTGGTTTTGTTTTATTTATGCAGCAATTAAAAAATAATTCAGAATGGTTGAGTCATACTCAAATACCACCAGCAGCAATCAGTGGCTGGGAAGATTGGTGGCTTCTGGCTTTTACACAAGCATAACACATGCTAACAGCATATGTATTTCATCAGAAATTCTTCCTTCCTCTCTTCCACAATTGAAAAGAAACCCAAAAACATAGTTATAAGCCTAAACCACTCATTCACGTTTCAATTCCTTGTGTTATTTTTACAGAAAGTTTAATTTGTCCTGAAGTTTAAGTGAGACTTAAAATGTGGTATTTTCACCTTATTTTGGAGGAAAAAGGTAGTTCTTGTCAACCTTTAAAATGGGTACTCCATTAGATTTATGGCCAGATAAAAGACTTCAGGATACCTCCTTGACTCCATTGAAGTTAGTGGGAAATGAGAAAGAGCAAATCTTCACATCCAGCCCAACAAAAAGAATTTAAAATGATCAAACTGAAATGAATACTCTTGAGTGCAGAGTTTATTTGCTGATGTCTCTTGAATGGATGGGTCAACAAAATGAAAAGGGAAGTTTGGTTATAGTTTATTCAGTGGCAGAGATAAAATAAGCAACATTTGACTGAAGTCAAAAACAGCTGTGCTTAGGAATTTTTTTCTGTCTATCTCAGCCCACACTACTACCCAATGGGAGTACAGTTTAACACTTTTCAGAGAGGAATGCTTGGAGAAGTGATAGGCCTATCTTGATACTGATTCAAAAATAAATTAGCAATCTCATTTTTAGTGGCACTTTTCTATACAAGCGTAAATTTAACTTTTGTTTAAAACAATTGCTATTTTTGAGTAGAAAGGTTTTGCTTCTTTTTGTCAACCTTTCTCACACTCTTATCTTCTGTACTTCATTGCCCTAAGTGACTTTCTCAGCCTGGTGTACCTCTCCACTGTCTACATTTCCTTTTTGCCTAGTAGGGAAACAAGTATTACATAACAGGCTGAAGTCAATCGACATGGCTTATTTCAGTCATTGTAAATGTGCGTTGATTGGAGGCAAATGATGGTTTCTTGGTTGTGGAGGAATTTTTTACTTGTTAAGATGCAGAAAATACTAATTGGGAGACTTTTTTCCCTGCTACTTGGGAGTCTACTTCTGTTTAAAAAATGGATAAACTCCATGTGTCTGTGTATGAGCAGAGCGACTGAAATATTCTGGTCTATTGTATCTGGAATTTTGCAAGAAAACAAGTAGAGTGGAAAAATTAAAAGAAAACACCCAGTCACATCGGCACACATAGTATATGCTCAGGCTCATACCAAACAGCTGAAATAGTCGTTTGCTATTAAAAGAAATGCTGAAAGTCAGGCTTAAGCTTATTTTTATACCTAGATCTCATTGTTTAGAGTGTTTAAATAGAACCCGTTGTGAGTCAGTGAGTGTATCTGCTGCCATGCAAGGGCATCTCTTCCTTTGGAGAAGGGAGGGAATATTTGCAGGATGCAGATGGCAGAGCTGGAGCTGGCCCACCTCTCTGGGCCTGGTCACTCTGGTAGGGATCAGTGGGAAGGGCATGCAGATGACCTTGGTGGAACCCCAGCCAGGTATGCAGGCTTGCTTGAACACCATCTGATTCTTAAGTCCTGAGCACCCTACAAAGCCCCATTACAGTTAGTGGGAGGATATACAAGACCATTTGTGAGAGTGGCTTGATTCCTCATGGGAAATGCCATGAGATTTATCTACGGTGTTGGCTGAGTTACAGATGTTGCTATGTTAACTCTAAAACTCTATATAGAAATATACAGTTTTCTGTATATATTTCTGTATATATTTCTCCTGTGTATAGAAATTCTTCAGTTGTAACACTGTATTGAATGTCAGCTGTGTGTAAATAAGATGCATAATGCTTAAGTAGCCAAATTGCATAGAATGTACTCTAATAAGCAGGATTTCTTCAAGTACAGTGTTTGGCAGCACACAAAGTTTTCCAAATACCTGTTTAATATGCAAAAAAAAGCATTTTATGATGACTTTGACTTTCTGGATAGTGGTTTTCTAATCATTAGGAAGCTTTCCTTGGAGTAGTAGAGATTCTTGAGCTGTAGACTGTTGAGGGGATGAGATCTCCTTTAACTGAGACTTTTAAAAACAAAAAAGAGACATATCTGTCATGTGATTTAAGTGCATTTCTTAATTGTATCTTGAGACTAGGAGGTAGACTAGATCAGCAGTTACCCACCTGTATGTAATACAAGACATTATATCATGCATAAAGTGGAACTACATTTGTTGAGATGTGTTGAACTAGATTTTGGAGATCCCATAGATCCAATTCCATGATGTAATAACATGGCCTGTGTTGCATGTTTCATATCTGTAGAAGTTGTTTTAAACAAAGCTAATACATAGTTTTTATTCATTACAATATATGACCTGCTTGGGTAACTAAGAGAATTAAGCAAAACATCTGATTCCTAATACAAATGTATTTGACCTTTTGAATTAGAGGAACATTTTAATTTCTAAATGAAATTAAAATCTCATTTATTTCATAACTGAATTTTAGAAGGCTTTTCATCTTCAAGCATGAGGGTTTTTTCCTCTATCTGAGCTGCTGCTAATGTACAATTTATGCAATTGAGGGAGAAACATAGGCTTTAAAGTCAGCTAAACTGAAGTTGCCACAGGTTAAGCTATTGAACTGTTATATTTCACACCAAGCTGATCCCATGGGGTTTTTTAAAAGGAATTATTTAAATAAGTGTATCCCACTTCACAATATGGATCTTCTTTGAAGTGCGGTTGAAATTTAATGGGAACTTTCAAAAACATATTTATAGTAATTTCTTTTTTTTTCTCCTGTGGTTTAGATCACGTTTTCTTTTTCCCTAGTGACTTTGAAGTTGGTCTTCACAGTTTTCATTTTGCCACCATCACCTCTAATTGGACTTGGGTCTGTGATGTCAGGAAGATGAGTCTCAGTGTCTAAATGAGCTCTTGCACAAAGACACTTTTTTATGTTTATGACCACTGTGGTTAAAAAAAGCAGTAAATGTTTCCAAGTACAATGTTCTAGAATTTTCTCATGATGTAGCAGTTGCTCTTCAGTCAGATCTGTCCATTCTGTAAGGGCATAGCATACTTTTTGAAACATACCTTTTAGTAGTCTAAGAAGCCCCTTTCTTTTACACTGTCAGTGAGAGGTGTTTCTGAATCTAAATCCCATTTATTTTTTTCTGGACAGCGTGTATTGGAGAAAAAAAAAAATCTTACATTAATTAAGAAACATCCTTTTCTGTTGCCTTTTAAGATATTCCTTAACACAATTTTCTGGAAAGAGACCTCACCATCATATTAGAAAGTTCTGTCAAGAGCAGTGCTGTAGATTTACAACAAGGCTTTATGTTATCAGTGGATATCACTGACTATATGTATATAATATGTTTAAACAAAAATGGTAATAAAGGGCAAATGCAGTCCTAAAACTGGAGCAAACTCCTTCTATGTGAACAGTTGCTTCTATATATGTATTTGAGGGAATTGCTGATTCTGGATGCTTTGAACCTTATGGAAAAGATTTTAAAAGGTCAGAGATGTATTTGCATGGTTCTTCCACAACCAAAACTAATCTCTTGTTTCTGTCTTAGTTTTGTTTAATTCAACTCTGTTGAACAGCTTGGCTAGAATGCAAGCTACATTTTTGAGTGTGGAGATTTCTGTTAAATTACATCCTTAATACATCCAGGTTTATGATACAGCCTGTTGTCAAATTAATTAATATTACAGCTGGATCTAGTTAATTACTTTGCAAATTCCAAATGATACTGTTACTTTATGAAATGAACTTAAAGCCAGGGTAAATAGATAAATCCTGATTACAGGCTAATAAGGTTATGCCACCCTCTGATTTCTGTCTATTTTGTGTCTGTCTTGCTTAAACAGTGAGCTCACCAGAACTTTGCATCTGCATTTTATCATATAATGATAAACAATATTACAGAGCATAGTAAATACTTCACTTTTCCACTAGATTGAAACAGTATGTTTTGTAACAGAAAAACATTTCTAATAAAGAGAACTTGGAAATGTTTAAAATTTTAATCTGTCAAATGGTTTCTGGAGCTTTGCAGGATTCATTGCACTCTGATAATACTCCTGTTAGCTAATCCTACATCAGTATAACTAAATTTGTGCATGAATTCTCATATTTCTTCAAAAGCAATGCTTATCTTTGTGTTATTGAAGTTCTAAAAGTTTGCTTTAAGAATTTTGTTTGTGTTATATTGAGAGAGGTACCAAAAAATGGCTTCCTAACTACTATTTCTTGGAGTACTGTGTTTATTTGTCTCTGGAAGCAGAAGAGACCATAATTTCTGAGCTATGGTCTGTACATTCTGAGACTGTATCTAAACAGCAGGGTGGATAATAAATGCTTGAAATGTTCAGAGAAGTGAGTTGGATGTGTGCAGTGATAAAGTAGTGTATTACAGTCAAGGTTGCTTTTGCCCAGTTCTTTTTTCCTCCAAAACAAAAGAGAGAGACAGAAAAAAAGAAAAGCAATTCCTATACCAGAATCCAAGCACCCAAAAGGGAGAGGTTCAGGCAAAATGTTGCTCAGTGAGGGGGTAAAGAGTGTTGCCTTGTGGTCATAGAGGAAAGCAGTGAATGCTGGGACCTCTACTACTGCCTACTAATAACTGCACAAGGGCTTTTTGTGTTGCCAAGGACATTGAGGTACACATTTTCTATGTAGCTGGGGCATATTCCAGGTTTATCAAATTTAATGTCATAAATCATAGAACATGCATACATACACAGAGCAAGTGAAGGCATAGTGCCTGCTTGCTGATTAGGTATTAAAAGAGTTTAATATCCCAGAAACAGCATGATGTAGTAGTGTTGTACAAAAATAGACTACTTACAAGTATCTCCCTCTTCCCACAAGTATTGGGGTGGTGGTTGGTTTTGAAAGTGCACCTGATGTTAACAGTGGCATTTGAAGCATATAATATTGCTGATGGGAGGAACATAAACAGTACTATTTGTTAGGTCATTGCCATTTGTTTCAAAGTAAAGCACTGTCAACTGTAACTGGAGTGGAAAAATAATGAGTATTCCTCTACTTGCAGCTATATGCCAGCCAGGGTGCAAACATGGCGAATGCATTGGGCCAAACAAGTGTAAGTGCCACCCAGGTTACATTGGAAAAACCTGCAACCAAGGTAAGAAATAGTTTATTTTTGAAGTTATGGAAGTATTGTTGATCCTTCTACCCCCTTCTGCCAATGCTGTGTGTGTCACCTGTGTTTATAGGGTAATGAACTCATATACCAGGTCTGTTACTGCTGTAGCTATTCTGATCGGGACTGACATTTGTAAAGAGAATGACATCTGCAGTGGGATGACACAGGGGAAAAATGGCTTTCATTAATCTGAAATCAATGTGAATAGTATATAGTATGTATTTACATGCTCTCCTGAATCTGAAACAAATTATTTAAAACTTGTGATCAGGATTGTTATTTTACAAGGTCACAATTTTCAGTTTCGGATAGTATTTGGTTAATTAAAAAACCCTATCATTCATACATTCTCATTTTTGTTTTTCTAATCATGAACTAACTAGGTAGCAACAAATTATACTACATACTGAAGAGTTGGTGTAAAGATTAAGTGTTGTTTTACTGAATTATCAATGTAGTTTCATAGTTTGTTTTTTTTTCCTGAAAATTACTTCCTAAACATGTCATGGTATAAAGATCATAGAGTATAAAACAGAATTGTAATACATGATTTATTAGATTTTGTTGGCCAAGCATCAAACATACAAACAAAGGTATCTCAGTGAGACTGTTCTCTTTTTCAGTTGTCTCAGCCTACAGGAAAAGTTAATGCATTTTCTGAGTGCTGAGGAAGTATGGTAGAAGAATGTGATATTTAGAACGGTTTTGTTGTTGAAAAATGGACCCTGATGTTGGCTAACCTTCTTATGATGTGTTGAATTTTAGAGTTATTTTCTTTAAAAATAGATGCATATTTATTTTGGGATTTACTAATCCCTCCTGAACTGATGTGGAAATGAATGTTGTGTTTTTCAGTTTTTTTACAGGTTTGTCATCTCTCAAATTATCCTGTCTTCTTATCCTCTTACTTTGGGCTGACATTTTAAAGGATGGGTTGTTATGATTTTATTCTATACATGTTTTAGTCAGTCTAGAACATTTTTAGAAAACAATGCAGTGAACTAGCAGTTGTTAGATGAATATGGAACAGGTTTTATATGTACTAGTTACTTTAATAATATAAAAAAAATGCTGTGCAAGCTGCTGGAGGCTGCAATCTTGAACTAAACTATGTACTTGCCACTAAATGCTATGGAAGGAAAATAGTGTGTTGATAAATGATTAAAGGAAGTCTTTTAGGCAGTATTGATCAAATATTCTTGCATGGTATTGGTGACAAAGTTGCCCCGACTGAGGTGCATGTGGTTTCTGAGATGCCTCCTGACTGTGGTGCCCCAAATGTCCACCAGTTCAGGTGACTACTGCTATTGTATTACATGATGAGACCCTCGAGCTGTTCCTGGGATCAGGGTATGTGTTCTTGCCATGTGAAACACTTCTATTCCACCCCCTGGGATCATCATGCAAGAAATATGGTGTCAAGGGGTGAGGTGGTCCTGTGTGTCAGGTGGTGTGATCCTTCTACCTGCACGGCTTGAAGCAGTAGTACAATTTCTTGCAAAGGGGATGGAGGCTAATAGATGGATGGCTGTGATGGGAAAGCTGAACCTGCAGTGCCATTAGCATGCAGAGCAAATAACTGATTGTATTACCTTGATGTTCTATGTCTGTATTCTGGAAAGTATTGACTCTCCACCACACTCATGGTTGTCACTGGCATTTGTTTCTTTCCTCTGCTCTTCTTTCAAGGCCTGCCCTTTTTATTTTTTTCTGAGTTCCTTTGTAAAGTGAGAGCAGTGGAAATTGATTATCAGGTTAGATAAAGATGAAATTGATTTAGATAAAGCTGGAAGTTGAAGAAAATGAGGGTTAACTTCTGCATTTGGCAGCTACTGATTAATCACACTAAGTGATGTGAACAAAACTCTCTTCAGGGGTTACAAATCTCTCAAGAGTTTGACATGGTAGTGTGATGGTAGTTGCTGGAAATGAAAGCTGATCTACTCTTTATAGCATGGTGATAACAGTTTAATTTTTGTACTTGGTTTCTGGTCTTTGGTTTTCTATTTTCAAAGTTGAGTGAATGAGGTACTGAATATTTGACTTCTGTGTTGCTTGATCCAAGTTAGCTAATAGATAGAAAAAGGCAGGAAAACTGAGTGCTGGAGTCTGCAGAAGCTAATTAAAAATAGCAGTGTATTGTATCTTGCTAGGGATAAATGCCCCATTGTTAAATGTTCACTGAAGTTGGTCCAAGATCGTGTGTGGCGCCACGCAGCAACCAAAGAAGTCACATCTGGATTTGCCAGCAAAGGCACTTGTCCTTTCCTTGTACTCACATTTTCATTTCACTTCTTTAAAAATCTTTAAAAAATAAAATACTTGTGATCAGCAGCCTATGTTTGTTATGAACGTGCTTTCCATAGTGCTCAAAACTGTCCGTCTGTTTTTATGTGCAGTACTGTCATATGTTATTTTGAAATTAAGAACGCTGGTTTTGTATTGATTGTACAGTTGTAGGCAATGTGGGAAATTAAATGGCTGATCAGTGAAATTTCCCAGGTATAGGACAGTGAGTGGACATCCCCACAAGAAAATAAAAGAGGTTTGCTAAACTTTTTAATAGTGTTACACTTTATATTTTAAATGCTGGTATGAGGTTATAAGTGACTAAAAGAAATTATCGTATTTTATTAAAATAAAAAACGATGTAAAAGTGTTATTTTTATTACCCTTTGAGTTTATACATTTTAGCTTTCAATTTTTTTAGAGGCAACTTCTGCTGTTTTCTTATTTCCTCTTTTGATGCATAGACATTTCTACTGTGATGTCTTTATAGATGCTGCTTGAAATATACAATTGATAAGTAACTGGCATTTCTTCAAGAGCCATGTTGCTATGGCTGATTTTTTTTTGGCTGCTGATATTTACCTGAGCCTGTTCTTGAAAAGTAGCCTTTACTTAAGGAAAAAGAAACACTCAAACAGATCTAAATAGCAGTATATAAATAGCAGGAATACTCCCTGTCCCTGTGCAGCACATCCGGACATTTCTTAGGGAAGTATACTGCTGCAGATTATGGGTGCATGGAGGTGGCTCAAGGGAGCTGTAAGCATATTCATACAGGCCTTTATGCAGAACTAGTAGGACCTGCTAGGAATTGTACAATATGCCTCCTAGGGAACTGTGTGATGCTTGTCATGTGGTTTCTGAGTATGTGCCTGTCTGCACTGCTAAAAAGAAGAAAAGTTGCATTTTGGGAAAAATTAGATGGGCTGAGCAGTATGCTCTAACACACCTAATCTGTTTGCAGGCTGGCTTTTCTCTTAAGCAGCCATAGCATTGACAGTACTTGTTTTCCTGAACAGTAGTATTCATTCTGACTCCATAAGGTTAAAAACATCTTTCTCTCAATAACCAGTTTCAAAGGCAAAAGTGAAGACAAATGACATATGAGATTTAGGTTTAAGTGGAGTTGTGCTAACAGCCTGTTTTTGCTGTCTGGTGACCTTAGGTTTCTGTTACATCAGCCAAACTTAAAATTTTTAATTTTTCAAGGTGTTTTTTTAAGATGTGAATCAGAGGAGTTGGACAGCATTTGTTCATAGACAGAAATATAATGAAATGAAGGCAATAGAAATAATTTAAAGCCAAAATTCCACAAATAGAAAGCATGTGATATGATATCGTAATACAGTTGTTTGTGCTTGCTTTATAATATCAGGTTATTCTCAGAGTATGTTACTAATAGCTGTCTATTTGTCAGTACCAGAGCTTTCATTTCTGTACTAAGAATATTTTGTACCAAATGGTGATGTAGAATTCAGAGTCCTACAGAGAGATCCAATTATTTAAGGCTCATAATGTAATCTATACTTTATTCAAGATGGTAAACTGGGAACAGTCATAAATTTTTATGATTTTCAACTTTGAGTCTGTGATCATAACTCTGAAAGTAAGTGCAAGACACTTCTTAAGTCTTCAGGAGTATCTAAACTTAGGAGCTGAATTGCAGGGGGATTTAAGCACTAAAAGTTAACACAAGACACTGTTAAAATGCTGCTCTGTCAACTTAATTTCAATGTTACCCTTCCTTGTTCTGCCCCTACTTCTAGTTAAGTATTTTATACTTAGTTCTGTTGCGCATTTGTTTTGTGAAGTCATGCTTTTTGTACAAAAGAAGAAAAATACATGTATCTTAGACATGGGGGACTGTTTTTTTCCTCTTACTTTTTACTTTCTCTTACTTTACATCTCAAAATGATGAACGTCAGCGAACCTCAGTATATTCAATAGTGTAGGCTCCTTGGGGATACACTTATGAATTGAAATCAAATGCTAGCAGAGTTTTTTAATTTAATAATGACTTTTTTAACAGACACATTGTATATGTAATAAATATGTTCATGTAGTTATAATGTCTGTCAGGAGCTGCCTATTTGTATGTTTTACAGAAGAAAGGAAAAATAAAGCAGGGGTTTTTTTGGTGCTGCCGAGAGACGTTTAACTTCCAAAATGTGAGCTTTCATCTGTTTGTTATTGAACATTTTTATGTAAAGCTTATTTTACTCAAAGGTTTTCACAATGAAAACTTGTCCTTCCCCTCTAACGTAATCACCTGCTGCATTCCCGTTTGACCTAGGCACATATGCTATCCTGCAGGTCTGTTTCCACATGACTAAACGTACATTCTTCTACAGCTGTTTCTCTCAAACCTAGCAGGTGCATTTTTTTTTTTTGTGACTGGGGCATTGGTGCCTGTTGGGAGAAGTGTGTTCTCCTAGCAACTACCGAAACTCCCATAAAGTGAGAGTTGAAATGGAGTGCTCTTTGTGCAGCACGTGATCCACAGGAGGACTGCGGGGATGGTCATCACTCCTTGTTTATCAGGCATAGGTCTAGCCCTTATTTTGGCAACCTTTCCTCAGTGAAGTCCTGCGTATGCTCACCTGATTTTCTCACCACTTGAGGAGCAAATATTCCCCTTCAGGCTTCCTAGAAATGTCTTGGTCAGCCTTCCACAGGAAGAAAGCGAAAATTCTATTCCTTACCACTACCCTCCTGTGGAAGAGGGGAACAGGAAGTATTCTTGTCTCTAAACATGCTGCTCTTCCCGAGGCCTTGGAAAATGAAGTAAAGTAGGTCATATCCATCAGTTAAGGGAAGGATTGAGGGGAAGGGTAAATATCTCACTCAGTATTCCTTGACCCCATGAAGATGAAAACAAAGTAGGTCAGAAGACAACAGATTTTATGATACACATAAACACTGTTAGGAGCTCTCAGGAGCAGCAGTGACATAAGAGGCAACATCCTTCTGGCTGCTTTTGGATTTCATCAGTGACTTTTAGTCTGATACATTTATTTTTCTCTTGGTGGCTCTGCATTTTATCAGTCAAAATGAAAGGGAAAGTATTTCTCAGTTTTAGAATGCTATTTAAAAATATTTTGACTTGAAAAGAATAAGATGAAGAATCTTGCTCTCTAAAACTAAGTGATTACAGTGTTTCAGGATTAATTTAAAATCCAAACATCAGGAACTTGAAAAATTCCAGGCATAGTTGTTCAGAAGCAATGTTTTCTCTGATTTCTTCTCTACAGTGACTGTAACTTTTCTCACTAAGTTTTCTACTTTAGTCTGAAAAGCAATCAACTCATTACTGACTTTATTCTAACAAGAGGTAAATTTATCTTTCTGTTTTAACATCTTAACCCTGAGCCTTCACCTCTAGCCCACAGAAAGTATGTGTTGCCTCCTCAGTTATTTTATGAAGTGACTACTGTGTGTGTGGGTCTACCACATGGTAGGAGTGCCAAGGCTTGCTTTTCTGCTACATGGATGAGGGATTGACACTTGATGAGATAGTGCTTAATAGTGGAAGATGGCTCTTTGAAAAATTCTGGAAATAATGGCAGTTTTCCTTCTGTGACAGAGTTCCAGAGAGCATTGTGCAATATTAAAGATGGTCGGTAACTCAGTTTTTTAAGTACTCACTGGCTGGATTTGTGAATAGATTTGTTACTTTCACCTTTGTTGTCGTCTTTGTTCATCAACATACAAATAACTAAGTAACAAAATATTCTGGTTTACTCAGTTAATATCAACACATTCTTGGAAGAGAATTCTGAAGGAAATCACTCAATCTTTACTTCTTGTTTAAAGCCCTGTCTACTAATATGGAAATTGTAGGCTGAATATTTTGTATTAAATTCTGTATTAAATTGTAAATCTAGAATACAGGCCTTCATGGATAGCCCTTGACAAATATAACTGATGTCAGATACTTTTTTTTTTTTTTTTAGTATTTTTAGATAGTAAATAAAAATTTTTCTCTGTGAGATTGTTTAAAGTAGGTTAGCATCAACTTTCCTACCTTCCTCTGCAACTCATTTTGAAGCATGGTAGTGAATCACTGAATTGCTATCAGAATTGCTGATAGTGATTACAGAGTGACATTTGCTTTCTTCTTCCTCCTCCTGCTCCTTCAGAGTGCTGGCTGGTCCTGGACATGGCATCAACATGAATAGTGGCATCCTGAGCTTGTGCGTTCCCTAATGAAATGGTTGGCACTTCATCTAATACTAATGCTATCATTTCTGAAAAGATATCAATGAAACCAAAGAAAATAAGCCACTTGGCAGGAGGGAGGAACAGTGCTTCACACAGAACATTCTGGACACTTGCTATCAGCTGAACTGCATATAAAAAGCTAATTGCCATATTTTTCCTTCTTTCATCAGCAACTTGAGCTAGTAGTTTTGTCATGCACACTTTGTGTGTTTTCTTTTCCCACCCTCTTCCCTTGTGCCCTTCATTTCAGATCTGAATGAGTGTGGACTAAAGCCACGGCCGTGCAAACACCGCTGTATGAATACCTACGGCAGCTACAAGTGCTACTGTCTGAACGGCTACATGCTTATGCCAGATGGAACGTGCTCGAGTACGGCAAGGCTTGTTGCTTGCTTTTTTTCCAAGCTTCTCAAAATCCCTACTTGAGTTTCCCTGGGAAACTTTTATGAAACGAAGACAGGTTCCAAAGTAAAAGATTAATCTTCCTGGAAATTAGGCAGTTGCGCAAGATGAGCTTCTTTTTTTTGGCCTAATAAAATTAGGCTGAAAAAAAAAACGAAGAGCAATTATTTTGATTTTATTAGTTTTATTACAAGTTTCCCGAGAAGCATTCTTCAGTGCTGTAAATCACTGTTAATTGGCCTTCAAGGACAAGTGCTTGCAGTTTTCATTGCAGCAAGACACCTGCAGTTCTGCTGTATTATGGCCTTATGAATGTAAAATATTTAATGCTGCAGATGTTGGTTGTTTGACTGGTATAAAACTGTACTGTCGTCTCTCTGGAGATCAGGTTCCTACTTGCTCCCATAAAAGTGGTTATTTTGAATGCCTGGACAGAGGGAAGGGAAGAGAAATTACCTTCAACTAGAGATGCTCCTATTTTAAAACAGCAGTATTGTCCAGGAGAGTTTGATACATACTGGGCTTTATATTCCTCATGGGGGCTGTGTTCTATGGCATGACTTGCTACAGTTGTGGTGGTTTTCTCTCTTCCCCCCCACCGATGCAGTTTTTGAGCAGAAAAATTTTACTAGCAGATGCATTTGCTCTTTGAAGCCTGAAAGGATACCTGTCAAATTCAAAAAGCATTTTTCCACTTCTATCATAACTATGTGACATCTTAATTCTCCAAAGTTTTCTGCAATTTTTTAGTACTGATCAGAGCCTTTATCTAAATACGTTCAATTTATTTTCTCTAGATGCCCTTTCTTGCTTGATGGCAAATTGTCAGTATGGCTGTGATGTGCTGAAAGGGGAAGTGCGCTGCCGCTGTCCTTCTCCAGGGCTGCAGCTTGGGCCTGATGGCAGGACTTGCATAGGTAGGTGATCAAATGTAGATTTAGTTTTTTTTTTTCTCCAAAATGTTTTTATCCTTACACTGAATGGAGTTCAAGAGAATTTCAGATGAAATTAGAATGCATTGTACGTGCAATTTGAAGATGTTACTAATGAGAATTATAATGAGGCATGTTGCTCAAGTGGTCTGTGTCAGAGATTGCCAGTGTTTTCCTACAGTCCTACAAGTTTCATTGTCTGCCTAAAGCCCGTACAGACTGCTTGGTATCCAAACCCTTGGGCCCAAGACTCCAAAATACCTGCCTGCATAAAAAAAGGAATGGGAGGTCAGCTCTCCTTCATACCCAACCAGGTGATGCCTAGGTCAGGGGGTAGAGGGATAATTTGTAGAAGTCATTGAGATTACAGTGGAACAAGGCAGAGGTCTATGCATGCTCCAGTATTAATGTAATTGAATCTACTATCTTTCTGCCATACTGTGAAAACTCCAGGTTAAAATAAACTCAGGAATTCAGAGTGTATAAAAGTGAAATGTTTTGTTTCCCTGTTTGTGGACATGGAAAAGGTGCTTATGGTTAATCAGATTCTACTGTGGTCTGAAGAACAGTGTGACGTGTGATTTTATTAGTCATTAACTATACATCCTGAGTGTATATGATGCTCCAGTGATTTTATTATTTATAACCTATGCAGTGCTACAGTTCCATAACCAGTAACAACCCCGAAAGAATGCAAGAAAATGTGGATGTCCTAATCATCCATTAGGGTGGCTTGGCTGTTTACAGGGCAGGTAGTTCTCCAAGTGCCTGACCTATGCTGAGCAAGAAGTTTTTGGCAGAGAAAGGGACAGATTTCAGACCTTCTGATGTGAAGAGCAGGCTCCACACTAAGTTGGGGGCTTTCTAAAGTACATCATTGGCATATTTATGTACGGAAAAGAATGGAAAGAAGTAGAAAAAATCTCCACCGTTGTTACGTGCTGGAGGGATTAAATTATGATTAATCGCATTTTGGACATTATGGCAGACAGAGATCTTTGGAAGATATTTGTGCCATGCCATAGTGAGCTGAGTGATTTTAAGTACGAATTCAAGGAAGTTATGCCAAGTAGAGAAATTTGCTAGAAAAAATGCTTGCAACATTCTCCTAGTGTGCATTTTTATACTCAGGCAAACTTCATACTTTGAGATAAATAAAGTGTACTTTAATGCCAAAGACTAGCACTCAAACCAGTCATATGAAACTCTTTCAGTTCTTCAGAGTAGTTTTAAAAAAAACCACTTTTTTCCCAGAAAGGCGAAGAACTGTGTACCCACATTTCAGTTGTGTGCATCATTCAGATTGATCTCATAACCTATTTCTAAAATTTCCAGAAAAATTTCAGAACAGGCTTGTACAATACAGAGAAAGTAGTTACAGCTGGAGATGTCTGTACTTTCCACATCATAACATAATGTACTCTCCTTTTTTGGTATGAAGGAAATGGTTGTAACGTGCACCCTTTTTGTGCCATTTCTCTATCAAGTTTGATTATATTAAATACTTGCAAAAACTGAAGTTATTGGGGACTAGGGCTGTACCTTTTCCTCACATGTGTACAAGTCCATCACTGCTGGGAGGTTCTCAGTTCCAGCAAGGGTCTGGATAATGCTGCAGTACAAATAGAAGCGTAGATGATGGTAAGAAAATTGAACTGTGCATTGGCTGCATCTCATGAAGTCCTTGTTTGAGGAGAGTTTGAAGAACAGCTGGGAATGTAATGCCATTTTTTAGCACAGGTGGAAATTCCTCTAGGCACTATTTTATTCTTAGTTTAAACCATGCTGATCATTCTCTTGTTAAAATGTTCCTTCCAGACAGTCATGAAAAAAACCCGAATTTGGCTGTGAAGATAAATCATATAAACTAAATGACAACAAAGTGAAAAATAAATCAGCAAAGTATTCAGTGAAAATGTGGTGGATTAAACAACTAATTCATTGATTAATGGCTGTTGAATCAATAAATCAATCAGTGTTGCCAGATTTTTGAACTGGGATTTTCATTTAAGGAAAGCAGGATACATTTCAACCTCAGAAGGTCTGAAATTATTTGAGGACTGAAAATAGTGATTTTCACTATAAAATAATTTCCCCTTTTTTTGTGTGTGTTTGTATAGAAATTTGAAAATATGACATTGTAAACTTAAAAATCATACTATTTTTAAATCAGTCTCCTAGTTGTTTTGTGCTTGAGTTGGTAATATGGTCATCCTCACAGCAAGAGAGAAACAAGACTGTAATTCTGCTTCTCTGTTCGACACTAACCATCACACTCATTAGATGCTGTCTGCATTATGTGCCTTTGAAGCAGCTCCCTGACACTGAGATGAGAATATAACTCACCCCTTCATCCTTGCTTTTCTTAGGAAGCAGGTATGAACCACATGTTGTAGCAGGCAAAGGGAAACAGCCTTACACCGTTTGGTCCACGTGTGAATTGACTTGAAAGAAGCCACTATCACTGTACTATTTGAGAACTGCAGGAAAGTAATCATAAACACTCGCACATCATCTTCTAGCTAATGTTCAAAACCTGGTTTTCCCCCCAGTAATGAGCATCCATGCATCTCTTATTAAATGCATGTGGAAGACTGTTATATTTTTCCATTATTTTTGTGTCAGTTTTCAAAAGTGTATTGATTAACAGTTCAGTCCTGTATCTTTAAGAGGTATAACTGCCTAGAAAATGAAACAATACCACAACACTGTTCTCATCATCTAACATACTACTTGCCTGATGTGAATGTGTGGAGAGGGAAAAGCAGGACAAGCTACATTAGGTTTTAAAGATCATAATCCATTCTTAGATATATTCAATGGCTAATCTTTTCCTTATTGAATTACTTTCTGAAGTTGTGGTTTAAAGATTGAAAAAACCCAACCAAAACCAACAAAGAACACAACTAACAGTAATCAAGAGTCTGAAACTTGCAGACTTGAAATAATATTTTAATAAAGAGTAAAAAACTGTGACTTGTAAATAAAATTCTAATGAAAAATATGGTAGAGTAAAACTTAATAATGTACTCAAAGCCTAAAACGTTAATAATAGATTCAAATCAAGAAGAGATTTATAGGAAGATTCAGGCTTGTGGAGAGATGCCCAGTTTTGATCTTGTTTTCTTTCTCATTCAAGCCTTTACTGCACCATTCCAGCAGTGCTCTCCATGGAGAGTGGAGGTTTGCAGCTATGTCAGAACAGTCTGACGGGCCAGGAGTGTGGGAGTTTAGGGGTCGAATCCCTCCTGTCCTCAGTAATTCTTCATGCAGAGTGGGACAGTGCCAGAAGGAGCTACTGGGAGAATCCATCTGGCCAGTAATTTCATGGTTGTAAGTCACTTCTTTTGGCTGTGGGAAACAACACATCTTGGAGAATTTGAAGTTACCTCTCCCCTGCCTCAGGTGGCTGCCCTAACTAACCAGCGGTTTTGTGGTAACATTTTTTTCTCTGTGGTGGAAGAGACTCACGCTTCTCTTTGCCCTGTTCAGGCCTCTTTTACAAGCAGCAGGGCATCAATCACTCGGCTTTGTTTTGCACTCTTGACATCTGCAGCTGAAGTGCTCCTTTTGGGACAACAATTGCATGGAGAGCAAAATCCTGCTTTCCCATAGATCAAGAGCCTGATAGAGCTGCAGAGCAAAGGCTTGAACTGTGCCCTGTAGATAACCAAGAAACATCAGGAGCTGCGTGCGTCAGAGGCAGCCGTGCATGGCAGGTCTCTGCCTCAGTGAAGAATTAGTGTTCTAGCACTCAGCAGGCTTCAGTTCAGTATCCAAGGACTACAGAATGAGTGGTAGTAGTGCAAGCAGCTTTTGTGTGTCAGCCTGACCTCGCCTGAGAGTTTCCCAGGCAGTGAAAGCAGCCTTGGGTGAGCATCAGCTGCTCCCTGGGCGTCTGCCTGTCTTGTTAGTCAGCATGCAGAACAGCAGCACTGCTTCAGGTCTTGCTGGGAGCCATGTATCTCAGCACTTCAGAGATATGTTAAAGTCACTTAAGTAACCAGCTTCTCTGTGAAAGAGGCCTCAGCTACAGCACAGGCACTGCGCAGCACAAGAAATTGAAAAGAACGGATACTCAAAAAGCATTTGGCCTGTGGCAGCTAACTGGTAGGAGGGTCAGAAATGCTGCAGCCCCAGCATTAGCTTGAACTCCCTTTGTTTAGAGCAAGTCCTGAACAGATGAAGATACCCTGATAGGCTCAAAGGGCAGGTCATGGATTAGGGACACCTGAGATTTTAAGAAAACAAGCCAGTTCCAACTGTGTACTTTGAATGTGCACATATGACCTGTGCTACAGGAACAATATTTCAGGCATGTTTCAGAAAAAGAATTACTGGGGTAGTTTTAGTTATTATTCCTTGCCTGTAAATCCAGGTGCTGTCTTTATAACCAGGCAGGGCTTAGCAGGGCAAATGAAAGTTATACAAATAACATGAAATAGATTTTCTTCAGACAAATACCATTAGAGTCTCAAGGAGGAGTGCTTTGAGGCCTTGAGGAAGCTGTCATGCCATTCTGTGGGGAATTAGAAAACGTCTCTTCTCCAAGGGGGAGGGTACCAGGATAGCAAGTGCATAGAGCAAGCGTTCAAAATTCAGTAACACTGCTTGTTATGCCAGTGCATCTCTTGTTACTCACAGCAGCATTTGAAAAGGCTCCTCGCATAGGAGGCATAAAAATTTGGGCATGTGACCAAGAGCTGAAGTAAGATGGCAGTCAGAAGTAGTGCTCAGGTATTACTGCTGGCTGACCAAGGGACTTTATGAAAAATACTTTGGTTATTCTTTAGCTTTCCATTATGTGAAATCAGTTTAATTTAGACAGCATAGGCTGTATTTTAACTGCTATTGAGAATAATAGAGTTCCTTTGTTTCCACAGATATTGATGAATGTGCTACTGGGAGAGTTATCTGTCCAAGATTTAGGCACTGTGTCAATACTTTTGGAAGCTACATTTGCAGATGTCACCAAGGCTTTGATCTGATGTACATTGGAGGCAAATACCAGTGCCATGGTAAAAACAAGTTATTTCTTATATGTTTGTAATAGAGCTTCATATTCTAAAATGAAATGAATGGTTTAAAGAGGAATTTTTATTTCTTGTGGCTGAAATATTGAAGCAGGTTGTTTTACACTGCATCAGTATTTTAAGAAAGGGTGGATTCCAGAAATAGACTGTGAAAGAGAAAGCATATATTTGGCCCACATTCTCCTAACTGATTCTTGTGTGGAAGCTAGTGAGAAAGCAGAGCTGATGACCCCAGGAATTCCTTTCCAAAGCATTTGTCCCTGCAGGGTTCACTGTGCAGAGGCAGTTGTAGGCTTGGAGCAGCGTATGAGCTTAGGCTATGTCTGAGCTGTAACACCAGTCTGCTCCATGGCATGCCCCAAGATCCAAGATAAGAAAATGTGCACACCCCAGCTACTTCCAACCCAGACTGCCCAACTTTCCTTCCCCTGAAGACAGGTGGGGAGAAGGCAGGAGTTGGGAAATAACCTGTCTGTGTCTGGACATGAGACTGGAATGCAGCTCATGTATGCCCTTCAACAAAGATATTCCCAGGTCCCACTGCCTTAGTTTCACAGGATCTCAACTTGTTATGATTCTTTCACTGAAAAAATGATCATGTGGAGATAATGAGGCATTGCTCTATGTTTGTTTAAGTATGTTTTTTTCAGAGAAATTTCTATGCAGAGCACTGAAATATTCCTGCACTGGTTTCTTTTCTTATTATGTCACCTGTAAGAAGTGGTTAGTAAAATTGTGATCTTCATGATCTCAACGTCAGTCTATCCCAAGGCATGTCTGAAGCTGATGCTTAGGTATAAGCTGAACAATATGAAAGTTGCCCAGTAGTCCCTTTTATCCTAATGTTTGTATCACCACATTATTTGTGACTATCTACCTTCCTTTCCCCACTGGCAATTCAGTTTTATTACTTTTTTAAAATAATCATAATAATGTTTATGTTTTTGCAGGGATAAGCAGAAAGTCAAGTTTCTTTGAAGCGAATGATTTTTTTTTAATGTAAATCTCTGTTGCAGATATAGATGAATGTTCCCTTGGCCACCATCAGTGTGGTAGTTTTTCACACTGTTACAATACTCCAGGATCCTACAAATGCAAATGTAAAGAAGGTTACAGAGACAATGGAACAAACTGCATACGTATGTAATGCTCCTTTTGAAAAAGAGATTCTGAAAGTTAATGTATCCCATTTTGTAAATGTTAAGGTACTGCACTATCAGGCTCAGTTTCTCTAAGCTATTTTTAAAACTTAATAAGGGGCTGGGGAATGTAGTTGGAGTTTTTTAAGTCTTAGCATGCCTTGGTAAAAATACCTTTCCCTGAGACATTTTCATAATTAGAAAGAAATTCACCTCTCCCTATTCACAGCTTGATTCTAGAGATTGCTTCAGGATGAGAACAGCTGAGTAAGCAGGGTAGGTCTGATCAAACAGTACGTATTACTCATACCCTGTTGTTGTGTATGCTCCACAACTGGCCCATTTCAGCAGCTCACCCCATCCACTCCCTCCTGCTTCCCAGATGTGAGCAGAGCTGAGAGCAAGGGTTTCTCTAAAAAGATTCACTGTTGGAGAATTTGCTTCCTCACCTTATTCTTGGGAGAAGCAGCCATTCCCTCTGGTACTGAATAGGCCCCACATTTGGCATCCCACAGGACTGTGAAGCTCTTTGACATCTACTGAATGTTTTCAAGGACCCTGTGTTCATTTGTGGGATCTGATCTTTGACACTCTGGTTTTTTTGAAGACCAATACCGTTTTTTCCTTTGGCTGTAGCTATCATGGTAAAAGGTGATCTTTCACAACTGGAGTGCTTGCAATTATATGTGGTCACACTCCATGTGTGTTACGGGGACATTGTCCTATGGTATGTTTTATATTTTAATATACACAAGTGGCCAGAGGGAAAACTTTTTTACCTGCTATCATCAAATGGTTCATTGCTTAACAAACAGTAGTTCTTAATTTTAAAGGTGTGTTATACTTGAAACACTTGTAAACAAAATATGAGACTAGAGTTCTTATTGGACCTTTTAAGATCTCTACTGAGATATAAAAGGCTTATTAACAAATAGAAAATTATAAGTAGCAAAACAGATGTTCTTGTGTTTCATGTCTGCAGAAACTCCCCTTGTGAAACCAAATTAAAATTTGTTGTCCTTTCTTTATGAAATAGTGGAGGAGATGTGGTGTAGGTGATGCTCAGTTCACCTCATTTTTGTGGAGCCTGAAAAAATGTAATTTACTCAGTTTCCTGATTTTTGGCAAAGGTAAAGATTTAAATGAAGGCTGGCTTAGGTTCAATCTTTGTAAAATGATTACTGCTTATTGACAAGGAGAAAAGTTTAGAAGAAGGGGTCTGAAAGATAATTTTCTTAAGCTAAAGGTATCTGCCCATCTGTGACCAAAATGGTTGTAACACTGGAATCTTACTAAACTTGCTTCCACTCCTGCTTATGAACTTGTCTAGTTTAGAGGTCTGCTTAACCCACAGCTTCCTGCCTGTGGTTTTTTAACCAGCAGTGCTTTTGGGTAAGTTTTACTAACTCTGAAAGAGACGTAGTGCTTGGGAAGAGGTGGGGATGGAAGTCTCTTGGCCTTCAGTCATTATCATCTCTAAACTGCTGCAATGAGAAGTACTATCTGAAGGGATGTGATAACTCAGCAGTGCTGATGCTAAAGTATGTTTCTAAATGATGGAAACATTCAGAAGAAAAAAGTTATTTCAGCAAAGTCTCTCTGTCTCATAATGAAATAGATTGTTAAGTTTCTGGAGTGAGAGGCTCAGATGTCCATTATGGTCCCATTTTGATTCTCTTTGCAGTTATTCCTAGTGTTTTCCTGTTGAACCACTTGGTCCATATCTTATATTCAACGGCAACTGCACTCCTCCTAAAGGAGACAGTGGTATAACAAATAGGATTCTTGATGTTGGAGGCACAAGGCAACCCCTCAGACCATCATATGTACCTGCTTTTGTTACAGAAAAGCCGATGACCAGGCCAACAGCTCGACCTACACCTGAACCAACAACTCGACCTACACCCAGAACAACGGCCCAACCTACACCTGGACCGACAACTCGGCTGACACCAAAGCCAACCACTAGATATGTGCCAGTGACAACAAGACCAACCACTAGATATGTGCCAGTGACAACAAGACCAACCACTAGATATGTGCCAGTGACAACAAGACCAACCACTAGATATGTGCCAGTAATGACGCCAGTAGCGAGGCCTCCACCACCACCTCAACCTACAACAATAAGACCTACACTACCACCACAAAGACCTCCTCTTATAATAACTGAAGAACCTTCACAAGTTCCCATTGAAACTACATCTTTGCAAGGAATTATAGATGACAACAGGATTCAGCCAGATCCTCAGAAACCCCGAGGAGATGTGTTCAGTAAGTGATTTTACATATCCTTTCATTTATCAGACCTGTAGATACAGTGAGGTGAAAGCATGCACTGTACTGTTTGGTTTGTTTGGAACACTGTACTAATGAGAACAAAGGCATGAAATGGTCATGTGGTAAAGCTGCACAAGTAGTTGATTTTATTACCTAACAAAAAGTGTGGGAAGTAAGTTCTGAATCAATTAATCTAAAAAATTCTCTTTTTTTTCTTTCTGAAATTATTGAGTATATTGTCCTATATAAGTACTAAATTATGCTTTCAGGTGAAACTTTTAGGGAAATGAAAGATTTTTATTGAAAAGTATTGAAATGCAACATAACTCATAAATAGTCAATGGATTCAAATTCAGGGAGTTGAGGGTCACTCTTAGCATATTTCCGTATCTTTAAGAATGGTAAGAAATGGGACTATATCTAATTACCTAAAGACTTTTATGTGACCTATATTGTATGAATTCAAATAGTCTCAGATGTTCATGACTAAGCAGTGGGAAGATTGCATAAAAGTAACAGGGTGGTTTTATGGACTGCGTCTATGAGAAGGGATACATGAAAAGCTGAAGATAGTAAAGATTCTCATAGCATGAACACGTGTCATTTTAAGAGCTTCTCTGAAATGTACAGCACTAACATGCCAGCTTTAGTGCATACCACAGCAGACATTACTGGCACTTACAGAGCTATGCATATCTGCCAAGAAATACTCAACACCTGATTTCATCTCTAGTTCTGCCGCTAATTTTAGAGATGGGGAGGGTGTGTTGGATCAGACCTTCTCCTTCAACTTGTTGTACAATAAAGCTGCTGAAGCAATGTTGTCGGAGGATAAGTTTGCTGTCTCAGAGCAGGTGCACAAGCAACTTGGGAGTTTTTTTTTCCAATTACTTTGTCATCTGTGTGGTATCTTCTTGGGCTTTGCTGCTGTAGGTCATTACATAAAGAAATATTTTGTTCCTTGTAGAAAAGTTTTCCCTGTGACATTTTATCTGTTATGGACAGTTAGATAAATTTAAAATGGAGACAGAAGCTGGCTTAAAATTTAGAAGACAAATCCTAGTACTACTTAGTCGAGTGTGTTTTTGACTTTTTCAAGATTATGCTTTAAACAATCTATATTCAGTTAAAAATATTAAAGGATGCTTATGTGACATTCTAAAAGGAAATATAGTAAATACTCGCAAAACTTGTGTAATGTGAACTGATAGTTAAAAATAAGCAGTTTTATGGAAATGACTCTAGACTCTAGCATTGTGCTTCTCAGGTGTCTTGTGTTGCAAGTGTTCTCTGGAATTCTAAAGCAGAGGGATAGTTTTCTGCTATTTTCATGAAGTCATAACAATCCTCTATTTAAAGCTTATTATTTACTATTAGTTTTTCCGTATTGTCCGTAGAGTCTAGATTTTGAAGCTAATGCTTTCAAGAGATCTGCTTTAGATACGGGAGTTTGGAAAGCAGGAAAGTAAAAGCATTTTAAGTTGGGTTTGATCTGACTGCAAGCTTATATTATGGTACATATAACAAACACAGGATCTTTGCAAAGTGTTTATCAACTATTTGTTTAGGTCAGCTGCCACCCTTTGAAGTTTGTGATATACATACATAGCTTCAAAGGCTTAAGTGAACAACACCGCAGGACTGCAACGGGTCAAGCACCATCAGCTCTTACTGGCCCCAGTACGTGATGCGGAGACAGATAGCTCCTCAGATAGGTCAACAGATGTCTGTCTTTAATCCCATATCTTTTTTTTCTATCTCCTGCCAGAGATATAGTTGATATACGTATGTGTGTGACATAACTGTGTGACTGCAAACATACTCCACTTGTGCTCTAGATGATGCTAGTAGTGTAATCATTAGCAAAGCTGGTGTCTTTTTTATCCTCTCTCTTTGATCTTTTTCTCTCCTTTCCACTCTCCTTTTTGCTCTTTTTTTCTTTCTTTTATCTTCTGGACACCTCAAAAGTATCTTCTAGGTAGTGGTCACTGGTGTCTCCTCCTCCCTTTATGTAGGGAGTGCACGAAAGCATTTGTCAGGGATTTGAAACCTACTGCTCAGTGTGAGGCAGCTGCTCAGTGTGAGGCACTGCAAGCTCAGGATGGCAGAGCTCCCACCCAGTGTAAGCCAGTGCCTCTCAAAAAGTGTTCCTTGCAGCCAAACACGGTGTTAGAAACCATGATGTTGAGACAATACGGAATTTCAAACTGGAATAACTAGTAACATTTAGCTAACCTTTGACTTGCTTCTTATCTGCTATATGGATGTGCCAAACCCTCCCCACCTCCAAAAACATTTGTGGATTTTTCACTTGCCTCTATATTTCCTCAGGGAAGGGGAGTTTTGAGCTACTTCCTTCAGCTTCTTTAAAGCTGTTGCTGTTTTAGTCTCACCTACATCAGACATCTTTGCAGCGTTCCTGGGTTGTGGATATGAGCTAATTTCGTTTGGCTTATGCTGAGCTTCTTTGGGTTCATTTCCACATATCATCTGCTTCTCCAGTCAAGGCAGCAGAGAAGGTAGTTCTCAAAAATGAATTCAAAGTCTGGTTCCCATATGCCTCCTTGAAAAGAGAAGAAAAAGCCTCACTCTTACTGCCTTGTTTCCCGCTGGAGAATGCAGGCAACATCTCAGTGGTCCTGTAGCTCTTACTGTCTTGGAAAACAGAGGAGAAAATTGATATTAGATCCACTCAGATAATGAAGTAGGATTTTACTATTCAGTTTTGGAAAGTCTTCAGAAGAATTACCGTCTCATCTTAGATGGCTGCTTCCTGCTGTGTCACCAAGGGCTGTGGTATCCCAAACAGTCACAAAAGGTGGTGTTTTATCACACAGGGGTGGGCAGAACCCAGCACAGAGAGCACTGTACCCAGCAGCCACTGGCAGTTCTGATCTTCCAGCCAGTAGCGTCTGCTGAAGACCTCAGCATTAAAGTTGTGTTTTCAACTAGGTTATCTTGTGATGCTTGGACATTTTCCATCCGTTTTTCCTCCTGGGCCTCTGAAGCCATAGCCAGGCTTTGACAAAGCAGCATGACAGTAAATAGGTGGTACTTCTGTTAGGCAGTCCGTGGCAAAGGGGTCATTGGTTACTGTACAGTGATAGATGTCCCAGTGTACCAGACTAAATCCTGCAAATCGTGGTGGTCTAGGATTGGTCCACATGAGGAGAGGAAGCATGCCAGGGCAAGGGTACTTTTTTTTCTGTATCTCTCAAATTCCAGTTTTTCATTAGTTAATCTTTTCCTGGGCTGCCCCTTGGTGACTCGTTGCTGCCTGTTTCCTCCCTGTGTTGTTATTTGACCTGCTATCCCACACTGAGTAAATTTGTTCTAGGCTTTCACTTCGGAGCTTTCTTGAATGCACTGCTCAACTTGAAATCAGCTGAGGACCAGTGAAATTGGTCTGTTTGGTGGTGACAAAGAGCATAAATTATAAAAATGCTGATAATGTTATTTAAATGCCTTTGCAATTTGTGAAAGGTATTGGGTTGTTGCTTTTCTTTAGATGCTTTACCCCTTTTCTAAGAATGCCTGCAGTGACTTTGGGGAGCTGCTTTTTTAGAGAACAAAAAATTAGTATTTTTTAAAACAGAATTCCTACACTTGGCCTTTGAACCACTTAGTCTGATGCAGACAGTGGAATCTGGCACCAAGGATAATCTTCTCCTGATATGGATATGGGAGGAATGGCAATGAGGGAGGAATGCAGTGATGGCTTAATATTTAACTATTTCAGGACTGATACAAACTACAGTGAAGTACAGAGGAATCTTTTCTAGTTACTCAGATGGATAAGTCTCTAACAAATAGGACAAACTTCTTAATAGGACTATGAATTTCTGCTACCAGTGGGATCTGGGTGATAACCATTAAAAGCATAAACTTAAAGCATAATCTTAGATATCAGCAGAGCAAGAACAAACCCCCTTATCTGTATTAAGAGACAGTTCAGCAGTTTTCCTTCTTAGCCCTTAGTAGAGCTGGAAAGATTGGAATTAGGAAATTTTTCTCATAACAGCTATTAAAAAATTTAAAGATTAAAACTTGTTTCTTTCTGTTCCTCCTTTCAGTGACTGAAAAGTCCTTAGTGCAGTAAATGCAGTTGTGTGATCCTTGAAGCTGTTGAAAAAAGGGAAATGCTAAAAGAAAAGAATGGGGGGTTTGTTATTCCTTTATATCATTAGAGTAGCATTTCATTTGTCTTCACTGTTCTGGCACCTTTTAAAATGTTTTAATATTTAAACATTTAAGATAGGCACTTTGTTCCTGTTGATACCCTGGAGTTCAGTCATAAAATCTAGGAGTCTTAGAAATCACACCCTCAATCAGTCTTGCAGCTACTTTTATCCCTGGATCTGATATACAAGCTTCTGTAGACTACTTGTTTTAGCTGTGTTTCCCTGAAACTCAGTTGGCATCCTGTGCCTCCTGAATGAATGTTCATTGAAAAACAGGCAGGTTACTTTGCAGAAAATCTGGAAAGATATATAGTAAGATGCTTGACTGTGGTCAAACTTAACGAGCCTCTTAACTGCCTGAGAAATGCAAGATTGGACTTTAGAGTGGTAGCATCTCTCCTCTTGTATACAAATGGTGCTGTAGAGGGTGGGACAGTCCATGAAAGCCCTTCCTGAGATAAATCTTACTGCAAAATTTGATTTTACAGAGTTGTAGGAAACATATCTTGGACACTGTGGGTGTCCAGACAAAAGGATGAAGTGTACCTCTCTGTTGCCTCTTCCTTTTAGCCTAGCATATATCAAAATCTTCCCTAGAGGAAAACTGGATTTATTCTTGTTTTCTCAGTCTGACTGACCTCTGGACTACCCTTACTTTTAGCTGTTTTCTACTGGTTCTGTGTGAGACCTCATTACTTGTGGGGATTTTTTGGAAGTGGGATTTAACACTTTCAGTCGTAACAATTCAATCAAAAAATTCCGTGTCCTTTTTTGTTGTTATCTGGAAAGCTTGATCATGATTATTGTGTACTTACAGTGCAAAACCAGTGTTTGTTGTAAGCCAGATAACTGCATAATAGTAATAACAATTACTGATAACATGAAGTTGCACTCTGTTTTTTGTTTTGTAACACCAAAACAGCAATTATTCTGTTTATTATGAACAAGCTGATATATGTACATGCAATTTTTTATATTCCCAAACTCAGCAATTAGCAAGTAAATAGAAAAAAAAAGCCCTATTGTTTTCCCAAAGGTTTGAAAAGCTGGAAAGAAATAATTCTTATGCAGTTATTTAATATTTTCCCCCAGACTCATGCATCTGTGAAGAACTTAGCTCATGAACTTTGAGAATATGGTAGTGTTGATGTAGTGGCTCGCTCAGCTTATAAAATTCTTCAAGAGAAAAAGAAGCCAAGTTTATATTTAACAAGCTTTATCAAATCAATGAAGTTAAGTGAAAAGCACACTGATACACTATATAAAGTACACAGAAAGGGCTTGGAAAGCTTGCAGAAAATACTTTCTCCCACGATCACCACTCAACATATTAGTTGTTGTAGCAAAAAGAAGTGTACACCTGGATCATATTTAGCATCCTGAATCTCTTACGGTAACTCTTGTTTCAAATTGAGTGCACATTCCTCTAATTAGGTCTGACAACTGAAGTGACTGGTTTAATGCACTGCAGCACATTCTTCTAGAAGTTCATAAAAACAGTGTTTGGAAACGACTTAAGGGAAATTTTGGAAGGAATATTTTTTTAGAGCTTTAATCATAGGCAAATATATCAACTTTTATTAGGAGAATGCTTGTATGTGTGCACAGATGTAACTCAGGTTTGTATAAAATAGCAGTGCATTAGAAATGGTAAACTGTAGTAGTTTGCAAAATAAATGCATAATATTTCTTGCAGTATTTTCTATAAACCAAGGCTATAGCCTTGGTTTATGGAAATAGACTTCCCATAGACTGGGAAGAGGGTACACAGGGCAAGCACCCTGAAACTGTGATCCCCTGAGTATCCTACAAATCTTAAAGCATGGCAGTGGGTTTCCTCGATGCTCTTTGCCACAGTGCTCGTTTAGAACCCTGCCTGTGAGCCTGTGGCCTGAGCCTTTGATCCCTCAGAAAAACCATAAGGTGCAGGGGAAGAACAGGAAGATATGGAGGTTCAGCGTGTTGTTCTGTGTTTCCCTAGATAAGAGGAGCATCCCATTGCTGCTGAGTGCATGGGGGATCGTGAGTGATGTCTGTGAGGTTCTTTGAAGTCTGGAGTCATCCTGCAGCCCAGGGAGAGGACAACTTGCTTTTCTGTCTGCTCGCATGGGCTGGCCTCTTTCCATCCCTGTGTCCTGTGGATGCAGCAGATGTAAAGACACTTCAGTGTGTCTGTTCCAGACTAGCAGCTACTGTATCTACTGATGCTGTGCTCCGCAGTTTTGAAGCAAATTGCCAACTTGTTCTTCACAGTATAGAAAATAAATAGTATCTTTTGCCCTCAGTGCAACCTGAGATGAGGAAAGGCAAGGTGGTAGTCCCTGGGTGTGCAGCAGAGATGTGTCCCATGTGTGGGGAGTACTGCATTTCATAGGGAGCAGCAGCCTGCAATGTGGTTGTAATGTGAGGTGAAACTCCCCTGTGAGGGCTTGTCTAAGGTAAAGTTTCAGTCACAGCTCTGCCCTGCCAGAAAGGACAGTAAGTGACTGACAGGGTGCTGTTAGTTTAACAGACTTTTTAACTACACACTCCCAGAAAATATGCTGTCCCAGCTGGCTGCCCGCAGTAAGTCCAAAAAATGCAATTACCAATTTTTAACATTCCTGAGAAAACCCACTGCAGCTGAATTTAAATGGTGCCAACAGCTGCTGTGTGTGCCACAGTGGTGGTGGTCTGGGTACTCACAGACAGTTCATACAGGTGTCTACTCCATAAGCTACTGCTCATGGCTGTCCATGACTGTAACAATGTAAGAGTGTGCTTACTGTAATGTGTCAGGACAGCCTGTGTCACCATCAGCACCTTGGTGCAGGTGTGACTGCCACTGTAGGATGTGCTTGTTCAACTGTCCCACCTTCATATTAGACAGATCTCCAAGGAAAGACAGCAGTATACTGCTGGGAGAGATTCTTTGCTGCCTGAGGTAATGGATATTTTTTTTTCTTTATATAATTGAATATAGTATTTGTGTGTCAATGTACTGCAGGGCAATTATTGGCCTAGGTGGTGTGGACTGTGCACATTTGTAAGGTTTCTTTCATGTTAAATCTCGAAGTTTTTAATAACATAAGCAAAAAATCCCAGATGAAACAAAGCAGCAAAAATACTATTGAAAACAAGATATCTTTTAAAAATTAACAGTCCTCTACTACCCAAGTCAACCTTAAAAAATTTCAATTCAAGATCTTTAGCCTAGAATAGTACTTTTAAAATACGTTAGTGTTTGCTTATTTTGTCCTGATTTCAAAAATCTTTTGCTTTTCTGTCTTCTGGATTTAGAGGAACTTGTGCAGCAGTACTAGTACATGTTGTCCTAGTGCTAAAGAAGTTCCTTCTTACCTTTTGATTTGATTTTCTGAAAACAACAGTACTTTATTTCAGTTGCCTCAATTTTTCTTGTTCTCCCTTGCCTCAGAAGTCTATTGAGACATTAAGATAGTTATTTTAGCACTGCAAACGGAAAATGTGTCAAGTTTTTAATAGATAAGGCCCTTACAAATACCTTAGGTGTCAGAGGTACCTATAACATCTAAGGACATGTCTGAAACACTTTACTACTGTTATGAATTATGCACTAGACCTGCCTCTAAAAGAGGAATTTTCCAAGACAGCTCTATTCAGTGCAGTCTGTTTAGCTGATAGCTGTCCATGATAGCTGTCCATCAGGCAAGACAACTGCGTGTTATTTGTGGAGACTTACACAGACTGGCACAGCATCTTCAGAACTATGTGGGAGTCTTTGCAGCCACCTGACTTTGGCAGCCATCATTCCCACAAAGACCTCTTAAATTTCAGGTTGTCCTGGATGCTGAATGTCTAATAGCCTCTGGGCCTGTTAATCACCAAGAGCTCTTCCTTCTCTTTGCAGCTGGGAACAACAGCTGAAGGACAGACTGTGCTGGAAAGCAAAAAGTATAATTACAGTTGAATTCCAGCTTCCACTAGAGATCCTCCTTCTCAACTTTCAGTACAATCCTGATAATTGTGTAGGGAGCTCTATTTCTTTGCAAATAGATGGATGTACCTTCAGCTGTATTTCAAAGGTTAAGTGCTTTTTCCAAGTACTGCTGCCTCCTGTTGAGGTTCTCCTGTAATTGTCTGTGGAAGGGTTGAGCAAGAGCTTTAATGTGGCTTTATTTTATTGAGAAACCAGTATCTCTAAAAATACATTTGGCGAGCAATAGTGTGCTTCAAGGTTAAAGCTTCCCCCCCTGGTTAAAAAGGAGCTTTCATTCAAAGAGCCTTTAGGAGACATGGAATCACCTCTTACAGTGCTCAGATAAATGTTATGACATAAATCATAAATCACATAGGCATAGAGCTTATGAGTCTTCATGTCTAATATAATTAAATATATTGAAATCTCGAAGAAAAGCACAATGCCTAGAGCTGCTCTGCTGGTTTTTGTTAAAGTTAGTGACCTACTTCCTTATCTCGTTCATTTTTCTCACAGTTCCACGCCAGCCTGGAGTGAGCAATAATCTGTTAGAAATACTTGAAATTGAAAGAGGGATTACTGCCGATGAATTTGAAGCAAATGATGACCCAGGTAAAGACCATGTCTCCTATTCAGGGCCTAGGGTTTAGGATTTTCTGATTTCTTGGGGGTTGATACATTTTTACATGACTCCTACATCTTAAGCCGCTTGTTTTAACTACATGTTGTAAAAAGAAAAAAAACCCCAAACCACTGCCTATGTGAACCTTTATAATAAGTTTTATTTCCTAACAGATTTAGCACAAAAATAGTATGAAGTGTTAATAACAAAAGTGTCCTTTTTGTTGTTTTAGTATTTTTTTCAGATTCTTTTTCTGGGGCTCCTTCTTCTACATTTAATTTTCATATTTACTTGCTAGTGTCAGCCATATGGGAAATTAAAAAACAAAACAATCCAAACACTTTTTTTTTTTGTGACCTCCTGCTCTGTTCTGCCAGGTGTGCTGGTACACAGCTGTAATTTTGATAGTGGACTGTGTGGATGGATCAAGGACAAAGATGATGACTTGCACTGGGAACCAGTGAGAGATGAGTCAGGTAAGCTGACTGTGTATGATCCTGCAGTTGCAGAACCACCCAGGCTTAAGGTTGATGACGGTTCCTGCATTAGAACAAATTACACAACTTCTGTTCCCTTTAGTTCCGGGATGTATTTCACACCCCTTCTATGTATAAAAATCAAAATTGAGGATTCCCAGCAGGAAAGAGCAATTGAAAACTTGCACTTTTATCATAGCTGTTATCTTTAAAATAGGAATGTCTCTGAAGGAGTAGTAAATGTATTCAGCAAAAGTCTATCTTTCTTAAAAGAATATGAAAGAACAAAAAACATGAACTTGAGAACAACTTTTATTTATGGTGAAACCAAGCTTATTTTTCAAACTACCATGTTAACATAATTATTTCTCTATCACTAGCAAAATTATAGAAAGTGCTAGAAATAGTCTTTGTTCTGTTGCCAAATATAATGTTCTAGATTAACCTCTCGGTTTGATTTTATTGAATTTTACTCCAAGCCGCAGCAATCTGTATGTAGAAAAAATGTTAAGTAACTGGAATGCAGAGAAGCTAAATGCTCATATGTAGAGGCTTCTGAAGATGGGATTGTTTGAGATGGTAAAAAGTGACCTTACAAAGAACATTACAGAGGAGTGTGTACTAGCGGTTTTCAGAGTAGGAGAGAACTGGCATCGGCACTGTTGGTCAGCTGAAGCAACAACCCTTCCCCTCACACACCTCTGCTGTCCCAGGAGAAGTGCACATCCACACTGCTGGAAGCTGCGTGTATTCTGTCCCCTGTTGACTTTACTGTATGGCACTGAGAGGTTGGCTGTCCTTGCCTGCGTACCCTTCCCCCAGCAGTGCTTGCCCCACGGTGCCGGGGATTAGACACACATCCCTGGCTCCCCGTAATGATGGGATTACTTCATACCCAGAAGAGCAGCCTTTGAAGTGCACAATGCTCACATTATGTGAGGGGATGGCAGACTGAGGAAGGAACCACGCTCTCAGGCGGTAAAATGTTATAGGTTAAGATGAGGGAGGGTGAGGGCACTGAGAGCCATTTTCCTTATGCGCCACCTCGTCACAGATGTCTGTCCTTATGCTGCCAGTGATGAGACAGTCATTTGTCACCGCAGCAGGTGACCTGGCACCTTTTCCAGGCTGTTTAGCTCGCAAAGTGGAAGTGCTGTCTTCACTTGCTGGGCAGGCCCCCTCCCCACACACAGGCATGCTCTAGTATTTTGGGTGCTCCTTACGACACTTATAATGTCTTGTGAGTGACTCGGAGAGCAGAGCGCCTTCCTCCTGTAGATGAGAAAACGCGTAGCTGTCTCCTGCTTGCAGACTGGCATTTGAAAAATGATCACACGTAATTCATACCTTTTTTTTTTAAACAATGGCTTTAAAAGTGCTTTCTTTCTAAATCAGTCATTTAAAGCATAGTCATTGTCTGCACTCAAAAATTGCTGTTAATATATATTAAGTTCCAAAACTATGATTTTTAACTGGCTTTTTTTGTCAGACTTTTCTCTTGTGTTGCTTTCCAGTAGCCAGGGACAAGCTCAGCTTTTTGTTTCCTGTGTATGTTCTGCTGCTGTTGACATAACCTGTTAAAACTAGTCCCTTGAAGTCCCCCACCCACTCCCTCCTGTCTGGAATACCTTGTTGCAAGGATTTATTTTCACAGCTTGTTCCTGAGTGTTTGCTTTCACCTTTCAAAGTCTGCTATTTATTGGTTTATCAGAATCTGCATTTTAAAAGGTGCTGTGCTGAAGCCTTATAAGCTTATCTTGCATGCAGAAAATGCTGATTTGAGTGGACCTTTTCCTGCAGGGGCTTGCCTACAGCTACGTTGGCTTTGTGTTTACCTAAATCTGTTTCCTATTGATTGGATTCAGTCACAGTAACTATCTGAAACCAATGCAGTTAATGAGTCAAGTCAGTACTTTTATAGTGATATAATTGTATCTTCAACAAACAGGTACAATTACTTAAACTCTATTATGCTTATTTTAGCAGTTAGTGACCTTGATGCAAAAACAATACTAAAAAAAAAATCTGACAGAATACCCCCCAAAAGGCTTTAACAGATGCTGATCTAGGGGCCCAGACAGCAGCATAATACTTTGCTTTATTAAATCTCATTGAGACCAAAATACTTTAAAACCTATGTAGAAGTAGTGAATTGGAGACAAGGTTGGCTTTCCTTTTAAGTGTGTGACAAGCCCTGGTTTAATTGTATTAAACCTCACAGCTTTTGAGGGAAATCATTGTGACTTTCAAAGAAAAGCTTTTAAAAGGTACAGCTCAGGTTGAATAGTAGCAGGGAGACAACTTAAATAGAAAATATTTTTTTATCCTATAATTGAGTGAAGACTGTGTATGCCAACAATATTACAAACTCCCAATATTTCTACATCATCAGTTTCAACTAAGGAGCCTAAATGCCACCTTTACCCTAAGTTCATTAAAACACTTGGATTTTTTGATTAAGTTCATTAAACTTGGATTTTTGATTAAAAAAAAATCTAAAATCTGATCTCATTAAAAAAAGTATTCTTAGGTTCACTGTAAGATAAGAATTCTTTTACTATTATTTTTTAAAAGTGAACCTTCCTCCATTTAGTAATTTCAGATTTTGAAGTTATCATCTACCTTGCAAAAGTTTTAATGAAAAGTGCAAAGAACAAATGCCGGTCTGGGCTTCCTCCAAGATGTGAAGTCTCATTTAGTGCAGTTCTGAGTGCCAGTGTGAAGGGTGCCTTTTTTTTATATTTAATGGATGTTGCCATATCTGAGATCCTCAGCTTCTCATGTTCCAAGTGTTTTCTGCAAGGCACCTTTACTTCATACATGATCAGAGATAACGATAGGGTTTTGAATTAAGATGTTTGTTCACTGACAACTTCCCACTGTTAGAGCAGACTTCAGGGTTAACAGCCATGTTGAAATCATTACTTCTTCCAGTTTTCTGTATCTAATCCAGATCAAGAATTTATATTATGGTTAAATAAAAAACGCTATCCATGGTTGCAAATGGATATGCTTTGAGACTTAACCTGTTAACACAGCTCTCAAACAAAAGGAAAGGGACAGAATCATAGCTCAGTTATATGATAGCATTTATTCAGGCCTTTTCCTTCATCTATTTGAGAGCAAAACACTGCAGCTTGAAAGGTGCGTAAATTCACATGGTGGCTTTCATGTCACTGTGGGTTTAAAATCATGCAGTCACCAAGGGGTTGTCAGAAATTTAGGAATACATGAAATTTTAGTTTTCAAGAGAGGTATTATTTGCCTTGTCAAAAGGAATTAGATGGGCAACACCTAGCCAGGTACTAATGTAAAGAGAAGAGCAGCACTGTAAATCTTACCCTGCAGGGGGCAGATGCACCAATCTTGGTTCTATATGCCTTATTTAACACTCACTGCACCTTGTGGAGCCCTTTTTTATTATTTTTTTTTTAATGTTTTAATAACTACTCTGCATTTGGTCCTGCAAGCTAGTAGCATTAAAAAAAAACCAACAAAAAACAACAACAACAACAACAAAAAAAAACAAACCACAAAACAAAACAAAACAAAAACAAACCCAAAAACAACTAACTCTTTTTTCCACTGCAGGGGGACAATATCTTACCATCTCTGATCCCAAAGGCCAAGAAGGAAGAGCAGCACATCTTATCCTCCCCTTGGATCACATGGCTCAGGCCAGAGACTTGTGCCTGTCATTCAGGCATAAGGTGCCTGGACTGCATTCTGGTGCCCTCCAAGTCTTTGTAAGGAAAAATGGTGCTCATGGACCAGCTGTTTGGGGAAGAAATGGTGGCCATGGCTGGAGACAGACACACATAACTTTACGAGGACTAGGCATCAAGAGTGTAAGTACTGATGCTTGTGCTGCCTTTTGTTTTTTTGCATGAGAAGCTGAAGACACTTGAATAGCGTAGCACTGGTTTGTTTGTCTTCTGCCTCCAATTTCAGTCTGTGTTTTACTACTTTGATCCCTGCCAGTGGAATCACATTAAGGATATGAGACTCATTGTGCATATTTTTCAATTAGTTTTATGCAAAAAAAAAAAAAAAAGAAATCCCACCTACAGCAATAGGCTCATAGTACAGGCTATTTTGTGATTTCCTGAGCTACTTTGCACAGCCCATTTTAAGGGAATCACCATATGGGAAAGAGCAGCCTAATGGACAGAGCCTACCATACATAGACTTCAAAAAAGCCTGTATCAAGATTCCTCGTGAACAATGCTTTGAATAATGCAGTGCCACAAGAAAGGAAGCATTGTCCTCTGTGGATTAGTGGTAACTGGCTAAACCAGGGGAAAGATATTCAAAATAAGTCGGTTTTGGTAATGCAGGGAGGTTACATGCGGTTTTATGCTCTTCAGTATACCTGCAGCTGATCCGGCCAAGGAGGTAAGTGATGACCTAACTATGCCCATAACACAAAATGTGCAATCAAAAGAAGATGACTGAAGTGCCGTTGAGAATCTTTTAATACCTGGAAATCTTATGGGGATAAACAGATACCAAAAGCTCAGTGTTATTCTTCAACCTCTGCTTACCTTTGAAGGTAGTTTCAATTTCAGATCTGAAGAACTGGCTTGGGTGCTTCAGGGCCTGTTTTATTCTGACTTAGATATCAGGTGGTGTGAAAAGTTCACACATCATAATGTTCATGGTAGGAGCAGACTACGAGACACACACAGTAAATATTATAAAATATATATATATAATATATATGTATTATATATATATAAATATATATATAATTTATATATAATATATAATATTATAATATTATAATTAATATTAAGGCTGTAATTACTACAGATAATTTTCTGAAAACTTTACCTCTGCAACAGTAAAAAAGATACCTGAGTTTGTAGGTGAGTGTCAGACTGAGAGTATGGACATTTGTAACAGCTGAACAATATATTTGCCATATTCTTACCTTTTTATCTTGCTAAGTTTCACATTTCTGGCAGTATTAACTCTTTCCAGCTCAGTGATAACAGGAGACTCTTACAACGTTTTGTTGTAGACATCAAATAATTTCTAAGCCCTGGTCAGACACACTGACCATATTAAACAATTCAGGCTTCGGAATCTACAGAAGGAGCACAGGTGAGCAGTACTGATTTATGGGAAGTGTTTCTTAAAGTCAGCTGGCCATTCTGAATATTTAATCTATGCTCCAGTCCTTTTAGTCAGGCTTTCTATGTGCTGAATTTCTTCTGCTCAGGCTAAATCTGGGCTGCTGATGATCTGTGTAAATTCATGCCCAAAGTTCTGCCACTATTTCACAAGGACCCAGTGCTTCATCATGAGACTGCAGGACCCAGAATTGGTTAAATAAAAGATGGGTGTTTCTAGTTCCCACAACTAAGGTAGATGCAACATGCTTTAGCAATGGAAAGCTCCTCTTTTAGGCAGCATTTTTGAGAACACAGAGGATTTTACATGTTTCCATGAGGGACAGTAAAAACGGTGCAGAGATGATATGTGGAAAGCCCTCAAGATTCTCTTCTGTGGAAGTTCATCTCACCTCAGCAGATGGTCCCAATGGAGCAAGTCTGTCCTGAACTGCAGGTTCTTCACAAAGATCCTGCCAAAGAGAAGAAGGAAGAGGATCAAAAGTAGGAAAATGCAGCCATAATTCTAAGCAGAATAAATAGGCTTTTGTGAGTCAGTTATGATTGCCTGAGCTTTCTTAGGCTTTTGCTTCCTTATTGTTGAGGCTCTCTAAACCAATTATTTTTCAATTTAGTTCCCCCCCACCCCCCTCAAAGTGTTCTATTTCTTTTCCTAGGTTATTTTCAAAGGAGAGAAAGGGAAAGGAAGAACTGGGGATATTGGGCTAGATGATGTGATCTTGAGGAGAGGACGCTGCTCTGAAGAGCATTAGCAAAGACAATGGACCAGCACGGTCATCTCCTCTAGCCCTTCTTATGGAATTCCTACCAAGCTTTGAAACAGAACTGTATGAATAAGAAGAAAAAGTGGGAGAGCAACAACTTCTTAGTGGTCTTCCAAGTGCAATCTCATGGAAACTTCACTTAAATACATGGAGAGCACCTCCCAGGATTCAGGATATCCAATCTTAGACTGGTTCTTTCTATTAATCCTTACCCTTAAATCATAGTTTCTATGTAATAACTTTATCCCCTATTAAGTCTGGTGAGTGTTCACAGAAAGAGCACTCATGAAAAAGGGAGAATTAATTACAAATGGTGGCAAAAGAAAGCTCCAGCTCAAAGTTTAAGTGTTAACTGACAATCATTGTCTTCCCGTAGTGCTACTCTTTCAATGATTAGATTGATGTAGCTTGAGTCACACTGGATCAGTGAAAGCCTGGACCTGAACTTTGGCTTACTGCCACTGACTTTTGAAGAAGGGTTTGCTTTATATCAAATAGCATTAATTTTGCTGTTGCATCTGTATTAACAAAACCCAGTTATATAGAGTAGGCATTGCATCCTGTAATATGCTACTGCCGTGTTTTGTGTATATGTGTATGGTTAACATATTTATGTTTTTAATATTTACAGACTCTAGTTCCAAGGTATTTGGCAGCTGTACTTTCTTATTGTACAAGACAGGAGTTCAGCATAGTCTTCAATACTGCTGGTCATGCCAAGTTACCAAAGTCAGTTAATGGTGCTCATTGAAAAACGCTGGTGCAGTTTTTCATCTTGTAATGTCCTGAAGGCAAAAGACCAAACACTCACCTGATATAAACTGGCATCTGATAATGGTGTACAAGTTGCATCTAGCTCAGATGCAAGGCTCTCAGTCCTGCAAGAATCTCCTGGTTCAGTTGAAGACTGAGCAGCCAGGAGAAGATGAACTTGGATCTTGTAAGGTGGAGCCTGTTGACGCCACCAGGAATGTTCCCTTCCCACAGGTGGCACAAGCCTACACATAAGCAAAAAGGGCAGCTGCATTAGCACTGTGCGAACAATTCAGACCGTGAAATGCCTTGAGTGATCTTTGTCAAATGTGCATATTCCGTCCAATCTTCTGTATATAATAAGCATTTTATCCTTTAGAACTAGAACAACTATTAGCTCTAGTTGGAAAAAAGTATTTATCAAAACTTTGGATTAATCTTTTAGTTATGTATCGTGCACATGGTGTGCAGTTTCCCAGGGAATTCTTTTGTTTGGTTTGGGATTTTTCAAATTGGCATCATCATAATCACTGCTAACAATTCTAAATTTGACGAAGTAATTGTAACATTTAAGAAAATGATAAGAGTGGTAAAATGTCATTAGTGGTGCAGCCTTAAAGCTTCAAAATGTATATATAGAAAAAATAGGTCTCAGATCTTTTGAATATTTAAATACAGTGTAAAATAAATGTCAGCTGCACATCATGTTATAAAACCATCATTAAAAAAATACGTGTAAAGTCTCACACAAAGTCCACAGAGATAAAATTGCAAAACCATCAGATGTCATATTAGACATTTCTGATGAAGTACCACTTTGGAAATACCTTTCCCATTTCTCCCCTAGGACAAAGCACAGTGTGTATAGCAGAAATGTACATGACCAAACAGGGAGTCTCCTGTAAAACTGTACCAGCAAACATTTTGAAAAGGAAAAAACCCAAGGCATTTGTAAACATTAAATTTTAAACTATTTTGCTTCAAATATGATCGTGATCTTTTTTCTCTTACATTACTTTGTGATATGTCAGAAATATTTGTGAATAGTTGAAATACCTTGTCTTTATTTTAAAGTAATCAGTAAAGGAGACTGTTACTTGCTACTAATTGGAAATCTTGTTTTCATTTTTAGATTGAAATTCTCATTTTCATTGCAGTGAAATGAACCAAAAGATGATAATACAACCAAAGTGAAATAGGTCTTGTTAACAGATTTAAAAATCAAAATACATTTCACTATCATATGATGAGAGAATTATATGTATTATTCAAAAGGAAGAATGACAATTTTCAACCTAACTTTTTTAAAGAGAAGTTTCACAGGTAATTTAAGAGCTTCTGCTTCATTTTACAAGAAGCAGCTCTCATAGTTCTTGCACTACTGAACTTGTACAAACTGTTATATTCCTTGGAATCTAAGAAGATTAACACATTTTAGTCTGGTTCATGTACAGTGGATGAAGATGGTCTTTACCACATCTTCACACATTACTACATCTTTCTGAGATTAAGATTCCCTGGTTAAAATAGAAACCTATCTCCTATCTATGCAACACTGTCAGAGTTTTTTGCCCCTTTTACAAATGGTACCTAGAACCCAGAATCCGAATTAATTCAAAAAGTAGGCACAAATAAGGTATCTGAGACTTGGAGGTCAAAACCTTGGTTTTACTGTAGTTGCAGATTACAATAACCACCCTAATAAGAATCAGATAATCATGAGAAGACAAACCTTAGCAGCAGAAAGTTGACAGCAGCCTTCCATCATCCTGCTCTGTTCTCATGAAGAAAAGGTGCCACAGTAGCACCTGCCTCCAACCCATGGGCCAGCTCTCTCTATATATACACACCCTATCAGAGGTTATTTCTCCCTGCAGATGAGGCACTGTAATTGTCAGAAACATTGCTAAAATGATAGACTTTGGATCAAGCTATGCATTGTGACAGTCACCTTGAAATCTGTTCATTCTGCATTTAAAGATATGTAACAAGATAAACTACAGCTATCAGCCTTTAAAATTTGAATTCTGAATGTAAGACATATAGAGTTATTAATTAGCAAGTGAGGCCCAGTTAAATCTTATGCAATTTTTATTTATATAGATCTATATCTCAAACAAAATCAGAGTTTTCCTGGCAGTTAAAATACTTTTTTACCTGCTATTTTATCCTGATGTCTTATAGTCACACAATGTTTTATGACATTTCAGATTGTTGACACCAATTAAAAAAAGAAAAGAAGTTGATTGATGTCTTGGTGTAAACCTGCAAATTTAGAAATAAATATGAGATATTTTAGTGGTAAATTTCAGGAGTGGTTTGAAAGATCACAGAAATCTCCTCAAGATCTGAAAGTTAATGCATGGTCAGACCTCATCTACTGCATCAAACTGACCTAGCAATACATGAAGAAATGCATTTGGAATATCTGTAATGCTCCATTTGTTTGAGAGGAAGATGCCAACAGATTAAAGACCATCAGGGACCACAAAAACAACTATAACAGACAACTCTAACAGACGGAAGCACCTCTAGAGTTCAAAAACCATCTTGGTGTGGGTTTTCAGGACTATACAACCAAAATGAATCAAATCACATTCTAGCTGGTCTGCTCTTACCAATTCTCCTTGTGCACTTGTGTGACCTCTTCCAAAACCTGGTCCTTTGATTTGAAACAAATTGTCCTCTGGACAGTGTTCTATGCTGATTGCTCTAAGCTGACATGGCTTATTTTTTGGGGGGGGGGGAAGTGGGTTATATTTTATTTATCTCTTGTCTGTAAGTTGAAAAACAGCCTGGATAACATTACTGGATTACAGGATAGTTGATCCAATTACTTGGATGCGAGTGCTTCTTGGACTGTGGGTTCATGTTAGGTTGCCTTTTTTCTTCTAAGAAATCTCTAGTTTAACAGCAGAGAGCCAGATGGGATATCATGCTTCCATGTGCTTGATATATGTCAAAAGCATAGATTTATCCCTCAATTTCTTAATAACATGTCAAACAACAGAGCAAATTGGACCTGAATTTTCTGGATAAAGACAGAAATAATTCCCAGCTCTACAGATCAGGCACTTTATCATTATTTTTCCTCAGTTTGCTTCCCAAGATATGCTCAGAATCAACTAATCTTCTGTTTAAGAAATGTTTAAGCTCATTCTGTACATATGGTCAAATTTCTGCCACTTCACTGTTTTTCTGCAATCCAGCTGTTAAAGATCTCCCCAGGATTCAGGAACAAGCCTCCACTGCCACAAAACAACTCTTCTACAGGTATTGCTGACACCACATCCAAAGGGGCCATCTCCACAGCATCTCTATATTCTACGTATTCTAAGTGGGGAACTCATGTATGATGGCATATACTCAGCCTGTGCACACACATGCATATCATGCCCAATAGGCTGAGGCCTGTATTAAGTGTTTGAGCAAGGAAGCCAAGATGTATCTGGCACACAGGATAAGGATGCTTCTCTCCATGATACAGCCAAATCCTGCCTTCCTCTGACCATGAGTTACTGCAGCACATTTCCACCTAATTTATGACTTTTTACCTCCTGTTCAGGTGGTGAGGTCCTCTGTCACATTTTTCTCCCAAGTTTTTCCTTGCCATGCATTTCAACAGCCCATGTTCTTATTTCAGACTCTCATCCTGAATAGTTTTTATGTTTATTTTGGGTGTGGCAAACACCTGGAAAGACAAAGTACAGCATGTACTCAGAGAATGATTTTACTGCATTTGTATGCAACACAAGCACTAAAGTTTGAGATTGACAGTCAAGAATTTCAGAAAGACACCATCATTGCTCTGATACCACTGCTGCCCCAGCAGAAGGGAGGGACCACATCACCCTTGCCTTTTGCCCCTGCCCCTGCTTTAGGTCAAAAACTTGGAAGAAATGGACTCAGCAGAGTTTGACCCCCGTTTAGGATGGTTCAAGACAGAATTCCCCTATGTATGAAGCGGGATTACTGTGGCATGCATGCGCTCCAGTTCCGTACCAGCATCTTTGAACCACAAAGAACAGAAAAAAAAGCCTTTCAATGAAAATTGACTTTGAAACAACAAAAGGACTGGGTGTGTATCTTAGTGAGTGCCCATCTTTCTCCTCTCCAAGGAAGCTGGTAATGTTAAGCTTCCATAGACAGTGCAAAACCACTTTTTGGGTTTAGTGGTATAGTCATGTAATATTCCACTCGGTTTAAGAAAGATTCTCCTTTCAAAATGGTTCAGTTTGTAATAACATCAACTTCAACAGAAAATAATTCTCCATGAACTCCACGGAGGCCACCATTTTAGCAGTTAAACATTCCTGAGACAGTCCTCTGGCCCTGAGGTTAGATAGCACATAATACCTGTATCCATGCAGACACTCCTGCTCGAAACGCTGCACAGTCCCCTCCTAAAGCACATTTTTCTCAGATCCTATGTCTCAGGTTGTCACACAGCTGCTCCACAGCGGGTCTGCCAAAAAAGAAACCACTGCAACTTGAAGTGTGTTTTTATATGATTTTGTTCACAGATGAGCACAATAATAGCAGAAGTACTGAGAGAAAAAAAGATAAGCAGCCCAAAGTATACCCTGGTAACATATATATATATAACATATATAACCATAGGTAACATATCAAAGGCAACTGGGTGGTCCCTAATGAGTGCAATTCTCTTCATTTTTCTCTTAAGTTTTGTCAGAGATATCACCTGTGCTACTAAAGACATTGGGCAAACTCAAACTTTCATGTCCCCTGATGAAAGTAAGGAGCTTTTCCTTCCCTGGCATGGAAGTCTGCTTCTTTCCTAATGAGAGACCCTCAACAGAGGAAACCCATTCAGAACCACCCTCTGCACTAGCTGCTCCAACCAAAATACCCTGCGTACTGCAAGTAGGTCCTAATGCACAAAAAAATCCCCAAATAGGGCAATATCCTGAGCATGTGGCAAACAGATCCAAACTATGACCCTTGAAGAGGCAACTACAGGTAAAACTACAGGAGCACAAATGGGGAATGCAAGCAATCCTGCAACTCATCAGAATGCAATTGCAAAACAACTGGACTCCATTTCTGGCCCTGAAATGCACTGACAAAAACTGGTGAGTTTTCCAACAACCAGTCTGCCTGGAACAGCCTGGGAACACAGCATCTCTAAACCACATGAGGCTGCCAACACCAACTACAAGGTAATCCTGCAGCATGCAAAATAATACATGTGGGGGATTTTCAAACCTCGCTATTAAAAACATCCTTGGAATGATGACTCTGTCCTGACATTCAATACAGGCAACCCATGCTTCCCATTTCAGTGGCAATGACTCCTTTGGGGAAGAGAAACATCTTGCACTCATAAGTGAACTGAACAGAGCTGCAGCAGAACAGGCACAGGCTGCTGCAGTGGTATCAGGCTTTGCCCGCTGGCCTTTCAGTCAAGGAGTGAGACTGCCTGTGAGCTCCCTGAATATATTCAAGGGATGGTGTGTGCACCTCTCCACACCACTATTAATACTGTGGCAAGTAAGGTGAGTAAACTCACCCATGTGATAGGTAAGAGAAGTGAGCAAATGCTTATATTGTGCACGCAGATGTAGGCAAACCCCATTTACTTGAACTTACATATCCCACTGCTACGCACTGTCCTCTTGATATACACACACAGCAGTCTCGGGTCAATGAGCTTAACCTGCAATAGCAGCTAGTTAAAAGCAGCAATACAATTAAAAGCTTCCATTAAGCAGCATTATTGAAGGGGAGAAACTTACAAGCAAATGTAATTTGTCTTTAACTTCCAGAAGCTTGGACCTCTGACTTGGCCCTTTTGCCACCACCACAGTCAGGCAACACGCTTCAGACCTCTCTGTTCTTGGCTTCTGTGGCACAGGATCAGGCCCTTCATTAATACCAAATAAAACACCTTGCTTCTGATTGAAATGAATCCTCTTAGCTGCTCACACAAATGCATCTGACATTCTCTCCTGAAGGAACTGTGGAACAGGGCATCTAGAAAGCTGCTGTACAGAAAGCTAAGAAAAAACACAATTACAAAGGAACTTGGAGACTCATGAGACAAACAAGTATATTAGACACCGATGAATTCACCATGCTCCCTGAGCTATTTGTATGTGATTTATCTCAGTTTCTAGTTAATTTTTAATAGGCATTTCCCCTGTCCCTTGCCAAGCAGTTGGCAAACTCACTGCATGTGCTCCAGCAACAAAAATCCAAGCAGTAGTTTGAGGCAGATGTAGTAAATGGAGTTTTTACTCAAAGTAAGAACTATCATTTAAAATCCTATTTCTCCTGCATCTGAAAATGAACAAACTCTTTTGCCTACTTCAAAGAACTGAAATGCACTTTCCCCTTTCTCCACCACATTCTACTTTGTGCCACAGCTGTTTTTCTTCCTATCTAGGTACAAAATGTCATTCCTGTCTCCTATGCAGAATGTTCTACAAGGCTACAAAGTAGATTCTTAAGTTAAACAACAGCTACCAACTGTCAAGGTCCTTTATAAAGTGCAGTTGCACTGACACTAAACCAGGGCAGCATCAGGACAAGACAAAGGGAGAGCTCTTGCAGCCTCACATTTCAGCACACTCCTGTTTTGCTGCAGAGCTTCCAGTCTAGCCCACAGTGACACCAACCTGTCAAAAGCTCTTCAACAGACCTACCAGCAATTGTATAAGCACTATACTTGAAATACTGGCACTCTCACCTGTAAAATGCAAACCCTCAAGCTGCCTCCTCTGGTTTCTGTCATTCCAACCCTTTGGGCTGTTGGACAGGTTGTACTGCTCACTACCAGTTCCAGCTGAGGGCTTTAACTCCTGGGCAAAGTGCAAAGGCTATGCCTGCAGCCCCCACAGCTAATGGTGCTCCTGCACCAGCAGACCTAGTGCCAAGGTCTGGATCTGCCAAGTGCCCATCACTCTGGATGGGCCCTAGACATGCCATTTTCTCCCACTGGGAGCTGAGGTCTCCAGGGGGATAAACCAGGATGAGCACAGCCTGCATTAACCCAGTTGTGCTGCCTCATGCACACATGCTGGCTCTCTCGGGTGTCTCAGATGCACAGCATGATGGCAAGCAGACACTGGCATCACACACCAGCACACCCTGCCACTGTGGTGTTTCTAATGCCTGGTGGGACCCACTGCAGCTGCCACTGTCCCGGCTTCAGTGAGGGCTGGAGCCCCAAGTGTGAACAGATTCAAACGAAGTAGCTACAAATTAAATTGGAATAAGCCCCATTTGCCCCTGAGCCTTCACACTTGGGCAGTCCACAAAGAACAATACAGGCTACAGGTGGTAGCCTGTACTACCCACCCCACAGTGCCAAGGCAGCCCTAACAGCTGAGATCCTGACAGGTACACTCCACCAACAGAAGAGCATTGGTGTTGCTTCTCAGCATAACCAAACCTTTGATTAAGCAGCAAGTAGCTAAGGCTGTGAATTCAGAACTTCAGAGTGTTTCTTTATCTTGCCCATGATAAGTGTGTGTGTGCGCTCTCGAGTTGCATGTGCTCACCACAGCACACCATGTGGGGATACAGCTTCCCATCCTCTGTACAGGTTGCTGCCTCCCAGCCACCTTCCTTTTTCTCTTCTTCCTCCTCACACACCTCTTGAAGTTTCTTCAGCTGCATTTTTACCCCCTCCAGTTTGTTCCAAGATCCCCAACTTTTTTCTCTCTATCTTTCAGCTCTGTATTGCTGCTGTGGTCTTGAGCTTTTGATGAAAAACAGGCTATCAAAGCCTTTGTCCTCAGCTGCATACTTTTAAGTTTAGGCCTCCTGTCTACCAGGAAGATTCAATTTAGGTATAAAGCACTGCACCTGGCAGCATTTGCCAGCTCCTGCCCAAACAATAATAAAGTTTCTTTGCCTCAGGACCTGCTGAACCCAAACACTGTTTTCTCTGGCACAAGAGGCCAATTTACTCCTCGAGATAAATATTAAGCAAACAGGATTTTTTTTAATTTAGGAACTAAGCAGCTACAACTTTTTCCTGCAGCCACAGTCACACCCCTTGTGCCGGCAACACTGAGCTATTTTTAAAAAATTCATTCCTGTGGTATTTTCCTAATAGCCATAAAGCAGCAGGGCATTCTCTTAAATACACTTTGCTATTATTACTCGGTCTATGCCTCCTGACTGACTATGATCTTCTAAATTCAGATAGATTAGCCATCTGTCAAAAGAAAAAAAAAAAAATTATTCTATTTGTACCCTTTCCTCTATCACTTGTTTTTCCTGGGCAGCAGCTCAGACCTGGCAGGAAACCATCTTAATTCCTGCCCTAAGACTCCATCACATGCCCTGATGGTTGCAACTTGGACCTTCTGCATACTAAAAAAAAGAAAAGAAAAACTTTTACCTCTTGCCAATGTTTCAAAAAGCAAAAATAGTGAACCTAAACCCAAGCAAAGTACTGTTACCTATCCATGTAATAACAACACTCTCAATACCCAAAAAAATAAGATTAGTAGCTCAAATTTACCAAGGGGCACCAACATCAGCCATTTTGACAATCATACCATTCCCTTCATCTCAGCAGATGACAGGTAAAATGAGTTTGCGACTTAACTAGTAATTTTAAAAGAAACACGAAGTCCATAGTAAATAATGATACAACCCTTATCGGCTTGGGGACGTCTTGTTAAAATAGCAGGCAGAGACACAGAGCACTTAGCTGTTCTCTCTCCTCTGTACTTGTTCTGCAGTATAAAATACAGAACATTTTTTCTAAGAATATGTAAATATAAACAAAGATTAAAATTAGGACAAATACCTCCTTCCCCTGATTTCATCGTCTGAACCCTCACTTAAGTTGCTCAGTAAGCAAGAAGCATCTATTTTCTATTCACACACACAATTTATTTCTGCTTGCCCATGGTCTGTGCTAGGGGAGAACGCTCCCAATAAATCAACCTTTCACTCCCAGCTCCTGACCCCATTTCTTTTTCCCCATCCTTTGACATGTTCCAGCCTTTTGGCCATCTCCTATTGGTGAAATCAGCTTTTTGCTGCCTGAGCCAAGAGAAGAGCCAATGGCAATGTGCTCTTATGAAGAAGGGATTGCCTCATGCCATGTTCTCTACCTGCCAGAGCAAGTCTGCAGCCATCTGTCCTCCTTGCCCTAACCTGCTCTGTTGCTGCTGCCCTCAGCAATGTTTGTGAGGCCACAAGACATGCCAAGCTCCAGAGGAACCCTTCATGGCTCTGGTTTGCATCTTGTCACGCTCCTGCTACTGCAAACGCACCCTTAGACAAAAGCCTCTTTCAAGTCAATAGCTAACTTACTGACACACAATGAGTCCAGCAACTGGCAATGGCGGATTTTGAAATTTAGGATTTTCCCCCTGCATGTTAATATGCTCTTTTCCCTCTACTCGATGAGTCCATCTTCAAACTACTCTGTCCTAGAGAGGTGATGACCATAAGATACTGTGAGATACGTGCAGGTCAGAGCTTCACCCATCGGTACAGCCCATCTGTGCCACCTTCCTCCTGGAGCTCAGCTACTGACTTCAGAGACTGCACGACTATGCCTAGTGTTACTGCTGTGCTAGGAAAGGACACTCACACAAATGCAGCTGACAGCAATGCTACAATAAAGGTTTTAGTTCAAACAGAACTATGCTGGTTTTCATCAGCTAATTTTCTGTCCCATGAATTCCGGCATCATTCATTTACTGAGAAATAATATTTAATTCTCATGTATGTCAGAATCACAAAATTTACTTTGCTTCTTCCACATCAAACTTAAGGAAAAAAAAGGTGATGGGTTGCAGAACTCTCTAAAGCCAAATATTAACAATTGCTGGATGGAAAACAACAGAAAAATGTTATCAACAACTTATACCTGTTTCAGAACGCAAACAGGAAGGACTTCAACAAAAAAGAGAAAAATTCCATGAGGAAAAAAAGCAAGCATTTCTTCCTCTAGTCCATATTGCTTGCAATAATTCCGGTGGTTTATCTGCATTTCTAGACTCTTTATTTGTTCTCACAGACATTGGAAATGAAAAATAAAATCAACTTCCAACCTCTTCTGAATAATCTTCAATGAAGTACAACGGATAAGTTGAACAGGCAGCCAATTCCAGTACATGCACTTATTGGTACAGAAGAAACAGTATATATACTTTATATATTTATCTCACATATATACATAAAAAAATACATACTTATTTATGCATTTAGATAAAACATGTAACAAGATTGCATGAGAAACACTGCAAAAGCTGGCCAGTGCTGGGAAAGCAGGACCTCCCAAACCCCTCCCTTGGGCTTCCTGTGGCAGCAAGCACCACCTAAGAAGGAAAAACCTCCCCTAGTGCCAGGTTTTTCCCATTTCACAGGTGCAAATCCTCAGCAGTTTGTCAGGCTCTGTTTGCTATAACAAAAGCCTTCAGTCTCCTGACGTTTTAAAAGGGTTCAAAGAAACATAACATGAGCTAGTTAAAAATACCATGTGGAGTGTGTATACACGCCCACCGTGCTCTAAGCCAAAATCACAGAAAACAAAGTTTGTTTAGCCTAACAGTTCATCCTACCTATCCCCCCTCTCCTGCAGAACTCCTCTGAAACAGTATCTGCTGTGTTGCCTTGCCTGATGTGCTTTGAAAGCCCCAAGTGACTCCCTCTTCAGAGCAGGCAAACAGACTGTACCTCTGTCTACGCTCAAACTGTGCCTGGCACAAAGAGGCAGAGCCCGGCACTTCCAGGTGGTACCTGATGTAAACAGACGCTGGAGAGCTCACTTTTCCTGACCTTCAGCCAGAAGGTTTGTTTTAGCTAATTTAAAGCTCCTCCTCTTGGGAGACCACCCAAAATGTCTTTGTACAGTTCAGGTTGTGACTTAATCACCTGGCCAAACTTAAGTCCTGCAGTGCTTTTGATCTTTCTTGGTTATTCAAACTGCTTGGTCGCTTTGCTGCTGTTGATGCTGCTCTCAGTGTTCCTCTAACCTACAGTTATCTCCTACTTCAGAGAGCTGCAGAGATTCAGGCAGCATGGTAATTGCAGAGATTAGTGTGTTCCCAAAGCTGACACCAGTAAGATCAGCTCAACACTCAAACAGGGCTCACCAGCAGAGCACTGCAGAGCACTGCTACCAAGCTCCCTGTTGCTATTGCTAGACTGGCTTTGAAACTGGAACAAGATGAAGTCTGTCTGCAACATCTTGCAGCATGGATGCACAGTTTTATTACCAAATCCTTTCCCAAACATCAATTGACAGTTGTCTACCTGCTTTGTTCATGGCACAGGCAACATGTTCCTGCAACTGCTTCTACAGCAACTCGAAATGTCAGAGGACTTAAGTGCACCCAGTGCCCACTGCCAAGCCCTCAGTTACAGCCCTTTCTCCTCTTTCAGGCTGAAATCAATATATTTCCCACAGCAGGAATCAGATGCAGGGACTGCTACAGAGATAAAAAATGATAAGTAACAACATCCAGGTAATGCAGGTAAACCACCATTACCAATATTCTGTCTTGTTGCTGGGAAAACTCTACATGTCCCAGATTTCCACTAACACTGAACAATTACACAGTGTCATTTTATATTAAAAAATAATGTAAACTATATAATCAATCCTACTGTATAAAATAACAGAAGGCTACAGACTGTGCAATGAGTAGTCAGGCACTGAGGCTTCTTACATGACATTTCTGGGATATTTTGATACTGTGCCAAAGCCTGAGAGCAGCTCTGGATTACTGTCTCTTAGAGATGCCTCTTGGCTGCTCTTCCTACCACGCAATTCATCCCTGTTCTACTGTGAGCATCAGCATGCCAAGTTTTGGGTCAGGGTGTATTTTATGCCACCTTTGTGCTGATGCAAAAGTGATGCCAGAAAGCAGCAGGAAAGAAGGCACTGAGCTCTCTGACTAGAAAACATCTAAAGAATTAATGGAGAAAATCCTGTGCCACTGTAAGGGACAGACTGCTTTTGGAAAGTCAACAGTGCCCAAATAGGTGATTTTACAATAATCAATACTTTTATACTGTGCCATTGTGATCCATGAGAACTTACACTAGATGCTCTGTGAACAGGGAGGTTTCCATTCAGTGGAATCCCACCTATTGTGTCATTTGCTTTGACAGACAAAACCTCCCAAATGGTCTTTTCATCTCTTCTTCAGGATATTTTTTATCTGAACAGATCCTTTTCAACAAAAAAATGAGCTGAGCCTCACAACACCCTCCTGACTGGTACAGTGCCATCATCCAAAAGAAACCTCACTCAGATGAATTCAGCATGGCCTGCTAACAGCACTTAAAGCTCTGCAATTCAGCATTATATAATTGTTTGTCTCCCGAGTGTAAGAGTTTCACTTTAGACCCTGCCAAGGTCAATATGCAAGATAAATACTCTCCCAGTCGTGGCCTAGTGGGAGGTCTCTTAAGCACCTCAGGTTTGCTATGCAATACCTAGGGAAATCTGACAACATTTCATATGCTAAATTATGTCAGAATTCAGAATGCAAGCAGTATTTTACTTCAGCTACTCTGTCCTTACCCTCTCTGATAGAGAAAAGAAGGGATCCTCTGTAAATCTGAGATACGTTGACTCATGACAATAAAAAATAAAGAAATCAGTATTTCTTATTGGAATCACTGTGAGCAAAGCTTTATCTGAGCAAGAGCTGTCACACCGACCACCTCCATGAAAAGTTAAGTGCCTAGTACTGAGGAAAAGGGAGATTGGAGAGGGTGGCTGGGAGAGAAATACCATCACTCACTCACTCCCAAAACAGGAAGAGATCCATTTTAAGAATTACCTCTCTCAGAATACCTTCCCTAAAAATCACTTTTTCCCCCTTAAAAATTGATATATCTTTAATAATAACATTATCAGTATTTATTTTTGTTGTTGTTTTGCCATTGAAAGTCTGGGCCACTTTGAACAATCTTTTCTCTAAATGAACTCTTAAGTTTCTGTAGTTTTCATAGTTTTCATAGTGTTTGGCCTGGAATGAATTTATGCCCTGGTAAAGCACATCTCTCTGAAATGTAAGTACTGTACACTTCATTTGGTAAAAAGGTGGAGTTTCCTTCTGGAAATTTTTTATAATCCTGAAATCTACATATTCCTCAAAATGTCTTGGTTATTCAATTAAGTTCATAATGGAAGAGAAGCCATTCATAGGAATAATCTGTTAAGTCCAGAGCAGAAAATTTATGACTGAGGACACACAGCAACACACGCATGAAAAAGATTATATGTGAGTTTATCTTGGTTGGAATCTATCTGTATAGTTTGTGTCAATCTGCAGAGTTTCACTGTCAGTACAGCTACTGCTGTCTGTGCTACCAAGCTAGAACAGACTAATTAAATGTAGTTAACTCCAAATCCTGACCCCAATGTGTCCAATAAGCCTCCAGACAGTTAAGGAAAAACTTGCCCTTTTTAATTTTCAGCAGCAGTATGAGCTATTGAGACTTGTCAGAGATGCTGACATCTAAATATGCTTCACAAACTTCTGAGTTTTGACTGCTTCGCTGTTATTTCCTGAATCCATTATGCCTGCAATTTTCCTCCTCTGAATCACACAGCTCATCTGTGTCAAAATAAATTTATCATCTATTAATTTCCATTCTTCTGCTCAGACAGTTATTCCACATCTCCAGCAGACAAGGGCAGTGCAATGGCAGGGCATCAGGTTGCTAACCCAGCATCACAGAGGAGGTTACAGCATTTCCACCCTCTTCAGTGTGTGCAATTGGCAGTCTCCTGACCAGATTTCTGGCAAAATATAAACCAGATATATTTTTTCAGTTTTGAGAGCTCTCTTCCCTCAGTTCATGGACTTAGGTGTCCACTTTGCCTCTTTCAGTTTAAAGAGATAGTTTTTCTTGTTCTGCTGTAATTGATGAAGGCTTTTTTTCAAAAAACATTTCACAGGGAATTTAAACCCTGCAGAGAAAACATTTCATAAATGATGAAAAGTTGTCACCTTTAATAATTCCCTTTTCAAGAGAAAACAACAAAACAGAAAACAAGTAGGTTTTAAGGGGGCAAGAGACAATTCTTAAAGGAAACTAAATCCATGCATCTGACACAGCAGTGGTATAGCTGGATAGAGCTCCATTTCTTGACCATCCATGGAAAAAATTAAAAAATAAAGCAAATCAAGATAGTGTGGAGTAACTCAAACTCTCACAGAAAAGCTCACCATTTAAGTAAAACACTACATCCTGTCTCTCACTCAAATTAAACTCAGTTTTGCTTTAACCATAATTCTACTCTACGATGCCTCCTCGCTACAAGCAAAGCCAGTGTATTTTTCCACAGGAAAGTACTGGTAAAATGGCAAAGGAAACATACTTATCATCATGCTTCCACCCTAACGCCCAATTAAAGCAAAAGCTGAACAAAATAGTCATTTTCACATTTGGTAAATCAGATGGTCAGCACCAGCTCTCTCCCATCTGAACATCATTTGACACTGATGCCACTTGCCAGCGGGAAGCACGACTGCTCTGTCAGCACGGCACTGCAGTCTCTCATTAAGAAGATGTTAATTTAATTAAGATTATTTTTAAACAGGCAGAAGGCAACTAAAAAGTCTGTCAGTCATTGTACACAGTTTCCCAGCTTCTGTTCTTTGAATGTATGAGCTCATCACAAACCTGCCACTGATATAACATGCAAATTATCAGTCCTCTTGACGGCACAACGCCTGTAGCACACAATGAACTACCTCTGCACCTCACACATTTACTCAGCTCATTGGCAGCATCTTCTTGTCCCCAAACTACTTTTGAAAGCCTCACCAGTGCCGAGTACAGAGGTAGAATTACTTCCTGAGTCCTGCTGGCCACCCTATTTCTGATACAGGCCAGGATGCCATTGGCCTTCTTGGCCACCTAGGCACGCTGCTGGCTTATGTTCAGCCTGGTGTCAACCAATGCCTCCAGGTCCTTTCCAGCCGCTTTTCCACAAGCCTGTAGCATTGCATGGAGTCACTTAGTTCTGGATCCCCATACAAACAACAGGATGATTTAATGAGCAATACCCTATTTCTCTGTATACAAACTACATTACTGATGCAGTACTGAGATACAGTCCTCATAGGTTCCATTTGCTGGACATGTTAGGAACGGGTTTATCTCAGAAAAAATAATTTAATGAAGGCTTTTCAAATATTGGTATTAAATACCTAGTAACTGCAATATATTCATAATTTGAACAACAATAGCATCCAGAAAACCAAACACAGTTGGATCTCACATAAGCATATAGGAAAATACATTTCTCTCCCAAATGACAAATGATCTAAAGAGTCAGTCAAATCTGGCACACAGTGGAAAAAGTAAAAAAGTTCTAATTAAGCTAAAAAAAGTTCTAACGAAGTTAACTGAGCAACCTCAACTCAGTGGAAGAGGCAGGAATAAACTTTCAGTCTCCCTAAACCAATTTTGAATCCATATGTTCCTGGTGTCTCACTGATGGTTAAAAGAAACAGTAGTGAAGCCAACCATCCCCAGCTCAGCTCAGCTTGAGAAATATGATTCTCACAACTCACACTAACATCAGCTCGTAGCACATGAGGAAATGTCAACACAGCCCTTTAATGCCCAGTTTGGTAAAGTTTAATGTTCAGGTCGTTCTGCCAAAATCATGCTATCAAGTGACAAATTATTGTATCATCCCAGTGACCTGCACTGGAATACACTCCCTGAAATGCATTCAAGAAATGCCACAAAAGCACACACCTAGAAGTGGCAAAAGTAATAACCCCAGAAAACAAAGAGAGGAGATACAATAAGTGAATTCATTGCAGGAACAGCAGCATATCAGAACAATGATAGAAAATCAAGCCCTAACAATGTGCGGAAGTCATGCGGAACAAACGTGACTGCTATCATCATATTAAAGAGCTGAAAAGACAGGCAAATCAAACACTGGAGCACAGTCAAGTTTTATCCTACAGTTCAGTATGGAAGTTTCTAGCCAAACCAGTGTTATCTACTACCAGCTTCAGTATCTCACCTCAGTCTTCATTCGGGGGCAGATCAGATTCAAATGGTTTTCTTTCTAGCTGACAATTTTTTACTCACCACAAATCCTAATCAAAGACACAGGGTATGAGACACATCCAGAAAACATCCAGTCTGGATTGCTTCATTTTACTTTTCTTCTTCTGTGTCTACATTGCTGCTCTTGACAGATGCATCTAAGAACAGGAGACAGTGCCCAGCTTGATTCGCAGCTAAAAATGCATTATGATCTTTGCTGAGTAGGAGTATTGCATTTGCTACACTGTTTGAGCAGTTGTCTGAGTTACTGTTGTAAATGTTTTGGGGGTTTTTTTGCAGCTATTCACTATCAAGCTTGCCGCATTAAAGTCAGAAGATTTCCTGTGTTCAATTTTAACTGTAAAGAAATCATGAGGCCTGATCACAGGCTGAGTGAGAATAACATTTATACCCCCAAAGTTGGTAAAAGGAAAGAGAAGAGAGACAATAACTGGCTGGCATGAAACAGAACCTGTGTCACAGGGAAAACTGGACACGTGCATCCCTCAGGATTCTAGTTAGCACCCTGCCTTTCCACTCCAAGCTGAATGACTGCCACTCGAAGACACTGAAGTCCTGTTCAGCAGCTGTATACAAATCCCAAAGACATTAAGGGAAATAGCAAGATACGAAAGCTGGCTAAAACCAAAAACCCTAGGCTTGAATAAACAATACAATGCTGCCATCAGTGATATATCTGGTAAACAGTAACTGAAATACCCTGACAGTTGCAAAAAAGGAGGCAAAGAAACTCAAAGAGAGAATCTTCTACCTTACATAAAATATACTCTTTATTTCTCGGGATACCCATATGTCATGAGTGTACTATCACTTGTCATGTGAAATGACTGTCCACAAGACAGAAGTGTACATCTGATAATTTTTTCTTTTGCACAGAATGTTCTGCACATCATGTTTTGAATGTCTTCCATGAAAAGTGCACCTCATTTACACAGGACTCTGTCTTAGATTTCACAAAGGGGCCAGACCTACCTGTGGGTCTCTGCAAAGCAAACACCAGCTTCAGCAAAGGCAGTAAACATGTGAATACCTCTTAAACAAATAATTACACAAGCGCAATACTGGGAGAACGGATGCATTCCAGACGTGCACTAGTTTAGAGTTTCTGGATAACAAATTACTTCAGCAACACTTGACATTAATCCCTTTGTTCTCCGTACATATTAACTTGCTCCCATGTTTTCTGTGGTTAATAGATGGGGAGCTGTCTGTTACCTGGAAGTACTCTGAATACTGAAGAAAGACTACAATTTCTATGCTGTTTTTAATGGTAAAAACCCTTCCAGGCTGGCAGTACATTCTGAATGCCTACACAAACATTTTATTTAACTTTATAGGTTTCCCGTAGCCCTTCTTTCCCCTCTGAATGGGTCTGAAGTTCAAACTCTTCCAGTAAATACCTGACTGTAACTCCCACCTGCACTGCCAATATTCTCCAGCCCTACTGATATCTGAAGAGGCCCACTTGGAGACTGAAGACTCTGGATTTTTTGATTAAGCCACAGTAAAATATTCCTTTTAATTAGCATAATTTGGTATAATTAATCTGCACAGAAAGCATTAATTTACCTTGCTATCTCAGATTTCCTCCGAGAAAAACTTCACAGTTCAAATGACCCTACATCTATTGTCATAAATCATAGTACCTTAATAATGCAGCCTGCAAGTACAAAGAACTTCCCACACACTCATTCTGTCAAAACAGAATATATATGTCATGTACAGCATACACACAAATTCCAGCCTTCAGCAAAACAAATCCTGCTCTATAGGGCCAATCTGTCAGCACCACCAAGGCTCTCTCCCTTCACAGCTCTGGTGTTTCACATATGTCAACAACCCAGGAATCATCAGTATGAGCCAGCTCAACAACAACCTAGTGACGAGGCAGTATAGTTTCCCAGACTTGCCCCTCTTTGGAAAGCTGTTCCCTAAAGTCAAGTTCTTATCTTTTAAAATGAAGGCTGTCTTCCACTTTCATTAAAGCTGTGCAGGATTTTGCTTGGTGTACTTAGACATGTGCACAGGGTTGTCCCTTTGAGCACCAGCTTCGTTAATCTGCCTTGGAGAAGGGAATAAGTGCTTCGCTGTGGTAGCAACTTGGGGATTCATTTCATGCAGCATCAGCAGCTCTCACCTGCCCTCCCAGTCCTGCTGTTGTGTTGAGAATAATTGCACCAGAGAGGGAGGATTCAGGAGGAAACATTTAAAATTGAAATGAAAAAGATATTTCAGGCCTTAAGCCTATTATGGGCACCACACATTGGTGCATTTTTAAGTCATCTCTAACCTGTAGTCAAAGCTGGGCACACACACACACAAGACAGTCACAGGTTTGCCCAGTGTCACAAGCAATGTTTCCCAAGCAGCAACTCTGTATGAGGTGTCAACTGGAAATCCATAAGTATGTTTTTGGTTTTTTTATGAACTTTGGTCTATGTTAAAATACTTCTTTGTTTTCACCTCCTGACTAATCACTCAAGAGTTCTGAATAACCCTATACCATCTTTCCACAAAATCAGTCTAGTCTATTTTATAGGGCACAGGGGCATAATGAAATAACTTTTCTGTGCAGCAATTCAGGCTCAAAAAAAAATTGTAGAAATTGCTGTCAGTTTGGCCAACATTTTCTCATATGAACTGCCATTTGTACAGGTGAGAGCAGCATCTTTTGGCAGGACTGTGTGTGTAAGGTTTGTTGCTTTCAGAGAAGGGCAACAACCTGCCATCCACAGCTGTGCTGCTGTAACACAGGGGCAGCTGCATTAGAAAAGTTGTATTAGGAATAGTTTTACACACCACTACCTGGTTTGGCAATGACACCACTATATCAGAGATTGGAAGATTCCTCCAGAAAATGGAGTTCCGGCATGGAGGGGACAATCCTGAAGAAATGCAGGGAATATGAAGTTCATATTTTTCTTCTCCCTCTTTCAAACTGTTCTCTGATTTCAGAGAAATTGCCTTTATATAATTATTTGCTATGTCATTAGGTTTGGAAGCATTCACTTTAAAACAAACCTTAGCTATGCATTGGAATAACAGATAACACAATATACTATTTAGACTCTAAAAAGGTCATCTCTGCTTTCAGGAGCATAGATGCATCTGGGAAGTTAGGCAGGGGAAGGAGGCAGGCGAAGACAGCCTGTGCTCATATACAAGGAGAAAACTGGGAGCATGCAGGACAGCCCTAAGAAGGAATCAGGCTTAGAGACTGAGCACTTGCTGAATGATTTTGATTGACTGATGGACAAATCTGGGTAGAACATCCATTCTACTCAGCATCTCTGTCTTCTGCACACTCATTTGTTCTCACTGACATGAGATTTCCAAACTTTTAATCACCTTGATGACCACAATGTAATGGCAATTTCCTTAGTATTTCAATTTTAAAAGGTACAATAAATAATGGCTTTTGGTCCGAATACTGTTTGTCTTCTAAATATTCCAAAATATGCTTGGATAATTGTTACTGCTTGATTGCAAGCAAGAACAACCCTATAATGGATGCACTTATGTATAAGAAATCCCATGGTATCCCAAGCTCCACAATGAACATTTAAAAAAACACCCAAAAAAATCTCCCCAGACACCAGCCACTCAAATATATTGTAAAAAAAATAAAAATAAAAGAGGGAGAGAAAAAACCACTTCTGAAATGTATTAGGTACATGTGCACTCTCACACAAAACCTACTGACAGTATGATCCTTCTGGAATTTAATTCACACTTTTGGAGAGCTGTATATGATCAGAGGTCATGAGCCTTTCTTGCACCAAGACTTCTGTAAAGTTCACGCTGAATTAGGCTGGAGGTGGGGGAGGATGATTACTTACTGTTTTGCTCTCTAGGTGGGGAATGACACACAGGCTTTCAACATCAGTCAAAAAGTAATCAGCAATTACAAATTGTATTACGTGACAAAGACCATGCTGTACACATGTTGAGCGTTCTGGCTGCAAACCTCTGCTTGCCAAGAGCTAATGAGATAATTTTTTTCCTTGGAAGCTATGCCATTTCTAAATCTATGAGTAAAGGCAGCCTTCACACAAGCAGTACCTCCTATAGAGCCGGTCTCCCTTAAACAAAACATTACCTAATTGTAGGCTGCAACAGCAACAACTACAGCTGAGGAAGGCTCCTCCTACCTCTGACAATAACTGCTCACACGTGGGGTGTGCTATTTGAACGTGAGAAGTTCTAGGACTGGTGTGTACTCTCAAGGTTGTTTACATCCCTTCAAAACGTCTTTGGTGGGTGGCCTTTCTCCATTTTGTTTTTGATTATTTTGACCCACTCCTCTTTCCTTCAAAGTACTGTCCTGGCTATTATTCTAACAGCTATTCCTTAGTGTGATTAAGACTCTCTGGCTATAGGAGGTATTTTTAATTTTGGTTTAACGAAAAAAAGCAACACAGCAAAAGACCCTCAGGTCTTTAAGTGGATTCAGGCAAAGCTTGACATTTCGATTGTCCCTGCTAATTTTTTCTGTTGCCAGATCAGAATAAAGTATTGAAGGAATTTAAGCCTACTTCTAACTTAAAACTGGGAGTCATGACATTATCTTAAAACTGGGAGTCATGACATTATCTTCAACCTGATGGTGCCTGTGATCATCTTTGTAAGTATCTTGCTGAATCAGTAAAACAGTGCAGGAAAACAACCTTCATGCCTGCTAATATTTGAACTTCTTAAAGTTTCTTATTAAAAAGCATTACCCTGAAAATGAAGTCTGAAGCAGGGTCAGCAGAGACTTTAAGAGGATTTTGTAGTCAGTCTAAGATTTCACAAGGAAAACAGGTACAGGAGACATTTCCTTCGTTTAATCAAGTAAATGAAATCAGTAAGGACAAATTTTGTTAATGAATGCCTCAGTTAGGCTTGTTCTATTGCACAAGCAGAATGGGTGGTCTGCAAAACTGGTTAATAACACTAGAGGGATGGCTCTGCCAGCATTTCCCACTGGAACCACTTACAGACTCTATGTAAATCCTGATCCTTATGAGGACAAATTTTCCAAGCTCAAATCCAAAATTTTAAATGTTTATTAGCGAGTGTGGAGGTCTGATTTTCAGGCACTTGGGTCCCACTTAGACATTTAACAAAGGGTTCAGATTTTTGCAAGACCTTTGTGTAACTGAAGATTTCTGAAAACTGGTCATGTGTTACAAGAAGCACTTTCTATTGCATGAAATAACCTTTACTTAACCTGGTTCATACCTTGTGGCACAGACACAAGTCTGATATGTTTCTGCACAAAACTGCAGAAGTCCAATGCTGTAGTAATTTATCAAGATGCTGCACATCATGAAGAGGTTAAGGCTGCAAGTGAACAAGTATACAATGGAGATTACCCTCACCCTTAATGTAGCAGGACAATAGAGTCAACGAGCAATTATACCCACCAGCTGGCTGCAGCAAGCATTCAGTCCTTTTTGTCTTGTCCCTACATCAGTAATGACAGCGAGCAAGACAAAAATTTATAATAAGGGGAATTTCTCCCTGTACCTTAAGCAAATATAGGCTTAAGCCTAGCTCAGTGTAAGAGCACAGGAATCATTATTTCCTGATCCCTGGGACAGCCTGCTTGGCTCAAGTTTTAGATAAAAATTTACACAGATAAAAAAGCATTCCTTGAACTTCCTCAAACTGAGTCAAAATTCCCAGTCCCTTCTGCCCAGTTTCCCATCCAAATTGGTGACTCATCCACTGCTGCCCTTTTCATATAAATTGCTTGCTATGGATGACCATCCACCCCATAAATGCTTATGCATTAAGGATATAATGCTTAGGAGCTTCTCCAGCATAATTTTTGTTCTCATAATATATGTTTATCTGTACTAAAAAAACAAAGTCCTGAAAACATCAAGCCGAACTCTGAGAAAAATTGCTGGGCATCTTCTCTTGTAATTTGTAACTCAGAACTACTGAATGCTTTTATTGCTTCGACTACAGCAGAAGCTGAAGGTCATAGAAAGAAATTAGGGTCCTATGTGCTAGTGACAAAAGGTTAGGGAGGGTACATGTTAACATCATTGCTTGTAGACAAGAGCTTTTTAGCAGTTTATCACTCCCCCAATCGTGGTTCTGCAGTGATCTGAGTTCCTGACTGAAGTTAACAACAGTTCTGAAAAAGTTTAGAAACTCTTACCTTTTACAGAATGTTTAACAATGGATTTAAGGAGCAGTTCCTACTTCTATTCTGCATTCAGTCACAGTTCCTTATAAACATTTAAAATAAACAAACAAAACAAACCAACCAAACAAACAGCATAAAGGGCTGCAATCTAGAGGACTAACAGCTATTCCCAATTTTTTTTTAGACAGACTTCACCTCATTTTTAGAGACTTCCTCTTGACTATACACACATATATTTGAATTTCTATATTTATAGAGAAATAGATACATATGCTGCATTACTTGTACCAGCTAAGGGTTTCTCAATGCTCTCAGACATTTAATCCTATCACCTAGGAGAATAAAAAGCCTGGTTGGGGGCCACCTGCCGTGGAAACTGGAGAAGAAGGGCTGCAGCTGCAATGGAAAGCTGGCTTCAGAAATGCTCCAGGAGAGCCAGGCCTTTCATCCTCACTTTCTCAGGGGACCAGAGATAGCCCATGATGCTTCAAGGAAGACCTGAGAGTAAGGGAAGTCCTGGGTTTCCAAGAGTAGCAGAGGGTATGTGGTGATTTTTCCTGGCCAATGACTTCTGCACTTCAGAATGCCCTCTCCCTTCTGGAACACACACACACACATGCAGGCAAGGTATGAAAATGAGGAGTACTCAGTTTACATATCTATTTACATTTGCACAAGACCCAAAGGCAAAAAACTTTTAGGGCTCTGTAACCAACAAAATTTCCATTTGCCACTATCATATCATTTTGTAACATGGCATCACAGCAACCAGTCTGTCGCAGCCAGAGCATGGTATTTATTCAGCCTTAAGTGCGTCAAATTCCCATCAATTTTGCTGAGCACACGAGGTCTGTCCTACTGCAAACTTAACAGGATTCATCCAGTCCTGGATTCACATGGGTGGGGTATCACAGACAAGAGATGAGACAAGATGAGAAGAAGCTTGAATAAAGCAGAGAGCAAAGGAAAGCTGAGATTTCTTTTTTTCTTTTGGAATCCACCAGATGACCCCCAGAAAACACAGGCTATCTTCAAGTTCAGTGTAATGGATTCCTAATACCCATTTGTTTAGATTACTTCCTACTGTGACTGCTTATTGCACAACTTCTAAGTGCAGCACACATAGTAGGGCTGCTTGCATTTTTCCACTGCCTTTTCCCACTACTTTAAAAAAAAGAAAAGGCAGCCACCTTGTCTTTGCCACAACAGGAGGTGACAGTTCATGATGCTGTCTCAGGATATGCTAACCCAAGAGCAGCCCCAGCCCATGAGGGACGTTGGTGCTCCTGTAATGAGCAGAGAGGAAGAGGCACTAGTCTGAAGCACCAGCACTAGGTGTCAATTATTCTACCTCACCAGGAAAGAGTAATTAGAGAATAACTCCCTAATGCGTTCAACTCTCTCCTGCAACCCCCACTGGTTCTCATCCATCATCATGAAGACTTCTCTCAGTGATTCATTATGAAAGGGCTGCCTTTCCAAGGGAGGCACTGAGAGGAATTTTCCACTTCTCCCTCCCTTCCTCCCCCTGTGCACAGCAGCAATCTCATTTCATTACAAGCCCAGGATTCTAATGTCAGTGGCTTTGGGCATTTGCTAATAAGGAACAAGTAGTTTCCAGGAACAGGAGACACAATAAGTGCATTAAAAAAACTCTTAGAAAGAAAACCCATCACATGTTTCCAATAGGGGAGGTGAGCAAAAGGTAAGGGCCTGTGAAAAGCTGAATGAAACCCTGGAGGGAGAGAGAGGGCCTGTAAAGTACACAGTGAAAGCACTATCAGGCAGGATGACAGAGAGCCAAGGGCAAGTACTGGTTTACCTACAGGACTTTTAAGAAGAAATGTAGGGCAAATATATATTTCCACATGTAGGACCAAGAGGCACAAAGCATTTCAAAAGCAATAAGCATATTTGGAACAACTGAGCTCAGACATATTGTAACAACACTGGGTTCTAACTGTCCCTTTTGATGGTTTCTCCTTGAAAAGTAATTGCAAAATTTCTCTCTGCATGAAGTTGTAAGAGGACCTACCTATTTTAGTGAAGCCCTTGGATTCGTGTGTATGTGCACATGCTGCACACATGTACAAATACTGCAAAGGAGAAATTACTACAACTTCATTGAGCTATCCTAGTTGAGTTCAGAGGATCCTACAAAGAGCTGGCAGTTTTTAACAGACATCAATTTAAAGAGAGCCGTTTGCAAACTGTACTATTATAGTTGTACACATATTATACCTATATATATATGTCTCCATATAGTTTTATTCTAAAGTAAATTCTTCATGTTCCTTCTTTCAGGTACATATTGGACATGTGGCATCCTTCCAGACCTGGAGTAGGAGTGTTCCAGTTGCTGAAGAGCTGCCTTTAGAGCACCATCGAAGTGGTTCTAAACTGAGGACATGTAATACTTGAAAGCCACCAAGTTCCTCTCTTCAGGACATCATCTGGAGAAACAACAGTACTTGAAATAATAGCTTTACTTAAAATAAAGACTTAAAATCAAAGATACTAGCTCTTTCAAATTTTGAAGGTTTGAGAAAAAATGCATTTAGGGTAGGAACTGAACAGAGTCAAATCAAATTAACTGATGTAATGGCATGAAAGTCAACCCTTTTGTGGAAGCTGTATTCAGCTAAAAGTATGTTTCCGAAACTCCAGCTTTGTTTAGTACTTCTAAAGTAATAATTATAATTACACAGCAGAAGATGGACTGTTCTGCTCTTTGTTTTTTAAAAAAGCAAAGTAAAACTCTGACTTGTTTTGTGTCAGCTTCCTGTGAGAATGCCACATGAAAAAAGTTTAAGGCTAAAAACCTGTCTTTCAACAGCTGTTAGAACATGTCAGGAATACCCAGAATGTATTCAATTTATACAAGAACACTGACAGTCTAAAACTATGAAAAACTGAGTAATAGCAGGTATCGCTTGCTAATTTAAAATGATGACTACTAGCAAAGACTAAATATCACACATAACTTTTAATTTCAAAATTCTAGTTTATATTTATCCCAGTTAATGAAAATTATTTGTTCCTTATCAATCCCTTTTTAATGGCAATCTGAAGTGGAGAAAAGGTGCGTGGGACAGGAAGAGAGGGATCCATCCAAAAAGCTTGACACTTTCTAGCTTTTGGTATTTTAGTGTAGCATATAAACACATCAGTGAGATTAGATTCCCCTGCTAACCTTCCTGCAGGCCTCAGTGCCTGGATTTCCCCTTCGAGACGCTGTGAGAAAACTGTTAGCAAAAAGAATTTGGCATTTTACCACTGCTTAGGCAGAGTTTTTATGCCTTAACAAGCCATAGCAGGACAGAAAAGCACTATGCAAACTGATCTACACTTACTCTGTGCACACAACACAAACTCACTTGAATTGCTAAAAGACAAAAAAGAACTGATAATCAAAAATAAAACCACCTTCTTACTATGCTCTGACCTCTGCTTTATAAGGGAGGCTATGATTTTATTACTGGTCTTCTATGGTTTTAAAGGTTGGTATTTGGTTAATTTTACAGAAAGCACTAATCTTCATTAATATTAAAGAAAAATCGAAGTATTGTAGTCATTGATAATACGTCATATTTTATTATAGCCTAACTGCACCAAAGTGTTTATTATACACTATTAACATGATTGCTGAATGTAGCTAACCAAAATTTATAACAAGCTTTGTAATATGAGGGATTCCTCATCAGTATCACTATATTCTTGATAGGTGTTGTGAACTGTTTGTGGCAATGCTGAAATTTGTTCATTAATAGTACTTATTACTGAATGGACTGTTTACAAAATTAGTGATGGAGAACTCATGTCATCTATCTTTGGCTTCCCAAGGAAACAGCTTATTTCTAGGAAAAACATATTTGGTCTTTGATTTGTGCATTTTCTCCCTATCCACATAAAGTACTGTGGTCACAGTATTAACTATATTCCTTTTTTCTACACTGAGTAAAATTAGGAAGTGTTATTAGCCTTGTCTTAGTGAGGGGAACTGAGTCACCCAGATTATACAGTGCATATCAAAAGTTTATAGCAAGGAAGGGAATAATGGCCTGATAACTCAAGCTACTGCCATAATCACTGGATTTTTAAAACCCCATAATTATTCCATGTACCTGTTCTGTAGTCTCAGTTTTATTCCTTTGTCCAGCTCAGCTGGCAGGAGCTAATACCACCAGATGCTATTTCTCTCTAGAATGAGGTAATGCCAGATAATTCTAGATAGACAAAGAGTAGACAAATTAATATTGCTTTAGTTAGGAAATTAAATAAACCAGTGATCTTCAATGTTTCCCTGGGTTGTTCCCATTGAATATATGAGTTACCACATTGCTGTACTGTATCTGCTCTTTTACACAAACTGCTCTCTGGAAACTTGGTGTCTATGCTCCTAAAGCACATAAGGACCTATCACCAGGGGAGTAAAATATGTGAATTACAAGAGTGCATGCACTGGGGTCTCTCTACCTTTATGTGCGAGACCACTATCAGAAATTCATCTGAACGTGAATTTACATTATGGTTAAACACATTTTGGGAAAAGGCTTTTAAAAAAAAACCAAACTTACATATTGCTTCAGTGGTAATAACACTCTACTGATTCTATGTTTTTAAAGTTTCTTTAAACTCTATACAGCATTAGTTAACTAAATGTTGATATAATAAAACAGCCATACTACACTATTGAATTCTGTTCATGCTTATGGTAGAACAAAAAGAATTTTTCAACCTAAGTTAATGGAGTACAGACACTGTTGTCATAGAAACCCAGACTGTTGTCCAAAAGGTTTTCTGGTGCTACTGTTTAAAAGGCAGTACCAACAGCAAACTTGAAATCTCATGGTTACCTGAAAGGCAAATTAAACATTATTTCCAAAACAGTTCGCAGTTTCTGGCATTAGCTTTTCACTAAGGCTGGAAATGTAAAAGATTGACAATACTAGCATTGCAGCTTGGGATTCAAAGAAAAAGGAAAATCTGCAATTTTGCTAGTCAAGTATACAAATCTGATGTTAGCTCAGTCAGTACAGATCAAGTTACATTACTTGTCCTGGAAAGAAATACTCTTTTGGGAAGAATAATAATTCTTTCAGTCAATCTTCACAAGTTGGACCCAAAAGAAGGAACTAAAAATAGCAAGATAAGACTGAAGCCAGTAGTTAAGTTTCTAACATAACAATGGGAGAGGCCAGTCTGACTCATTAGCAAAGAAAAGATAACTGGAAATGGGAGATTAAAAGGCTGTACTCAGTTCCACACAATTCCCAGACCTCCCAGTAACTCAATCTGAACACTGTGAAAGATAGGTCCAAGAAGGGAGGTTCCTAGGATAAGAACAAACAGTCTTAGTCTTTACTCAAAAAAAAAAGCGGGCCAAATAGGACAAATATCCACTTGTAAAAACAAAAATGTACCCAAAAAACTTAAACTGCAATAAAAACCTCAAAGGACTGTATTTTATCTAAAGAAGGACACTAGTGTCAGCAGCAATTGTTTCATAGTCTTCAATGATCCGTAGGTCTGAGACTGCCAAAAGAAGGTTTGTTCAGATATTTGGTCTGTTCTCCCTAGAAGCCTATCTGGGTACCCTCTGGGAATATTGCTGTCCTGGTAGAAAGCTATAGGCTGGGGCAGATTCAGGAAGTTTGTAAAATGGTAGGAAAACACAGACTGGGAGAGGCTCCATTTTCCAGGCCCAACAGTGGGAAATATTTAGTTAGGATATTTTTCTGCTAACAACAGAAGACATCCACATGGAACATTAATATCGTTTCTGTTCTCAGAACAATATTTATGGCATACAGTTGCAGATCTTTATGGCATACAGTTGCAGCCTAAAACAGAGACTGACACTGGTACATCTGGACAAACTGTGCTGCTAGAAATGTACATTGGAAAATGTGGCTTTGAGAAATCTTTCAAGAGCTTTACAAAACCTGTCAACTGCTTGCCCCACCAGAACTGTGCCAAAATTGGTGGGGTAACAGAACAAATACATTTTATGCTCTTAAAATTGGCAAATGCCACAAAACCCATATAAAATTATTAAATGAGAAATTAGAACAAAATGCAAGAATTTTCATTGTCTATGGAAAAGGAGATCAGAAACTGATTTTTTGACTGAGCACTTGTCCTAACTAACTGAATTAAAACAAATAGTCATAATAGGCCTATTTATTAGCACAGTATAAAGAACACTGACTAAAGTCCTAAGTGCAGGTACATCAGCAACTGGAAGTCATAACCAGTTGTTACCTACAGACCTTTCCAGGTAGCTCTATATACATGGGAAAAAAAGTTCAATACTGTTCAGCAGTTGTTGATATTTTCTGCCTTTACACACATCCTTTTTCACAATGTCTGCTGTAAAATACAGGCAAACATTATTTTATAATGTAAACCTTTACTTAATGTTAGCTTTTAAGTCTTCTGTCAAAAACATATCCTTAAGCAAATGGAAGACATAGGCTATGAATCTTAGCCAAACTGAAAGTGAAGTAAAAAACTTCTTCAAGGCTTCACTATATTTTGCTGACCGTGGGACAAAAGAAGGCCCAAATCTCTCTCTCTCTCTATATATATCTATATCGCAACATGTTGTAGTTCCACAGGTTTTTTTTAGACACAAGGGTGTTTTCGAAACCCCAGCTCAGTTAAAGCAAGCTAAAAGGTGCCCTTCTCCCCCCATATTCTTTCCACTCATCATACTTTTCCAATAGGGTTTTCAAAATCATAACTCTGGCAAGAGGAAACTTCCCTGAAGACAGCACATAGTGCTACCAGCCAGCTTCTGAGGATTCAGGATAAAATCTTCTGGTCATCGCACAGGCGAGAATGAAGGCTTCCTCTTTCAGCACCTTCCACAAAGACTCATCTTCCAAGGTTTCAGTTCAAAAAACCCCTCCCAAAGCAACAAACCCCCAAACCCACAACCACCACCACTAAAAAAACTCCACAGAATAAGCAGTCATGTTGCCTGTGATCTATAGAGACTGTTCACAGCCTTCTCACTGACCACCTCTCTCTCAGAACTCTCAGGGTTGGAAACCTCGTGATAAAAGGAAAGGGAAATAAAGTTAGCTGTTGCAGTGTTATGTTTGGCAAATTAAAAACTATTCAGGATATAAAGTCCTCAAAGAAGGCACATGATAACCTATCTCCTAGAGCAAATCCTTGTTACCCTGCAGGGAGCTTGTATCGTGGAAACTCTCATGTCTCAGATGATGCTCTAATAAAAGAGTATGGTGTCAAATTCACAATGCAAATTCACAATACAGTCACAATGTGACTGTAACCAGGTGAACGGATCTTGGTGTTATTTTGTTAATTTTACAAAATACATTTTAATCCCCACACTTCAGTGATAATTAAGCCTCATGTTGCACCAGTGTTTTCTAGGATTTAAAAATACAAAAAGACTTGTCTTCTAAAACAAATTCTTCCAAATTCCCATTTAATTTCAGTGCCATACTGTCACTCTCACATTATCATAATTGGTTTTCCTGGATTAAAGGTACTATTTTCAAGTACCATTCTTGAAGACAGATTCTTTTCTTTTTCTAGCCTTTCTTCCACCTCCCCCATTATTTTTAGTAATGGAACTGACAAGATAGCAAACCTAACCTGGGATTTTGAGGGGTAGAAATTAGGGCGGTGTTTTGGCTTTTTTTCACACCTCCTGAAAGGTGGTACTTGTATGAATCAGATTTATTTTTAGCTTCTCAGCAACAGAGAGATGCCAATTTCTGTTTCTGTCAGTGCTTTAAATACTTTTGGCTTTTCACTGCAAAGTAATTCCCACATCTTTATTACACAGTCATCTTATGCCTTTTGTGGAAGCCTGCTTTCACTCATCTACAGCACTTGCATCCAGTTTAGTTTAGGAACAGGTTTGTTGTCTCAATCTGTGAGTTTTAAAGTTCATGTTTAAGGACTTAAAAAAAATAACAAAATCGACACCACTAGCTGAAAGAGTAGAGGATATCAAAGAGAATTTTGCACTTCCAATTCATACAAGAACATTTAGTCCAGAATGTTTTCATAAGAAAATTAAAATTGCAATGTAATTTTTAAGGCTTGAGCTTTTAAAATGGAAACACAGTATTTATTATTTGCAGAATAAATGATTTATGGTCCTAAGACACAGTATTGTTGAAAACCCACCTTTCTGGTAAGCATAATTGTTTCAGAAATTGTTGCATGTGATGTGTTTATGGAAATAGATTGTCAAATTCTCCACAGAGGAGTAGAACGTTTTCACCTCCTGATACATTTTGGATTGACGCAGCAGCAGCTCTTACACAGTGACTTTCAATCTGGGACACATCTTTATTTCCAATCAAGATGAAAAAATGCTTTCTCAAAAATAAAGCAGGTCACAAGATACAGAAATTACTCCTTTAAAATATTACAGAACACACTTTTTCACAGGATACACACAGGGTACAGTTTCAGCTTGTTACTTTCAATACTCACAGTAAAATACTTTTTCAAATAACCTAAGTGCAGCTTAGAGCCATCAAATGCCGGTTTATATTGTTCTGCAGAAATACAGAATTCCAAGTGTCAGATGAGTTACTCCTTCTGTGTTCAGACTTGCTCAGTTGAGAGAGGTTTTTTGGAAAGCCTGAAGCTTCAGTTCAGTTTTCTTCTGTTCCAACTGAAGCTCTATTTTAAAGAATAAATGCCAAGCTCCTGTGCTCTGATCATCAGGATAGCTTGTATACTGAAGATGCCATAATGCCCTTTAGGTTCTGGATATCCATGTTGTATGGTAAGACTTTCCCATTCAGGCAGATTGTCCTGAATGTTTACAGTCACTTAAATTTGCGGAGAAGGAACAGTGAGGAGACCAGTTGGCTTGATCTTATTGATTCCTCCATCTAGGATGCAGACCCTTGGGTATTTGTTTTTCACTAGATGAGCTGCAAACTGAAACAGATATATCATTAGCACACTGCACATTATAGTCCCTAAATTGAAATAACTTTGTGTTAAGTAAGGCAAGTTAAAAAAAAATTTTAAAAAATTATTAGCCCCTAGAAGTCTTTTCTTTGCAACAACTAATCCAACACAGGAGCCCAGGCCTGTCTGTTGAAACAGCTGGGATGAATTTGGTGGTCATAAAGTGTCACACTAATAACATTGAACTTCATTTGTCTCTGCTTAGGCAAGATTTTACTTTATTCTAACAGGACTGTTTAATCTCAGAGCAATCACTGAACCTCTCTCAAAGCATGAGCTAACAGATATTTTTCCCTGCATTAATCTAACTCTCAGCTGTTTTCTGCAGGTTCCCAAGTGTACAAGGATCAGAGTTTGATGGTATTGTCATTTTCTTACCTGTCAAGCTTGGCTGATGTAATTTGATTTCACAGGATGTCAGATATGAATTTGGGGTCTAGCAACTGTACTCTCCCCTGTCCCCACAAATCTGCCCACAGGCAGGTTGAATAGTACAAGCACATATCCCCCCAGCCTTGGAAGCCTCTCTCCACAACTAGTTCATTCCATAAACCAAACACAGCATTTGCCAGTTTCCATGTAGTAACTTTGTGAAACATGACTACAGTGATGAAGAAACAGTATTTTGTATATAAAAACAATTATGATAAGAAATATCAAAATCATGTATCAAAATATCAAACCCCAAAGGAACAATATTTTATTACACGTCAAACTTGCCTTCTAGATACTGACTACAATGCATTAAAAAGCAAGTCACCAAAATAGATTAATCAGTGAGAAATTAATAGTTTTACTTTATTTGCAAAAGCTGTGAGAGACTGTCCTGCCCTTCCAGTCTTTGAGATTGCTCCTTTTTACTTGGTTGGCAAACTTCTATCACCTGTAAAATCACTGAGTGCTTCCAAACGGGCTATGTAAACATTTGTAATTCCATTTTTGACTCTTTAAAATAATTTGTGATGCTATTTGAGAACCTATTTGCAAGTGGGATGTCCAAATAATTAACTTTGCATGAACAACTAAGTTATCAACTCAAGAACAGCTGTAGGCACCCCAATTAAATTTAGTATATGGGATTTCTTTTTTTGTTTACATTCCTCCTAATTACCTGTTACAGTGTAACATATATTGAGGCAGAACAAGATGTACTACATGACTACCTAATCCAGTACAAGTCCTGGAATAATCTCTTTAACATGTAAGAGTTCATAATAACAAAGTTTTAACCTTTCCTAGCCAAAACTTTTGCTTCATATTGAAGATATTTTATATATGCAAGGAACTTATTTCTGTCCACTTATATGTCTAATGTAGCTACTGCATTCCTTTCTCTGTGTTTAGGATGCATTTAACCAGGGAGAGAGCAACTGTAACCACTGAGGACTTATTGCGGCAGAGTAATAGGTCACAGTAGACATTTTGGCTGTTATGTTTGTTTCAGGTACTTGCCTAAGGAAGACCAAAAGGCTCAATCTGTCATCTCTCCTTCATTACTTTGGGTCACTCAGTACTGGATTCAAAAAAACAAATTAAAAAAATCCCCACGATCAAACAATCAAAACTAAGTAGTAATAAAGTTAAACCATATGTGGATGCCAGTTTTCATGAGCAAAGTAAATGCCATACTTTTAGAGAGGTTCTTGGTTGCACAGGTGGTGTAAATATACACAGAGATATCACTTGGAGAGTGCAAATACCTCTTGCTATAATCACAGTCCAAAGATGTGGTGTACAGTAAAACAGAGACAAAGATAATTCTCTTTGTTAAAAATAGCACTCAGCTGTGCATACCATGAACTACAAAAATAGTTTATATTCCCAGTGAAATACTATCAGACATCTTTACTTCATGTGTACATATCTATCACCTCACAGTGCTCTCCACTTGTGACTAATGGATAGTGCTCTGTCTTGGACACCAATAGCTGGCAGAAATGAAAAATGGCAACAAGCATTCTGGCTGAAAGGAAGCAGCATGTTATTTCCTGAGTACAATGTCCCATGTGTCAACAGAGAGGTTCCATTCTGACTACTGATAATTGTAAACTGCTGATAATAAACTGTAAACTCTGCTCCAAATGTTTGGATGCCCTATCCATAATATAACTACCATTCAATGTAGTCTTAGAAGAAAATATGCAAACAAGTGCTTTGTACTTAGGGTTTGAGCATTAAGGCCTGTGTCTCACTGTATTTTAGAACTGCTTTAGTTACAAGGTATGGAAATAAATTTTCTTCACTGCATATGACAAGAGGTTACTTTTAAACCTTAGGGTGTGGAATTTCTTGCTTCTTTCAGGGCCTCTGAGAAGCAAGCACTGCAAAATCTGTGGCTGATATACCACAAGATGAACTGCCTTTTTATTTTTTTTTTAAGTTGTCACAGAACTGTTTGCTGTTGTCTACCTGGTTTCAGTGAGAAAGGCTGCAAATATAGTTAGGAATTTTGCGTCTGAACATCCAGTCAGGGAAAATCCACTGAGCAGGAAATGTACTACTACTGGCATCTCACTACTGTGGGAATTAGCTGCAAGTTGGGCGCCTGGAGGCATACACATTGACATAAGTTGAGAAAATATCAGCCTCCAAGAGCTTTGCACATACATCTGTCCATGCACTGCAAAGAAGAGTCTGGGTTTAACTTACACGGTAATAGGATTTGATCCAATTAAAGACATTCCTAGTTTTTACCTTCTGCCCTCCCACATTGTGTCACTGAAAGTAGAAGTAGTAACTTTTGGCAATGAGTAAATTTGGAAGTGGACTCTTACTACCATTGTAGTCTTCCTTATTAAAGCTTTGACTTTTTATAGTTCTGTTCCTCAGTACATATTTGTGCCTTCCTCTCCCAGACAGAGGAGCCCGTCTGCCACAGATCAGTACAGGAACTTGTTCCCCATGTTTCTGAAATGTTCCAACACCACCTGGTATCCTTCCATGCCAAAATACACTCTATGAAGCTAGTATTTTCAAAACACATGGAAATGTTATTTCTGGTGTGTGCACTGATGGAGGGACATGAGAGGAAGGACTATTTGAAATAGCTGCATACATTGCCTCCCTAATTTGACCTTAATTTATGTCAAATATCAGTAGCTTGAATCCAAGGAATGAAGAAAGATAAAAAAAATTGTTTCCTAAAAAGTTGGAAAAAAAAATAAATCAGTGATCCAAAAGAGCAAAATTTCACGTGTCAAAAGAAGCCCAAAGTCCTCTTCTGAATGAATGCCACAGATTTTCTACAGCAGAAACTACAATCTTGGACTGCATGTGTGGGCTCTATTTCCTTTATGAACGCTGTCATAAAGTGTCAACTAGAAGTTTACTAACAGGCACCCGGATACGTAATTTGTAGTCCGCTAAATAACCTAATTTACAGAGTTGCTGTTAAGACAGAAGATAACATGGTGAAGAGATAAGCAAATGGGTTACATCATCCTTAGTGACCTGTAAACCACCTACATTTTAAAGAGAGATTTACTGAAACATAAAAGTAGTGCATAATTAAATTCACAATTAAATTTCCATTACACAAATGTATATTTCTATAAATAGAAATAAGCTGTCATTTATAAGACGATTACGTTTTCTTAAATTTATCAAATGTTTGTGCTGACATAACTTTTGGGATATATCAGCTTCCCCATACCACCAATGGATCACATTCCTCTCTAATGCTTCTGTTTTCATTTAAACAACAATACTATATGGGGAAATGGAGTTTTGCCTATCTGAGGTAGAGGATTAAAGGGATGCCACAAGACTTTAAACTTTTTTCTTTCTGCCTCAGGTGGCCTTTCCTCAAAATGCACTTCCCAAACTCAGTTACCATGTTTTCACTGGTGGCATCTAGAGTTTAAATTGAATTTTCTCTTGCTACTTTCACAGCAAATACTATATATTAAAGGATGAATATGTGAGTAGCTTGTTTAATGACTACTATGTGATGTCTTTGGTGAAGACTATGGAAACACTATTCCTCTATAAAGTAATGCATCAATCAATTCCACGTAAAACACCCTTCTCGGTGAGCATAACTGAGCCAGAAAATTGTAATTTGCATTTGAAAGCAGTCAGTTAAGACTCTTCATGCAGATACAAGAATTCAGGCTTTCAAAGACACAAAAGATCACAGCAAATTATATCAAAATTTGGGCAAATATTACACATTTTACCCTGCATTGGTGATGCTCTCAATACAAACAGCATAACAGGACTGCTCCTTTAAGTACCATCAAGAACCTTAATAATCTGCACACTGGCACATTTATCAAAATGTTTCTTCTACCCTGTTCCAAGCAGTAAAATAACAGCTTTCAAGTGTGCTGAATGTATTATGCCAGGCATGTCACATTTTTACACTGTCTACAGCAGAGAGTCTAATAACACAACAGCTTGAGCAGCCCTGTTCCCAGCACCCTTCAGGCTAGCCATGAGGGTTGCTATGTACACATTATTCACTTTCACAGACATTCTTGTGACAGGCTGTAATTAAAGGGCATGCTGGGAGGGAAGGAGGAGTAACATACTGCACCAGAATACCAAAAAAGACTGCTGTGACTAATGTTACCAGGGCATAAATATTAACAGCATCCTCTGAAAGAGTCAGAAGAAAAAGAGATACTTAAGAAGTTAGAGGAGAAATATCAACTAAATTTTGTAGTATTCATCCATTGCCACAAGATTATTTATAGTTTTTCACTTGTAAAGTCATGTTACACAAACCCGTCTGGGACTGCAGTCTATTTGCTTTGTGATTTCAGTCAAGATTTCACCTTCACCTCTCTGAAAGAACAGCCCCGTCAAAGTGATCAGTCTAGAGCTTTTTAAACAGCACTCTCCATATGCCACAAAGCAGACCCAGTACACAAGATTATTTTTAATCAGCTACTTTTGATATTAAAGGGTTCCAGAAAAATGAAGTGACACTTTAACACTATGGCAAAGATAGGAACCTAAAGCCTCCCGTATCAACAAAACAGTGCCTAGTTATTGGTTACAGTATTACCATAAACTGGAAGTAAAAAACGCACAGAAAGGACAACTCGGTGCAAACACATACTACAGTGGGGGTGGGGGGAAAGGAGCATAGGACCTCCTGCTCTAACAAGATCAAGGGAAAATTCTCTACATGTAGACTGGCCAAAGGGGAACACTTTCCATTCCACCAGTACAAAAACACAGCAGTAACTCAGAGCACTTACATGCAGAGATTTGAAAATAAGCCTGCACAAACAGATATTTAATAGCTGGTTTCAGATTAAGTTGTACTGAGAATGAAAGTGAGAGTAAACACTCAAATTTCTTCAAGTAATAAATTTTAAACACCTGCACTTTAAATTTTTCACCTAGAAATTACAGAAAACATTAAAAAATACCCAGGTGGAAGTAAGCACTTGAAAATTAAAACTCAGTTGCAGAGATTTTGTAGAGATTTTGTAACACAGCTAATTCATACTGACCAACATTTATGCAGTGCACACAACACAGTTTAATGGATTGTACAATAAAAAATGCAGAAAGCAAACTATTTTATTTTTGACTCAACAGAAAATAAAAAAGTTGTTAGTGAACAGCAAAATGTAATTTCAAAAAGATGCGTAACAGCTGGCTTGTATATAAAAAAATAAAAGCATGAGTCTTTCTGAAAGATTCAGCCTCCTCCCCAAGTCTAAAGATTGCCATAGATCTTGAAAATTGTTCAAAGAAATACTTGAAAGGCATTTCTTTGTGATCTGCAATACTTTTTTCTAACACTACCCAAACTGCAAGTTTTGTCCAGTTTCTTAAACTCTAGCATAGAAGTCTTTGGGCCTCCCATGAAATGGATGCAATCCCTCCTGAAGCAGTCAGTCAGTCTGTCTGTCCTTTTGAAAAGCTGATTCAGATACAGTTTAGAGAAAAGCAGAACAACATTGCTCCAAACAAGCAGTATGGATATTGGAATTGCCAAATTCACCAATAGCATTCTAGCTGGCATATCCTTACGCCAGGTTCCTAGACCTATAACACACGTTTGTATGTCACTGCCATCTCTCTTTCAGTTATCAGCATTTAAGATTCCTTGAATTAGAATACCAGGAAATATAAACCACTGTTTTAAGAGATGGCAAACAGCCCCAGAAAGTGATAATTCGAGGTTATTATGTAGTAGTCCTGAGTGATATGTATACAAGCTAATTCATGCAAGCTCAAGCAAGGACAAGAGTACTCTTCCAGAGGTGCAGTCCACAAAGACAGCATGACCACAGCCAAGACAGATGTCTGGAGGAACTCTGGAGCCTGATGGCACCACTCCAAGATTCAGGTTCACCACTCTCCCATCTTTCCTGTCCTTAGAGATTTCCCAGATGATTGAGAAGAGCTGAGATCCTGCCTGCCAGCATCTCTCAGACATATTTTGATAGGTAAAATAGAGGACTCCATGATTCCTGATCTCAGAAACATGCAAACCTCTATGCAGTAAGGCACACAGGCCAAAAAGCACCTACATCAAATGAAGAACTAAAATTTCCAATGACTGTTACCACTGGTCTCATTAAAAAATAAAAAAGAGAACCTATTTTGAGTTTTAGAATTAGCCTGTCTTCCTTGTCACCTACTTCAGAGGAGAAAAAGGAACACTCAAGTTCTATTCCTGAACCTCATTCTTTCATTTTCCCCCTTTCCTCTCCCATACCTTTGGAAAAGTGGAATATTTAGGTCATTGCTGCTGTATCTGAGGCATCCAATGCAAACTAACCAAAGCCACAGTCAGGGGCAGAATTACAACAGCATAACACAACTCCTGGCTGGCAGCCCAAGTGTCTTTCCTGGGCTGTGTGAAGAGCATGTACTGGCAACAGCAGCTGGCCTGCTTTCCGTCGAAGAAGGGAAACATGCATACATTATGCATGTTACAATAATAAAAAGGGCTACATTTACAGAATAAAATAATGAAGACTTAACCATGTATTGGGTAGGGTTACAACCAGCAGGATAGTTGCTGACTAGTGAATCTATTCAAACTTTTCAAAATACAAGCTTTATCCCTTCCTCTTTAAAGGCAACAAAGAGGCACCTGATGATTCCAGAAAGCTGTGAGTCTGAACAGAGATGGGAGGATGGGGCCTTAACAAAACAAACATGAAAAAGAGCCATTCTAGTAATCATAAGGAGCCGTCCATCCCTGCAAAGAGAAAGTATCTTCAGTTTTCATTCCAATTGTTCAATCACTTTTCTTCAGAGACTATTTGCAAGGAAACACAGAATCTAAAAGATACATGGTGGAAACATCTCAAGAAGTTTATTGTCTAATTTCTATTTACTTTCACTTTAGAAGTTTCATTAGGCCCTTTCAGCTAAATACGTCTGTCTTTAGAAGGCAAAAATGCACCCGTCTTTTAGTATTCTATGCAACACCTAATCTTCAGATCACCCTATGAAGTTTCATAGGCATTCATTTGTAGTTTTAAGACAGGCTTATAACAGGACACAGCTTCAGCATGCAAGGACTTGCTTCTCTGGCAAGGGCTTTTTAAAAGCTCTGAGGAAGATGACAACAAAATCACACAAATTTAGTGGTAACCAGACACTTTAACATATGTGTCTCAGTCTTCATATAAGAAATGCATTTTTGATAGTGTGCTGAGAGAAAATGTTACTTTCATATCGAAAAAATATTTTTTTTTCTTTTTTTTCAGGCCAGGAATATGTTATACAAAAAGAATCTTAAACTTGACCCTCTCCCTCTTGCCTTGAAAAGGGTCAGAAAGATCTCATGGAAACTCAGGACTTCTTGTCTTTGCTTTGGAGATAATTCGTGCAATGAGAATAACTACTTTGTTTCAGTAATTTGTAGAAATTGTCTAGACAATATATTTATAGCAGCATAACTTATCTAGATAAAAAATAATCAATGTAGCAATTAGAAGTTACAACTGAAAATTTATTTCCCAGCTATAAAGACACATTTTTTAAGCTTTGACTTACAGCTTATCTAACTATCTTTTTCCAAGGCAAAAAAAAAAAAAGAGTTTTTAGGCACATTATTAGGCAGATTAAAGTGTCCTGTATATTTTATTCTGTTATAGCATTTAACAGACAATAATACACATACATTAAACCACCAGGGAAACACATGAAACAACCACATTACACAAGCAGAAGTGTGTCACTGTCAAAATTGAATTGCTGGAGAATGATTTAGTATCAATAAGGTATTCCTCCTATTCTAAATTCAGTCAAAATTGCAGTTACACAGACAAAAGTTTGAAATGGAAACAGATAATGGCTTAGCACCTCAAAGTTGCCTGAGGGAGGGAAGATGAAGTAATGTCACCCTTCCAAAAAAAGACCCAAACCAATCTCTGTCCTACATATGCATAACTATAATCCACCTTTTTACTTGCTGTATCTCTGACTTTGAAAGTGAAAAAAATCAGATGTTATTCATCATACACCGAAAACAGAAGCTACAGTTGAGCACTCATTGCCTGTTTAACTATTACATTCCCAACTGTAATGATCCCTTGCCCATAATGGAATTTACAATGTACTTATCTATCTATAGATGTGGGAAATGGCAATTTAATTCACTTAAGAGATGCTGCCACTTAACGTATTTAAAAGTTAAATTTCAAAATAGAATCTGGTTGATGAACTCCAGCATAATGCCTTTTATGTGGAGGTTTCCTGCTGTTTTCAGAGACAAAAAATATCTGCTCTATTAACAAGTGCCCAGAAACTCCTAGGAGAAGAAAGACTGGCATAAAGTGAGAACCAGCCTAAAGGACGGAATATTCTCCAGAGAAGTGCAAACTAAGCATCACCACACTACATCTCTTTTACAGGACCTTTATGCTGCTAATGGCACATTCAGTAAGGCTCTTATACATCAGTCAATCTATTAATTTAACTTTTAGTGTTAGTAAATCAAATGACTTTACATGCAGGATTACCCTGTTTTAATTCCTTCCGAAGGAAGTGTTCAACTAGAACTAGAGCTGTCAGAGCCAGAGCCAGTATGTGACAGTGCTGGCTTCCTTTGCCTCCTGCTGGAACAGCGCTGTGGTGAAGTTTTCAGTTTTCCCTCTCACCTCTCAAATTCTAGACAGCATTTGCTTTCCAATTTAAATGTTTTATCATCGGGTTCCAAATCAAATACAAAAGACAGAAACAGAAATGAAGTGCAAAAAGTTATTTTCTACAGGTCTGCTCAGTATACTCAAGTTTGCTTTTTAAATTATTTTTAAGTGATGCCAAGTAGGCTACTAGTATGAAGTGCAATTGAAAGATTCAACCCTCTAATTACAAACAGTCCCATAAATAAATAAATAAATCAGTGTTTTTTCACTCTTACCCCTACCTCTAAGTCCTATATAAATTTAAACGAAACGTATAACAGTGCCAATCTCCATATTTTTAGTGGTGTATCTTTCAGTGAACACTTCTGAAAAATTCCCCTTTATGATGCAGGGTTCTATTTGTGGCTCATCTGGATGCATTTCATGTGGAAATACATGACTCTGTTTAGAAAAAATACATTTTAAGTTGAGCATCTTATAACATGGACAAAAGTTGGTTTTGTTTCCATGCATTCACTTTTAAAATTTTTCCTGTGATTGTTTGACTTAGTAAAAGTTAAAAAGTAATAACTAATGTCTTGTCAAGCCTCAAAGCTACATAGTTTTGGCATGAATAGTGGTAGACAGTTCTATGCAACCATGCAGAGTAAAACTGAAACTGGTCTTAAAAATTATCCATGAAAAAAGAAGTTCTAAGTTTTATCAACACAGTCAAATTGAGGCTGGTTTTATATGCACTTTGAGAGTGTGACAGAGGTGGTGAGTTCCCACCAGTACTTAGGCTTAAGTATTCAATTAGTTTGTGGGCAAACTGGTCAATCCAGTATTTTGTTGCTATTTAAAGCTCTACGCTCTTTAGTTAGGCTTTCAAGAACTCTAAAAGCAAATCAAAAGACAAAGCAGCACTTCTCCTTTATGAAAATGTTGACAATTCTGGGTCAATATTGTCTCAGTTACAGAAAATCTGGGTTTAGAGGATAAGACAGCACCTCTCACATGACTGAAGTACTTGCACTTACTAAGCAAGTTTTGTTTAGCTGCACAGCAAAGGAAACATTTGATTTTCATTTAATGAAACATTTAACAAAATACCTAAGTTTGCATCACAGGTGTCACTCATAGAAGAAAATAGTATCTTCATGGTTATGGTGGAACTGCCAGCCTGCACTGTAACGCCTCTGGCCTTTCCGTACTCGGAAATTTGATACAGGTAGTTTCTTCAATCTGTTTTAGTTCCTCCAGAACTTGCAGAAAATGAGTTGGTAGTATGTGGAATACATCCCATAAAGGCACTCCTTAGCGAACACCAAAGCACTTCCTTTTTCCTGTTCCTATTCCTTAGGAGGTTAGTGAATGGATAGGCTCTTACTGAGATAAACTAAGATCTTTGGTGATTTAAAATGTAATTGTTCAAAGCAGCTGCATAATTCACCATCAAACATGAAAAGCATCATTTAAATAATCTCCATTTTGCTCTTAGCATTTTATGCATTTTGCATTTGTCCCTTTGAGGGAGGGATTTATGCATTCAGCATTTCGTGAGGAATTGTTATTATTCAAGTTAACTCATTTCATGTTGAAATATTTATCATGAACTTACCCAGATCTCACACATAAACCTAGATACTCACTAACTGAAACTATTTCAGATATGCTGCACAGTCTCTTTTATGCCATCTCTGCTACTATTTAAAAAACCAGATACATATCACAAGTTAATTTTCTAAATGATAAAATCCAGGTTAATGAAAGGAATTTCTCACACTAAAACTTCCTATATGAATAATAAATACCACCACGTGTTGTGCCAATGCTTCTGCTGTTCCTGACATGAAGATCTTTTAATGATCCACAGCCCTTCTTGCCATATCGGTTACAGGTCATGTCCTTTGAGTAAACAGGCTTAAGAAACTGGTGAACTAAAGGCATACCCTAATTAAGAGAGTGTCTTAAAGAAGAGAAATACTTACATACTTCTTATTCTGGTGGTACTCAACACCATTAAATATTTAATTATAGAAAAGAATAGGCAAATCTGAATATTCTAAAGGCACTGACAATAGAAATATCATACAAAAGTTACCAGTAAGAACCATTCTCCTCTTCACTGATCATAACTGCATGAACAAAGGATTCTAAAAAACTCAGCAATACGTTGTTTCTTACTAGTAGCAATATGAACTTCCTTTGTACTTCATAAGGTATCTGTTCCCATCCAACTTACCTTGTATGTGCTTCCTAACACCACAGAAAGTAAATGCAAGTCACTTTTGAAAACCAGGTCTTACTGATGCACATTAGAAGTGCTGATGTCACTTCTCTAACATGACAAAAATAGAGATTTTAAAGCTGAAGAGGGTAATGTTAAATAATTTAATTTCAAAACATGAACCTTCTCAGATGTTGACCCCTTGAAATGTCTGTCTAGAAGCAGAAATGAACAAGAAAAACATTACCCCAAATCCTGTCATCATACCCATAATTACTAATCTAAATTTTCCAGATTCTAGCATTTATTTACTACTGTCTGTATCCATGCCACTATTGTATCTCTAAGTACAAAAATACATGTTATTGCAAAATACTTACGGTGGCTGTGTTCTTCACTGCATTTCCTACAATCACCACGACTCTTCCTTTAAAGCTCTGGAGCGTTGCAGTTGCTGGGCACTGGACAAGATCCCCTTCTGCAGTAAATGCTGATGCAAATGGGACATTGATGCTTCCAGAAATATGGCCACGGTTAAAGCTAAGAAGGATCAGTTAAGGAGATCTGAAAGGCAGAGAAATCTGCACAGCTGTAGGATGAACCTGCTCTTCATCCTGGCTGTCACAATAGAGCAATGTTGGCCTTTTGTGATAGTATATTTTGACAAACCATATTTGCTATTTACTCATATGAAGGAAAAAACTGACACTACATATGACACAGCACTACAGAAAATGATCTGCTAAATGAAACACTTGGTGCTAAAGAACCAATATCTACGGTATATGTAATTTTGTGGATTTTACTTCTAATCAGCTCTAGTCTGATAATAAGAGCCAAATACCAATAAGCAGCTGGAGCACCTCTTCTAGAGGAATTTTATGCAAAAGGAATGAAGTACTTACAATAAGAACTAAAGCTAAACAGGGATTATTGAGAAACATCCTCAAAACTCCTGTCAACCCTCCCAAGGCCTCTACAATTTTGATCCAAATTGAAATTCCAATGTACATGCCCTCAGATTCCTAGACAATGAGCACCATGTATATTATCTGCAGTCCCACTAACAGCAATATTGAAAAGTAAACAACTCTGAGACACAGCTAGCTGTCCTTCACTTTCAGAGGATGAACATTCAATGAAATTTTATAAGCAAATATTGAATGTGAAAATCTCTTAAATAAAAATTAAGTTGGATCGCTACTACCTAGCTTTTTATGAATTTGAGAATACCCCATGACCTTGACAAAACTCTGAATTACTTTCCTAGACTGTACACACATGCCTGGAACACTTCCCTTTCCCATCTATAAGCAAGAACAGCTTTGAAGAGATGAAAAAAAGCAAAGTTCTGCAAAAATATACACAATGTCAAATCTCTAGATTAGTCACTCTATTACTGTACTTGCAGAAAGTTAGTTAAATTTATAATTAAATCTCAGAATCTATTAAATAAAGAAGCTGTCTTAAATGGAGGCAAGATTTAATTCATTTAGCTTAATATTAGCATTAATTTCTTGTGATTTATGTAACAGTTTCAGTTTTATGATCATCATTGTTATATGGCTATTTAAAAACGTTTGAAAGAACAAAAGATGATCACATATCATTCATTAATGTTGTCAGTTTATTTCTATTTTGAATGGGAAAATTATATCCCTCCTTCCCTCATCTGTGCCAACCCCATTTATAACCACATAACTCTCACTGCTACTGACCAGGTTCTGAAATGATCAAATTTTGGTCAAATTTAATTGCTTACACTTACACCACTGAGTATACTTAACTGCTCAGAGAACCTTGACCTAATATTTTTAAGAAGGCTTGATTACTAAGACAGTTAATAAAAAGGCCAAGATTTTGTGCTACAGACTGAGAGACCGTAAGTACGCAGGTATAACTTTCAAAACATAAATGGAAGGCTGCCAATATATCTGCTAACATGCTAAATGAAATAAGCCTTAGATGAATTGCTAGCCAACTGAACCAGTGCTTTGTGTATAAAACCTTTTCATTAGAAAGTCTTCTGTTACAAAGCTGTTTATTGGGAAAGAGGGCTAGTAGCTCACGGCCTTGCAACATGAGATTCATTACAAAAAAATTCCTTAGCTTTCAAAAGCATCCTATTATGAAATACAAAGCATGTTTGATACTTGTTGGAAGTCCTCTCATCCTTTTTTCAAATCACTTAGAGAACAAAGTGAGAGTGAGGTTTAGCATGACAAGCATAGATGATGAAAAAACCAAAAAACAAACTTAAGAAATGATCATATTTTTGAATCATCTCACAGTGGTCTATTACATTTTAAAACACATGCCACAGTAACATACAGACTGCCTGATCCTATAGTACAGTTTGTTGAAATTTTGTGACAAACACAAAGACTGTTTCCTTACTGTGAGAATGAACAGGACACTGAACACAGTATTCCTATGGTTTCCCACACATATTCATAACTGTTGACAGTTTAATAGCTTTCTACATATCACAGATTTTCTTCTTCAGCGGACATACAAACCAATTAACTCAAGGGTAATTCTACTACCTACCAGGCTGCCTTTTTAATAATGACATTTCCTACCTCCTAATACCAGATGGGTATTAGGATTTCAGTCCACCCATTATTTAAAGGACAGGACATTTTAGTCTACCATAAACCTCAACCAGACTGAAACAGCAGCAGCAGTCATTACAGTGCACTATTCAAGCTAATGGAGACTTCCACTCTACAGGGTGGCTCCTCAAGAAATAGAAATAGAAAGTCTGATTAAGATTTCATAACATGAAAGACAGCCTTATAAAACCACTTAATTCATAGAACTCAAATGATTTTGAAATAATTGAAATTTTGAATCTACTCTGCTAGATTAGAATAGGATTAGTACAACAGTAGAGCCTATTAGCAAGCTATTAGAAAAGCTATAGAAACATTGAAGCAAACACCTTGCTTTTCATCCTGATTGCACAATAATTACTGGATTTATAAATAAATCCATTACTGTACACAGATAATAACCTTTCAGTGCAATGATTGTAGTATAGGCATTTAATATTACTTGCTTTCCCTCTGCTTTCTCCTTGGTCATTTCTAAGAAGTAGCTTAAATAATTAATAACATAATGCTGAATGTAGAAATAGAAACAGAATTTAACTCTGTAGTATCAAAACTTTCTAAGTTTTAACAATAACCTTTCACAGTTTTTACTTCCAGAGACTTCTCTTTTAAACTGGAGTCTAAAAAGTAATTTCTTCATCAAGAGAGAATATCTCTCAGAAAATAGCCTATGTTTTTACTGCTCTCTGAAAAAAGAGGACCACATTTTCAACAATCTTGATCCAGGAGTAAAGAAAACACTGGAGTCCAGAAAATAAAGAGTCAAACTACTCAGACATATGAATCTCTACTTAATTACAATCCTTAATTGATCCCTGAAAACAATACATGCAAGCAAAAGAAAAATTACTTTTTTGTATTCCTTCAACCATTCTGTTCTATCTACACAGCAGATCACATTACAGGTTCAAGTCTGGCATACAATGAAAGTATAATCTTTTGAAAGTAACAATTTTAATTTAGAATGTTATAAAATTCCATTTACTATGTAAATAATAAACTTAACTCTACATAGTAAAAAGTATGTTTACTTTTTTATCTTCACCATACCTTGTCATAAATATTGGTAAATATTTAATAGAAAAAAATGTTAGTGGCAGTGCTTTTCTGCATATACAATTATTTTTAAAGTGGCATTTTAATAAACTAGATGAAAAAATTAGGTATAAACATTATTTAAATTTTTTACTACATATTTTAGCCCAAATACTGGTATTGATCTATCATTCACTTCATTGTCTAGAAATTACACTCTTCTAATACACATACGATATGTTACTAGCATTTGTTAGACACCAGAAGATCTTCTCTCTTGGTAAAGATGTTGGGAGCCTGTTGAATCTCTGTCATTAGAGACCTTTAAGAATAAGCCAGACACTGGCAAAAGGAATGATCTTCTTTTCTCAAAGTGAAAGGGGGACTAAAACTCATAGAATCATAGAACAGTTAAGGTTAGAAAAGACCTCTAAGATCACCAAGTCCAACTGTTAACCCAGCACCATCATGTTCACCATTAAACCATGTCTCCAAGTGCCACATCCACACTTTTTTGAACAGTTCCAGAGATGGTAATTCCCTGGGCAGCCTGTTCCAATGCTTAACCACCCTCTCTGTGAAGAAATTTTTCCTAATGTCCAATCTAAACCTTTCTGGTGCAATTTGAGGCCATTTCCTCTTGTCCTGTCACTTGTTACCTGGGAGAAGAGACCAACACCCAGCTCTCTACTACTTCCTTTCAGACAGTTCCTAAGAGCAATAAGGTCCCCACTTAAGCCTCCTTTTCTCCAGGCTAAACAACTCTGAATCTTTTGTTATTTTTCTATTGAGTACTGTTTGCCCATTAAGAATTATAACTTGCAACACAGCAAGCTAAGAGTAGACTGCAAAAAAACCACCCCATCTACATCACTTTTGCTATTATGAAATTAACAATGCTTAAAAAAAATTATACAAACCGATAACAAGTATATTTCCGAATACTCTTTATAATGTTAAAAGTTACCTCTAATAATGTCTTGTCATTGTTCCCACTTCTAGATGGATGTTGACCAAAATGTATGCACCTGGAAAAGCACACCTTTAAGAACTGCCCCTTCCCAAACGCAAACAAACCCAGCCCTATAACTACAGTACTTCAAAAAAACCCCCCCAGTCCCCCCAAAACACTCCACATGCAAAGAACTATGTATTTGAAAAGGAACAAATGAGTAAGGTGTAGACAGGGTAGTGACCCTGATAAAAATATAGCTCCATGATACCTTTAAGACTTTTCGGATTGTCATCTACTGGAGAACTTAAGTTAGGGCAGCTGTATGGCTGCATTACCTAACAGTAGTATGAAGACACTCAATAGGAATCAGCTTTCCACTGAGGAATTGACAAACCACATGATCTATCAAATCTTCTTTATCTCCCTTCCACTTCACTGGAAAGACTCATGCCCTTCCAAAATATTGTTCATATTAAATGGGGAAGGTCTGTTGACAATACCTGTTATGAAGAAAAATGTAGCATTAAAGCACTTATGCTACTGGTACAAAGTGATTTCACTAAAGTCACAGCTTAAAATGGGAAGGCAAAAATACATTTGTCCTCTTCTCTGCAAACCAGGCCTCCCTCCAAATCCCCCTGCCTTCAGTTCTTCCACTCTACCTATACCACATCCCTTTCCGTTATTTACCATTCTAACATCTCGCTGTCTGCAGACAATGAGGAAGTAATTGATACAAGCATGATTTATCAAGACTGGCACTCAGATTTGAAGGATACTCTTCGCTGTTACGAATGTCCACCACCAGCAGCTTTGGCTTGCTAGGCTTTGTTTTCTTTATAGGTGTTTTGGAATGACTAGGTCCTGTCAACTCACACAAGTCAATCAGATCTTCTGCTGAAATTCGTGGTGACACTTCTGCCTTCAGGTCATCCAACTTGATGGAATCCCTAGACTTTAGAAGAAAAAAAATATATTAGGGGTCAAAGAATTAGAGGCATAGTGTTCTTTGAAACTTCTTTGATAACCTCAAAGTGTAATAACCTAGTTAAACAGAAACACATATTTTCCTTATTACTCTGAACTAGTCAAACTATCCACATAGAAAAGGTCCAGAGCAGTGCCAAACGCCTATCTGACAACTATAGCCCTATTTTCTATTGAAGTTGTTAAAAAGAAAACAGTTTGACAATTTGTGTAAGTTTTTTCAGTTTGAGATTTATTAATGAATTATTCACTGTCACAACACCCATAAGAACATTTCTCAGCATCAGAAAGTAAGTAAATTGGCTAGAAAACACTCTCTGAAAAGAGAAGTTGAAAGGTCTCATGCTTGGAGCAGAAAAGATGCTGGCAACTTGGCACAGAAACAGAGATGTCTCTGTAAGACGCAGAGCTATCTAAACACCAGTTATTTCTGCAGCTCAAAGACTAGGCACAAATCAGGACACCAGAAATATAAGAAGTAGTCCTGTTTTATAATCCAGAAAATTTGTCCTTAGTTTTGTGGGACAGGGAAATTTATATATATACATTTTTATTTATATAAGAAAATATATTTTGGGGGATGGGACAGATGACACACAACACACACCTGGTAGTGCTCAAGCAACTAGCATGATAATACCTGAAATTATTTTTCATAAGAGAATCTCCACTGTGAATTAACTCAGAGATATTCCTAAGTGCTAGTATTTCTACACTCTATATTCTTAAAGAGTATCACAGTAGCCAATTTTCTGCTTTTAAAAAATATTCCATTTCTGTTATCTTGTTTCAGATTGCAGTGATCACACCAATACAAGACACTGTTTGCTCATAGCCTATGAAAAAAAAATTCAAGAGAACAGGAGTAACACTGAAGAAAAGGGAGGTACTACTAATTAGTATTAGTCAAATTGACTGTTGTTAGCTCTAGTTTTTGGTTTGGTTTCTAAACAAACTAGTTTCTCATTTAACCTGAGGACTATTCAAAATTTAGAGAATATGCTAGACAGACCAGAGAGACCATACACATTTTTCTGAGTTATGTCTCAGAAAAGACTTCCTAGACAGTCCAGCAGTTAAGAAATACTTTTGCTGTAAAGCCGGTTATCAAAAAGCATTCAAAATTACAAAAAAAACCCCAACCAAAACCAGTAATTATACTTCAGGGAATATATTAGGTCACCAAACTGCCTTTTCCATTGTACATGATAGTAGTCAAAACAAAAGAACTCACAAATTGCTAGTGTCAACACATAATTTCCTCCCAAGTTCAGAATAAAAGAGGTCAAGATGCTTTATAATGAGAAAAACACATGGTTTCTGGATAATGTATTATTTGTTTCAACAGAATAGTCAATACTTAAGGGAGACCTGTTTCCATAAAAATAACAGTGTAACAGAGGGCACACCCAACTCCCAGTTGCTGTCTAGAGCCACCTCCCAGCTGAATAGCTGCATTTTCCCAAGAGGAGTCCAAGGAAATGAACCGAAGGAGGGAAGGAAGAAAAAAAGCCCAAACTCTTCTCACAAACTTCAGACTTGCCAAATGAATCCAGCAGTCCATATCTAGGGGATTCACACAGACACGTCTGCAAGATCCACGAAAGGTAGCAATGTAGAAGGAGTACCGATTACGTAAATACGCACTTGGCTGAGACAGCTTAATTTGCCTGATGACTAAAACCGGCAGACATCACTACACCCTCCTCAGGCAACAGTTTCTCCCTCAGGAGAGTGATTGTGGAGCAACACCAAGGAGGGAAGGGAAGCAAGGCTGCTGCAAAGAGTTCAATCCTTAAAGCAGGGTCACATGATTAGAGGTAACAATAAACATTCAGGTAGCAAAGTCAGGCATTATAAATGTGGTCTATGCCAGTGAAGCTGGCTGAGATGACCTGAATTAAGTCTTCAGGAGAAACATTTACATTATGATAGTCTCTAATTACACAACCACTTCCTACTTTTATTTGCACAATTCTTCTCTAATGGAGTAGATGGGATGAATGCCTCAGGAATGAATGAAACTTTAAGGTGAAAGCATGAAGTCTACAGCAAAAAGCAAACCAGCCAAAATTCACCTAAGCCAATATAAAAACATTTTCTCCTTATCTAACAGTATAAAGCCACAAAAAGTGCTCTACAGGTACACACTATCTGTCCTGTTAATAGATTTTAATAACCAGGACAAGCACTTTTTTCCTTTAACTGGGTTGAAAATAAGGGGAAACACATTCAACTGTGAATTTTTACAATGCTCTTTGCTTGGACCTAGATTTGCATAAATGGTATATTTAGTGACACAACATCTCTATTAGGCTTTGAACAAAGCTTGTCAACAGACTAGCTGGAAACAGAATTGCTGAATCAATTCTTTCTCTAACAACTGTTTTATCTGACTAATTTATTTCCTTCAAATTGCAAAGTGAAATACGTGCACACACTTATAAGATAATCTTTCCTAATTACATTTAAAACATTGACTTTATCTACTCTATCTGGTAACAACTATATTTCATGTCAGACATTTTCTCACAGGAATTTTCTAATGAACTGTCAGGACATGCTAAATGTAGCTAACACAAAGCTGTCAATCCTTCTACCCAGTCCTCACACCTTCTCTTAAAACCACCATCCTGTTACAGTTTCGTGCTGGACTTGAGTTCAGACAGCTCTTGAGGCGTCACAGCTGCTGACCACCCAAATCTTGCGGATTCTTCTGAACCTTTAACACCCTTCCTGCTGCTTTCCACAACAGTGTTTCAGCTGTCGTCTACCACCCTGGTGACTACTCTCTTTGCCTAGGCCTGGCCAAGTAAGAGGAGATGTACAAGACACAGGTTGACATTTTAGACAGGAGGCTTCACATTTGTCCTAACTGTTGGCTTCAATTCCTGTTAGGCTTTATTATGTCATTGCAGGCACTGCTTTCCAGCTGTGAAGAACCAGAAGGAAAAGTAGGTGAAGGAAGTGACAGGGTCCACTTTAAACCAAATCCTTTGAGTCAGGTTAACTGCGCTCAGAGAAAGTTTGTGGTACTGATAGACTCTTAGTAGTTGTTTACAAATATCCAACAAATTGTGAGCAGTATCCAACTGAGATTTTGATTCCAGTTAAATTAAATTGCAGGTAGTCATATCTGAGGACAGTTGCTTACAATATCTCACTGAATTTATCATCTGTAATTTTTTGTTTTAAGTCATGAAAGGAGGGTAAGGATTAACCCATAACCCAAACCTATGGGGAGTACAAACAGGGCAAATAAAAAAAAGTAAAAAAAATGCTTGGATAACCACTGGGAAAAGCTTTAAAAAAAAAAAAAAGCTAAAAAGCTTATCACATATATAAGATGCTTCTTTCTTCCCTTCAATTATCTTCCTGCTGTGATCTATTTACTCTTTTCCAAGGCAGACATAGTACATAATTTCTAAGAAATCCCCCTCTTTTTCTTAAAAAAGGCAAATGCTCTCCTTTAAGGACAGTGCCAGAGAACAGTTAGAAGTCCCCTCACACACTTGTGTAGTGTGCTCCTACAGTCTTGTCAATATATGCATGGGTTTAGAGATCATGTAAGAAATTGCATACTGACAACCACTCTGAAATTGAGAACTGCTCATAGTTGTGTAAAACTTGGTGCTAATAACACCAAGGTCATGTGTTCAATCCCCTGTATGGGCCATTCACTTAAGAGTTAGACTTGATGATCCTTGGGGGTCCCTTCCAACTCAGAATATTCTGTGATTCTGTGATACAGAGATGAACTTTCTGTCATTACTTAGCAAATGTAAGAATTATCAGAATCATGCACAATTTCACACCCGTAACCACACACACACGTCTACATGTGCTAAGATACTGAGCTTAGTACATAAGTTGCTTTGTCTGTTTTCCTGCAAAGAAGAGAAACTTATTTTAGCATATTCTAACTGAAAGCATGATTCATGCCTTAGACTATTCAGCTATAAGAAACTGTTCATTGAGGAAGACTCTTTAATCAGCAAGATGGTAATAGGAAAAAGAGTACTTAAGCTGAAGTCTAGGGTCTCCTTGTCTCCCAGAAGTTTCTCTGACAATACCCTAAAATCTTTACTTTCAAAGTACTTACTCTTCTCACCCCATTAATTTTCAAATAGGTCTGGGAATTGCTAAGCCATATGTATTTACTGCTCTTAATAAGAAGAAATAGGCATTAAGAATTTAATTTTTTTTTAATATTATGAATTAAAGCTGCTTAACCATTCTCAATTTAGGAGTCAAGGTTCAGAGAGATTAAAGCATTCCAGAACATGAGGCTGATACAATCATAGCTCCTATCTCTTTTCCTATTAGCCTGTAATCTCTTACAGGCATTTCATCGTGGCTATTAAATGAAGATATACACTTTTTTAGAGAAAATAACCAACTATCTTTAATTCTGCTGAACCTGAACTTAACAGTTCCATCTGATAAATACAGGAGCTATAAAGCAACTTTTTATCCATGGAAAGTATAGCTTTATCTGAGTAGATGCAGGGTTTCTCCTCTTTGTCTTTGAAGTTGGCAAAACTTACTGCAGATAACATAAAAGGAACTTCAGTCTGAAAGTCAGTATAATTAAAATCTGGGGTTCAAGTAAAATATTCTATCCAAAATATCAAAGTCCTTCACAAGGAAGCATGCTTCACTGAAGATGTCATTCCATATTTTTAGAACATGTTTTGCTTCTGAAATCAGTGTATGCACATATATCTAGAAATAAGACTAAAAAAACATTTTAAAACAAGCTTATAAGATAATGGTCTAAGCCTCCCAACCCACCTCCCCACCATTTTAATGACCATTATTAGCAAAGGGTCATACAAAAAGGCTTCAATGTTTCTGATGTTCAATGGTGACTGTTTATAGAGGAGGAGCAGCCAAACTTCCCGATTTTAGGAACTCTTTTCTAAAATTTTTCAACACTCGAGAGCCACTGTTCTCTACACAACCTCTTTAGCAAATTCATTCTTACACTTCAGATTCAGTCCTCCCTAGCCATCATATTCTGCTTCTCATGTTTCCAAGTCAAGACACTGGTGCCTACCTTCTCTATGCTCCATATCTCCCTCTACCTCCTATTTAAGTTTGCTCCATTTCATTTTGCGAGTACATTTTGCAAGCTGTACTCTTCCACCCCTTCCACCAACTGGACTCCCCCACAAAGCTCCCTGCTCCAGAACTCACACCTTAACAAGTGTGCAAATAGCATCTTCCAGACAACTGTCAATCATAAACATCCTCCAAATGTCTTCACACAACACTGTAGGCAGTCTACAAAAACATAAGTGAGCTCTCTTGCCAAAGCAGCTCATTATTAAGGAAACCTCTCTCGTTCTCCCTGGAATAACATAATTGAGTGAATAAGCTGAGTCAGCAGAGCTGAAAGACAAGTTATTCCCTGCATGCAGCTAGGCAGACATGCTGCAAAGCCTCACTTATTGCCTCTGATATGATAAAAAAAGGTAAAGGCTTCTCACCACTGCAGGGAACCATTTTAAAATACAAAGTTGAGCCATAATCCAGTAATGCCTGAAAATACAAGATGCTTTAACATGAGATAAAACTTGAAGTAAAAGCAGCAGCAAGAATGATCTTATCAGCCTTCCCTGCTTTCCATCAATGCCTCTTTTTTCCACTCTTCATAGATACTCTCTCCTTGACAAGAAATTGTATTCCTTTGATTTGAGAAAAATTCTTGCAGCATCTTCAGAAAACAGTCAGAGATTCCCTTGCCCTCTTTAAAAAAAAAACCCACAGGAATTTAATATCACATCTCAATGCAACCTGCAACTGTAAGAGGAATTTCTTCATAATGTGATCACACATCTCACTTTGTGTCAGAGATCTTGGATTTAGACAATCCACCTTTTTTCAGGAACCATCTGTAGTTGCTATTTATTCAAAATTCCTGTTCTCTGAACTGGCATTAAAAATGGCAGCACAGCTCCGAGACATGTTCAGTTATTTACCACTGTGAAGCCTGTCAAAACATACTGTTAAGGCTCTACCTTAACTAGTGACTATTAAGATGAGCACTGAATTCAATTGTCAAAAAGTCTGAAAATATGGTTATCCAAACAGTTACCTTGTAAGCTGTATGTGCTTTGCACATAAATCTCCTTGGACTTCTGTATCACTCTGCTCATTGGCCTGGGCCCAAGCTCTGCTGAGCTATATGAAAATCATCATTTTAGCATAAACAGTAACATTTATGCCTATCAGCCTACAATGTGTTCATTCACATTTGCGGGATGGTCACCATGACTAAGTTTTGCTGCAGGTTCAAGGCTGCAATCAGTATGGACTCTTCCAGTTATGCTGTCAAGCACAGTTGAAAATCAGATTTTCCACTGTTAATAATGGCAGATGAGAAAAAAATATATATACATAGTTGTAACAATTTTACTGGTAGATTAAAATGATGTTGACACAATGACACAGGCCACCAGCCGATTTGTACTAGGCTATCGACTGCAAGGAGACAGCACCAGCACCAGTCAAGAGAGCTGCATTCAGGAAAGTCTTTTCTATCCTCTTAACTGCACTTCCTAATAAAGACAGATCATAACAACACCACATCCTGTCTCAATTGAGAAAACACACAGTACTTAGTCTGGCCTGAGAAAGGAATGTGACAGAATCCTAAATTCAAGACTAGTCTAAGGCAGGCTACTATAGAGATGCATGTAGAGAAAAGAATAGGGTAGGACAGAGGACTAAGGAGTAGAGGGAAAAAGCACCTTAGGCTGACATAATACACCCCTTCCCCATGTAATGAAAATTCATTTTTAATACATCTTCTTAATAACACTGTTACATAGCACTGTACTCTAAGACATAACTTTCACAGCAGCAGGATATGGCATACACAGGAGTTAGTGCAAGCCAGAATTAGAGTGACTGTGAGTGGCAGGAGGCAGCTACAGCTGTGCACCTGACCATGTTTGTGTCAGAGATGAACCAAGGTCTTTGAGTTTATTTCTCCTCCAAAACCTGACTTTGAAAATTTCTCCCAAACTCCATTGCCTTCTAATGTTACAAGCATACACATAAAAAATGTAATACCAGGTGGACAGCTCCTCTCTGCAGTATCTAATTGTGCTTATCAGAAGGTCAATAAAACATTAAGGTTTTTAGATCTGTGCTGGTCCTAAGGCGTATTTTCAGCACACTCAGTGGATTATTCTGTTACTTCTCGCCTAAAGTGAATTCACATAAACACTGAACTGCTCTTTCGTTTTCCTTTCTTTTTTTTAGATGTAGGCTGCTATTTTTTTAAATAAGGTATGGATTATTTAGCAAAGTATGAAAAAAGCTGTCACCAAGGAGACAACGGTTTAGATTCAGTTGACAAAAAGACTTACTTCTGCTATAGTCCTCCCTCTCGAAGAGAAACTGAGTCAGTGACAAAACACATGCTAGCAAACAAAATAACAACTGTGTCTTCAGCCAGCCAGACAGATTGCAATTCAGGACCACCACTACAGCCTGAAAAATTACTAAAACATGGAGGTATGTAATTATTTCTTAAAATTCTCCATGCACTGGATGTGCATTTAAAAAAAAAGTCTTTGAACATAAGGCTTTGCTCCAGTGGAAAGAAACATTTGTGCAACACCAAACTTCCAAGAATGCAGCCGTACTTCTGAGATCATTCACCAATAATCAGTGAAGAAAACAGCATCAAACAATGCAGGTGGAAAAAGCACAGGTAAAGACTACAGTGCCACTTTGTGGAGTTCAGATTTGGATTGCCAGATACAGCTGAATATTGAGTACAGTTTGGCAAATGTAACACTGGCCAGACAGACTTCAGAAATTTCTTGTTTGACTCCATTTTTCATTTCAATATTCCAATAGTTTACTTTGGCAAGGACTGACCTCAGACTATGTTACCAGTGCTACCATAGACAATGTATTCTCATGGGATACACTCCACAGGGGCTAAGACGGGGCATATAAAGGAAAAACAGAGTTGCCTCAAATTCAAACTATTTAATAGTTTTAGCAAACTTGAATGCACTATTCTATTGTGTTTACTACTTTATTATAGACCCTATTCTTTCTTTGTCTTGTAACTGGTTCATTTGTCAGTAAGTTCCACACCTCAAAGAGTGGTGAAGATAACTGCCACATTCCTTGTACTTCCATATAGTGGTTACTGCTTATGATTTTTAAGTAAATTTCTTTTCCCCAGTAGTATGGCAAAACTGATTAAAAAAAAAAAAAAGAGGGAAAAAAAAAAGAAACTTCTCATATTTAATTGATCAAAGGTAATCAAAGGCTATCAAAACCAGAATCTGGTTTTAAAACAATTTAAAAAAAAAAAAGATTAAAAAGAACATTCCCACAAGATGCACATGGAAAGAACTGGCTAGATCTATTTTTTTAATAATTAATTTTACTACAATTACCCTTTTCCCCTCAGCACATTTGTTAATCAGTCATGAAATCCCAATTGAGGGAGGTTAAAAAGGTCAAATACACCCATCTTTCAACTTCAAAGTGGGTATAATCACACAGGCTTGTGAGGAAGGACTCAGTGGACAATCAGTGAATCCAGAACCTGAGCCTAAGGCTGCAGCAGAGAGTACTCTGACTGCTCTAGCTACTCCATTTACATTCATAGCAGATAAGCACACCCCAGGGAGACCTGAAAACCAAGTCTGTGCAAAACATGCTCACAATCCTTAAATATGATCTAGTGTCTCACAAACTGTTAAAAGTTTCATATAAATAATATTTAGATTATTATAAATATACTCCTTTAATTCTGCCTCAGCTAAGCAGAATATTTGTTTCAATGAATTTACATTCAATTAAAATAATGGCTATTTATATTACAACTTAAAAAAACAACCACAACATTTATCAGAGACTTTTAAACCAATATTTAACATCTGTTGTTTCCTAAGCCTTATATTTTGTGTTTTATCCACTCTGGTTAATTGATTTAATGCTTTATCTTCTACCATATATAGTCCTAAAATGTAAGAAAATACATTCATATTTTTAAAACCTATGAGAGTAAAGCAAGTGCTAAAAAAGGCTTCCTCTAGCTAATTTAATCTGCAGAACCAAAGCACCGCAAGCAGAGGTTTCCTTACACTCCCTGCTTTCTGGTTGCTGGCTGCTCGGCTTATGAGCATCAAATGAACTTCGAAAAGCTAACCAATACACAGAGAAAGTTTTGAAGTTTGCAACAACTCCTAAAAATATTTTCCAGAATATTATGAGCTTATGACATGCTTAATTAAACAGTGATTTGTTTATTCACTCACAGGAGAGTGACATAAAAAGTGCATTTTAACCAACTCATCTAAAAAATGACAAATAAACCCAACTTATCATTCAAGCTGTTGGCAGCTACAACCAGAAAAACAGAAGCATCAAAGGCAAATGTAAAATAAGTTAGAAGCATTAACACAGATCCTGATCAGTTAACGCTTTGTACAATATGAACTAAATACAAATTTGAGTAACAGCTTTCTGCTGAATGAAAGAAGAAAACAAAACGAAGTTCCCCACAAAAACAGAAGACAAAACAAACCTGAAATGGGTCAAGGCAGTCAGAAGACCCCTGAAGGAGAATACATATAACAGCCATCATGAACAGCATGAACATTGCACCACTGCACTTGGACATTTCTTAGCGTGTACACTGAAACAGAAATATTGGTATACACTACCTACCATGCTTCTTTTAGAAGAATAAATGGAATTTACCCACCACTTATTTAATGGTTTAATATAAACCTAGTCAATACATTTTAGATGGACAAATATATCCTAAGTACACACAGGAACTCAAAAGCAATTAAGTGCTGGTGTATTTATTGCACATAGACCTGAATTTCCATCTGTAAGCAGTCTATCACACAAGTTATCCTTGATTATCTGTCAAAGAAAGTTATCAGGAAACTTTGCTCATACTATTTTTAATAGAAAAAAATGTTTTTCATGTTTGTGCTGTTTGATCAAGCCATTAAGTCATCTTGCTGCTCAGGTATTTCTACTACTTCATTAAAAATGAAAAGCTGAACTGGACTGGTAGCATTTAAATCAGTGCAAGGATCAATAACCATCTGGTAGACTTTTCTCCAGTTGAATGCTTTCATTCCTCAACATCCATCAGGAAACTTCCACCTTCGAAAAGAAGATTGACAGTAGAAGAACAAGGCAATGGCATAATTGTATCAGCCTGTGGATTTCTGAGAGTTCACCTGTCACACTTCAGCAGATATTGATAAAGAAGCTGCAACATTCTCTCTCTTTCATTTAGAATTTCACAAGTAGCTGGAGAGAGCGTATGTCTACCATAATACTGGAGACACAGATATAGAAGACAATTGTTATATGACAGTGTTATTTATCCATGTGACTGCTGGACATTCAAGTTTCCAGGACATGAAGGTAAGTTTCAGGAAGAGTAAGAAGAAAAGTAAGAAGAAAAACACCATCCATGTGCTGGTAAAGAAAAGTTACAGACAAAATTGAGTCAACTGTAGTGTAAATTCAGTAGTGAATGTAAAGGTTTTTTCTGCTGTTATTTTTGACATTTTATCTTTCTCAAAATAAACATGCAAACCCACTTAAGATGTACATTCATTCTCTCTAAAACTATTTCCTCCTTGAGATTTTATCTTAGCAGAAATATGCTTACTGGTTGAAAAAGTAAAAGATTAAGCAACACACAAGTCCAGGAGGAAAGAGAGCACCCAAGATTATTTATGAAGTTGCAAATAGATGTCACTAAAATGAATACTAAGCAATGTTAGTAATAAAAAGAGTCAAAACAGTTTTGTTTTAGTGACTGCTGATTTAGGGAGAAAAATGCACACCCAGAGGGTAAATATTTCTCATGTTATTATTAACCAAAGCACAATAACATGCAGATACACACAGATATCTGAGTAGCCAATAAAAAGCACTTAAACAAACTGAAGTAGCTTAGAAGGAAAATACAAATACAGGGGTAGGAGACAGTTGGTGTTTACAATTAAAAACACTAAACAATTACTGTTTCAAGAACTCGTAACTTACCTCCAGAAGCAAACCCATAACTTTGTTCACAAAGTAATTGTTTTGTACCCAGCCCAGTTTCAAATACAGAGGTGACCCATAAATATAAAACTGGACACAAAAATATAGTGCAAAGTATTTGTCCAAATAATAACAAACTAAATAGGTAGGGAAAAGTAAAGTAATTTTAATAAGAGCTAGATTGAACAGCAAAGACACAATGATGTTTTAAAAAATCCATTAAAGGATACTGTGCATACTAAAGATTGAACTCAAATTCCACTGCTTTCAAGTGGATAAAAAGTTTCCCCATGGCAGCAAACAGCAGTAGAGGACATGTTTGAAGAAAGACATAAATAATTCCAGGATTAAGGTTAAAAAACCCCCAAACAACTGTAAATAGTGTAGTTCACCAATAATTTAAGTTTTTTTTAGCAGTATTGCTCTAATCTCTGAGAAGTGTCATCTTATAATGACAAACATCCAGAAGTGCAGAACTGTTCACAAGTGAGAGGCAGTTCATTATTGACTCATTTTACATGGGATTTTCCAAGTCTGAACTACAGCTCCTGACTGAATCATAACAAACTTGACTGGTATCTGTCTCAAAATCTAACACACAAAAATACAGCATGTGAGAGCAAACACATTTGCAGACTATAATTTAAGATATGAATCGTCTTCCTTGTCATTCAGGTGTCCATGAGATTAGTTTCCTCTTTGCTACAGAAAAAAACTGAGTATGCTCACATATTTCTGTATAAATCACACAGTTCTGCCTCTATACAATGAGCTAAAAAAAGCTATAGCAGTAACCAAAAGATCCAATACACTTGAACTTCAAAAGATGTTAAACAATCAGTTATGCTGCAGTAAATGAAAAGTTCTTTGCTGTTAAGTAGAAAGAAGTAAAAATGAAAGAGAAGGCAATAGAAGTTCTAGTATTTATTTCTCTCCTCCTTAACATACCAAAAACATGTGCCTAATTTCTTGGAAATTGTGGGCTGGAAGAACCTAGTTACTGGCATTATAAACAAACACAACTTCTGGTATGAAATTAAAATTACTATCAGTAAAAAACACTCCAAAAACTGCTCAAGAAATGGAAGAATACTGAATGAACTTTTCTAGGTCCAAATAAAGGATGTTTATCTCTGCTACAAATACAAAACTTTTTTCTATTTACTATCTCAGTAGACCATTGCTGCTCTCTGCCGTTTCCCTCTTTGTTATTTCCAAGTGCTTTCACTCTTGCTTGGACACATAAAGGCACAAGCAAATGCTTAGCAATCAGAAGACTTGTCTTTTTACTCCTTTGTCATAACATTCAGAAAAGCTAGTGTATACACAAAACCATTTTCGCTGTTAGCATCTGTCAGGCATCCAACTGGACTGCCAAGAGAGACTGCATACATTCCTTGGAAGTTTTCTTGACCCGAAAGATCAAATTCCTGGGCAACCCCATCTGAATTCAGTGTTGGACCTGTTTTCTGCATGAATTTGTACCAAATGATTTTTTAAGGTCCTATATGAATTATTCTACAAATGTACATCCTTAGCTCCTTCAGAAAGCCTCTCTACATATCCCTAGAGCAGCATAGCAGCAGTTGTGTTGGCTACAATTCCTGTATGACAACAACCAGTATTCTCCTGTAATTTCACTTTTCTTCTCCACTGCCTTTCTACATCCACTTATTGTTTCTTAAATCCTGTAAGCTCTTAGAAGTTTCCTTTTGTTCTGCATTTGCATGTCTACACTTGGAGTACTGGACTTGTAGCTAAGGCTTCCAGAAACTACAACAACAGAAATAAAACCAAAACTAAAGTAAAAAACAAGAATATCAATTTTAGGTTTAACGACTGAAAAGTAAAGATTTACCTGAGCGACAACAACACTTCTTAGTTTCTTAGTAGTTAGGAAAAACAAATGGAAAGACTAAAACCTAATGCAGATCACCGAATAGATACAGCAGGTCTATATATACTTCCCCTATTATTGCATTCATGAATGAACTCTGTAGGAGAAGGTGGAAGGAAAAAACCCCAACAAAATAAAACTTTGATTTTTAAGAGGCTAACTTAGATTTATACTGCTAAGAGGAAGGAAAGGAATAATTTCAAATCAGCATTCTTTAGATGGTGCAATGGACAAGAGAAACAACCATCAGATTTTACTGGAGAGGGAAGAGAAAAACCTTTTCCTAAACTGAGTTATCTATTTAATGCAGATATTCTCTTAGTCACTAGTTATACTTTGCCTAGATAAACACAGGCATAACTCACACACTACCTCTCAGAATAACTTGCAGCATACCTTTTACCTGACATGCCAAGATGGTAAAAGCAGCCAGAGCTGCCAGCATCATTTTCCAGTCCCCTATTTCTCACTGCCAAACTGCTCGTCTTACTGTTTTTCTCATACAATAAATCCTGTTTGTAGTTCTGCAGTTGTGGACATTGGTCTGTTGTCGTAACAAATACCACAGAGTCAAAGGAGTAGGAGTTGGGAGATGCAAGAATACGTCACAAGAAGAAATAATTTTATTGGCCTGTGTATCAAAGAAGGCAAAGTTCAAAGCAGCAAAATCACAAAAAAACCCCCCAAACCCAACAACTTGTTAATTCTCATAGACTGCATTGGATTTGTCATCAAAATTAATAATATAGCATAGGATCTAATACTGTGCACTAGCTGACAAGCAAATCAGAACATATGATGAACGTATCAAATCCCTGTGCTTGGAGTAATAGCATAAATGCCAGTAACTAAGGTTTGGTGGGTATTTTCTTCCTGTTCAAATTTTAAACAGGAGAAAAAGCCTTACCTGAGGCAGGAGAATCTGAGCATCATGCAATCTGAACAAATCTCTCCCTTCCAATTCCCAGGTTACTTACTAGGTCACTCCGAGGTGCTTCCTGATAGTCTGCTGAAAAGCAGGACATGGAAGTCCTTGTGCCATTGCTCTCGCTGGCTGGCCGTGGAGGCTGCGCGTACTGCCTGTAGGTAGCACTCTTCGGAGTCCAGCGGAACAGGTTGATCGACTCACGAACACAACGCTCAATATCAATCTCTGAAGGGGATTTAAAGAAAAAACAAGAAATGCAAGCGCAAAAAATCAGTAAAGCCAACTGACCTAGCTATACATATATCCATCTATACCTTTGTCTCTCTCTCTCTCATTCAAAGGGTATGTAGTTTTCGAAAACATTTTCCCATTCAAAAAAAAAAAAAAAGCACTCTATTATTTTATTAAAAACTAGCAAAGACGTTTTAAGGATTAATTTTATCCCTTGTTATGTAAGTAAATCTGTTAAAGAAAGAGAAGTGTATCAGAACTTTAAACAATGCAAAGACAGGACGATAAGTGAATCCTACTCAGTGTAAGGCATCTTCACTAAAAGTTCTCACAAGTCAGACTATGGACTCTTCAATATAAGTTCATGCAGTACATGAGAAGTAGATTTCATGCAGCGTACGGACATCAGGATTTTGCATCCACTGTCTTATTTGTCAGTTAAATACTGCTAAGAGCCAGACTGAAAGCTTTCAATTATCAAACTTTGCATGGCCTGTCATTTTGACAAAGCTACATGTTATCTATTTGTTGGAAAACAGGAGTTCTCAACATTAATTTTGCTCAGTGGCAAATGGAATGAATTTGTTTTAGTGACTTTTTAAACAAACAAACAAACAAACAAACAATACAGTCCAAAATCCAACCAGACAGTCACAGTGAAACATCCTGGCTGAAAGAGTGAAGTGTGACAAAATATTACTCAACTTGGAGAAAAGCTGACACCTCCCTAATGGTAAACATCCTAAAATAAGCTGTGGTCAAATAAAAATAAGAAAAGTACATATGTAAAAGAAAAAAAAAGTAAAACCTATTAGAAATATAATTTTCGCAACACTAAGCATCCTGCATGTATCAATCTTCTAACAAGATGCAACATAAAAAAAATTACTTTTCTGTCACTCTGAAAGGACTAGTTAGTTTTGCATCTCCTGTATGTGGTCTGATGAAAAGAAAAATTATCCTAACTTGCATTTTATGACAAAAGTAGTGTATTGCGACAGACAGACAGCGGGTAGATAAGACCATTTGGTGTCTGTCCCAAGCGTCTCAGATGATTCATTACCACACTCACAGTTTAGAAGATTAAACCATCAGCTTCTATGAAGAAAACAGAGGCACTGTAGCCAAACTTTATCTGCATATCTCAAACAGATTTGACGCACTGCCATCAATCATCATTTGTTGCCATCAACAGATTTGATGCCTTGCCATCAACTGGGAGTGACTCCAGAAACCTCAGTCATTAGCAGGGTGGTGAGCAAAAGAAGTTGAAATAGAAGCTTGGAACACAATATTCCAGTTGGATGAGGTTACTGAGTTTGTTTAAAATCTGACAATTATGTGATCTATTACTCTCACATTCAAAAGCTGTGCATATTCAGGTAGGATACAATCTGCAGCATATGCTTTAATTTCACTGATGACCCTGTGCTTTTGTGTCATCTTGCTTCTGAAATTCTGAAAAATCTGAGAATAAAGCTGTAGTTTACTTAATTTTGATTCTAGCTCTAAAAACCTTTTTGTGGATGTGAAAGTAAATCACAATTTTCCTTGACAACATAAGGTTCCCTATCTATGTGAAGTAATAGATGCTATAGACAAATGGACAATGTGATGTCTCAACAGTAACAATTTTCATTCTGTGAGAAAAACATATTTTCATTTTTAATATACTCTAATGGAAGGCCGTTATTTAGTATCATTCCCAAGGAAAATTCATGCAACTGGAGAATTTTATACGATTTCTAAATTCAGGTAATGAGAGGAGATACCTTTCATGGTTATTATTCCTAAAGCTCAGAATACACCCTGAAGCATGGTCATTCAGTTGCACTTTTTCTATGTTTCTGAAGACTCATTTTATCTATAAAAAGTTGAGAATTTCAGTCCAAGACTGTAGTAGATTTATGGTAGGGTTGGTTTTGTTTTCTTGTTTGTTTGCCTTTCCTGTAAAGAGACTGCTATAACTGAGTTTTAACACTATCTCCTAAGATTCTTAGCTAAAGAAACATTAGCAGTACTTCTGTAAGAGATGATATAAATGCAGAATTTAGTCAGTAAAAAAAAAATCTGAACAACAATAATTAATAGCATGAGAAACATTTGGTTGTGAGAGGGCATAATAGCCTACATATATCTGAAAGTGAAAACACAGGACTGCAGGATGGAATAGGAACTCTATGTGCAGTAGTGCTATGAAAAAGTTGAAAGCAGAAATTGAGACTGATGGTGTTAAACACTGAGACGGGCCAAAATATTTTGCCTAAAACAAGCTCTGTAATTCCAGAAGGTATTCAACAAGAGAAGCAGAAAATGTAGCAATAGGTTTCCCTAAAAACAATAACCAGTTCTCATACATCAGGGTGTAAGGAAAAAAGATAGGAGTTTGTCTGTTGTTCTGCGATTTCTGACTGTTTGGTTTCTCATTTCTTCTAAGCAGCATTTCAGAAGGTCAGTGACCATGGCTGAAAATGAAATTCCACAGAAGAAGAGAGAACTTTAAATGCTTTGTGAGGGAGGTTGTCAAAAGCCTAACACCAAGTTACAGTCTACTGATTAACTGATCTACTTCTCAATAATGCAAAATAAACATATAACAAGGCAATTGTGGTTTCCACTAATAATAGCAATACCCCCCCTCAAACATGTGCAAACTATAGGCACACGCATGCATATATATGGGAACAGTCAACATTTAGCACTCACAAGGGAGACAAGACTATTGGTAGTGAAAGAATTTACTCTAAGAACTTACATTCCTTTTCTAAAAACAGTTACTTTCGGGATACTGGAGTTTAAGACTACATTAAACTGGTATAAATATTTACAGAATATTTATTAGTCACATTGTAAGAACAGGCTTCACACTGAAGTAACCTTCAAGCCTGTCTTCATCATTTGTTTGAAATTTCAGTTTAAGAAAAAATCACTTCCCGTCACTAACTAAAATGCAATGCAATCTCTTGCAGCTTTGCTGGATAAGATCTTTTCTCCTCCTTTTGGCTAATAAGTAAGGGTCTGCTGTGCTAACCTTCAGTCCCGATTTCTTCCCATGCCCTTTCAAATATATGACAAATGAGTCAGTCTGGTGAAATGCCCATCTTTTGTTATTGTACCAAGACTTCGCTTTCACACAGTATTAATCCCGCTTGTACTCTTCCTGCTTCCAAGTAACTGTTACAAGCCAGAAAAAATTAGAGTTTACACATTATTTAAAACATACTGTTGGTATGTCAGAAGCGTAAATATATCCAGTCAGTGTCTAGATTCCTGGACAGGACTATGACCATATGAGCAGAGTCTACCTCACAAGGACACCAGAGTACTTGACAAGTGCAAACAACTTAGAAGAACATCCTTCTGAGACAGGATCTGCATAAATCTCCAGGCATAAGCAAGAAGTGAACAGAAGCATTTCGACAGGATGAGGAGGGCATGCTCACTCATGGAGATGCACATATAACATCTCTGCTCTCCAAGGTGCCAACATTGGGGTGTTTTGTAGTTTAATAAGGATGTGCCTTCTGTTTTTATTAATACAAATTACTTCGCTGGAAAATCTGTAAGGAAAATATGCTGACATAACATAGTATCATTAACTGTGAAGCACTGAAAAAATTTAAGCCTGACTTTAAACATAATACAAATACTATAAAAATAAATTATCATTTCAAAATTTACTATATCTTCAAGCTGTCTGTTTTTGAAAACCTGCAGAGCATCTGTATTTCAAAAAGTCAAAGCTGCCACCCAAGTAGCTAGGAACTAAATCACAAGTTTGAAAATCAAACATTGCATTTAGGAGTTCTGGCTCAAATGAGTTAAGTATTTCACAGTCAAACAACAGTGAAGCCTTATGGCACCAGCTAATCATGCAGCATCAAAAAGCTTTTACTGAGATTTCTAAATATGCAAATAATACAGGAATTGAAAAAAGGCTAAGGAAGTTAAAGAAAAGTGATCTAACAGTAATACTCTAGTTTTGTCATGGCTCCTTCCTAACATTAAGCCTATTTAAATGTTTTGCTCTTTTCCTAAACTAAGCTTCCTGTTTATCCTAAAATGTTTTTCATTTTGCTTTGTTCATGCTAAACCATAACTTCTTACCAAGCTGCTGCCTCCCTCTGTCAATAGCCTCAACTGAAAAGGATGGCTCGGCCTGAAATAGCTGCTTTTTAAGCTACATATATTTAAGGTTTATTATTATAGATATAGGAGAAAAGAAGATTGCACTTGAAACATGCTGAAAGAGCATCAGTTTAAATGCAATACACCTGTGACAAAAGCACATAGAATTTTTTATTTTTACAGCAAAACCGGATATGCATATGTCATTCACAGAAAGTGAAGGCAAGTCATGGCAAAAAACAGAACATGAATGGTTCTTTCTTAATGAAAATGTACACAGACCAAGTCTTTGTGTGCAGTTAATCAATTCCAGAGCCCTTTCCTTGGGTAACAGGATACCAGTTAAGAAATTCAGCCAAAATAAACTGCTTCTGCATTTTGGGAATAGCCCAGAATTATGAGCTTGGTTTGACCTCTCCATCACAAATACTTTATTGCTACCCTGCCAGGCAACATCAGCTTTCACCACACAGCCACATAAATAGGCCAGAAAATCTCTGTGAAAAGTTGTGAAGCTGAATAGGTCAGTCAGTTCGATCTCCCGATTCCTGCTCTTAGAAGAAAGAGGCGAAAGGCCATAAACTTTTTTTTTTTCTGGTGACATACAAATAGATACACTGAGTCAGCATATTTAAAAGGACAAATCTAGGAAGAGAAGTGACATTTCTATCCAACGTCTCTGTATCTATTAGTGCTAGAAGGTTATTATAAACAAAAAGGTCAATGCAAAATTATTCTTTTTACATAATTTATTTCATACATTACAGGATAGTTTCGTGACTTCATTGTTTTGTGGCCAGCAATAGAGAGAAGCAGCAGTAAACACTATGAATTATTCCCTGAGACATTAGACTGCATAAAGGGCAATCCTGCATCCTTTTCTTACTTGTGATTGTAAAAATTGCTCTGACACAGCATTTCAGTGAAAAGGTTTAATAAAGAGTGCCTTCCAGTGTGGAAATGTGATGCTGTCCGGCACTGATAAAAGGTGAGCAGGGAAGACACAGAACGCAGAGTGACTGTACAAACAGTAAAGCTTCACTGTAAGTGAATCACCAAATGCCGCATGCTATGTCTTAGTGAGAAATAAGACAGAAATAGATTACATTTAGACTAATGTTGGCTAAGCTTCAACAGGAAAGCGTGTTTTAAACATTGTTATGAGGTGTGCCAGGGCTGTTTAACAACAAACATTTCTACAAACTAACAAAATGTTTAAGACATCTGAACCAAGCCTAACACAGGGTAAGATACTGGCCAACACCAGAAGCACAGGAATTCACACTGTATAATGGAAATAGTCAGATGGAGGATACTATGCAAAACCTGAGAGATACACAAGGGGAAATAAAGCACCTCAGCAGAAGAATGAACATTATTTCATAGGTAGATAATAACCATCTACAGAAGATGCATAGAAGAACAAGTTTACAAAATTGAAGGAATTGGCTCAGAGGAAAAATTGTTTGAAACACAAACAATGTGTTGGAAATGAGGAACTTGTGGTGCCAACAACACAACATCCAACAACATACCATTTTTGAAGGAAAAACTTTTTTTGGCTTTTATATGTTGTATGGTTTGTTATAATATTTGCTACATGTCTATTAAGTCAGTTGAAATACCAATGAAACTCACCTTCTCTATCCTAAATCTGTGTTTCACAGAAATAATATGCAAATACTGAAACTCAGCATGCATAAATAGAGATCATGCTTTTATAGGTTTCCCTCTGGGTGGTAACTATGACTTCTGTTATTTCCCAGGCATAATAGGCATAAACTTGTAAAAAACTCTGCAGTCACAAACTCTGACCAGGCCACATGCTTATAAAACTGATTACTCTCTGAAGAGCCATAAGTAGAAGTCTTTTGTATTAATGTAGCTCTCCTCCTGTTAGCCTTCAGGATATTCTTAAGGAAATAATATGAAGTAAATCTGATTTTCCATTTGTTAAAATAAGACAAAAATTGAAAAAACCTTGAAAAGGAGTTACTATTGCCATGAGAAAAGGATAAAAGCCTCTAATTTGATTCGTTCATTCCTAGATCAATGATGAAAAAACTCTCGTTAAAGATAAATACAAACAGAATATCTAGATCTGCCAAATGAGTATCCTGAACCATGTAATGCTCTAAAACTGCCAGAGCAAGCAACATCTTATTCAAGATTGAAATGTTATTTCTCACAAATAAAGCAACTGTAAACAGGAAGGATAACAACCATCTTGCTTATGTACCCATGCTTAAAACTGCTTTTATTTCTAAAGAAACGTTCTTGCTATTTGTTACTACAGTAGATAACTTACTGAGATCCAAAACTTTCAGTGTTTACCATTAGTGAAGTCTATGTTAGTTTTTCACATGGCATAACTAATAGCTTTAAGTAGCTAATATCAGGCCAACCTTGTCAGTATACATTTCTAAGTTATTTAAAGCTTGCTGCATAATTAGCCTACTCATCAGCCAAGGAAAAAAGTTGCCCTATTCTGTGAAAAAGCTAACACCCCCTCACTTGAATTTACACACAGAGGTATTTAAGCACATTCAAGAAATTTTTAAGTTTGTCATTTCAGGGTTCCCTTCCCAGCAGACAAGTTTGTGTTTTATACTCTATCAGCTTACGTGCTTGCTGAATTTTTTTCCTTAGAGTTGTGCTATTTTTTTTTTTAGCATAAAGACTAAAGGACCCGCAAGAGACTGCCTAGCTCATTGCCTTGCTGTGAGGCCAAATGCAATGTGACCAGCCTATCCCCTACAGATGCATGTCTAGACTTCTTAAAAATTTTTGCAGTGACAGAGGCTCCAACTGACATACCCCTGATGGGTACTTAGACCATTTATCATTATTTTCAGAATACAGGCAATGTTTAGCTCATCCCAGTTGGGATATCTGTCCTTCTCCTATCTCCAAGTTTTGCCCTTCAATAGTAACAATGTGGGCCTGAAATTTATTCCAAGCTTGCAATATCAACACAGAAGACTTTAGGTACAAATCCTGCTCTACTTCTCCATGTTTAGTTTTGGTCTTTCTGTTGATTTCTATTAAACTCCAGCTTTTAGTATATTAAGAACAAAGAGACTGGACAGATAGAATCAAATGCCTCCTGCAGATTTATAAAGGCAAGAGCTTCAGTGAATATTATGTGAAAGTAAACCAAAGGGAACTGACAGCTATCTCACAGTATGAGAACACTGAGAATTCACTTAAAACAGACCCCATTTCTCAGTCCTTATTTTGACAGAGAGATTTTTCTAGCTCTCAGCCTACACTGCCATTCCAATTCTGTATTTAAGCAGTTATGGCTATTTCTATAACAATGCTAGATATACAGTCCCCAAATACATCTACGATATATAGGGATGTGCTGCTAATGTACATTTTAATCAAGAAGTTTTAATGCTGCATTATTTGTGCAGTTCATTTAAAACTTCTCCTCAATTAACAGAGAACTAAAGATTATTGAGCATTTACACTTGTACAGGCAAACACACTCAGCATAACCAAACTACAGACAGATACCCTATTAGGCACCTTGCTCTATCAGCAACATTCTCTGTAACTGTAAAAAGAAAAAAGTCTAGTGTACACTCTTGCTTTCTACCAATTTTATGCTTATAATTTTAATAAAACAAAACAAAAAAGAGGGAAATATTTTCCCAAGACACCTCTGTATAGAGAAAAAACCCCCCCACCATATCTAGAAGCAAAGCTCAGATAAGTGGCCTGAATTTTGCCTTTGCATGCCTAGAAATGCTAGTATATTTGACATTCTCCCTTCTTGTGCTTTGATTTTATTCCGATGTAGAGGTGCACAAAATCCTACATGACTAACAGGTGGATTATCTATTTTCTGAAGTGCCCTTTCACTATGAAGAGTACTATCAAGCTTCTGTCAAGAAACAGAAGGCATAAGCCGCGTGTCAGACTGTGTGTTTTAAGACATGTGCTAGGAAAGTTCTACTGATGAACTCGCTTTTCACCCTTTTTATGAAACACCACCTCTTGTGATAGACAGTCCTTTGCTAAAGGATATATATTTGATTTTCTTCTGCCAGTGACAACTACAGAATAAAATAAAGGATTTCGTTACTTTTTTCCTTACTCTGTCACTCACTCCAGCATTTGTCTTTAGTCTCAAGAGGGTAGAATCTATAATCTAGAACTGCGTCTTGTTTGTGTCACTACAAGTGGAAAAGGTGAATAATTAAAGAACTCACAGCTTCAGGTAAAACAACATCAATCTTACAGAGTCTGACACTATTAAACAGCCTTGGTGAGCAGGTGTGCCCTAATGAATCTCTTTGCTCCTGTACCAAAGTCAATAATCTTGAGGAACTGCATTATGAAATACGCCTGCATCTACAAAAAGCCAATTTAACACAGCAAAGATGATGAACATGTTCAGAATTTTTTTTTTACGACTACTAGTTTTACTAATAATTTTTACTAATAATTTTTTTTATTACTGGAAAACTTTCCAGTTAAAAAGACTCTTCAACTACTATTTGCTATTAATTGTTCAAACTGGCAGCAATGAAAAAACAAAGAGAAGTCCGAGGCCAATCAAAACAGACTTCAGGGTACTGGGACAATTGGTAGAGGGATCAGGAGCACCGGTAGTGATTTCCTTGCTTCTTCCAGTAACAATGAATAATATTGATAGGAATAGGCAAATAGACCAGGTCAACGAGTGGCTCCGAGGTTGGTGTAATCGGTTTTTTGACCATGGGATGATCTACTCAATACCTAGTCTACTGACACCTGACAGGATGCATCTATCTCAGAAGGGAAAAAGAGTTTTAGTGCAGGAGCTTTAAACTAACTTGGATGGTGGAAAGGGACAAAACCAGGCTTGCCAGTGATGAGCGATGGGATGGTGTGCCAAAACTTGAGAAAAACAGCACGCATGGGATCTCTCAATCTGTCTCAGGAGGTGTTGGCTACAATATACCACACCTGAAATGTTTCTCCACTAATCAACTCGGCATGTGGAAAAATAATAAGAGCTCAAAGCTTTGGCCCAGTCCCAGAGATTTGACATCACTGGTGCAAGTGAAACCTGGTGGGATGAGACCTGTTAACTGGAGTGCCCTGTTGGATGGTTACAGGCTTTTCAGGAGAAACAGGAAGGCAGAAGAGGTGGAGGGGTGGCACTGTATGTTCCTACCACATTCTGCTACATGTCAGACTTTTAGGAAAAACAAAGGTAATGCATACTGTCTTTGCTCTCTCTGCATCACCTGAATAGGACAAAATTTACTATATCTCTAAACTACACATAAAAATTAGCAGTGACTTCAGGGTTGGTTTTGTTTGTGTGTCTCAAATAGTACCTCCTAAATCTTCTCCGGTAGTTATATTGTTTCAATAAAGTTCATAGTTAACAGAGCTCCTTAAACACAAGGAAAAAATATGAAAGAACAAATGAAAGAGAATTTAAAGAAAAACAAACACCTTGGGTAGTTATTTCCTAAACAATCTAATTCTATTTAAGTTTTAGCAGTTGATATACGTCCCTTTCATACAGCCTCCACAGGGAACAAACTAGGACATTTGTGGCTGCAGCAAAGGAACTTTCTAGTATTCTTAATTAACCAATTATTTTGCCAAATTCTTCACATAAATTTCCTAATATGCTAGGACACTGTTTAAACTATATGAAAATAAATTAAAATTTCAAATAGAGCTTCCAAAAATAGCGAGTAATGTCCAATTGTATTGACTTCGTAGACAAAATATGGCCAAAGCTTTGAGACAAGCATTGGAAAGGGTTTTCAGCATCAAGTAATCAATAATGGCATGAGGTTGCTTCTTTTTTCAACACATCATTAACTTTTTTAACCAGAAATTGAAACTGTGTTATATACAGTGAACTGGAAATAAAGTACTGAGGATTTTGTTTGTTTCGTAAAAACAAAAAAAACTTTAAAAAGTGTTCCACAAAGTTTCAAGATTGCAGTAGAATACTTTTATCAGTTTGGAAAACAAGTTGCTTTCATCAGCAGCCTGAAATTCCAGTGCACAAAAGCTTGAAAATTACAGGAGTTTCAGACTGTTGAGCAACAACTGATTTTAGATTAAAATTATTGCAGATGTTTTGAACAAAATAATCTCTTCCTGGGGATGACCCAGTTTCAGGTGAAGGTTGCTTGTAAATTACTTTCAGGAAGTTCTCATCTTCGGCACCCAATTTATTGTAACAAAAATAATAGAAGTTTTGTTTGAAAGCCACAGCTGACAAGAAGCATAATCAGTCAATACTTCTTAATGAGAAAAAGACTCAGGTCAGAAAGAGAAGGGACAAGGCTATGATAATTATATGTTCAAAAAGTTACTGATTAAGCTAGACCAATAACATTTAAGTCACATTAGGATTATCTTCCACCCTCACACTTTTTTCCATTAGTCGTCTTACTAGTATTATTTTATGATATGCTTTAGAGTAACCTTACAATATTCAGTGTGCCACTGCTGACATCCAAAATGTTACAGACATCACCAGTGTTAAAAAAATGCACATCTTTTTGGAAACTGGTATTTCCTATCAGAGTTTCAGCAAAGTTGTCATCAACTATAACCAGCAGAACACATATACATTACAACACTATAAATTTTAGTGAATTAATTTTATTATATAAACAGATATGCTTATGTGTTCTTACACATGATCTCAGCATAAAGTACTTCAACTGCCAGTAATTCAGCTGGTTCATGATAAATTGGAATCTATAATTTAGCACCCTCCAAGGAAAAAGAGTATGGAAAAATGACCTTAGGTGAGAAAATAAGTTAAATATTAATGAATCTATATTTAACTAAGACATATAGCTAATAAATGAGGGAGATGAGGAGGCAAAGAGAGACTATCTTTTAGTTTAGCACTCACATTTCAGCCATGTGAAGATATCCAGTTAAATTTAATACGAGCATTTGAAGTGACTAAGCATATAGACTGAATATGAAAAACCCACATCATAAGGAATGGCCTAATTAAATAAATTGAAAAATACAGTAGCAAATGCATAGTACTTTAACTAATAAGTAGGAGACAAGTGAAATTTTGAAATCTGAGCCCATGTGGAAGGGTATACAGTGAGAAACAGAATTTGTAACAACAGTATTAAAAGAAATCACAGAGCTTCATTTATGACAACTCATTGAACTTCTGAGAGACCGATTTATGCAATCATGCACTCAAGCTCAGCCTGCTTGCTGCCATATTCTAGACCTCTGTAAACTATTCAGTAGTGAAGACTACAACACTTAAGACTTTTTAGCTTCAATGTTCCTCCAAACTTCATTCTCTCCTTCAGCTCTTCTGAAGAAGAACAACTTCTGTTTAAACAAATTATGAATTACTGAATTGCACACATGGTGTTCAAACAGAGCCCAATAAATCTATAAATAGCCCAGGAACTACCCAGAAGTTAAAGTTACCTAAAGAAAAGCCACACAATTAAAACAGTGCCACCTCTTAACCAACATGTCTATTATGTTAGTAAAATCCTGGGTTGGAGACAAGAACATAAGTATGTTCAGAGCGTGGTAGCCTTCCTATTCATGTGTTATTACAAATTAAAAACACATCTTCCAGTTGACATGGCTTACTCAGTTCAAATGCATTCTACTGTCTCACTAGATACTTGCTCTGAAAGAAGATCTAAGCTTCATGGTTAATGGTAATGTTTTTTATAAGATGTAACACTTGTTTGTATGGACAGGTTAACCACCTCCCACTGAACAAGGAGACAGAGCTTCTGCACAATGGTCGTGAGCCTCCAGTACGATTTTCGAAGTTCTTCTGAAAGCTTTAAATTTCAAATGGAAACTGATTTAACACAGAGCAATTTCAATGGCTTCTAATACTGCTTTCCATAATCCTTTTACATTGATTGCTTCCACAGTAAAAGTTTAATTATGTTTGAGAGGAAAACAGGCTAGCACCAGCATCAAAGTGGAAAAGCACTGTTCAGAACAGTACTAAACTTATTTCTAAAAGAAATTCTTATCAACTGGATTGTTTCTATATGTGGTATGTCTAAAAATAGTCACTTATGAATTACTTTAAATTGTTCTAAATTTCACAACAAAATATTCCAACCCTCACCTGGAAATAACAACAGGCTTACTGAATTCTTTCTGATGACAGTAAAAAGACTTCAACCAGCTACAACAAACTGTAGTTAAGACCCACACACACTCTGGCAGTGAGTTTGCCTAAATCTACCATGATTTCAAAACACATATTTACATGCAGGCACATACTTTATTCAGCAACACAATGGGGAAGACAGAGAAAGCAGGAAGAAATACTTTTTTCTGTACCTGGCAAATCTGAAAAAAGAAGAATGCACTCATTGAATCCATTAGCCAGAAGACGATCCCTCAGCTGTTGAAGTATGGCAACTCCAATACAGAATGGGAAGGAGGAATTTCCAAGCAGTAATGTATCCCACAAGTGAAAAATTTTGTGCAAAGGAAAGACATCTGTATGATAAATAAGCACAATAAAAAAAACCCCATAAGCATATACACACGCTCAGAGAGTTAATGAGTTGCCTATGCACTTTTTTCATCTCCCCTTTTATAGTTCTTTTTTTATTTGGGAGCAAAGAGGACTCAAACTCTTTAGGATCGTATTTGTCTTCATACACAGTTTGATTATTCTGGAAATCATCACTGTCCTCTTTCATGAATGAATACTTGGAAGTGTGTGGGTTTTCACATCTCAAACTTATGCAAAATTAGTCAATTTTTTTCTCTTGGTACAGTGTAATTATGCACTAGGACACCCATATCAGTTTTTCACAGTATGAAGACATTAATGAGTTAATCAATAAGATCAATTAGTTACAATTAGACAAAAGAATGAGCAGAATAAAGCAAATACTGGCAGAATAAAGGAAAGACAAGAAGAAAGGCCTAGTAAAAATAGCATATAAAGCTGAAGGTGGCTCTCTTAAAATAAGATATCCTCCAACTAAATAGTTCTAAGACTTTATTGCAATTGATTGCCAAGGAAATCATCTTGGTTTTCCAAATTTGGTGATTCTCGTGAAAGTTATAGAAAAACAGGCAGCTGCAGGAACCAGTTCTTAACAGTCAAGATCTTTAGAAATTGCAATCAAGAATCTCACAATAAATTCTTTGATATTTCATCAGAGAAATAATCCATCAACTCTTTTAATTCTGCCACTTTTTAAAAAGTTTGAATTCCAAGTCTGCCAATGTCGACATGACATGAAAAAAATCACAGAGATCTTTGAGGAAAGAAGTTTTTAAATTGCTTTCTAGACTTGTTTTATTAGCTTTGTCCTCTTTAATTAAAAGCTCACCAAATTATAAAGTTCTCTTTGTTCCTAACATATATGCACAAATAACATAGTGCTACTAGAGTAAGTGTGTATAAGTGCAATAAAAAAAAAGCTTTTTTTGATGATCTTCAAAAACAAAGTTACAGTTTCTTCCATTATTTGGGTGAGGGCAGGGGATGGTGGTGAGGTTTGGTTTGGTTTTTTAACTATTATTACGTCTCTTTCCAGTAGATAACAGCTTCCTTTGCATACATCCTAAATACTTCATGTGTAAAATAATCCAGTTCAAATTCAACATAATAATTAAAAAAAAAAAAAGAAATGCTATCTATTGCCAAACCAGGACAGACAGTAAGTGACAGGCAGTGTTGAGTTTCAAACCAGAACACATCCTTGCAAATTACAAGCATCCTATTAAATTACATATTATACCAAATCGGAAAGCTTTAGCTGAAAAAGTGAGAAAAAAACATACTTAAGAAATAAAAGAACATTTAATCAGAGAATAAGGAAAAGCATACTCACGTGTAAACATTGTAAGAAACCAAGGAATTGCATAAAGCTGCAAAAGGTGGTGATGAAGGGAAGAAAACAAAAAAATGCTTTGAGAACTAATGTTGTCCATCAACTACATTAATAATTGGCTATTTCATATGAATGTATTTAAAATGGAAAATAAATGCAGTGGTAGATCCACTACCATACAACTCTTAGCCCCCCTGAGCTTTTTCCATCCCCCATCCCCAGTTCTAATGTCTTTCAAATTACTAGTTTGTAATACTGTATCAAAAACAGTAACAAAACCAACCACCACCCTCACTAGGCTCGTTTGCAAAAAATAACACCAAAAGTCTTAAATAACTAAAAAACCTGCTCCATTAAACTGTCACAATTCTCACTAAGCTAAGCAAAAATTAGCCAAGGATGCCTGAAAAAGGATAAACCAACTTGATTCAATATATCCTTTTGACTATGGAAAAAAATGGCTTTATATAAAGAACTAAAAGTGCAAATTGCAATTTCCAAGGTAAAAAATAACTACATCTGCCTTTTTCTCCTCTGTTGGTATTTACTAAAATGTATACTTCTCAGTGAAGGAACTAACAATTTTATTCTCAAACATAGTATCAGTTAAGCATTTATGTAGTTCTACTGTGACCTTTAAAGGCAGGTGCCATCTGATGATGTCCTGGTTCAGCACTTACATCACTACAAGACTGTCTAAGAACTTGTGCTGCTGCAACAGCTACAGAGAACCTTTAATTTCTGCAAACTTTCATCCTCATGACATCATATAGAGTGTGAAGAGCTAAGCATTTATAATACACTGAGAGTTACTTATTTTTCAATGAAGTATTCAGCATGTTGCAGGCAACAGAATCCATTTTCTTGAAACAAACTGCACAGAAAAGTCCCCATAAATTAGGAACGCAAGAGTGAGATGATCATTGTCAAATTTTATTCAGCTGCATAGCTCATGTGCTGTTTTATACTTCTGAAGATTTACAGTTAGGCATAAAACTTAACATATTACTTTTTAGCTCATAAAAAGTGCAAATTAGTCCTCCTATTAAGCTTCTCCTGGAAGTAAACAAATGAGGAGCAGAAAGCATAATTGATATTATGTTAATAAATTACTACTTATTCCATAAACTCTTAACTGTGTTATGGCTCTGACTAAATGATGCACACATTTGCTGAAAATCTTCTTAGTATCTCTCTCTCTAAATTTCATTCTTATGGCTTCATCTCAGCATCTGATAATATTGGAACCATACTGTTCATAAACTAAAAAAGCTGCAATGACCAGACTGTTCACCACTTTTAATATTCAGGAGACTTTTATGAAGCTTGGCCTCCAACCTGCCAATTGATTTTAAGGGTTCAAAATCTAAACCAGAATCAATTTCTATCACCATTTTAATCTTCATACTATTTCCCCAAGTATATCTATGTCATGCCTTAAATAGATGGCATTCTAGTGAATAATAACATGCCCTGTTCCCTGAAATATCCCCTACTGTGGTTGTTATCAGCTAATACCTGTTTACCTGCTTGTTTGTATGCAATATCTTACTTCCAATGCAGTAGGAAAACAAGCTTAGTAGCCTGAGGCTCCTCTTTGCTTGGAGGTACATATTATGTGGATGTCATTTTGAACTACATTAATTCCTTGGTATTTAAAAGAAGTTATTTCCTCCTTTTCATATATTTGACTAAAATGTTTTACCAAAGCAGATCCGAACTTTCTCCTAATTTCACAAACATCTCTATTGTATATGCACTTACAAAAAAATACACAAGAATATACACAAAATGAGAAACTTTAAAGATTATTAAAAGGTAACCATAAGAAAAAGCACTGCTTTACTCTAAACCACCCTCACCAAAACTATTAACAGTGACATGAAAAGTAGCTCTAACACCTTCAGTAGGAGGTTATCAGGCGAGCTTGTATTGAAGGGAGTTTCCCCTCTGTTTTTAATAAATGTTTTAAGACAAGGAGGCCTTGGTAACCCTGAAAATGTTATGATTACTCTTAACAAGCAACCACAGGAAAGCCACAACACTGGTGGCATTATCCACTCGGCAAGTCGAAGAGCAGCAGGCGGACTGAGGATGCCGCACCGAGCCGCAGCCCCCCAGCCCCGCCGTCACCCCCCGGCTGCTCCGGGGCACCGCACCGACCGCAGCCTTGGTAAACGCTGCCCTCTAGCGACCGCCCGCCGCAGCAGCGCCGTGCCCTGCCCCCGGAATAACCCGCGCCGGGAAAAGAGGTTTTCAACCCTTTACTGCTGAACCTTGAAACATTGCGGGGTTGTGGTTTCTAACGACACTTAACTCTCCGTAGCCGGGAAGTATACCTAATGTATAATCAAAGTAGCATCTGAACCACTGGGACGGCCTGAGAATAAGTCACATTAAGAGACTGTAAACTCAATGCTTCGTTTTCTTTAGAGTTACTTTTAGATGAGCAGTTCCATAATTATCATTTTGCTTTGCTAGTAAAATACAAGATCTTTTGTGCTTTGAAGTAAGGATTTGGACATTTCTTATATATGAAGCACACAGCAACCCCTTAAAATCAATTCCCATTCAAACAATAAATCCACAGGTTTTTTTTTTTTTTTTTGTTACAATTGAAATCTGTTGACCTCAGACTAGGTTTCATTCTCCATCTTTCCATCATCCCTATCTAAAGCCTCCTTTCCAATGGTGCTCTGCTATGACAAATTCTGCTCAGTACCTGAGCTTGGAGATGCAGTTTGTGTTGCTTTTCAGCAGGGTGAAGATGTTTACCTGTCCATAGCTAGGTGGCCATATTTTGAGAAAAGTGCATCTTCCATTAAACATTCAAAACTCTCGGAGATATTGGCTCAAATCTTAATGAAAGCCTTTTCCACAAGGATTTTTTTATTGTCTGTTATAACTGTCGGGATTGTTTCATTATTTGACTGATCCTCCAGAAGATGAGAGCTTTACACACTTGTACCTACAGAAGATTGAGAGGGTGATCAAACACCAGAAAAAGCTTCCTGGAAGGTGCTTGATGCCCCAAGGCTGTCAGTGTTTAGGAGGCATTTGGACAATGCCCTTAACAGCACGCTTTAAGTCAGCCCTGAAGTGGTCAGGCAGTTGGACTAGATGACTGTTGTAGGCCCCTTCCAAATGAAATAGCTTATTCTATAAACTCAGGATCTTTCACCTTCACGTTCCATCTTTTAAATACACACATACACATACTTAGGTTCAATCCTATATGGTGCCTAGAAAATTAATCATATATTTACAGGCTACAGAAAGGTGCAAAAGATAATACAAGTCTAGTCAAATTTTTAACATTAAATTCTACCCATCCATATGCACCTACACAAACAAAATTCAAGGAATTATTGCTTTCTTCACAAGATAAAAAGTACCAGCAAGAAACTTCTCCTTCAGATTCATTACCAAGTAATTGTGCAGCAGAACAGAGATAAAGTACTTCAAGGGCAGGATTTTTATTTTCATTTAGATGAGGCCTCTATTACTGACAGCTCCTGCATATCACCCAAATCAAGCAAAGGTATCTATCCACCTGTGCTAGCAGCTCCAGCACAATGATAAAAGTAACTGCAGCCAGACTTTGACATCTGTTAAGGACTATATGACAACTGTTTCTAGCTTCCAAAATTTGCAGCTGAAAGTGCTTTAGAATAATTTATGGCTATAGTTACACTTTTAGTAACATAGTACACTTCCTTTTTTTTCTTCAGTTCAAAATGGTCTGCTGTTTAGGGTCAGAATTATTCAACAAATTAAGGAAAATATTATAAAGCATTATATAGGGTGGGGAAGATTATAAACTTTGGGAGAGTAAGCAAAGAAGAAGTGTAAGGTTCACTATATATATCACCCCTGTATTTACATGTAAATCACACAGCCACAGCAATGTACCTAATCCAGGCACCACATCAGCTAATAATATTCAGAACAATTCAAGCTTCAGCAGTATTCAATATTCCGAGAGCTACGTGACCTGAAGCAAATGAGAAGGGTGCCAGGAAACGCAATCTTCCCTGCAGCGGAGCCTGCGTTTCAATGATGAAAGATTAATCAGGATTTACTTTGATAGGATTAGTACTCAAGCACAAAACTCTAGTTCAGATCTCATTACTACAGCGCACATACTTCACCTTGATGGATCCTGTGCCGCCTTGTTACGGGTACAAAAAAAAATCACTAGCTCACTCATCTGAAAGTCAGAACAACTTTTAGCTGTTCAAAAAACCCCAAAAATGAGACAGACAATTTAGAAGGACAACTTCTCTTCAGAGGTTAGTGTTAATTTTAGAACAAGCATTTGTCAATGCAAGAGGTTTTTTCCAAAAATATACCTCTGTTTTGCAATTATTTACTACATTACCTAACAATTTCTAGACTGTAATTCTTAGAGACAAGGCTCATGTGTGACTATATGCTGTCCAATGATTAACAAAACACAAACTAAAATATGACAAAATGTGATTTTAAACTATTCCATCTGACTCATACTTTGGAAGTTTTCAGTGAAGAGCACTGAAATATAACTTGAGCTCTCACATAAAGATTAGTAGTCTAAATGAGGATCCGTAAGGTGGTCAAGAAAATTACATCTTTACCACTTCAGTGGGAACTAGTTTCCTGGACAAAATACACAGAGGAATTGCTTTGGTCATCTGTGGCCTTTAACAAATAAGCATCGAGTACATTTACACAGTGATGCTGCAAAATTGATTCTCCCTCAGGAACTTAAATGTTGCTGCCCTTCGTCTACTCAAATATCTAGGCTTTCTACAGATCAATGTTCTCACTTCTCATTACCTTCTTTTCATCTTCCTCCCACCTGCCCTCTTCAGACATGGGTCATCTGCAATACACGGCCTTGTCAAACTTCTCACTTTATAATGCAATACACTGGCTTTCTCTTCTGCTCATTTTAACACTGCAATATCTTTTACGTTTGTATCAATCAAACAACATTATTACATTAAAACACCTCCACAAATGAAAATATATACTTGCTTTTCCATTACAATCTTTGTTAACAGCGATAATGAATATCTGCCAGTCCCAAAGACCCATAAATTCATTCAGGAACTGTGCACAACAAAGGACTTTCAGAGGCTTGGCCTTGGTAGTCCAACTTAAAATATTTCCTAATAAGCATAAGACTTTTCCGATAAAGTAATCTTTATATTGCATATAGAAACAATGCATATAAATTTCTTATTTAAGAAATTTTTTTCTACATGAACATCTCCTGACTTCAGTTTCCCTCTTCCCTCCTCTGTCATCATGTTCTTATGACTAACTTGTAATTACAAAATTTCTAAATGCCAAATATAGAATGATATAGACCACAACAAATAACAACGTTATCTCTATGGCCTTGTCTAAATGTACATTTCAGAAACATCAGTCATAAACTTCAATAATGCTATAGTAGGCAGACAAACATTTTTACTTTTATCTTGGCTTTTTGGACTACATGCACCTCTCTAAAAAGGAGGAGGAAAGCTTTACTATTTACACTCATAGCTAGAAGTGAGCCTCTAAAGAAGGTCCTGTTTTACTTTTTCCAGCATAGTCTACCCTCTCTTCTACGTTTTGTCTGTGTTCTCAATTTTCATTTTCCTCCATCTTACAGACTTCTTTCCAAGGAAAGCATAAAACTTGTGTCTAAGTTATACACTTGTCCCATGTTTCTGATAGACTCCAGCAAACGACTGCTAAGCATTTTCCAAGGTCTGACATATCTACAAGATTAACCACACTTGCACATATTTTTTCAATTACTTGTAAAATGATATGTCTATTGTGTTAATCAACAGCACTTAATTAGTTTGCAGTAATTTTGCTGCTAGTAATTTAGGGACACATTAATTTTTGTATATTAATCTACATTTCAAAAATAAATATACACACCTTTTAAGATGAATTTGTAAGTTATAGTAACTGGTTAATAGTATTTTTCTTTGTATTTATCATCCCAACAGAACAGGAAGGACTGAAACATGTAAAATAAGAGTCAAACTTTATCATTTTATCAGCCTATTCAGAAAGGTCCATTAATGTGGAAGTTTCACTTTTGTTGAAGTGCTACTGAAACAATGTGCAAAGGCATTTCATCCCAGTTGCCCTCATTTCCCATTTTTTAATTCCTCTGAATAATACTTATAAGGACCCTTAGCACTTACATCTGGAATAAAACCAATTTCATTAAGGTGGTTACTCAGCTCTGGATCATGGAATGCAATCATCTGGGAAAACACCGTCAGGTATTCTGAAATGACAAATGCAAGATAGTTGTCAAATCACAAACCATCATATGCTGCTAGCTCACAGTAGAGCTGTAGGAAAGGAAAACAACTGATTTCAAACCTACAATAAAACAACAAGTCAATAACACCACTGTCTTCCTTGTCTTCATTATAGTCAATACAGAGGAAGAAACGTTTCATTTCTCTTCCTTAGTACTTCTCAACTTGGACTTTTAACAATGATTTACTTGGTTCATTCTTAGGTTGTGATGCATGTTTGACATGTAAAGTTAAAGATTTTTCAGTATAAGTATGAGCCACAAAATACCAGTGGAAGCAAATTAAAACAAGACTGTTCCAAGGATTTTTAAGACTTCAACTGTTTTAGTGATATGAAAAGTTCATATTATTTAAACAATATTCTGTGTGGTTTCTTTTCTACAAAGTTAAATTCTGCAATCTGAAAGTTGAGGTTTTAAGGTAACGGGGCTATAAGGTTACCATTTTCATGACCAGTAATACCTTAATTTGTTTGCCTTTTTTTTTAGAAGCAAGAAGGAGAAATACTTACTGTAAGAGAGAAAATTTATTGCATCTTCAGCCTGGCACATTTGATTGATGGGTATGGTTTCATTAAGCTATCTAAATAACATTTGTTTTTAATTGGAAGAGAAGCAGACAGCAGAACACAGACACTGACAGATTTCTCTTTCTGTTCTACCCCCTCCCACTTTTGCCCACACTGTCATATGCTTTGTTAGAAGGAAGATGAAGAGGCAATAACATTGCTGTTTTCTAACAGACGGCAATTCCTTTTCCTCCATGCTCCCAAGCCCAGACAGCTAGTCTAGAGGAGGAAGACAGAGAATGTGAAACCTGCTTCCAGAACATGCTGACATCTCAAGGCTCCACAGACTACTGTCCCCAAATATAAACCTCCATAAGCCAAGTCCACACAGCTCCACAAATTAGCTATCCAGAGTTGCCATTGCTTCCTTCAAAGTCTACTGCAAGACTAGATGCCTACTGCTGTCTCACTTGGAGAGAGAAAATAATTCTTTATTGCTGTTTGTCTTCATCCCTGAAGTGGCAAAACTGAACTCCAGTTCCACTGCTAAGAAGCACAGAAGTGGCTCTGCTGGGACAATTCCACACACAGACTCCTTTAAGAATAGAAGCAAGTTTAAACATTCAGTTGTTTATAGACTTCTGTATTACTTAAATCTTGATTATCTGCACTCAAGTTAACTCCTCTCAGGTTAAGCCAGCAAGTTAAGGATGATCACTCAGTAAAAGTCTCTTTGGACTAGAAATTTTAAAAGCTCATTCTGCCCCAGGAGGACTATGCTGCCCCAGGAAAAACAATGCTCTCACTGTAAGAATACTAGGGAAACAAGCCACAATCCCTGCAATCACTGCAAATTATACTTAAAAGGATGCCTAATTCTCCAAGGTAAGTTGCAATAAGAAATTAAGATCTCTTGACCCTACTCCAGAATTTCACAACTTTTTTTGCTTCAAGCTGCAATGACAAAGCCACAGCACACTAAACTTCTCAGGAGATTTCTGGAATCTTAGGAGTGCCAGCCTCTCTGCTCTGATACTGCACCTCTGCTGTGCCACAGCTGCCTCAGCTCTCAGCACTCAGCTGGGAAGGTAAGTAGGTAAACAAACGCATGAGGAGCTTGTGTCACCACAGCCAGACTGCTTTGGAGCTGATCCTATGTCTCATGCTTTCTCAGTTTCCAGCCAAAGTTATTCTTATTCACATGCATACAAGTTAGGGAGATAACTGAGCCCATGCCTTAAATTCATACCACACTACATGATAATCATTTAAAAAAAGTGCATCTTGCATCAGTTTTATTTCTTGAAACAGCCAGCAGTCTCAAGTCAGGTATAACAAACCAATAATCCTCCACATTCAGCCCCACGCTGGTGAAGACAATTTCCCAATTAGCTTCCCTGAAATACATTTGTTCTTAATATAAAGATTTGTGCCCGTTATGGTTCTCTATGGATATACCACAGGTTGATAGATTCCATCTTTATTTGAACAGCCAGTGTCATGAAGTATAGTTACTGTGTAGGATTACATGGGTAATTATGGGACTAATGAAAAATACAGACATCTTCACAAAAACAGTCAATTGCAGTTGGTTGGAATATGAATTTCTGTTTTACATAATTGATTGCATACCAAAATCTCTTTAACTGCTCTTGCTTCCTATTTCATGTAAGGAAATACCCCTGATAAGCTTAGAAAAAACAGCTGTCTTTGCTGTATGTGACAAGTTCAGAGATGAGTTTTTTGAACTTTGCAGTTTGAAAGATTCCTTCCATCCACCCCTATGCAGAAGACACAAAGAAGGTAAAATTGCAGTGGACAGTTAAATAACACATTCTTAACACTTTCTTCCTACTCAATAAAGCAGGGAAATGACACAGAATTTTTCTTTAAACCTGTATTTAAATGTTGGTTTTTGACATACAACCCTAGAAAAGATTAATTAGAATACTGAAAAAATTCTAAAGGGTCTGGTCTCCCCGAGTCCTTGATGATACCAGATGTTGAACAAGAACTCAGGAACGCCTACACTGCTTTGGTTCACATAATCCTACTGACCTAGATTTCTAACTTCAGCTGATACATATTTTTGTAAAGCTCCTTAGGAATAATATCAGGAAACCCTGGAGAGCAAAAGTATTATTTTATGGAAGAGTATACCCCCTTGAGAAAAGTCTTTACCAAGCTATTAATCTTGAAGTCTAAAGCACTTGTCTCCAGAGGAGCATACTTGTTCCTTTCATCTTTAGACCTTTACTGCAAGCAATCTTTCTTTACAGACAAAAGGATGCAAACAAGTTCTCCAGAAATTTTTCCTATTATTTTATTCAGTTCGTAATACCTCTTACCCATTGTCTTTCATACATAAACCCTCCTAACCGCTGCAATCTCTCCTTACATTAGCTCTCTCCTGATCATCTAATATGTAAATGCTTTTATGTCTAATTAGTTTTGTTGATCAGTCCTTAATTTCCTTTTTTGAATACAAAAAAATGACAGACACTGATTGAAGTTGAGTTTCACAAGAAATATACAAAACGATTTCTTTAAAAGAAATATAAAGGCAGCAAGCCATGCTGAAACTCAGTATTCAATAAACACTCATAACTGCTTGCAATTAATAACATTCATTACCACCTGTTTTTTTCTCAACTACTGATGGCTTTTCAAACAGCTTCTTCTGGTTTTTAAAAGCTGCCTGAAAGATAAATTATCTTCCCAACACGGTGTGCCAAAGTGGTTTTCTAGTTCTAGACAATTCCTTTTTTAAGTTTTCATGAAATTGAAAATTAATTTTCAGGTAGAACAGACATTCCTAGCTATTGTTTTAATTTCTCTGAGTTACCTACAAAGTTGTTGAAGACTGAACTGTGGAACATTATTCCTCAGGGTTCTCCAACTCCTGTCCTGTATTGAATGACATTATCTTTCATGCAGTAAGAAATTCTCCTCAAATCCCTACTTCCTTGAATACCATAACTTCCATTTTCTGAGGAACCTCTTGTTTGTACTGCAAGGATGGACTTACTCTTACCTAGGATTTTACATAGAACATATTGTGTGTGTGTGTGTGTGTGTGTGTGTGTGTGTGTGTGCACTTTTGGGTTTTCTCTCCTGCCTGAATCTTTACCCACTTATTTTGTTCCTAATTTTCTTGCACAGCTATGTCATTGTAATTGCATTCAAAATTTGAAACCCCTTGAAAAAGTGTATTTATATACCCAGAAATTATTCTACTTCTCTTAGAACTACAAAAAAATAAAGGGACTGACTTACCTTGAATAACATGAGAATTATCCTTCAGAAAGAAGTTATACAAATACTTCGGTATAAAAGCAGACATGCAAGCATATGCCAGAGCTGAAAGAATTAAAAAAATGGATGCAATGACAGAGGTAGAAACAAAACTACACCTAAAAAAGTTCATTATTAAGCAGATAATAAGCATAAATACTTAAATCAATCTAAACACAAAAATGATTGTATGCACAATAGGCATAACAGGAGTCATTGTCCTAAGAAACTAGTTTTCCCATACACAGACCTTATACAAAGAAAGCCAGGTACAAGAGAATAAAAGACTGGACTAGACCTGTTCTGAACAAATCACATTTTAAGAAGATGAAGGCCACATATACAAAGCTGATCTGATAACCTTTAAAGCATTTAAAACTATCATCAGCTTTTCTGAATAAAGCTAGTCTGACAGGTTAACACTTAGGTTAATAATGCATTCACCTTAAAGAAGGCTGAACTACAGCTTCACTGAAATAGACATGTACTAGAGCAGCATTTCTTACTTTTACATACAAGGTTACTTGTGCTTTTGATTATATATCATTATTGTACTTGCAATAAACACAGGAGTTGAACCCCTGCTTGAAGAGCAGTACACCACATGGAGTTTTCAAAACCCAACCATTTCTTTTGACTTGTGGCAACTAGAGCATTAAAATTCCTTTTTTAGGTACAGAAACTTTCCATCTATAAGCAAGTGTGCACATCTGTCTGCAACCAGATACAGATGACAGACTGTGCTTCCCCTTCACTCCCAACCGAAAAAGGTACTCACCTTCATTGTTAAAATTCAAGTACAGAAATGGTGCACAAAGAGAGTCAAGACCTAAGAGAGAAGAGCCATGAAGAAACAGCACAAAGAGCTCATTTATTTTTATGCACAAGATAAAATCATTAGTTTATCATGAAAATTTGCATACTCGATACTGGTTATAGTTCTACCAGGGCTTCACATGTAATGCTGAGAACAACTGTGAAATCAATGCATGAAAACAGAGAGGATATCAAATTGTTAAACTACAACGCTGAACAGATATTCTGCCAAAGCTTCCAAGAAAGGCCAATTATCATCCCAAGAACTCACTCAGTAACTTTTGCAACTTTACCTTGGAACTGAACAGTAAGCAACAGACTCTTAGTTTTTAAACAAAGTGACTGAAACTTAAGAAAAGTAAATATATAACAAAGAGTGAGGTAATTTCTCACTACAAATTAAACACAGATTATTAGGAATTAAATTTACAATAACCCATAGATTCATTCTTCAAAGGAAACAGAAAGAAAAGCACTCAAAAGAGCTTGTACTGTGGGGCAGAAGAGGGGAGGTATTTTTAAGTCAGTCAGAGCTTTCCATATAATTCTCTGACCTTGCTAACTAGTCAAACTCACCTTGCCAGTACACCAAATCAGGATGGGAAACAACCCAGGCCTTCAATACACGTCTAAACTTTGCATGACCTTCTGGTGATGACAGCAATTCATCATACTGATGGCAACGAGGAATATCAACTTCAATCTGCACCACAGCCAACATATAATATAAAGAGAAATTGGGATAAGTGGGGTAGTACTACAGCAATCTTCCAATACTAGAGGTGGAAGTCAGCCAAAGAATGTAGGTCAGACCACCATCATAAACACAGTCTGCTTCCTCTATCACTCTCAAAACCAAAACTGACAGGGGACCTAACAGCCCTGTCGAAGTTTAAAAACAGAGATTTTTTTTCTTTTGCTGCATTCATATTTTTAAAAGAGTGCTAACCCTTGAAAAAAGCAGAAAGCAGATAACAATTACAGTTTTTTACTTCTGGACTCATTTCAGGTGGTAATATCACTTTGCTCTAAAAGGTAATCAAATGAGAGTTCTCAATGTTGTAACCAATGTGATGGAAAATAGTCCTTCACCCAGCTGAAAGAAACAGCTGTTGCTCCTGATGGTTTTTTTTTCTGTCTGGTAAGGGAATACTTAAGAACATTCTCTTCTTGGAGAACCAAATTGCTTAAAACCCCATTTCTGTGAAGCACAACTCACCTTACAGGATCTCAGGCTACTCAGTACACTACCTGTACACTTGTACAAGGTCCAACAGGCACAACAAGCATTCAATAAAACCAGGAATTTTAACAATATATCATTACTATTGTTCACTACACTTGGCTGCTGCTACAGAAACAGTGATTATGAAGTGAAAGAGGATTTCACTTTCCACATGTTCTAACATAAGCTAAGTTAAAGTACTTGTCCGTGTCTGTTTTGCAAGATTCTTGCTACAGCACGAATAAGGTTAGAGGGCAAGGGGAACCCTTTTAGTATTATCAACCACATTTTCTGTAATAGGTAAATGGCTCCGAAGGGTAGAAATGATCTTCGAGTGACAATATTTGGTAACGCCAGAAGTCTTACTTGTCTGTCTGTAGGAATCGGTGTGTCTTTATCAATGGCATCATATTTTGCTTGTATGGCACCCTAAGTGTGGAAGAAGAATATTTGAATTTAGAAATCACTTACTAACAAAAGGTTTATGACAATGTACATGCTGATATGCAGAAGTTGACTGTTTTTATGTACTTTAGTTAGCAACTCTTTTTTCCTGAAAAACTTTCCTGAAGTACAAAAAAAGTCTGACACTAAACTTTAAGAAAACCATCTTCATTCCGTTCTAATTCATGACATATGGATTTTTCTGTGACCTCACCAGTACAACCTTCAGTGATTATCAGTTGTTTATGCAGAAAGCTATGTACTTGATACAGTTTACCATTTTCAAGTTAAGAGATGCACTCAATTTAAACTCAGTGCTTACCTCAGCCACTGGCAAGTGACTTTCAGCATCATCTCTGGAAAGGTGCTGAATCCAGCTGCTTGTTAATTGATACTGACAGTATACACTACTCTAGTAGCTTGTCCTCGCTTAAATCCCAAGACAGGCATGTTAACAAGTCCATTTTAATGTTATGGGACACTACCCATATTGTACAGATGGCAAGATGCTGAAGCATGAGAACTGACTCATCTCCCAAGACTCAGGTTACAACCCTGACCAGCAGTTTTGCTTTTTTTTGTTTAAATTATATAGCACTCAGAAGGTCATAACCTGAGCTAAACATTCTGAATAACCTGGGATTATCTGCAAGAATCTTCTTGCTACATGCTGCAGACTGCAAGCAAGGTAGATGTAAAAGCTACGTAGTTGAGGAACTCTGTAAGGAGCCCTCACTTCTAGGATATTCCTTATTAGTCCTTTGTCTGAAAGGGTTACATTTGATTTATTTATTCTCCAGTCTTTCTCAGAAATTCATTGATTGGTAGATGAGAAAAATACATTTGATATGTTTCATCCTGTTTTGTCCAACTATCACTGACTGGAGCAGAAGGATTCTAACTGCATTTGTCAAAAATATTAAAAATAAAACCAAACCCTCCTGTTAACTACCAAAAGTATTTAAACAATCTAACAGAATTTGGTTGTAAGGGTATTATTTTTCCATCTCATAATCAAAATTAAAGGCAGTCAAGTTTACATACGTTCTCTATCTATCAAATAACATCAGAAGCAAGAAGCAAGTTGGTCTGAACATTTTCTTTATTCACACAATTTCATGACTCATTTTGTTTAAAATTCCAGTAACTCTACCTGCCAAATCTGTAAGTTCCAACTTCTCTGTCAACCCCATTCCTATCCCACTGCACTCTCAGTTAGTATTTGAACTTCTGCAAATGCCCTCCCATTACCCTTACCTCAACACCCAACAGGGCAGCCCAGGTTATGCCTCTCAGAAGAGGAGGGATGTCAACCCTAGCTTCTTTCCAAATTTGGTTTTTCTTATATGGGTAGGCCTACAAAGAGAAGAGATTAACTGCAAAAAATGTTACCATGTAAATGAAAAAATTCCAATTCCAATCCTGGGACAGTCTTTCCCCATAAGGACAAATACAGTCAGCCTGAACAGAGAATACAAGTTTTACAAAAAGTAAATTTAATTCCTAACTGGAAGGCCTGGATGAAGGACTTCTGCTTGATGTTAAAATATCCACTCTTTCTGATAAACGCATTAACATGCTTTGGTATATACTGGATATATCTACTAATCCAAATTTTTATTAAAAGTTTTTTATTTTCATGCTATACACCCATCTTGGTTTTATTAAACATTTCTAGGTTATATTTGATAATGTGCATCAGCTCTCTCATTCTTAAACAAGAATCCATCTCTTCTAATGTAAATTAGGAACTGCTATTTCTTCCTCCAATATAAACCTCATATTTGTGACATGGCACTGCTATGGCATGTTTTCAAGTACCTTACTGCTTGGAAATGCAGAAGTGTTAACAGGCATATTTATATCTATAATAACTTAGTCTGTTATGAAATAAAAGGATGTAAAATTATTTTCATCAGTAAGTAACCAGTATTAGCAGCAGCTCTGTTTTCATGTGCATACTTTAAAATTTACTTTTATATTCATCACTACTGAAAAAGAACTATTTCTTATATTTTTATCTTCAGTCTTCTTATACTTTTGTAGGGTTTTCTTCCCCTTTCCCAGTGTGGTCTCTTGTATCACTGCTTCCTTTTTCAATTACTTAGTCCTTTAAAAATCTTCCAATTAACAGGCCAAATCCAATTATCCAGCATCAGAAAGATTCCATACCTTCAACAGCCTGTCAAACAGGACAATTCTATTTAGCTGGTACTCTGTGTCCCTCTCTCGGATGATCAGAGGAAGACTGGCAGCTGCAGAGAGCTCATTGCTACTGTTTGAATGAGGTAAAGTTGACTGGCTGGAAAGAAAGAGCTAGGATAGTAGTAGTGAAGAGCATGAAATACAAACCACTGAAAAAAATTTAATATCCTATAATGCATTTCTGAGTCAGAAACAAGCATAAATGGATAATATTGAATATTCAGCATAAACAGTTGAGTTTATGCTGAGTTGTTCTCTCCAGAACAGAGAAACAGGTTAAGGTCCTCAGTTTGGTATCAGGGCCCTAAGTGCAGAGTGTTTACCAGCCCTCAACTTTTAGAGCCAAACAAGACATGCTAGTTTTGTTTTTGGGAGACAGTTATGTCTAGCTGTGCAGTGCAACACTCAAATAAAACTAATAACTCAAAATTCAGTTCCTTATAGATGTACAAATTTACAGACGCACTTACTCGTCTTCAAGCAGTGGATAAAATGCTTCTCCACCAACATCTTTCAGCCTCTGAAGTGAAGAAGAAAAATAATTCATTATTAGAATGCTGCTCAGAATTCAAGTGGAAATCTTAGTGGAATACAAAAACTATTTATTAGTAATTCATTTGCCAAATTTAGTAGTTTGCCTTGAGATGTAAGCATTAGCTCAGTACTTTGTCAGCAAAGAGGCATACAGACAGCCTTTAACACTAAAAACTTTCACTAACAGAGGTCTTTTAAGTTGATGGAATTTCTCCTGCCTGAAGATAACTCATCTATAAACCTATTTCCACACATAAAATGGCTTCTAATGATCATGGATTAAGAGATTAATAGTATTACATAGTTCTTTCTCTTTTCCTAATCTTTCTTCATGGACTTCCTATCCAAGTAGCTGCAAAGCAACTGCACAACTTGGTTTTATGTTTCTAATCAGTTCAAGAGTTATGCAAACTTGAGTTCCTTTTAGGAAATATGGACACTCTCAGGAAAGGTGATGAACAAACGTGCCTGGATTTTTCACTGGAGTTTTCAGATATCTTATGGTGCATCAAGATTAATGTTTAATACCATGCTCCCTGCAGTGCTCTGTTTTGCAGTTCCATCCTTAACTTGAAGGCATACTGCACAGCCTGTTCCTCCTGGGACTGACAGAACAGTTCATTCTCAGTTCATTCAGTACTGCTCCTCTTTTGATTATAAGCATCATGCTCTGCTCTATAAAAGGTGTTTGAAGAACTGTGTAAGTTCAAAAATTTATTTCAACTAATAGTGCAAGGGTCAGGCTTGCATCATCCTCAGAATGAAATTTCAGTATATACTTATTTTCTGCTGTATTTATAGAAGTAGTCAGCAATATCCAAAATTTCAGATAAAAAAGTTTAAAAAAAGCCTTAAAAGCTGACCTTTCATAAGAACAACAGTAGGAACTGCAGTGTGCATCAACTTTATAGTAATTATTGCATACTGTTAACCTCCCTCCTGACATGCAAACCCCATCAACCAAGCAAAGAAAGTATCCCAATTCTGTGGTCTGTCTTCATGCATTTGTGTGTAAAGTTTTACTGAAGAAATATATTTACACAGTATTTGACACATTGCCCCCAAAATTAAGGTGGTAGAGAACAAGACTTCAGGGGTTGCATTCCTTTCTGTATCAAGCCCTGTAATTATACAGAAAGGTTTTTTTTTAACTGTGACAGAATTGCATTTGCTATTGCAGCATAAATTCCTAATTCTAGAGCAATAAACATGTGCAAAGACATATGAGCAAATTAAAACATTTCAGTGATATATGGAGTAAATCTTGTAACTCATCATTACATCAAGAAAAGTCATGAGTTATCGTATGCTGATGTTTTCCACTGAAGATGGAAGAAAACTGCATGACAGCACTTCTGCAAAATGCTTTGAAGAGATCCTTTGAACTAGCTGTTTCATAGCTATATATTCCAAAGATTAGTAATTAACTACTGGCAACTTGGTATCCAACTTTAAGTACAAAGTTTTTAAGGAGCTGAAACTGAAGTGAGTTGATCTTTCTTTTGGATAATGTAAGCCATCTACAGACACCAATTAAAGCACACTATCCAGTCACTTTAGCAATTGTGGAGAATATCAGGTACTACAGAACTATTTGCACTACACCAGGACAAAGAAGGTAACAAAAAAAAGAAAGGGAGGGATATAGGAAAGGGATGGAGGGACAGAAGATAAATCAAACCTAGTAAGTTTTTGCAGACAAAGCAGTTTAATAGCATAAATCATAATGTGACACAGACGCTAAGAAGTGTTCTCTTGGAATTAGTAACGTTTCTGTTTGCAGAAACAGCAGCAGGAGCTCCTTATATATATTGCCTTTAAACAAATGTTTCTGCAGTGAGGTTGTAAGAAAAAGTGCACAATATTACTCTTACATTTTGGAGCTGGCACAGAGACAAAGTCACAGTTGTGTCATCTAGGAGGGAACTTCTATCTCGTCCTTGCCCAAAGCTCTCACCATCTTCTAATAAAAAGCTTCAAAAAGAAGAAAAAAAAATTAGGTCATTTTATAACACAGGACTTGAGCTAGGAAAAAAAATTTCTTACATCAAGCAGTTTCCTCTTTAAAACAAAGTATTAGCTCTTAGAGTATAGTGTATTGACTCTGCATAGCATGAAATCTGCTATCAAGGGAATGTACAATCACCTTAAATTATTCAGACAGCTTTTGTTGTAAAACACATTTCAGGTTTTCTATAACTTTGGTTTGCACGCAAAAGGAAGAGTAATGAGATACGGGATTAATACTCCCTTTTATTCCTTGATGTGTCACCGATCAGAGCTGCTATTTAATGTGAAAAGCAAAAATAAAATATTATCATATGAAAGCCATTTTCCATCATGAAAAAAAACCTGAGCATAAGTCTGACCCAGACCTTTTCTGTTGAAGCCCACCTAAGGATACAAATGAATCCAAGACAGAGTATACACAAATTTTCTATTTTATGATTATTTTATTTTTAAAGCAGACCACATGAAACTGATTTTCAGAAATTAAGCTATCATTACCAGTATCACTTAGAAGATGGAGTTAGACTGCATTTTTTGAAATTAACACCTGATCTTCAAGTCTTTCACCTTAATGATGAATAATGTTTGTCCCTCATAACTCAAAAGCACCTGTGTTTACCTATGGGCAAAGAAATATGCAATTCCTCAAAATCTCGCACTAATTTTGACACTAAAATATCACTTAAAACCTAGTTCCACACTTTTTTTTCTTTTAAAGATATTGTATTTTGGCTGTACACGTACTTCATGTTTAAACTGCAAAATAGTAAATTGATATATATCAGCACATAATTATGTTTATTAAGATCAGATAATAAGATTAAAATATGAATTACTACATAAAATTGCAACACGTGTAGCAGTAAGATAAAAGTAGTAATGACTAAAATGCTTTTACAGACTTATAAGTCATAAAACTAAGCATTTTTAAAAAAACTGATCAGCTAATTTGCTGAATAACTGGATTGACCATTCAGCACTGCTGCTCTATGAGAGGGAATTCAGAATGTGAGAATTTGCTGCACTACATATTAAATTAAATTACAATTACAAAGATGCCATTGAAGCACAGTGAGACATTATTACTAAAACTTAATGTGATTTGAAAGTGTACAAAATTTAGGGACTTCCAATTCAGTATTCTGCACTTTTCCTGCATCTTTTCAAATTTCAGAAAACAAAAGGACGATGAGGTAGGTGACAGATACAAGACATTCAGATAATGCCTTAAGTTGGGTAAGAGGGGAAGTGACAATTTCCCGTTGTTCAAGAATGCCATTTTCAATATTTTGCACACATACAGGTGCTAAAAGTAAACATGTTCTCTCAAAATTACTAGCCTTCTCCATCCACCCATCCTCCTTTTCCTCAAAGTGCTTCTCCATCCTTACTTGGGAAGTGTGCAGACAGGTGGTTTTGATCGAATTATTTCCTTGTTGACAAGTTCTTTCTCCAAGTCTCCTCCAGCCAAACACCAGAGATAATAAACCTCTTCAATTGATCTTTCTGCTAAGTAATCATTATCTTCATCTATTGTGAGAAATGACATAAAAATAAATTACAGCTTTTTAGGTATCTGTATTTCTTCTTACAACTCTAAACACGTATTGTTGAAAAAAAAATATGCTTGAAAGGTCTTAATCTTAATGTGAAATTTGAGGAAAAGTGACCTCTTTGCAAGTGCCCTTTAGGAAATTAAGGAAAGAAGTCAAAAAAAGAGCAAATATTTGTACAGTTTGCCTTGAAACACTCAAACAAATACACTGAAGTGTGGACTTTCGCTTTCTGTGTGTTTTTAAACAAAACAAACCACTGTTTTGTATACAACACAGCATTAAGACTTAAAATAAGAAACAAGTGATTCATACTGAATAGTTATAATCTCTCTTCACCTACCATACTCACTGTAATAGGTTATAAAATATTTGTCTTCAAAAAACGTATAATGAGATTCTCTAAACATCTCCACGTTCATAAGAAAAAGTTAATGAGGACTTGAGAGTGGTAACACTTTGAGCATACTGTAGTTCAAAACTTGGAAGTATAATCTTTTAGCTTAGGAAGTGACCTCTTTCACAAGGATTTTTTTTCCAATATTTCAAAAAATCATCTGATGCTATGATCCAGCAGAATCCAACTATCAATCCACAACGGAATTTAGTGGAAGAGAATTACCTTGTATATGCACATGTCCAAACTCTAAAGGCAAAAGATGATACTGCTACTGGACTTGAATACTAATGTTAAATATTTATTCTCTGAAGTCAAAGCACAAAATTAACATGTCCTCCTTTGACTTGCATACATCCCTCAAAACATGTCTGCCTATACCTCTGTCCATTAAACAACTTATTTCATTAATGTAGTGTTGTAACATTTAATAGTTTCTTTGAATAAACTTTTGGAGAGAAAACGCAATAACATTTTATTTTCCTTCCCCCTCCTATGACATTTATCCCACCACCTGCTTTTACCTTTACATAATTGACTTATGTCTTCAGGAAGCGTTAAATTAGCACACCTTGGAGAAGATGAGAACAGACCAGCAGGTTTGTGGAAGGGAGGATATAGAGAGGATACCTCCCTGAACAAACTGTCATGCAGCAATTCCTCTGGAGTTGGCCTTGAATTAAGAAAAGAGAATAAAATACTTACAGCAAAGTGCTTCCAAAAATGTTATATTTCAGTGAGAAATATCCTCAGTAAAAAACACTAGCAAGTTATTTTAAATTATATTGGATTTCAGAAATCTTAACAGCAGAACTGTCTACTAATGTTTTTCAATTCATGAAGCAAAACAAACCATGCAGTCTGTTTATAGCCCAAATTTAGATCCCACCTTCACTTAATGTGAATATGAACTATTTTATTAATTCCCCTTCAGTTGCTCAAAGCAGGGATGTGTAAAATACAAATGTAAAGCCTTGATTAAAGAACAAAAGCATACTTCCATTTTCAGAAGGAAGTTGTAGTGGACTGACATAGTGGAAAACTTCTTTGAAAGGAGAGATTTGAAGCAGCCCTTATTCTGGCTACAATAGAGCTGTGGCAACCACCATCAACTTCCAGACATAGAATCAGTAAAAGCTGTGAACTTAGAACTACAAATGCCTGAATATTTTTCCCCCAAAATTCTCATATTCAATCTCAAGGTTTTGCACCTCTGATTTCTGTGTCCCCTCCCTAATTCTTTCCTTTTAAACACTGAAAAGCAACAAAACCGAGCATTTCTTATATGTAGTCCAAACGTCAATATTTAAAAAAAAATGATTCAGCAACATTTCTTCTAATTTCATAGTAACCCACTTGTCGTATTACGCCCTTGGACTGAATACTTGCCTCTTAGAAGGCTGGAATGTAAGGCATTTCTTCAGCAGAGCTATGACATTTTCAGAATGGTCCTGAAATGTAAGAAAAATGTGGAAGAGATCTGTTTATGACTGTCTTAATTCAGCAAGCCACTTGGCTCATGCTTAACTTTTAACATACAGGCTATTCCAACAAGAGCAATAAAATCTCACACCTACACATATGAGGTTAGCTGTGTAAGACTGAAATGCTGGGGAAGCAATTATTCTCACCTCCCAATCCTACATTTGATTTTGGGAAAAAAATCTGAGAAATTTGCAATGTATGCAGCTTTTTACTTTTATTTTTAAATTTAGATATTCTATAGCCAGCTTGAAACAATGCAATACTTGGGAAATTTCTTCTGCTAATAGTCAGAACCCTTTCACATAATGTCTGAAAATATGCAGACACCAAAATTTAGTGCTTATTTTTGTGGGCGAGAACATTTACTGAGACTGACAGCAACTTTAGGAAAGAATATTATCAGTACTAGCTATTGAAAAGATCTTAGATAATAGTTTAGACTTCAAAATTTTTCATCATATTGCAATACAATAAGTGACCAAATAAGTTAAAAAAATAAACATGTGAAATATTATAAACAATAGTAAAGTATTCTAGATAAGACAGCATGAAAGAGTAAACCAGGTTCACAGACCTTAATAATATCAAGACAACCATGTTCTTCAGCCAATACAGTTACAATATCATCTACACAGCCTTTGAAAAACAAACAGGACAATAAAAAGTTAAAGATTATGAAAAAAGTGATACCAATTAAACAGGATATCAGATAAACCTCCAATCCAATAAAAACCACTATTGATATTGGCTTTTTATTAACCTTGCCACACCACTTGAAAGTGAACTATCAAAATCAGAAAGGAAAGTTATTATCATCTATGTAGACAGAAAACTGAAGCCTAAGGAAAGTTGAGTAGCACTTCTAAGCTAACAGTGAAAATCTTCTTGCAGGCTTAGTAGCTCCAGATTGTCAGTCTCTGTCAAATAAATTAAAATAGTCTTTTCACTTGAAAAAGTGAAAAAAATGAAAAAAAATCCCTTAAAGGTACCTGCATATAGAATCTTGAAGTAATTTTTCATTTTTTTGCTACTTACAGATAATGGTAAGTTATCGGTAAGCGGTATTTTAGAACTTGTTTTCATCACATTATTGAGTAAATAATTCCCGAGTCAGGACCTAAATGTTTTGCAGTGGATAAAGGTTACTCACAACTTGAATTCAACTTGAAGGGGACAGAAATGCTTCAGGAAGCTTTGTTAACAAAGCTCCAAAACAGGCAGAATTTCAGCACCTAAGCGCTAACTGCTGAAGGAAAAAGATGTTTCTCCTGATAGTAATTAACTTTAACAATATTACTATTTGCTCTGGATAATAATAACTTACTGTTAAAGCCTCAAATTGCAAATTCATGCCCTTCCGTTCCCCATGGTTATACATAAACCCCACCAGAAATCAAGTTTTAAACCACACAAAACCAGTCCCAGTTCCATATTTATTTACATTAAGCAAGAATTCCACATCTACAGTAATGTTTTACAGTTTGCAGGTGAAGCCAGAAACAAGCCCAGATCCAATAGAACACTTCTCAGCTCTCTTTTCTTTTCTCTTTTCCTATTTGAATCCTGCTTCTCCCTACTGGGCAGTTACCACACAAGCACTGCTAGTGCAGGGACAGTTTTCTTTAGCATCATACAATTCCTAAGCTATTTCAGAAACCTCCTGAAACAAAACGACAAATAACGATGAAAATGACCACCATTCTTGAGCATGTTTTTTTTTTAATAGTTTGCCCTTATGTTAACATACTCACAGCTTTTCCAAGGTTATTTTTCCTGGCACCCACCTCTGTACTTTCCCTAGAAAACCAACCAGGCTTCAAATGCCTATTTAATTCTGGACATGAAAGATGACAAAGGTAAATTGCTGTAGGTCTGAGCATCATAAGCTGATTAGTCTGTAAAACTCTAATTGTAGAACTGCTTGGAAATTTGAAAAATTCATTTTGTGCTACTTACCTAACATAAGTATAAATTTCAATCTTTCTGCTATCTCCAAACTCTGAAATAATTTTCTCCCCTAAACAAATAACAAAGTCAAATCAACAGTAGAATACTACATGAAAATATTTAGATAACATTGTATCCCATCTATATACAACGACAGTGAAATAAGCTTTTACACGTGAATTTTAGATGTATCAAAAGTATCTGTAAGAACAGATATAGTGGGTTATTTACCCCACTATAGCAGAAATAGTTTCATGCCATCAGAAAGAAAAAATATAATACTGATAATATCTCACAATTGGAACAGCCTGGTAGTTGTGGTCTTGTGGCTCCACAGGCAGCCATCCTTCATTGTTAACACATACACTCATCCAAGCAATACACTCATACCAAGCATCCTACACACCAATATGCATCCTACTACTAGCACAACCACCAATACTGTCCAGGAAGGAATGCTAACATATTCTGATATTTGTGCTTGGGCGATGGGCAAAGTGTCATTAATCCCATACTCAATACCAATCAAGTTAGTTAAACTATTCCCAAAGAGTTAAAATCAAGAGAATTATCCTCTTACATACCACGCAAAGCTCAAATAATATTATACCAAGAGACCACAGATCTGATTTAGGGCCAGAAGGCAGAGGCTTCTCACACTGAGTATGATCACTGGGTTTGACTATTCCCTGTGCAATTACTTCAGGTGCCAGATATGATGGGTACCTAGAAAGATGCAGCAACATTAAGTAACATCCTGTCTGTCCAAAAAGTGTGCCTTTCCATTATATAATCAGAACAATTTTGCATTTTGAGAAACTAGAATACAAAGCAGACCATTCTATTTTATTCAGCCAAAATCTACACATTACAGCAAAGTTTCACTCTAATTGCAAAATATATAGTGTTTACCACATAAAAGGTCAAATCTCAATCACTAGCTCAGTCTTTTTGTGGGAGGAAATGGCAGCTTTCAAAATAGTATGTCTACATATCTCAGAGAAAATGCACATTGAGTTTCAGCATTAGTGTTTTAAGTTAGTCTATCTTAGACTCGTATTTGGCAGTGGTGGCAGTATTCTTCATCAATAGTGTTCCCACTAAATAACATTTGAACTTGCAAAAAAAGTAACAAAAGATGTTGAGGGCATATTTCACCTGCTAGATACCTTCTAGATAATTTTAAAATAATACTATCACTTTTTTTTTCTGTCAACAATTCGTTACAATACTTAAAGTGGCAAAAAACCCACTGCAATAAAGCATGCCATTTTGGTCAGACGGTAGGATCACTTGAAAATAAATCACAAAATGATAAATGAGACAAAACAACCTACAGTGGCGTGCAATAATGAAGCATTGATTGTGCATTTACCTAAATTTGAAATTAGGAATCCAGGTCACAGGGAACCACTAGCATTGGAAGGCAAATCCAGGCAGCAGGGACTGACAACAAATAGCTACAGCAAGATGCTTGCATAGTACCCATTATCTGTCTTTCATCCATTTCACCTCTTAAATGACATTATCAGAAGCTTCTGTGTAAGGGGTGTATGCAACAGATATACATTAAAATAACAAACTATAACCTGCGCATACAGCACATTTTTAAAGATGATTGCTCAAAACATATTTCCTGAAAAAATATAACTGATATATTTTTATTGTGTAACTACATCCTTACCCTATAGGAAAATCAACATCAACACCTTGAGCTGTCATATGGTAGAGTCCAAATTTAGCCAACTTCACATGTCCCTGAAAAGGAAAAAATAAATTATTAAGAGCAGCAGAATCTGACATTGCAAGAATCTGCATTTTCGTTAAAAGAAAAAAGATCAAAAATTATTTCAATTTGCATTAGCTGTCAGAGGACAGATTTCTAGAAAAAGTCACTGTCATATTTCTGCATCATCTGTTATGCAAAAGTTCACTGCAAGTTACAAAGGTCCTTATTTCTAAGGTTTTTTACTTCCCAAGAGCATTAAGTAATCATTTTGTTCTGAACACACGCAAGAACATCAGACCTTTCTAAGTTACAGTATAGCTTCGGTAAATCAAAAGGGTTTAAATATTCTACTGAACATTTTTCCTGTTTGTAAACTGTTTAAAATCCTGTTTGACTCCTAGAACTTCCTAAATGTGAGCACTGTTCCCTCACCTCTTCCATTTAACCAATCTTGCTTGTGCTTGTCCAGTCCCTCCATCAACTCATTACTATCTTGCTCTCCCTACCTCTATCAAGTCCTATTTAAAAAAAAGTCTTTTTCAGGTGCTTGCTTTTATTTGTGGAGGCAGGAAGTAAACAGCAAAACAACAAAAAAATTGCATAGAAGTTAAACTGAGGTCTTATTTATTGCTGGATTTTGAATTACACTCAGCCAGCCTCCAGATGGTGCAACAGAGAAGGCTACTCCAAGGGCAGGGGAGAGCTTAGAAGTTTATGGTCTCACGGCCCTCTTTTGTTCTTTTATTGATTTTAGGAATATCTTAAAATCCTAGAGTACTTTTGCATGTTAGAGCATTATTATGATTTTCATTTGTTTACAAGCATATAAAAAAAAATACGTTTCTTATTTCCTTTGTCCTCTCTTCTCTTTCTGCCTTCAAGGGGAGGATCTAGTTATTCTATCTAAATTGAGCAAGAAGGGGAAGGAGAGAGGGGTTATGCAGAAAGGTTAAGCTCTTTAGCTGTCTGTTCAAATGAAGCAGCTGCTCTGAGTACAACAGTAGCTATTAATTTTTCTGAATTCTTAGGAGCAGAACCAGTATTCCACATTGCCAAATCAATAGTCTAACAGAATTGAGAGATACTTAAGTTTGAATAATTTAACACGAACAAAGAAATATGCTAACATCTTAAAAGTCAAGCATCATATCGCCATGAAACACTATTAACATCGAAATAGCCATAGGAAGTATTTTCCTACTCAAACAGCCAGGAAGGTCTTGTAACTAATTACAGTGATGACAAGTAGACTTAAGTTACCACTTTCAGAAAAAAAGCGAGAAAAAAAAATGTGGTTTGAGATAAAGGAAAATGTGAAAATAGAAAAACAAGTTCTGAAATACATTTGAAATTTCAGAAATAGAGGAAAACTGTAGTTTAAAAACAAATAAACAAAACCAACACCTTTTCAGATACAGAGGTTTTATTCCCCCCATCAGTAGATATGTGACTGCCCAGCCTCCATATACAACATAGAATGCTACTTGTTATTAGCAAACAAAGCCATCGATTTATTCGTGTAGCTGTACCTTTCGATCCAAAAGAATGTTGCAAGGTGAGAGTGCTCGGTGGACCATTCCATGTTTATTCATATATTGCAAACCTTGCAAAACCTCATATGCTATGCATAAGACCCTTGAAGAACTGAAAAAAGGCACAAAACCAACAACATGTTAAAGTGAACGTTTCATCTGTGAAAATATAGTTTTCCATGACTATTCCAAACACAAGTGAGACATTTACAATTCCAGAACAGTTTAAGGAATCACTATTGAATATAGTAGGATATGTTCAGTGCTATATACAACTCCCCAAAATCTAGGGTTTTGATTCATCCTGAACTGGTCCTTAAGAACAGCAGAAAATGATGCCAAAGTAGAAAGTACTCTCTGTGATAGAAACTATGATTCAGTACCTCACCTAATGAGGTTTTGAAACTCAGATGTTAACTAGAACTTATTTAGAAAATAGAGGCCTGCCTAGATCACACCTACAGCCTTCAGTCATCTCCAAATGTGAAATAAGAAACAAAAGAAAGGTAAGAAAACTTTATTTTCAGCACATATTGTTTTACAACATTGGAAGTATCAACCTCATCATCTTTGGAAAGAAACAATGAGGTTTACCACCCAGAACATTTTGACATGACTGTGTATTTTAACAAAAGTTATTATCTACTGTAAGAACTGACAGACTTAAAGAGGAGCTTCTGTGAACAAGTGATCAGAAATTTATACAAAGACCATGAGTAACAGGCTTCCCAAGTGTACCCAAAATAAGAACAAAAGCCACAGATCTCATGTCATCCAGAGAGATTCCCTTTAATTTTTCACTCTCCTCATTCTGCCTACTCCCCCTCAGACATTTCAGGTCTGTTTGGCAACTTTTTCTCTGAAGGCACTGGTTTATAAAATGTCCAAAAAGCAAAGCATATCTACTTATAAAGTCCTAGCTTTACATTCTATTTTTTTTATTTCATCGTTAAGGAGTAACATATAATAGCATTCTAGAGGATGTCATCACCTTCTCTTGCTTATTAAAAATTTGTACAACAGCAAGATGATGAGGAGCATCATAGACTACTTAGAGTGCCAAACCAACTAGCTGACTAAACACCCAAATTAATTAATTTATACACCTTCATTAGCTGCTATTCATACCCGATGGAGTGACAAAACTTTGTTCCAAGAGAAAATACCTAGATTTTGACAAAAGTCACACTTCCAAGAAATTCTGAGACTAGTGCAACACAGAAGTATTGAAAAGAGACACAACTAAGTTACCCCACATGGAGCTATTCTCTAGATGATAATCTTTTTCCTGGAAGAGCTCTGTACTAATTTACACTAGTTGTGAACATACACTTTTATGCTATGATTCAAGCACAAAGGGAATCTATTCTAACATCTGTCCATACTACTGTATCTTAGATCATAGCATTTGAAAATGATTCTCGAGGTCTTAGTGATTTGACCAAAACCTCATGGCTAATAACCACAAAAACAAAACAACATCCCACAACAATCTTGCTCCTCCTTCACTAGCACTTCTTTTTCCCCATTCCTCCCACCTCCAAGTTAAATACTATACCACAGCATCAGACACCATTAGCTGTGTAGTTTTTTCTCCCAGTCATTCTTGGGCAGAGATATAACTGTGGTAAAAAAAAAAGTAGCTTACAAGTTTTCAGTTTCCTTGTATATTTTTTTGCTTGTAATGCAAATATTAATGATAATTGTTGCAAATACAGTCCCCTCTCTCATTTTCTGCACAGCTTTGCAAAACAAGACATGAAAAATAAATGAAAAGAGTATTCATGTTTCCAGTAAGGAAACAATTGCATATAAAAATCATTACATCATGAGATATTTTAGCCTAGGAAGTGTTTCTTTGTATTAAAAAATAAAAATAAATATAACGCATTAAAAAAATAAAAGTAAATACAAAGTGCAATTTGGGGCCGTTTGCCTGAGAAGTGCAGTGTGTTCTGCTGGCGCCAGGGGGCCTCAGCCACCCAGTTATTCTTCATCCTCTGCAGTTCATACAAAACCAGAACACGGACAAATACGTGAAAATACTGCTTTGGGATTCTTTGCTCTTTAAGATAAACCCTTCAACGCCATTACAACGATCACGAACACATAAATTATTATTACTTTTCACTGCATATAATTCTCAGTGCTCTTAAACTCTTGATGCCACCCTGCCGGGCAGAAGTGTTCAGCCAAGAACCTAACCCTCGTCCTTCAGCACGCACACCACCTCCCCAGGAGACAAGGAACTCTGTATAACAAGCTATTCATAGTGCTGCACATATGTAGTTCTTATTTACTGGGGAAAACACACTGTGTGGTTATTACACATGAGATTTTCACTTAATTGCAAAGGGCCTAACAACTTGTTGCTGTTAGCAATAACAAGAGATCTCTCTCCTTTAAACTCCCCAAGGCCAAGTTCAGCAAATGTTCCCAGCCTTGCTGCAGGTGAGTACCAAGGTTCTCTCCTTCCTTCAGTGGGTCTCAGGTACAGCCATTGTCAACACCACAAGCCTTCCAATGGCGTTCTGCAAGTGGAGAAGGTGCACTCATGAAGCTGCTTTCGGGCTTCAGCTTGAGTTGACATTTAAAAAACCCCACAATGTAAACAGAAAAAGAAAACACAGTCCTAAAAGAGGAGGACATGTAAAATCCAATGTTGGTGGTGAGCTTTGAGCAGATTCAGAAACTTTTTCCCTGATTATCTGGAAGCCTGTTTTTCAATCGACTAGCTAGTGCTGAACCATGACAGATCTAGGGGAGTGGTTTAGCTCTTTGGGCCTCTGGAACTGCAGAGGTTTCACTACCCTCCTTTAATAGGAGGTAGAGGGAAAACCTACAGCAAAAGCACTAAAAAAAACACAGGAGAAGAGGCAGCCACATGCAAGCGTGGCCGATTTGACACCAACCATGCGACACCACTGACCTAACGGGAGCCATGACAACAGTTGTGTGGCATGAAATACCCTCTTCATCTCAGCAGCTGATGATCACAGTTGTGACTTTACATTATGGTGAAGGAAATCATTCCACTGCTCAAATATAGCAGGAGGCAGTAAGTAAAAGCATGTAACTGTGAGATGCACTGCAGTTTCCTAGCTCTCCTAACAAACTTGGTTTAAGGTTATTTTCCTCTCCACCAAGAGGAGCAAGAGAAGAAACAGCAGGTTCTCTGCAAAAGGAACACTTCACAGACAAGACAAGGCATGATCTTGCTACAACTACCAGCAAATGTTCAAGGAACCAGCTTCATTTTAATCCTCAGTCTGGATACCAAAATCTACTCAGCTGTAGCCTACTTGGCTAGGCTTTTAAAAAGGGGTTATCTTCAAATGAAAAGACTGTACACTGATATAAAATTAAACTGCTTGGATTTAATCATTGCCTGCTTTTTTCCTGGTTTGGAGAAGAAGAAACATCACCATGAAGAGGGGCCATTTTGTGATCCTTCGTACTAGAAATCAAGACTTAAAACAATATAAGGATTAAAACCAATACCAGGTTTGGGGCTATAACTTGAATGTATAAAACCATAGAAAAGGAAGTACAAAGGATAACTGAATTCCTCCCTCAGAAATTTGTCCTGTAAGTATGAGGGGGGGAAAAAAAAAACTCTACAAGCTGATATGAGCAAGTTCAGCCAACAGTACAAAACCCAGCATGCTTAAGAGTGGCATATGCATGGCATTCATGGGTGGAGAGAGAGAGGGAAGTTGACCTAAAAACCCACAAAAATGAGGATTGTTTTATTACCTCCAGAATTTGTCATAACAAAAGTGATACCAGACAAATGTAATACTAATTTCCACAATGTAATAGTACACAGGTGGCCGTACTGTGCCTTCACAAAAACCATCAACTTTTCCACTTAGCAGTCAGCCTGATCTCCAGTCTGTTGAATTCTTACTGTTAAGGACACGAAGTTATTTTCTGGAAGTTTACTTCAGGAATAATAAACGTAACCTGTCAGGAAACAGATGTTTTAGCAGAGTTTCAACCCCTCTTGTGGTTCTGCAAACCCACATATGAAATAATCTGATTGCTTATGACACTGTTGTCACTTCTTGGATTCAGACAGGGCAGGATGAGGGGGGAAGCAAAGATTCTTCTCAGTGCACCCAGGACATTCTTTCATCTGACTGAGAACAGCTTCTGGGCTAGGGTGAAAGGGATGAGTACAAGAAGGGAAAAGTACTAGAAGAAGTTAGCATACCAAGAGTCTTACCTTTCTCAAAAGGATCAGATACTAATAAACAGAGAAATTAGGAAAGAGGAATTTATCAGAAATCAAGTGAAGACAATAAGCCCTGAAATTAATCAGGGGATTGGAGAGCTAAGAGTGATCATATTTACCCAGTAGTGACTGAGCAGTACCTTGGAAAAAACAGAGAGAATTGCCCATACCATATATCAACATAAATACCACATCAAACAAAAAAGGTTGGAAACATTTACAAATAAAAAAACTTCCAAATTCTAGAAATGGTCATACTAGCTCAGACAAAAAATTATATGAGACCACTATCCTTTTTAAAAAAAAAAATAGGTGGATGTCTAGGAGACAGGGAATACAGAAGAAAGCATATATGAAACATTCCTTGATATTTTCTGGTTTCCAAACTCTTTAATTCAAGCTCACTTCTGGATGAAAAAAGTTTGCCTCCTAGATATTATGTCTAATAATATCACTTACTAGTTGCAGTGGAAATCCGCAGCTATCAAGTATTCAGTTGGTAAAATCTCTTCGCTATTTTATCATTGCTTAACTCCAGAGCAGGAAAAGCAATTTCGGAAAAACGCATTTGACAGCCAGCAGCAGAGTAGTCCCTACATACACCACAGAATGCTGAAGGGAAAACTACTTGATGCACAACATCTTGAATGCTTAAGAACAAGAGGATTGTAGATCATACAGTTGAAAATTGGAGATGGGTGGGGTCAGGAGGCTTGGCCTATTAAACTGTTTGATTAAAAGAATTCCAATGTGAGAAAAGAAACAATGAAGAGATAAATTTGCAGCATTCATATCAGTATCGTGGAAGTTACAAGTTCACACAAGTTTCTTTTCCTCCAGTTTAAAAGAAAATCAATGCCAATTGGCACACAAATTCACTCTATTCATTGTCTTAAGAGAAGTGCATTCACAGCATTAACTGGAAATACATCTTCTCCATCCTTTCTCAGTGCTGCAATAAAATAGTTTAATATGAGAGTAATTGGGTATCTCAAAAGATCTTTCTGCTTGCTTACTGTCTCCAGTCCTACCTTCTCCTAGACTACGCCATCTATCCTCTTGATGACTGTGACCAAGGTAGATGTAGCTTGAAATCAGAATCACATTCTGAGTTGGAAGGAATCCACAAGGATCATCAAGTCCAACTCTTAAGTGAATGGTCCATACAGAGATCAAACCCATGATCTTGGTGTTACAAGCACCAGTTAAATCAGAACACATTGATGTACCTGGACAACAGAACAGGAGCATTAAAATCACTGGGGCTTGGAAGCAAAGTCGAGGCAGAAGCAAAATCATGGGGAAAGGAGAAATATTTCTGGCTGTTACAAATACATCTGTGGTTTTTTAAGTGCTTAGGGGCAGTTGTAAATTTCATTTCCTTTTATGCTATCATGTTGTATCAGTCAACATGGAGTGCCTAATCCATCTCGTAGAAGGAAGAAAGCTGTGCCTGGAAAGTACTGACAGCGCAATCAGCACTTAATGGACTATTTTCAATAACAGTGTTTCATCTAGTGAAGTGAACAGAGGCCCCACTGGAATTCAAAAACAACACAGGACTGGTATCAGAAAGCAAGACTCATTATCTACTTAACTGTACGGTGTCCTGTAATTTTTGTACGTACTAGAGATGCGTATGTGGATTAGTACTAAGTCATGCTTCTTCAATGGAGTGGCCACTCAAGGAAAGACGAAATTGATAATAAAAACTGGAACCACAACTATTTTGACCTCTCTCAAGAAGACAGAGTAAGACTAAATGGGATAAGATTATGCTGATGAATTCATATTTCTGAGTTCCTCTTTCCTCAGACTCACAATCCATGGGTAAATACAGAGAAGTGCATGCTTAAATAAGTCCTTTATCAACTCTGTGCATCTTGTTCTAACATTGTAATATTGCTATAAACAATTAAACTCTAGAGGAATTGAATCTCAGCAACCAGGAGTCTTATGAAGCTTATGGCATTGATACACAGGAGCAAAAACATGGGTTCCTCTTCCAAAGAGAAGTGTCAGACAGGGTCTGCCCTGAGGAAGCACACCAGAGCAACACAAACCAGCAACATCATCAATCACTACCCCAGAACTCACGAAACAAACACCCATTTGGAATTCAGGAAGGAGATTCATCACAAAAAACTGTCTGTTCAAAGTAGAAGGGAACCAGGTTGTTAACAGATGTAATGTTTCTGAACTAATAAAAGTGACAATATTTCAATACAAGCAAAACTATAAAACAAAGAAAATGACATTTGCAGTTAGTTCCATTACCGCCAACAATGTGGATAGACTGGCTAGGAGTGGTGTGGCCAAGTGGTTACAGCAATGGATAAAGTTTGGGTATAATCCCAGCTGAGACAATCACTACCCTGACCTCAAGAAAGCCATCTGACCTCCTTATGCCTCAATCAACCAGCTGGAAAACTGGATAAAAAGCAGAACTGGGTTGAAAACCAGATGTGCAGATAAATTGGGTCTTCCTGGGTAAATAAATTACAAAATACCCTATATAGAACATAAAGAGTTTGATGCAGGTGGGAATGGTTTATTTAGCACTTTATTATGTGTTTGATTAAAAAATGGCACTAGGGACTGAGATTGTAAACACTGCCAATTTACTTGGAAATGCATTCACATTATCAAAATGAAATGAACTGGAAGGGAATGCAACAAGCAGAGAACAAATCAAAAAAAAAAAGAATTTTATAGACAGAGTCCTCAGGAAGTCTCTAACTCATGCACAGAGTTATTTCACACAGGATATCTTCAACAAGTTTGTATTGCTCATCTGAGGAAACTCAAAGTCCTTTCATTCCTTTTTTAAAATTCTAAGCTGCAAGCACGACTTTAAAAGCAACACGGATGATGTTATGTTTTTATGAAGGTCTCAACTTGTAATGTACGATAAAAAAGTCCATAAAACAATGCATAAAGGCACAAATAAAGAACAACTTCATATATGGAGCAGATTGAACACAAAGACAGGTGACTTTTCAGATCATTATCACTCTGAATGATTTAAGTGTATCTGCTCCTCATAAAACAAAAGAATTCATACATTGCACCTTGAATTCCTTTAGGACATCCAGCATTCATCCAAAAAGATGGGGGAGCAAATGAACAAAGTCCTTTTGAAAAGCAAGCACACCTTATAAAGCACAATTTTAATGAAATCTCTAGTGCCATCTGGTTTAATGCACAGAACAGGAAAGACACATCCATATTCCCAGTTTTCAATCTTGCCCCTGATTAACTTTTAAAAAAAAAGTCTTTTTTTTGCATTTTAGGCTCAGCTGGCTCATATGTAAAAGATATAACAGGAATACTTTATTGGACCAAGAAGTGCAATGAAATCAACAAAATTTCAATCACTAAAGATTAGGCAAAGTAGCCCTCATTTAAAATCAGATCAGAGACTCTGCATTCTTCTCACTGACTATACATTCTGATATAAGTAACACAATAGAAATAGAGGCACAGGTGACAACAGGAGAACAAGACCTAATGAAAGAAAAAACAAGACAATGACCTCAAAATATACAGTAAAGAACTTAACTTCCATAGCATTATATACATGTTTTTCCACACCTCACATTGCCAACATTTCAGTGAAGCAAACAACACATCTCACATTCTTCTCTCCTTCTCCAAAAGGAGTCAACTCATAAAATGTAGGAGTAGAATTAAGATCAATTGAAGTCAGATCTCCAAAAAATCTTTATTTTGTTCTCTTTTGGACTCCATCTGAACAAACGCATACAAAGTCTATCTCAGTCTGACAGACCCAGGAAAACAATCAGATAACATATAAAAAGGAGATAAGGGAATTAACTGCAGCTAGGATACTCTTCCTTTACCATAAAAGGCACTAAATCAGATCTTCAGCTGCTTGGGGGTGTTTTGTTAAGTCAGTTCCAAACCAGGCATCAAATACCATGTTCTAGGCAAGGACCATCATTCCTTTGTATGTGAATGCACCAGCATCTAAACTTCCAGGCATAGGGTATCTAAACTTCCGGGCATAGGGTATCTAAACTTCCAGGCATAGGGTATCTAAACTTCCAGCCACAGGGTATCTAAACTTCCAGGCATAGGGTATCTAAACTTCCAGCCACAGGGTATCTAAACTTCCAGGCATAGGGTATCTCTAAAGCATAGAGCCCTTGACATGAAACGTTTACTATGCAGTAAATGGTACAACTAGTAGTATTGCCAGTCTTAAACCACTCAATCATTGAAGGAAAAGTGACTTCTGTGCTTTTAAAGACACCTAAGTTTATAACAATTCCGCAAGTGACTTTTGTAGCAAGCAAACCTTGCTACAAATATACGACCAAAAAAGTAATAGATTTAGCAAAGATCACATCTCAGTTTGGAGAGTTGAGGGTAAAACAAAATCAGAGGTTTGGATTTTTCATCATAACCTTTGTTATGAAAATAAACCCAACAACTTCATACAGTGGGAACCATTAGAAAAGGTAGATGCTTGATTCAGAATGACTAATAAATAAATAATAGAGAGAAGCCAGCAGGTCCACACATTCATGAGGCTTACTTCAAAAAGAATAGTCCTACTACTACTACGAGGAAGACATGCGAAGGATTACAAAAGCTCATGGTTACAGCTACATTAGTAAAATTTTTCTTTCCAAAATGAAGAAAATATTGTGAAGTAATCACATCTAAGTGAAAAACTGTACTAAGCTATCATTTTACAAACCAGAAAATGATAGTTACAATACATTGGCAAGAGTTGGCAACACTGACTTTGCAGAAAAATAAAGTTCAGAGGAAGAATACCATACATTTCAAAGTCCATGTGATCCCTGTAATTCACTAGGGATAGCACATCCTTTCAGTGTATAGGGCAGTATAAAAGGTGGTTATAGAGACTTGTGAAAGTGTGTATCAAGCACCAAAGCAAGGTGCTCCACAAAACATTTTCATTATTTCTCAGTGTATTAGGGAAGGGTTTGAGACATACTGAAACTTGAAACCATGACACCGCTAAAAGCTTAACAAAACCCAATATTTATTACCAAGAGGTGGCCAACAAAACAAACAAACCCAAAACGGAGGAAGGAGGAAAGAAATAAGCCCCCAGCACAACCTCCCCAGTTACCCAGCTGTTGCCCATAAAGTTATCTTACCGACCTAGCATGCCTATAATTACCCATAGCAGAAGCTGCATCCTTGGAGAGTCAGTGAGTTCACAAACTGGCAGGCGTCCCTGCCAAAAGGCAACATTGTCCTTGGTGTGAAGTTAGCAGCTTCCAAGAAAGCACTATCTACTTTTATACAATTAACTGAGTGACCCCAATCTCCCAGGTGTGGCCAGCACTGCCCAGCCCGAGGCCCTCAGCCCCACCTCTCGGTTAGGTAAGTGCATCTCTTCTGCGCATGCATGAGAACTTCGGAAATCCCCTAACGCACACGCAGTATGCCTTGGGGGTCTTTTCTAATTGAGTCAGGGGTCGAGCCTTCCTCCCCTCCTCATCACTTTCTCCTTCAAATGCCCTTGGCGGACAATTAGCCAATCGCAGAACACAAATTAAAACAGTTTATACAGAAGTTCTCCCTCCAAGGACGAATTCACTGTTTTATCAGTGAACTTGGCAGGGAGAATATAAACTACTGCAGGTGTCTGGGGCCAAACACAGACCAAAAGTATCAGCATAAATTCACCCTAGTACACTCAGCCAGCTACTCTTCACCCAGCTCATTGTAGCACCACACAGATGAGAAATTTTGCTGATGCACAACTTGATAGATTTGAGATTTTTGTAATGTAGGAAAGCTGAAGTTGAGGAAATCTATTTCCCTTTCCTTCAAGAAAACCTCTGAAGAACATAAATAGCAAAGATGGAGACCAAGAATTATTCTTCTTGTTTTGGTATTATTTTTACACCAGCAAAGTAAAGATTCGGTCAACACATGTTTAGCTACTTCCATACAGCCAGAAGGCTGTGGAGATCTGGAGTACCTTCCTATCTGAGAGCACAGTTATTTTACTGGAAAAAATCTTTGCAACATGTCCTAGTTAGAACAGCTGGGACCAGTTCATCACTGTATGGGTGTAACCCAAAACTGTATTCTATAGCCTTCCATGCCAATTCCCAGAAACTGTTATCAGTAGACCATTTACACAATCTGCCCAGAGCAGCCTGACTCCTCAGGCTATAAACTGGGTGTTAAGAGGCCTGTGAGATAGGAGAATGTTCCTGTCCTCACGCCCATTGTGGAACTCCCTGCCCTGAGGGAAGTACTGGGCATTCCTCCCTGAACCGGAGGATATATATAATCTTGGAGTCTTGGGACTTTTTTAACCACTCCTGGGATCCAGAGAAGAACTGTGACCACCACTCTCAACCAGACTGAGATCACCACTTTTCAACCAGACTGCAACCACCACTCTCGACCAGACTGCAACACTACTCTCACCAACAGGGTTTTTTCCCCTCTCCTTTTACTTTGGACTCAGGGGGCCCAACGAACACCACTCTGTTCATGCCCCAGGGTGCTGTGTTATACATTTGGGTTAAAACCTATTGTTTGTCTGTATAATTGTATTTATTGTATTATTTTATTAAATTGTTATTCTGATTTATAATCTCTCTTTTGAGTTGGGTTCATTTCCCCTGCTGGTTTACCTTTAAACCAGCACACAACATCGCTTCAACAAACTATTAAAAGGGGAAGCTCTGCTTTGCACACTCTGAAGACACTGTTTCCAATGGCTGAAGTTGGCATGTTAAGACTATAAAATCCAGGTATCAGTCAATGCACTCTCTACATAAAAATTCTATTCTGAGCTGGGGATTATCTACCCAGCACTTACCTAACAGAACATAATTTGGCCCATTATTCTCCTTTTCCACTACAGATTTTTTAGTCTTTTAGTAACATAAAATTACAACTTCAATTAGACCAAGTTTACAGAACACCATTCTTCCATATTTTTCCATCAAAAATATATAAATGATTGAAGGAAAAAATTACACTTTAAAAAAGCTTATGTTATAATACGTATTATCAATTCCTTAATGTAATGTAAGCTTTTTTTTAAAGTACAATTTTTAAGTCTAAGTGTTGACCTAATGTCAGTTATAAAACACTATGTTGACCTCGAGCACGTCAAAAGTGCTCTTTCAAAGGGAAGGACATAACAAAATAATCTTTTATAGTCATCACTATCATTCACTAGAGAGAATTTAAAAATATGATTTCCAATCTCCTTGTTTATAATCAGATGATACCTTTAATGAATCCACACTGAGAAACAAAAACTGTGTTCGATGTCCAGGCATTAATTTCTAATGGAACCTACAGAGTTATCAAAAGTTACAGTAATTAACCAAAACTGTCCATCCTGTGTCATTAATGCACCCAATAAACATCCAAAAGTTATTCAAAGCTTTAAATACTACCCTTAAAACAGACATTGCCATATGCTTGTTCAGCAGCAATTCTGTCAAGTCAGCAAGTCAGTAGTCTTCGCATTAGCCACTCCAAATTACTGTTTTTCGAAGGTTTGCTAACAGGATACTGTTTATTAATTTCATCACTGCTTTTCTGCCCCTTCCCATTAAGAAAGAGTTGCACAGAGTTTTCTAGCATGGTCTTTGCCAGGAAAAAAAGGAAGTGGGCTGGAATATTAACAAAACTGCCTAACTATGCTACAGTTAACTTAGTGCAGCTTTCTTCTACACACCAAGGCCAGAAGGAAAACATTTTTGTAATACACAGCCATATACACATGAAAAAACAGTGGGCCACCTTACAGTCTATGTTTGAAGCACTTCTTCATAAAACAAATGTTCATATGCTCAAGGTACATTATTTTCAGATACTAAAGTAGCCTCTTTTCAACCCGAACTGCTATACAATTCAGGCTTTGCTCAATAGGATGACAGAAGGATTTCCTCTTGTCACTGCTGTCTTTATCCAGACAGAACTCATAAACTGGAAGGTGTAACCTTATATCTACTTTATAAAGACAACCGTGATTTTACCAAAGCTGAGGATTATCTGCTACAAAGATCAGTGTCATAGCAATACTTCTTCAGAAACAATCACCAGAACAGTAGCATTTTGAAGTTTTAATTCTGATGGGGAGTGGGCCATAATCTACACTTGCTCTTAGGAAAAACTCTGCAACCATGCCATAACAAGACTAGATGTCTTGACACACTTCAACTTCTACTGCAAGCAGAGGAATTTGATATATCATTACTGAGAAGAAGCTTTCTAAAAAGTTTTTGCTTAAAGCTACATTTTTCACAACAGGGAAAAGCTATACATATTTTATTTGTAAACAGTGCTTTTGGTTGAGTATTTCAACCGAGGCTTTCATTCCTACAGTATATAGTTCTTGGTTTTATAACAAATGTATGCATTGAAAATGAATTGGGGAATATCCACAAAAGTAATTCTTATAAAAAAATTAATCCATATTTTTTCCTTAAGCCAATTTGTTTGCATATTAGCTTCTCTCCTTTCAAGAACATGCTATGCACAAAATAGAGAAGATTGTAACATGGTTTCACAGTGCTAAATGTTTTTTTCCCTATAAAGAAAAGCAAAGACAGAGTATTATTATTTTTGTAAATGCCACAACAGCAAAACAGCTGAAATCGACTTGTACCAACTGTTTATGATCTTACAAGATCTGCTTACAAGAGCAGAAGAAAAATGAGGTTTCAGAATCACTAGAAAATAAAACCTCATTAATAACCTGATCAATGAAAAGTTTTAAAAGAAAAGCTGAGAATGAAGTGTAGTTATTAATGCAGTTAACATTGTTGCAGCTGTGTGGCAGTATGAACTGAACTCACAACTCTAGAAATCGTGACTGGCTAACAATAAATAATGCTGTCCTTGCAGTCAGACAGGACTGACTTTTTGTTATTAATTCTTGCAGGCACCTCTATAGGAAGATAAGGCATTAGTAACAAGACACATTCCTAATTAAACCCCTTCCCCCCATTTCATAAATTTGCAACAGAATTTTTTAAGCTATAAACAAACCTTGCAACACTGCACAGATCTTGTCCTAAAGCCAGGAATTTTCTGTAGATCAGTAGACTTTGCAACAGTATTATTTTAACAAACAACTTGGCTATTATGTAATTTTTAAAAAAATCTAAATATCTAAGGTTAAAAACCTACCTAGGTACATTTTAGTGTTTAGCTCAAAAAAATCTGTATCCCTGTATCAATGGTACAGACACTACTTAAAAGTGAAACAGAAAGGAAAGTTCTGAGAGAAGAACAGTCTGCAAATGCAAGTGATCAAAGAGACTTTGCAACTAGGCCAATAAGCAATGGTGCTTTAGGAATTTCATAGCTAACAACTAACATTCTAAAAGCCATTAGGAAGTGCATCACTTTGATCTATAAACTAGTACACGTCATCACAAAAGGGAGGAAACACCTATCTGGAGAGGTAACCATAAACTTACGTGTAGCCAAAGCAGATGCCTGACTACAAAGCAGAAATTTATCCATCAGTATACAATTAATATTAAATGTGATATGAGAAATGTCACCACCAAAGGGGGAAATAGAGATGACTATAGTTGCATGTAGGAGAAATCCACACAACAAAAGTTGCCTGAGGAAAGGGCATGGAAACAACACACTGTAAATATGCAGGACATACTCCCAAATACATAGGAAGTATGACTGGCAAAACACAAAACAAGCCATGCTGGGAGCACAAGAGACCACACTTTGCAAGGGCTGGTGAGTGGTTACATAGAAGCATCAGGCATAGATAACAGTAGAAGAAAGACCAGTCCACGCTTCACTTAAAGAGTTCTCAAGCCTTTCCACCTTGAAGCTTCAAGGGGCTTCTAAGAACCACCATGGCCCATAGATGCCACTGTTGACTGTACAGCATCAGCTCCATGGTATTGTATACTCACAGCTAATTTGCAGTAAGTGTTATAAACTTTCTGTTTTGTGAACACAGTGATAATTAATTACAGGTATGAGCTAACCTTTAGCAAAATGTGTGCTGCTAATGAATGAAGTCAACATTTTGAACCTTAAAACTAGCCTGAACTTCCAGCCTTCTAAACACTTCTATAACAGCAATCTCCAATGCCCTGGTATCTATCTAGTTATAAACCCAAGGAGAGAACATCCACATGTCAAACCACGACAGAGATGTTTCTAAGCATATCAATGCATCTAAATAAACTAGCTGTCCCTAATTAGTGACAAATGTTCTCCTGAAGACATTGTTCAGTTGTTCCAAAGGCAAGAACTTGCACTTTAAAAATAAAATCCCATTGTAGAACAATGCACTGTATAGCAAGTCTAATGAGTGTTAGCTCTTCCTTTTTTTTGCTTCCTAAAATCAGGATAAAGTGTCGAATACTGTATTGAGTTAGAATAAGCATATACTAACCATATCTTGTTCTCACAGTCTACAAGCAATTTTTATTCTAAACACAACTATCATAAATCAATATTAGGATAAATAATGTGCCTTAATTCCAGTAAGATTTGCACAACACAAATTTGACATTTGGGTTTTCAGCCATTAGCTCATTAGTACTAATTTGCTCATTCATGTAGAATGGAATTTTAACATGTTCCTTACACGATTCCTTGCACAAGTATCTCTTCAGGATGAAGCCACTCTCGTATTGAGGATGATGTTTGGTCTGTTTGAGAGAAACTCAACATCCTCTTTGACTAAAAACTGTAGACTCCAAACTTTCCACTACTTTTGCATTCAATTAACTCAGCATAACTCATCTTCAGCTCAAGATCTTTAATACTGCTTTTAGCATGGAATCTGTATGAAGTATCTACAAGCAACTACAGAGGAAGCAATCACACACCTCTTCCACATCTCCAGACTTTATATTGTATACAGCTATTGTATCTACATTTTAATAGCAAGAAGCAGAGACTATCCATCTCAATAAGTAGGATTCTTCTCTTTTTGCTTTTTCCTGGAATAGAGAAAGATAAGAAACAAGGATGCACTCACTGTTACACTTCACATGTAAGGAAGACATGGACATAGGTACTGAAATGTCTTTGTGCTGCTACAAACATTGCAGCCAACTATACAAGCAAAGAATCTGATTCCATACCCAGAAAGTCACTCAAACATCAAGAGTAACAATGTCCACCTCGAATACCTCAAGAAAACTGCCAATTGTTTTCTTGTTGTGAGAGGAAAGGCAGTCCCAGGAGACAATCTATGCTAAAAGGAACGCTACAGAAAGAGTTGCAGTCAGACTAAAAATTACTTACAAAAATAAAACTATACTTCTACATGAAGAAAAGCATCATTGGACAATATATAAACGAGTCTGGACTAATGTATAATGTTTCATCATAGATTTGGAACTAAAGCATTATCAAGAAACTAAAGGAAAAGTCTACAGACACTAAATGCCCTAACTATAGAATCTCACACGTGCCTAGGAAAAAAAATAATTTTAAGTTTGTTTATTAATGCTACTTCATCTTACTATTACACAATTTATCCTTGCCAAATGCAGCCTCATTGTGACATATGGACTTCTCATGTGAAATTCCAACACAGACTTGATTCAAAGCAGAATATACTCAGCCTATGAAACTCTGCTCATATGCAGCTCTTCAAGGCAAATCATGTAAAACCTTCAGCCTTTTGATGACTTGCACCTGTTTTACAATATTTTTGAAGAACGCCTGGCTACTCAGAAATTGCTTTTCCTCCCCATCTAATTTCTTCAGTTTCACTTCAAGTTTGCCAAAAGGACACTAACAGCAATGATGGCATAAAGAAATCTAGTCCAATCAATGAAGACAACTGTTTAATACAGCCAATAAAACGTACTCATCCGAATCAGTCAGATCATGTTTTCTCCAAACTAGTAAACAGCTGCAGACATAGTCTGCTTCCCATCAAATGTTCCATGTATAACAAACTATACCTTGTATCTCTGATGGTTCACTAGTAATTTTTCAATACCATGACTTTCAAAACATATGACAACTATATTTTATTGAAGAAAGGAATAGACTTAGACTGTCCAAGCCACAAATTAAAGACCAATGCAGAAACTCTACTGTAGGTGCCAAAAGTCTGCTAAATGTCAGTATTTGCTGGCATTTTTATTATTATGAATACAAGTGCAGACCAACTTCTTCAAAGAAGAAATACACTTCAGCATGACAGAAAAGGAAATGCTCACAACTCCTATTATAACAGCACAGGAGCAGAGAAAATAACTCCTTTAACACTGTCTGGAAAAAGTATCTCAAAGGAGTAGTTAGAAACATGTTTAAAAGATGGAGAACCTTAAAGATAAATGTACATCCTACATTCTGCTCTTTGGCCTCAACAATGCTCCAATAACTAGCAACTTTGAAGAGCTAGTTAAATTTTGACTATCACTACCCTTAGTGAGACTGTTAAAGTACAAAATGTCTACCCACCATAATTTTTTGTGACTTATTTTCAATTCATTCACAAGACAAAAATCCTTGCTTGTGCAAGAAGACACGGAGGAAGCCAGTCAGACTGAGGCACGTTTTCAAATCTCTGAACAGCAGTAAACTATTATGATCTTAAATCAGGTATTTACTATTTTTGTGTGACTATATACATAAATTCATGGCTCTTTAAATATTTAACTCACTCCTGAACATACTTCAGAGAGCTGATTTTGCACTAACACGACTGTTATAAACTAAAATTAAGTGCATACTTTCTCTGATTGAGCGCAACAACAAACAGGGCACTAAATTGAGATGGAACAAACAGGAAACAATGACCCAGACTACAACCTCTCACACAGAGAACAATGGACAGTAGTCTGGTGAAAAATGGGTTATCAATGCCTAAAATTTTTATCCTACCCTAAAACTCTTATCTATGTTTGCAGCCTGAGTTTCCCGTGGCACACAAGTCCAAAAGAGCTCTCCTGCTGTTATTGTGATGCCCTATGGAAGCACAGTACAGAAAATTGGGATTAATGTCACTTTTAGAAGCATTAATTGTAGGTACAATGTCCACGTGGCTATCCCCTGAAACACAGAAAGAAGAGCTATATTAAATTCCTTTCCTGTATCTAGTTATGTATGGTAAGAATTGCAAGAGCTGACACTCATTTCATCCCTTGAGAGTTCTTGAAATTTACCTGATTTTTAACAGCAGCAGAGGCTTAATCCAGGACCCCAAATATGCAAAACTCAAACCAGAAAATAATATGGCCATAAATTACCAAACACTTACGTGCATTAATCTTTGAAAGTGAAGTTAAGCATGTTAACTTTGAGGACAATGACAAACCATCTCTGCAATGCCTGGGGACTGCTTACACATTATTGTTAAGTAATGAATGAATGAATTCCTGAATATAACACAAGTCCAGCTCCTAGAAAATTTTTGGTGATAACCTCAGTAAAATGACTTTCTGCATTGTGACAGAGCAGGTAGAGGTCTAATTTCCAGTATTTGGCTCCTATGTGCAACTGATTCATCAGAATTAGAAAACCCGGGGAAAGTCTGAGGTTAACTGAAGAAAGAACTTCCCTACTTTTTTTTTTTAAGTATAATTCATATATTAAGGAATGTCTGCCTACTTGATGCATGACTTCAGCAAAGACTAACTGCAAATAACTACCAAACAACTGTATGGCCTGTTTTCCAATATGTATAGAAAGACAGACAGTCCATAATGTAATGTCTTGAACTTCAGCACTAACATAATAGAAGATTTCCTGCTGATTTTACATCAGCTTGTGGTGCAGGTGCAAAGGACTTAGGTTACTGGCAAGTGTAAGGAAAATTAATCAAGAAACCAGAAAAGCAGTTTCTCACATTCCATAAACAGTTTATAAAATTAATTGCAATAGCATATGCATCAACTCTGGATGTGTAATCAGTTATGCTACCAGCGACCAATACAATCAGAACATGTAAAAAAAGCTAAAGACTTCCCTCCAAAGGTAATTGATATAGACAGATCACATAACTAATAACTGGGAAATGGTCCATCCAAGTTATTTCTGGAAATTTCTAGGTCTCATACAAGAATCAAAAAATTCTGTTTTCATTAAAAAAAAAATAGAAGGAAAACATCAGTCTTGCAAGAAACTTCATTTGAAGTGAACATAATTTATCTTTTTAGCTACTACTGCAAAAGCTGCAATTTTCAGCAGATGAGTCACTAATGTCTCTTAAAGCTATGGATATACATACAGGCTATATTTTAGCCCTATACCTCAGGTGTTATAACTTCCAGAAGAAATCCCAATTGGCTCATTAGAAGAAAGATCAGATAATAGAATAACTTACTTCAGTAAAAACTTCCTCATGACAAGAGGGAAGAAGAAATAAAGCCAGGCTTTGTGCAACTACTCTCAACAGAGCCACAGCCCAAAGAGCTGAGGTAACTGTCACAAACTAAGTAACTTCTTTCAGCATGCCAAAACCCAAAGTCACATACCTTACCAAACTATCCAAAAAAAAAATCTCAAAAACCTTTCTGGATGCCACAAAACACACGGAAGTATAGAGGGGCATAATGGAGGTACATACAGACCACTGTTATTTGAGAAAGTTTTGCCAGAGAACCTACTTAAGCATACTGTATCAAGGAATTTGAACCAAATTGAAAGAGCTACATGCATGCTTTTTCAAAAACAGTCATGAGACAGCAGGCAGTCTGGGCTGCTCCTCATCTAACACCAACACACATGTTCAAACAATAGTGTGAGAACTGAACGAAAAAGGAAAGAAAAAAGTTTCTGATGCTTTAATTATTTCTGGAACTTTGCACAATAGGAACCTGATGCAAAACTGTGTGAAGAACTATAAGATATATATATACACACACACATCACACGTGAAAAACCCTTTACACCTAACTACCTCTCTATCTCAAAAAAAAATGGAAACCATAGTTCCTTAACATTCCTCAAGCTATAGTCCTCTGCAACACACACTGCTATACAAGCTTAAGCGTACAAAATGCTAACGCAAACACAGGGCATTTTTCATTTAGATGGATCTCTGCCAGGCATTGTTAGCATCCTATTTAGGGGCTGCAAGACTCAAACAGCTACAGATCCAGTATTACTCCCTTTATACAAACCTAATTTGGGATGAGTCACAGGAAGTCACAGAAGCATAGACCCTCATCAAACACAGCCCACTTGAAATGCCTCATGTTAACCGGGAAAAAAATTGTCCATTATTCTACTGATTAATTATCATCTCTACATTTGCATAAATATGAAGAGAGATGAAATCTAACTTAAGCTATAAACTTCAAAAGGTAGAATGAGGAGACTCTGGATTTTTCTAAATGTGTTTTATATTTATATATTTTCTGTGTTCTGAAATAACCAGTTAGCACACAATGTCTAGCTTTCCCGAAAAAAAATAATGTTATTCTCCTTCCACTCTTCACATCTTCTGTGTTACATATATACCACTTATTTACTTCAAAGGTAATAGCGACAGATTTTAAAATGACAGTTAACACTTTGTGCAACAAGCCTGACAGGGATTTTTGGATTTCTGTTTGTTTCATTAAAGATACAGCTCAACTACTCCATATATCCTAGTATTTAAGCAAATAGTCCTGACATCCAGTCTTTGCACTTGGTTTTGACCAAAGTGTTGCTGAAGTGACTACATAAACTCAAATTCAAATCACTTATTAGCACCCTGGCATATATATCTGACATCTTGTTCACTTTCTAGCTGATAAATTAATAGATTTCTGCATATAAAAAACACACACCGAATTCTATCCATTCTAGTGAAAGCTGTATTTCACGATCCGGCAGACTTAATCTTCAAATTAATTCTTAGAAAGTTCCTTATCCTGTCATAGGCCTGGTTTTATTTTTAAAAAGAAAACCCAAAGCTACTATCACATGACAGACAGGATTTTACGAGTTACAAAGTATTTCATTTATAAGCAAGTTCCCTGTAACTCTTCCGGCTTTTAGAATTGCATGGAAATGAGTACTCCCTCTTCAGGCACATATTTTATCTGATAAACAATGTCTTTAGGTTAAATTTTAACCAAGTAAAATTTATATAATCCAGTAAAAGTTAAAAAATTTGTCCGGGACTTTCCCACAGATGATATGTGAAATGATGATGAGTGGATTTGAATTAGCTTGACATCTTACCTGACAGGCTTTCTTTCACGTAGCAAATCTTCCAGACTCTTTTCACAGTGTTCAGCCGCCACAACCAGTCTCTCTAATAGGAGAAAAAAAAAGAAAAAAAAGATGTACAGCAGGACTGGAATCCAGATGAGATCCTGGGAGTATAGACTTCACACTATACCTATTTGGCAGATGTTAAAGAATTTTTACATACACTGTATGGAAAATTATACATAATTAAATGTTAAAGAAGTACAATTTATGGATAACACCACTATTTTTTGTTTATGAGATACAGCAGATTATCTTTCTAATTTCCTCATGTGAAGCACTGTCAATCCATCCATCCAGTAATCTAACAAATGTTGAAGACCTCAGCCAGTGTCAATCAGATTTGACTGAAGAATAGAGGTCTCAAAATAAGCATCTATAAATTCACAGAAATATGTAGCTGGGTTGACAAAAGAGACTCAAAGTAACACCAGCTTTGAGAAAAGGGACTCAGGCTGAGCACAGGAGTTTCAGTCCTGATGAGCCAACAAGCTCCAGCACCTCTTGCCCAACAAATAGCCCTTGCAGGGTCCCACATGTTCTGAAGACTGATGGACTGGCTCTGAATACAGAGGAAAACCCAAAGCTATCGTTGCACTGAAGACAACAATCATACAGCAGGAAAAGACAGTGGTATAAGATGTTACAGGGGGTGTGAGAAGACTCCTAAAGTAGCTAGGCTTTGCTGCTTCTGCTACTCATAGATGAGCCAGTAGTCAAGGTACAGATTCAAAATCAAACCAACTAAACTATCTCACACACATTTTTGTAAGATGACTGTTAGAGTTAGATAAAAATAGAAAACTGAGGAACACCTGTCATCACATTAAAGCGGGAATGCTTGTAACTCAACTGTTTCTTCCTTTTTAAAATCAAAGGAGCATTTATGCTTTCTTTGGAGGAAAAAATTCTGAGACTGTCTCCTACAATGCTAGGAAAGATTTAAAAGTTGTTCAATTTTACAAAAAAAAAAAAAAACAACATTTGAATGTGGTTTTTTTTTTTTATATTTCCCCTTTGAGGGTCTTCGGGGGGGGATACATACATCTAATTTTTTTTTTTTCACTGTTTTCCTAGTCTGCTCTCATGTTCCTCTGTAAGAATAGAAATTGACATTTGCAAAAAAAATCCCCACAAACATTAAATTATTATGCAGAGAACTGCCAAATTGAAAGTTCTGTTAGCGTAAGAATGAGAAAATTTGCCACCAAATTTGCCATATTATTTGAAATCTATTAGCTGCTATTCTAACCATTAGGAACAGTCTCCTGATTTCATGATTAGACATTTTATTTGCTATCCATCAAATTACTTCAATTATCAGAGAGTATTTTTTCCTTCATATTTATACACAAAAAATCTTCATTTTACTCTTTGTTGTCAAAAAGGTCATGGTTTTCTAGTTATTTTTGATTTATTAAATGTTATGTTAGCTAATGCTTCCTAACCTTTCATCCTAAACAGTACTGTAAGAAAATCCCAGTTTCTCTTTCAAGAGGCACTAGCAAAAGCAAAGTGATTAAACTTTATAGATCTCCTGACTGCATAAATGAAAAATTCACATATCTGAGAGCAAAGAAAAATGCATAAAGAACTCCCTGTCCCACAGAATACTTCAGTGTTTGGAGCTGGCAATATCCTAATCTTCTAAAAATCTTAAACATTCTATCATACTGCATTCTAAAGGGGACAAAAATTACTTGTTCTACTTTATGAGACCCTGTAGCTAATCAAATACAGACAATGTGCTTTTATATGGGAACATTGCTGATTTAAAAGTTAAAGATGGCAATCACTTAAATTTTCACAGGTGTTGCAGCCTTTTTGTGGAAATTAAGTGCTGTAGTCCTGCTGAGCTTGCAACAGAATAAGATCATCTAGAGCAGAAAAAAACAACTGAAGCTTTATTTGAGCTAACAATAAGTGTGATAACAGTTACTGACAAAAAATAGCTGTACTAAAATAAAATAACCATTAGTGGGAGAAATCTTAAAGAGATAGAAAAAAAAGAATACTGGAAGCTTGCAGCCAAAACACAAGATGACCGAGACAACAAGAATAGATGAAAATCAAGTACAAAAACCCCAACCATCCCATGAAAATGGTTGTAAGATAACAGCATGGGTGTAGGAGTGCAGCATCAAAAATACACATATTTCCATGTCCCACACAAAGACATGGAACAGCAACTGAGTATAAGAATTTTAGAGAGGTATAAAAAGAAGAAAGTACTTAGCTTTTATCAGTTAGTGTAACACACAACAGAACAGGACAAACAACAATCCTCTGCCTTAACTATAGAGAGAAGAAACAGAAGCACCAATGCTGCCAGTCACAGCAAAGGCATACAGTAATTTTAAGACTGAAACCCAGCCACTCTGTGGTGCTATGAAGGCAGTATTCTGCTCAGTCACCTTACAATATATTATCACAAAAATATAACTCTGTAACCATACATAAAATTTGCTTATTAAACAGATACTCACCATGTTTACCTCTGGTAATGTCAACGTACTGGCAAAGCCTGGGATGAGTGATTGTTTTAAGGATTTGAAATCTCCCCAAAATTTTTATGGAGTTAGGTGTTAGAGGAAGACCATTACTTCCACAAACATCATGTGGTAGAGCTGAGGCAAAGAAGGTGGAGGCACCCATCACAGAGTCTTTTAAAGGAAACATCTTTTTCACACAATCTTAAACTCCTCAGAGCAATTTGTGTTCCCTAAACAGAGAATACAAAGTAAAAATTTATCTGCAAAGTATACAGGTTCCTAGTTGTTTACTAATTAATGCAATTAATTTTTTTTCCCTCTGTTATGGGAGAAAGGGACATTTTTGCATAATAAACACAATAATAATACTAATGCTACAGTGCTGCTGCGTCATAAACACCACATTTAAAGATGAAAATATAACCATAGTTTTAAACACAGATTTAAGAATCAAATACAACTATTTTTAGGAGCAGATACATGCTTTAATACAAGCAATCTTCAGATAACTACCTCAATATAGTAGGTTATTTATTCAAAAAACAGTAAAGGCACTAAACAGACAACATTCTTCTAGAATACCACCTTGTATCAGCAGGCCACAAGTCCGGATTACCACAGCTTTAGTGATGATCCAGCATCTATATACTACAGCAATCCTAATATTTAAAGCTATGATGTAACAGTCCTCTTTCCTACCACCATTCCTTTCCCTATCCATGGGTAAAGCTGCTAGCTCACACACTGGGTCAATAACAAATTAAGAAAGTAATCTATGTTAAATATTTCTGTGAGACAGTCAAGCAAAATAAATTATCCTGAAATTAGGTCCAGGAGCACTTAATTTCATGACCACTTTTCTCTCCGGCAGGAACAAGCTCTCTCCTCTGAACTAGGCATTTCTACTCAGCGTGAGCTGAACATTTTCTCTGCATTTTTCCACAACCAACCATTACACCATTCAAGAACATGAAAATCTAAACCATGCACAACTAACAGACACTTCCACAGTCAGAGAGGCCTCAGGTAAAACTGCCTGAACTCTTCTTACTAGCAAACTACAAATTTAATCTGAGGCAACAAGTTCCAAAAACCGCATCAAGCCTCTGCTCAGCTCATTTCTGGATTGCCCAGCAGGTGACTCGAGACAGTACAACCTATCATTAGGGACTATTATCCAAACACATTAACTCCCACAGCACATTTGTACTTGTGTACAAGGATACATATACAAACAGAGATAAAAACGCCAAGCTTATACCTTCTTAAGTGAGCCCTGGTGTGGAAGCTGTGACGGTGAAGCAGATGGCACTTCCACGTATTGTCGTACAAGAGGCCATAGAATAAAAAAACATCCACTTCATTAACAAACCTGTGCAGGAGAGCACCATCCAGCTCACTTCAACATCACAGCACAGACTCTGGAGGCATCTGTGTATACCATCAACAAAACCAGTCCACTGACATGGAAAGCAACTCTCTTGTGAGCCACAGAACAGTTATTAAAAGCTCTGAAGAGCAGAGGCAAATATGCAAGTTCTCCAGGAAACAAGGAAGAAGAACACTCAGGATTTGAATCCCATAAAAGAAATAATACAACAAGCTTAAAGTATAAATGCAACATAATTCTTTCAAATCAGATGTGATAATTTTTTAACATTTTAGGTGCTTCACGAAACAAAACGCAAGAAAAAGAATATTATGCAGAGCACTAATGAAGCTCTTCACTACTTTTTTGTTCTTCTTTAAGCCCAAATTAACCTGCTCCTTTCAGGAAAAGGGATTCTCTCCTGAGGAAGTCACACAGGAGAAACAGAACACCTAATAATTTAGTGTCTCAAAATTATTCTTTCTCTATGGGAACAATCTTGTTTCAAGCATAACATTCCCAGTTAAAAACTACTAAATTTATTTCATGAACCCCAACTGAGAGTGACTCCATATAGGCAGCACAAAGATCCTTATAAACCAAACATATTTACTAAGTTTAGACAAATGGAAATTATGGAATGTACTTGTGTTTGAACTAATACAGTCAAAGCACATTTAAACGACTGCATGCATTTGTGATTTTTTTTCTCCTCTGAAGAAATAGGGACATGAGATATGTACTTTTGCATTCTAATAAACATCATCATATTAAATGTGAATGCATAGAATTAAGGAATCAAACTTGGAAAAGGAAGAAAATAAATCTGGAACAGCATTGAGCATTGTAGTTTTTATAACAGTATTTGTATTAAAAGTCTTATTTGTAAATAGAGAACACTTTCATATCTCATGAATATTTCATTTTTTTGGGGGGTAAATTATTTATTTTGGGATGTGAACAATGGAAATTACAGTTAGAATTTTCCATTGGAAAGACATCAGTTGGACAGGGTGCCAGCAAAAAGATTTATTGGCACGCAGCAATTTCCAACTGGAAACCTTTAGCTGTGTACTTATAACAAGACCCACATTCCTGTAAAAACATCACATCTGCCAAATGAACTACTCAGCTTCAGAAAGAAAATATATATTAAACATCTAGAAAATATAGTTTGACTTAGAGATTGAATTATAATCTTGCTTGGTACAATGGTCCTCTTAATATTTGCTCTAAAATAAAAGAAAACCAAGTTATTAGGATCAGAGTTGAGGGGAAGGAGAGTAAAATTACATCCAAGCAGCAAGGTGCATTATGTCTCTAAAAATGTACATATGTAGAATACAATATATTTACTGAGAGAAGATGTTTTCATTTTTACTGTAGAAAAACAGTGTTAGAGAATAATTCCCTAACACATTGTACCTGCATTCAGCTGACATTTAGAAAGGAATTTTCATAAAAACAACTGTTAAATTTCAGTAATTCAATAAACCATTTTAAGAGATTAAACTTTCCTTGCACTCTACATCACTTAGCTTACAAGGATGATTTACACCAACTGCAATGTGTTAAACTTATCCCTTGCTTCCTTTGGTTAGAAAGCAGACAGGAGAAAGGAAGACATGATATAAGCAATCTTTCCTGACACCCACCTAAAGGAATCAATAAGGAATTTTAAAAGGTATGCATTAAAACAGGTTCTCTTATTATAGAATTAATTCTATGGGAAACCACGAAAGCATTTTAAATGGGGTTTTGTTTGTTTTGTGGTTTTTTGTCTGTTTTTCTTTAACTCCACATCGAAGTCTGGCAGAACTATAAACCCATGAGTGTGCTACACATCGTCCTTAGGGTCAACAAATGCAGTTTTACACCTCAAACTCACTTGCACTATGTAGAAGAGACACATATTGCATTAATTTTATGACTTGAAGGAATGAATTATATCCTGCAGAACCTCCCTATTACTTTGAAATAAAAACAAGAAGAGAAAAAGAAGGGTTTGTTATTTTAAACTGACACCACGAACAGTTAAGGTAAATTCAGTTTTGGGATTGAATTCTGGAAATTCAATTCTGACAATCCAGAACAGCCAAGACGGAAGACAAAATGAAGACTTGTCTTATTAGTGTCATCTAAAACTACCGAGTCACTGTTTCCAAAGCACCATTTATTCCATATATGAGAGACAGTCTATCACATCTGTGAAATACGTCTGGCATAAAGATTAGAAGTCCAGAAGTGGATTTGTTGCATCCCACCTCTGAATGACCTTCCTGAGCTCCCTTGCCTCTGTCCAAATCTCCCTTAGAAACCTTTACAGTACACAAACACACTAACCAAAATTCTCAGCAAAATCAGCCACAAAAAAAACCCCTTTACAAATTCCTATTTAATATTCAGATTAAGCACCATTTTGAAAATCTTGCACTAGATAGCTTGTCCATGACTAAGATTCAGAAATAAAATACAGGATGGAGCTCCTCATCTCCTGAGCAACTTATTTGCTCCTCTGAATACCTACTGCTCTCAGAGAACAAATATTTTTTTCTTCAGAATTTAGTCTTTTCTATCCATCATTTAAAGCTTCTTCACTGTAGCAGTGCTAAGGTGATTGAGTCAATGGACACTTAGAACTTTGCCCTTAAGAAAATGTATAAATCTCTCAGAAGCAAATATTGCCCATACAAACAGACCAATCTGAATAAAACCATCCAGTGAAACACAGCTGTGGCTCTCCTCAACTGTCCATGTGCAGAAAAAATGACAAGAAGCCATGTGCTAATACCTGTTAGTAATTTGAAATGGCTAGTTATTTAAACACCTCTTCAGTGTCCAGGTGCAAACATTCCCCACCTAATGAAGGCAGCTTTTCCGCATTAAAACATAATTATAATCAGAACTGCTACTGAATTACTTTTAAAGCAATTGAGAACAATTCCAGGAGAGCAGGTAGCCTGACCATCCTGTACTTACACTGCTTTTCATTAAATCACAGTATTTTAAACAAAGTAGGTCATTTCATAAGAAGAAATTCTTTCACAGAATTTCTTTGTTCTTAAGTCTTACAATATTCCTGCTGCAATCATAGTAATTATTAATTTGACAAAGTAACTGAAATAGAAGATGCAATTTTACCTGGTGCTGCTACTTCCCCAAAACTCCCCCCCAAACTGTGATTTATCTCCCACTGTCTGCCATTGTCAATCAGCTATACACAAAGTTTATTAAAATGCATAATGAGTATTGAAGAACAGGTGAATTCAGATTCCTATGGAAGGGACCACAGAACAAAAAGTAAGAGTTTGCTAGGATAATCACAATAATGAGATGGGACACATTCATTTCACAATAACAAATAATAAAACCTATTAAGTTATCAACTTAATTTTTTGCAGGAGATGGGGGAGACTGTGGATTAAATTTAGTTCACCTCACTCTTTTTTTTTTTTATTTTGCAGTATAAACTGAACATCTACCACAAATGCCATAAGATTGCTAAAAAAATCTAAATGTAAGCAGAATTGTGTTTAATCAAATATTTTCCCCCGTGGCATAACATTAAAATATCTTCTTTTACAAGATTTTCTAATTTCTCTAACATTCACTGAAGTAAGAAGCATTCTGACTACAAATAAAGAATAACTACGAAGTCATGGGCAGATAATTACAGACAGTAAGGTACAGTTAAGAGAAAATAATCAACATTGTCATTATTCTGTCCAAACTAGTAAATTCAGTGAAGAAAATAAACACTTTGCTTTGGATTTCAGCTACACCAGTTCAGCAATAGATGAATATAAAAGTATACCAAAATTTTAATTATAATACTGTTATTCAAGATAAACAGAATATGGAAACCAGATTTTGACAAGGCTCTGGTGCCATTATTTTGCCTTCAATGAACACTGAATTTTGGGGGGAAGGGGGGGAACCCAGACAGGTATCATGGTGCTTTTGGTATAGGTAACTAACACATATTTAAAGAGTTATTTCATGAAAATGCTAAACAGTAATTCCTCTGGGGGGCATTTTAAAGCATCACTTTACTCAAGTGAAATAGAGCATTTCTTAACCTTTGCTGATGGCTTGTATCTCAGCAATATTTGGAATTCTGTCATATATACACAAATATCCTATGTTCTATACCTGCATTATATTTGCACAGGAGTTACTGGTGCTGTTTGGAGCATTTATAAAGTCACTACACAGATGAAAAGGTTGCTGCCCTGAAAACCAGGCATAAGAACTGCTGAAATTTACACGGACCCCTCGAGTTTCACCCCTGCAGCTGAACATTCAGCCAGTGGGAGAAAATAACAACACTTGGACGGCACGAAGAAAAAAAACCGAGTTTTTGGTATTTATTTTGATAGATCAGAATAGACTTTCATCCCCATTTCTCTCCTTTATAAACCTGTTATTTCTTTTACCCGTTATTTCTTTTACCTGCTTATCAGTGCCTTTTGCCTACAGGCTGCCTGCCCGCTCTGCTACACCAGTGTCCCTACAAAGATACAAAGACGGGGTTTGTCACCATTTGATGACTCCGACAGAAGCGGCTGTTCAGGGACTGAACCTTGTAGGAGAGAAATCAGCTTCACCCGGCTCGCTAAACGACTGCTATAGAAATGCTAGCGGCCCCGATCAGCCCTGTGCCGCTGTGAGCTCGCCAGCCAGGGGTCCTCAGGGGAAGGGGTGTTGGATAGGGACCGGGATGGGGAAGGCTGCCGGCGGTACCTGCACCAGGGCCGCCTCCCCGCCCCGGCGTCACTCAGCTGCGCCAGCCGCCCGCTGTAGGACCGCAGGGGCGGCCTGCACGATGCCTGAGCTCTATTTCGTTCGGGTCTTTAAAAAAAACCCCAAAAAAACAAACAACTACAAAGAAAGAGTTTAACACCCTTTCCGACCCCCCTCCCCGCCGTGTACGCGCGTGGTCCGCCAGCGCTCTGGGAACAAGGCGTTGGGTGCTCTTTAGCCCGGTGCTTGCTGAGTGCAGCGAGGCCTTTCGCGGGCGCCCGCTTATAAACCTCAGGCGCTCGCTGGAGCAGCCCCGGGCAGCGGGTCCTTCTTCTCCGCTCGGGCGGCAGTGGCGGCTCCTGGTTCATGTGAGTGTCCCGCGGGGGCCGCAGCGGCTCTGCCTCTACCCCTGGTCTGCCCCTGCCCTTGGCTCTGCCCCAGGCTCTGCCCCTGCCCTTGGCTCTGCCCCTGGTCTGCCTCTGCCCTTGGTCTGCCCCAGGCTCTGTCCCTTCCCCTCGCCCGCTCCCAGCGCCCCTACGGGTGCCTCACCCCGGCAGTCCCTCGCCAGCCGCCAGGCCACTGGGCCGTGGCGGCCTCACGCCCTGGCGCTCCCCCGGGGGCCGGCCCGAGCTCCCTGGAGTGGGCGGGGGGGGGGAGCCTGGCAGGGCCCCGCTAGTTTGCTGCTACTAATCGTCTCCGAGCCGCCAGAGCTAACGCAGGTGGGCTGTAGCAGGGATTCTTTGCGGAGGGGCAGGATGGGAGCCGCGAGCTGCGGAAAGCGGCGCTAAACTCGTGGTTCAGTTCGCGCGTGGGATTTGCTCGCAGGGCTCGACGTGCTCTGTGACTGTAGGGCGGCTTTGCAAACGCAGACGCCGCGCTTTGAGCGGAGGACGCGCCTGCACCCGAAGGAGTCCATCCAAAATCAGTTGTGTTCGTGCATGCAGCCCTTCCCCTGGAATGAGGGCTTGGAAGAGGCGTGATGGTGGGCTGTTGGAGGAAACGCTATAATAGCCTGGGAAGTGCAGGCGCGGAGAATCTATGAGCTTTGCACAGGAAAGGCTGTTACTAGTGGGAAAGTAAATGCTGCCTTAGTTTGGATTGTGGAACATTCGTTATGCCTTTCAATAAACTTCACTGAGCGAAAAGTTCAGTATTTGGTCCATCCTCAGTAGAGATACTGTAAAGTTTTAACATACAGCGCATACTGTATTTGGGAATGGATGCAGTGGATAACAGGGGCGAGCTTATGCGTTATTGCTTGTTAGGTCACATTACAAGTGCACAGCCAACCAGCACATGGCAACACTGCTAAAGTGCTGTATAACCTTAGGCTGACCTGTAAGGTTCTCTGAGCTGGGTTTAGCAGCTGGCAAAATGAACAAAATACTGCTGCAAACTAAGTAATATTTGCATTTCTTGCTCTGTCTGTTTCTTTAACTCAGAAATTTATTTTTTTCAATGATATCATTGCTTTTCACAAATAGTTTTGTGGTTCAGGATACTTCCATGAACTCTGTAGCGAGGTGAGGCAGCAGGGATTCAATACAGCATCCTGGCTTTGTATGTCCTTATGATTCACTTGCTGTATTATTCTCCAGTTACGTTTAAATTTTATTATGCTGTTTGGCAAACCTGTTGGAAGATAAGTCCAAAATCTGTAAAATCAAGCAAAACCGAAGTCCCAAACCTGAATTTTTAATACTGGATATTGTTAAAAATTTTAAGGCCTTAAAAATGGGTTAGTAAAGTGATGGAGTTTTTGTTTGTTTGTTGGGGTTTGGGTTTGTTTGTTGTTTTTTGTTGTTGTTGCTGTTTGGTTTGTGTTTTGTTTTCTTAGCTAGCCTCAAGGGTCATTGCTTATCAGTGTCATAATATATTTTCTCCACTCTGTTACAACTTAACAATATATTCTTGTTACAGCAATTTTGACTTAAAAGTATTTTAAGCAATATATCTGTGAGTTGCTTTCATGTTTTAGCTCTACTGGATCCTGAATGTGCAAGATGTTGAGGGCAGAGTGATTTAAGTCAAAATGATTGTTAAAACCATTTTCAGCAAGCTTCTGCTCAGGAATGTCTTTTTCCAGTTGTTAGTATGAAACTTGTGCATATTTTCTCTATATTGCTATAGCTGTATTCATTTCTTTTACACCTTTAAATGTAAATAGAGAAGGAAATAACTCTTATTCCCCAGACTGAAAGCAGTGGACCGTGTGAAGAAAATGGTATCAAATGAAAAAGGGTATTTGCTTAAAACAGTCCATCAGATTGGAAATAATTGGGCTCTTGAGTTGCCTAGGGCCTTGAGGACTTGATGCCTCTGAATGAAGCATATTTGAGTGGGAAAACAGTCTGAAAAATAAATTTAATGCAGCAAGGTGTGTTTATGCTGCTTTGACATCATTATAACTCTCAGTAAGCATGAATTTAACAGTGGTAAGTTAACCTAGGGCCTCTTTATTGAAGGAGGGCTAAACAGTCCATGGATATTTCTTCATTCTTTTGATTTAGGAGATATTGTCTGTAATGGCTTTTCTTCTAAAATATTTGACTGAAGTCTGTTTAATACATTACTGTCTTTTCAGTTAGGTATGTTATCCAAGAAGACTAGGAATGAAGTTAATTGTGTGCCACGAGGGCGGGGAGGGGGAGCAAACAGCCCCCTAGGACTTATTAAGCTTTGCAAAGTATTTTAAATCAAATAATACCATTTTCTTAAAATTAATTTTGACAACCAAAAATTTATAAGATTCTAGTCTACTTGAGTCTTTGACTTTCTGTTGACCTGGAAGTTTCACGATATTGTTTTCCTGAAAAGAGAACTATAAAACATTGTGTGAGTAATGCTCTGTCATGCAAGGTGTATTGGCGGCATTCCTCCCTTTTCTTCTTCTTAGTTCTTTCTAAAGTTGTGTGCTTAATATCCTTGGTAAAATTACATTCTTGAAGGACAGGGTCCCAATTTAGAGAATGTTGAAATATATATACTTAACTGTAGTGTTTATCACTGAAATTTCATGCTATATGCTTTACACACTGAATTCTTTATTTAAGTGACATGTCATCACAACAATTTGATTGGTATTTCCGAATCTTAATCTTTTATTTGTTAATCTTTTATTTTTGTTCCTTGAACTCCACAGAGACATGGTTGTTTGTAACTGGGGGTTGGTGTGTATGTGTGTGTGTGTGTTTCTTAAATTAGGACTAAAGTAGAAAGTTAAAAACTTTCATTTTATATTAGTCCATAATATATTGAGATACAGTACACTCATTTCAGTTGGCATGAAACTTTAAAAGCAGCTTCTGGAAATATTGTATGAATGCCTCAAAATACTGCTATACTTTTATTACACAGCATGTTTTATACTGTAGAACCATGCTAGTTTGAATTATGAGATAGTAAGAGACAACATAAGGTAATAATCAACTGTAGTAATTTGTGTTTTCTTTCTGAATTAATAAACCACTTCTAAAATTGCTGCTTTATATAAATTCACTAATTGTCAATAGAATCAAATTAGAAAACTATCACTTTCTCAGCTTCCCTGCGCCTTCCTCCTTGAAGTAGAATAAATAATCTTATGGATGTCATGTTACTCTGTTCATTTCTTAAAAAACCTTAAGAAGCAGCAGAGAGAGCTTAACATCAGACTGAGGGGTGGATCCTGAATTGGCAAGAAAAAACACATATCGAGATCCAACATATAAGTGTTATCCAGGACCTGCCCAGACCAAGAATGAAAAGAAAAATTGAGTTCTTGAGTGCCTACAAACCCCACCTACTTTACAAGTCCCTGTGAACGTACTTAGGAAATACCTATATAATAGAAATAACATAAGCAGTTGTCATTAGAAGGATTGATCAAATGTGCAGGAAGACAAATCTGTTACCAACCGTAGTATTTTTTAACTTTTCTAATTATGGTTTGATTGCTGTGTGTCACCGCTGTCGTGTGAATGTATTCGTTCATATTTGTCTCTTCTAAGGGAGAGTTTCCTAAAACCTAAAGAAGGTCAAGTGCTAGGCAACATAGATAAAACTGAGGAGTCAGCTTAGAAAGCAGCTACTAGGAACATCAGATGTGGGCAAAGCAAACAGCACCTCTTATTTCTTGTATGAGTTACATGATGTCAGTTGAGCAAGACCCCCAGAAATCTGTTTATTCTTCTTAACAGTTGTGTGTATGGTTCTTACCTTTACCAAGAAACATTTCCCCTGATAGATTTCCCGTCGTACTGGGTGTGAGGGGGAAATCAATGTTTATTTTTTATTTCCGTGGTTACCTTAGTATTAAACAGTAAGGGGGTGGAAAAAAGGTCTCTGGCTTCCCCCTCCCCCCGTTGTGATGGAAACCATCCTTACTCATAATTTAATATAATTTAAAAAAGGTTTGAATATTTCTCAAAGCAGTCTTCTGCTTTATTATTTTAAATTATTTTTAATATATAATTTATTTATTTTTTTTGGTGCTTGGGAAAAAGTACTTTCCTTTAAAAAAATTCTTCTAAGGAAAATCTTAGTGACTGCAGATCAGTAAGTCATCAGCTAAAGTTTTCACAATTTTTTTTCTTGGAGAATGAGAAAATAGAGTGCTGTCTGCATTATGATGTTAGAGGTCAATTTATTCAGAGTGAGTGTAAATTTAATACGTTATTTTACTTCACAGGTGGTTTCTTTCTCCTGCTTTCAGAGTTAGCAAATCTTTTATGTGTATTTTGTTGTCCCAAATAAACACACTTGAATATGTGGAAATATCACAGAATGGTAACTTTTATTAAATGTTTTTTAAACTTAAATAAAACTCATGGATATAAAAAAGGGAAATATTATTTGGTTTGTAACACCAGGTGTAACAAAAAGACCTTGGCAGAAGAGGAGCAAAAGATCTCAATTGTTCTCATCTATTATATCTTAATCACTTCTGACAGATGTTTGCCTAACCTGTTTTTAAAACCTTCCAGTGATGGATATTCCACAACCTGCAAAGGCAGCCTGTTCAGTCTATTACTGTTACTTGAAAGTTTTCCAAAACTCAAATCTTGCATTCTTTTTGATGTCTGCATCAGACCTGGTGAACAGTTTAGTCCCATTCTCGTACCAGCTTGCTTTCTGTTTGAAGAATGAGACCAAGTCTCCCATTTATCTTCTCTTCTGTAGACTAAACAGCTATACTTCTTTCAAGCTTTTTGATCTTCTTTGAAGTGTCTTTAAGAAGCTGAGAGACAGGAAAGGGGAATCTGAACAAAGGCAGATCTCTGTGGCAGTTGTAGGGAGTCTTGAGTATGTATGAGTGCAATGTTAGTATTGCTTGAGCAGCTGAGACAGTGTGCCTATAATAAAATGTGTCTAGTCAAGATTTCCTGACTTGCTTCTCCTTTATTTACTCCTGTTTCCCTCACACTTGTTTTCTAGAGAAATTGCAAGTTTGAGCTGACTTTTGTTTTTTTAACTGGAGTGGGGAGGCATGGCAGGGTAATAAGTTCCCACATCAGAAGTTGTTTTCTGTAGTTTTTTTGGTGTGGTGTTAATTGATTAAGTCATTAGTTGCCCTTGGGCAAATTTTCTAATGGCGAAGTCCATAACAAGCATGAAATATTTTGCAAGCAGGTATTTTCCTCCTGAAAATATAGCCCCTGTCGTTCCAGTCAATTGAATAGATCTGATAAATGGAACAAGGGAAAGTGGTTTTTGAGCGTAATAAAAATGTGCTAGTTTGCTTGGGTAGTACGACTGCTCCAAATGTTTTGAGATTGTAATTTTTTGAAATCTTGGAGCAGAGCATCTTTCAGTTGTTCACTTGCATGTTTGTGATTTGTTTTGTTTAAATGTGTTTTGTCAGAATATTGTTGGTTGGTTAGTGGCCTTCTGGTAAGGGTAGGTCACCTGTTCTGTCTACAGAATCTGAGGAGGGAACATTTGTCCAAAACCTTTTTATTGTCCATACAGAGTGTGAACATTAATACAGATATGAATTACTTTTAAAGGCATAAGTGAGGAAATCATCTCTGCCAACCAAGATGAAAGATAAGGTTTCTCTGAGGTTACAGTAACTTGGAGTTATGGTAATCTGAAATTGATCCATTGTGATGATTAAATGCATCAGGGAGCATGTATAAGAGCAATTGTAATCACTTGTTGACACTTGCTGTTTCTAAAGAAAATTACTTTGATACCTTACTGAAATGAGAATTGGATAAATTCTTCTTTGCCGTTTATGTTTTCAGAGAGAAATTCCAGAAAAGAGAGACCCTCTGCTTACCTAACTTTTGCAATTTTTGTTACGCTCCATAATTTTGTGTACAATTATGGAATTGCGGGTTGGAAGGGACCTTAAAGACCATCTGGTTCCAACCACCCTGCAGGCAGGACACCTTCCACTTGACCAGGTTGCTCAAAGCCCCATCTGATTTGGCCTTGAACCCTTCCAGGGATGGGACATCCACAGCTTCTCTGGGCAACCTGTTCCAGTATCTCACCACCCTTAATCCTTAAATTCTTATTCCACTTTATATTAACAACCTAGAAACTGTTCCTTGACTTTTAAAACTGTAGAGAGGAAAGATTAAATTACCATTCATATTAGAAAGCAATATATACTGTATATAATCATCATCTGTTAAACACAATTCATGTAGAATTCATTCTTTCCTCAGAATTCTGAAAAACTGACAGATTCTATGCTGGATTAGAAGAAAATTTAATTCCTGAAACATCATCAAAAATTGCCTCAAGTTAGCAAATCTTTTCTTGAGGTCATTTGGCTCAATCTTTTGGCATAAAACTACCTATTATGGAACACTTTTATTTCCATTTTCTTCTCATCAGGAGCTTTCCCAACATAACTTCTACTGAATACAAACTAATAGTTTAAAGATTAGTCTCTGACTTCAGGACCCTCTCTCGGAAACGATCCATGGCCATTGGATCTGGTTTCTGTCCCAGTGTGTTTCTCAATTACAGTTTAATATACAGCTTTGTAGTGGCATCTTGTTTCAGACTCTGAAGATCAGTGAACAGATCATTTCAGCAGCTCATTTGTCTGGGGCAGCTGGGGACTGCTATTCCCCTAGGAGCACAGGGGCTCACACAGGGCATATGGGAGATGCTGCGTTTGGCTTAGTCGCAGCTGCTCTGGAGTGAAGGGCCTGAGTTTGCATCTGTCCTGGTCCTACTGTGAGGTTTGAAACCTTCTGTGTGAAGGGCTCTAGTAATTGGTAACAGTGACACACTAAGGAAGTCACTGTTGCCAACTAGGATGTGACACTAGGGAAATTCATCTTTTCTTAGGGGTTCAGTTACCCTGCTGCATCACAGTGGGTAAGTAATTTCACATCCAAATGACCATCTATAAAATAATGCTCATGATTAGAACTGGGCACAGATCTTTTTTTTTTCCCTTTGCATTTTACTGAAAACTTACCTTCAAGGTAGCACTTTTTGAAGATGTTAAACCAAGATATTCTAATTGAAAATAATTGTTTGAAAAGGATTGGATTTTCAATAAAATAATTTGTAACACAGCAAAATTAGAGTTTAGCTCAACTTGTCTTAAAGCTTCTTTTGTTTCCATAGTTTGAATCCATAGATGAAAAATGACTATTCCCCAAAAGCTACTTGGAGGATTCTTCTGTCAGAGACTATCAGTCTTAATAGCTGACATCAACCCTTTCAACATCCAAGACGAGTGCACAGGGAGTTTTGTTTCTGTAATTTTTTTCCCCTTTACACAGATCTATTAAAAGTGGGGAAATCATTTTCATCCTAGAAGGTTTAAAAGCTGTGAACCTCAAGAGCTTCTCACTACATACAACTACAAAGGAGGCTCTGAAATGCAATTACATAACTGCTTGCTTTTTTTTTTTTTGGTACTGTTAAAAGATACAATATTGCCGTGCTTTCTCTCGAGCAGTGCTTAAATATTTATAGAAGACATGGTCCAGAAGTTTACCTAGACTAACATACTATTAACTCGAACAGTGCTGTGCTGGACTGCCCAGTGGGCTACTGAGCATACTTACTTTGAAATTGGGTTATCAAGTGCTCATAAAGGCAGATATTTAGTTACAGTGGTGTTCTTTTCAGTACCAGTGTGTGAAAATTTTTGTGAGAAGTTATTGATGACTATGTAATATTAAATTAACAGAGGGAAGAAGAAAGTGAGGGCACTGTCCTGTAGCAGCTACAGTTTTGCAAGAGATGCTATAACGTAATCAAAAAATCCTCTTGATATTCTCTTTTAGTTTAGAATATAGAAAACAACTTGAGAAAAAAGACTTTTCAAGATGGCTCTTTTTTGTTTGGGAAGGTAATTTCCGTGTGTCAGCTGGAATAACTACAATAGTCAAAAGCCTTTTGTTTGCATGGGGTAAAATAAGCATATAAAATCTGATCAGTCGTTCTCTGTTAATTGTTTCTCGTTTCTAAAAGAAAAATATATGTTAAATATAAGCACCATTTTTTGTACAGGAAGAAGGGGTGGGGTTTTTTCATGCAAAAGATATCTTTCTTTCAAAATTCGTTTTGTTTCAAATCAGTAGAAGATCTGAAATAACTCTGTCTTAGTATAACCCTTTGGATTGAGGGGAAGGAAAGGGGGCATTTTGTTTTCAAGTATCTGTCGAATTGTTACTTTGTACTCTTTATGTAGAAATGATTGACAGGTAGTTGCTGTAGATTTTTTGCTTCAGAAGTTGCTTGTTTTCCTGCTGGGAATAACAAAGTCTTCTTCTGCAGAAATGTAAATCTACTCAAAACTTTTCTTCAGAGTTCCTTTGTTTTGTCTCCAAAAGGGAAAAATACTATTATATTTCTTCCACAGAAGTTAAAATATTAGTCCAAAAGGGTAGATAGTTAGCAATAGCTATATCTGGAGATTTTTTTTCTAAGTCGATGAGAGATGCCTGCTAGGAATTTTAAGTCTCTTCACTCTGTATGTGATAAAAGGAAAGACCTATGTTTTGAGGCTGATGTCAGGAATATGCAGTGGAAGATACTGCTGGCATGTGGTTTGTTGTTGTCAGCCCACTATTTTTATATATATATGAATATATAAAACTGCATTTAGACTTTTCACTCTGCAGCTGAATAAATAATTTTCTCTGCTCAGGGTTGTTTAGTGTCTTTATAGAAGATTGCAACTGCAGGCTCAAAGTTGGGCAAGGACTGCTTTTCCCCTTAAGGCTTTGACCACTTTGTTGCTCCCAATTAAGAGGTGTTTGCCATTGTTCTTGTGTTGATTACTCACAGACACATGGGCACATAAACATGCACGTCTTCAGTTTTTTCTTCAGATTTTATTTGGCCCTTATAAAGAATACCTAAAGTTCCTGCTTCAGTAAATACCAGCAGTTGTTAATGTGTCTGAAGTTAGAGAACACTGATTTTTTCACAATACATCTGCATGATGTCTGCTGAATGCTTTTGTGAATAAATAATGGTTATTTTTAACCTTAGCACTTGCTTTAGCTGAGTGGCTAAATCCCGTTTTCCTCTAGCTTTTCTACAAGATACAACTTTTATATGTAAAAAAGCTGATATTAATGGAAAAGTAGTAAATGTCAAGATTCTTTTTTAACACAGTTGGACTGTGTTAGATAACCAGTAGACAGGTTTCAGACATTAAGAGTATTATGAATTGAAATTGAACGGGGGGATCAACGTTCCTGTGACCTACCTAATTAACACCATTATTTTACAGACTATGGCTGACATAAAATACATTACTTAGTGATATTCTTATTCCCAAACTCTTCAAATTTCTGAGGAGAAGATATTTTTAAAGTGTCTTTTTAGCAGCTAGGTTTTTGACAAGGGTTATTATCCTTACTGCTCTGACAGACCTAAAAGAAAAATACTAGATTTTAAGAGATACTTTTAAAATATATTTTTGTTCCTAACTGAGAGCTGTCTTAAGGGAGAGGGTATAAACATTTCTTACTTTCTTTACCTTTTTATAACTGCTGTACTTGTTCTAAATTAATGAGGTAGTGTTAATTTTCACTTGACTTAGGATAAAGTTGCAAAAATCAATAAAGTGCTTAAGAAACTGTTCTACTTGGCAGCAGCAGGTAGATTTCAGTGCAATTCTGATTCTTCTCTCTGATTTATGAGTAGTTTACTCTGTAGTTACAACAGTAATCTAAAGCTTCCACTCCCCAGTAAAACCCTAGAGGATGAACCACAGCACAGATTCTTCGAGTTCCTGTGGCATGTGCTGACCTTGCAGGCTTGTCCAGATGCAGCTGAGTCCTCTTAAATTTCTGAATTTATAGGCATATGTGTGTGTCTGTAATTGTAAAGTCCATCACCTTTCAAGGAAGTTTTATGAGGATACTTTGAGACATGAGTAGCAGATACTTTTTAATATGTATTTATATGTTTATATTTGTATATACACACATGTATATATGTACAGTGGTAACAACTGGATACACTGTGGTTTGGAAATTTAAGCTTTTAAATTTATAAAAAACCCAACAAAACAAAAGAAAAACAACAACAAAAAACACTACAAAAAAACCTGTCAGTTTTTGACGTAAACTTTCTGTTCCAAAGAACTGTGATGTATATTAGGTTTGGAAATCGGTAATTAAGGTCAAAGAAATGAGGCAGCACATTGCATCTTTTTCATCATGGGATTTATGTGAGAATTCCTTGTGTACGTGGTGATCATTTACCATAAGATTTTGATAGTATTATTAAAATATTGACAGAGTGGGATTCAAAAGATACACACTACTAAAAAATATATCAGGCTGTCCAACTCTTTTGGCATATGAGCTGCTACTTAAATTGCAGACTGTACTACAAAGCACAACCAGATGAATCTCTACGGAACTTGCAGGGGACCTGGCAGATGTACCGGGTGTGTAACCTGTTGAGACTTGAGTTGAGCAGCACATAGAAGTTGCTTTTCTTGAGCCATGTTGTGAGCCATCGATGTCTATTGAATTACGGGGCAGACTTCTCAGATTCATAAATTAAGGTGTAAATTTTGTTACAGACCACATCCAAATGCTTGACTGCTGCCTTAACCTGGACAGAACTCCTTAAGGGTAGTCATGTCTCTGTTTAGTCCTTGGAGTGTCTAGAGGTGGGAAAGAGTACAAAGTTGATTCAGAATTGGACTGAGGAAAGCATTAGTAGAAACTTCTCCCTGAACAGACATTTAGCACAAGTTTACATCAGGGATGTGAATGAAGCTGCAAATACTCTTAACCTTTTGAATATTGCAGTTGTAGTGTGTTAAGATACGATGCAGTTAATTAATATGCTGTGGGATCTACTAACGTCTTAAAATGCAAATAGAACAAAGTACTAAAATAATTTTTTACTTCTGACTTGTGTTTTTGACGATCTCTACCATACAAATCAAAGACATTCCTTTTAATGCAAGTCACTTTTAAAGTAAAAATTTCATTCTTCTACCTTATTTACTTGAATGTGTGCTTGGTTTACTTCCTCATGTATTGCTACTCATAGATTTGATTTTTGTCTGTCTCGTTAACGCTGTGACTTGCTTGTAACTTTGGTACATCGTTCACTTTCAAGGCAGACTTGTCTTCGTGTTTAAAAATAGTCATTACTTAATAACTTCTGTGGCCTCAAAATTGGTACCAGTAGAGGGGCCTTTTGTTGTATGATGTTCCATCACGTTTAAAAAATCTCTTTCATGCTGAAGTGTTTTTCAATATGAAAAAGTTCAGTTTTGTGTGTTTTTACTATTTACAGCCCTTTAAAATAGAGAGGGGTAGGCTCTTAGGACTACTAAAAGACCTGTCTGCAGCTGGGATTGAGCCTGATTTATCTGGCAGCCAGAAGGGTTGGACTGTAGTCTCCAGAGCTAGCAAATCATTCCATAGAGCTGACATTGCTACTTGGATGAACTGTGTTAGACACTTTGGTTGTTTGAAAGTCTGCGAAGTGATTATTCTGGCTCTCTCATTGCCAAAGATGTGAGTTGAAACAACATATGGCAGAAATGTACAAGTTTGTCTACTAATTTGTTGCTTGGCAAATTACTTTCAATACCTTCTACACAGAAGCTTATAAATTATGAATACTTGATAAATTATTTTTAAGAACTAAAAGAAAAAAATAATCAAGCTGTTCAACTGTTTAAAGTCCCAGTTATTGCAATCACATTTGGAGAGAAAGGAAGATAAGAGTCCTGATGTCCCTCTGCAGTTGTGAGTCTCTAAAGCTGTATTGCCATACTTTACAACACCCTCTTACATTTTAGGCTGTAATTTCATTTTGCTCATATTATAAAAGGCATTCTTTCTTTAGAAAAATACAAGGGTAGTAGTTAAAATTTCATTTGATCTTTTATAGTGCCCAAATTTCTAGTACCTGATAGGGGATCGCTGGTCTAGTACTGAGAGTTCAAAATCAGGTTCCATGATGATTCATTTGAAAATGATTTCTAGATTTTGACTTTTTATACTGCAATCCATCCATATTGCTCAAATTTTGAAAAAAACCCCAACAACAAATCAGTTGTGTTTTTTGTTATATTTGTTGGTTTGGGTTTTTTTTTTACCTTTTTGTTTGTTTTTTATTTTTGGAGGGGTTGTTTTTGTTTCGGTGGAGGGGGGGAATTTTTTTGTTTGTTTCTTTGTTATATGATTTTGGCTTTTTTTTCATACTGTTGTTTTTCAAATGCTTGCCATTGTTCTGCCAAAACCATTTTGCTAATGTTTTGATATAATCCTTTGCTGTGCTTGGAGAAGGACCTAGGTGAGCATCTGCATTTTGAACACTTACACATATTTGCTTAAGACCTTAAATTATATTTTCAAGTGTGTAAACTTTGACAATGGGAGATTCAGGAAACCTACATTCTTCCCTTACAGAGCTAACAATATACTTAATTCTGAAAGACAGATGAACTGGTAGTTAAATCTTAACTGATATGTGCATGTCTCTTCAATGTGCTTGAAATGATATTTAAGTGTAATGGGGTGCAGTATATCTTTTTTTTGCTGTATTATAACAAGAAAACTATGGTTTTGATTGCGACTGAGTAATCTCAAATAATGCAAAAGTATCTAATGCCTAAGATACCTCTGTTTTCTTCTCAGCATCATATTGCTTGTTATTGATACCTTAGCCTTATATATACAAGTTTAAAAGGCACAATTTTTTAAACCTGTTTGTGAATAGCTTCATGGTTTACTTTATTTATTTTGTGAATTATATTTTTCCACAGATAAAACTCTGGTAAATCTGCATTTCTGATAAGTAAATCTGATTTTCTCTGTCTATTGAAGCCTAGAAACACTTAATCTTTTAGAATCACATTTCCTGAAAAGGAACATTTGGGTGTAAAAGCCATGATTGTGTTTTACAATGTATAACAGGTATAAAACCAGTGAAATACCCAATCTTTTGTAGTAGTGATAGGTGTAAGTGCATGAAACTTACTGAATATACGTGATTTCCAGAGTGTCCTAACAACAGAACTGTATTACTGCAAATTTGTAACTGCTTTAGGCCATTGCCTCCTGAATGATGAATTGAGAACTGCTGCTGATCTTCTTTGCTTTAGTTAGAGTGAAGCAGGGAGATGATCAAGTCAAAACTAAGACTTGATCTCAAAACTAATCAGTTGTAGCTCTCCTATGTTTTGTTTTGTTTTGGTTTTTTTTTAAATATAAAGTTTCATAGTTTTGAAAACTAGACCTTATGTTTTTCTACCAAAAATGTGAAATGATCAAATTGGATATTCTAAATCTTATCCAAAGATATTGACAACATCAGGTCTAGAATACTTTATCAGAAGTTAGGAGAAACCTTTAAGAGAGAATTGATTTTTAAAGCATGAATCTCAGTTCTCTGAGGCAGAAGATGGGACAAGTTAAAACAATAGCCTAGTTGCACTAATTCTTTGGTTTAGCCAAAGAAAACATATTTCCAATCTGTTTTCTTCTGTTCTAATCTGCTAACTACTGTTCCTTACTTTGCAGATTAAAAAGGTGTGATGTGAGATTCTCAGATCTGATTCACTGTATCCTGACAGTTCACAGAAGTGCAAAGCAGAGAAAGCAGAATCTGGCAAACAGCTGACACATTCTGTTATATTTATGGGTTTTTGTAAGATTGTCTGCCAGAAATGACCATACTTGAAAAAGATGCTCAGATAGAAGTGTTTGAACACTGTTCTTGAAGAAACAAAGTGATCGCTGGTACTTTGTGTCTTTTACAGAAAGTACAATACTTTGCTATGCAAGTTGGCCACATGGAGGAAGAAAAAGAGTTTAATTTCAGATCCGCTTGAGACTTAAGACCAAAAGCTTAGGAAGAGGAATTACCATTAAATGTTTTTTCTCTACCTTAGATTACTGGACTTTAGTTAACATTGGAGAAATTACCTCTGTGTTATCAATAACTTTTAGAATAAGCCACTGGTTTTGCTTCATAATTACAAACTTTTAATTTGAACAGATCATCTCAATTGAAAAGCAAACACGTCTTTTTGCAGACTTTTTTTTTCTCCTGTAGTGAGAAAATAAATCTTAGGTCTTGGTTGGCAGCCATTCATGAACGTGGCAGAGACATTCACCTCATAGGAGAATACCACCTGGGCCATTTTGTGACTATTTGCTGCTCTTTGGTAAAGATGAGTAAGATTGGCTTTGCCATAGGAATAGTTGATTCCTCCATAGCTAGCACAGAGGGAAGAGCAATGATGGGTCAGAGCAAAGAACTGTGCAATGGAGAATGCTGCCTATGGGTGGCGAGCTGTCAAAGTTTACCCTCTCACTGAGGAGGATTTTATGTGTATCTGGGAGAAGAAGACAGGAGAAGGAGGCACGGTGATTTTCTTTCATTTTACGTCATTTGAGACAAAGCTTGGCAACTTTTTGTCTCAACACATGCTCAGGTGACCAACTGAAACATAGGTGATATTTGGTTCTGTTGCATTAAGACCTGTGAGAAAGAACGAAAACGTAAGACTCCTGTCACCTAAGACAGCAGCACAAAACCTTACCAAATTGACAGTGCTGAAATGTAGCTGTGTCTCTGTCACTGAAACACTTCGTGTGCACATGGAGAACAGGTTGATCTGTTAAGTTCTGTAAGTAGGTTGTGCTAACCAGCCTGCAGGTTAGGTCTTGTGCAGTTAGTGATCTTACTTTTTGTGTTGACATTAGCAAAGCATTGCAAGAAAAAGCTGAGAACTTGGAAGTACTGAGCTTTTTAAAACCTCCAGCTGGAAAAAGGAACGCTCAGAGCTAATTATTTTAGGTTTTGGGAATCAATTGGCTTCCAATTTCTGGGTTTGAGGAGTTTTTTGTGTGTTTTTTTTTTTCTTTTTCATTTAATGATTGCTTTTCCAATAGTGAAAAGTAATTAGTTCCATGTTTGGACTGTGAATAGATTCCAAAACTAATTTTTAGAGTTTTAAGTTTTAAATTTTGCCATTAATTTTATGGGAGGTTAGGCTTTTTCTTGCTTTTAAAACCAGAATACTAATATTGATGAGTAAACTACAACAAGGTTTATGTTTTTAGCATCCTTTGTGTGTTCACTTTTTGATCTGGATGTATTCTAAGGTTGAGGCCAATGTTGATGAACCAATATTTGTAAAACATGTTAAAATTTTGGAGTAATTTGTACTATATGAGAAGTCTTAATTTGTTATAGAGAGTTTACCACTTTGGGGGCACTTCTACACTACTCGTTTTAGAGCAGCAAAGTAGAATAATGCCTCTTGTGAGGGTACTGCAGCTACTTAGAAGACCATAGGAGGCAGTGCTTTCTGTTTAAAAAAGATAGGCAACTCTCTTAATCAGCAAGTAGAATGCTGAGAAAATAAACAGCCTTTATGTGTTGATATGTAACCTAATGAATAACTGCAGGACTTGCATCTTTCATTTGAAGATTGAGTTCCATTGAGTGGAGCAAGTGGTTTTTGTAGCAGTTCTGAGTGTCTTGCAGGTGACACAGTGGTCCTCAGAGGTCTGAGATAAACGTTTCCCTTAGCTAAGCAACCAGATAACTTCAGGAGGTTCTCCTTTGAAGAAGGTCTGAATGTAGCTACTCCTTACTTGTTTTTCAAGGCTATTTTTTGTTTGAAGGGAAAGCAGCTAGTTAGGCACAATTACATGAAATTACTTTCAGTTGACCTTTGGGACATTTTCTCCAAAACAGGTCAGAATGATCTGTGATGAGATATGAGGCTGGTTTTTGAGCTATATTATTTCTGATTTTCTTTCCAATTTTCAGTTTGTGTATCAACCAGTAAGAGTTGGTTGGTTGAGGATTTTTTTTTGTGTGTGAAGTGGGAGGTAATATAGGGCAAAGGAAATAGGGGAAATATTAAAAAAAAAATTAAAAAATTGACTGCAGCCTTTGGTTATTGTAGTTCTAATATTTTTAAAGTGTTTTGTATTCTATAATAAAGGATAGGTCTTTTTCTTTTTTTTTTTTTTAATGTGTCTTTTTTAGGTACAGTTTTATGACTTTGCTGTATGGGTTCCTGTGCTTGTACAGCAGTTCACTTCAGCCTGTTGCCTTTTTATATTATCGTCGGAAATACCTATTTCTTTGTGTTATTTTTACAATACTGGCTTTACAGAAATTTATTTGACAAGTGGGAAAATGTCTACTCATTGTAATCATGTAACTTAATTTCCAGATCTTCAGTTCATTAGCCAACTTGGCTAAAATCTATAAAATGTACCAGTTCTATTCACTTTGAAGTTTTAGTAGCATTTTTGTTGTCATTGGCAAAGTTTCCACTGTTAGTATTGTGTTCCCGGGAGAGAATTTGTAGCTTGCAAGAAATCTTACTGGTATGCAGACAGTAATATCCCAGGCTTTGTACTGTGCTGTGTTGTGCCATAATAGTTTTGTGTCTGTTTCCATTTGACATCTAAATTAGTAACTTATTGGAATCACTATTTTCCTTTTTAAAACTCTATTTTCAGTCTACCCATGAAAACAAAATTATTTTCTTCTTAGCGGAGATTAATTTGAATATAAAAATCCTGGAGAGATGATTTTCCTGCTCTTTACTCCATGAGAATTTCTTTCTTTTAAAAGAAAAATCTACTGTGGATGACTGGAAGGTGTGATGGCAGTAATACTCTTACATCTTTAAGTGAGACAGTGTATGTAAAACAGGCTTTGATTGTATTACATTGAAAAGAAGGCAGGATGTTGGTTCATGCATCACGTTTGCAAGAGTAAGATGGCACATTTACAAGAGTGAGATGCCCCATGCATCATCTGATTATTGTGCCTCTCTCTGGCTTTGTCAGTTTTACTTTGGGAAATTTTAATTACACTCTTCCTGAATAACTGTAGTTTGTTTTCTGTTGGGTTGGTTTTTGGTTTTTTGTTTGGTTTTTTTTTTTAGATATGTAGCTGTGGAGAGTTATTTATAATATAAGATCAGATATCAACATACATTTTATACTTAGAATGCGCCAAAGGCAATATGTTGACACTGGCATGAGTGTGATTGTATCTGTTCACCTCTGGTATTTCTGAGTCTATTTCGTCTTCAGCGTGAGGTTTGCTGCAAATCCCAACAGAGAATATTTGTATGTTAAAACCAGATTTAGATCATAGAATTAGAATAATCTTGGAATAAAATGGGAAGTTTTCTGCCAATTTGATATGAGAAAAGGCATTTTTGGACTTTGATAAAGTTGAGGAGCCAATGCATGCATCTGGATTGCCGTTTTCTTACCAATTCTTCCCTTTGTTGCAGTTGGTGGGCAAATTCACAGGAATTAAATTACCTCACAAGAATTAAATCACCATTGCTCGTGCAGATCTTTTCTTCCCACCTGTAATCAGTTTTCTTGATTTACAGATGAGGCAGCTGTTAGTACAAATTCTTTCTTCATGTAGATACTGAGTGGGAGGGTAAAAGCACTGTGGCTGTAACTGTATTTCATCATTCTGTTGCTACTATTTGAATTTTTGTTTAAACACAAATGTTGCCCAGAAGGAAAATAGGCTGCATTTGGTAGCTTCAAGAAATAAAGGCAGTACACAAGGCATAGCTAGTTTCTGAAACATTAGAGAAACCCAGTAAAAGGTGAATATCCTAAAAGAAGGGTTAGGCAGCATTTATTTGTGCTTTCGCCCTTGCTGGGCTTTTGTGTTCCCTGCTTCTTTTTTACTTGTGTGCTGGCCCTTACATTTCAGTCGATACAAAATCAGGCAATCAGAATTGCTGCTAAAATAACTCTGAAGGTGTAAACCTGCAATAAAAGTTGTCTTAATCTGACATGTGTAAAAACACTCATGAATTCTGCTTAAAAGTAAATCAACAATAAATTCTTAATATATGCACAACCACAATGTATGAAATATTCAGTATATGCGGAATAAATATATTATTAATATTTTTTTTCAGCTAAAACCATGATACAGTGTTCTCCTGTCCAATCTTTTCCCTTTTATTTCCTTTTTACCCCCTAAATATATTCAGACCCTTTTTTCTGAGATGGTAGATTTATTTTTTTTTCTGTTTTGTGAAGGAAGAACATGTTTTCTGCACCTGGGAAGAAAAATAGTTTTTCTTCCAAAATACTTGAAAGCAACTGTCAAACATCTGATTCTATTAACGTTGCTTTTCTTTGGGCTTTGCATTAGGAGTGGGAGCCCAGCTTGTTCGCTTAGTGAATTTTCTTATTCAGCCACTGATTTGAGAACTGCTTCACGTGGTAAGAGATGGTAGTGTTATTGCATTAAGAAGTCATTAATTTTAGGCTGTCTCTTGTTTGTCTAGGTTTTTAGCCCGTTTTTTGGTAAAGATGGCAGCCAACAATGCAGTGCTGAACAGACTGGAGCAGAAGGGTGCAGAGGCTGATCAAGTCATTGAGTACCTCAAGCAACAAGTTGCTCTGCTCAAGGAAAAAGCTAGTAAGGAATTATCTTTCTTATGATAAACCTATTAACCAGGTGGTTAACAGTAAATGCTCATAGGAGAAAATGAGAACATTGGTGCTGTCAGCCTTTTAAGTGTGTTTCAAGTTCTCCAAGATAAACCTTGTGATAGAAGCTCGACTTCACTGTTGTGATTTGTGGGGGGTTTTTTGAAGCTGCTTATTCTGAAATATAAAAGGTATGGATAAGGAAGAATTAATGGCACAAACAGATGATGGAAATTTGATAGGACATGACTCCACTTGAAGGGAGAAAGGGAGTTGGAAGACTATAAGACTGTGCAGTATCCTGAATGTGTTACTGCTTTTTCACAACTATAGGATTCTCTCAAGAGTATCATACCTTCAGCTATGATATTTTGTATTTAACTGTATCAGTGAATTAAGATGTGCTGTATTACAAACATCTTCAAGGTTTTTCTAATAGGTTTCTTGGAGTTTTTTCTTGTGATTCTGTTTAGGGTACCGAGGAAATAGTCTATTGAGAGGCAATTTGATTACATGAGTGTTGTACAAGTGGCTATTTCAACAACAAAGAAGAGGATTCCAAAGTGTTTCTGATGACAAACCCCTTTTTTGCTATTTGACTCACCATGTTTCACTTTCCTTTAAACGGTCATTTTTAATGTGCCAACTCTAGTCTTGCAGGCATCTCTCCGCGAAGAGAAAAAGCTCCGTGTGGAAAATGCTAAACTGAAGAAGGAAATTGAAGGGCTGAAACAGGAGCTGATTCAGGCAGAAATCCGAAATGGAGGTGGGGAAAAATGTCCTATTCTCATACAAAGTAGATGTAGTTAGCAGAAAATGTGATCAAAACTATCTTAATTCTACTTGATTTTTATCTTTCTCTGTGACTCTGTGGCATTAGTCACAAATTCTGGATTTTCCTATGTTCCATGCCTATGACAAGTTACTTAATTCCAACATTTTAATAAGCTGCAAGTCTAACAGGTACATACACCAAATGTAATCAGGCATGGAACTAGTTCTGTGTATTTTTTTGTTCAGTCCCTTTCATAATAAGCCCTGAATCTGACTGATGACAGTGACTCCTTTTGATACCTTAGAAATTGCTGAATGTCTAATGCTTCTTGATACTATGAGTATCTAATCTAGCATGACTGCAAAATCACCATGGAAAATCAAGCCACAATGCAAAGTACAGATAGCCAGTGACTTATTAAAAAAACTGTGGTAATGTAAAATTAGAAACAATGTGTTTTGAATTTATGATTCCATGCTTTAGTAAGACCAGCCTTCCATTGGGCTTTCTCTTTCTTTACACTCCTCTGTGTACTTCTGTTCAGCTTGCGCCATCGTATATACTTCATATTAAAAAAGAAAAGAGAAAAAACCCCAAAACTGAAATGTTTCAGATCCACTGTGTTGTCTTTAAAATTATTTCCAAAAAAGTCTCTTTTGCCCTCAACAGCTATTGCTATTTTTACCCAGGCTGTCAGTATTGTAAATTGTTTGAGATAGTATCCAATGTAGCTGGATGCTAGCATTCAACTGTACTGAATGTTTTACTGGTAAAAACAACACATTCAGTCTTCAAAAAGATTAACATGTTGTAAATACAGAGAATTCTTTTCCTCTGTTGGGGACCAATAAAGCCCTTTCATGTACTAAACCAAACCATTAGTTTATATTTCTCTGTTGTCTGTTAGTCTGCAGCAGTTCTTGACAGGTATAGGGTATTTCACAGAATCTGTTGTGCTTCAGAGAGGTCTTAAGGTGTGTTGATCCAAGATGGGAAAGGAAATTAATACTTAGCTTGATATTCATCTTCTTTTATTTAGCCAGTTTATTTAAGTGATAGTAGGCCTAAATTCAAATATTTTCTTTTGAGGTAAATAGAAGATATATGTTACTTTGGAAGTACTAAGTAGTTGAGCACAGAAATTAAACAGTCACAGTACATCAAAAATATCATGAGATATTTTTCTGAAAATCTGAGAAACAGAGACTTTCCACAACTAGCAAGCAAGTGGTTGTTGGTACAACAAATCTCATACTTAAATGGTTTTAGACAGTTGTTTATAAGAATATAATTTGTGCAAATCACTTTAGTGTTGAAGAGAGCAAGCATCAACAAAGTGCGTGCAGTTCTTCAGGAAAGTCAGTGTCTGAAATGCAAAAAGAAACATATATGCAGAATGGAGAACTGTATTATATTGACACTAGAAGAATTTGTCAAACAGTCATTAATCATAGAACAGCCTGAGTTGAAAGGAACTTCAAAAGATCATGTAATCTATGCTTTCTTGGGAAAGGGAGCCTTGATGATACTGTCTAGTGCACAAATGATGCTTACCCAGCACAATCATTACGTAAAAAGCCTTAGTGAGATTCTTGAAGAGCAGACTGTAGAAGAGAGGTGATTCTTACCCTTTCATCTGTAAGACTGACAGTGAGGTGATGTCCAGAATTCTATATCAGCAGTTTAAAAAGAACTATGAAGGTCATATGGAGAATTTAGGAAAGGGAAGTGAGAAATTGACAAATCATGTTAGGGCTGCAGGTAGTTTCTTAGAATGTGGTTATTCAGGCTCAGTTTCTGAAGTTAATCAGAAAAAAGAGTTGAGGAGTGATCTGAATACAATATAAAAGTGATTTTATGCATAACTCATTTATGGAATAGTCTCCAGTATGACAAGAGCTAGTAGCTATAAACTGAAACTAGACAAACACAAATGGGAAATAGAGAATTGGGAGCAAAGATAACTAGATGTTGAAATAAACTACAAAAAGAAGTGATCTTTGCTTACATGTTCTCTTATGTTTAGCACTTTTTCCCATTTAAAAAATGTGTCGTCAAATGTTTGTTCTTAACTGATCATAATAATCATATATAGATTGAGTTCTGAAACATGTTCTGTAATGTGCTTCACTACTCAGCAGTTGTGGTTTAGGTATTTTAAGTAAAATTTTCAATTCTCTCTGCTTTTTTATTTATATTGGAAACTTAAATATGTTGGTGTTCGAAGTTCTGGTACTCCTCCTAACTTCTGTGGTTTTTTAATTTTAGTAAAGCAGATTGCAGTTCCTCCTGGTACAACCATTTCTACAGCTTCATTTTCAAATGATGTTCCACAACCTGCAGCAGTTGTATCATCTCCTGGTTCCAAAGATCAAATTAGAGGTGAAGATGAAGAAAAGAAAAAGAAAGAAAAAGTAGAAAAAAAAGGTACTTCACTTTTCTTACCTGTGATAGACAGTTAAGGTATTTAACTTATACAAGTGCTTTTGCATCATTTTGGGCACAGAAAAAATACCTTTCATACAGCTACAGTAGGAAAAGTCATGTGCTAGCTCTTAAATCTTGAAAGTACTTGAAGCTAATGAGAGCTGCCACGTAAGCTACAGATTCTTCCTTAAATGGGATACATGCCAAATGTTGTTTAATGTGACTGAAGTTCCTTATTTGAAAAAAAATCAGCAACAACAAAAAACAAGGCATGTCTGTTGGACAGTACTTTTGTGCAAGTGCATCTTGTATCTTAAACTCATGTTTTACAATCATTCTCTATGCAAATTTTTATTGATTTGCTATGAATAGATTTGTACAGCTTTTCAGAATTTGGATATTATGCTGATAGTGCGTTGAACCTCGTGTTTTTCTGGTGCGTTGTTCATAGGCTGTTATAAGCTATTTTATATTTTTTGATGTACTACAGCCTTTGACACATAATATTCCACAGACGCAATATTCCAGAGAGCTGTAAATATAAAAGCAGAGGCCACGTCATATCAGACAATTAACTGTTTTCCTCAAATATTCAGTGGCTACAAGTATTCAATTGGTAATGAAAAATAAAACTTCCTTATATATGATGAGAAATACAGTGACTTAAATATGGAAAGCAATCTATTTGACATTTTCCTTCCAGTGACTGTATTTAGAAAAAGGTGCAATACAGCATGAACATTAAATAGTAGCCCTGAACAGGCTATTTCTGTGGAGTTCAGCATCTCTTGTAGGTATAGTATTTAACAATTGAAGTAACCAATATGTAAAATTCATTTTTTAGTCTTGAAATTGATGAAGTGATGTAATATCTCAAATCCTTTTGCTTTCTGTCACCTATCTCATCTGTTTCTTCTCTGGTTATACTCATATTCTTTGTTCCATTTCTTGCAAACCTCATCTGTACAACTTCTCTGGGTATTGATTCTGGACTGACTCCAACACTGGCCAGAGGAGTGCATTTTTCTCCTTAGCCTGGGGCTTTGAAATGGATGTTTTCTGTGTATCTGTATATATATGCTATTGTAGTGGTTTGACCGTGGCTGGATGCCAGATACCCACTAAAGCCTCTCTCTCCCTCATGGGTTGAGATAAGAGCTGAGAGAGGTCACTTACTGATCACCATCATGGGCAAAACAAACTCAAAGTGGGGATATTAATTGAATTTATTACTAACTATGTCAGAGCAAAAGAGTGAGAAGTAAAATAATCTTAAAAACACCTTCCTCCCACCTCTGCTTCCTTTCATGTTCTCCCTCCTCCCCCCCAGCAGTGCAGTTGTTGTTTCTGCCGCTGCTCAGGGAGAGGAGTCCTTTCCCTGCTCCCATGGGATCCCTCCCACAGGAGACAGTCCTTGATGGACATCTCCAACAAGTCCATCCCTCGGTTCCTCACGAGACTGCTGTCCCGTGGGTCACTTCTCCATGGGGTGCAGTCCTTCACAAATGAGCCGTACCGACGTGGATCCCCCATGAATCCTACCCAGGGAAAACTTGCTCCAGTGTGGGCTCCTTTCTCCTTGGACTGCAGGTCCCCAGCAGGACCCTGCTCCATCTTGGGCCTCCCACGGGGTCACAGCCTTCTTCAGATATCCACCTGCTCCAGCATGGGCTTTTCCCTGGGCTGCAGGTGAGTTTCTGCACCCTGATGGTCCTCCCTGGGCTGCAGGGGCACAGCTGCCCCACCATGGTCTTCACCACGGGCTGGAACTCTGGCGCCTGGAGCACTCCTCCCCCTCCTTCTGCACTGACCTTGGTGTCTGCATTGTTGTTCACGTGTTCTCACTCTGCTGTTCCCTGGCTGGAATTCTTTCTGCGCAATAACTTTCCATTCTTAAATATGTTATCACAGAGGCATTACTATCATGCCTAATTGGATCGGCCTTGGCCTGCAGCAGGAATTCTGTCCTGGAGCCGGCTGGCATTGACTCCACCAGACAGGGGCAGCTTCTAGCAGCTTCTAACCGAAGCCACCCCTGTAGCCCCCCAGCTACCAAAACCTGGCCACAGAAACCCATACAGCCATGTACACATTTGCTGTGTTCTCTTTTCCTTATTCAATGACAGGCTTCATTCCTCTTGTAGAGAAACGTCACAGAGAACAGTGAGGAATGATACCAATGTTAAAGTTAACAGGTCTTTCAAATTATCTTAGATAGTATATATTAACTATTTTGATTTTTTCCCCCCCCAGTTTCTCTTTAATTATTGTATATATGATTGACGACTATATCAATAAAAACAATTACATTAAAAATACCCAGTTATAAACACTAGAGCTTTTCATTCATCATATATAAACTAAAATATTTTTGAAGAGCTATTGCTTATATTAAAAAAATACTGCCTTTTTATTACTGAATGCATTATTTAATTTCAAGCCTGTACTAGAACAATGATGAATGAATCAAATTGTGTGCTGTTTCTACTTTTCCTTTTTTGTTCCCTAAAGTAGGGAGTTTATATATTAATATATGTAAGCTATCTTGGATGAAAGAATAGCAGAACATACATTTTAAAGCACATTTTAGGCATTTCTTATCTCCCAGAGATTATAGTTGTTAAACAAATCTTGAATGTCTTCTAAACAGGAAGTTTACATACTTCGTTATGTACATACGTGCAAACAAACTGGATGTCACTTGCTCACCTTGAAAGGAATATCTAAATAGGCAGTTGAGTATGAGTAGTGCTGCTTCACTGTAATTTTATACTATACAGTGTCTTTGGGTGATGATCATGGGTAAAGACTCCACATCAGGGCAACCTTATAAACCATGAGAATTTTCACATACTAGTATATTTGGGAAGTGAAGAATGTTAGCTGAGGTTATCTTGAAGAGTTGCATTGCGGCTGTTACAGTGCGGTTGCAGTGACTTCACAGCTCCTGACTGTGAACAAATGCTCTTAAGCATTAGTAACCTGATGAATTGTGGTTGTCTGGTTTCCCTTTGCTGGTGAAACACCATGGAAGTGCTTACTGGTGGTAATTGCTGATTATTAAAACAAGACTATCAGGCTTTTGATATGGCCTTTGGCAGAGTGTATATGTCACTTACATACAAGTTAACTACACTTAAGTTCAGGATGGCTTCACTTTACAAACAGGAAAATACCTCTGTCCTACAGTGGTAATTACTTGGGGTATCAATCTAAATTGAAGTGTGTATGATGATTCACCACTGGAAACTGGTAATAGAGGTGCTATCTCTTTACTCTTTTTTTCAGTTTTACACTGAATTTATGCTTATTTCTGAGACTGTAGCTCACTTTTCCCTTGCAATAGTCATGTACATTAGTTGTACTTTTTTAATGTTTATTTCATGAACAAAACTTTCTTTAATAGGTGAAAAGAAGGAGAAGAAACAGCAACCAGCTGCTGGAAGTAGTGATGCGAAACCTGTAGATGTTTCTCGTCTGGATCTTCGTGTTGGCTGCATTATCACTGCTGAAAAGCATCCGGATGCAGACACTCTGTATGTTGAACAAGTGGATGTTGGTGAAGGAAGCCCGAGGACTGTTGTCAGTGGTTTAGTGAAGCATGTTCCTCTGGAAAAGGTATTGATAAAATTATTCACTGAGAGCTTTTCCTTTCCTAAAGTATCTTAAGATCTTCATCTGTTTTTAGGATAGGTTTTCATTCTGTTAAAAGATTAATACAGTCATGAAAACAAAAATAAAATGCAGATGGAAGTAATGCTTAACAACATTTGCCAGAAAACAGAGAAGTACCCTTACCCCAAATTAGTTCCTTTCTGCTTGCAGTGTTTCTATCCTGGGATCTTATTCTGATTCCTCCACTATTGGTACACAGTGGGCTCCTAAACCAAACAGATGTGACTTTCCCTTTAGGTTTCCTACTATGTAGTAGAGAAATCATAACTTTTTTTGCTATGATCCAAACTTTTGAAACCTTTGCCTTCCAATTCTCTTTTATAGCCTCTTGAAATATTTGGCATGAAGTAAAGCAAAGAGCATGTAAATTTAACTTAGCTGGCAATGAGTAGCTTAAACAACAGTGGAATACAAAATGCATATTTTTACTTCCTTGTACGGAACAGAATCTGCCACTATGCTCTTTTTAGTTGATACTCTTTTGTGTTTGACAGGCATAGTTTATAGATGCCTTGTGAACGACCTAAGGCTTCAAGATTAAATCCTCCTTTCACACCTCTTTTAGAGGGTGGGAGGAGTTGACTGAAGGCTGCTTCTAAATTCAGATGCAAACTTGGCATTTAAAACAGTGTTGTGTAGAGCAACTGCAAAATGGATCATGAAGAAATTGATCTTAGCGTGGAAAAGCTACACTTTGTCAAATGTCTTTTCAATCCCTATTCACTCTCTGTCCCCATGGTAAAACTGCAAATGTAGGAGGCAATTAAAATTGTAATGGTTGTTTTTATGCTACAGAAAGTTATTGAACCTAAAAAAATATAACAGTAAAATAATACTGTAACTACTCTGCACTGATCACCTGATAGCGTCCAGTTACTGATACGCAGTGGGCAAAATTTGAAATTGCTCATTTTTAGCAGTCTGCTTTCAAGAAAGTGTGTAGAAAAAAAAATCTTAAAAGCTTTTCTAAATAGACTTACAAACATGAAGTGTCTACAACAAAATGGCAGTTAAGTGTCTTTTCTCTTTAACCTTCTTTCACTTTGGAAAAATAATCTGAAGTACTCATTAACAGAGAATTAGGGATCATCCTCACATGTTCTTTGAGAACACTTGATTTGCGTGTCTGTTTTTAGTTTTGGCAAGTCTCTATTAAGACAGTAAATTCTTAGGGGCAAGATTCCATCTTTTTGTGTTTTTTTGAAGTGTTCAAAAATGGCATGTGTCTACTGCCATATATTTAAATAAAAATGTATCCATCAGATCAAGCACTGTAGCTATAATTCACAAAAAATTCATCTGTTCATGATTTCATTGTTTGATGTGGTAATTTAGCAGTGTTTGAGGCTGTAGTATTTGTATCATCTGATGTTACTTTTGGTTAGGAAGCACAGTATGTATCTTCACTAACATTTCAGTAAGCAGTGCGAGTTATTTATGGGTGTTAAAACTTCTTGCATGCCTACTTTATATGTGATATGCTGTGGTTTTGTTCACATGGTGCTGAAGCCACGTCAGCAGTTGCACCCTTAAGTATCGTGTACAGATGTGTCATCAGTAACAGGGATATGGAAGGATATTGGCATGAGATGGACCATGCCAATGCTGAGCTCGAAAGAGCAGCAGCTGGGGACAGTTGGAGAACTGTCAGTTGAAATATCAGTAGGAATTGACAGCTCTTCTGCCACTGCATTTGGCTTTTTGAAGTGGATCTCTGTGTGTTCCTGGTGTCAATACCTGTGTCAGGCAATCATTCTTGAAATGCAGACAATTCTCAAGTGTCGCTTTTTGAAACCTCCTAAAATCCCCTTTAATCTAAGAGAACCTCATCTCACTGATTAGAAGTGAAGGACAAAAATGCAGGACATGTATCTTAAACTTAGCAAGAAGAGGAAAGGCCACTGTTGGCCTCCAGAAACACTGTTCTACAGCTATTCATTGCAAGAGGGTACATTACAATTATATCTGTTATGAACTATATTGTCTGATTTTTATAGCGGTAACTCCTTTTTTCCACTTAGATGGCTTGAATTTTTTTGTGTTGTCCATGCAGGAATTAACAAGTACTGGAATTTGTTTCTTTCTCTTAGATAGAAAGGTGATAATATTCTTTATACATACTCCTAATCTTCTAATTTTCTTGATCTAGTCTGCAGAGAGAACCTGTTTCTAAGAATCCTAAAGAACAATGCCTAAATCATGACTGTGAACTTACTGACGCATTCTGTGTGATGTGAGACACCCTTCTTAAAGAAAACCACTTTTTTCCTTAGCTTTTGTAGCATTCTGCTTCAAGGCTATATTAAAATCTACTGTTTCTTTTCAGACATGAAGCAAATAGAAATATCTATTACCAAACTTGTAACTTGTGTTTGCTGGCGAATTTAAGATCCAGAGAAACATGCAATAGATTGAGGATGGCTTTTTGTTGCTGTTGGCATTTCAACTTGCTCTGGTTTTAGAAGAATCAGCATATTGGTTTTAATTGTATTCACTAGCCATTGCAGTCTGTCATGGAATCTTATATTGAAATATATTTGGCTGATAGTTAGTTTTACAGGCAACTTCAAGGATTATCTAAGAAAAAGAACAATTTAACACTTGTGCTTCAACTATAAGGCCTTGGCTTTTCTGTATGGTAAACTTTGGAGTTCACTTTTCCTCATTTTAGTTTCTTTGCCTTATTTCTCCTCTTTCATCCCTCTTGATTCTACCAATGTTTTGGGAAAATACATAGTTTCATTCTGCATATGAAGTAGCTATGTGTCCAACAACTGCACCACTACACATTTTTGCTGAAACTAAATCAGTTTCTTACTAGTTGAGTTGTCAGTTTTGAAGTTCCTGGAATTCTGAAACGAAGCATTGACTCTTCAAAAGGCCCGCAGAGGTTGTGACTGTTTCAAGGATATTACATTTGCATTTCTTTTGCCTATTCTCAGCTCATTTATTTACCAGAGATCTCTGGAGATGACAGGCCTTACCAGTTCCTTGTGGACATAGACTTGCCTCTGTTTGTGACCTTTTGAGTGTAGGGATTTGTCTTAGTGTTCTTAACTAGAATTTGCTTCACTCAACATACGCGGAACAAAACATACACTTACTGTTTATCACCTGCTTTTCAGTAACACCCTGTATTTCTGATAGAACTTCTCATGTACTGAGAAAGGGAGTCAGGTTTTTTCCTTTTTTTATTTTTTACTTTCTTTTCTTTCTGCTCAGTCTTATCTGTCAGGAAACTACCCAATTTATTTTTGCAGTTACTTTTGAAAAACTAGATTTTGTTTTGTTCCTCTACAGAGTTACAGAGAGCGACCAGTAGAATTCAGCAGAATAACTGGATCTGACTCTTAGTAGCTGACACATTTCAGGGTTTTATTTGCCATATACTTTAAAAAAAAATCTCATAAGAGCAATGCGGGTAGAATGATACCTGAACATTACTTTCCTTGGTGGTTCATAAACGAAATTTTTTTAGCTTATTATGCACAGATACAAAAAGTCTGCTTTTGTAACTGATGCCCTATTTTCTAGAAACATTACAAGTAAGTTCCTTCTATAAAACTAGCACAACCAGTTAAAAAAACCCCCAAAAACCAAAATCCCAAAGTAAAAACTTTTGCATTGTTTGGAAGCATTTATTGAGGTCTAGTTACTTTTTTGCTTCTTTACTTAGGGTATAGTCCTGTATCTGAAGATATTTTAAAAATTGAGCCATTTTTAGTAAAAAGTGAAAAAAACCAAGCTCAAAATCAGTGTTCTAGTTTCGGACGAACATCTTGGGGTGGATTTTTCTTTTTGTTTTATAAAATAGTTATTTTACCTTGTGGGTTTTCTTACCATTTATTTGTGAAATCAGTGCATATATCTTAGTATTAGAGCAGTTTTTCAAAAGCGTTTGAAGATACTTCCAGGTAAAAGTGATGGAATACTCAGTGTTTGAAATGTTCATAAATACTTGTTTATTTAAGAATAGGAATCTTTTCATGCAGAAATTTCATGGAGTATATATAAACATTTGGGCCGTTGTGATAGGAGAGAAAGGAATGATGCGATGCTAGTTTTGTCTTCTGTTAATTTGATAAAGATGATGATGTCCATTTCTGCATTAATGCAGTCTGGTTTGTCAATTGTATAATCTGTAATAAAAAAGCAATGTTCTAAAGTCCAGAATTTTTTCCAGTTAATCAAAACTAAAGTTGAATACCAAATGCAGAAATCTTGCTTTTTTTATTATATATATCCATTCACTAATTGTTATTCAGTGCTAAATAATGCTACAATTTGCATTTAAGTAACTGACATGTTACAGCTGTTTCTCGTGTTTTGGGCTATTTATATCCGTAGCAATAACTCTAAAATATTTTCAGTCAATGGGCTGCCTTGGAACTTATGCAAGATCAACTTTTCCTTATAACTACTTTGTTTTGTTTACCTATATTTTTGCTTTTTAAAGTGTTCTACTTGGAGAATATATGATCAAATATTTTAAATATTGCATGAGTTTTATTAATTATTAATCCTGCAGGTTTGGTTTGAAGTTTGTATTGTAATGCACAAAGACCAAAATCTAGAAATATGAAATAGTAAAAATAATGTGCACTAGTAGCATGGGAATTAATACATCCTTGCTTTATCTCTTAAGAATGTTCAGGGTTTCATTTTTAATAAGTTTGAAAGAGTAGTTTGTTATGTAGTCTAAGGCGTGGCAGTTTTCTATAACAAAGTATGTTGTCTCATTTACTATTATAATTTTTAATAAATTAAAACAACGAAGGGAGAAACCTATTTTTACAGGCTTGCTCTAACAAACTGCAATGTACAGCATATACAGCCATTTTCAGTGGTTAAAAAAAATTCAAAGGTTTTGGGTTGAATAAGTGTTTAAATTAAATTTTAGATGGAAGTGAGCTCATTACGTAAAACAGCTATACGCTTCCAATAGACAAATTGGAATTTTTGCCTGTGAGCTAGCCTAATTCGTAGAGTGTTTTTGTTCTTATTAAATAGAAATTGTTTGATTAATATTGCTAAATTGAAAGTGGACTGAAATGGAGGTCTAGAATGAGTAAAGATGGAATGCAGGTGAAATGCTTCACCTGGTTTTTGGATTTCTGAATTCCATATTTTATATTTACGTGATAAGTATGTCACATTTTGGCATTTACTCCATTATTCATTGGCCAGCTCTTAGGTGGTTTAAATGTTATTTGTTACTGGTGTCCAGGCATTAAAATTGTGAAACTGTTGCACATGCTTCTCTCATGCTTCTCGTGTCATGTTCAAATCTCTTCATTGTAATTCTTTTGTTATAATAAAATAATGGGAGTTCCCAAAAACATGTGGCATCTTAGGTACACATATCCTTCTGTTTTCCTCCCCCAAGATGCAGAATCGGATGGCAATACTACTCTGTAACTTGAAGCCTGCAAAAATGAGAGGAGTAGTATCGCAAGCAATGGTGATGTGTGCCAGCTCCCCAGAAAAGGTGGAAATTCTAGCACCCCCCCCTGGAGCAGTACCTGGGGACAGAATCACTTTTGAAGGTTTTCCTGGTAAGTAGGTATTCAGGAAAATGGTGAAACCACATATGCCAAGGTGACTTCATAGTTGACGCACATAAAACAGCTTTTTAAAGCTGGTTGTGTTTGTTGTTGAAATTTTCTGAATTAGTTATATTAATATTTTTTATTCTTAGTGTGCTAATATTGTGTAAATGAAGGATTGAAAATACTTAACCATCTGTCAAAAAATTGTAACTTGAAAAATTGTATAGAACTTAAATGTAAAATACCCAGCTCCCTTAAGTCGCAGTAAGTATTTCAGCTTTTGAAATGTGCGGATAAATGTATTTGCACTTTGCAGGTTACAATAAGCAAATGTAAAGCATCTTTCCCTGTGTCTCAGGGCAAGTGTTGAAGTCATAAGTTCTTCATTCCAGCTTCTCTCTATTAAGGAAAGTGTCAGAACTTCAGGTAGCTTTTTTTTTTTCTTGAGGAAGAAGGGATAAGAGAGGATAGGTGTGGGGGAGTGGAAATCTGTTCATGAGAGAAGCCTGTAAGATTCAAAACACCAGGGTTTGTTAGTTTATCTGGGAGGAAGTGTCTTTTTAGGTCCCAAAACACAGACATTGGGCTTCTTCCCACTTAATTAAATCAATAAATCCATTTTATTTTCAGACTATAAATAAGAACTTAATCAAATTTAAACTTTCTCAAAAGATGATTTTCATCCTTTTTTCCACCTCCCTCTTGACTAGGAAATGATTAGTTTCTGACTGCATTTTGGGAACTCAGGCATCATAGGTGTAGCATACTGGTGAATGCTTCCTCCTAGCCAATGAATGCCAGTTCATTATTATCACAGTCAGGCAGATCAGCTTCTCATTGCTGTATTGTTAGCACTGTTATTTTTATAATGGTTATAGGTGTTTTCATCAGGAGGTACTGGTCCACTAGGATTCCAGTAAGAAGGGCACCCAGACTCTGTAAAGTGTCATTTAAAGTGGTGTTTATTGAAGCTGATCCTGAAAAGAGGGACTAGTATAAATAATCTTATGTAGCACAGATACAACCTCCTTTCTGCTTGAAAGGAGGTTGTAGCCAGATGGGTGTCGGTCTCTTCTCCCAGGCAACCAGCAGTAGGACAAGAGGGCATGATCTTAAGCTGTGCCAGGGGAAGTTTATGTTGGATATTAGGAAGAAATTTTTACAGAGAGAGTAATCAGTTATTGGAATGGGCTGCCCAGGGAAGTGGTGGATTCACCGTTCCTGCAGGTTTTTAAGATGAGATTGGATGTGGCACTTAGTGCCATGGTCTGCTAACCATGGCAGTGTTGGATCGAGGATTGGACTTCATGATTTCGGAGGTCTTTTCCAACCCAGTTGATTCTGTGATTCTATGAATGCACATACAGCAAGCTGTGTACTCTCTGTCCATGAGGAGAGTTTCCCCTCTTTTGGTATTTCGAGCTATTGTTGTATTTTCTGACATATTGCGACTGTCAAGCAGAAAGGAAGTTCATGTGAGAACTTGATGCTTCCCTGTTCCCTAAAGGTGAGGATACACAAGTGGCTCAGTTGCTGGTACCATGTGGGAGCTACCTGCAGGCTCCTCTGTTACAATCAGCTGCTTAGATTTATCCTGCACCCTAGGAATTTGTGCAGCATAATCCAAGCCCAGACCTACTCAGGTCAACTGTTACGATCACAGAAGTCATGATGAATAGGGCTCTTCTGGTCAGGATAACTGCATCACTTTAGCTTAAAAAAGAAAGTGGTCTAACTCCCAGTATTTACCATACTGGGTAGAGTTGTCTCTGCGTGCATTTATCAACAAAGTATTCATCTTCAGGATGAATTTGTTGCTCAAAAGTTGGCTTTCACATGTGAGAAATGGTGTAGCTTTCTATTTTCTATATAGAACCATATTAACCTTTTAAAGCTATTGCACCTCTGACAATTTCTAGCTGTACAACAGTGTTTTTATTTATGAACCTCTTGGCAAGCTGTATGTCCCTGAGAATAGCTCAGTTGTTCAGAGAATGGTGCTAATAACGCCAAGGTTATGGGTTTGATTCCCATACGGACCATTCACTCGAGTTGAACTTGATGATCCTTGTGGGTCCCTTCCAACTCAGAATGTTCTGTGAAATCTGTGAAATTTTGCATGAAATACCTTTCATAAATACAAATGTATATAGGTATTTTTAAACTTCTTGTGAGTGAAACTGTGATGCTCTAAAAAATGTATTTTGGTTGGAATATGATAAAGGAAGCAATGCTCTATCTAAGGTGTCTATGAAACAGAAGTGTACCTCAGCTTGGTGTGATGTTATGCTCCAATTGAAAATACTTTAAATAATACTGTATTTAAGAAGGAAATCAGTCTGGCAGCTTTATTTTTTCAGTTTTAGTTTCCTGTATTAAAAATATACCAAGCTTACTAGCTGAGATGCAGAATGGCTAAGCTATACTGAGATCTTAAAGCCTTCAGCAGTTGCATTGACTAAATTGTAGGAATACTCATAACTTCTAGTAGTTATCTTTAGTAAAGATAGATTAAATGTTGAATGTGTGACCTTTTTTACATGCAAGGATACACTCATGGTGCTTTCTACTGCTGTGGAAATGGATGTGCAAGAGAGAGCATCAAATTGTAGAGTAAACATTTGTAGAGCATAAGGCCTGCAAAATGATATACAAATTAACCTAGACATGTGGCATTTTTGAGGGGTGGAGGGTCTTTTGTTTGCTTTTGTCTAAGATATAGCCTTACTCCAAGCTTATATCTCAAGTAGCTTTGTATACTTGGCATTTGAAAGTAATGTGAGAGCAGGTAGTAGTGCTATTTTGCATTGTGTGCTAGTATACGAGTTCACCAGCATATCTGTTCTTGCACATGAGTAATGAGGTAAGTTTTATCTAAGTAATTGACCTGTTTAATTCCGGTTGTTTTTGGTTGGGTGTTTGGTGGGTTTTTTTACAGTGGCAAAAAACTTTTCCTAGAGCAAATCAGTTATAGAAAATTTCTCCTAAATTATTCCCATGCGTTAAGGTATACAGACGTTGTGTTGACATTTTGATTCTTAAAAGGCATAGAATAAGCTAAAGGTTGTATATAAGTTGTACTAATTCTGAAGTTATGACCTGCAGCCAGTGATACCAAGGTTTTGTATGCTTTGTATCAGTTCCCTTCTCACAGGGAGCCAAAGACATGAAGCTCTGATAAGGGCCAAATGTAGTCTTTTACAACCCCTTTGCGAAGTGTATATATCCAGGGCTATAGATTGTAGTCTGAAATATGGCAGCTGTTTCCTAATATTTTGTAAAGAGCTGCTCAGAAACAGTTATAGGGGTGAGACTAAAGCTAATAATTGACTTTGAAAATATACCTAATGCTTAATAGTACAAAGTAGAGTGATCTGTCTCCTACTTACATAAAACTTACTTCAAAGAATTTTAAGACTTGTGATTTTATTATCTTGAAGTGAGTAGAAAAATGCAAGGAAAAAAAGCACTGGTGGATGGAGACTTAGAAAATCACACTGACATCTGCCTCTAACTTTATTTGTTGTTTACTTGTCTTTCGCATGTTACTGTTGTTAACACGGTTCTTTGATAAAGTTTTTGTTTGCTTTAGAGTTTTTAATTTCTTTTGTCTAGGAACTAAGATTGTTGCCATTTACCTTCTTGTCCGGGTGATTAACAACACTTTGGTTGGTTGAGGTTTTTTCTGGTTTGTTTTTTTTTTGTTTGTTTGTTTGAGTTGGGGTTTTTGTTTTGTATGGGGTTTTTTGTTGTTGTTTTGTGGGTAGTTTTTTGGTGTGTTTTTGTGTATTTTGTTTGGCTTTTTTGTTGGGTTTGTTTGGTTTGGGGTTTTTTGTTTGGTTTATTGTTTGGTTTTGTTTGGGGGTTTGTTTTGTTGGTTTTTTATATTGCTGAGGTGAAGAAACTTATTGAGAGACTGGAAAACTGTTTCTAAATTTTTAATGGGATTGTATGTCTGTATCTTCTAGTCACTCACCTTTTCTGTGCGAAAATCTCCCTCTTCTTAGCTGCTCTCACCTTAAAGATCATCTGGCACTTCACTGATAGTGTTATGAGGAGGGTAGACTCCTTGCTATGTCAGATGTCATTTAACTTCACTGCTTAATTCTAACCATTTTTCTAACCATAACAACCAAATATTTTTAGAAGAGTAATTTTAAAGCATAAAGATTTAGTTTGAGTACTCGAACTTGAAAGAACAGATGGGTCTTATTTTATTTTGAAGTATGAAAGCCTATGAAGTAACAGAAGCACCAGCAGCAACAATTACAGCAACTCTAAAACACACACACAGCTGTCTATCAAGCAGCTTGGAATCAAGTCATTTTTAACCCTTTTCTCTCCACGGTACAAAGTATTCATATGAGATACAGACTAATTTGCTTTGGCCATTTTAGTCAAAGTAAACAAATGGTATCTTGTTGCAAACTGATTAAACTTTTCTGCAGCAACTGGAGAGTTTTCCTAAAACCATCGTGAGTGTTATAGAGGAGTGATTTGATAAGCAATGCTGTTGCCTGGAGGAGTGTTCTTTGTTTTTGTTTATTTGATGTTTTTGCCCTTAGTGGAACTTTAACACTGTTTCATGCTCTAGTACATGAATCTTCAAGATCTGTTGTTTTGGGGTTTTTTGCATTAAGAGCTTTCTCAAACTTTTATTCACCTTTAGCAGAAAAGGTTTGATTTTTAAACCACAGACAAATGATTCCATTGTATGTCTGTAGATACTATAACCTCCTATTCAGTAATTGCCGTAAGACAACAATAATGCTTGTCTATTTCAAAGCTACCTGTGAAATCTTATTTCTGATAGCAGTATAATTGATGCTTCGATGCCAAAGGAACCAAAAATCCTTTAAGTTGTATAATTAAATTATCGTTCTGGTCTAAGAATCACTGGCAATTTAGTTAATTACTGTCTCTTTAAAAAAGAAAAAAGTGGTAAAACTGGAGTGCGATGGTTAGCCTGTAGTTAGCAGGTTTCTTTAATCAAAGAATGACTTTGATGCATGGATGTTTTCCGTGACTTTCATAGTTATAGTCCACAGTGAGGTAAGTGGCATTAATTTTTCATAAATTCGCACATCCCTGTGTCCTTTTGCCCCTTCTTGTGCTGAGATATATTCCTTCAGTAGTTTTTGAGCTGTTACAAAGTGGAGAGGTTTCTTGCTTATTATGAGAATTTAATTCATAACATTGAAACTGCTAGACTGAATGACATGTTTAATAAAATTTGGGACCTCTTATTTGGCCTTTTTATGTAAACAGCGTGGGAAGCTAATAAAGCTATTAAAAGCTTCAATTTATTTTATTTATAGAAACCCTTCTAAAGAAATATTTTCTGGGAAGAAGGAATGCAGTGAGGAGAAGGCATAGGAAAATGCACAGCCTAAAGCTCTGGTAGTATTTAAAATTGATGCCTTTGCTAATCTAATATGAGTTCACCACAGATCCCAAGGGAGCTTGATGCAGGATTCCAAAGAAATTTATTAACATCCAAAGTGTGTTTTTTATAATAAAAGTCAGGGGTTTTTCTTAATGAAAAAAACCCCATGTGCTTTTTTTATATTTGAAGAGGGGAAAGAAAATGCACAGTGGATCACTTAGCATTCTGTTTAATGATTTTGTATGCATTCACTTTGATCTAAACCCACGTCTGCTTTGTTCATGAACTTGAGCATTGAGCAGGATTTTTATTTTTGTGAAAATGCACAATTAGCTCTAAGTGTTTAATAATTTTTATTTAATAATTTTTATTTAATAGTGTCATTATTTAAGTAATTTATTTCAATTTCTTCAGGTTTAATATTAACTATAAATGTTACATAGAGATAATTGTTAATGTTAAGTGCCCTCTGGTAGTGAAATAACTTGACTGCATTATTGAATGCTGCTCTGGTAATGCTAGCTTCTTTCACAGAAAAATCTGGCCTGGTCTGCTTCTCTTACAAAATTACAGATAAAGAAACTACAGAAGTTAGACCAATCTACAGGAAGAAATGACACAGTTTTG